>NW_028277028.1:5434138-6733708 GCF_059951505.1 Python bivittatus
AAAAAAGTGGGGTTCAATGCATTCTATAAATGGAGTATCTTACTTTATAGGCAGATAATTTTAGTTCTATTATTGTTGTTTTTGTTATTATCACTATCCGGGCCCTTCCCTGTTTTGGAAGTGTTGACAAGTGTATGATATGGACATATTTATTGCTTGGGGAAAGAGAAATCTCCAGGATTACTTTCATGTGGAGCTGGCAACCCTGAGTTGACAACATGGAAAATGGTGGCACTGCACAGTCATCTGTATTTGTTTATCTTTTTCTATCTACTTTTCCTTTTATGGTGGAAGGGTTGTCTTACATTAGTAGTAATCTTCTTTTTGAGTAAATATGATAACATATTCTGAATTATATTAAGAATGCTATCAGTGTGGTCAAATAATGTAAGAAGCTTACTAGAACAATGGCTATTCTTCAGATACTCATTTAAAATAGAACCAAAATAACATCATGTATTCACCATGCTACCTTTTGTATATAAAGTTCCCATTGTAGAATAACAATACTCAAATGTAATGCAAAATCAAATTTACTTCAAAAGCAAACTGCATCTTATGGAAATAGCTTTGAAAAATATACACATAGCTGGCCTAAATAATGTACAACCTCATTTTCATGATTGGCCAAAATTAAGGCAAAGCTAAAAATAAAATAGCAAGGTACAAAAACTCATTTGAAGCAGCCTAATACATAATTCACAACAATCTCTTTACACTAATAAACTTGCATAAAGCACACCATACCACACTTGTCTAGGATGGGACAGAAGGCTGCCAACACCATAGTTAATGGCAACAGTACCCAACTCTTCGACTCTTTCAGCTTCACAAAACGCAGCCTGTTTATGAAACCTCACAAATCCAGGCAAAAGCGAGCCTTTTCCAGGCAGTTCAATAAACAGCTTGCAATCATCTCAAACCATAAACAGTTCTCTGAAGCAGCTCAGGCAGAAAAGCAACCACCTGATTAGGATTGATCGAAAAGTACATATATCAACTTCTTTCACAACTTGTTTTTGATTAACCCAGCAATTAACTCTCAGGAGGCCACATATTCCAAATAATTTGAAATGATGGGGTTAATCAACCCTATCCTTGCAGGGCTGCCATAGCATCCATATAGTACATGATATTTTTTGCAGGCTCTGTCAAGGATGCAATTGCTTTCAATCTTTTCTGATATATATTATGGAATGACCTGCACTTGAAGATGAGGCTAATCTCATCTTTTGTTCAGTTTAGAAAGAGGTTCAAAACAGATATTTTTTAGCCAGTTCTTTAAGACTTTTATGTTGTTTATGCTGATTCCTGGTTTTAACTTGGAGGGCTGGATTTTATTTTTGTTAATAAATTTGGAATTGTTAATAAAATTGGAATGTATGAAAAATCATAGCATTTTGTTTAAAAAAAGTAGATAATCCAGCCAGAAAAAGCATGTAATATGAAACAAGCCATACCTAACACTAAGAGGTGATTCAACTGAGAGTCCCAATAATGCACAAGCATCCCTCGTAAAGATATCACAGATGTCTGCCCACTGATTTGCATCTAGTAAATGGACATATGGAGAATTTTCAATTCCTTGCCTCAGGTATACCAGGCTTCCCATCAAAATTTGAATATCTGTAAAAGATAACAATTTATAATTTAATTATTTTATAACACACACATACACACACAATTATATTGAAGTGTGAGTCTTTATTCTAAAAAGAAGCATAATTTTAATATATATGGAACAGATAAAAAATGAAAATTCACTAGTAATATCTTATTATTCAACTCATTCAATTCAATTATTGATAATGAAATTATTCAATTCATTATCAACCACAATTAATATATATGACATTTTAGAAACTGTTCAATATGTGGCCTAAAGGACCACCTAAAGAGTTCAAAGATAGCTGTAGATGCTTTCTTTTGTTTTTTTGCATTCACAGTTCTTAAAAGTTAAAGTTTTTTAATCTCCTCCACATGGTGCTTCAGAAGGAAAAGTAGAAATGTGCTTCTATGAAGCTTAATTATGGTTATAATTACACTCAAGATTTGTATCTTTAGAACTCTCTAGGTAGCCCAAATAAAATTTTATTTGACTCTGTTTTCTTTTATACCTATACCAGACATCCATGCAGACAATGAGAAAATTTCAAGAAGAAGCCCTATTATTTTCTTTAATGCCTTTATTTTTCAGTCTCATGTTCTGATTCACAATCTGCAAGTGAACAAATACATCAGAACAAAGATAAAATTCCTCAAAAAAACAGGATCTGGATAGTTCAAAAGCACTGGCCACAGGCGCTTACAGAGTTACATAAAAAATCAATAGTTACTTTAAGAATAGGCAGTTCTCTTTAGTGAGATATGTAAACAAATGTTTAATTCTTAAATAGAACTAAGTGAAGAATAAGTGTGTTTTTGCATTTATTTCATGAAGAGCAGTCCTCTGCTTTGCTGGAAAACAAAATACTTCTAAGGATGGACAGGAATCCAAAAATAGATTTATAATTTGGCAGTGAGAAAATGTTTTCTCTAAAAGGAAAATGAACAGGGCAGTAAAACCTCCATTGATTGAGACCTTGGCTGGGTTAAAGTAGCTCTCAGATTCAGATACCAAAAAAACATCCTTGGGGAAAAGCCTTCTAAAGAAAAGGCTTCACGTTCTATCTCTAATGTTTCTTTTTATAGGACTAGACAAAAGCACTAACATTTGTAAATAAATTGATTTGTAAGCACAAACATCTGAACAGAGCAACAAAACTATTTGGGCCAATAAAATATCAGTAGAGTATTCAATACATACACCTTTTAACCTCAAATACAGTTTGGTGTCTGGCACATAGTATTTGATGTTGCTTACCTTTCTGATGATTGAGAGCAAATGGTTGAAAGTTTTTTGCATACTGCAATGCTTCTCTCTGGTTTGCAGTTCCACCCATTAATAAACTAATAAAATATAATCTATGCAGCTTAAATTCTAGGGAACTATTCTGTGTCATAAGCATTTCTCTGTTCGAAACAGCCCACCTAAGAAATAATGGGATAATTAATTTTAAGAAAATAAAAACAAGTTTACCTTAATTAGGATAATGATTTACTTATTTGACCTTTGCCTAAATATATTTGCACTAAAATAATGTTATTTACTATATTTCTTATATATTAGCACCAGCAAGCTACGCCGGAGGTAGAATAACACTACTTTCTCCAGTACAGGCATCTTGGATTTAGCCTGCAAAGTGAAATTTCAAAATCAATGTCTATTATTTTGCAGTGCAGCTTGCTATTTAGAAATCATTTCATAGAAACTGTGGCGTAACAGTTCCTGATAGCTGCCATCCAGTTAGAGCCAGACCAGAGTTCCAGAGAAATGCCTTTGGTTTGTAAATAACTATTCACTTACAGTCCTGTGCCAAATAAGAATGGTCTCTAGGGAAGCAGATAAGAGATATTTTTATTAACACCAAGAAGTTGACATTTTCCCCACTGGGTCTTAATGGGCCTAGATTATCTCCACATAAGCAAAGGAGTTGATAAAATATTTTCTGAATAAACAGCTATTCTATTTGCAGGGCTGTTAACTTTTTTTCCATATTAATACTACCCAATAACCAACTATTAGTAACTTGGTTCAGATATGTATGATAAGTAAACATGAAACTTCCAAGAAACTTCCAAGAAACACTCTGTTATTTGAAGCAATCCTTAAATACAAGAGTGCTGCAGGACTGGTTCCAATACAGAACTGGAATGGAAATCATTATCAATTTCAGTGACCCTAGTTTCTGTTAATCTCTGACGTCCTAATCTCACAACAACCTTACTCATCAGTTCCAAAACTGTAATTAAAACAAGGATGGGTTGCGGTTTGATACATCTCAGGTTAAATGGAGGTTGCTGAAGTTCCACTGGCTATCTTCCAAGAAGGAGTTCTGAGGATATCAAAACTTTAGGATCCTTTTCCACACAGTCACATCCAAACCCTCTCTCAGGGAAAGTCTGGAGAATGTATTAAAAACAGGTTTGGAGAGCAGGGAATTATTTCATCTTGACCCTATGGAAGAATTGTACTGGCTATTACAACTCTTTCTCCAAGGCTGAGAGGGACATGAGTTTCTCTCCCCATGCCAACTCTATTTATTTCAAAGCAACTGTTGCAAGACTCCTGCCATCCCAAAGCAGAAGAACTGATGTACTGTAGTAGAACTTAAGAAATCTTTGGAATCCTTAAAGTTACTAAGGGGCCTTCTTGTTAAGCAATATTGGAAAAAGCTGTGAGTAGCACAGAATACTGTAAGTACGAATCCTAAAAGGGCTCCAAATGTACAGTATTTCTAACAATATCAAAGGAAGGAGAGAAGGAAGCTGGATACATCTCAAGTTTTCCCACACATTTACTCATTTGTGATTTTCTGGACTCTCCCAGGTAAGTTTATTCCTGGGAAAGGTGAGAGAAAATGCCTTTATACAAAGTTGCTCCTTATACTTGGAAGTTCCCAACTGAGAAGACTTGTGTGAAAATAGGATAAATCTTTGTGGGCACATGAAATGGCAGCTATAAGGAGATTCTAAATAACTGCCGTATCATAACAAATGTCAGAATGTTTTCTTAGAAAGTACAGTTATCTGTGAGGTAAAGGCATTTACTGCCAAAGCAGAGAAAAATTTGGAAGACAGAAGGAGGCAAAAACACTTGAAAGAAAAGTTGTCTTTTCTTTCTGTATATGTCTATTTATTGTACCCAACTACATAAAAAGTAATTTGGAATGGCACAAGTGATAACTTAGAAAAGCAGTGTGAAAATTTATAGTTTGGAATAAGGAATAGCCTAGCATAAGGGAGGCTTGCATGGGTAGTAGTAAGGGACCAACATTTTTAGAAATTTAAGAACAGATGTAACAGCCTTGATAACTTTTTAGGGGCCTTCCTTTATACAACTAGTCCTCAGTTAATGACAGTAATTGGGACCAGAATTTCCATTGGTAAGTGATGCAGTTGTAAAGCACGATGTCACATGACTGCAACACTTAGCGACAGCAATCCTGGCAGTCCTCATTGGCATCATTAAGCAACGATCGTGGGTCGTTAAGCAAGGACATCCTCATGACTTCCTGCCAGCTTCCAACAAGCAAAGTCAGTGGGGAAGCTGGCAGGAAGTCGCGAGTCCCAGGCAGCTCGCAAGCAGGCCAGCAAGCAGGTAAGTGGCTGCTGCAGTGAGAGCACAGCCAGGTGTGGGGTAGGTGCTCCAGAGGGTGAGAGGGCATGCGAGCGGCTGCTGTGGCACTACACAAACACAGCCAGACCAGGGGTGGCTGCTGCCAGGGATGGGAGGGTGTGCAGGCGGCTGCCACAGCCCCACACAAGCATGTCCAGGTGGGCGCTACAGCGTACGAGTTCCCCAGGATCTGTAGAAAAAGCGGTGGAAGCGACTTGCGACCTTCCCTGCCAGCTTCCCCATTGACTTTGCTTGTGGGAAGCCGGCAGGGAACATTGACAGGGTTATCTGCTCTGTTTGGCCACCTGTTTATTGGACCCAGGTCTCCCCTGGGTTGTTAAAGTGTCCAGGGAGATGATCTGTAGTTGGGTTCAGTCCTGTTGAGAGAAGGGCCAGTGTCTTCGGCCTTGAAGGAGGCAGCGGTGTGCCCCTTGCAACAGGCCAGCTTTGGACCCAGTGATTTTAGACAAGTATCATCCTGTCTCCAACCTTCTCTTTCAGGGGAAGGTTTTTGAAAAGTGGTCAGTCTGCAGTTACAGAGAACCCTGGAGAAAACTGGTCTAGACCTATTTGTACTGGTTTTTCTATTAATGTTTGTAAACTGCCCAGAGCCAGTTGGAATCAGGTAGTATCTAAATTGAATTAAATAAACAAGGCAAAACCTCAGCCTATACAAGATGCTGACATTACTGTAAAGAGTAAGTAGTCCATGACTCAGTGGAAACAGAAGATTTGACACCTATGAATCAGGTCAGGAGCTCAGACTTTTCAAGAAACCGATTCCACATTCTGCATAATCATTTTCTTAGAAGTTCAGAGTCCCAGGTAATACAGAAACCATAATTTAATCAACAGAATGGGCCATTCTTCTAGAACTCTTGGCTGTTCTACATGGACAAAGCTGCGTAATTAGTAATCAACTGTCATACAATGTATCTCAGAATCCTCCATCAGAATCTTCCATTGTTGTACACTTGTTTTGTGAGATGGGCGGCTATATAAATTTGACAAATAAATATATGGTGCTTGGAGTACCAAAAGAACACAAGCTTGAAGAGCGTTCTGTCACTTTACCTTTGGGTTAGTTCTCAGCTGCAGGCCTCAGCTTAACACTTTATGAGTGTACTTTACTATTTGACTGGTATTGACTACTTACTCAGAAGGTGCCATTTCCTATGGAAGAAGGACAGCTCTTGCTACATATTAGAGTTACCTGAGCCCTGGATTTCAGTTCAGGCAGAATAGGTGAGATTTAGTACACATTTATTTACCTTTAAACCCAAGAATACACACATTTATTAAAGGAGAAGCTTTCAGTATTTTTTAGATTTTATCTAAAGATTCCCCAAAAAGCTGAATAACTTACTCTAATGCAGGTCTCAGAACTCTAACTTTAAGTGCTTCCAATATTCGGTTGAGCTCCACAAATGGTTGCTTTTGACTTTGGTCTATAGAAAGTCCAGACTCCTGGAAAAAAAAAAAGTCATAGCCCATATCTATTAATTAACAGAGTATTTTTCACATTAGTATCTCTCTACAATTATTAGATAAAAGATTTATTTTGCCTCAATATTCTAGTTGCAATTACCTGACAAAGCTCCTCAGCTACGTCTAACATTCCTTGCCGGAAAAAGTGTTCAACCATAACTTCGTTCAGAATCCGCTGGCTATCAGCCTGCCAACATCCATCTATTCCGACACTGCTAATGTCAGAGTCAAAATTCTGTGAAGTGAAAAAGGATAATTAAGTCTAGAAGAAACAAATTCTTCTGATTTTATTTTATTTAGATAAATGTCAATATCTGCACTTTCAAACCCTTGCATCCATTACTAAATTATCTTCTACATTCAGCCATATTTTAAAATTGCAGATAGGCAGAAGAGGCTCCAAATTCTTTTCCACTATCCCCATAAATAAAATGAAGAACTCGACATATTCACATTTAATTTATGTAAGGCATTGTGGAAGAGGATGAACACTGCAGGCAGAGGATACTAGTTTTCATCAAGGGATATGACTGGACTCACTTGCTAAGATTTCCAAATATCTTTCATTTGCTCTTCTATACAAAAATGCCTTTTGGATCATTGATTATTGTACATTCTTGTTTCTTTTTTTTACTTAATCTTGTAAGAAAATATAAATCAATCCTATTTACCTCACAGCACCTGTCTTGTCATCTGGTTACAGAGGGAATTTCTACCACCCCTTTGACTTGGTCAGATCACTTCCTGGTCCATATGAGATTAGACAAGCCACCCACAACCTTTGCAAGACACAACCTATTCAACTGGTCTTCCCCCAGCATCTTATGGATCCAATAGTTTCTGAAATGTCTTGAGGAGTTTCCCAAAAATTTGGTAGGCAAATTCATCAAAATCCTTGTTGGCCACAGCAATGCAAGGCAAGCTGGGCTCTTGATGAAATCACTCCCAAATGGCCCCGTTGACCAATCCCAGTTGACTCCTTGATTTAGTCAGGAAATTCAGAAGGTGAAGTAACAGAAGTAACACTTAGAGTGGCAGTGGCAGTAAAAAAGGCAAAACGCTTTTACTTCTCTCTAACTGTATCAGTGAGTGGTTGTACAGTGGCCTTGTTTAGGGTTGCTAATTCCATTTTGAGGGGAAGCCAATATGAAGAGCTCCAGCCTAGCCACTGCGACCATGTTCAAATATCATGCTAAACCAAATAATCATTTACCATGATAAGAGTGAATCATAGTAGATCTGTGCATAATCTCCCCTCCTCCCCAATTTTGTAGTTGAAATTAGTTAAAATTTGTTACATTCTGACAATATTAAATAAAACAGAAACTAAACTATTATTTGAACATTTGGAATGGGGGAGGAGGGTATGTGAGCTGTGGCTAGCATGATATTTTTAATATTCTTATTAGTTTCAATCAAACCCTAAAATATAAAAAATAAATTATCAGAATAAAGACAAGTAATTTCAGAAAGTACTTATGAATCCAGACAATTTTCATATATGGTATGGGTTTCAACTACATATCTTATGAGGTGAGCAGATCATATTATACAAAAAGGATTCTGATTTATAACTATTGTAATAATCAGCAGCATTTAAATTATATGTTTCAGGTTATATTTCTACTCTAATAGGATTGGTTTCAACCAGGTTATAATATAACTGAAGGCCTTTGGTTTGAAGACACACTAAAGACATCTGATTTCAGTAAGTGCCACTCTTCTCTGTGCAATGAATACAAAGCTCAAAATATTATTTTAAACTTTTTTTTACACTCTATCGTCCCATAAAGATGCTTAAACCAACTCACATAATAATACAAAAGATTTTGTTCTGTGAGCAGAACATATTTATAATCATGTATATACTTTTTTCTTTATGTCTGAACCAGAGGTGCTTTGGGAATATCTTACAAGCCTAAAAGTTCCCAGATTGCTTAATGACTTTTGTAAACACATTTCCAAACGCTCTGTTCAGAATTGAAGTCACAAGACAAACATATAATAAATGCCTGCAAAACTGGAATGATATCACTCTGGAGTCTTAAATGGAAAACTTATTAAAATTGGAAATCATATGAAAGAAAGCAATTAAATAACAAGGGGTAAAAAAGGTGTTTTTGTTAATAATTACTTAAATAACCAAAAGTGGCTAAGTTCAAATACTATTAAAACCAATATCTGTATTACTTTGTAAGCATTCATGTTAATTGTATATTAATAACCATTACATGTTGATTTCAAATTGAACCATGTTTTAAATCACCTCAGAGGCTATACTGTACTAAAATTGTTTAAAGTATTTAATATCTTTACTACAGTATTTTGTTTTACAAGACTTATGTTACAAGCAATGGTTTTTTATGTTACAAGACTTATGTTACAACACCATCATATTTACAATAAAATAACTGCATGTAAGTATATACAGGTTGTCCTCCATTATAACCATTTGTTCAGGGATCATTCAAACCTGCAACAGCGCTAAATGAATGGTACTTAATGACTGGTCCTTGGAGTTCCGGTTGTCTCAGTGTCCCATGGCCACGTGGCTGCCATTTGCAACTTTCTTTGCCAGCTTCCTACAAGCAAAGTCAATGGGGAAACCGGCATGAGGTTGCAAATGGCAACCACATGACATCCTCGCTTAATTACCTGCACTGATTTGCTTAACAATGGCAACTGGGGGGTGCCAGAACTGTGGTCACTAAGTGATACAGTCATGTTATGTTGTGCTTTATGATGTCGCTTAATGACAGAAATTCCAGTCCTAATTGCCATCATTAACCAACGACTACCTATAAGTATATGGAGGCAGCAAGCATTGGTAATAGTTATTGGACAGATCAGTTATCTCCAAAAAATGTGCTAATGTGTTTTTCATAAAGAAATCACTTTTAGAAAAAATAATAATCCTCTTTAAAACACAGTGTTTACTCTTTAGGACTTTATTATTAAACTGCTTTCATAAACATCTTTATAAAAATAGTTAGATCTCACGTAAGCTATGTATTACCAATAAAGCTCCAGGGAAACTATCCAAGGTAACAAAGATCAGTTTCTCTTCTAAAACATACGAAATATCCTTATGCTTTTTTCTCTCCCATCCCAAATGTTGCACTATGGATCTACCAATCACACTGCCTAGTATTAGCTAAACATAAGTTACAGTGGGGCAAAAAAGTATTTAGTCAGCCACCAATTGTGCAAGTTCTCCCACTTAAAAAGATGAGAGAGGCCTGTAATTTTCATCATAGGTATACCTCAACTATGAGAGACAAAATGGGGGGGGGGGGGGAAATCCAGAAAATCACATTGTCTGATTTTTAAAGAATTTATTTGCAAATCATGGTGGAAAATAAGTATTTGGTCAATATCAAAAGTTCATCTCAATACTTTGTTATATATCCTTTGTTGGCAATGACAGAGGTCAAACGTTTTCTGTAAGTCTTCACAAGGTTTTCACACACTGTTGCTGGTATTTTGGCCCATTCCTCCATGCAGATCTCCTCTAGAGCAGTGATGTTTTGGGGCTTTCGCTGGGCAACATAGACTTTCAACTCCCTCCAAAGGTTTTCCATGGGGTTGAGATCTGGAGACTGGCTAGGCCACTCCAGGACCTTGAAATGCTTCTTACAAAGCCACTCCTTCGTTGCCCGGGCGGTGTGTTTGGGATCATTGTCATGCTGAAAGACCCAGCTACATTTCATCTTCAATGCCCTTGCTGATGAAAGGAGATATTCACTCAAAATCTCACGATACATGGCCCCATTCATTCTTTCCTTTACACGGATCAGTCGTCCTGGTCCCTTTGCAGAAAAACAGCCCCAAAGCATGATGTTTCCACCCCCATGTTTCACAGTAGGTATGGTGTTCTTTGGATGCAACTCAGCATTCTCTCTCCTCCAAACACAACGAGTTGAGTTTAGACCAAAACATTCTACTTTGGTTTCATCTGACATTCTCCCAATCCTCTTCTGGATCATCCAAATGCTCTCTAACAAACTTCAGACGGGCCCAGACATGTACTGGCTTAAGCAGGGGTACACGTCTGGCACTGCAGGATTTGAGTCCCTGGCAGCGTAGTGTGTTACTGATGGTAGCCTTTGTTACTTTGGTCCCAGCTCTCTGCAGGTCATTCACTAGGTCCCCCCGTGTGGTTCTGGGATTTTTGCTCACCGTTCTTGTGATCATTTTGACCCCACAGGGTGAGATCTTGCGTGGAGCCCCAGATCAAGGGAGATTATCAGTGGTCTTGTATGTCTTCCATTTTCTAATTATTGCTCCCACAATTGATTTCTTCACACCAAGCTGCTTGCCTATTGCAGATTCAGTCTTCCCAGCCTGGTGCAGGTCTACAATTTTGTTTCTGGTGTCCTTCGACAGCTCTTTGGTCTTGGCCATAGTGGAGTTTGGAGTGTGACTGTTTGAGGTTGTGGACAGGGGTCTTTTATACTGGTAACAAGGTCAAACAGGTGCCATTACTACAGGTAACGAGTGGAGGACAGAGGAGCCTCTTAAAGAAGTAGTTACAGGTCTGTGAGAGCCAGACATCTTGCTTGTTTGTAGGTGACCAAATACTTATTTTCCACCATGATTTGCAAATAAATTCTTTAAAAATCAGACAATGTGATTTTCTGGATTTTCCCCCCCATTTTGTCTCTCATAGTTGAGGTATACCTATGATGAAAATTACAGGCCTCTCTCATCTTTTTAAGTGGGAGAACTTGCACAATTGGTGGCTGACTAAATACTTTTTTGCCCCACTGTACCAGTAATGTGTTCTACATATGATGCTTGCTTTACCTCATTTACACAAAAATTGCTCCCTGAGGTGGATCCTTTCAGACCCCGGGGAAATTTTTTCCCATTTGCTCCATTAATAATAATGATAATCATTGTGGGCTGCACAGTCAGCCAGATGTTTAGACTGGATTTGGGATTTTTAACCTATCAAGTCCTTCCCAAGAACCTGGGATAGGCAGATGTTGTTGGACAGCGTTAAAGGTATCAACTCAGGATGTAAGCTGTTCCAAGTAAAGCTGCCTTTTGCAATTGACTGATGGTGATTTTGTCAATGCCAATAGTGGCACTCCAGATGTTTTGGGATTGCAGCCAAGGCACCTATTACTACTGGTACTATCTTTGTTTTCTTTTGCCACAGTTGTTCTATTTCTATTTGCAGGTCTTTGTATTTTGTGGTTTTCTCCAGTTCTTTCTCTTCTATTCTGCTGTCTCCAGGTATTGCAATGTCCACTATCCAGACTTTTTTGTCTTTCTTATCAACAATTGTTAAGTCTGGGAAGTTATGTGGCAGGTGCTTGTCTGTTTGAATTCTAAAGTCCCAGAGCACTTTAGCGTCTTCATTTTCTATTACTTTGTCCATTTTGTGGTCCCACCAGTTCTTGCTTGCAAGCAAAAGGTATTTCTTGCAGATATTCCAATGCACTATTACTGCTACTTTGTCATGCTGTTGTTTGTAGTCAGTCTTGCAATCTTGCAGCAGCTGACTAGGTACTCCACTGTTTCTTCAGCTTCTTTGCAGAGGTGGCATTTGCTGTCTGTTGCTGTCTTCTCAAATTCTGGCTTTGTATGCAACTGTTCTTAAGGCTTTGTCTTGTGGAGCCAGAATTAGCCCCTCTGTCTCCTTCTTCAACTTTTCTGCTCTTAGCCATTGCCAGGTCTTGTTGTTATCTGCTTTGCCTGCAAGTTTTCTTGTGCACTGGCCATGTAATACTTTGCCTTGCCATGACTCTTTTCTATTCTTCATTTGGTCTTTCTTGTAGGCCAGTTTGGTCTCTTCAGTATTCAGTAAGCCTTCATGGTGTACTAGTTTCAGTTGCAACTTCTTCACTGTCCTTCAGATATTCTTCCAATGCCCTTTCTTCTTCTTCAGCTGTCTGGTGTATTTGTAACATTCCATGCCCACCTGTGCTCCTTGGTAAGCAGAGTCTGTCAATATCGCTGCATGGATGAAGAGCATGATTCATTATAATTATTTTTCTGGTCTTCCTATCCAGGGCTTTTAGTTCAGCTTGAGTCCAGTCCACTATTCCAGCTGTATATCAAATGACTGGAATTGCCAGGTGTTAATTGCCTTGATGGTATTTCTGCCACTGAGTTTGGACTTTAAAATCTTTTTCACACTCATGATGTATTCACTACTAACCTTCTTCTTGACTTCAGTGTGCTTGATGTTGTCAACCTGAAGGATGCCCAGGTATTTGTAGTGATCTTCTTCATCCAGACTCTTGATGTTATTTCCATAAGGCATCTTGATTCCTTCAGTTTTCACTATTTTTCCCCTACTGATGGTAAAAGTGGCACATTTGTCCAGTCCAAACTCCATTGCAATATCTTGGCTGTATATTCAGACAGTGTTGAGCAGCAATTCCATTTCAGATGGTGTTTTTCCATACAACTCCATGTAAAGGAGGTGGGATAGCCTGGCAGTTGTTTTTGATGTTTGATAGCCATGGCCTGACTTGTTCAGTATTGTTGATAGAGGAATCAATGTGATGACAAACAGTAGTGGTGATAGTGAGTCTTCTTGTAAGATTCCTCTCGTGATGTTAACCTCTCCCAGTCTATCACTGTTGACCAGCAACTGTGTCTTCCATTTTGCCACTGATCTTTGCACAAAGCTTCTGATGTTTCTACTGACTCCTGTTATTTCTAGGCATTTGATTATCCAATCATGTGGCAGGGAATTGAGTGCCTTCTTGTCATCATCCCAAGCTACATTCAAATTGGTCTTCCTTCTCTTACAGTTTTCCAAAATCATCTTGTTAATTAGGAGCTGAACTTTTGTCCCTCTGTTGTTTCAGCGGTTTCCTTTCTGCTCAGATAGAAAGAACTTGTTTTCAACTAGATGCTGTTGGACTGCATCAGCTACCACACCAGTTAGCAATTTGAAAGTTACTGGCAAGCAGGTGGTTAGCCTGTAGTTGCCTGGTGCTGCCCCTTTTGCTGGATCTTTCATTATCAGGTAGTTTTTACCAAATGTTAAGCAATCTTCAATTTCACATCTTTGCAATATGTTGTTAAACTGCTTGGCAATGAGTAAGTGCAGACCAGTCAGATGTTTCAAGCAAAAACCATGCAGTTCATCTTCAGCTGGTGCTGACCAATTCTTGATCTTCCTTGCTCTTTTCTCCACCATTTCTGCTGTTATTACAAGTTTTTTCATTTCAGCTTCTTTTTTATTCTTTGTTGTTGTTCGGTCGTTAAGTCATGTTCAACTCTTCGTGACCCCATGAACCATATCGTGCCAGACTTTCCTGTCCTTCACTGCCTCCCTGAGTTTGTTCTTCTGCTGTTATTACAAGTTTTTTCATTTCAGCTTTTTTATTCTTATCTACCTCCTTTATCCAAGCTGCATTCTTGCCGTATTTCTTTGGGTTGTCCCATAGCTGCATCCAGAACTGTACTGTTTCTTCTTTGTCAGATATTGACTGCTTCATTGATGGATTGGTGGAAAGGTTTCTGATCTGACTGAAAGTGGAGACTCTGCCTATAGTGTGCAATTCGAGCTTCATATCTGCTGATCTTCTTGGCTATAGCTGTTATTTGCTGCTTTATTATTTCCAGTGCTTCTTTGATTTTCCTAGTTTCTAGGTGATATTTCTTGATCAGGTATTCTTTGGTCTTCTTGTTTTTCAGCTTTTTTTTCATCTGTTCTAGCTTGCATGCATCTGATCTTAGCATGCTGATTTTATTTTCCAATCTGATCTCCTTTTTAGTTAGAAGGCTTTGTTCTTTCTGAGGAGAAGGCAGAAGAGATGGTGCCTGATTTGGGAATGAGAACAATTTAATAGTGATGTTGGCTTCCACTGCTACTGACTCCCCCTGGATTGTCTCTACTGTCTGAGCTACTTCTGGCAAGGCTTCAATTTCTTTGCCCTGGGTAGTTCTTCCAATTCTACTTCTTTGAATACTTTACTTTGTATTATCAATTCATGTTGATCTGCTAGCCTATTCTGTTATTTCTGATTCTGGATTTTTTTTCCCCAGAACTGGCGCATTCTTTTCAGATATCCTCTTATCATTGGACTTGATTTGTAATAGCAGATTATTTTTTTGTTTTTAGTCTTTGTATATTTGCAACAGATAAACAACTTTTCTTCCAGTAGTTCTGCAGCAGCTGGCTCTGGTTGCTCAGCCAACAGTCCTGAGTCCTGCAGCCAACTTGTCACCAGATGTCCAGAAACTAGAATACCTAGCATGGTCCTTGTTGACCTGGGCAACAACTGATCTGGTATGGGTTTCTGTATATTACGTCTCACTACATTGTTTATGGGAGAGACACTCGTCTGGCTCCTCTGATGAGACCTGTCCAGTATGGTTGAACCTCTAGCATAGCTCTCGTCCTCCTCGGAGCACTCAAGCCCCACAACATCATCAAGGTAATGCCTCACCAGGGAATTATGGTTAGTTGCGCTGTCAGCCAGATGTTTAGACTGGATTTGGCATTTTTATCCACCTACCAAGGACCTGGGATAGGCAGATGTTATTGTTTGATGGTGTTAAAGGTAACATTGCAGGATGTTCCAAGTAAAGCTGCCTTTTGCAATTGACTGATGGTAATTTTGTCAATGCCAGTGGTGTTTGAGTGGTGCTCCAGATGTTTTGGGATTGCACCTAAGGCAATTATTATTATTATTTTATCCCACCTTTTAAAATATATATTTTGGTCAACTCAAGGCGGTGAACATACCTAATACCCCTGCCTATTTTCCCCACAACACCAACCCTCTGAGGTGGGCTGGGCTGAGAGAGAGTGACTGGCCTGGAGTCACCAGCCAGCTTTCACTCCTAAGGGAGGCCTAGAACTCACAGTCTCCTGGTTTCTAGGCCAGCACCTTAACCACTACTGGCTTTTCTGACTGTCTCTACTCCTATCATCACATCTGGCAAGTGGGGTATGCTCCAAGTCCCATCTGTTAAAGAATGTCACTGAGTGGGACCCAGGAAAATGCCTTTTCTGTCACTTGCCTGCTCCCTGGAACACCATTTCCTCTGAGATTAAATTGGGCCCGACCCCACTTGCCTTCTGAAAGGCTCCTAAGATGGAGTTGTTCTCCCAGAAATGGGGGTCAGGTAGTTAAGTGAACCTGTGAGATATTGTTAGTTATTGCTGATGGTTATTCTTAGCTACCACTGTTTCATTTCTTCTAGTGTATTCTTATTTTTATGTTGCATTATTATATTGATTTTTAATTGGGTTCACTTGCAGAATAGCTTATGCAATTTGGATGTCCATATAAACAAAATGACTAAACAAAATACAGGTCTCCCCACAACTATAGAAACGCCTTAACCTTAACATACTGACTCAAATGGCATCTACAGTTAGGTACTTATTGGCAGTTATCCTGTAACCTTAGGTGCACATTTTAATAGCTCTCCTATTGACCAAAATACAGTAAACAGTCATGTCATCTTATTAAAACTAGATAACAAAAGGCCAAATAAAGGTTATCAAAGCCTTCTCTATTAAAAAAAAATCTTGTGTCTTTAATAACAGCCTTCCTCAACTTGGCACTTTGCAGATATATTAGAATATCAGCCCTACGAGGTAGACCAGATCAGGATTCCACAGGAAGACTAAATCTATACTTTATTGACATATAGCAACAGAATCTTGTAAGCCTGGTTGTGCTTTTCCTCTCCCCTCTCTTATACCCCAGTGAATCAGGGAGAAGCCAGCCTGAGTTCCTTCTTAATACTATTTTCCTACCTTTTTATTTACGTAACAGTTTCTCAATAGTTATTTCAAGGCCATTTCCATGGCTGTCTACATAGGACCACAACTCCCCCACCACCACCAAAAAAAAGAAACCTGAGAGGATCGCAACACTCTAAATGACAATGCTGGTTGAGAATTTCACATGTAGTCTCAATACATGTGGGTGAACCAGGTCAGGAAAGTTTGCATACATTTCAAACAACATTATGCCATCTTCCATGCCATCTTAGGTAGACACTTTTGTTACTTTAATGTAAATGAAAAGCTGGGAGGGAAGGAGCGTTCACCAAAATAGTCCTCATACTTCTGTACACATTGAATATAAAAGTTTTAGAACCTTTTAAAAATTATTAAGTTATCTTACTTATCCAAATCCTGTAATGCATAAAATCATTATTACCTATTTTTCCTGAGCTTATCAACAGGCTTCTCCCCTTAATTCAGGAATTAACAGTCTGGACATATATAGATACACACACAACATGCACTTATCCAAAATCATAAAATACTGCAAAATGTCAGCTATTTTTATGTTGAAACTAAAATAATTCTTCAAAAATTAAAGAGAGATCATGAATATTCTGGAATCCATAGGCACTCTATTGCCAAACCTGCCTTTACTGTAGCTAAAAAATGTGGAGAACGCAGGATTGTGTTTTCCATCCTTTCATCTACTCCTCTCTAGCACAAATTCTTCCAGAAAGAAGGAAGAAACAAAAGTACTTACCCATTCTCTTAACCATGATTAAAATATCATCTTCCACTAACACTTGCTCCAATTACCTGCATATTTATTTTAATTATTTATTTTTATCCTAGAGAAACACTAATTCCTATCTACTAATGCTTTATTTGGCCTGACAGACTGCAAGGGAATGAATCAGTACATTTTTCACAAAACACATTCTCATTCATGGTTTAGGCATTATTTAACTTCATGAAATATTTATATTTACGCTATGAAGCTTCAGCTTATTAAGTAACATCTGAAAATATTAAATATTTCACTGAGCAAGGTTAAAATGCTGCATATAAATAAAATTGTTACAAAATTATTACATAATTATTAATTAATAATTAGCAATGAAGCTCTGAAAATCAGTAATCCTAAAGTAAGATATTACAAACATACTTGTCACTAAGAGATGGTAGTTAATGATGCTGATATCATTATATAGCCAATAAAGTAATATGTACATGGGTGAACTTTACAGCATCATAATACATAGCTTGAAAAGCTTAAGCTTCAAGTATAATCTACAGCAGAGATGGTTGGTAACCCATGGTTCACACAAGAACCTCCCATCATCTATATGGGATTCCTAAAGGTCTACAGGATCATGGTGCCAGAACCCAGTGGCAAAATGGCAAATGTCAGCATTGTGAGATTGCTGTAAAAATAAGGGTAAGAATGGGAACTCAAGGCTTCTGGGAGATAAACTACTCCCATTCACACTACTTAATACCAACCCCCAAACTCCAGAAAATAGGTCACATGCTGAAATTTGGCAATAAAAGGCTGAATTTTAACAGCATAGTTTTAGAGTCAAATATTTTCAAATAAAAACAGGAATGAGAGTGCAAGGCCTCTGGGAGGATAATCACATTCATTCTTACAACTCCCTCTCTACCCCATAAAAAATTGGCCATAAAATTTCAGCCTAACCCCTTCTGGGGATATCACTGGACCTTCAGTTGGCTGTTGTAGTGAACTGTAACCCCCAGACAAAAATGTTGCCTATCCCTGATTTACAGGGAAATGTTCTATGTAGGCTCCACTGAAATTAAAAGGGAATTGTTGAACATGACTGTATTCTTATTGTGCCTCCAGTTTCTCTTAGAGCACTATGGCTCACTTTGATACATTTTAAACATTAGGGCTTTGACGCAGACTGTGTTATTTTCAGAGCTATTTTTTTTAAAATCTATGGAACTGAGCTAGTCATGGTGATCTAAAGTCTAACTTATGTCTATCAAGTACACATGACCCAATTTAGCTCCAACCCATAGACTGAAAAAACCCAAATACCAATGCATAAAATGAATACTTTTAATACCTTGTCAATTGCTTTCCCAACACGAGAAACACTACTGTGGATGTCCTTATGATCCGAAGCCAATTTCTGAACTGTGTCCTTTATTCGTTTACAACATTGGGTCATAACAAGTGATATTGTACCTGATAGATCTTCATCTGGATCTAAACAGGAGAGAGGAAAATTAAAATTAAGTGCATCATGAACACAATCTTAAGCTTCTAAAATCAAAACCCAGGCTTCATACTTTAATTTCAGTTTCAAAGAGCTGTGCAATAGAATAGATTACAGAATATAAATACAAAACTTTATTGCTATAGGAGTAGCTAGCTTTTGAAAGATACAGAAAAAATTACTTATTACAGATAAGAAATCAGGTCAAACCTAAAACCTGAGATTAAATATGCTGCATCTAATATATACTGAGTACATTAGCCAGTAATACTACAAATTACTTACTTGAAAATGCAGTTCTTCAAAAATAGCCATGTCACATGTATATAAACAGCTTTTAATGCAAAAACACAACAATGTTAAGACTCTATCCAGCATCTGAGTCTTAAGAAACAACAGGCCTGTTGAAGTAGACCGTGCTTATTTTTCCTAAATTCATTTCAAATCCCTGAAGAATAGGAGAGTTATTAACTAGAATGGGATGCTCTGGATCAATCCTGCAAACAGCTATTCATCTTTGTTCTAATAGAACAGCAGTTACAGTGGCAAAAAGCATGTTGTATTAGTTTTCTCTATATATTCTTAGAATCAATGCAGATATATTTTTTGTAAGAGTTGACCATCTACAGTTTTGGTCTGACTTGTCAGTTCAAGTCAGTAAGCCCAAATACAAAATAAGGCATCTGTTTGTTTGTTTTTCCAAGAAACTATTCAACATTGTACCCCAATGCTTCATATCCTAAACTGATATATTAAGTATACTTAACATATTTGGTAAGAAGATCCATAAAAATGAGAATGTGTCATCAAATAATTGTATTTGGGTTTGTACAACTAGGACAATTTTTTGTAACCTGTCATGAACATGATTGAAACAGGTCAAGGATAGTTGCCTTTGTGATTATCCTAGTTCAGATGCCAAAATAATGTCTTCTTCTGAACCTTAAAATTAATTTCTTTTCAAAATTAAGAGCCAACTTTTATGTTCCATTCCAAAATAATATCCATGGTGAAAAATAAGTTAGTTTAAAATGCAAATTGTTATATTCAATCAATAAAGCCCTCATATATGTATACATGTATATATATTCATTCTTGTTTTACGAGAACAATACTATCAATTGCTTTATTATTATAGTTAAGAAAGCATCCCCTAAAATATACAAGTTAGGGTTTTGTTTTCTCCATATCCTCTCTTTAAATGGAACCAGTTGTGGCCTAAGGAAAGAAGCGTTCTCATGGTCTGTTTCAAATTTATCCTAATCAATAAATTTATGGAATAGGTCTGGTAATTAGGTGCTCCTGGGAACAATCCTGCCACTGAGAAATATCAACTGACCCTCTCTAGCTGATAGTCTAAAGGCAACACACAAACATTAAAAGGAATGCATAGTAACAACGTCTACTATCATTCCACCAGCAGTTCCACTAACAACCAGCAACTTTAGGAATGTAGAAATGCTGCCCCACTACCATCTTACTCATTCTCAAAGTAGCCTTTCAGGAAAATTTGTCCACGGATATAGAATTTGTCAGAAGATACATGAATCATATCCTGCCCAATTAATTTTACATCATCTGTCATATGTATTTTTGAGGGGGTTTTCTTTCTCTTTCTTGGGGGTGGGGAGGGTGAAACAGAGAAAAAACACATAACCTTATTCTTTTACTACTAAATGTTTCAAACAATATATTTCAGTCAATTCTATAACACCAATGGAGAAGTAAAGGACAAATGTTGGGAAGGGCAGACTATCTTCTGCAGTGGACTTGAAAGAGGGATCCCATAGAAAATTAAAGCCAAATGAACTATATAGAAGCCTAACAAAAGCAAAAGAGGGTGTATCTCTACATATAGAATTTTCTGGGAATGAACCTGATCAAACCAAATGAGGAAAAAAATGAACAGAATTGTTACACTGAATACACAAAAGGTCACATGACTAAAAGCAAATTTAAAGGAAGAGATGACACATTCACAAAGCTTCGGAATATGAGGAAGTACAACAATACGTACAAGACGACTGGGACAAGATAATTAAAACAGCCACAGAGTAGGTTCTGTACAGGGTTTTGCCATCTTGCCTAATTAGCCCTGACCCTATTTCTTTAACAGCAGCCTGACAGAAAAATTAAGAAATGAAACCTTGCCCATTATAGTGATAAAGGTTTTTTTTCCTCGACAAGCTTTTTCCAAGAGTCTCTCTAACGAAGTGTAGCCAACAACCTCCCCCCCCCCCGCCTCCACAAAACCTTACATATGATACAGGCACATTCATAAAAAAGCTGGGATTAGTTGCAGCTCCCTGCTGAGCACAGACTCAGTGGCAATTCTAGATACGCTGGTGTGCGGTTTGTGAAACAGCCGACCCTCTGAGGCAAGCTTCACCTGCTGAATTTCTACCCGCACAGGGAGGGACTCCCAGAGGAAGAGCAGCTCGGAACGCCTGTTATGAGGAGGAAGGGGGCACATACTCTCGCTCTGGAGGATCTCGCGGCGCAGTCCCGCCACGTACTGGATCAGCTCCTCCAGACTCCGCTCGCACAGCTGCCCGTAGCCCGAGAACTTCTGAAGCACCTTCTCCAGCTCGCGCTCCACCGTCACGCACTGGTCCATTGTCCTTCCCTGTGGCGCCCGCCTGTCCGCCCGCCGACCAAGCAAGACCGTGCGGCTCGGCCAGAGGACATCCAACGGAGGACTTCCACGAAAAGGAACGAAGGAGCCAAGCCAGGCAGGTTGGCGAGTTGTTGTTTTTGCAGGCAGCGCGGCGGACAACTGGGGTCCTCCGGCGAAGTACTGGAGATGCGTCACAGGCAGTGCTGTAAACAGCCTGGAGGTCCTCAAGGGAAACCTGGGAGCTTAACGCTAAAAATAGAAAATGATCCGAACAACTCACACCTTTGCAAGAAATCGAAGATGACCGTTGCGGATCCTTAGATGGTCGTTGTCTCCCGCTCACCCCTTTCAAGCTGACATCTGCTCATGACATAATTGGAGAATCCTACAGAAATGCTGCTGCGTAAACAGCAGCTACCAACTCAGACAAACCAGTTCCATGGTAGCAGTAAAATGACGGGGTTTTTTTTTTTTCAAGTAGGGCCTTTTTTCACTGAAAGCGTGATGTTTCGAATTAAGTTTCAAATATTAAAAAAGCGTTTTCTCCGCTTTCTTTTATGGACAACGTTTCATCCTTGGGAGACAAAAACAAGTTCCAACGTAGTGAAGGTGTGTGTGTCTGTCGAAGTTGAGTATTTTTCACAAAGCCCGGTCCGCATTCAAGCCAGGCAACAGTTTAGACACCTAAGACCGATCTCGCTCAAGCAGGAATTGAGAGCGTCTGAAGGACTCCGAGACTCTTGAAGAAGCGGCTGTTTTTACAGGAGCGCAGTTTTGACGGGCTGTTTGTGAGAGAATTCTCCAAGAAGAGAAGTTTCCCTCTGTGAGGCTCTAACGGGAGGTGGATCTGTTTACGGGATGCCGCTAATAAGCCGTGGCG
This sequence comes from Python bivittatus, assembly GCF_059951505.1. Classification (NCBI taxonomy): domain Eukaryota; kingdom Metazoa; phylum Chordata; class Lepidosauria; order Squamata; family Pythonidae; genus Python; species Python bivittatus. The sequence continues at coordinate 5,456,300 of NW_028277028.1, forward strand.
AAAACGGAAGTGATTTTTTGAGGTCTTTTTCCTCTCCTTGAACTTCCGTCGCGGGTTGATCACCTCAAGGCCACACGGCGGGATTGTGTTTGTTTGTTTTCCTTCCTCCTGAGCTGAGTCTGGAGCCTTCAATAGGGGATTCGTCAAACTTTGTTTTTGCAGCTGACTTCCTACTTCGCTATTGTTGGGAGTCTTTTTTTTTCCTTCAGCGATCCATAGCATAAATTTACGAAGTAATGTTCTTCTCATCCTCATTGTTACACTTTTCCTAACTGTATTTAGTTGTTACCTTTACTTTTCCGCCAAGAAATGATGCTTATAATGGCTGTTAATTCCTTTTTGTCAAATTTTATTTTTCCTCGCCCCTCCTTTAGTGCAGGCCATACATATTCTGGTGTTTTACAAAATGAGCAAAAGATAAGAGTCCTTCATCATAGGGACCCACAAGCCAGATGAGTGCACATTGAGATAAACTTTGTTTTAACCATGTCTTTAAATAACCCCCAACTGGCCAGGTTCACATGCTGAGTTGTAAACCATGATTTACAAACCATAATGGCTGAGTTCATGCACCCTACTAAGCCAAACTGCAGTGTACCTTACTGCAATATGAGATCCTAGGCTGTTTAATTTATTAAACTTGTATGCTACCCAACTCTCAACAATTCTGGGCAGCTCACAACAGTCAAAGATATTACTATAAAATCAATAAAAGATGGCAAGCACAACAGACCAAATGAAGCAAGGGGTCTCACATTCCCTTGTCAAAGGCCTGGGTGAAGAGCCAGGACTTCACTGCTCTTCTAAACAATAGCAGAGCAGGAGTCCTGGAACCTCATTCCGGAGGGCAGGTGCTGCCACAGAAATGAGGCCTCCCAGGGTCCCAAAGGAACCTGGAGTGTACCAATGCTGCAAGGTTGAAGTGATTGGGCAGATATTAGGACTATTGCTACTAGTTTAGGACTACAATTCTAAAAATGTTTTTCTAAGGTCCTATTTACATCAGCATAAAGTACTCCATAGAATTGCAACTTCATAGTACGATCTTATCCAAATATCTACTCAGTTGTAAATTCCACTGAATTCTTAAGAATTTACTTACTAGAAATAGGATAAAGGATAGCCAAATACACTGGTAAATGAGCTATTATTGTATCTACATTCACAGTTAAACACATAGTTATCTACACAGAATATGATTTTGCTTTGAAAAAGGCAGATTTTTTTACTAGAATTCTATTAACTTGGATCAAAATTTGTAGTTTAAGTTCCTGGAATAATGAATGAAAATAGGTACAAGTAGTCCTCATTTAACAATGGCAACTGAAACCAGAATTTCCACCACTAAGCAATGCAGTCATAAAGTATGTCATGTGACCACGCTGCTTAGCAATGGCAGTTCTGGCAGTCCCGTTACCATCATTAAGCAAGGACCACGTGGGTTGTTAAGCAAGGACCTCATGTAACCAGGACTGCCAACTTCCTGCCAGCTTCCCCATTGACTTTGCTTAAGGGAAGCTGGCAGGGAAGGTCATGAATCACAATTATGTGACCATGGGACGCTGCAATGGTTGGAAATCTGGGCCAGTTGCTGAGCACCCAACAGTCAGAACTCTGAGGACCAGTCATAGTACCACTTGTTCAGCGCCGTTGCAAGTTCAGTTGCTGAACGAGTAGTTGTTAACCAAGGACGATCTGTAATTAATTACTGCCATGGTTTAACGATGCTTTATACCAGAATTAATTGGTTTCCCAATACACTGTAGTAGCAGAGTTCATACAATATGTTAAATAAACCAAGCAATGACACTATGTTATGTGGGCCAGGTCATAATGAAAGAAAATTAATAGAGAATAAACTTGGAGTATTTTGTGAAGTGATGACTGAACAAAATACTATTTAATAAAAAAAAAAATAGTGAAATCCCACAAGTTTTCTGTGTCCTTGCATAAAATATCAGTTTTAACATTCTGACTTGCAAGTTCATTTATTTTCCATTTTTATGATTATGCACCTATGATATTGTGGAAAATTACATGACAATGACCACTGCTCGAAAAAGCTGCTGATTCCTGCCTTGCATGATGTTGCTTCACCTGCTCTTCCCGGATCTGCAGTAGTCACAGGGAGAATTGTCATTCACTTTTAAGGTGAGTCTGCTTCAAAATGAAGCCCAAGAAACACTAGTTGTTTGAAGACAGACACTTTAAGCAATTGGCTCATTTGTAATTCTTGCTTTTTTTTTCCAGTTGCATTGGTGGCCAAAGCAGTAGCAGTGAGAATTATGTTAACTTCCTGTTATCCCATCTTATTTGCAAGATGTATATGCTTCTTATGAACCACTAATGGCTATGTTCATACTAGATGGCCATGGTTAACTTTTTAGTTTTCTAAATTAATGCTGCTGGCTTAGTTCACATAACACATTGAACCATAAACCAACCTCATAAATTGGATTTGTATAGTACATTAGGTTATATTGGCTAGTTTGCAGCTCAGTGTGTTTTGTGAATGCAACCCTAGAGAAACCCCTTCATCTTTCTAATCATTGTTTATCACCTGACTTCCCTCCAGGGTAATAGGTGACAAAACCTAACAGATTTTATGTATCCTGAGGCTGCTGTGGGTAATGCCCAGTTAGACATTAAGGCCTTTCCCTATTTGCAGCTGGTCAGAGCATAACCATGCCCTGGCAATATCTTTTCTGCTCTCTGTAATGTTGCCTTCATCTTGTCTCCACACCACAAGCTAACACATACATTGTCCTTAATTTGTGTTAAAATAACATTTTCTCTTAGTGGATGTCGTGGAGACATGGCAGAAAACTCTTGTCAGAGTATGGTTATGTCAACCACTGTGGCTTCATTGATTGTGGCTTACTACAAACTCAGCCACTGTAGTATGTAGATCCTGGTTCTGGATACCTTGCTCACTTCTGTTGCTAGACATTGTATTACACCATGATCTTATGTTATATAGCATGATTGACTTACAAGAATATCCCTTTAGATTTCCAAGGGGAGGAAGGAAGAGATCGGTATATACACACTCCTATTGTTTCTTCTTGGGAAACATGACTTTAATGTTAATGAACATCAGCCCCGAGACTGCCTTGCAGATTTTCGTTTGAGAATGAACTAGAGCTCCAAATCTAAACGCATTTAGTAGGGTACAACTGTCGACTAAACCGAGTTTCGAGTCAGGACTGCAGAACCGAAGCAACTGCGACGCGCAGGGCCGGCTGCTCCGTCGCCCCTCTTAGCTCCCGCTGCTTTCTCCGCCGGCAGAAAACGTGTGCGGAAAGGAGATAGCTACAGTACTTGTCTCTTGCAATCGCCGCGGGCAGATTAAAAGGCAAGCGGCCAGTTTGGGGCCTGAGCTAAACGGACGAAGATGAGTGCTTCCAACCCGGCCGACCGCCAGGCTTTCTAGGTAAACAAACCCCTGTGGGAAGCAACGCCCAGGTTGGTCACCGCGGGGGGAGGGGAGCCGTAGTTGGTCGCCCGGGAAGGAAGAAGCGCTCGGCTGGCCAAAGTCTCTCCAGCCTTTCCGGCTCTCTGGATCCACATCCCTCCCCTTCCCCCTCCCTTTGCGGCCGTCCGCGGCTGTAGACGTCACTTGTTATGTCTCCTCCGGCTCGGGCTCTGCTCCGCCGCGGGGAGGCGACGACGACGACGGGGCGCACGGAAGCCCAGCCACATCACCGCCAGCGGTCCCTGCAGAAGTAGGGCCGCCGCCTGCCCGAGAAGGGGTAATAAGCGATGCGCCTCGCCCTGCCCCGTCCGGCCGCCCTTTTCCTTGGCGCCGCTCCCCACCCCACCCCACCCCACCCCCACCGAGGAGCGCGTCTCATCCCACTTACAGGTCCTCCTTCACCTTTCCTTTTGAGCGCCCCCCCCCCAATAACCTGCTTGGCACCTCTAACGCAAAACAACCCCCTTGCCGCCGCTGGACCAGAATTCTCCCCCTTAAGGCTCTCCCCTGAAGAGCTCCAGCCCCTCTCTTTCGGGTGCCGCTCCTCAAGCACCCTTCCACGGTAAAGTCCCCATGCCAACCCCCCGCCAACCCCCGTTGTATTTCTGCCTCATCATCAGCTCGTCTGAAAAGAGAGGTGGCTCCCTGGCTACCTCAACCCAGTGCCAGTGTTTCCTCTTAGGTGCTTCCAGACAAGGTCTTCTATTCTCCATCCAGCCGGGTCGGATTTTGTTCCAGAGATAAAAAAGGAGAGCCCCTGATATTAGGGAGAAGACCCCGAGTGTTCAGAATGCCTGGCTCCCTTTGCCTCTTCCATCGGGACATTCCTCTCTTTCTCTCTCTCTCATAGGACTGAGGGACTCTCTTCCAAGAGTCGAAAATCCACACAAAGGAAAGATGTGGCTGAAACTGTTTTTCTTGCTTCTTTATTTTTTGGTCTTGTTTATCCTGGCCAGGTTTTTTGAGGCCATTGTGTGGTACGAAACTGGCTTCTTTGCCACCCAGTTGGTGGACCCAGTGGCACTGAGCTTTAAAAAGCTGAAGACCATTTTGGAGTGCAGGGGACTTGGGTACTCAGGACTTCTGGAAAAGAAAGATGTCAGGGAGCTGGTTGAGAAATCAGGTAAGAACAGTATCTTCATAAAGGTTTATTTTTCAATATTGCTCTCTCTTCTCCCCCTCCCAAATAATTTTTCTTTTATTAAATATATTTGTAGTCACTTTCTGATGTGACAAGTGCCTTAAGAAAACAAAAGACATTCAATAAAATGAGGAGTGACCTCAAGCTTGAAATGCACTGGCACTCTACGGGAATTGTTGAAGTGTGACTATCTCTGGAGTGCAAGGCAGCAGCAGGATGGGAAAACACATATACTGCACAGCAGCACAGAGGACAGAGAAATGCTGTCTGAATGTAGGTGAAAATGGTCAAGAAACACTGCTACTATCCATAATTACTCAGAAATAAGTCCTCAGGATCTCAATACAAGCAAACTGATTTGTTCAAATTTAAGTCCATTAAGTTCAGTTATACTCCTTATAAAATGCGTTTACAAAAACAGTTCTACTATTAATTAAATTATAAAATTATCAAAAAAACACAGTATTCTTATATAATTAATGAAGTACAAATCTTAAAAAATGCATACATTAGTATCCCTGAAATGTTTGAGCAGTGATTGAGATGTAGTTGCTTCAAAGTAAATACCTTTTAAACTGTCTTCTAAGAATACCTTCATTCATACTTCAAACTTGTCACGCAGCTGTAGATATAATAGTATAAATTAATTAATGTTTTGTAGGTAATACAGCCTTTGTACACCATTTCAGTACAGCAGGAAAGCCTATGAGATATTTCCACAGAAGTTACATATATCTCTCTTTCTGTCCCAATTAGAGTTGCGTAGCTTACAGTTTTGGCTGTCTAGTATTTAATCCTTCATTCAACAATATTAGAAGCTTGCTGTCTTATAATAAAGGCTCTTCATGTCCCACCAACAGCAGCACAAAGTTGTGTTCCCAACTGTTGCTAAAGATAATTTCCTCAAGAAATTTTAGATTTAGATATTTTTTATCTCACCTTTATTATTTTTGTAAAAACTCAAGGCAGCGAACATACCTAATACAAACATACCTAATACGAAAAACCTAATACTGAATTGTTTTGGTTTTATACCTAGTCTGCTGTGGAGGCAGCTAAATTCATCTTTAGCTGTTCTAGATCTAAAGCAGTGTTTTTGCTCTTCTCACAAGTCTTCCTGTACAAATAGTCTACAACACCTCATTCATGATGTTGGAGATGACACAATTGGGGCTAGGATCTGCCCAGCTCACACTGGCTATTTAGGCTGCAGCAGGCACATCTTCTCCCTCTGGTCATGGAGCACTGTCCTTCATGGCCATTTTGACTTGGGCTGCGGGAGAGACTGCACACCTGGCTTCTGTGGTAGCATTTGTTCTTGCAATACTTGTCTGATGCATTCTGAAAAGACATTATTTGGGCTTCTTGTAAATACATGTTTACTGTTCTTTTGAAAGATTGATAGACGTGTGTAAAAAAAAAAAGGGTGTGTGTGTCTACATCTCTTTCTTGCCCATGTTGCAATCTTGCAGTTTGGGGTGCGTTTCCATTGCTGAACCTTGCCTTCCATAGGTTTCAAAGGAGTTTACTCCTGAGCAAGCACTTATTTGGACGTTAGCCCTTAATGGAGAATCTGGAAAAAGAGGAGGGAGCCAACTCTTTACCTGCCACACAGACAGAAACACAAAAAGTCAAAGTTCCCTGTGAATGCACCTGTGTTTCTACAAAAGCAGACTAAGGTTTGACAGTTGGCCACTTAGCCATCTACCACTAAGCCATCTGCCTCCCCAGTCTCACTCTTTGTTAAAGAGCATGATTGGTGAATACTTTTCTTGTGGGCTCCTGATATTTGATAGGAGAGCACATAAAGTCAGGGGAATCCTTCAGTTGCTTGCTTTAACTTGTCCACATTAAAACTGTGAGGATCGCATCATTCCCTAGCTTTATTACTGAAGCAGAACAAGATTAGGATTCACTTCCTCGATATCTAGAAAAAAAAAGTTTATAGAAACACAATTATGAGGAACAGCCACTGGTCCCATCTAGCTCAGGTTTGAGCAGGTATTCATATCTGGGGAGACCATACTTTTATTACATTTTGGGGTATAACCAAGAGCCACAGTGAGTAGACAGTAATGAAATAATATCACACCGTGCCGGGGGGGGGGATTTCTCTTTTTAGTGCATTAAACACACAACACACACAATTTTGTTACTTGATTTTATGCCTAAAATAAGCATAAAATTACACGTCTATTTTTTCTTGGTTTGCCACCAAATTCAAGTGATCTTATTTTAGAGTGTTGTATAGAGTTCAAAAAAGAGGTTGGTAATCTGCTAGCTGCTCAACTTATTTTATTTATTATCTCTGGAAGAGATGGAAAATAATTTGATGCCAGGGCTGCTCTTAATGTCTTGTAGGGGGCAAAACCCAGAGTAGGTGGGGCCCTGATGTAAAATTAGTGGGGGTCAGCTGGATTTTTTGGTGAGAGTTGTTTATTTAACTTTAGTAAGGCTGTCTTAGAACTTATTCTACTGTTTTCATATATTTCCCATCTCAAAATGGTAGGAAATTACACCATCTGAGTTTGACACTTGTGCTGTTATAATTTGGCAGTATGGTCAGAGAGCGCCTTGGCAAAGTAGGCGTTTACAGGCCATATGCCACCCTTGGGCTGCAGTTTCCCAGCCCCTGTGTATAGTATGCTAACTGGCAATAGCTGTCTGATTTTTTAAGGCAATCTTTCAGATTCTTACTTGAAAATATGCATGGTTGAACTTTGGAGCTCTTGTTGCATGTATTCTACCACTTTATTGAGCTAAGTTTTCAATCCACGTTTTATATTTTAATTCTGATTACACCTATTCTATCCTTTACTTCTGAATAGTCCATATTCACCAATATGAACACACATTCATATTAACAACCAGTCCTTTATGTAAACAGATATCTTATAGTGCTCTATTTGGCTTAGTGGTAAAATATGATTATATGATTGTACGCATGGAATATTTTCATTTATTATATTTATACCCTGCTTTTCAGCTGTGACTGGAGTTTAGTTTAGATACATATAATTAAGGAAGGAAAAGCCTTATAATCAGCCTACTTATTCTGGAAATGTATCTTACATGGCTATGATTTTGTGGGCTAAAACAGTGGCAAAACTGCACAGATAAAAGGACATTTAGAGTAATGGTACATGGATGGTATAGTGGAAATCTGAAGAGGTACATTTGAAAATGTGAGCTAACATATCACTGTTCTATTTTACAAACTCTCAAGGCAGTTACCAAAGTATTAATTTTTTGAGACAGTAACCTGAATTTGCTGAAAGAAAAAATAATGTGGACTATAGCTCACAAAATGCTAAGTCATAATACAATTGTTGGTTTTTAAGACAGCCTGAGTTGCTTTCATGTTCACATCCTAGTAATCAAATTTCCATGGGGGAATCTAGTACTAAAAATTGTAAGAAAGCAGAGAAAAATTTGAAGTAAATCCACCATAGAGAAAATAAATAGTAGCATCTACTCAATTTGTTCTGCTTCCATCCCAACCTTTTGGAACAAAAATATCTTTAACAGTGGAAGGAAGGTAAAGAGCAAATATGCTAAATGGGATCCTTAAGCAGGAAAATCCCAGAGCCCAGATATAGATACAAGTAGATAAAAAAGCAGCCCTAGATCACAAGTCAGAATCCATTTTCCTGTCAGATGACCAACAGTATCTCCAGCCTATCTACAGTGAAGTTCATTTTATTGGCTCCCATCTAGTCCATTACACATTACAAGTACCAGTTCATTCTGTCTAGCGTTTCACCTAAATCTGCTGGAAGGAGAAGCTGAATCTGGGATTTCTCTAAGTGTAATCCACCTGATAATTATCTATCCATAAAAATAAAATCAGCCTAAATCCCACATCCATCCATTCTTACCATATACTTGCACAGCACAAAATCCAGAAATTATAGTATAAACTATCCAATGTGAAAGGCCAGATATCATTTGAGAGATTGGTGGTTGTCATGAAAAGGGAAAACCAATTTGGCACAGATTCTTTCTAGGATAACAGTATTCTGAGACCCATGTCCAAATCAGCAAGAAAATTTGCGTAGACTATTGTGTTATTACAGTATATACCCTGCTATCTCAGGAGCCAGATCTGATACATACCTTCAAAATTGAAGAATTATTGGAAAGTGGAATAAAGTCACAATAAACCATAGCATACCAACATCTTTGCTGCACAAAGCCCACTTTATTTGTTCACCCAGATTTCTGTGATACACAGTGAGGTCACCTTTGATTAAATTTTAGGTGACAGTTGACTTCCTATTTAGCAGCTTGTAATTTAGAAGCAATACTCAAAGATTCCTGTTAAGACTCCTTGGGGAGGGATCAAGAGGAGAAAGGCCCTAATAATGTGCTACTCTTACACCTAACCTGTACTTTTCTGTAAAATAGTGCCTTGCCGCCATTCTCTCCATTCTCATCTCTAATCATGCAGTGACAAAACACTTTTAAGAGAGTTAACCTACAGTGTATTCATATGTAGGAACCCTAAGATTAGCAAAGAATTGGGCTGCAACTCGTAACACATTTACTGTAAAGTAAGATTTGTTGGATTCAATGGGATTTTTGAATGCAGCACTGACAGTAATGTACTTATCTGCTTATTAATGAGAAAAGATACTAAAGTTAATGGATGAAACTGATAAAAGTCTGTAGAGGAATTCTGAAATTAAATCAAGTTTATAATTTGAAAATTAAAACACCCTTGTTGGAATTGTTAACGTAAGATGTGGGTTACTACAGTCACAAAAAAATAGATACTTCAAATGAAATAACTTTCAGTTGTAAAAAGTGTATTCTAGAGAGAGAATTAGCATTAATATTTGAAGGCAGATACAAAAAGACCCTAGAACCAGATCTTCTTATATGGTTACAATGTGCTAAGCACCTGAAATACATTTCCTTATATGCAAATAAAGCTAGTAGATGGCTCACTTCCAGGTAAGAATAAGATTGGCCTTTAAACAAATAAATGGCTACTATGGTGACGTTGAACTCTGACTGTATACATGTCTGCTTTGGATCCTAATTTAATATTTTTATGTACAGTCTGAACTTTGCCATGTTACAAAAATAAAAGTGAACCCACAAGTTGCAACAGGACAACTGATCAAATTTCATACATTTTTCTGCTATTGCAGTTCATATTTCAATATTATCTACTCTTAAAAATCTCATAGAATAGCTGGAATAAACAGGACTGCATGGAATAATTTTATACAATATATTTAGTTCTGTGTTTGCACCTATGTTTTGCAATAAAATGTATAGCCATATATAATAATAGTGAATTCAAGTCTCTGTAAGCACATGGATACATAAGGGAATGTTTTTGCCAGTCTTTGGGAAATCTCAAGGTATGCATAAGTAGAATACATATTTTTAAAAGCACTGAAATAGATATCACATACATATTGAGCTGACTGGTAAGGAGGGGTGAAAAACCCATCAGGATATTTCTTTTTTTTTTTTTTTTTTATAATGTTTTTTTTTATTTTTACAACAAACACAAAACAAACATGAACAAACAAAAACATAAAAAGGCATAAAAAAGCATCTTCCATTTTATACCGTGTGTCAACCAGTTAAACTCGTTGGTGCCCCTTTCATAATCTTAAATTCTCATATCATCTATTCAAAAATATACTTGTATACTTATCAATTAACAATTATTAATCATTCATAGCTAATCTATAAAATCATATATTACAAAAAATTTTAACTTTCAATAGGATTAGTAATACATCTCCATCTATCTATTATATGTGTATATATATAATAATTAATATCAAATTTCTATTATAAAATTTCCTAATCTATTACATTACTATATTTTCTCATCTAATCATTAATAAAAACAAATCCCGTGTCATATAAAATTGCTTATCTTCTTACTCTAATTTCAAATCTCAATTTAACTCATCTCTGCACATTCCATAATTTTGAATAACTTCCTCCTGCATAAGTACTTTTTAATTTTTCCAATTCTTAAGAGTTACAATTCTAACCAATATCAGTTACAGTATCAATTACAATTCTAACCAAGTTACAGTTCTAACCAGATTTCACTACATGTTATACAATTTTTAACTATATATCTCAGATTTATACTTTATTCCAGCGCTTGCATAATTTTGAGTTCACCCTTTTCATTCAATGTCCCAAAATATCTGGCTGTTCATTCCTTTTTTCTATATTATTGGATAAGAGAAAGCAATAATAAGTGTCCTTTTGAACATTCTGCTTTTGGAAGCTTCTGTCAGTTCCATCATTGTTGTATTCCCCTGATTTTCTCTTTAAACATCTGCAATAGTTTCTTTCAATATTGTTTTACTTCTTCTTTTTGTACATTCTCTTAGTACGATTTTCCATTATAATCTTGTATAATCTTTTTCTCACCCTCAGTGCCAAGAACAAATCTGTCTCTCTTCATTTATCAGTTGATTAACCCTTTTAATTCTCAGTTTATAGGCCTCACAATAATTCCGTTTAATGTTTCTGATTTCTTGTACTATTTCTTCCTTTTCCAATGATCCCGTTTTATGTTTAATTAAGTCCATTTTAGCTTTAATATCTTTTTTCTTTTTTTTTTGAGAATTTCTGCAGCTCTTCTTCCAATTTTTTATAGTCATCCTCAATAGTTTAAAGATCTTTTTCTGCATTGTGTTTCTCGTATAGTCTATTATCTTGATAAACCTTCATTGAGTCAAAGGATTCTTTATCTTTGTTCTTGCCAAAAATAAGAGAAAAAAAGAAGCAAAAGGAGAAAAAAAAAAAGAAGGAAAAATAAAAGGAAAAGGAAAAGAAGGAAAAGGCTAAGCCTCTTTAAAAAAAAAAATCCATCTGGGGGAATAGAAAGCAAAGCAGAGCTTCTAGCAGAAAAAGAGCTACTGCCACTAATCAAGGCTCTTGTGACTGGCTCAAACTTTCCATCTTAATGTTTTCAAAGTCGCTTTCAACTCCACTTTCTTGTTTATAGTTACGGATGGCACCTGTATAAACATGCACATCCCACTATCTTTTTAGAAAGCACAGGGTCTTTGAGCGTGCGTCACAATGAAAAAAAAAGCACTAATTCGCGCCTCTAAATGGCAGTGCAACTTTCTTTCATTTACTTTCTCTTAACTCCACTTTCCCCATTTCAAAGTCAAAAAGATATAAATTTCTTATAACAATAAAAAAATCTTAGTAAAAAAAAAGGCTTAAAATAAAAAGTTATTGAGTATTAAAAAGAGAAAGCCAATCCAGTTAAAAATATTTTTTTTTAAAAGAAAAACATCTTGTCAATTCCACTAAAAAGGGAAAGTTGAAAAGAAAAATTTTCTCCCCCTTCTTTTTTTTAATAGGGTTCAATCTCGCCGCTTAATCCACTTTTCTTCACTTTTAAAAATCTCTTTAAGTTACTTAAGGTGTTCTCTAAGAATAGTTGAATAGTAAAAGTCCATCTCACCCAGTTGACACCCCTCTCTTCCATCTTCCTTTGGAGCTGTCCCGGCTTTCGCAGCCATTTTTGGCTGCCTCTCCTCCACCGGCTTCAAGAGCTTCTCCCCGGATCGATCTGGGACTTGCGGCGTCCCTGAGATCCGCGGGACGCGCCCTTTGCGTTCGCCATCTCTACGGGACGGCTTAGGTCCATCGGGACCGTCCGGGCGAGGAGATATCGGCTGCCATCCTGGGAGCCCAGGATCGCCCGCCGTATCGCCGCGACGCCAGCTCCGCCCTCCCCCATCAGGATATTTCAAGTGAAATATCCCAAATTGGAGAATTCCATATTGCAACATTTTATTGTAAATCTTAATTATAGTATCTCTATTTCTGATGTTAAGGTTGTGGGTATAGTAGCTTGTGTACTCAGCAATCTATACTCAGGTGAGGAAGTTATCAGAACAGAAAGTCCACCGAAGAACACAGCATTGAAAAAAACACTATAGAAAACCCCAAAACAACCCAATGGACACTAAGCATTATCAGAGGCCATGGAATGCTAACTGGCTATGAGAGGAAGGAGTAATGGAACAGAGTGGGTAGAATCTAGAACACTGCTTTTCACACTGTAACATTTGGTTTCCAATCTCTCTTGTTCCTATTTAGTTTTGCAAAGAATTGTCCAAGATCTTAAATTGTAGAAGAAAACAGATGTTGCCCAACCTATCACTTTTAGTGACACACAAGGAAGGTATAATTCCCCTTACACCAGTATCGCCTTAAATATTGTAATTTACTTTGAACATTTTTGAGATATACATGGGAGCTTCGCTCTTTTCCAAAAATATTTAGGTGGCATGTTTAAAAGGTGAGTTGCTTATATAGGTGATTACAGATAACATTTTCACTGTAATTATTGCCTTGGTGGACAAATTATCTAAATGAGGAAGGAAAGTATGTTTGTAGACAGGCATGTTCATGAATTATATAGTGTTTAAGTTCAGTTTACTATTTACTTGCTTTAGAGAAATTGCACTACTCACAAGAAATTCCATGCAGATTGTTTTATTTCCTCCCTTCCATCTATGTATCTTTTAAGCTAATACAGGATTTTCACATGGTGTAACAGGAATGCTGGAGATGGTTGAATTATATAAAATGTAGAATCTGGAGATGGTTGAATGATGTAGAATGTTGAACTTCTTAGGCTTATTTAACAGTTTTATTACTTTGCGCACACTGAAAGGATAGAGACTGGTTTTAGATCAGAGCTTTACTATAAAATTACCATACCTTATTTGATTTTAAATTTCTCTGAATAATTAAAAAGGATCAAGATGTGTAATTCACAACCTGTTACCACCACCACCACCACCACCATTGTGGCCATCAAGTAAGCAAAAACCTTTAACATAGCCTGTCTGATAATGTGTATTTAAAATTTCTTTAAATTAGTAGAAATAGCTGCATTTTTAACCTGCTCACACATAGATGCTTATTACTCATCACAATACATTTATCTGTTGTAGGCCTCCCAGTAGGGATGATAATGTTACTACATTACTTGTGTTGCCAAGCCATGGACCATCTGCAGTACTCTCAGGGATCACCAATAGTCCATAGACCACAAACTAGGCATCATTTATCCAGATGTTGTCCTCTGTTTATAAACTTCTTGTTCAGAGAAAGATGGAATAGCTGCATAATGCTTTATGATAGGTGAAATTAGAAGCCTTCTATCTGGAAACACCCATAGGCTCAGATGATCATGTAACTCACACGTTTGCTATATATTTGTTCAGTTAACAAATAATAGGATGACAAGGTGTGACAATCTTAATGGTCCAGGAGCTGCTGTGAGGCTTTTTCTTACTTGAAACTTAATATTTATATTCATATGCTGTGTTGCCTAATGCGCATCATCTATGTCATTTGTGCTGTCCTTTAGGAAGATTCTAAAAACCACTAGAGTATTTCTGTTTTAAGTTTTGTCTTTTCCTGGCACAGTTGTTTTAGCATTTCAGTTATATGTATGTTTTGAACCTTTTAAGCCACCTTGAGTTGAAATCAATAGATAGCAATAAAAATATTTTCTGTCATTTAAATTTATTTTATCTTTATACTGTATTACAGAGGAGGATGGGACTGGGGCCAAGAGGGGGTGGCTTAAAGCCACTCACTAAGTTCATGTCTAGACTGACATTTGAATGTGGAACTCACATATTTTACTACTATGCCATGCTACCTCACAAGATTTAGGATTGTTTCATGGAAAATAAATAATCCTAAATAAATAATATTTTATTTACAAATAAATAAAATAAAGTATTATTCATTTATTACTTATTTAGCTTGCATACTGCCAAATCCAAACAACTTGGCACTGTTTACAATCAAGTAGTTTATAAAACCAAATCAAAAATCATAATACAGTAAAAAATTTAAAAATGTAATACTGTAAAAACATTGGTAGCAGCCATATGGAATGGTGCCAAAGTAGGTAAAGTCAGACCTTTGGGGTTGTACCAGTGGGGTTCACCACAGAAATCTCTGCCTCTAGGCCAGTGTTGTCCAACCTTGGCCACTTTAAGATGAGTGGACTTCAACTCCCAGATTCCCCAGCCAGCATGGCTGGCTGGGGAATTCTGGGAGTTGAAGTCCACTCATCTTAAAGTGGCCAAGGTTGGACAACACTGCTCTAGGCCATGACCCGTATCACCTCCAGTATGTGGGGAACCTAAAGCATCCCCCAGTAAGGACAAGTGCACAAGATAGGATGTTTCTACTTGAAGTACAAGCTAAACCATGTATTGTAGAAGGTGAGATTCCTAAGAATGGACCTCTTATTCTGTGAAGGGCTAAATATTAATATTTTCTAGAACACTAATTTTAGCCATATTTCCCATAAACTTTTGGATTATTTTACTAAAATTCTAATTTATAAAATAATATAAATTATTACTGTTTGAAGTAATTATCTTCTGGGTGACTTTTATTTCTACTATAAAAAGAGATAACATAGTATATAATGAAAAGTACTAATCTTATTCACTAGAATTTCCTTATTGTAGCAGGGTGTGAAGGGGAAAATCCCCTGACCCAATTGATTAGTGGAGACCACACAATCTGCTTGAACCAAGTTTTTTGAGCTGCACAAGGGACAGAATACAAAGTTCTGCCCACTGAAAGAAAGGTGAGGCAAAGCCTATGTAGTGATCTTGTTTATAAGAAAAAGATAGTAATGCCCTTTGGCAACAGAGCCCACCCTAACCCCATACTCATAGCAAACTTATATTTTTAGCCTTTGGTAGCAAGCCTTGAGGCATAGCCAGAAGTCAACTCTCTCTTTTCCAGTAACTAGCCTCTGAGTTTGCAGTTTCAGCCCCTTCGTAAACTACAGTGGGGCAAAAAAGTATTTAGTCAGCCACCAATTGTGCAAGTTCTCCCACTTAAAAAGATGAAAGAGGCCTGTAATTTTCATCATAGGTATACCTCAACTATGAGACAAAATGGGGGGGAAAATCCAGAAAAATCACATTGTCTGATTTTTAAAGAATTTATTTGCAAATCATGGTGGAAAATAAGTATTTGGTCAATATCAAAAGTTCATCTCAATACTTTGTTATATATCCTTTGTTGGCAATGACAGAGGTCAAACATTTTCTGTAAGCCTTCACAAGGTTTTCACACACTGTTGCTGGTATTTTGGCCCATTCCTCCATGCAGATCTCCTCTAGAGCAGTGATGTTTTGGGGCTGTCGCTGAGCAACACGGACTTTCAACTCCCTCCAAAGGTTTTCCATGGGGTTGAGATCTGGATACTGGCTAGGCCACTCCAGGACCTTGAAATGCTTCTTACGAAGCCACTCATTCATTGCCCAGGCGGTGTGTTTGTCATGCGGAAAGACCCACCCACGTTTCATCTTCAATGCCCTTGCTGATGGAAGGAGGTGTTCACTCAAAATCTCACGATACATGGCCCCATTCATTCTTTCCTTTACACAGATCAGTCCTCCTGGTCCCTTTGCAGAAAAACAGCCCCAAAGCATGATGTTTCCAGCCCATGCTTCACAGTAGGTATGGTGTTCTTTGGATGCAACTCAGCATTCTCTCTCCTCCAAACACAACGAGTTGAGTTTAGACCAAAACATTCTACTTTGGTTTCATCTGACCATATGACATTCTCCCAATCTTCTTCTGGATCATCCAAATGCTCTCTAGCAAACTTCAGACGGGTCCGGACATGTACTGGCTTAAGCAGGGGGACATGTCTGGCACTGCAGGATTTGAGTCCCTGGCAGCATAGTGTGTTACTGATGGTAGCCTTTGTTACTTTGGTCCCAGCTCTCTGCAGGTCATTCACTAGGTCCCCCCGTGTGGTTCTGGGATTTTTGCTCACCGTTCTTGTGATCATTTTGACCCCACAGGGTGAGATCTTGCATGGAGCCCCAGATCAAGGGAGATTATCAGTGGTCTTGGATGTCTTCTACTTTCTAATTATTGCTCCCACAGTTGATTTCTTCACACCAAGCTGCTTGCCTATTGCAGATTCAGTCTTCCCAGCCTGGTACAGTCTACAATTTTGTTTCTGGTGTCCTTCAACAGCTCTTTGGTCTTGGCCATAGTGGAGTTTGGAGTGTGACTGTTTGAGATTGTGGACAGGTGTCTTTTATACTGATAACAAGGTCAAACAGGTGCCATTACTACAGGTAACGAGTGGAGGACAGAGGAGCCTCTTAAAGAAGTATTTACAGGTCTGTGAGAGCCAGACATCTTGCTTGTTTGTAGGTGACCAAATACTTATTTTCCACCATGATTTGCAAATAAATTCTTTAAAAATCAGACAATGTGATTTTCTGGATTTTTTTTCTCATTTTGTCTCTCATAGTTGAGGTATACCTATGATGAAAATTACAGGCCTCTCATCTTTTTAAGTGGGAGAACTTGCACAATTGGTGGCTGACTAAATACTTTTTTGCCCCACTGTATTTGTATTTTTATATTTTCAAGCATTTGGCTAAGCAATGAAGCATCTCTGAAGTCATTTTGTTAGGCCAAGCTGTTTCATTAGTTATTTTCTCCTTCAAGTGTTTCTCACAAACCCATAGCCTGCCAGATCCATTCCTGGAATATCCATTCTTTCCACCTGACTTCCAGGGTGTCTAGGTATAACTGCTTCCAGGTGAAAAGGTTCTACCTGGAACAGACAGTTAAGTTGACACCACCTGTTTTTGAATGGGGGTATGCTCTCTTCATCTGCAGCCTGAATGAGCAAAACAAAACAATCCCTTTCCCCAGGATGAAACTTTTAAATAAAGTGGCTCCAATTTTATGTCTTCACCAGATTGACTAGCCAAAGTGGTTTTGAAGTGCAGTGTGCTAGTACAAACCCATATGGACAGCTATATAAATTAGCTAAATAAATAAATGCAACCTACCGAGATTGGTAATAAAATAATTAAGAGTCACCAGCTATCTGTAGGTCCCTAGATGCATTATGCTTGCAAATAAGATATGTACAAAATATATGTTTACATTATAGCTTTTCCTCAGCTCTTTTAATATATAAATTATAGTCTTGGTTTACTTTTGTGTCCTTTTGTCTAATGTGACGTTTAGAGTTTTATGTTACTGGTGTTTCTTTTTGTCTCATTTCTCAGGAGACCTTATGGAAGGTGAACTTTATTCTGCCCTCAAAGAAGAGGAAGCCTCTGAATCTGTTTCCAGTACAAACTTCAGTGGTGAAATGCACTTCTATGAGTTAGTAGAAGACACAAAAGATGGTATCTGGCTAGTACAGGTATTACATGTGTTCATTTCGAAAATAAATCAGTCTCTGAATAAGGTCATAGTGCTCTAAAAGTGGTGGATTATGTCTCATGTTTGTAAAATGGTATTGACCCAAGGTGTTTAGATGCTGTTTCCCATTATTCCCTTTTTGTGAGGTGCATACTTAACTCAATCATTTTTGTGAAAATATGTGTTTACACAAACATTGAAAGTTTTTAAAAAATTCAAGGAATGAAAAATATGAATACAACTGAAGATTCCATGGTGGTACTGAATAATAATTCTTACACATTTATAATTAACTGAAGAACAGAGTCAGGCAGCACCTAGCTGATCTTGGCTGATGTTGAAAAAAACAAAACAGTGGCAAACCAGGAAAACCCAGGGCTAGACTAGGAAGTTGAAAAAAAAAAGAAATCCTAGAAGAAGACAATGGGAAATCAGTTCTGAATTATTGCCAAGGAAGTAACAATGACATGTTCGTTTAATCACCAGGAGTTAAGCTTGATTTTAAAGCAAAGTAGGGATTAATAGAAAATTGTAAGTGCAGAGGGCATTGCAACAGCCCAGGTTCTGTTCAGAAAAATTGCTGACCCTGAAATCTGGTTTTAAGAGTGCTAACAGTCATTAACTGATGTTAAACATTCTTAGAAAAGAACATACTCCACCTGCAAGCAGTAAAGAGGAAACAAAGCAGTGATGTTCATAAAAAGTTCACTTTCCTTAGATTCCACTGAGAATTACACAATTTTTTTCCCTCTGCTCTTCCATTCATCCTTCCCTATGTTGGCACCCAGATTATTCTGCTTAAATAAGCAAGAGCTTTCCCAGAATATTTGAATTGGGACCTATAGTTTTTAACTTAGTAACTTGAGCAATAGGGTATTTAAATACTATTAAGTATCACTGACAAGGAAGGGGATCTTGGGGTAATGATAAATAATCCAATGTACATGTTAGCTGAATGTGTAGCATTCTAAAAAAGACAGACTTGACATAGATCCTATTATATTTTCTGTTTTGGAGTAAGCAACAGTAAGCAGAATTCAGAAAAGAAGTAAGAAATAATAAACCAAATAAATTAAAACATGAGATAATAAAAGATAAAGGAAACAGGCTTCATAAATTACCTATTATCCTTTTACTTTCTTTTGAGGTTACCTCAACTTCAGCCAACCATGACATCCTTGTTCTTGCCTTTCCTCTCAACTTCTTCACTCTTCCTCCATATGTTTGTTTTGCAATTCAATCCTCATTCATTCTTTCTGTATAACCTAATCACCACAATATATTTTTTCATACTGGTCACTTACTTTTGTATTCAATCTACATTACTTTGGCATCCTTTCATTCTTGTTCCAATTGCTTCTCATTTTACCTCACACACTTTTTAAGTACCCGATTCCCATTGCATTAAACTTACTCTGAAATACCTTGGTTCTCACATCCATATAACAAAGGGTTCAGAAGCATGTCTTATACAGTACATGGCTGTTTTAACTTCTTTTGATATATATTCATTCATTGCAAGAAATCATGTAACATCTACTATCTTTCTAACAGCAATTGCACCTCTAAAAATTTGTCCACCGATTTTCCTATGTTAAATAAGGTATATTAATTAATCTCCTTGTTCTAGTGTTTCATCATACATGTATAGCTTGCTTATTTCATTCCATTTTCCATGTCAAACATAAGTAGCTTGAGTGTATTAATTTCCAGATCTATATTTTTGTTGCATAATATAATCTATCTAACATTTGCACAGATGCTTTCATTCTCAGCCAGCAATGCAGCATACTGTATCTGCATACAAAAGCACATATACATTCATGTTCTTAATCAACATACCTAGTGTCACCATAAGCATTCTTTATACATTTATTCTTTGATGCATTAAACAACTCAGAGGACATCACACATTGTCTTATTACCTACACAATGTTGAATTAGCTAAACATTTCATTTATTCTCATACATGCTTCACTTTCATCATGTGCCATTTTTATTGCATTCAGCAACCAATCTTCAACTCTATATACATGCATTCTATTATTCAGGCCTATTAACTTTATCAACTACTTTCTCTAAATTAACAAATGTACAATATACTTTCTCACATTCATACATTTCTCAAAGCCAAAATCTAGTCTGCACAGCCATTTTTTTGCATGAAACATGTTTTGCTTAAAAGCATTTGCTCTTCAGCATTTGGCCAAATACTTTCCCAGGCATACTTAATAAAAACATCTTCCTGTAGTTTTGTATTCACTCTTGCTTCCATTCTCTTTGTATGCAGGAACAATAACAGCATTCTTCCAGTTGTCAGACACATATTGAATAAATCATTCAGCCACTCCCTAAGCAAATCACACCCGTATTTTAACATTTCTCAGTTACATAATCTATACCTGCAGTTTTACCATTTTCATTATTTTTTTCTTGAACATTATTTATGATTATCTATAGTATTAGTTCCAATTATTTTCTTCGGATTTCACTTTCATTCCCATATAGATCTCTACTTCCAATATTCTCACTTAACTTTCATCCCTAATCATTTCATCACCTTTATTTTTAATTCCATTCACCAGCTGAAGCTCCTTGTTTAGCTCTGTCTACTCAGAATATTCCAGAATATTTTTTATTTCCATCAAAATTGCTTTGCATTTTCTCTGCCTCTTTTAATATTGACTGAACTTTTTAATTATATTTTTTGCAACTATCTTTTTCTGTCTATATACATTATATAGTGTTTTTCTCTCCTTATTTTTTGCAATAAACATTTTTCCTCATCTACATTATCTTTTACTATAATCCCCCAATATATTTTATATTTTCCATTAGCATAACTTTACACATATCTATGACACTCTACACATTATATAATGTCTTTCTTTTTAGACTAGTAAAATGATGTAGCTTTCTTCAGTTTTTTCCAATGTTGTATTTCAGCTTTTAAAACTAGGCCACATAAAATCATAGTCCAGTTTTGCCTCTCTTTCAGTACAAAGATTTTTCAAGGGCTGAGGATTGACAAATTTTGTTAGGATAATATTTAGACTCTGAGATAACAAGTATTTGCCCATGATTATTTGATCACCTTTTTCACAAGCATCCAAAATTCTTCATAGATTGAAAAATTCCAAATAATTTAACAAAGAATTAACAATTTTAACTCTTAACTGCCTTTGAAGAACCTGGTTCATTACAGTAATAATGTGTAACCAATAAGGAATTACAAATGGGCATACCTATAATATAGGTACCAAAGTTCCTTCAGCACAGCAAAGATGAGAATTAACCTTTTGTCCTTTATTTTACAGGCTATTTTCCCTAATCCTGGCGGTGCCCCATTATGGCAGGAAAGATCCTCTCAGATGCACATTCCTAGCAAATTATTATCAAATATGAAAAGGAAATTAGTTCCTTTTTTTGCTGTGAAAGTAGTTTACTATTAAAGTCCTCTTATGACTGCTTTTTCAAACTATTTCACTTATTCTTTAGTGAAAAGAAGAATATTTATTTTATGCTTGTACATATGTGTTTGCCCTGCTAGGTAGACCAGACCTGGGAATTAACTCCACAGGAAGGCTAAAACTACTTTTATTGTGAATGGCTATAATACAGAACCGTACAAATCTAATTGTGCTATACCCCCCTCCCCATTCTTATACTCCTATGAATTAGGGAGGTGTCTGTCTTCCAAATATTATCTGTCTGTTGTGGACTAAGTCAGGTTTTACCCTTGTTGCTTTGGTAACAGAGCTTGCATATCTCTGTCAAAGCCATCTTCCTTGCTCTTTACAATATGGCAATACAGTTCTTTTAGTGCATAGAAGTATATACATAAAAAATTTATTTATTTATTTATTTGGTAAATTTATATAGCCACCCATCTCACATATGTGACTCCGAGTGGCATACAAAATCAAAAAAACAAAACAGTATAACAAAATAACCAAAAGATAATCACAAGAATCATTAAAAATCATTAAAACAATAAAAACTAATAATCTGCAGGAGAGCACAATCAGTCTCACTAACAGTACAACCATTTTCCAGGCTCCACACCACCACTACCAGATCCCCAGGCTAGATGGCAAAGCTATGTTTTCAGGCCCTTCTGGAAGGCCAGCAAGGATGGGGCCAATCTGACCTCAAGGGGAATGATGTTCCAAAGGGTGGGTGCCAAAACATAAAAGGCTCCCTCCTGGGCCTCATCAGATGACATCCCTTCGTGGGGACTATAACTAGTCTTGTCTGGTCATTCATATAATCCTGCTTTTGTACAAACTATACCAGAGTGATATTGATAGTTAAATTTTAAAATAATAATATTGATATTAAAGGTAATTTGATATTTCAAATAGAATAAAAAAGCAAGTCCTATAGGGTTCATAGCATGTTTTGCCTAGAAAAACCAAGAAAAGAGGATCTTGGGGTTGTGATGGTGGCTCAGGAAAAATATAAGTCACAACCAAAATACTTGTGTGGTTCCAGTAACTATATCTTAAAAAATTTATTGTAGAGCTTAAAAAAGTACAGACAAGAGTGACCAGAATGATTAGAGGCTGATTAAACCTCCTATGGAAAAGGTTAGAACATCAGAGGTGTTTTAATTGTGGAAAATAATGAAAAAGAGGGAATATCGAGCTTTATAAAAATATAGTAGAAAACTGTTTAGACTATCTTATAAGGCCAGAACCTGAGTCGTCCAATGAAGAAGAGTTGTGGAAGATTCACCACAGACAAAAGGAAGTATTTTATATGGCATATAGTTAGCTATACAGTTGTGGGCACCAATTTAGACAGTTTTAAAACGTGATCAGATCAGTATAAGAGTGTGTAAATATAGCTGGTGGTAATTCAGTAATTAAAAGGAAAAATTACAAGTTAGGAAACAAAACTTCCAGAACACGGCCACCCAGCCCGGAAGACCCACACCAGCCAAAAATTACAAGACTTACTAAGTGTTGATGCCAGTTGAGCTTAGAGAGGATAGAAGAGGATTTAGCTGGGAGTAGATCTGAAATTATGGCAATTTCCTCTACCAAAAAGAAAAAAAGGAGAAAGGAAATTGGTCTGCTCAAGTGGCTAACAGCTTATAATTCATGTAAGTTTTTTCAATATGTAACTCTTTGTCATCAGAATAATTTAGAAATTAAACTATTACTGACATCCAAGTTATCAACATCTTAAAGGCAATAATCTTTTTTAAATCTTTAAGCTTCAAGTAATTTGGGTGAAAACCCAGAAAAGCTTCACATTTTAACATTGTGTAACAAGAATGTTGTAGCCAGTTATAGCAACACCAAAAAAAATTGTGTACAAATAGCTCATGGTTTAAAATAGCAAAGTGATTTTGCTACTTAGAAATAAAGGGTTTCTCTTAGAAAACTTCACTCAGTGCAAATGGTCAAAGTGAAGTGCTGTGCTTCATTCAGATAATGACAGTCAGTTATACTGTCAATTGGCACCCTAGGTATCCCTTAGAACAGAGGCAGAAAAAGACAATATTTATTGTTTCTTTTTATAAAACAAATTATGTAATATGCTCCTAGAAGTCATGCATCTCTCTCTTCCAAAGACATGTTTGTTCTATAGCCCTTGAATGTTGCAGTTTTTGACCATCTCTTTGGTTGTGTCCTATTGTGATATACAGTGTATTCTTCATTTTTGTTTGGCCAACTTCTCCCTTATGTTTTCATCTGTCCTTGCTTGCAAGTTGTTCACACACATTGTTTTCTTTTCTCTCATGTGCATGCCATTTTTCTCCTTCCCTCCCCCTCTTTTCTAACCCACAAATAGCATTCTCTCTCAGACACATACAACCCCAACCAATAATTTGGTCCTCCACTAGCAGCAGCTCTCTTCATTTTGTACTGGGCAAGAAGAAGATAAGCCACATCTTCCCAGGATGCCTGGGGAATAGAAGTGCTGGGAGAAGAGAGATTGTGGCTGTGGGGAGATTTTTTAAGTTTAAAGATTGTTTTGTTAATTGGGTATGTACAAATTTTTTTGAAAAATTAAAAGTGTGTAAAGTCTTTGATATCTTGGCAAATTTTAGGGTCCAGATATGCTAAATCGAGATATTTTTCATTAAGTATTACTAAGTCTTATATACCTCCCAAATATATTGACCTGGCCTTATATATGATCTGCTACCAGCACACTTTATACATTAAATTGGAAATCAGATTAAATTCCTTCATTACAGGAATGACAGGTTAAATATGATAGTACATACCAATATCTAAAATAACCTCATGCATGAAAAACAGTCTGTTAGTTTCAACTTGAAAACTGTTTATGGAATACAAGTTTGTGCATGGCTTGCTTCCACATTTGAGGTTTGGGTTCTCTTAAAATAAGGGTTCTAAACTCTTTAATTGTGATTATTTTTATTATATAGTTATCTCAACTGATCTAAAATTTGATTTTAATAATAATCAAATATATCAGTTTTGGCATATTTATATTTGCTTTAATCCAATTTGATATATAAGCATGAAGGTGAGATGAAATAGTGTCTACATTCTTTTAATTGTATCTTAAATTATTCTTTGATTATTTATATTTCATAATTTCTATGTATTCCTCTCCTCTCCTCAATAAATAAATAAATAAATAAATAAAGGAATCTTCATTTCCTGTTTTGAAAGCTGCTAGGCATACTTGATTATTAATAGGTAAGCAATTTGGTTTTGATCCTGAATCAAATGCAAAGTTGTTCTCATGAGATAATTCAAATTTGAAATTTGCAGAGAAGATACTCTGTCAGAATGCTTGGCTAAACAAGGGATTCATCCTTTAAATCAGTTGATTTCTAAGGGTTGTTTTAAAGATTTTGAGAGATTCCATTTTGAGTTTCACTTACCACTTGACAGCATATACAGTTGAAACATAGTGAGGCCTGGATGCTTTAGCAATCTCTGAGGTACCTGCTATCTTAGCTTCTTAAAGAGATGCAGCAATTTAACAAAAATCAACAATTAAATTCTATAAACTATTAAAATGTGAAATGGAAGTATTAGTTATATATTCAAACTGTGGAATGAAGAATTGTAATATTCAATTTTGAAGAAATAATGGGTCCAGGTTAAAAAAAGTGATATATACTTTTTATGATTTAAACTTGAAATAAATTCATCAGAAAAATATTTTATTGGATCTTTAAAAGTATGTTTAAAAATTGATGGACTTTAGATTTTTTTAATGTGGGTGATGTAAGAAATTTAAAAATTCTTTAACTCCCAATATGTGGTCCTTTTCTGGTTTGGCTTCAGATCACTCTATATGTTGTTATAATTTTAGGAAGGAATATCATAGTGTGTTGTTGAATTATATTCCTAAAAAGATGGAATTTTTCATCTCATGAAGAGCTCTGACTCTGTCAAGGCTGGAGTATGACAAAGAGGATAATTTTACATAATTGGAAAGAAAGTTACTCTCTTAATTTTTAGGAATGTATCCAGGATATGAGTTTGTTATCAATTTTTTAAAAGTCTCTTGTGTTCTAAATATGAGAAGACAACACAGTATGTTGTTATATGGTCTAGATTTAATGACAAATGTAATGATTGAAGTTATTTTATATAATTATTTATAGTTACATGGATTTTTTTACTGTTAATTGGGGGGTTTCTGTGTTTTGTTTATCTTAATCACTATAATTACTTTTTTTTTCTTCAGAGTATAATTCTTCATCCTTCCTTAGTGATGTAGACTTTTTTTTTTGTATTTGACTATTTTATAATTTAAAAAAAAATTCCATTCACCCCCAAAATTCAGACATATATTTTAACTATATATGTATATGTGACGAAGAAAACTGATAAAATTCAGGTTTCTGATCAATATGAACTTTATTTTGGTAAACAGTTTTGTTGAAAAGTGGAATTGAATTGAACAAAAATGCATAACAAAGATCTTATTTAAGCCAGATTATTACAAAGTATGCAGAATCATTGACCAGTTATATATGTAAATTTTCTTTTCTTTTTTTAAACAGGTCATAGCAAATGACAGGAGCCCTTTAATGGGAAAAGTCCACTGGGAGAAAATGGTGAAGAAAGTATCAAGATTTGGTATACGTACAGGCACTTTTAATTGCTCCAGTGACCCCAGGTATGTTCTCTGAAATATCGTAGCCCAGCTAGAAGAAAAATTAGTGGGGAAAAGATTGTTTAGCAATAAGTAATAGGCATCCACACTTCACATTTACAGTTGTAAAATTTTGGAAAATAAATTTCACTCATTTGCATTTTGAATCAAGCAAAGTGCTATTTATCTTTGAAACTATTCTGTGGTTCAAAATATTGACTGAGCAACTTGGCTATCAACAAGGATTCTGGTCATGAATTTTTCCACAGCAAAATACTCAGTAAGGGTTGTCCCTGGCATATTGTCATCTATGGATTCCAGAAATCATGAAGATGTGCCAGGATTCAGGCTAGGACCTTCCAAGAGACTGTGGAAGAAATCCAAAATAGCAGAAATGGATGACAGGGATCCTTGCTATTTCTTTATGCTATTGGTGAAACATGCAGAGTTTCTAGATTTTGGAATAGTTTCAGAGAGGGAAAGAGTTATTTTTCAGTTGGGGGGGAATATTTTATATTATCTATGCCAGTTCTGAATTGCAAAAAGCAGAGTTCATCTGTCAGTTTGCCACTAATTCAGTTCAGCTTTAATCAGCTCTTACCAGAAAATAAACACTACTTCATCACTGCTCATAGACCATCATTCCCACATTCGGCCTTTTTCTTTGCTCAGTTGGTCCATTTTCTCTAATGCATTTTCCCCTAAAAACGGTTGCGCGTACAACAGTTTCACCTCTAATTCATGCTTCTTCCAACACATATTTTCTGTGCTCTTCCAAAAAGCTGTTTTCATCCCAGTCATGGCTCATACCATTCCTTCAGTGTCTCTATTCATACTGTTCTACAACTGAGTATCTCTGGAGTTGATTGATTATATTCACCTTCAGTTTCTTTTCAGGAATCTACATACCAAAGTATCCTTTTTTAATTCAAAAATATATCTCTTGGTTCTGACGCCTTCTGCTGCCTTCCTTTCCTCCATTAGTCGCCTCATTACATTCTTAAATGGTACTATACTGAAACCATCTCTTCTCGGCTCCCTATCTCTTGCCGTGCACCTTCCCTTTCCTCTTCTCTCATCTTCCCTTCCTGTTGTC
The DNA here is from genome assembly GCF_059951505.1 of Python bivittatus. Classification (NCBI taxonomy): domain Eukaryota; kingdom Metazoa; phylum Chordata; class Lepidosauria; order Squamata; family Pythonidae; genus Python; species Python bivittatus. The sequence goes on from NW_028277028.1 coordinate 5,483,348, forward strand.
TTTGTGAACTCCCTGTAATATTTTCTTAATGCTATCCTCTTCTGAATCTTTGTTGCCATCTCTTCTACTGTTATTTCTCATCGCACTTTTTTTTCCTCTGAGCTACTTTCAGATTTGCTTTACTGTATTCAACCGTGCTATTCTCAATAATATTTTAAACCATAGTTTAACCAATCATCCATCCCTGGTAATCCTCCAGTTTCTTTCATTGTCATCCTCCAAAGCTACCTAGACTTTGCTCCAACTCCATCACTCTGCCATAGGTCATGCCCCAAAGTACAGCCCACGTTGTTCTTTCATGCCTTAAAAATTAATATGAAATAGCTGGCAGGAACCTGTTTTCAGAACCAGAATTTGGTTTCTGAACTTGTGACATATTTGATTTTTTAAAGCACTTCTAATAACTTTGTTTTTGAAAATAGGCATTTGCCAAGCTGCCATGGACTACAGTTCTGCTCCTTCCCATTTCATAGCAGAACTACTCACTACTCAAATCAAGTGAATTCAGAAATTCTGAGATCAGAATTTTTGTGGGGTTTTCTCTAATTCTGCTGAAATGGCTATTAATGGGGTGCTGCTTATATTAGAAATGTTAAATCTACAGATTAATATAGAATATACACTACCATTAGTCTATAAGGAATGTGGCAGTATTTTTTAAAGTACTATTTAGTTTAACTGAATGTTTTCTTTGTAGATACTGCAGAAGAAGAGGTTGGGTAAGGTCCACGTTAATTATGTCAGTTCCACAAACAAGTACGTCCAAAGGGAAAGTGATGCTTAAAGAATATAGTGGACGTAAAATTGAAACAGAGCATATTTTCAAATGGATAACAGCCCATGCTGCTTCTCGAATCAAAACAATCTTCAAATCAGAACACTTGAAAGAAGAATGGAATAAAGATTACCAGTATAGGGTGAAAATATACTTGTTTGCTAAATTAGACCAGCCTCCAGCTTTCTTCTCTGCACTAAGTGTAAAATTTACTGGCAGAGTTGAGTTTATTTTTGTGAATGTAGAAAACTGGGACAACAAGAGTCACATCGCAGAAATGGGCATCTATAAGACACCATCTTACATTCTTAGAACTCCTGAAGGTATTTATAGGTATGGAAATAACACTGGTGAATTTATATCCCTTCATGCTATGGACTCCTTCTTGCGTTCTTTACAACCTGAGGTTAATGATTTATTTGTTTTAAGTTTAGTTTTAGTTAATTTGATGGCTTGGATGGACTTATTTATCACCCAAGGTGCAACTATAAAGCGCTTTGTAGTTCTTATAAGCACTTTAGGGACATATAATTCTCTTTTAATCATTTCTTGGCTACCAGTTCTGGGGTTTTTGCAGTTACCTTATTTAGATAGTTTCTACGAATATAGTTTAAAACTGTTCCGTTATTCTAATACAACGACTCTCGCTTCATGGGTAAGAGCTGACTGGATGTTCTACTCATCACACCCTGCCTTGTTCCTCAGCACTTATCTGGGACATGGTTTATTAATTGATTATTTTGAGAAAAAAAGACGACATAATAACAGTGATGAAGTAAATGCCAATAACTTAGAGTGGCTGTCAAGCCTTTGGGACTGGTACACTAGTTATCTATTCCATCCAATCACATCTTTTCAGCATTTCCCCTTTGAATCTGATTGGGATGAAGACCCAGATCTCTTTCTTGATCGCTTAGCTTTCCCTGATTTGTGGCTTCACCCTCTGATACCAACTGATTATATCAAAAACTTACCTATGTGGCGATTTAAATGTTTTGATGGACATTCAGAAGAGGAAATGATGGAACTCTCCCAAAGTGAAAATGACTCAGATAGTGAATGCAAAGATGTTCCAAATAATGGTAAAGAGTTATTTGAGGGTGAGCAAAGAACCCTTCTAAATCACTGTGAAGGAGAAGTTTTTTGCAGTGCTGAGACCTGCTTGTGTGCCAAAGCCAAGTCATATGGATCATACAGTACTAAAGAAGATTTGGAGCCTGATTGGTCAGCTTGGCCTGCTGGGATGTTGCACTGTACCGAATGTGTTGTATGTCTAGAGAATTTCATAAATGGGTGTCTGTTAATGGGCTTACCGTGTGGCCATGTCTTTCACCAGAATTGCATTGTGATGTGGCTAGTAGGGGGGCGACATTGCTGCCCTGTGTGTAGATGGGCATCTTACAAGAAAAAGAAGCCATATGTACATCATCAGCTTTTATCAAATCACAGCCTGTCTTAACTGTATACTAATAATGTCCTTTGTAATCTTCTTACATATTTACTGCTTGCCATTTAAATGTTAGTCACAAACAGACTGTGTGGTTTGAAGTTTTAGTTTAAATGTTAGTGCAGTGAAGTAAAATAAACATGATGCTAATGTTGATGACAGAATCATTTGGTTGCCTTGTATGTTGAAATAATGAATATGTGTTTGTACAATTACAGCTTTCCTTTACAACATTTGGAAATTTAAATTAATATTTGTTTTTTGTTTGCATTCTGTGCAAGCACAAAAATCAGGTGTTTGTCAACAAAAGTATATTTCTGCAAATGTTTAACATAATAGGATTTGGGTGAACATGGAAATTTTAACAAAAATAATTGTTTTATTTATATGTTTCTTTTAGAGTTTGTTCAGCACACCTCTGTTGAATAATATATTATTTGTGAGTATACATTTAAAAACAAATTCATGAAAATAAATTATTTTAAAAGAGTAATAATTTGTAATATTAATCATTTTAACATTTTTGTGCCTGTATTTTTTTCTATCTCCATTTGAAAAATTGCTATGTTTATATGCTATCCTTTCTGCAAAGCAAAAATAAAAAATGAAACTCCACTTCTCAGACAAAACCTTTAGTTTACTAGCCATTTCCAAATCTGTCTCTTTTCCTTAAATTATTCTTTAAAGTGTCATGTTCATCTTATGGTACTTTATGTATACCAAATAAAGCTTATTCAACCATTTTTTTACCTTAACTCCTGAAAAATGAGTCAGATAAGCAAATCTGTTGCCATAATTGATAAAAATTAAATGGTTGTTCAGAATTCACCTGTTTCTGATGTCTCATTTCTGGCATTTTTTCCCCAGCAGGCTCACCCAGCATCAAACTTGACACATGTTGCCTGCCAGATGAAAGTTTTATCCCTATGCTGACATTTGTATTTTATGTTTGTGTTTTACTGTTCATAGCTGGCTTGTTTTATTCTTTTTCTACTCTATTATAGTTGAAAATCAACAAAACATGACTTTAAAATTGCTTTAAATTTAAATATAGAGACTGATCACAAGAAGCTTCTTTATCATGAAAAGAAATAGTGTGTTCACAGACTGAAGCCATAGTTTGCTTAAGCATGCTTTGTTGAATAAATCAATATTCTTTTAATACAATCTTTACAGAATAAATCACAGTTGATTGGGTTCACATGCTAAGCTACAGGTATACTAATTAAAACTGCACAGCTGTTTGTGGCCTACAAAACTATTAGAACCAGCTGCCCCGAATCTCTAAAAATTGTTACCAAATTTGTACTACCCTATACTTTTCTAGAGTGTCTGTCAAAGACTGTGTATTGCCCCAGCCCCCCAAAATTATACATCACTGTGTTAAACTAAAACAAACTATGTTATGACTTATGAATAGCCATTTTCTATTTCTGAATTTTGTGAATAGCATTCTGGATCTTTCTTCTGCTTCCCCAAAGCCTTGTTATAGGGTTTGTTTTGTTTTTTTCATTCTTCTGGGCAGAGCAGAACTGTAGCTGCAGCTATGCAAAATAAATATTGAGCCACTATATCCTTATATAGTCTGCCCTGGAAGGCCAATTGTTTCAAGTAAGAGAATACGTTTGTTCCATGCTGCATGACTAAAAACAGTATTCCCCATTCTGTTGTCCTTCAGATGTACTGGGACTATAAAAGAAGTGTCATAATTTCTATCCAGAATGGCCAAAAGGTTAGTTTGAATGTTGCAAAATCTTAGTGCAAGCAATTGAATTGACACTGCATTTTTCTTTTCTTTTTTTTGTCATAGTTGGTAGGATGAGGCATTATTTGCAAGTAAGGTATTTAACTAAAATGTCAGGCAATATTTGTTAGGAATGCCTATCATAGTTAATTCTTAACTATGTCTATCATAGTTAACATTTGCTCTACAGCCCTATTTGCATTAAATCCAAAGATGTGACTCACATTCTGGAAAACTTGTATTGATACAGGGTCCTGGTTCACGGACTGCACTACGGCATTATGTGATATGTTTAGTTTTATCTTGTTTGAGGATTGTGTAAATCTAGCCATTTTTATTAGTAAACTATGGCTTATAATAGTACTGTGCAACAAAGAGGTGTTTTGGGGCTTATATAACCCCTGCTGGCAACTCCTTAAAGCAGCTGTGTCAATGCTGGGATCATGTGGCTGTCTACCGACAGATACTCTGAAGCACCCTCTTCCCTTTGAATCCAAAGCTGTACTGTAGTTCATAACATTGCAAATGGTGCAAATCCAGCCAATGTGGTCATTTCAGTAAACCATGATTAAGCAAAAATGACTTTACACAAAGTTAAACTAGTTAGAAAATTATTTTTGATAACTACCTCACAAATATTGAAATGTACCTCATTGAAATGTTTTTGGCAGTAAAAGAACCCATATTTTCAAAAGATCTTTTAGAATTTTTGCTGCTCTGTAGAGGCGAGATGCTAGAAACATCCAGTTCTAGTTTTCACTATATTCTAATAAAGCAGTGAAAATTCTTGGAAGCATTAATGGGCTGGATGAGGGTCAATAAAAAACTGAATTCTCCTTGACAAACAAAGAAAAGCAATTATCCATGCATTTGTGTCATTCTTTCTGGTTTAATGTTCAGGCATGAATATTGACATTTTGATAGCTAAAATGTCACAATACAGTAGCAAAAAAAGGGGGGGGGATATACTGTATTAGCAAGGTCAGAGAAGCTATATAGTTGCAGAAGTAAACATTTCTATAGAACAAATAGAAGTTGTATACAGTACTGACTTTTTTTTTTAAATGAAAGGAATTTTACTAGTCTCCATCTGTTTGTTTGCTTCCCCCTTCCTTTTATAGGGAGAAATATTACTGAGTCTCATGTTTTCCCAGTTTCTAGGGATCTTAGCTGCTATTTCCCCACTGAATACTTCCCAATGATTGCTACTTCCCCTTCCTTCCATTTCCCACTATTACATCTACTACTGCGTGCTTTGTGAACTTACAACACACTTCAGATGTCAGCAAAGCTCAGTTTAGTAAAATGGTTATTTCTCAGTTCAAAACCTCTGCTCAGTTGCATGCAGTCTGCAAGTTTTTTCTCACTTCCCCTTAACTTCCACATGAACAGGCACTAGGAACCACTTTCTTTTGCTAGATGTTGCCTTACTTTCACCTGCACCCCCAGATGAGGCAGCTTAAAGATATCCTTAGCTGTTCCAGTTTTATAGCAGTGTTTTCCTTCTCCTAGCCTAATTTCTGTCATACAATTGCTTCAAAATGATGCAGCTGATGCTGTAGTCAGGGGCTGGGATCTACCTAGCTCTTATTGACCATTTCAGACTGCTACCCTCTGGTAGCTCAGGACCATGTTCCATGGCCATTTAGAATGGACACCTGGCTTCTGCAGAGAAAGCTACCTAGGGATGCCTGACCCATTCTTTTCATAGTGTTTGTCAAGTCTTAGGCTGATTCCTTTTAAATACAGGTAAATTAGCACTCTCAAAAAAAGAGTCTGGTGCTGCCAGTTGATTTCAACCAGGAAAGAGAATCTTGCTAAGTGTAACTTGCTACTGTAGTTTGTCACCAGTTGATGACCTGCTGCTTCTGCTGACAACAGGTTTTCTATGGCTAGATTTTTCACTATTTTCACAACTTTTATTATTTCTGAGGACTCTCAGTACTGTACCACATTGACACCCTAATTGATCATTTTATTTCCAGCACCAGTTTCATGCAGCTGTAGTTTCTATTACTCTTTCTATCATTGGTACATATGTTTAGGGGAATGACACCATTTTGCCTACTGTATTCTGGCTTAGACAGCATTAGGTACTGTGAAAGCTAGTTCTCACTGTGAGGATGAAAACAGGCCATCCTGTGCAAAAGAACAGCCATGGAGCCCATTAAAGACTTGGGATGGAAGAGAAAGAGATGCGAGATAATTTAAATATCATTTCTCTATATAGGGCTTGTTCCTGAAAGACAGTGGTTGCTCATTTTCTTTTGTTACAGCTTTCAAATCTTCATCAACAAAGATTACATATAAGAAGTTCTTGGATTTCTTGTGAGCTTGTCCAATAGGTTCCAATCCTGTCTGATGAGTGAAGTCAGATAGCTAAAATGGTGATAACTGTTGCTATTACACATGAGTCAATCAAAAGTGTGTTCTCTACAACCACCCACTGGTTACTTCAGGATGCTGTTGCATTGAGATCAGCCTGGGACTCCTAGGTCACTTGCTGCCAGCCCCAACATTTCCTTCGCCTCCATCAAGGATGGAGTATGCTTGTTCTAAATTGTTCCCTCCCTCCCACTTCACTCCACTCTTCTTTCATAAGAGCACTAGATTCATATTTAGAAACTGCTCACCTTACAAGTCATTGATGCAGAGGAGTTCTTCCAAGCATTAGGAGAAATCCCTCCCATTTCACCCCATGTCCCTCCTCTGTGCCAATGATCTATCAGGCTGTTTTTGAACACAGATTTAGTGTTCTTTTGGAAGAGTGTTAAATGTGTGTTCAGAAATTGCCTGACTAACAGGTCACGGGCTGCACCAAGCACAAACATCAAGAGTAGTCTCCTGCTTCACCTCACATCCCCCACTTAGTACCTACCATCTGTTAGTTCAGCAACTTACAAATTGCTAAGCACACCATTCCTAGCACCTGCCTACTGTTGTCAAACCCCATCCTATCCCACATTGAGAGTGGTAGTAGTTTTTCCCATTGGCAGGTGACATTTGATAGGAGGGGAAACAAAACCATCAAATCTATAAGGACAGTACCTTTTTACTGTGGCAGGATTGGCAATGGGGACTGCACCATTTATGCCAGCATACTTTTCTATTTACTCAAGGATTGGTGGATAGTCCTTTAATGCAGCCACCTGAAAGAGCCCTGCTTGCTCTATTCACTCGCCTACTGATGCATTGTTATTTTGTCTTTGATGAAAAGGACTTCCATCCTGCCACTCTTTCCACTCTTCAACCCCTGAAAAGTGGCTTGAAACTAGCCTACGGTAACCTTTACTTTCATTGATCCTGAACTGCTGAAGGAGAGTGCAAAAAAAATGTCATTCAGTCATGATCATGTTCTGAGCTATCCTGGACATGGAAGAACAAAAATATCTCATTTCTGTCCCATAACAAAAAGGAAAGAAAACAAATTGTTAGTGCCTTGCGTCCAAATCCATGTTCTTAGTTAATGTATCTGATTGTTAGTTGTTGCTATGAGAAGGAGCTGCAAAGCCAACAACCCACCTTTCCTTGATTGGATGGGAATTTGGTGGTCCAGACAGTTCTGCCCTGTTCCATATGGCATCTGGGTGGTAAAGAATTAATAAAAATACAGACCTCTAGAGGAAGAAATGGTGGACTGAAGACAACTGCAGCAAAGAACAAAAAGTTGGTGAGTAGACTGGCTCCCCAAACCTCTCCAGATAAAAGAGAGGACCAGAGATTGCTCACAAGTGCTCCAGACAGTTGCTCCTCGCAAGGAGATTGCAAGACAGTGGTCTCTGGCAGGTTTTGAGCACTGGGAGATAAGGGAATAACCATCTTGTTCAAACTGCAGTCGGAGTCTTTAAAAGTGTACTAAATTCACATTCTAATCACATTTGGAAATTGCTTATTAACTACTTTTCAGCTATTAGAAACCTTTGGAGCAACAAGTCTGAAAACACCGGGTAAGTCTGCCTTCAATCCTCAATGAAAGAAAATTTTAACTACAACCTTAAGAACTTTAAAAAAAAACTTTTTTTTGGAAAGAAACAGCAAAGGGTTGATTAAAACTTTGATTTTAGAAAGCTGCAAATGGGCTAAGGGTCCAGGTAAATTTGAAATAAAATTTTAGAATTAATTATAAAGACTCCTTCCCATGAGAAAATGTTTTTGTTTTGAATTTAAAAAAAAAACCAAGATTTTAAAAATTAGACACTAGAGGGAACTAAAGATTTCAGTTAAAGGAGAAGAACACATAAACTTGACTAACAGTTACAGAATGGCACAATATATTCTAACACTGAAAATACTGAAGGATACTTTTGAAAAATGGAATCAGAAATTTGTATTAATAATGTCAACAGTGATATCTGCCTCTATGGATAGACTGTGCCTAAAAGATATTATGGAAAAGGAACAGGTTGTACCTGACAAGGCAGAGACTGAGTTGAAAGTAGATATACAAATGACAGGATACAAGAATGACATGGAAAAATGTTACACTGGACATACAAAAGAAACTGGCTGATGTTTTAGTAATTAAAAGGGACATTCAAACAATAAACCAAGAGAGTGACTAATTTTTATACATTGGATTTACAAAAGAGACTTGTTAAAGCTTTGAAGAATCTTGTGAGAAGCGACAAAGAAGAAATGAAAAGAAATCAAGTTATATAAATGGACTAAAGATTGTTAAAAGTAAAAGGAAGGAATATAAAGTTGGTTTATCTGATCAAGATTAAAATAGATATGTTGTTATTTCTGGTAACCCTTAATGGACTTTTACTGGCACCAGGACTGAAATGATAATGCTTTATGGATTTGTTTATAGATAAGATATGGGAAGAAGAGATCATTTGTTGTAATTTAAGAGTAAGTAAAAAGTTACTAAAATTGTTTATACTTGTGATGAAGGTTGGGAGTCACTTCTTTATATATTTATTTTCTTTTTCTGTACTGTATTCTTATTTTTCTTTCTTTTCTTTTTTTCTTTCTATTCTTTGTTTCCTTTTTTTCTTTTCCCTTTGCACCTTTTTCTTCTCTGTATTTTCCTATCTATTTTAGTTTGTATTAGTTTTTACTATTATAATCTTTAATAAAATTGCTTTGGAAAAAAAGAATTAATAAAAAGACCATTCTTCAATATAGTTGTAGGGTATCTAACATATCCTATTGTTTTTGGCATCAATTTTATTTTAAAATGATTGTTTTTACATTGCCCATTCAGACCTTATTTCTTGTAAGTATATTTGGGTTTTTAATTTTTTTTTTTAAGTTTCCATATAGGAGAGGGAGCACAAGGCTACAAGACTGAATGCTGGATTTGTACTGAGTGAGCTTGGATACCGTTATATACAGTATGTTCACATAACATACTTTTTTTGTGGTTTACTGAAAAGAATCATAATCCACTGGCTCACATTGGATGCTAAGCCATAGCGCTACCTTCAACTAGTCCCCAGCCCATATGACATAACCTTATGTTAAGTGTTTTTTCTTTCTTATCCTGACACATTTTTGGCCATGGATACAAACTGACTCATTTGGCAGGAGGAGAGGGGTGTATTCATTTGTTTGTCAAAGAAGAGTTTCATATAAGCATACATGACACCACCATTTGGCACCATTGTGTGGCAACCAATTTTACCCAATTTTAGTTTTCTGCAAGCTCAAGGGTTCGTGAATACCATGAGGAGCAGCCTCACTATGTTCAGTGAACTCATTCATGACTATCTGCACGCTGAGCAGTGCTGTATCAGCGTTATCAGACCTGGGTTGCAAAAATCCAAGTGATCAACCGATGGCAACAATGAGCTACGGAAGAGCTTTTTTGCTGCCGTCTACCGGCCGCTGTGATTAGGATTTCCTAGGAATTGAAACCTCAGCTAGCCTCGCCATTACTCCTAATCAGCTCAGCTCATTGGCCGTGTTCTTACAACACCTTGAACCACCGCCTGGCCAACCAATATAGCTTGGCATATTGTCCGTGTAGTTTATGATTCAGTGTGCCATCTGTACCCAAAAACGGGGTTAACTGAATTGAGTAGCCGTGGTTATTGCGGGTAAGTAGATCATGAGCACAATGCCACTGAAAAGCTATCCAAAATGAGCTCGATACACTTTCACGCGCTCACCCCATGCAGCAATGTGGATACAGTATAAATTTCAATATTCACGGCAATTTTCGCAGTTTCGAAGACTAACACAAGCAAATAAGCGTTTTCCCTGAGTAAAACAGTTCTCTTACCTCTGCTTTTTTTGTCAGAAGGGGGCTATGCTGCTATTGCTAAAATTACAACCCGCCTTTCTCCCTAGTTTTCTATCTATATTTGAGGAGCGAAACGTCGCTATCGAGGACCATCGCTCTAAAATTTCTTTTCTCTATGGTTTACCCCACTTCCTGGTTCCCCCGGAGAAAGCGCTGCCGGGACCGGAAGCCGGAAGCGTCGAGTTAGGGACCGTTGGACGAAGATGGGGTTGTTTGGGAAGACCCCAGAAAAGCCGCCCAAAGAACTGGTAATGGTCGTTGGGAGAGAACTCAAGGGACCAAGGGCGGGACTGGATGGGCCGGAAGAGGAGGGTGAGCATCGGGAGGGCTGGAGGGCAGGCACCAGACCAGGCGAGGGGATCTGTCTGGTTGTGATCGCCGCTGCCGGGCGATTCAAGACAAACGCATCGCCTGTTTAAATTGCGCGGAGCAGAGAGCGGCGCTCTTCTGAATGAGGGCGGTCGAGTCATTTCCCCGTGTCAGCCTTAGTGAAGTTGGACAGGAAGGGCGGCTGTCCGTGTACATCTTCCCACAGCGTAGCTCTTGTGCGCTTATTAAAGGACAACTTGGAAGCGGGATTGTTTACATAATTTACTGAAAAGAAATTTCTCACTTCCGTGTGCTTCCGCAGGTCGGGAGCATAAGTTATGATTCATATCCCCTATTTGGTAAGGTGGTTCAGACTAGTGATTATGTGCAGAGCAAGCAATTGGCTTGGCTCATGCAACACTATGCTTTAATATAGTTGATTTTGATTTATTGTGGTTTATGGAATCCAGCAAATTTTGACTTAGTGTTATGTGAGGGCCCAAATGATTATTACCTCACATATATTCTTGGAGTATATGTGTAAAGCATAATCCTTCTGATTTGATAAGCAGATGCAAATGATTAAGCTACACTGAGAGAGAGCTCCATTTCAAAGTTGTATGGTTATTTATGTGAATATGCATCCCTTCCTTATTCTGTCTGAAAGAACTTGTCGTAGCAAAACAGGATGTAGATGTCTCACACAAAAGCCTTTCAGTATTTGTGACCTCAGAGCCAAAAGTAGATCCCACAGAGACTCTTGCTGGATTTCATCATAGTAGTCTTGCCTGAGGAGAAAAGCTTTATTGCTGCCTTCTCTAAAGTCATCTCCCTCCAGACTTCTGGTCTATAATTCCCATCATCCCTGGAATGATTGAAATAAAACATTGGGAAGGACCAAAGTTGGAGAAGGTTGCCTGACTGGAAAAGATCCCCTAAATGACAAGTTTCATTAATTTTGAGTTCAATCTCTTGAATTTATTTCTAATATTTATATCATCTTCAGGTCAATGAGTGGTCATTGAAAATACGGAAAGAAATGAGGGTGATCGATAGGCAAATTAGAGGTCTGTATTCTAACACTTTTTCTCTGAAAGAATGAAAGTTGTAACATGTTAAATAACTATTTCTAATTTGATTAGTGTTATAAAATTTTTGCTTACAATTCTGTCATAAGTAGCTAACTTTAGGTTATCTGTTGTGAGTTCAACTTCCACACATTTGGGTCCTAGAGCAATTAAATTATTTCTCACAGCTGCATTTTTTCATATGCTTCCCTGATTCCAGTGCAGCCTGGAACCAAGCTATGCACAACCTGCATTCATTTGATCCAGGTAAATTCCTAAGTAGCCCTGACTGTACCTCTTATTAGATTCTTCAAGACATATATTAGATACTAGTGGCCATTAAGTCCTTCCAAAATAAGTTGAAATATGTGTCAACGTATTCTTGGAAAATATTTCTTGAAAAGTTCAGGATTAGACTTCACACTGGACATTAAGACCTAAGAGTCAGGGATGGTGGTTAAGATTGGACTAGGACTTGGGAGATTCAGTTTCAAGCCTACCTTTAGCCATATAAAGTCTTTCTAGTTCAGCCCAAGTACTTCAGAGGTTCATTATTATGAGGATAAAATAAAGAGAAATCCCCATGTAAGCTATTTTGAGCTCCTGGAGAAAAGACAGAATATATCTCTAACAAGCCAACAAGCATTGCTGCTAAAATCCCACTTCATATGCTTGGAAAGATTGAAGGGGACAGTTGGGGAAGGGGAAGAGCACATGTAAAGAAGAATGCTCAATGTTAACGGCAGATCTTGCTGCTGGAGTAGATCTTGGTGACAAGAAAATCTCACTTGTTTTTCCCAGGTTAATGTGATGTCAGGAAATATTCCTCTTAAAAATCCTGAGATAAACTCATTGCTTTTAAATCCTGTTTATATTTTTTTCTCAAATTCAGATATTCAGAGAGAAGAGGAAAAGGTAAAAAGATCAATTAAAGATGCTGCAAAAAAGGGGCAAAAAGATGTGTGTGTTGTCCTGGCCAAGGAAATGATCCGTTCACGGAAGGCTGTGAGTAAACTGTATGCTTCCAAAGCCCACATGAATTCAGTCCTCATGGGCATGAAGAACCAACTAGGTAAGGTTATCGTTGAGGTCAATAACTAGACCCTCTCATAATAGACACTAACAGAATTATTAATAAAATACATTAATTAAAATGTAATAGGGAGCTTAATACACACACTCACAAAACCCAATAATACAGTGTTTTGAATGAGAAGTCTTCCTACTAATCTCTGTACACATGTGCTGTCCTGCATCTTAAGATCCCACTTGGTATATACTGCTTCTGCATTATTAACTGGATTTCTGAAAGGGGGCAGGCACACTTAAAGTGTACTATTCAGTCTCAGGTTACCTATGCTGAAATACAGTGTTGTGGTGCTGCAGTGCTATCTCTCTTCTCTCTAATATGATCAAATGAAATAATGCTTCTGGAAGAAGCCTTTGACCTCGTTTAAGCAGCAAAGAATAAAGATCATGGATTACAATATGAAAAGAATAAAAATAATTTGGCAGACTGTAAAAACTAATAAATTCAGAGCGCTAATTTTTCTTTCTGTTGGGCAGGAAGGAAGTTGAATAGCATTTGTTTAAAAAATAAAAAGTTATAGAGTGAAGAATTTCTCCATTTGCAAGTTATTCATGTTTTCCTTTTAAAAAATGTTTTTCCAAAAGTGTTTTAATGGAGGGGTACACTGTCTGGAGCAGCCATTTTAGACTTTGAATTCCCCATGACAAACAGTGACAATTACAAAATGCCCAAATCAAAAGTCAAGACAACACAAGTTATATTAGGACAAACAGACAGACTGGAAATGAATTCTCCTAGTCAGGTACAAATGCTTGTGGTTACTTTGACACTTCCCTTTTTATCAATCACTTCTCCCAACAATCGCTTCGTCCGTCTCTGGCCGTTTTCCTCATGGAAGAACGGAACCGCAGATTGGGACTCCGCACTCACTTCGTACCTTAGATGCATCTCAAACATACACAACCGTCAAAAAGGGAACATTTACTTTTTCATTCCTTCTCTTTCTTTAATCCCATTGTAATTTGGTTCCAGATCTTCAGTTATCACAATATCACACTCTTCCTTGCAACCTGAATGGAAACAACAACAATCCACACAGTGAACACAACCACAGCACTCACACCAACACTGGCAATCACAAAACCAACACATCCGGAAGAGGGACAGACTCCAAATTCATGAAATTTTTAAACACACTCTCTTTCACCCAATCTGTGAAGGCACAACAGTTCCATCAACTGCCCTAGCCTTACAGACACCCCTGGTCATCGACCACTGGCCTTGCAGGGGGCTGGGTACGGCTGCAATTGATTTCTCGCTCAGCCCTGGTCCACAGAGGGAGTTTATTGAAGGACCAACACACACCTCAATCAGCCAGGTTATTTATTTATTTATTTTGTTCCTGGGCACAACTCCGGGGAATCGGGGAAATTGACCCTTGTCAACAAGACAATCCTTATCTATGGAAAAGGGCCGTTCCCCAGTGTGCAAGCCAGCAGTGGCAAGGAACCCTACACCTCGGCAATCCTGCCGACCCTTATGTACGAGAAAGGTGGGAGTCCCTTAGTAGTAAACAAACTGACCCAGCAAAGCAGGGTTGTACACCATTTAGTGTTTTAGTCAAGACAGGGTAGACACTTAACAATTAGACACAAACTAAGAAAACAGAGACCAAACAATGCAAACAAGACGGAAGAACAGGACAAACTAATTAGGAGCAAAGCAAACCAATCCATTTCAGTAAATCAAAAACAGGGTGTCATATATCCAAGAAATAACCCTAAAACCCTAGACACCAACCACTATACTTACCATGGGGTTGATCAGACCCCTATAATGCCAGTTCCCCTGTGGGAAACACCCGACTGTTTTGTCTCCGGGTACAGCAAGTTCCACAACCTATAAACCTAATTGTCTCCCAGTTTTCCAGACAAACATAAGATTTGCCAGGAATTCCCCAAGAAGTGAGTTCTCTCTTACCTTTACATTCAAAGTGGCGGTATGGGTACAAACAAGAAAGGAGCAACTGATAGCCTGAGATCCAAAATTGGAGGCAGTCAAAAACTCCGCCGGACCATCAGGCCTCTTTCAGCATGTCCTTTCCCAAACAAATGATGGTTATTGATGGTTGATTATATTAGTTGTGAATGACATTGGTTTGAACATTACTGAAAGGGCAAAATAATAAACCAACTTTAGCACTTTACAGTTGTTGTGCATTATTGTCTTTATGGGTTGTAATTATTTTACCGTGATTTTATAATTTAAAATGTGATAGAACAATTGGAAAAAAGCTGGAACTCTAGAGACATTATGTTTATATTCATTCTTATGGGCTTTTATCAAGTTAAACTGTGAGGAAAAAGATGAGCATCTTGTAATCTTGAGTATCCTCACTTCCCTCTGAATTAAATAGGAAGCTTTAACTGGTGGCCAGGAACAACCTCAGTGCCAAAGATGGTCTTCCACTGATCTCAGCTTGATTTAAAAGCCTTCCATGCCTTCTCTTGGCAGCTGTCCTGAGAGTAGCTGGCTCCCTGCAAAAGAGCACAGAAGTCATGAAAGCCATGCAAAACTTAGTAAAAATCCCTGAAATTCAGGCTACAATGAGAGAGCTGTCCAAAGAAATGATGAAGGTAAGATTAAAAGTTCATTAAGATATAATTGGTGTATTATTTAGACATTTAAAATGTAACATACTATGTGAGAGATGCAAATGGATTTAGATTATGGGTTCTCTGTTTCTGTGTCTCCTGATTTCCTGGTCTCACCTGCCCTTTTCCTTTGTAGATTTAAGATCAGTTCAGAGCAAATCCTTGCCATATATTCCAGTCCATTGAGTTGGTGAAGTTAACTTCATGTAATTGGGTAGATCTTTTTAAGGTGTAATTGGGAGGACTTGTTTGTAATTATATTACTGTGTACATATAAATAACATAATCTAATTTCTGCACATCTTTTAGGCAGGTATCATAGAAGACATGCTAGAGGACACTTTTGAAAGTATGGAAGACCAAGAGGAAATGGAAGAGGAAGCAGAGATGGAGATTGACAAAATTTTGTTTGAAATTACAGCTGGTAAGTGGGGGTGTATATGTCCATATAGCCTTACTATGAATCATATTTTATTAATGGCTATATAGGTCTTTTTTCTTTGCCATGCTGATTCTTTGATTCATTTAAAAACTCATTTTTGATTGTGTGGATGCCAGAAATGTTTTGTGAGGGAAAGGGCTGGGCATTACTGTTCACTGACTGCCAATTATCTATAGTGGGGGCAGTAATCTTTTCAGGCCATAGGTGCCCAGCTACCCCCCCCCCCTTTAAAATCTCTTGAAATCTCACCAGGCTTCTTTGCTCTCATGCTGAGTTTTCTCTAATCTCATGTGGGAAAACCAAAATGTGGTGAAATTTCACATGAACTTTGGCAGTCTGGTGGTGAGATTGCCAAAATTTCATAAAATTGAGATTTTAGCCTTTTAAAATTAGAAACAGACTGCATTCCTTTAAAGTAAATATCCAGCTCCAATTTTGTTTTGGCCTAAGATTATGTTCTAGTATGAATTTATCCTCAGCAGAAATTGCATACTCTTTATTGATAGGCTGTAGTAAATTCAGTAATAAAAAATAAAGAGCAGGAAAATATATTCCAAAGAACACATTTTTATTAAAGCAATACAACAAATAAAAACAGGCAAAAACAGCAGCTTAAGTTAATTGAGCCATTACAATGAGAATCACACATTACCTAGATCAATATTTCTCAACCTTGGCAACTTTTAAGTTGTGTGGACTTCAGCTCCTATGCTGTCTGGGGAGTTCTGGGAGTTGATCTCCACACATCTTAAAGTTGCCAAAGTTGAGAAGCGCTAATCTAGAGGCTTCTCTAAATGAGGTGTTCTGAAGAGAAGTATTTTTACAATTTCAAACATGGAACTTGTATACAATATCCTATACAAGCAAAATACATGGAAAATAACTCATTTCATCTTGATAGCCTGAGCTGCATGAATCATATGACTTTTAATGTTGCTAAATATTTTTAAGCAAGCAAAGTTATTTTTCTAGATTTTCTTGGCAATGAAGCATTCTCCTTGTGAAACTTCTTTGTTTCCTACTTGCTTACATTCTCAGTCTAGCTCTGCTGTGGTTTTCACGTGTTCTTCTTTTCTGTCTTCATAATTTTCTTTATCTTAATAATGGTTGGTTCTCACATAAGACTATTTGTTGGGATATAAGGGGCCTCTTTAGGGAACCAGTGGCCTACTGCTTTTTTTCCTACTATTTAATTTTTCTGAGCTTGTTTGCTTAAATGCATGTGTCGTCTTTGCACCATTTGGTTATTTGGACTGCTGGGCTCATCCCAAGATATATTTAAAATTTAATTTTGGAGAGTGATAGGCAGTGTTTTTAGGGTTAATTAATTTGAAAACATGCCTCTCAAGTGCCAGTATCATTCTCAATTTCCAAGACTATGTCATGTGGAAAGAGTTGCTGCTTAATGGCAGGCTGTAGTTCTAAAGATTAAAAACTGATAAATTGAGTTGTACTCAGAAACAAATTGTGTTAATATAATAAGGGGGGAAATGGCCACTTTCAGTAAAAGAGTTCTAACAGCCTGTTGGTTGTGAGGTTTGCATTAAGTTCAGGCAGATTTTTAAAAACCTTGCATGCATGATTTTAGCTATTGTGGCTAAAACCTAGTTCCCTAGGTTGTTTTGCCTAGACATATAAGGGCTCTACTTTCTTCACGTTGTTGGTACCTCCCCAAATGTACCTTCTGCAGTGGAGAGCAACACTTTCATTGAAACCGGCCCATTAACAGGATGAGTCTGATTCTGCCCATGAAGAATTTTGGTAATATACAATGCTAGATTGAAAACCTCCACTGTAAAGAGGTGCTGGTTCGCCCTCTCCTCAAGAAGTCATTGCTCAACCCCACCATTCTGGACAATTTTTGTCTAGTCTCTCACCTCCCCCTTTTGGGGAAGGTGGTAGAGAAGGTGGTGATGCTGCAGCTCCAGAGGATCCTGGATGAAATGTATTATCTGGACCCCTTCCAGTTGGGTTTCAGGCCTGGATGTGGGACAGAAACTGTATTGGTCACACTTTTAGATGGCCTCTGGTGGGACCAGGATGGAGGTAGTGCATCCATCCTGGCTCTTCTTGACCTCAGCGGCTTTTGATACCATTGACCATGGTATCCTTTTGGGTCGGCTGCGGGAGTTGGGGGACACAGTTCTGTGCTGGTTCACTTCCTTCCTCCAAGGCCGGTCCCAATTGATGTTGACAGGGAGCAAATGTGATGGAATATATCTATGAGGAGGAGAGTGATGTGGGAGATCAAGGCTATCAGGAAGGAGGGGCTGCATTCCAGCAGGGGAAAGAAGACAAAAGACAATACAGCCCACAGGAGGAGCATGGGAAGAGTAAGAGGTTCAGGGTAGCCACTCCCTAGAATCTCCCAGAGTATATCCACTAGTTGCTTTAGTATAGATTTAGTTTGGCAAGATTCTGTCTTTGAGATGTAAGCAAATAAAGGAACTATATTTGACTGGACCATTTCATCGTTGTTCTTGGGCTGGGCCTGACAGTGAGAGGTCCAACCTGTGGCCCTTGTTTTGTGGGGTGCCATAGGGCTTGATGCTCTCAGTTATGGTGCCTCTAGGACTGTGCTTCTAACACCTCTACTGCGTGAGCTGCATTGGGTGCCAGTCTGCTTCCGGGTCCAATTCAAGGTGTTGGTTATGACCTTTAAAGCCCTTCATGGCATGGGCCTGAGGAACCATCTTATCCCCATTACATTGACCTGTCCCACCCAGTCCGGCAGGAAGGGTATGTTACAGATCTGTTCACCTAGACAGTTTCAACTGGTGGGGTCCAGGAGGAGAGCCTTTTCTCCCATGGCTCCTGTCCTCTGGAATATCTTGCCCCCAGAGGTGAGATTGGCCCCCACTCTGTTGGCCTTCTGAAAGAGCGTTAAGACCTGGCTCTGCCAGCTTGCATGAGGACCCAACGGGGGTTCACAGCACTGGAGATAGCTGGTAGCCTGGGGATGCTCTCTCCACCTTTTTAGTTTGCATTGTAGTTTTAACTTTTTAGCTTAATTCTAACCTTTTGTAGTTTTTAACATATATTTTTTCTAGGATTTTATAGTTTTTTATCTGTAATGCCACCTAGAGTCCCTTGTATAGTGAGATGGGTGGCATATATAAATTTGAAAAATAAATAAATAAAATACTGGAGGAGTTGTAAGTTGACTCTTGTATATTTCAGTGTTTGTTTTTGTTGCTCAGCTGCTTGCTTTGATTTACCTCTGCAGGAGCCTTGGGCAAAGCACCTAGTAAAGTTACAGATGCCCTTCCAGAGCAGGAGCCTGAAGGGGCCACAGCAGCTGTTGTAGATGATGAAGAGGAAGATATTGAAGCCATGCAGTCAAGGTTAGCTACTCTTCGTAGCTAAAAGGAGAGCAGCTGCACAGCTGGGTTCATTTTGCCATAGGCCAGTGTTGTCCAAACTTGGCCACTTTAAGATGAGTGGACTTCAACTCCCAGAATTCCCCAGCCAGCCGGCTAGGGAATTCTGGGAGTTGAAGTCCACTCATCTTAAAGTGGCCAAGTTTGGACAACACTGCCATAGGCAGTTCTGTTATGCCTTTATAATGTAAATCTTCATACAGAAGTCTTTCCTGTATATATTCTTATATTTTTTTTTGTGGGCTTGCCTTCAGAAATATTTTTAACCCTTTGTTGCCATATCAATGTATGTCAGGTCAAAACATCTCTGGCACAATAGAGAGGACATAGTATATTGTCAAACAAAATAAAATATTTGAAAATGTACAATTTACATATGGTTTCCTCAAAAGCACTTTTCTGGGCTGCATGTACCACAGTAGCATTATATAGATTTTTGAAACACTAACTGGATTTTAATAAACAGCTTTTAACGCTTTACTATGGTCTCTGGTGAGAATACTAAAAGTATGGTAATAGTTCATTACAAACAAACAATACAAAAGTTGCATTTCTAGGGAAGAAATACTTTTCTAAAAAGAACTAAAAAGAAGGAACTGCCTAGGCTTGCAGTCCCCAACATGGTACCCAGGAGCAACAATATGCCCACAGATACTTTTCTTTGCAGCTGCCAGAGTCCTTAGCCCAAATAACATTTTACATTTTTATATCAAGCCATCAGAATGGAATCATTTAATGTTTTTATTTTACTTTTAAAATGTAGGCTGTCACAGTGCAGAATCCAGACTTTAAGCATTATCTGTATTTCCAAGCATATCTGTGGATCCTTAAACTTTCTTAGAAATAAAAATGATATGTAGCTGCCCTTGCTGGTCATTGACCATATTTACTACTAAACAAAAATGGTGGTTGTCAGGAGGGTTTTGCACAAGGAGGGTCTAGAACCAGGGTTACCAAACTAGTTCATCCACCCCTTCATGAAGTTTCAGATTATTCATCAACTCCCAAACATTCATTATATGAAAATAATTCAATACATGCTACTTTAACTAATAGTACTATGAAGAAGAAGAACAACAACAACCCCTTAGATAGTCCCATTGACCCTTGACCACTTTGGAGAACCCTGGTCTAGAAGAACTAACAGATGCAGGTAACTGGTTGTGCACTCCAAGGCAGCCATTTTGCAAGAGCAGTGACACCATGTTCTCAGTTCCCACCAGTAACCAAAACTTGGTCCTGGGCTTGGGGACTGGGTTAACATATTGCCTTATGCCATGTTGTATTTGTTTAGGTTTAATTGTGCATATTATATGAATTTAGTAAGTAGGGAAGGGCCTATTTTGTAGCCAGAAGCTGCCGTTCAGTTTTAAAAATGGCCTTTGAGATACAGGGGAGTAGTCAGTGGGGCAGCAATGTTATTAATTGGCAGGGGCAACTTTTTTGGCCCTATAATATTGAATGGTTCCAGGAAGAGTATGCAGTGGAAAATAAGTGTATTAAGCATAACATGAATTAAACACACTTAGTTTTATTCCCATAAAAAGCAAAAATTGTACTTTCAAAAAGGTGGTAATGTGATCTTAGCTTCAGAGGCTATAAAAATGGGGCTATAATAAACCATGGTTAAACAAGCATCGTGTTGTATGAATCCAGTCTGTCTCAGATTGCAGGTGTACCAGGGCCAAAGGAGATATATTCGGAAATACAGGAGTGTGAAAAGCACAAAGTCCAGGCTGCAGCTCTCTGACAGGGAAGAGTGGTAGATTTTCCACATACATAACATCTGAAAGCAATATGCTGAAGGAATTCAGAGGTCCTCCTTACTCAAAGTTCCTTTTAACTTTCAAAATAATTTTATTATGCAAACTAATAAAAAAATATAAATGCATGCAACAGCATTAAAGAGTCTACATAGCCACAAAGTTAATAGGTATAAGCAGTTGAAAAAAGGGGGGAGGGGGGCCTTTAACTTAAATGGTACAGCTTTAAAATATGTTTACTGTATTGCTCAAAAATCTTCCTCTCCCCTTTTTCAAAAAGAAGACTAATTCAAATGGTGACATACAACACTTCAGTCTGACAAATCAGGTATAGGTTCCTCCTTCCAGGGTTGCATAATAATTCTTTTAGCCAACACCAATGTTCAAAAAGATCCACAACTTTTGATATTTGGATAGATTCCCAATGCTGGGGATATAGCCAAGAAGAACATAGGCACAACTGATCCAGACAGTCTATTAACAATCCTATTGATACCAGCCCCAAGTGAAACAATAATAGAACACCAAAGGTTAACGTTTCAGCTCCTCAACAGCAGGGTAACCAACCCCTGTGAATTATTCTCTAACATCCAGTGTCCAAAATAAGTTTTTCATGTTATTAACTTCATTTAATATAGAAATCCAATTTCAGTTGACCAATGTCATCCTGCATTGATTTATCAGAATGTGACATTCAGCTTGTTATTCCAAAAGTCACATAAATAATATCAACTTCATCATTGATTTTGCCCTTCTGCTTCCTATAAATTCTGGTTTAGAAGCCACAGATAAATCCTCCACAACTTCTGAACAATGTGGAGCTTCAGAAGCTACAATAGCATCTGGACAAAATAAATTACAAGTTGAATATATTGCCAAAAAGCATGCCTCAGTAACTCTGACTTGTTTTTTGATTCTTCAAAAGCTTTTTAACAAATTTTCTCAGACCTCAGTTGATCTAAGTGCTATGAGAGGCCTACATTGCCTAGGAAACAGATTTAGGCACTATTTTTAAACTGATGTTATCCCATAATGTAGGCTTTTCATGGATAAACAAGCAAAAGTTTTATCTGGAATTCAATAATTTCCAGAGAAGTCTTACAGCATTGTGCATTTTGAAACACTGTTACTCAAACAAGAACCCCAAAATTTATCAGGATTCGGGGAGGGGGTGTCAGATAATAGCTTTCAAATTGAACACAAAGAGGAGCTACATTTTGAAATTCCTTATTCCAGACAGTAACCAAAACTAGGATAAATTCCCCATATTTAGTCTGAAACCGTGAGATGTTACCTTTACACTTAACAGATAATTGTAATTCACACAATGAAAATCTTGTGAAGTGTCCTTGCCCAAAGAATGTATTCAATATCTTACAAATTTGTTTTTTTAAATGTGATGGAATAAATATGAGAAGACCTCTCAAAATATAAATCAACCTTGGCATTACATTAATTGTATTTATTTTATCCCAGATATTCAAGGGAATTGTAGACCACCTGCCTATATTTTCTTTCATCTGTGTCAAACGGAACATTCAAGTTCACCAGTTAGAAAAAGACGTCTAGAAATGTTTATGCCAAGATAATGCCTCACCATCATTAGTTTACTAAATACACACTATGTTGCTGTACACAATCAAATACAGTATTTACTGCTATATCCAATCTTGTGTACATTTTAATTTGCATAAGACAATAGAGAGGGGTTGCCTTGCCCACTTTTAGGTTTGCTTTTGCTGTCTCCTGAACCATAATAAATCATTTGTGCTTTGAATGAAGAGTGTGGTTGCTCTTCATTCCTAAGGAACTCAGTAGAGACATTTTCCTTTAGTACATTTTCAAAAATCTTCCTTGTCTTTAGCAGTCTACAAAAATCAGTTTTCTCTATCTTTGTTGAATCCCAAAGAATGTCAGTGGGATGTCAGTGATTCATATGAGTCAATGACCCCTCAAATTTTCTTACATCTCCCACAGAAAAACTCTGATGTTTGTGGCTAGGAGGGCCTTTGCACAGTTTCATGCTGTATACCAGTTGCACCCATTCCTAGATCAGGAGGCTCTGCTCATGGTCATTCATGCTCTGGTCACCTCCCGATTGGACTACTATAATGTGCTGTACATGGGGCTGCCCTTGAAGAGTATCCGGAAGTTTCAGCTGATGAAAAATGCAGCAGTGCAGACAGTTATGTGTGCCTCTGCTCTGCAAGCTGCATTGGTTGCCAGTTTGCATCCAGATCCAATTCAAGGTGCTGGTTTTGACCTTTAAAGCCCTTCATGGCACAGGGCCGGGTTATTTGAAGGACTGCTTCTCCCCAATTACATCTGCCAGTCCTGCCAAGTTCGGCAGAAGAGGTTATCTGCGGGTTGTGCCTGCCAGGGAGCTACACTTGGCAGGACTCAGGAGGCAGGCCTCTTCTGCAGTGTTGCTCATCTTATGGAACGTCATTCCCCTCCCCCCCTCAAAGTGCGGTTGGCTCCATCCCTGTCTCAAAATATCAATATTATCCTGGGATAATAGTTGAATATTACTTTGACTTAAAAATAGATTAACCTTAACCTCCAATGATTTATAACAGTGAAAAAAATAAGTTAATGGGTTCAGAGTTACTTCAGTCTCGTCAAAGAAAATTCCATTTGTTCAGCATAAATATCAGCCAGCTTTACCTTAGCTAACATAAAACATTATAAGTTTGTTCTGTATGGGTTTTTGCACAGACCAAAAAAATTTCATTAATTATGATATCTATCTGCTGATAACAAAGATTTGTAAGTTTCCTTCTCCTAGCTGCATAAGCAACAATCCAGCCCTTTACATTGGCCTTGTAAGCATCCAAACTATCTGAACACAAGCTGAATTATGACTGACTTTAAAAAACTGTAAATTTGTTGTTTAACATAGGTAAGAAAATTATCAACATGTAACAAATATTAAAATGCCTTCTATCATTGACTAACATGACATTTTTAAACTAATAGATCATGTGATCAGGGCATGATCTATCTATAGAATTAATCTGGAATCTAAAACATGATCGACTAGAGAAGAGGAAATTTAAAAATAATCTAGTCCAGAATAAGTTTTATGGCCGTAGGAAGTAAACATATAGTCCATGATGGTGGGGTGAAGTTTCCACCAAATATCCACCAAATTAAATTCCACCAAAAATTATGAAATCATACTGAATTCTGAAAATAAAACTGAAATATCTATGGTATAACTGAAATATTCTTTATAGGACCATAAAAATTAACCATTACCAAATAAAAATCATATACTGTGACTTTAACAATAATAAAATATCCTTCAATATCCAGATATTCTTGAATTACTTTGATCTTAGCAGTTTCGTTCATTAGAATCATAACACTAGCTTACTTAGTAGTATTACCAGTAATATAAGATGAATCTTCCAACCAATTTCTGACAAAAAAAGGTTGTTCATATGAATTTCTTGAAAACATGCAATATTGAAGAAAAATTAAAGAAATTTCTGGAGAAGATAAGTATTTTTCAACAAATTAAGATTTTACAATGACAATTATCCATGTTAATATTAAGAGAAATGGAAATAAAAAATGAATTGTGTAAAGCAAAAAATGTTTGCATTTGCAAATAAACCAGGGAAGTGGGTGGCGTATAAATTACGAAAAGAAAAAAATAAAACAATACTGACATTGAAATTGAAACTGAAATTACAAGAGGGAGATACTGTATTAATGGACAACACAGTCATACAAAAAGCATTTCATCAATATTAGTCCAACTTGTATAAAGGAAGAGACATCTCTCAAGAGAAAATAGATGAATATCAAAAGAAACAAAATTTACAGAGGATTACAGAGGAACAGAGACAGATTATGAAGGGATCTATACCAATAAGGGAAGTTTCTGAAGCTATAAAAAAGATTAAACTAGGAAAGGTGCCTGGACCAGATGGATTATCAGGTTCTTATTATAAATGTTTTGAGGATGAACTTTTACAACCTTTATAAAACACGACGAACTCTATCCTACAGGGAGGAAAGATGCCAGAGAGTTGGAAAGAGGCCAATATAGCATTAATACCTAAAGAGGGACAAGATTTGACTGACAAGAAACTATAAGCCAATGGAATTATTGAATAATGACTATAAGTTGTTCACAATGATTCTAGCTGATAGACTAAAAATAATTTTGCAAAAATTTATTCATGAGGATCAATGTGAGTTTTTACCTAAAAGACTGTTAAAAGACATTAGAAATGTGTTGAACATTTTGGAATATTTGGAGCAAGATAATGAAAAACAAACCGTGTTGATTTTCTTAGATGCAGAGAAGACCTTTGACGATTTGAATTGGGCTTCCTTGTTCAAGGTTTTAGAAGATACAAATTATGGAGAGAACTCTATAAAAAGGTTAAGATCAATTTATACTTCACAGAAAGCACAAATAATTGTTAATGGAGATCTAACAAAAAAGATGAAAAAAGAACAAGACAGGGATGCCCACTGTCTCTTCTCTTGTTTATTTTGGTTCTTGAAATACTGAATAGAGATATAAGACAAGATGAGAGGATTGTGGGAGTAAAGATTTAAAAGCAAACTTGTAAGTTAAGGTCTTTTGCAGATGACTTGGTGTTGGTTTTGGAAGATCCTTTAAAAGGACTTGAATATCAATGGGTAAATTAAAATAATGTGGTGCATTAGCAGGTTTCAAGATTAATAAACAGAAGATAAAGATGTTAACAAAACTATGAAAATAGGAGATCAAACAGAATTGATGAATAAAATGGGTTTTAAGATTGAGAAGAAGGTAAAATATCTGGGTATCACTATGACAAATATGAGCTGTATGTTATTTCAAAATAATTATGTTAAGACATGGAATGAAGTTTAAAAAGACATGTGAAGATAGGAGAATCTACAACTGTAATTGCTGGGGAGAATTTCTGTGATAAAAATGAATGTCTTGCCTAGAATGACATTTTTGTTTCAGACAATAACTGTTTTGACAACTGATGTATCATTTAAACAGTGACAGAAGGGTATATCTAAATTTGTTTGGCGGGAAAAAAACCACGAGTTAAATATAAGGTGTTACAAGATGCAAGGGAAAGAGGAGAATTGGGTTTACCTGATTTGAACTTGTATTTTGCAGCTTGTTGTTTGGTTTTGATAAAAGAATGGGTGCTGCTGAGAAATAGGAGGCTTTTGGAGTTAGAAGGACGCGACCTGAGATTTGGGTGGTATAGATATTTATGGTACGATAAAGTTAAAGTTAATGTGGATTTTAAAAATCATTACGGTAGATGTGCCATATTAAGAATATGGAATAGATATAAACCCAGGTTCTGCCCAAAACACCTTTGTAGCTCTCAGCACAAGAAGTATTTTATAGACGAGAAATAATAGGCAAACACAACTGGATAACTTATCGTGAGATCCTAGAATTTTGTCAAGGGAAATGTAAAATAAAATCAAGAGAAAAACTTGTGGCAGAGGAATACAGTTGTCAGTGGTTCTCTTCTTTGCAATTATTAGAAAGATTTAAAGTAGACAAAAGAATTTATGGTTTTCAACATTGTAAGACTAAGTTTGAAACAGAATTGTGTACAAATGATGAACATGTAATTGCTAAATGTATACACTTTTATTGAAATTTGAAACAGAAGAAGGGCAAGTGAAAGAATGTATGATAAAGTGGGCTAAAATTTTTGGTTATAATATACAGATGGAACAATGGGAAAATATGTGGTTGAAAGGATTGAAATTTACAATATAATTTTAAAGAGAATTTTTATAAAATGATGTACTGTTGGTATATGTCACCAGAGAAATTGTCTAGAATGTATAAAGGCACTTCAAATTTATGTTGGATATGTGAACAACAAGAAGGGACATTTTATCATGTTTGATGGATGTGTAAAAAAGTTAGAAAATTCTGGATTCAGATACACACACTGATTCAGAAGATTTTAAAGATTAATATACAATTGAGACCAGGGGTTTTTCTTTTGGGATTGATGGACAAGCAGCTGGAAAAAAATCATAGAACTTTGTTTTTGTAGCGAGATTATGGTATGCACAAAGATGGAATGATTCAGCAATACCCACAGTGGAGGAATGGTTGGTGAAGATGATGGAACTTGCTGAGAGGGCTAAATTGACTTCTTTGATCAGAGAAAAGACAATATCTATGTTTATTGCTGACTGGAAACCGCTTATGGACTTTTTGCGTAAAACAGTCCTTATATATATAAAGAAAATATGTAACATCAATGTTGTATCTACTTATCACTTCAAATAATTTTCTATGCTTAACAATACAGGTAGTTCTCAGTTAACAACCACTCATTCAGCGACTATTCAAAGTTACGATGGTGCTGAACAAGTAGTACTTATGACTGGTCCTTGAAGTTCTGCTGTCCTAGCACCCCATGGTCACGTGATCATGATCCAGGCACTTGACAGCCAGTTCGCACTTACGATGATTGCAGCATCCCACGGTCACATGATAGCCATTTGTGACCTTACTGCCAGCTTCCTACAAGCAAAGTCAATGGGGAAGACAGCAGGGAAGGTTGCAAGACACTTCTGCAAGTTGCTTGCACTCCCATGGCTTTTTGTCCCAAGAAGCCTGGCTACGGAATATGAGATCCCGGGGATCTCGTACTCTGTAGCACACACACCTGCAGCACTCCCTGCACACAGCAGCCCCCTGCACACCCTCCCCCACCTGGCAGCAGCTACCCATGGCTCGGCTGCACTTGCACCGCACTGCAGCACCCACTTACCCGCCTGCTGGCCTGCTTGCAAGCCACCTGGGATTTGCAACTTCCTGCTGGCTTCCCCATTGACTTTGCTTGTTGGAAGCTGGCAAGAAGTTTTGAGGAGGTCCTCACTTAATGACCTGTGATCCTCGCTTAATGACAGAACGAGAGACTGCTGGGATTGCTGTCGCTAAGCGATGCGGTCACATGACATCGCACTTTACGACCACATTTCTTAGTGATGGAAATTCTAGTCCCAATTACTATTGTTAAGTGAGGACTACCTGTATTCTGCATAACTTTGACATTCCAACTCAGTATTCTAAGTTTTAGCAACTAGCAAAACTGGATTTAAAATAGATGTGTATTTATACCATTCTAAACTTTTAGATAATAAAACTATAGATAAAGGAATATATAATGTGTAAATACAAGTAGATATATTTAAATATAACATGCCTAAATGAATGTTTAAGAATAGAATCCCACAAATTAAAACAAAGAAAGAGAGAGAGAAGCATTAGGTCCCATGAAGTGTGCTGATTTCTGTGTAAATGGTATTTGGTATACTGTACAGTAATTGGTAGAGCAACCAGATCCAGATCAGATGACCGTTGGATGATAGCAGAAATACAGAAAATTTTCTATCTAGTGAGCCTCCAGCTATAAGGGGCCTGAAATCAGTTTAGTCTGCCAAAAGATGGATTTACCTCTGATCTTCATAAGAGTTTATATTGAAGCAAGCGTCCACAGAGCTGTTGATTCACTCATTACTGAATTATAACCATTTCCTCCCGCCTCCTTCTGTACTGATAATATGTGGTTTTAAAAGCTGCACACAATCCTACCAAAAAATGTCACCATGGTTGTGAGGAAGCATTGAATGGAAGAAAACAGGGTAGACAGCCAGGCAAAATCTGTACTTCAGAACTCCTTTTTATATGCAGTGGTGTACCCTTAGTACCTCCATGCAAGTTCTCGTATGGCCACCAACCTCTGTATTTTTTAGATTTATTTAAGAAAAGTTCCTAAAGACACAGGTTTCAAGTTTGGAACCTTCCTTTGTACAAACTTTTTGTTTTATTCCATTATTGCAAACCTTTTAAAGCAGCATGCGGTCTCCCTATTATGGAATTTAAGGATGGGGTTAGTTAGGCTAACTCTAAATGGGAGATTAAGCAAGTTCTGCAAAATGTAAAAGCAAGATCATGACCGGGGGAGCCTTGAAACCTAAAAGTCAGTAGCAGAAACTGTTACTTCTTGCGATAGCCTGATTTCACCATGGAAACCCTTAGCTATTCTATTTGCATATTCTTCGGCGTTAGGGTTTAGGTTGCTTTCTACTGTGGAGATCCTTCACTCAACCTGTTTGCTAGGGAGGCACCACACTCGATTAAATGTTTACGATTTGCAGTTGCAAAATAAGTACAGTTGTTTTCCTACCATGGTCTGGTAAACTGGGACAGCTGCTGGGTGAAGAACAAATATTTGGAAATTATTATTTCCATGCACCCCCTCACCAAGTCAGCCTAGATAGTCTTGACCTGGCAGTTTGAGGGCTTTAGCCGGCTGGCAAAAATAGCATAATTGGAGGCAGTTCTGGATTTGGGGGTAACAGTTGTTTATAAATTCTGGGAGGGGTGGTCCAAGCAGATGGGAGGGGCTCAATAGTGGCAGGTCAGAACCCACCTTTCAGGTTGCCCATGAAATCTGCAAACCAGAAAAAACCACTCTGCCTAGACTATTAAAGGTTTATTAAGGAAGAAAGACACCTAATAAGCAATTAATTAAATCACTGAACACAAACAATGCTAATGCGAAAATGCTATAATTATATAACTGATGTCTCCATTAATAAAAGTGCGTGTGCTAAAAAAGAAATTAGTAAAAGTAAAGGAATAAATTGGAATTTGATTTGGCGAAACAAGGTCTGCCACAGCCCTCCCAGCCTGCCTCTTGCCCAGCCAAATGCCTCCATATGCCCACGACAGGACAGTTTGTGACCCCTAACCCAGTGTTTCTCCACCTCAGCAACTTTAAGATGTACCGACTTCAACTCCCAGAATTCCCCAGCCAGCAAGCAGCAAACTGGCTGGAGAATTTTAGGAGCTGAAGTACACACACCTTAAAATTTGCTGAGGTTGAGAAACGCTACTAATCGACGGACTGCCATATAAGCGGCGGCCGGGGCTGTCTTGTCCCCGCCCAGCCGACAGCGCTGGCGTGGCATCGGCTGCAGGACGGGGGCTATCGCTGCCTGCTCTGCCGTTCCTCCCCGAGCGCAAAGGCTGCGTCTCACTTCTCAAGCCGTTGCCGTGCAAGAGCAGACGGGAGACCTGGGGGAAGACCGGCAAAGCGACGTGGCGGAGACAGCCCGGGAAAGCGTCCTCCCAAAGCCTGCACTGGGACGCGCGTCTTCGGAACACGCGGAATGCTCGACGGCTTTTGCTTTCGTGTCCCGGACGCCGCCGCCGGGTACTTCCACGGGGATACGGCGGCGCGGCAGGAATTGGAAAAGAAACAGGACGACCCGGCGACCGCCCCCGCGGACCAGGCGGGGGATGGCTTATCCCTGCCGCGGTGCTTTTCGTAGCCGCCCGACTGAAGAGGGAGACTTGCCGGGTGCGAGGAAGAGCGCCAACGGCAGTCTCAGGCAGCGGTGCAAAAGCGGGCTGCTGTTGCAGGGGCTCTTCCTTGAGAGACCGGGAGAGCAGCCAGGGTCAAAGAAAGGGGCCCTTAAGGTCCGCACAAGCACCATTAGAAGCAGCAGCAGCAGCAGCAGCAGGAGGCATCCCGTGGAGGAGGCGTTCGCCATGGCAGAGGCCACGAAAGACGGCTGCTCCGCCAAAACTGCCTGGAAGACGGGCCCAGATTGGAAGGGACATCTCTTGGGATCCAGATTTCTCCAACTATATAACCTCCGTCGGTTGTGGCAAAAGCAGGTGTGAGTGTGGTGAGAAGGCGTGTTGGAAGGCCTGGCCAGGCCCATTAGAACAGCCCCCTCCCTGAAGTGGAACAAGGAAGGCTTCAGAGGCTCAAAAGGAAACCTCAGATATTTTTTAATAGCATGATCCCCACCAAGGCGTGGTCCAACCACAATCAAAATTAACCCTTAAGCTAAAACAAAAGTAAACATTAACAAACACTATACAATCAATATACATTATGATACAGTTACAATCACAATAAAAATAACACTTTTAAATACAGTATATCGTCCTATACAATATTTGCAACCTAGGGCTCTGCCATCTGACTTCTCTAATCAGATTTACAACTGGAAAGACCCATCCTTAAGGCCTTTTGCACAGCGGATGATGGCACCTGTCTCCTGAGGATTGCACAAGCAAGACTTGTGGGTTGGAAGCCTGTAGTAAAAGGGGACAGATTGCCCAGGGCCTGAAGAAATAATGTGGGAGAGACCCAAGAGGCCTAGGGAAGTTTAGCTGGCATCCTGAAGACCGAGATAATTAAAGGAGCATTTCTTTCCTTTTTTGTTCAAATTTCCTCTTTGGAGTTTTGAGATCATGTTATAAGTGCTCTCAGAAAATGGCTATTGCATAGCCCTGGGCATGTGTACATATGTGTGTGTGTGTGTGTGTGTGTGTTTGTGTGTGAATGTTTTCCAATTTTCAAGCAGTTACCAGAGAGAGTATGTGCAGTCACAATATACTCAGTTACTAGAAGGCAAAATGATGAGCTTGCTCCCTGTCATTGCATATAATCTTCATTTTTTAAATAAAATGCTTGATGCCACTCCCATGTTTGTATTCCTATCTACTTCACCATGTGGTTTTTTTTCCTTCCTGAAATGCTAGTAGGGCTGTACCATGAACCTGCTTTATCTTTCTTTAACAGACAGATATGCACAGAATATGCAGAGCTTCAGAAGTAATGAGGTTGCATGCACATAATAGTTTTTGGGATAGTGCTGAATAAATTCAACAAGAACAGTACAGTGACTATGAAGTATTATTCTCATCATCAAAAGATGGATGCAACAGGAAAGGGAAAATCTTAGAGGGAAAAAGCCACTATCTGATGCTGTGGGTGAGTGGACAGCTTAAAAGATTTGGGCCCACCTGGGAATAGACTTGCAGAGACAAATGGGTGCTAGAAATTATTTGATGAGGATACGCAGGAGTATTCAGATCAGTGCCAAAGGACAAGTTCTTACCATCACCCATCTTGAACTCAGAGGATCATCAGAGGCTGATGGAAGCGACAGGCCACCTTCAGGAAACTGAGGCAACAGAACAACTCCTGGCACAGATCCTCTGTTCTATTCTCCATTCTGTTTATGGTCCCAAAAAGAATGGGACTTGAGAGCCTTATGTAATAGAAAATTACTTATAACTGCCTTAGAATTAAGGACGTTACAAATTAATATTCTTCACCAGCTTTGAAAGTGATCTATAAGTGCATCTTTACACTTTACAATTTCTTGGTAAACCCTGTACCTTTACAATGGCTTGATAAACCATGGCCTAGCGTGAAAAACCCAGCTGGTGTGTGCCCTTAGAGGTTGCAATACTGGGGTTACTTCTGAGAAGTGTGCAATAGCAACTTCCATCTGTAGCTGAAATCTAGGCCGTACACAGTAGTTCGTTCAACGACACACGGTTAAAACAAGGTATGGCTTCGTGTGATGCGTGACGACTGTCTTAGCCAGGCGTATCAGTTGCTTCGGAATGGCCACCCGCTGCAGTCTTGAAAGCAAAGGGTCCGCTTGTCTTCGTCGCCCATCTCCAATTCGGGCACAGGATGGTAACCTGAGGACCGGCCACTTGAGCGACTCGCCCTTCCTCCGAGGAAGAGGCATAGCAGGGGGACAGACAGAGATCCCGAGAACAGGTGCCAAAGCAATCCCAGCCTCGCGGGCGAGGTCAGGATCCCACGTCTGAGCGAGCGCCTGCTGCTGTTTCCGGCCGCTCCCTAGTGAGGCTGCGCGCTGGATGCCGAATGGCTGAGGCGCCTGCTCTGCTCATTCTAGCGACTGCGGGCGGACCGACTCGAGCCCGGGGAAAATCCGATCCCCGCCTTGCTGTCACCGGAGTCCTGCAGCGCCATGGTTTCCTGGATCATCTCCAGGCTAGTGGTGTAAGTACTTACTTTGGGTGGGCGTCGCCCTGCGGTTCCCCCCGAAGAGCCGTCGTTGCAGAGTGAAAGCCGCTTTGGTGGTGCTTATGGGGTCTGCCCGTATGTGGTGCGCATGTAGCTTCCCCCGAATGCGACGGCTAATAATATCTGATCAGGCCCCCCGGCCATCTAAATTTAGCAGTTCACGCGCCGTCGCCCGTGCCAGGTTTTCTCGCATTGAGCAGCAGCCGAGACCAGCGTGCGACTTAAAGCGTTTTTTTATTCGGCTAACGAAATGTGTACTGTACTGGGTTGGAATAGCGCCTGGCTGTTCTTGCCTTCGCGGCACCATATACGCAAAAAGAGGTGGGGATCCGTTTGAAGGCTGCCACAGAAGAAGGCGGCTTTTCAGTAGTCCGTTTGGCAAATGCAACCGGGTCTGGGGACGGGAAAAAGAGGCAAAAAACGAGCCTCGGCAAAGGGCAGGCGAAGTCGCCGCTTTGTTATTAGCAATAACTATTTCTATCCGACCTGCCAGAGGGCGCTATCTGGAACCATCCCACGAGCCATGGGAATGGGCAAAACTCTCTTAATTTGTTAATTACTGTTAATTATTGTTAATTGGTGCTCACCTTACATAAGGCAGGGGCTTTCCCCCTCTTAACCAAAAAGATCCGATCTCGAGCACGCCTAAGCCTAGGAGGGGAAATTGGAGGGGCGTCGACCTTGGCGCTGGCAGTATTAATTGCCATCTCATGGAAGGAGGGAGACCTGCTGGGTGCAGGAATTCCTTGGACGTTCTCTCTGGGAAACAAACAATAGAACTCACCGTCTAAATCTAAGGCGACCTTAGGAGAGAAAGACAGCAGAAAGAAACGGACCAGCCACAAAGGAAAAGGACCTGTGCTCCTAAAACGTGAAGGAAAACCGGCAGTCAATTTGTCCTGTAGATGTTTCTTTTTGAATGGAAGGCTTCCTAGCGTTTAACTGAAATTTGGAGGACCCTTTGATGTTGGAGGTCCCATGGCTGCCTTTGTCTGGGTTGGATTGATTGACTGAGCACCTCCCTCGACCTGGTGTCCTTCCAATGTGTCTGGGCCATAAATGCTAGCTGGGGTGATGGGAGTTGCAGTCCAACTCACCTGGAGGGCCTGGGGAAGATTGGTGGAATAAGCTGTCTTCACTGGACTTAAGTCTCTGCCCAGCAGTTTCAAAGACAGGATGATGGTGAGATTGATTTTTGACTTACTCTCTAACAGTCAAGAGCCTTTCAATGACAGATCATACATGACAAAGTATGACAAAGTGACAAAGCATTCCAAGGGTTGCAGGAAAGAAACTGGCAAATTCTATTGATAAATCTGCAGTTGCTATTTTCTGTGGCTGAATGTGCATTTTATTAGAAAGAACCATATTCTCTCTCTCTCTCTTTCTCTCTGTGTGTGTGTGTGTGTGTATGTTTCAAACAATGGGAGTGTTTTGCTGATCTTTGATTTAAACAATGAGATGACATTTCAGTTTTTGTTCCTGCAAAGCTCTTTTCTCCCTGCTTCCCCCCCCCTCCAAATTTTACATGGTTAACATTGCTATTTAAAGATACAATTCTACTTCTGTATCTTTTTCACAGTTTAATATACTTTCTGGTTTGATTTTTTAAACTCAGGCCCATTTTAAAACATCTGTGAGATGTACATTAATGGGCATTTTTCTGCTCTCAAGAAGGCTCTTTGAAATCATGTGAGTTGATAATGGTGTTCTGAGAAACAAAGGCAAACCAAAGAATGATTGTAATCATGAGGTCATCCCTGCAAACTGTATGGGTAGGGAAGAAAGAGCAATATATGTACATGATAATTCCTTGTTATGTACAATCTAATGAAGGGAAGTATATGCTTGTGTCGAGATGTGGAATCAGGACACAAAAGAGTAAAAATGTGAGGCATTCTCTTGATTATGTAAAATAGCTTGCATATCTAAGAACAACGTAGCCCAATCTAGATCTGTTCTTTTTGACTTCAAAGGTCTTCTGTCAGGTTCCTGCAAATGTGGATGAGCATGTAGCATTTGCCCAAATGTGGGTCTGCATAAACTTGCTTTCCTCATCCTGGGTATCTTCCAGATGTGTGGATGTCAACTCTCGGAATTTAATGTTTGTGCTGGTTGGGGCATTCTGGGAACTGAAGTCCACACATCTGGAGAGTGGCCAAGTTGGGGAAAGCTACTTGAGAGGATCTTTAAAAAGCTCAGCAGACAACAACAACAAATTATGTATAACTCCTGGGATTCTTATCCAGCATGGTGCATCACAATTAGAACTATAATCCAATCCATTTTTTAACAGGTTTGGGAAGCATTATTCATATTTACTGGGAAGCATTTAGGACTTCTGATGGAACCCTGAAAGTCTACCTTAACAAAAATAAAGGCTATATAATATATACAGCAGACCTTTCTTCCCCTGCAACTCTGTCTAATTTTTACTAGTTTCAATATCATTATGCTGATATTTAATGACATTTATGTTGCTTATTTATTTATTTATTTATTTATTTAATCAAATTTATATAGCCACCCATCTCACCAGAAGTGACTCTGGGTGGCATACAGCAATCAAATAAAGCCACAATCTAAAAATAATCATTATAAAACAATCATAAAAATATAGACAATCATTATTAAAAATTCTAAAAATCATTAAAAATTAAAATATGCAAACCACAGAGAGAGAAGTAAGCCACCACATATTATCCACAACAAGGGAGCCACCTTAAAATGATGCCAGTTCCCTGGGACCCCAAGCCTGGTGACATAACAAGGTCTTGAGGAACTTACTGAACATTAACAAGGATGGAGCTAACCTAACTTAAGGTGGAAGAATGTTCCATAAGGCGGACACCATGGCAGAGAAGGCCCACCTCCTGGGACCCATCAAATGTAGTCCCTCACAAATGGAATGAGTAGCATGCCCTCTATGCTGGATCTAATGGGACAGGCTGATGTAATTGGGGAGAGGTGGTCCCTCAGATAACCCAGTCCCATGTCATGAAGGGCTTTAAAGGTCAAAACCAACACCTTGAATTGGACCCAGAAACAAACTCGCAACCATTGCAGCTCATGGAGCACAGATGTGACATGTGCTGTTCTGGGGGCACAAATAACTGCCTGCACCACTGCATTCTGCACCAGTTGAAGCTTCTGGATTCTCTTCAAGGGCAGCCTCATGTACAGCGCATTACAGTGGTCCAATTGGGAGGTGACCAGGGCATGAGTGACTATGAGAAGAGCCTCCTGATCTAGGAATGGGTGCAACTGGCATACAACATGAAACTCTGCAAAAGCCCCCCCTAGCCACAACTGCCATCTGTTCTTTGAGCAGGAATTGTGAGTCTAGGAAGACCCCCAGATTGCACACCAGGTCTATCTGGAGCAGTGCCACTCCATCCAGCACCAAAGATGGTATAGTCCTAGAACCAAACCAGTAAGTCCCAAAACCCAAAGCCACTCAGTCTTGCCAGGGTTCATCTGAAGCCTGTTGTTCCCCATCCAGACCCTCATAGCCTCCAGGCACTGAGATAAAGTATCCACAGTATCCCATAATGTACAAAATTTAGTGAGAATTAGGAGGCAGTCTCACTTGCATTGTTTTAAGTGCTCATTGATCTATTACTGCCACAATACACTTTATAAAAATACTTACTTCCTCAATCAAAAGTTTATTGAGGCAATGATTCTGGAAATGGATATACATATGGTTTATGGACCCATTAATTTAGAGAATATTTTCACATTTAGAAAAGTAACATGCCATTTTATGTTCTTTTCTGGGAATGTTCTCCTTTTTGTTATGCATTTGTTAGGCAAGCATTTTAGGGTCATAGATGCTTGCAGCACATTCAGTGATGGATAGGAGGTTAAAATGGTGGGAAGAGAAAGGGGCGGGTTGAGGCTTTCTTTTGCATTCAAAACCTGATGGAAATATTTCTCTCCCAACCAGTAGCTCCAGACATGGAGGGGGGAGGGAGATGGGAGGGGGGTATTACTTTGTTTTGAAATAGTTGTCCTCCCAACATCAGAACTGGGAGGGGCCATTTCAAATATACTATCTGATTGAAGAACTAAAGACCCTCTTGATGAGGGTGAAAGAGGAGAGTGCAAAAGCTGGCTTGAAACTCAACATTAAAAAAACTAAGATCGTGGCATATGAACCCATTAATTCCTGGCAAATAGAAGGGGTAGAAATGGAAGCAGTAACAGACTTCATTTATTTGGGCTCCAAGATCACCGCAGATGGAGACTGCAGCCATGAAATTAAAAGATGCTTGCTCCTTGGAAGGAAAGCTATGGCAAACCTAGACAGCATATTAAAAAGCAGAGACATCACCTTGCTGACAAAGATCCACATAATCAAAGCTATGGTTTTTCCAGTAGTAATGTATGGCTGTGAGAGCTGGACCATAAGGAAGGCTGAGCACCGAAGAATTGATGCCTTTGAACTGTGGTGCTGGAGAAGACTCTTAAGAGTCCCTTGGGCTGCTAGGAGGTCAAACCAGTCAATCTTATAGGAAATCAACCCTGACTGCTCATTGGAAGGATTGATAATGAAGCTCAAGCTCAGATCACCTAATGCGAAGAGAGGACTTTTTGGAAAAGACCCTGATGCTGGGAAAGATTGAAGGCAAAAGGAGAAGGGGAGGGCAGAGGGTGAGATGGTTAGATAGCATCACTGAAGCAATGAGCATGAAACTGAGCAAACTCAGGGAGGCAGTGAAGGACAGGAAGGCCTGGCGTGATATGGTTCATGGGGTCACGAAGAGTCAGACACGACTTAACGACTGAACAACAACAACATCTGATTGAAGCATTGAATGTGCAGTGTACCTCCTATTTCTCAGAGCTAGACTACAGAAGGGAGTGGGAAAAATAAAAATAATATGTTTCTGACAGTTACCTTCCCTCAAATAAACTTTATATTATATTTGGGGAAGGGACAATAGCTTCATTAATAGTGTCCCAGCTTTGCATGCAAAAACTCCCAGGCTCTGTTCTTGGTGATTCCAAGCAGACATGGATGAGAAATGTGTTCTACGGTGAGTTTTGCTGAATTTACTATATATTCACCACTTAGGAAATCTACATTTTATTTCACATTTTTCATTTCCTTTTCCCAATTTTGAGATGCAATAAGCAATATAAAAAGGAAGGGGAAAATCAGAGGAAATATGTTATTAGGGGAATTGCTAGAAAAAAAAATTAAGGAAAGTTCACATAAATCTATGTGCTTTAAGACTAATAAGAAAAATACAGGTAATTTTTTATGCAATTTGAGGTAGTTAGAAGTTGATAAAATTCATAAGCCCTTGTTTTTATGCAAACAGCAGCAATGTTGCCAAATACTCTTATTTTTTTTAATATAATTTTTATTAAGAATTTTAATTACAATAGTAAAAATTAATACGAACTACACTTAGAGAAAGAGAAGAGAATGGAAAGGAAGAATAAAAAGTGCAGGAAAAAAGAAAAAGAAAGAAAAAAGAAAAAGAGAGTGAATATAATAAAGAAAAAGAAAAGAAATATAAAGAAGTTACTTCCAACTTTCATCACAAGTATAAACAAATTTAACAACCCTTCACCCCGTGTAAGGTTAAACAGATATCTCTTCATCCCATATGCCATCCCTTATCTATAAGCAAATCCATAAAACATCAACTTTTCAATACTGGTGTCAGCAAAAAGTGCATAAAGGATTGCCAGTATACTGTAAAAATAATGTCTTATTTTAACCTTGTTAAAATAAATCAATTTTATATACCTTCCTTTTACTTCTAATAGTCTTAATCTTTAATTCAATAAAATATTGTCATAGGATTTGATTTATCTTCAATTCTTCTTTATCCCATCACACAGATTTCTCCAAGGCTTTAACAAGCCTCTTTTGTAGCTCCAATAAGAAAACATATTCCAGATCATACTCTTGATTGATCGTTTGTGTTTCCCTTTTAATTTTCAAAACTTCAGCCAATTTCTTTTGTATATCCAGTAAAGCGTTCTTTTCCACATCATTCTCTTGGCCTGTCACTTGTAGTTCCACATTCTGTACTTTCTCTGTCTTATCAGATAAAATTTGCTCCACATCTGTCATTCCTTCATTAACATCTTTTAGACACAGTCTATCCATAGAAGCAGACATCATTAACTGACACTGTTGATAAAGTAGTTACCAACTGCTGGCTCCATTCTTCAAATATCTCCTTTAATATTTCCCATGTTATAATGTTTATATCATTTTGTAAGTCCCAGTATTAACTGACATCAGGCTTGTATTTTTTTTCTTTGGCTTAAAATCTTTAGTGTCCAGTTTCTAAAATCATCACTTATCTTTTGTTATGACTTGCAATTGCCAGGATAACAAAAATAAGTCTGATTCCCACGAGAAGTTGTTTATTTTTTATAGTTAATTCCAAAATCTTATAGTAAAAGTCAATATTCCAAATTTAACTGGGCCCTTAATCCATTTATGACTTTCTTAGATCAAAATCTTATTCAGCTTCTTGCAGTTTATTTCAAATTCTTTAAGTTCTTAAGCTTGTAATTAATTTTTCTTTTGTTCAGAGTTGAGGATAAACTTACCCAATGAAGACTTTTCAAACTTGTCATTTTAATATGCAATTTCTGAAAGTGATTAGAAAGTGAGGTTTGTGAACTTAGTGTCCTTTAAAAGTCTGCTGAAATTACAAGCAAGATGGGTGATCCTGTCGTCTCCCGGTGCTCAAACCTGTGGAAAACCACTGTCCTGTGGTCTCCTCATGAGGAGCAGCCATCTGGAGCACCTGTAGCAATCTCCCATTCTCTCCTTATCAGGAGAGGTTCCAAGGGACCGGTCTACTCACCTGTTCCTTGGTCTTTGCTGCAGTTGTTTGCTCTGCTTTTGCAGAGCCATCTTCAGTTCGCCGTACATCAGCCAGAAGTTTCCCAAAGTCTGCTTCTTCCAAACAAAACCAAAATGTGACTTCTCTCTCTTCCTTTTCAGGTGTCCTCCAGGCAGATATGTCTCATTTCAAGGAGGCTCATAGTAAGACTTCAGTCAAATGCTGTTACCAATTTTATCAATGGTGTCTGTTGAAAAACAGCTAGGTTCAATATGGATTCCACTCCTTGTAAATAGATGAATAGAATCATTTCATTATGGCATTTTATCCTCTTTGCATTTACCACAATACTGATTCTTATGTGAAGCATTACCTTAATCCTGGCTTGTAAACCCTCCAGAGGCATTTGATAGGCCACTGTCTTTGATAGGCCACTGTCCCAGAGTCTTCCTCAGGCTGCTTTATAAGAACATTTTCCTTTCTTTTAAGACTCTTAAGAAGCTCCCCACAGGGAGAATAAGGGCATCTGTCCCTCTGCTTCCTTTTAAATAGAATTTCCCCTATGTAAGTTGAAGTTCACTTGCTCAGTCTAACCCAAACACTGACAATCTCACCAGTTTCATTTAAAGTGTGGCTTCCAAAACAAGGCATCATTTTGTATGGGGTGACTGTCATGCTCAGTGATGATGTCAGTGTTCTGAGAAGGCCACAGATTAGATCATAGGAGAAAAAGCCCAGTAGCATTTGTGTAAGAGAAGAAGGGTCAATTAGCAGAACTGACTCAGCCAGTTCAGAAAAGTGAATAGGTGAGAAATTGCTTCAATTCATATTGTTGCAAATTAAATACTCAGAACAGAAGTTACCTCAAGACAAGACAAAAGACAAGACGGTACCAATTGGCTGGACTGGCAGTTCAGTCATCCTTTAACCCAGAGTGTGATAAGGCAGCATCTTCTCATATATCTGAGGGCTTTAGGCAAACTGAGAAGCTAAGGTGTGTCCTCCAGTTCTTTACTCCAGTTTGCTTGTTTGTGGATGCCATGCCATGCCCTCCCTCTCTGTCCGCCTAATGGCCTTGCTCACTGTATAAACTTGAGAAGCATATGCTTAGTAGCCAACAAATTCCACAGTGTGGGCATTAGTTGGGATACTTCAATATCTGTAATCTTCCCATCTTTCTTTGAACCACTTTTGCAAGTGACCATCTGTGCCAACCAAGAACCAGAATCTAGAGGAATATTAGGGTTCTTCCAAGGCATTGCATTCATCTTCTCCCCACCCCCCACCCCCATGGAATCTTATGTACATTAGCTTTTATTTTCCCAAGCACCAGTTTGCCACTGAAATAGGATAAAAATAAGATCATATAATTTTACTTTTTAAATTTACTTTTTTTCTCTTTCAAAGCAATTAAATATATCTGATTTTTGCTGCAGCAAGTTTAAGGAATAGAATATGTATGTAAAAATGCCTGAACTGAATTATGATTTCATCTTAGCATTCCTGCTTCTGTAAGAGCATTACAAATTACACTGAGAAAAATAAGTTGTCTATAATTGTCCAAATGTTTGGCTCAGCTCCTAGGAAAGCATTGGAAAAGTATGCATTCTAATTCTGTAGGGTTATTTTTTTTTCAGTTCATGTACATACAATCTTTATTGTGATCAATGATCCATGCACATTAAGATATAAAAGCATATAAAAATAAATAAATATACAGTAATCAGAGATAAAGTGTTTGGTATAGTGTCTTGATTGCTGCTATGGAGTATTTGGCCCCAGTATTGGTGAAGTTGAATCAAAGTGCAAACTTTGCATACCAAAGATCTGTCTATCCGGGATGTTGTTCCAAGATAGATGAAATAAATGAATCCCTTAGATCCCTATAAAAATTACAGTACACAGTACATGAGTGATGGTTTTGATTTCTCCTGAACTGAGTGGACAAATCCATTTAAGTAAAGGGATTTTTGACAAGCAAAAACGCAGATGGCAGGTTGTTATGCTGTGCCATTAAATTCATGTAAAAAGAGAATGATTTTCTGCTATTCATCAGGATTTTCCTCCTTCACACTTTAGATATTTGACAACTGCCACTTAATGATACAGTGAGAATAGTCAGCCTCCTGAAAATGAAACATGATAAATATCATCTTTATAAAAAGTTCTCAGAATGGGATGCACACATCACCATTGGCCATATGTAATGAGTATGTTACAGTTTGTCAGGAACTGAAACTGAAAGGAGAGACTTCATTTACAGTCTTTTGATCTGAGCAGATGTGGCCTCTGGCTATAAGGTGCTATAGTGAAAGAGAAAACTATGTTAATTAGATTTAAGGTGGTTTTTAATTATCATCCTGCAAATTAAAGTTAGTTATAGGTCACTCCATTTGAGAATCTGGCTCCAAAGGGCCCCACTCCATTCCTGAAATTAAAGCATCGAAAGCCTTGACTACTTAACAATTAGTCTACTAATTGTAGTAGCTACAGCTACTAGCAGGATCAATGTAAGTCCAGCATGAACTGTGTCATGTTAGTGATAATTCTTCCAAATCTCTCATTAGGACACATGGATTAATATAATTCTAGTCTATACCATATTAATTTATTTATTCAGTTCTGACAAACATTCTGCATTTTAAAAAGCAAAAAGGAAAGTCCACATATATCGTCATACACATTTTGTTTTGACAGTACGTTTCTCAAATATTTATCTTATCTTTGTACAGTCTTCAAACTTATCAGTTGTTTTTGTATGCAATGCTCAGAACTCAGTTTACAAAATGTCAAAAACAATCTTCATCAGCTCAATTTTAATTAGGTATGAATTTTGGTAAGTGTAATTCAACTCTTTGGTTAGCATAGAAATGAGGAACGGTGTACATGTTAAGATGAGACCCTGGTTCTCAAATGTCCCAAGAAGACAAGGTAACCTAAGGTCACTTCACTATCACCTCCCAATGGCCAATCCTTTCACCTGTTCTCCATTTTCCCACAAGTGGGGTCTAACAACTGGCATCTTCTTGATCTTGACTTAATTGGGTCAGGTCTGCTTAAATTAGAAACAGGTTTCTCTGAACTCTTTCAGTCTGTACTGCCAAGAGGGTTGGTTTTAACACATTCAGATCAACACACTTTGTGTTGCCAGTGGAAATGAATGGCAGTTTCTTGAATGATTTGTAACATTACAGTGACACTGATATCTTACACAGAATAACTGCTTTGAGATATCAGTTTATTTGCAATGAATTGACATTTTGCTTCTCATTTGTTTTTTCCCATTCTCTTACCTATTTTCAGATTTTTTTTAGTTGTGACTACCTTGAAAACTATGATTTTTAAGATGCTATATTTTTAAGATGCTATAAACTATAATTTTTAAGATGCAGCTGGCAACAAAATTATACTACCGTATATAACTTTAGAAGTGTTTATATTAGATTGTTTTATCTTTTTACTAGTCTACAATCCAATTAATGTTTTAAGAATAGTTATTTGACATATTTAATTAACATGGAAAATATGCAAATTTAAGCAGTTCATTACATTTTAAAAGCTTATTTTGGAGTCTTAGTGTTTTTGGCTCTTGCACTATGCCTTCCAAATCACAATTGAAAATGAAAATGATGCTATTGTGAAGTCATCCTGCCTTCATGCTACTACAGACTGGTAGCTGTGTGCCACACAGACTGCAGATTTTCACAATTTGTCTCAAGCAGAATCCTCTTGAATATGGATGAGCAAAAAAGATTAGCATGAGCAAAAAGAGATTTCCCTCAGCTTCTCCCTTCTGTAGAGGAAAAGGTTTTTGCCTTTTAAAAGTCTGGGAGAGAAGCTACATATCAGACTATAAAATGGATCTAAGGAACATTGTTGCTGAGCAATGAGATTCCACTTGGAATCTGCTAAAATCTGAAAAGATGCAGGGAAGGAAGAGGAAATGTTTGCTGCAGTGATCTATTTATCTCTAAAGGATTAGTAATAATTTGAGCTAGGAATGCTGTGTAAGATTGTTCTGCAATGTATCTTGCTATTTAAGCTCTATGGTCTCTGATATTTATTGTCTTTGACAATCCTGAGTAACAGACTAATCCAACAGAAGAGAATATCTGTAGCTCAGGGTTGAACTGTGGAGTCCTTGGGGCTCTTTGAGCTTGGTTGTTTGCTTGCAGACATTTCATTATCCAGCTAGGTAACATGATCAGTGCTGGTGATTGTGGGGTTTGCTTGCTGGAAGACAGATGCTCTTCAGACCCCACACTCAACAGCACTGGTGTTACCTAGTCAGGTAATGAAACATCTGCAAGCAAACAACCAAGCTCAGAGAGCACCAAGGGACTCCCCAGTTAACAGACTAATATCATCTATTCATAGTCTTAACTCTTGTGTATTTTTCTCATTAGAAATTTTCTTGAGGTGCTGTGTGTGATTCTCACAACTCTATTTTTATGTCTTTCACCACTGACTGGTTTGCATATGAATTTTTAATTTTTCTCTTTACCTTTATTTTTTTTAAAATGAAGTTAATTTTATTAGCTCCCAAAGAAGAGGGAGCTGATTTTCCTAAGTACATATCTCACTGGCGGGACCAGGAGGTGGTACTATAGAATATAATTCAAATTCATAATTTGTATTAAGTTTAAGGTGC
Organism: Python bivittatus; assembly: GCF_059951505.1. NCBI lineage: Eukaryota > Metazoa > Chordata > Lepidosauria > Squamata > Pythonidae > Python > Python bivittatus. The sequence continues at coordinate 5,527,557 of NW_028277028.1, forward strand.
TTAGGCCATGTCTCTTTTACAAATCAGAGTTAGAGGGGAGACTTCTGGTGAAGACATCTGGAAGACAGATGGGGGCAGCAGTAACTACCAAGCAGCTACACCAAGACAAAAAGGCAGGGCCGAAGTGTGTAGACTCTGAGGGCTTCTGGGAGAAGAGAGTTGAGACTTCTAACCTTCTACCTTACAGGGGCAGCCATGCTGCTACAGACACATTACTTTATAAACTTTGCTTTCTGGGTATTACAGTTCTCCCTCTCTCTTCTTCCCATGTATCCCCTTTATATTAGTAACTTCCACTTGTAACCTTAATGTCAACATAGCTCTTTTTGATGGCCATTATCCTCTAGTTTCATTTTTGAAGCCACCAGAGCCCTCAAGATCACATCACCAACACATTTTTCTGTTTTGTTTATTTTTGTGCTTATTTTTTTGTATTTTTGTGTTTACTTTTTTTGTATTTGTGTATTTTTTTAAGAGTCCCAAAAGGTAAACATTAAACTTGCTGAATAAAACGAATAAAAACATTACCACATCTGGAAGAAACAAGAGTTTCTCCCAACCCAAAAAACAAACTCTATTTGAGTTATGTGCTAATTTTGTGGAAAAAATGATACAGTAGAGATGGTGAGAGTGTAGATCAAGATCTGCTGATATAATTTGAAGTGACATTCAGCAAGTTAGCCAAGTTTTGAAATGCCAAATAATTTAAAAAAGAAAGATAAGCAGGAATGTTTTCTTCCATCCTAATTATGTATGAAAGGACTTGTGGGCAGTTTTGATACAAAAAATCTAAATACATTTTCTTGAGTTCCACGTTTGCATGCTGCTTTCAAGTAGATATTGCAAATCACCCTTGCTGCACAGTTATCTAAATTGTTGGAATACCTCCCTGATAACAAGAAAATTAACATTTGATTAGTACAGAATAGTTACAGATCCCAAACTAATTAGTAAAGAGAGGTGAGAGTATGGGTTTAATTTGGCAGCAGCAAGAAGCATGTATGTGCAATGAAAAAAGGTGTTTGCAACCATTAAAAAAATGGTTGAGTTGGATAAGGATTTGATAAGCTATTTTTTCTTGGTGGGCTACGCTTCCAGAATGCAAGCTGTATTTATAATACAAAGAGAAAATGCACAATAATATGGTAATAATGGGAAATATGGTAGGATAACTTGGCTGCAGAATATGTTTGCCAGAACATAAACTAACAGGTTAAAAATCTAGGAGTATTTCTACTTGTTTAATGAAAGAATTCTAATCATGGTTTTCCATATTGATTCTGCTGCAGTGTTCTTATTTTTTTTCCAGTAAGAGGTTCTTAGTAATACTAATAGTTCTATGATTTTGTACTTCTCAGATGTGGAAGTATTCAGATGCTGAAGTACAAAATAATTAACTTTAACCCTAACCTGTAATAATCATAGGACTGGAGCTCAGATGGTTTGGGGTTTATGTAACTTTACATAGTTCTTTAAAATTCCTTTATTCAAATTAACAAATCAGTTTATACTTTTAATACAGTACTGTAGCTATGTAGGCCTAAATTAAAAGCATGGACATCCTATTATGGCACTGTTTTTGGAGTTTCCAATAGGGTAAGCCATCTTTCCCTCCTTTGTCACCATTATTGACAAGAGCAATAGCCTTTGTGTTAGGCTTCAGTGAAAAATCATGTTGGATACTGCTGAAATTCTATGTATATGTTCCAGTAGGAGTGAAAGAAGTAACTTTTGTGTATATATAATTTTCATAATAGGAAACATACATTTGTTCATTATTTCCCTTTATGTGTGAAGGAGAATATACGGATTGAGATCATCATAGATCATGGGGAGGGATCATAGTAAAGCTTCTGAAATCCAGTGGACTGATTTATGTACTGTATTATGTATTATCAAATTGATTCAGCACAACTGACTTCGAAACTTCAGCTACATTTTCTTCATGTATAGCTTAGCTTAACTCTAGGAAGTCTACTTAAATTCCATGCCATTAGATTACTGTATATCCTTCAGGTGTTTCATTCCTAAGAAAGAAAGAAAGAAAGAAAGAAAGAAAGAAAGAAAGAAAGAAAGAAAGAAAGAAAGAAAGAAAGAAAGAAAGAAAGAAAGAAAGAAAGAAAGAAAGAAAGAAAGAAAGAAAGACAGACCAGGGACAGATCTGTTTTTCACAGGGACTGTATTGCGTGGTTAGATCAGTTACAGATAGGTATTATTCCATTTGTCTTATTGTGATCTGTCCATGGTCCTGAATGACTTTTCTGTGATTACCTTTGTTCTCTGGTCCATTTTTCCTATTTTGGATGGGTCATATACTCTGTTTCTGTGTATGAACTGCTCTTTCCATCAAATATCTCAGACTTTCTCATTCAGGTCATCTTGGTGTATCTTTGGTTGCAGTGCCCTCATCTCCAAGCTGGCTGATAGTGATGGATGGTATAGTCAGTTACATATGAAAGACATTAGATTTTATGTCTATGTTTACCTGCATATAATGTAAACTTTGAATTATTAATAATCTTTTTTTCTATAAATGAGATGCATAAAAATGCTCATCCTCTCCAATCAAACCTTATCCTCTTATGCAGTAAAGTATGGCTGAGGTAATGACCTCAAATGATAGAAATAAAAAACTTTTAGGCACCTTAGCTAAATTTGGACCATATTCACCATATTCATGTTATATGCACATCTTCAAGAGAGCATTTTCTTCTGTGAGATGCTGTAGCAGTTTGTCTGGCTTTATAGTTTATGACGGTGCAAAATAGAGTTGGGGTACTTCCCCCATGCAATAATAGTCTATATGTATGCATGAGACACTAAAGGTCTGGCACACACAACTTGAAAATGTTCCTCCTGCTTCTCTGGTGTGAAACAATCCAAGGCGTTCCCATACATAACCATATCTTCCATAACCTGTAAATTCAGCTGTCTCCTAAAACTAAACTAGTTTTTGCTGTTGGGATAAATGAAAAAAAACAAACAGATCTTAATGTCCGATAGTGGAGTCTATTTTGCAGGAAACAAGGACAAGATAGCAAGTTCATGAAGGAGAAAAATGAGCTAGAGAAAGTCAAATTATAAATAAATTGGAGGGGGGAGAGAAAAAATGCCTCATTGGTAGAAAAGGAGTCAGATTCTTAGAGACCATGTTGGCTATTTTGGAAGTATGTTATTGTAAATAAATGTTTTAAATTGATTTTCCAGTTTAATTGGGACTCAGTGGTTTGAATAGTTTCTCTGCCATACCATAAATCCTCTGTATCGCTTTGGACACCTCAATACTCTCAAAAAACATTCTCTTTTGTTTTATATTTATTACAATCTGTGGTTTGTCCTCTCAATAAGTAGCATAACTATATTGCCATCTTTTTTCTATACTTGTACCACATTGATTGTAGAATAGGGATACCTTAGAAGTATCATAACAGATAATTAATTTGCCTTAAATAATTTTGAACATGTGCCCTTAAGGGAAAAAGAATACCTTTAGGGGAAAAAAACCTGAGAAGGCAGACTGGCTGGGAAATGCAAGGTGAGAGCTGAATTTTTTCTCCCACTATAGCTATGAAGAAGAGAGTCCTATTGACCTGATAAGAAATGTTTCTCTGACATGAAGTGTTATTTCTTAAAAGCCACTGTAGATACAAAGTCTGAGTCCTCATAGTTAAAAGACTGTTTAGCCTTTCTGAAAGTGTTCTTGGCTGGCCAATGAATTGAAGATCCTGACCTGGCCTAATAATGGAGTAAAAGATTGAAGTTAATTCTGAATGTCAGAAATTTAGGCTGACTTGAAGAAGCAAGGTGGAAGTTTAATTTTGTCAACTATTGCTCTGCCCATCAGACCAATAAATGTCTCCCTAGAGTGACCACTAATGCGGGTTACTTTCAAGATGGAACTGAGATCTAAGACACTTTGCTGGGCATTCAGTGTGAGAATATATAGAAGTTGTTAGAAGAGTTGGATCTATCATTGTCAAGGATGAGAAAATATGTTTGCTTAGATATCCAATCTAAGCATGAAGCTTTGATATTCCTTAGTCTACTAAGGGAATTATATATTTTTAGATTTAAATTTTAGATTCTCTAGTGTGTCCCCTTGCCCCCTGTATTTTAAAAAATGGATGGTCTGAGTCCAGTAAGAGTGCCTTCTTTGGCCAGTTCCTCTGCTGATTAAAGTTATATCCCATCTGGAATTGTAGGTTTACCAGACCTGTAGATGGAAATAGTGGTTATAGCAGTTGATAGTTTCCTGCTAGTTTTTCAAGTCTAGATAGATGGATGGATGGATGGATGGATGGACGGACAGACGGATGGACACACACACACATACACAGTACATACCATAACATCTGAAGTACCATGCTTTGCATCTTGCTCAACTGTCCTGTAGTAAGGTGCTTAGAGTGCATTTGTACAAGTGTAATCTGTCTGTTCTTATACGTATTTGATTAGGTTATGCGTGCAATGTGTTGTTTTATTGTACATGGTTACTTTTTCTCTCATTAGAATGTTGCATAATTTGAAAGCAGAGAGAGAATTATTCATTCCATGTATCCTGTCACTGGAATAATGAGCTGTCCAGCCAGGATTTTTATATTGCTTAGGTTGTTCTTTGATTGGCTTCAGAATTAACTTCAATCTTTTACTCCATTATTTCTTTTAAAATTGGCTTTATCTGTTTGTTTAAACAAAACAAATAAAAAAGAATAAAACCATAGAAAAGAAATAAAAGAAAAAGGAGAGCAAAACAACAGTAATATATATTCTTCTCACATGTGTATATATGCCTATAAAGATTTGCATATAAAGGATTACCATAGTTCACTGTAATCATCCATATATGATCTATATCTATAAGCAACTCTTTTATAAGTTGCATATAACATCAGGTCTTCAATTCACTGAATAACTGAGGCCTCTAATTTATCTTTCCAGTTGTGAAGGACTAATCCCTTAGCAATAAGAATGATGCAGAGAACTCATTTCAGTTGTCCAATCACTTCTGTTGTTGTTCTTTTTTGTTTTGTTAAGTTGGGTAGCTGCATTTTTGTAGTTTTTCATATATTTCTTTTTCTAGGGTTTTGTTGTTTTTTTGCATTTTGTATTTTTTGTATTTTTTTGGTAAAACTTAAGATAAAAAATAAATAAAAATAAAATTTGTAAAAATAAAACAAAAAAATGAGAAAAAAAAGTAAGGTGCGCTGATGGTTCAGACAGATGGAAGGCATGATCTTGTTTTAAGTCTGTATTTTAACTGGGAAGGCAGATTTTAAATGTGCTATTATTTCTATTGTATTTTTGTCTGTGGGAGCAACTGAAAAATTTAGTACATAAAGAAACATTAAACAAATCAGTGAAGAAAACATTCAAAGATAGTTGAAATTAGATCTCATTAAAATCAAGAGAACAAATTTGTTATCATAACTTGGGCTACTGATTTCAGTAGGAATCAATTCTGGCTCCAGCCCTGGGTACTTCCTGTGACATTTTTTTCCATTTCTTTTCTTTCAGGTTAATATTTGGCACTCTTTATCCTGCCTATTACTCTTACAAAGCTGTAAAATCAAAGGATATTAAAGAATATGTAAGTAGCATTTCTGGGAGTATCCTGTGGCAGCAGCCATAGGATCATTAAGGTAAACCCGGGTTTCTGTTTGTAAAATGCCTTTTAACAATTGTTACTCCACTCTTTAGAAAGAAGGACGAACCTACATGCTTCAGGTGTGATTTTTCTGCATGCTTACAGTGTGCCAAATCATCACTATATCCCCCCCTCATTTTTAATTAGTAATGTCAATTTTTAGCTAATGTGCAGATGATTTAACCCACCTCCCACTTTAGCTAAAAAATCAGGAGAAGTAAGATTGATATTTGGATGATATTTCCTGCTTCTTAAATACACCTCTTGGATAATTAAATTATGCATTCCTCTGGTGATTAATTAAGTGCTTGGCCATTGAAGCACAGATAGGAGATATACAATTATGCCTTGGGCACAGAGTGGGTCACCATTTTATATACAGTTGTGCAAATCTCCATCCATATCTGTAGCTGTATCTGTATCTATTTTGTAATAGTATTCCAGTTTTTGTTTACTACAGTGCCTTTCAATCCTCTTGATCAGGTCAGGGTTAATAAAAAGTAGTTGCCTTTTAATATTAATAATAATATTTATGAGCACGTACTTCCCAATTATACTTAACTGCATACCAAAATGTGTGTTTGTGTGTGCAAATATTGTTGTGTGGTTTTTGCAAATGCAGTGCAAAATGTTTCTGCAACACTCAGATCTGCTAAGTTGTTTGGATATCCTTATTCAGTCTGAGTCATTTCAAAATGACCCTACTTGTCACCATGAAGCCAGAGAAACAGGCCGAAGTAATTTGGGATTTTCTCAAACCTGATAACACCTCTAGTTTTTTATGAAATAAGTAGATTGCTCATAATGAAAAATCTAATTTTGAACAGTATGAACTGCTTATGTTCAATATATTAGAATTTTTTATATATGTGAAAAAGAATTGAAATTGAATAACCTACAGAATGAAATAAATTTAGTTGCTAATGTAATAAAATATATTATTGTATAAACTTAAAAACTATATTCAGTGCAGTTTGAAAATAGATTCAGAATTACTATTATAACTGCTTTCATGCCATATCAGAATTACTTATGCTACATGATCCTTAAACAAATCATTAGTTTCTTGAATAGAAAATGTTCCAAATCATTTTTGTCTCCCACACAAATGTTGGCTGGTAAATTAATAAATACATAAATGTGGTTCTGCTTTTACTATTGAATATAAATCTGTTACTTGAAGTAGTGCTATCTCACCTTGTCTAATAGTAGGCCTGGCCTTTTTACTAGGAAGGAAAGAAATAGCACCTATAAGTTAGGAAGTATGAGATAAACATTTAATTATACTTTCTTTCCAGGTGAAATGGATGATGTATTGGATCATATTTGCACTCTTCACAACAGCAGAGACATTCACAGACATTTTTCTTTGCTGGTTGGTATCCTTTGAAATGTTTTCTTCTTCACAAGAAAGCTAAAACAGAGTATACAGACACATACATGCACACACTGTAGACATTATTATTAGGCACTCATTGATACTAGGTAGGGTGGCAGGAGGCCAAGAGGGCATGTGGGAGAGATAAGCGAGTTGGGGGAGTTGAAGTGCCCCTGTGGCTGTAAGTGTGGGCAGGCTGCCAAGCAACCAAATCTTGATCACCTGATCACAGGGGTACTGCAACGGCTGTAACTTCTGGCACTGGTCGTAAGTCACTTTTTTCAGCATGTTTGTAACTTCGAACAATTGCTGAACAAATAGTCATAAATTGAGGACTACCCGTATTGTTATCATCTTGAAACAGGCTGTGTGCATTTGTGCAAGTTGTCAAGGGACAACCAGAATGGAAACAACCTGTGATAGGAACTTATTCTACTGTATTTAGGAATGAATGTCCAACTCCACATGGCATTCTGAAATGGAAGGGAGAAGAATAGATTACCTGTTATGGTCTTCTTCATCTTACTGGTGGAGGGATTGGACATGAGTTTGTGAGCATGACTCCTGGCTCTGTTATGCATGAAGATGCACTTAAAGACACTAGCAAAGGCCAAAATGCAAGGGGAAAAACTTTTGGATGCTGACATCATAAAGCAACTACCCACATGAAAAAGGGAGCATTATAGGAATCTCTAAAAGTCTTGTTGTAGAAGAAAAATCATAGCCCCAGAATGCAATATAATCTCTCAGGATTGACAAAAAGCATTGGTAAATCCTCCAGGTTTTCCTATTCATATTTCCAAATGGTTACATTATACCTGTGATTTATATATGTGTGTGGCTTTCTACAAATGCACACATACATACCATTTATAAATTTGCATCCTTGATTAAATTTTAAAAATTTCCAAATTTATTTTAAAAGGACACCGAAGTAAATATATTCTTTTCTTTTTCTGTAGGTTCCCATTTTATTATGAACTCAAAATAGCCTTTGTAGCTTGGTTATTGTCTCCATACACAAAAGGCTCCAGTCTTTTATATAGGAAATTTGTACATCCAACTTTATCTTCAAAAGAAAAGGTCAGTGGCATTATTTCTCATAAATTTAGATAAGGTTATGAGGAAGAATGTTTTAAGGCTGTAACTCCATTAACCGGCAGTGAACTTCATCAAACTGAGCGACAGCAACTACTGAATAAGTTATAGGATTGCGCTATTGATTGCACAATATTACTTACACTTTTTGCATTCATTCATTTCAGGAAGAAGAGTTTCATTTCAGTATGTTATCCTTTTTTTTTCTTGGTTGACTTGTTTTTACAAGTCAGTGCTAAAAAAAAACCACCTCCCACTGAGATGATTGTCAACTTAATAAATGGTCTAAACTATTGGCTCTATAGAAAAGAATTTCAAGGGTTTCAAAGGCAGTTGGAGCAGTCAGTAGAAATCTTGAAGAACAGCTCATATGAGAAATAGATTTGTAATGCAACCTTCTCCAACCTGGTATCCTTCAGATATATTGGACTACAGCTTCTTTCATTCCTATCCACATGGGAATTATGAAAGTTAAAGTCCAACAAATGAAAGACAAGACAATTAAAGGCTCGTGTACCCCTTTGTTCTCTTTCATTCATTTCAACCCAGCAACCAGCTGGCTGATGGAAGCACATTAACAGAATAATGATAGTCTCCCCCTATTTGTCACCACCAAATAAAGGTTGCAAAAGTTAGCAACTGCTGATAGACCTAGACCACTGGAATCAAGGTAGGCTCACCTATTGTGCCAAAGAGTAATCTAGTTGCTTTTGTTTTGGCTTAGTGTATTGTGTGAATCCAGCTAATTAAATTTAGTTATCAGACAATGGTTAAACAAGCAGTGCCTTGGCATGATCTGTATACCCAGTTTCTAATCCTTTTGGAAAGTAATTTAGCTAGCAGCAATCCTACATCATGCTTGGCCTTTGGAATACAATCTGTGGATTGCTCTTCCTCAGCCTGGGCCTTAAGCAAACTCCTGAGAATCTGTATTGGACCCAGGTGCTCCCTAAGGATCTTAACTAGATATGATATTTTTTACTCATTTATGTCAGCCTTACCAGGTGGACCAGATAGGAAATAAAACCAGATGAGCTAATTCTACTTTATTGTAAGGCTGTATTAACAGAATCTTGCAAGTCTGAAAGTACAATTCTCCCCCTGTCTCCTTTACACCCTGAGAAATTAGGGAGGGTCTCTTCTGAGCCCCTTGCCCTGCCCACTATCCAGCTGCAGGCTATGGTGTCTCTTATCTGACTGTTCCCTAGGGAGCATTACTGGGCCCAGTCTCCCAAGGTCTTTCCCACATATCATTACATGTTATCACCCTAATTAGGACGTACACTGTAAGTTTATATCCCTATTTTTCCACCAAAAGGAATGCATGAATAGACAGAGCTGAATACTTCCTCATTTTACTTCTCCAAGTAGATTCTTACATTGTGTTAAGCTGTAAAACACAATCTCCGAACTACAGTGGTTAGGTTCATGTAACATGTTAAGCCCAAACCAAACAAATTATATTATGACTTAGGTCATGCTGATAGTGGAATGGAAGAAACTTCAACTCCCCAACTTTGCATGTCTCTTTTGCTATAAAGCTCTGACAGCCCCTCTCTGATTAATATTATATCAGTGAGGAAGATAGATGATTACATAAACCATACCCTGTTTAAACTGTTTTGACCCAGTCATTGTGGCCTGTTTGAAGACTGGGAACAAAAAAGTATTTAGGGAGGGTATGGAAATATTTTCTCTTTCATAAATGGTAAGCCGAAAGAGAGAGGCTTATTTGAACTCTCTTGAGTTTGATTGTGGATTTTTTTTTCTCTTTTTTGACAGGAAATAGATGATTGCCTAGTCCAAGCAAAAGATCGCAGCTATGATGCCCTGGTGCATTTTGGGAAACGGGGGCTAAATGTTGCAGCCACAGCTGCTGTAATGGCAGCTTCCAAGGTAACGAGTAGGACAATTCAGGGTATGAGAGTTACTTTAATATCACAGTTGTCACTGGCTGTGAGAACATTCAAACGATGGCTCATGAGCAGTGCTTAGTATCGGAAGCTCTGAAGCCATTTGCCGTTAATAGTGGAAGACCATAAATGTCTCAGTATGCACAAACACATTGTGCAGACACAAGGCCCCAAGAATCACATTCTTTCCAAGAGGACTGACAGCAGAATTTAGCGTTATACTTAGGAGAACTTGTAGCTACTTCCACAGAGAATGACTAATAACAATATGTACCCACAAATGTAGTGGCCTGAGATACTACCTCAGAGTTCTCAGAACCATTTCATTTTCTTTTTCAGGGCTTTCCATTTCAAGAAAATGTAATCTTCACTTAACCTGTTTATTTTTTGTTGAATTACATTAAAGAAACTCTAAACCGATTTTTTACAAAATGTCCCTGAAATGATATACAAAACTGAACAAAATACTTTAGTGCTGAGAATGAGGTTTTTTTAGAGGCTGAAATAATTATATATATATATATATATATAAATAAATAAAAATTTCGCAATTTCTGCATCATAATGGAGAATGAACTGATACGACAGTATTCATTTTTTATTTCAGTTGATTTCTTGCATTGATTTAGTAGCTTATAACAATTATATGTCATGTGATCCTGATAATTAAATATTGGACAAAAGGGACATGTTTGCTATACTGTGCTTTCAAAGGGAGAGGAGGTTTAATTGCCTAATAAGTTAGTTGTAGAAACAGCTGTGAGAAAAGTATTAATTGAAATTAGAGGATAAAAAAGATTGGTGTGAAATATAAAACTAAGTTACCACTTAGGATTTTGTTTAAACTCTTTTTGTTTTCTTATTATTATGAAGATAAGAATATTTCACACATAGCAAGTATGCTATTTAGTGCTTGAAGGCCCTTATATTATAAGGAGAAGTGGTGGAATCTGCAATACATTGTGTTACATAATTACTCCTCATATAGAGAAATTGGCCCTTAATTATCCTACAAAAATCCTATAGCTAAGGTCAGTATACAATATGTAAACATAGCACTCTACAGTGACAATAGCAAGACCTTGTACAGGTGATACAGTATATGGTATACTCAGCTTTTCAGCAACAAGGTTCACCTGTATCTTCACACTTGTAGAACATTCTTAAAGTTTGTTTTATATATTACCACAATGGGATTTCTTTTTTACCTGCTAGATCTCCCAGTTCCTTCATTTTCTCTTGTATTTGGATCTGAAAGATGGGCAGGTAACCTCGTGAAGGTTTCTATTAACTTCTAAACTAATCTACATATTATCTAGCAAGACTAGCATGCTTGCCAATGTGGTCTTTTGTACTAAAACAAGCACTATAGGAGTAAATTGTGGAATATTGATACTATTCTGTTACCTTTGGTCCATTGAACTTTAAGGTCTACTCTGACTTTATCAGTAATAACAAATATAAAAATGCAGGGGTGCCATTTAATATAGCAGTAGTCTACACAGATGTCACTGTTACATCTGGTAATATGTCAGTTCACCCTTAGCTATGACAGGATTATTTTAGTCATACAGTGGCTTTCACTTTTGTAGATATTAACTCACAGGGCTTTGCAGAGCTTCAAAGAAGATACTTTGGAGTACATGTGGATGCAAATGAGGCACCTCTTTGCAACTCCTTAAAACTGCTATATTTTTTCTCAGGATCATGTCATCCTCCGCAGCTGCCATGCCCTCCCAGGAAAAGATACATCTGGTTTTATGGAGTAGTGGATAGGCGCTATATTCGTGCCTCCCTGCACTCTGAAACATCTTTTTGCCTTGTGCTGCACAGCCCTCTTAACTAGTGACTCAACTAGTGATCAACTGAAAAAATCAGCTGAAACAGTATTTTAGCTACATCACCAGAGACTATTCTATGTAAAGACTATGATCAAAAGCATAGAAACCTAAGCCAAATCTTTTATTTCATACTGCAGTAAGCTATAATTTATTTAGCTAGGGTTTTCTAAAGATATCACAGCTGTTTAGGCTTGGCCAATACATTAAACCAGTGAGGCCACCTTTTTGTGGCCAGAGGCATAGTTTTCAGAAGAACTTCAGGCAGTAGGGACTGACAGGATTGCATTGTTCAACCCATTTTGGGGAGCTTTTTAGTGTTCTGGGGAAGTGCTCAATGCAAAATATGTGCATTAGGTGTAGAAGAAGCTAAAAACACTTGTTTCTATATTATTTTTAAAAAGGGGGAAATTACATCACCAAAAATTGCTATTCAGCCATTAAGCATTGGTAGTGTAATCTTGAAAAACTTCAGGGACTACAAAAATGTAGTTTGGAAGACTGTATCTATGCTGTGAGTTGTGCATTTTTTCACTAACCTATAAACCGTGTCTTATAAAAAAACAATTGGTGAGCTCAAATGACACTAAATATTAAAGCTTAGTCTGTGAATTCAGATGTTATGCTTTTAGATTTTATTTTTTACACACTGTTTGATATTTTTATGTATATGTATCCTTCATATTATTTTTTTAAATAGAAATCTAATTTTAAAGATAATCTTCCACTGTAAAAATCAATAATGTTGGCTTCTAAAATATGTGCGCTGTATATTTTAAAGAGGGTTTAAAAACTTTTTGATATAATCATCTTTGTAATGTCTAAAAAGAGGGCATTAGTGCAAAATTTATAAAAGATGATGAAAAACAAGGAATCCAAAATTATATCAAAAAATTATACAGACTCATATAAATACATTTTGAGATACTTCAGGTTTTCATTTAATTAAATATCTGTAGAATAAGACAAAGTAGATTTCATGTAAAATATACTTTTGGTACATTTTTCTGAAAGTTATTTCTAATACAGTATTAACTAACAATTTGGTGTATGGTTTAAATGAAAATATAGGGTTTTTTCCCCAAGTAATATTTAACAACTTAAATGACAATCCTATGCATGTTTACTGAAAAGCAAGTCCCACTGCATTCAACCAGGATTATTCCCAGATAAGCATAGGATCAAAACATAAGGATTTCATATATTATCTAGCATCATTACTTTGAGTATGAGTATAGTTGCAGATATTGGGAGCTTCTTATTAAAAATCACACTGATGATAGCTTTTACTAATTCCATCCATAATGTTTTTGTGCATTTGCATATTCTTTGTTCCATAGTTAATTGAGACAGTTTTTGTAGTGAGTTATTTTGAATAAGAAACACAGAATGCAAAAGATACATACATTTTTGTTTCAAGATGTAAAAATGAACAAGAGCAAAGGATAATTTTGAGATTCAATTAGCCAGACCATGGTTATCCCTCTGTTGGTAACCTGTGGACTGAGCTGCAGTGCATTATGTCCATGGCTGCCATGATGGGAGACGGTTCAAAAGCTTCAGCTAGTACAAAATGAAGTCATTTGCATGACTTTTCACCATAGCCAACTGGTTACAACTTACCTCACTGATTCTTAGTCAACATAACTGCTCCATTTCTTTTCATTGTTTGCTAATTCCAGATATTATCTTTGGCCACATCCATGCAGCTGCCATGCTCCCTTCCTATCCTGGAGCTGGCAGAAAATAATGCTGTCCTAAAACTTGCTGCCCCCTCCACATGCCCTTACTGTGTACCTGTGTACCTGAAATAGGTCTACGTTGGTATTTGTACAGGTTTTATAGGCATCATTTTATGGGCTGTGATTGTGGTTCACTTGATTGAAATTCTATTCCCATCTAACATCATTCACCATATTAGAAGTCTGTGTTATGCTATGCATGCTGTCTTGATCTCCTGACCTGTCAAATAAGTAAGAAAATAAAAGCCTCCTCCAATTGGCAAGCACAATGCTTTGGTTACTCCATGTATTACATTTTTTCCTTTTTTCTATTCCTTACCATCAGCCCATTGAACTTCTAAAAAAAAACTCTTGAAATGGTGGGTCAGCTGGTTGACTGTTCAGCCTAACAATCACTTGATTAGAGCTTTTCTATCTCTTGCTTGACACCTAGTGGTCTTTTGGATTCATGCACCCACTAGACAAGTGTTGAAAAGCTCGATTTTGAAAAAGGAAGTTAACTGTAGGTATTGGTGTGGAACCTACATGCTGTCTTAAGAACATTACAAGTGAGGAGCCATGGATCTTGAGAGCAGCAGTCACAGGGAAAGGAATTCCTTGCCAAGCAAGCTGCAAAGGAAATATAACCTCCTGGGAGTAGCATCTGTAATATCTGAGGTGGTGTTTCAATGCATCAGCAAGTCTGGAGTCCCTGCCCAATTGGCCTGAATCATTAGCCTTCCTCAGATACTAGATGGGCCACGGGAATATGTCACCTCTGGAAGCCAAGGTTTATCCTTTCAACTGATAAAAAATATGTCCAGTTGTCCTTGGAACTAGCCAATTACTACCTGAAGTTGTGCCCAAGTACAGTCAACATACAGGCTTTTTGTCAGATTTAATGAAGAAAGAAAGAAATGTGTGGACTGAAAACTGCCAGGTTGAGTTTTAGCAGCTGAAAGCAGCAATTAGTCGTAATCTTGTCTTATAAGCTCTAGACTTTGAAAAACTGTTCACATTAACCACAGATCCTCAGAGCGGGGCATTGGAGCAGTGTTAACACAAGTGGATGCAGACCAAGCTCTTCATCCAGTGGTGTTCCTGAGAAACTGTTGGAGAGAGAATCCTATTCTTCTACTTCAAAGATAAAGTGTTATGCTATTGTATGCACCCTTGAGAAATTACATTGCTATCTGTAGGGGTGTCAGTTCAAACTCAAAACTGACTATGAAACACTGAATGGCTCTGAGAAGCCCAGGACAAGTCTGTGTCCTGCAGTCTCACCCTACAGGAATATGGCTTTAAGAAAGAATACCTTTAAGGGAAGACAAACACAATGGCAGATGTGTTGTTCAGAGATCTCTTTCAGGAGATCACTGATCATAGAGCACTCCAGGAAGTGGATCTAATAATGGAGGGATATTGTCAGTGGAGCCATTTTGGACTAGAATAGCATAGAAATTACCAGTGATAAATATTTCACACAGCCACACACATATACTATGTTACACTAATTGCATGTTCTGTATAGGTTGTGTTAAGAATCAGTTCTTTGCATGTCTGTCTATTTCATGGGTATCCTAGAAGACAGAGCAGTCTTTAGCTAATTTGGACTCCATAATCTTCTTTTAAAAGGGATACATGTGGTGAATGAGTCAGCCAGTTCTCACACCACATCCACTGACAGTGGACACATTTATTTCAATCCACACTCATTCATCTCAGACAATTAATTTACATCTGTAAAAGTTGCATGCCTTGGGTCATCTACAAAATCAGATTACTCAAACTCTTCCCTTTCTGCTAGAGAAAAATGGTTTGTTTGTTTTGAAAACTAAAGCAGAAGTTGGGAATGGAGGCTAAGAAGAGAACCAAGGTATCTGCCATCTCCCAAGCAACCTCCAAATTTAACTGACTGGAATCCTCAGAGATTGAAGCTCAGAGAGAACTGAGACAGGGAGAAAAAAATCCTTGGGAGGAAAAGTCAAAACCAGTTAGCTAGAAGAATGTGACCATAAGTTTACATCAGATGTATTGCCTTCAATTATTACTATCTTTATTGAAACTCAGTCTTTGTATGTGTTTTGTAAATTGGCACCTCTTTACATCAGAGTTACTTCTGTATTAGTAGCTGATCAATAGCATTTTGTGATCTGCTCAGAGTCTTTCAATGTTTTATTTATTTTTCTTTTTTTAATTAATTGTATTAAATACTTTTTTGCAAAGTAAAACAATACAGCTCTAAAGAAAAATGAAAGTAAAATAAAAGTGATAAGTAAATAAGAGAAATGAAAGAAAAAAGAAAAAAGATATAAAGGAATGGCTTCTGATCTTCTTTACAGCAATTATAAATGCATTTATATTTTTTCGTCTCTCTCTAAGGTTATATCATGGCTCTCTTACTTCCATATTCTACCCTTTCTAATCATCAAACCCATAAATCACAAGTTCATTTTTTTTTCCTGTTTTCAGCAAAAAGTCCATAAGGGGCATTTTCTTGTATATTTTTCCATTATAGGTTGTTTTCAAATTCTGTCAGTGTTTAACTCCTTTGCTAAAAAGGAACTTATGCATTTTTCCTTTTTTCCTTTTTAAATAAAATTTAATTCAAGATAATTCTTGTGAGATTGTTTACCTCCACACAAAGAAGGAAGGGAAAGAGAAGCAGATTTCGCAAGTTATATGCCTCAACACTGTGGGACCAGGAGTTGGCACTATGGAATTTATTTTAATTTTCATCTCGTTCTTGTTCCTTTTAAATTGCTAGAAAGTAACACGATCTGGGAGCCCTGTCTGTCTCTCATACACTGTAATGGCATGTGGGAATGACCTTGTGAGACAGGGAAGAGCCACAGCCAGGGCAGTTTGGCCTGCAGCAGAAATGTGGGTGTGGCCAATGCCTCAGCAGGGACCCTCCCTAGTTTCTGGGGCTGTAAAGGCAATGGGGAAGAACTGTACTTTCAAACTTGCAAGATTCTGTTAATGTAGCCTTACAATAAAGTAGAATTAGTTCATCTTGGGGTGTTTCCTGTCTGGACTACCTCGCAAGGCTGACATTAGTCTTGCACATCTGAAAGTACATTTGTAGTGTATTGACTTTTCTAAAGTATGGGTTGAAGAAGGAATTAGCTAAATGGAGTCAGTATGATTTCTAGTTTAGAAAAAGCTAGAATTATGCTTTAGATTTAGTTAGAGTAGGCTCACTGAAATGAATAGAAATCAAAATTAATAATGATTAATTTAAATCCAGTTGATTTCATTATGTTTCTTTTTAAAAAATACTATTAACTCACTGAGTTTTAATGAAAGCTGGTCTTTGAAACACTATACTGGTGATGAAATAAGTTATCTAGAATCGTTTGTATACAGTATGAAAGAACCATTGTGTCTATATGTCCATTCTACAGCAAGAGATGTTGTATTACTGCTGAAAGACACACTTGTAATATCTATTTTCAGATCACAACCACTATTCAATAGAACAGTAGAAAAAGAAATATTGACAATAGCATATGAAGGCAGAAGATTCCAGCAATTAATAAGAAAAATATTTTTTAATGGAAAAGGGACTGCAAAAAATTGGAGAAAAGTTTCAGATACCTTTTGGATAAAACATTTCCAAGACTATTAAATAGATAATACCAAATTTGGTTATCATCTATGAGCCCAATGTTACACTTTGAAAAATAAGATTTTTTTTGTTTTTGTTTTTCTATTATGATATAATACTCCAAAAATATCTTGGGAAAACTGGACAGTGTTCTTTATATGGAAAGAGAACTATATATTGTAATTATGATATGACTAGACTTAAGAAATTTCAACTGTGGATAATAAGTTTCTGTAGTTAAAATCTACAACTAAGCCCAAGAATTTATGGGGGCAGAATGATAGTAAGAACCAAGTGTTCTGTGAGTGGATGCTTGAAGGACAGCAATTACTGGGAACATCAAGAGTAAAATTGAACCTAAGATAATCATTGTTAAATTGGTTTAAGTAGGAGTTACAATGTTAAATATTCAGTACTTCAATCTAATGTAGAAAAAATATTTTTACAAAGTTCACAAAGGCATAATTAAGGCTGTTGGTTCAGAAATGAAGTACTGGACACACTCTTGTGCCTTAAGACAGACCAAAGCAAAGATTAACCCACTATATTAAATGCAACCACCATTCTATATCCATTTAAATGGAAAAGCCATCATTCAGTAGTGGAGTACACTATTTGCACATCAGTCCCTAGCATCTCCAGAAGGGGTTGAGGAAGATCCCCGTCTGAAATTCTGAAGATCAGTCACCAGTCAATGCGATGTAGACAGTTTGAACTAAATGAACCCATGATCTAATGAGCTTTTTTGATTCCTTCCTCAACTAATTTATGGGTCATAATATATCAGAAGGGAGTAAAGATGCTGTGGCATTTTTATGTATGCACTCCTTATGAATGCCAGCAAGGAAAGATGAATCCCAGAAAGGTCATTTTTGCCCTGAAAGTAGAGTCCAGTCTTTGAATTCTTGGTGGCTGCAGAATGGGGGAGTTGAAATTCTGGAACAGAATGCTTGTTACTCTATCAAGAAAAACATACCATTCTGACCAGTCTTCTGGGAGTATTCATTCACGTTTATAAATTTCTCAAAATGTCACAATGCAATTTACCCCCAAAAGGGATTTTAGAAACAGTTGTATATAAGTATGTAGATGAATAAAATGTGTGTACATGCTAATATGCATAAAAACATGACAATTAAAAAATGAACTGTTTTATAGTAAGGTTTTATAGAAAACAGGGAGATGGGATATGTCCAATTTGTCACCCAAACTAATGGCTTGCTCGGTATACATTCCTTTTTTAAAAAAATTAGGTGAATATCCTATTATTTTGAAGATGTCTAAATGACTATAAATCAAAAAGCCATTCTGTGTCTCTTTATTGATTTTCACAGGGTCAAGGAGCGCTATCAGAGAGGCTCCGGAGTTTTAGCATGCAAGACCTTACCACAATTAGAGGAGAGAGCAGCAGCACTGCAGTTCCACCTTCTCCTGCCCCATCAGTTTCTGCACGGGCAAGTAGCAAGCAGAGTCAGCCCAAAGCTCCCAAAACTGCATCAGACAGTATTGGACGTTCAGGTTAGTGGGAGTTGCCTGCAGACTTAAGTAATAACTTTTCCTCTTATCATCAGTTATTAAAAATGAACATGAGAACTTAGAAGACAGGATGACATGGAATTCTATACTCTCCAAAAGTCCACATACTTCCAATTTCAAGCACCCTTTAAAAGGACATTTTTAGAAAAAGATTTCTAAAAACCTGGGAGAGGCTCCAGGGCCATTTAAAATGCTACATTACTGAAGTGCCCTCCCAAGGTGTAATCAACATCAACCCCAATACATTTTTTCAAATTATTTTCCACTTTCCTTATCAGGAAACAAAAATCCAGTTAAGGACTTGGTTTTAACTCAGTTACATATATTTTGTCCAAGGGGTGGTGGTGGTGGTTGTTGTTCAGTCGTTAAGTCGTGTCTGACTCTTCGTGACCCCATGAACCATATCATGCCAGGCCTTCCTGTCCTTCACTGCCTCCCTGAGTTCGCTCAGTTTCATGCTCATTGCTTCAGTGATGCCATCAAACCATCTCATCCTCTGCCCTCCCCTTCTTCTTTTGCCTTCAATCTTTCCCAGTATCAGGGTCTTTTCCAAAGAGTCCTCTCTTCGCATTAGGTGACCAAAGTATCTGAGCTTGAACTTCATTATCAATCCTTCCAATGAGCAGTCAGGGTTGATTTCCTTTAAGATTGACTGGTTTGACCTCCTAGCAGTCCAAGGGACTCTTAAGAGTCTTCTCCAGCACCACAGTTCAAAGGCATCAATTCTTCGGTGCTCAGCCTTCTTTCACAGCCATACATTACTACTGGAAAAACTATAGCTTTGATTATGTAGATCTTTGTCAGCAAGGTGATGTCTCTGCTTTTTAATATGCTGTCTAGGTTTGCCATAGCTTTCCTTCCAAGGAGCAAGCGTCTTTTAATTTCATGGCTGCAGTCTCCGTCTGTGGTGATCTTGGAGCCCAAATAAATGAAGTCTGTTACTGCTTCCATTTCTACCTCTTCTAATAATTTTAATTCTAATTAAAATTAAATTAATCTTAATTCTAATTTTAATCCTTTCCAAGGGATTAAACTGTTGTAAAAATCATTCCTATACCTATACATTGATTTTTAAAATCCTGACTGGCTTTCTGAATGAAATAGATTGTATGAGTTCCACTCACACCTTAGTCTTACCCTCTCTTTTTTCAGATGTGGAAAGTAAGAACAGGTAGAGTGATGGCATACTTTACTTTTCAAACATATAATCATCAGCCTAAGTTTGAACCTGATTTATAATTTTGAATCCTATCCTTTCAACTTATATTTGAAAAGTATCAAAGAGCCCAAAGCTATAAGCAAACACTTAAACCTGAAAAATTATATATACATACATACATACATACAGTACATACCTGTATATATACATATACATACATGCGCGTGCATGTGCGTGTGTGCGTGTGTATATACAGTGGAGCAAAAAAGTATTTAGTCAGCCACCAATTGTGCAGGTTCTCCCACTTAAAAAGATGAGAGAGGCCTGTAATTTTCATCATAGGTATACCTCAACTATGAGAGACAAAATGAGAAAAAAAATCCAGAAAATCACATTGTCTGATTTTTAAAGAATTTATTTGCAAATCATGGTTGAAAATAAGTATTTGGTCACCTACAAACAAGCAAAATCTCTGGCTCTCACAGACCTGTAACTACTTCTTTAAGAGGCTCCTCTGTCCTCCACTCGTTACCTGTAGTAATGGCACCTGTTTGACCTTGTTATCAGTATAAAAGACACCTGTCCACAACCTCAAACATTCACACTCCAAACTCCACTATGGCCAAGACCAAAGAGTTGTTGAAGGACACCAGAAACAAAATTGTAGACCTGCACCAGGCTGGGAAGACTGAATCTGCAATAGGCAAGCAGCTTGGTGTGAAGACATCAACTGTGGGAGCAATAATTAGACAATGGAAGACATATGAGACCACTGATAATCTCCCTCAATCTGGGGCTCCATGTAAGATCTCACCCTGTGGGGTCAAAATGATCACAAGAATGGTGAGCAAAAATCCCAGAACCACACGGGGGGACCTAGTGAATGACCTGCAGAGAGCTGGGACCAAAGTAACAAAGGCTACCATCAGTAACACACTATGCTGCCAGGGACTCAAATCCTGCAGTGCCAGACGTGTCTCCCTGCTTAAGCCAGTACATGTCTGGGCCCGTCTGAAGTTTGCTAGAGAGCATTTGGATGATCCAGAAGAGGATTGGGAGAATGTCATATGGTCAGATGAAACCAAAGTAGAACGTTTTGGTCTAAACTCAACTCGTCGTGTTTGGAGGAGAGAGAATGCTGAGTTGCATCCAAAGAACACCATACCTACTGTGAAACATGGGGGTGGAAACATCATGCTTTGGGGCTGTTTTTCTGCAAAGGGACCAGGACGACTGATCCGTGTAAAGGAAAGAATGAATGGGGCCATGTATCGTGAGATTTTGAGTGAACACCTCCTTCCATCAGCAAGGGCATTGAAGATGAAACATGGCTGGGTCTTTCAGCATGACAATGATCCCAAACACACTGCCCGGGCAACGAAGGAGTGGCTTCGTAAGAAGCATTTCAAGGTCCTGGAGTGGCCTAGCCAGTCTCCAGATCTCAACCCCATGGAAAACCTTTGGAGGGAGTTGAAAGTCCGTGTTGCCCAGCGACAGCCCCAAAACATCACTGCTCTAGAGGAGATCTGCATGGAGGAATGGGCCAAAATACCAGCAACAGTGTGTGAAAACCTTGTGAAGACTTACAGAAAACGTTTGACCTCTGTCATTGCCAACAAAGGATATATAACAAAGTATTGAGATGAACTTTTGATATTGACCAAATACTTATTTTCCACCATGATTTGCAAATAAATTCTTTAAAAATCAGACAATGTGATTTTCTGGATTTTCTTTCCCATTTTGTCTCTCATAGTTGAGGTATACCTATGATGAAAATTACAGGCCTCTCTCATCTTTTTAAGTGGGAGAACTTGCACAATTGGTGGCTGACTAAATACTTCTTTGCCCCACTGTATATGGAAAGTAAAAGCCAAGCGGTCCCAGTGGTGGTAGGAGCACTCGGGGCTGTGACTCCTAAGCTGGCTCCAACAGATCCCAGGAACAACATCAGAGCTCTCTGTACAGAAGAGTGCAGTGCTAGGGACAGCTAAGATACTGCATAGAACCCTCAAACTCCCAGGCCTCTGGTAGAGGACCCAAAATTGAGGAAGACACATGCCACCCATAGGGGTGAGAGGGTTTTTTTTCATACACACACAAATACATATATGTGTGTGTGGGTGGGGTGTATGTATATATACACAGACATACACATACATATACATACATACATACATTCACTTCAGACATTACTTTATAGTTTGTGTTTAGGAAAATTTAATTAGAGAAATTCCAGTTGCAAGGTATTGGACAATATGGTAATCCAATTTGATACCCCTTTCTTTAGAAATAAATGGAGCAGAGATGTTACATATATTGAACAAAACTGCATGAAAATGTCACATTATATGTTAATCTATTGGAATTCAACTTTGCATGGGATAGGTTTCTGTACCTATAAATCTATTGATTGTTAAGGGCAGTAGCTGCAGAGATACTTAGCAGAGGAAGGTTCTGCAGTTTTTTCTCTTTACCTTGTGTAAAAGACCTACTTTTCATGTTTCTGTAACGTGATCTGTTGGGTAGACTGATAATTTCAGGGCTATCATTTTCTGTCTCGATTCAGTTCTCTTTCTCTTGTGACCTGTGCAGTTCAGGCTGGAGGAGAACACTCCACAGGCTCTTAGCTGTAGATAAACTTAGGTTTTCCTATTATTTTCTTAAATAAAGCGAATTTTTACTTTCATAAAAGTGCTAGACTCAAAAAGTACTTTTTCCATGCACTATATAAAGCTAACTGTGATCCAACAAAAGCCATCAGCGTTCAAATTTAAAGATAGAATGTAAGAGGAGTACATGGTAAAAAGCATAAATTAATGAACAAAAGGGAAAAAAGAAAGATATTTGTATTTTTATTGATTTATTAAGCAAATTTATAGAGCTGCCCATCTACTAAAGGAGATGGCAAACAGAGGTGGCAAACAGAGATAAAAACAGACTCAGCTCCCCACCCCTGAGTTCACAGGGAAACTGATTGTGGGCTCTGAGAATGAAGTGCAGCTGCTTCTCTCTTTTGCCGGTAACTCCCCAAGATTACGCGAGGCATCCTGCAACCCAGCTGGACTTGTAGAGGTGACTGCCACCCTCCCGACTAGGAAGCTGTTGCCCGCTGCTCATGTCCTGTATGCCTGATGTGGAAGGAGCTGTGTCATTTTCCCTGCCCCCTACTTGGTCTCTTGTTATCCCCGAGGTGCCCTCCACCCCAAGAAGAACACCTCTTGTCCATCTTGGTCAGCGCCAAACTCCTGCAAGGTCGGTAGTTGCCAAGGACAGGGTTTGTCAGGGTATTGGTTGTTAAAGTGGTGCACCAATTGCAGTATCCTCCAACTATGGGAGAGCGGATTTCCAGTGGATCAGGTATTCCACCCACTTCCCTCTGCATCTAGAGTCTAGCGTTGCCTCCACCTCGTATTCTTCCTCCCCATTTATCATTATGGGGGGTGCTGCCTGTGAACACAGAGTGCAGGGGGTGCCTCTTTCACTAGCAAAGTCCGATGGAATACAGGGTGAACCTTCATTGATACTGGCAATTGCAACTTGAATGTCGCTGGGTTTATTTGCTTAATCACTCGGAAGGGGCCAATAAATTTTGAGTCCAGTTTCTTGGAAGGCCTCGCAGAAATCAAAAATTTTGTCAAAAGCCATACCGAATTCCCATCTGCAATTCTAGCTCTCTCTTGTCTGTGCATCTGCTGCTTTTTTGTATGTGGCCTTTGCTAGTTCTAGCTGTTCCTTTAAGAGACTCTGAGCACTTGCCTCTCATGCAGGAAATGTGCGGCATGAGGAATGGCGCTTTCTTGCCTGGTTGTTGGCAAGACCCAGGGTGGAATCCATAAGTTACCTGGGACAGGGACATACCAATAAAGGAGTGTGCTGCATTGTTGTAAGCAAATTCAGCAAGAGGTATGAGGTCAGTCCAGTTGTCTGGCTGATTTGAAATATTGCATCTTAAATATTGCTGCAACAGTTGGTTAACCTTCTCAGATGCTCCATTGGAGGCCAGATAATGTGAGGAAGACAAACGAATTTTAATATTTAACTAGTCAATCCATGATGCGGTAGGTCATCGTTTCAGAGATATTTCCTTGCCTAAATAGAGAAACAGAATGACCAAGGGCAAAAAAGCAGTGGGAATGTGAGCGGCTTACGACTTGCTGCCAGCTTCCCCTTTGACTTTCT
Source organism: Python bivittatus (assembly GCF_059951505.1). Taxonomy (NCBI): domain Eukaryota; kingdom Metazoa; phylum Chordata; class Lepidosauria; order Squamata; family Pythonidae; genus Python; species Python bivittatus. The sequence goes on from NW_028277028.1 coordinate 5,551,636, forward strand.
TTGTGGGAAGCTGGCAGAGTGCATCAGAAATCTTCCTTCCTTCCTTCCTTCCTTCCTTCCCTCCCACCCACCCACCCACCTACCTACCTACCTACCTACCTACCTACCTACCTACCTACCTACCTATAATACAGGGTTATGCTGTTTTCCCTCCCCTTATGACCCTCAGGAGAGCCCCAGTGAAGCTGCCGCCACCGCCGCCTCCTCCTCCTCCTCCTCCTCCTCCTCAGCTGACTTGCAGAACTACCTCCCACTTTGCTGGGGGGAGGTGAAACAAAGGGAGCCATGGATCATGAGGAAAACTGCACTCCTGCTCCCTATTCCGGTGTGTCCCCAAGGGCCCCCTCCCTGAAGGGAGGAACAGGGCTCATCCTTTGACCAACAGCACCTCCCCCCGCCAGCCCTACCTTGCCAGCAGGCATCCAGATCACTCCCTCATCCTTCCCTCAACGCCCACAGCCATTAAGAGATTTCAAATTTCTGCCTTGTTTCCAAAGCAGCCAATTGCCAGTCACCCGTCGGGCCTTGCCATCAGCCGATTGGGCACAGGGGACAGAGGGAGGCGGGAAAGAGGTCGGGGATACACCCATGATGATCACGTGACCAGGGCTGACTGTGGCAGTGCAGCAGCACAACAGTGATGAAGCAGCCACAAATTTCCCAAATTTCAATTCCACGGGAGTAACGGGTCCTGGATTTTAGACACATCTGTAAGTTAGCCCATTTGAGGTACCTTGGTTCAAAAATTGTTGTCCTATGATGCACCATTTCACCCAGTTGAAGATTACAGACACGAGAGTTTTAGTTGTGTATAGATAAGAGCTAGAGGTCCTTCCAAAATTTGGAAGTGAACTGACTTGTCTGAAATCACATGATTGACCAATCTTCTTTATCTAAAGATGTGGTCCAAAAAGAGCTGAACTGTTTCCTGGGCCATTGGGAGGCCCTTGCAAGGGATAAAATGAGCCAGTTTGGTAAATAAATCCACTACTACCAGTATGCTTGTATATCCCCACACTGGGGGAAGATTGGTGATAAAAACTAGAGAACCAGCGTCCCAGGGCTGTGACGGGGTCTCTCGTGGCTGCAGTAATCCAGCTGGTTTACCAGGAGCTGGTTTTGCTCTACGACGGATATGACAAGAGGAGACATAATCCTTAATGGCTGCGTGGAGTCGAGACCGCCAGAACTCTCTAAGAGTTCTATATTGGGTTTTAAATGCCCCTCCCTGTGTCCTGCTGTTTTGTTGTTGTGGCACAGTTATAGTGGGGAGATGGGCAGGGACAAGTCAAATAAATAAATAAATAAATAAATAATAATAATAATTCCTCTTCCCTTAGGGGAAGAGGAACATATAAACTTCAAGGGAGTAATATAAACATATTACTTCCCTTAGGGGAAGAGGAACATATAAACGTCCATTGTGCAACAGCTGCCCCCCTTCCACTGTGAAAGACACAAAATTACCTTGTTGGGTCCCTGGAGGTCATCCATCCAGGCCCCGGCATATGCATCCTGCTGTTGCTGTGCCCTAATCCAATCTTCTAGATCAACAGTCTATTTCCCTGCTCCCAGCTTTTCAGGTTGGTCTGATTTACAGTGCAACTCAAAGTTGCATGGCTGGAGCATCATTGTGGGGGAGGATGACTGTGGCATATCATACTTTCGCTTATGTGAGAGGCCATCTGGAAGTTTGTTTTGGGAGCCTGGAATGTAGGAGATGTAAGAATCAAAGTAGGAGAAAAATTGTGCCCACCTGATTTGCCAAGAGGTGAGAGATTGTGTATTCTACAGAATCTCTAAATTCTTATCGTCTGCATGGATTTGTATAAAGTGGGCAGTTCCTTCCAGCAGGTGTCTCCATTGCTGAAAGGTGGTTTTTACCACCAGCAACTCCTTATTGAAAATATCATAGTTCCTCTAGAGTAAAAAACACACAGATCTGCCCCTTCCTTTTCCACTTGCAGTAGGAGTGCTCCTACTGCCACATCTGAAGCATCTGTCTGCACCACAAAGGGGTGGTGACAGAGGGGCTGAGAAGCAAACAGTTCCTTTAACTCTTGAAATGCCACTTGCTCTTGAGTCGACCAGGAGAATTGCCAACTCTTTCTTAAGAGCTGAGACAACAGTTCAACACAGTTGGCAAAATTAGGGATGAATTTCCGGTAAAAGTTAGCAAAGCCCAAAAAACATTTCACGTCTTTCATATTACGTGTGTGTGTGTGTGTGTGTGTGTGTGTGTGATGATAGAATAGACTGTACCTTTGCTGGATCCATCTGTATGCCTTCTGTTGAGATTCTGTACCCCAAATAGTTTAACTGAGGCAGGCAAATGTACAATTTTCTAGCTTGGCAAAGAGTTATTGTCCTGTAGTTTTTGCAATACATTGCATGCAACCATTCTGACATGGTTGACATGCAAGGAGGGATCATTGGAATAAACCAAGATGTCATTTAAGTACGCTACCATGTATTTGTCTAAAACATCTGAAAATATTTTGTTCATTAATTTAGAAAAAACAGCTCCACAGTTAACCAGGCTGAAAGCATCCTTGTGTATTTGAACTTGCTGTATCTTATTTTGAAGGCTGTCAAATATTTGTGTCCTTCTTTCAATTCTGATTAGTTGAAAGCACTTCTAAAGTCTAGTTTTGTAAAGATGCATGCCTTCTGTAGTCAGTCTAGTAGATCTGAGATAAGTGGGAGTGGATAATGGTCTCTAATGTCACTCTGTTCAAGTCTTTGTACTCATGAACAGTACACATGGGGGCTCTCTCTTTTCCCTCCAGAGTGGCTGCTGCCTCTCCTTCTTGTTTTCTGGGCACAAAAAACGGTGCCAATGCTGGTGAGTTGGAAGGGCAAATGAACCCTTTTTTGACATTGACATCCAAATATTCCAGAGGATGGGATATTGTCTCAGCAGATAGTGAAGTCCCCTGGGGATTGGAGGCCATTCCTAATATTCCTCTCTTTGGAAGAGAGTATGAGACTTGCAAGACTGATATCAGCCTTACTAGATAGACCAGACAGGAAACATGACCAGATGAGTTAATTCTACTTTATTGTAAAGTTACATTAACAGAATCTTGCAAGCCTGAAAGTACTTCTCTCTCCCGGTCCCCTTTACAGCCCAAAAAACTAGAGAAGATCTCTTCTGAGCCTCTTGCCCCACCCACATTCCTGCTACAGGCTAAGCTGCCTTTTATCTGACCATTCCCTTGGCTGTGTCTCGTTGCCCTGTCTCCCAGGGCTTCCCACATACCATTACACATATTTACACATCATTCAAAAGAGACAATAAAAAGCTAAGAAGGGAACAAAAAGACCAGAACACATCCTCTCCAGCAGCCAATACCCAGATAAGCAGCGATCAGCACCAGTCAAACATCAAGCAGAAAACAATACCCTAATCAAAAAACTACCAAGGAGAAAACCACACCCCCACCAAAACTGGCAGGGCAAGGACTGTAAATAAATAGCCCCACACTCAAATGCACTGATGGTGTTACCTAGTTGGGTAATGAAGTGTCTGCAAGTAAACAACCAAGCTAAGAGAGCACCAAGGATTCCACAAATGGAAAAAGCATTTTCTTTTAATATGTGGCTCTTTTTTCAGAATATACATGTTGTTCAGTTTGCCGAATTGTGCAAGGTGAGTGGTGAATTATTCCTCTGAAATCTGTATGTCTTTTATAAGCATTAGTTCCTGTGGCTTAAGTTTGTACCTCTTTCCTAATATTAACAATTGAGCCTTAAACGGATGCTGCATTATGGTGCGTGGTTTAGACAGCTGTCTGTGAGGTACATTACCAGTCTGCAGTGTTAGCTGAGAAATGTTCTTCTTGCATGAGTTTTGAATAACACAAATGGTTAGCTTCTTCAGACATTTAAAATTGAAATGTAGGATTTGCTTTGATGTGATTCTCACTGAGGAGTCCTTGGGGTTCTCTGAGCTTGGTTGTTTTCTTGCAAACGTTTCATTACCCAGCTAGGTAACATCTTCACTAAAGATGTTACCTAGCTGGGTAATGAAACGTTTGCAAGAAAACAACCAAGCTCAGAGAACCCCAAGGACTCCACAGTTCAACTCTGAGCTACACATATTCACCTCTATTGATTCTCACTGAATAAGAAAGGATAACTTTGGTTAACAAGTATAACCTCTGCTAGCACATTTTTCAGAGAGATCCAAAATCAGGACTTGCTAGGCTGTCCCTTGATACTGAATGAGCCAAAGGCCATTAAACCTTTGTATGCAAAGGTTTTGCATTTTCAGTATAGGCTAGAGATACACAAATTAGTCAAAATTGTGCCCTTTTTGCTGTTTTAGTAAGGCAATATTTTAGTCTAGTGGATTAAAAATATTTGCAGAAAAGATCTTAACTGTTTACATCCACAACATAGGGAGCCATTGTTTCTATCTTCTCCTATATTACTTAACTGTCAATGTAAGTTGCCCCCAAATTCAAATAACCTCACTTGTGTTCTCTGATATGCAAATATCAGTGAAGCAGGCTTTTTAAAAAAAACACACATTCCCTCATGTAATATTAATATTGAATACTTTAAAGCTCTTTGACACAACTTTCAGTAACACATCTTGTCAGACATTTTATTGTTTTGCAGATTTTTGAGGCAGGAAAGATAAATGCTAACGGGACTTAATTTGATATTAGTGCTCACGCTCAAAAGCCTTGATGGGAACAGAATATCCATGACCACATTTGCTTCCAATGGACTCTGTACGAACAATGAATCTTTATAGTGGTAAATGATCAATCCATAAAACACTTGGATACATAAAATTGATATTGATTAGCTAGTTAAGTAAACAGATTTGCCAAATTGCTGTGCATTTTATATATTACATAATTTGGCCACACTTAAGGAAATAGAGTCATTTGAATCTGAGAGTAAAAGGTTTAAATAGAACTGATCAGAGTGACCAGGATATTTAATTAGGTGTAGAATCAGCAGCTCACAGCAAATGTCGGCATAAAATGGACAGTACAACAAGGCATGTTGCATTTGTATGAATTTTACAACTGTACTTTGAACTATATAAAACTAGTTAGTTTCTTCTTCAGATTTGTCTAAAGAGCCTGCTGCCTGATCACTGCTATTTCTTTACCAAGAACTACTTATAAAGAATTAGTGCTTGGATTCATTTTTCCTCTTCCCCCCATTTCATTTCCTGCTATTTGAAGACCATAAGGTTGTAAATTTACCAGGAACTGTATCATTTTCTAGAACAGCTTTGTGCTTTATAAATATAAAATAGTTATTACCAATTATTAATTATTAATAATATAATTAATTGCATACACTTTGAGAAAAACATCCTCGTAATGTTTATGATACTGGGGATGTGAACTGGCTTTGACTGATGGGCTCCTGGTAGTGTAACAAATAGTTCAAAGAAAAGTTTGACCCATTGTACAACTGTATTGAAAAAGACAAATTCCATACTGGAGATTAAGGAAAAAAAAAAGAATTGCTAATAGCACATAATTTATTGATGGAATATTGTATAAATTATGCTAACTGCAGATGAACATTGGTGTTTCAAAGGTGGAAAATGAAGTAAAGGACCATAAGCATGATCTCCTAGAACAGTGTTTTTCAAACTTGGCAACTTTCAATGTGTGGACTTCAACTCCCATGTTGGCTGGGGAATTCTTGGAGTTGAAGTCCACTCATTTTGCCAAGCTTAAAAAACACTGTCCTACAACAACTCTTCTCTGAAGAAAAGTTATACACCTTTTTTTTAATTAAGGAAATGTGTCAAGGAAGGGCAGCACAATAGAAGGATATAAATTTATGCACACTGGGGAGAAAGTTTTCTCTCTGTCTCATAATATTAGATTTTGTATTCAGTGAAAATGAATAGTGGGAGATTTAGGATATATTGCTTTTTCCACACAGTGCATGAACTCTGGAATTTCCTATTAGCAATGGTCACCAAGTTGGATTACTTTAAAGGGAAATTAGATAAATTTGGGGAGAATACACTGTCAGTGACTAATGAAAAGTCTCCCTTAAGTCGAGGTTGGTTCCTGAAGTTGGTTCCTGAGGTATCTCCATATAGTTTTCTTGGCAACTATACAGCAGGAATTAGTGTTGCTTTTTTCCAGAAAATCTCTTCAGTTTCCCAACAGTTCCGGTATTCCCTGATGATCTCCTGTTCTGACTTGACCCCACTTAGTTTATCAAGTCAGACAGCGTTAGCCAGCTGCTGCCATTGCTGAAATAGCACACTGAGGATCTAATATTAAGGAAAGATGATTTTGGACAGCAGTGGGGAACTCTTGGCTGGCTTACAGGTTAAATTGGGCCAGCCAATGGAACCCAGAATAACACCCTATGAATCCCTCTCCCAAAACCTCTTTTTGTATTTCCAGTGAGCTAGCACTTGAATCAGTTAGCTCTTTCTTTGCCTTTCCCAGATGAGAATAATGAGGGGGCAATGATGTCAGCCCCAAACTGAACATGATCAAAGTGAGATGAACCCATCGGGATGTCACTGGTTCCTGGGATCTCCAATGAAGGAAGAGCATCCCCTTTTAATCACTGTGTGAAACTAAACATCCAAAGTTATTGCTAGGCAACAGCTATTTTTTAGCTGACATTCAAGACTGGAAGAATTACTCAGTGAGGAAAAAGATGAAATCTCTCTGGTCATAAAATATACTAATGCTGGTGCTTCACCATATACTAATACATCTGTCTCCTATTTGATCCCTTCTCCACGTGCATGGGAGAACAACCCCAGCCATCTGGGTCAATGCCTGGGGAGCAGAGTACCAAACTGGAAGAAATGTTGTAATGGATAACCTCACCTGGCTGTTAGATGAATAGGGGCACATATTTTGAGTCGTATGTGAGACAGATATGCGTGAGTGTATTTGTGTCTGTATTCACCTATCTGAAAGTTTAGTTCCTTGAATTTGTTTCTTCTATAATAATACATTTTGTCATATATACGCATACATGCATATATTGCAAAATAATACATTTATTCTATTTTTATAATAAATATAATTTGCTGTATAATTTGCTTGAAATTATGCATTTTATAAAATGGTTATCTTAGTTCATTTCATGGGGTATTCTGCTTTGCATGGGGTTCATATTCCATTGCTTACATCTCTTGCTGTTTTGTTTTGTTTGGCTTGGGTTTTTTTAATGACTTTCTTTGTAAAAGTTTCAAGTTTTGTGCCATGAACTCATTGATTGTCCTTTGGAATAAAAGCTTCTAAGCTCCATGTTTGTCAGCAGTAAAAAGAGCAAGACATATCATTTTAGTCCAGTATGGAAAGGGACAGGAAATTAGGGAGGGGTACTTTAATTATCAGAGTAGATGCCTGAAGCCTTGAGATTTAAGGCTTCCATTTTGCTCTTCAACCTCCCCTGGGAGAAGATCAACCCAGTTTGGTGTGGTTGGGTTTTGTAAGGAGTGTAGTGAGTCGTAAGTCTCTGTGAGACTTTTATCCTTAGCCCCCTATGTAGACACCAGGTCCTATAATATGGGGGCCCTGAGGGCCACAAATGAGTTGTGGGCTGTCCACTCCTGGCTTAAAGGTAGAGATAGAGGACTTGCAGCCCTCCACATGTTTTTGAATTATAGCTCTTAGCATCCCTCACCATCAGTCACTCTACTTTAGGTGCTCGGAGATTTCCAGTAACATCTGGAGGGGCACAGATTCCTCATCCCCGGTTTACAAGTTATCTTGTGCTGTGGAATCAACTGAAGAGGGAAAAGAATATTCCTTTTTTTAGAATTTAGAATAAATCTATTATCTTTTATGTTTGTAATGCATCTGTAAGGGGGACGCGGTGGCGCAGCGGCTTAATGACGCTGAAAGTTGCCGGCCAGAAATGGTCGACACTTCAGCGGTTTGAGTCCAGCCTTCGCGTTAGCAGGGTGAGCTCCTGTTTCCTCCCCAGTTCCTGTAAACCCAACAGTTCGAAAACTCACGTGAGTAGATAAATGGGTACTCTCACTCCGGTGGGAGGAAAAATGCTGGCGGTGCCTTGCAAAAAAGGAGTTGGGAGCAGTTGCCGGTAAGCGCGAAAAACCGCACGCGCCTGAAAAGGGCGTGAAGCAACGGAAACCCTGCCTCCTGTGCTTGCCAGCTGGGCTCTGCTCTAGGAAGGAGGCTCTGGCAAACCACTTCCGAAACAATTGCCTTGAAAACTGCAAGGACTCGTCCAAGCAGTCACTGCAGAGTCGGTAACGACTGAGCGCAGATTAAAAAAAATTTTTTTTAAATGCATCTGTATTGTTATTCATACTTTTATATTTGGGGACTTTGGGAACGTTGTAGGTAGGAAAGCAAATGAGAACCCGTTTGGTCTAGTGGTTGAGGCTCCAGGCTAGAAACCAGAACTAGACTGAGTTCTAGTTCTACCTTAGGCATGAAAGCCAGCTGGGCAACTTTGGGCCAGTCACCCTCTCTCAGTCCCCGACATCAGGCTCGGATGACAAGCTGGTTGGTCAATTCCTGTTGCAACCAATGGATTAACATTCGGTTGATCTGGGGGGGGGAGGGGGAGTGGACCCTGTACATGCGGGAAAAACACTAGGAAGAAAAAAAAACAGGTAGGAAAGCAAACATGAATATATTGTTATCTTACAGTTTCTTTTGCTTTAACATTTCAGCATTTGCTTGTTTTGTCTGATAAAGACAAATTAAACTATGTGTCTCTGTATTTGTATTTGTTATCTATCACCCTAGAATATTTAGGGTGGCTTTAATTTTGTTTTTGGCTTACAATTTAGAATTATTTTTAAGTAATGCTTTTGTACATCCTTATGATTCTTGCACTGAATATTTAGGTGTTTCTTAAACCTTCCGCATTTTATATTATTTAAAATTATATGACTTATTTAAGAAAATTATCACACTACGTATTTTTGGTAGCTATATTAATAAACTGAATTTAATGTTTAAATAGTTTAGTCACTATTGAAACACTAATGAATTCTGAAAAACATTTTTGAGCCAAGGAATATGGCTATATATCTTGCCAAATGCTTTCTTGTTTATTGTTGTTTTTTTCTTTCCTTCCCTATGTACGTATTTTGGGACTCTGATGTAAGTGCTACTGATTGCACGAGTAACTTCCAAATAGGAATGAATAGCATTTTATAACTAAGAAATGCTTACTCTTAACTGTTTAATAATATATAGGATGCATGTTTCTGTGCTGGTGTATACAGGAATGCTAGCCAAATCGTTGGTTTTCCAGATTTTTTTAAAAATAACAATTGAACCTCCTTACTCCCTTCACTAAGATACTGTATGCAACTGTTGTGTGTGGTGTAAACAACTTTTGTTGTCTTGTTTGATTAGCAACAGAACGACTGTAGATACGTAACTTATTTAGTTTTTCTTCTGATCAGGATGTCTATAATGCTGTTTCTATAAGACATGCACTAAAGGATTCACAACATCTAATGCATATTATTGACTTACTGAAATGTACCAAATCTGCCTAGATGTATTGTAATTCTAACTAAATAACAAAACATATGAGACTTTTTACTTGGCTTTGCTTTGCATAGCTACAAAGACAGCAGTGTTCTTTATAATATTTTGTAAGTTGTTCATAGTTCTTTATAACTTTGCTTTATCATGAGTTTATGTTGCAAGGTGACATAAAACATAAAAAATTGCTTTAAGATGACATTATGTTCCTGGAATTGTGTTCCAGTGTGTTCCTGGGGAAGTGTACAAATAGTGAGGGAAGAGTGGTGGTCCTTTGGGCCTGCAGGCTTTCTCCAGCCTCGTGCCTTCAACCAACGTAGTTAACTTGGGTAGGAACCCAATAAGATCTGTGGCAGAGGAAGGGAGGGAGGGAGAAACCAATGCTGCTACAAATTGTCTGGAAATGGTTCATGGTTGCAACCACTTTTTGTTTTTAAATGTGCACACTGCTTCAGGAAAAAAAGACAGGATAACCTGGAGGGCTAGAGGGGGTAGCAGGGAACATTCTTACCTATTTGCTTTCTGTTAAATGGATATTTTGTGATTGGCAACATTTATTGTGGCAGTCGATCTCTTTGAGTGCCCATGATATTTCATTACATTTTCAAGTGTGCCAACTGGCTCCTGGTATTCAGTATGAGTTGGAGTTCTTTTTGCTGGAGATTATGGGAGTTGGAGTTTAACATGAAACTGGGGAAAGCTAAATCCTTTTAACAACTAAAACAACTAACAGCTGAAAAAACAGACAGCTTAAACGATTGACAAATTACAGTGATTTGACTCCATTTATATTATTATTAACTTCTGGAGAAAGCATGGCCTGGACAGCAGCTGCTAAAAGCCAGTTTGCTGACCACCTTCTGTGACCTTCCATGTCCTGTTTCTCTTCATTATTTAGATGTTAAATGGCTGCTCTAAGTGGTTGAACTAGAGGGTGAGCTAAAGGATGAAAAGTCACCTGAAGCAAACTCTGAACCAACTGAAGTTGTGTTGTCAGAGGATGAAGGGAATGGCTCATTGGATTGCACATCCAAGACTAAAAGTCCCCCCCCAAAGGACCCAATAATTGAGGTACTTCCATATTGGAAAGAGGCTTTAAAGCCACACTTACTTTTAAATACACGTTCCTTTTGTAGGACCTTTGCGGTTTGTTTCTTATCTTTGGGTAATTGCAGTTACATCTCTCCACAGCTAGAATGTCTCTCTTTGGTTATGGAAGTAGCATATCCTCATATTTAAATAGGGAAGAGAAAGATTTAGAAAGTAGGTGAGTGTGTGTGTGTGTGTGTAACGAAACCTGTATAATTGGAAAACTATCATTTTAAGGGGAAGGGTGTTATTTCAAATTTAAACTTGCCCATTAAATCATGAAATTATTATTAAGGCTGCTTAAAATTAAAATGAGCAAAGGTACTATTCAGACATTATGAAAGTACTACACTTGTCAGCTTATTTTTGTAAATTCCAGATTTTTAACTCTGACAACCCAGCCTTTTCAATAGTTAAGCTGCAGAGTACAGTGCTACAATAAAATATAATGTTAAACAGTAGAAAGCAGTGATGGATAATGTTTTCCCTTTGGTGAGACGGTAATCACCCTGATATAATGAGTGAAACATAACAAGCTTCTGAGTTCCAGAAGGATGTAGTTGTGGAGGTAGAATAAGTTCCGTATGAAGATCCATATAAAAAGACATGTTCCGCGGTTTTGACTGTCCCAGATCCATAGCGACAGGCATGTTCATTACATGGCTTACAATTGAATGTGTCCTCTAGCAGAGCAGATGGAAGGAAATTGGTTCAGGCCTTAAAGAATGCTCTCCAATATTTGGGCAGAGGCAAGGTCCAGTTTGGTACCATGATGTATCATAACTATTAACCATGCTGAATTGTTTCCACTGAAATGTTTCATTGTGTAGTTATAAACTGCCAGCCTATTAAGTTTGAACTATGTGCTTCATCCCAAACTGTTTCAAGCCCAAGTGTCATCACTGAAAGTCCAAATTGGCATTGCAGTGGGAAGAGTGTGGAATAGTGGATAAGGCACAAGCCTAATCCTGGGGAGATCCAGGTTCAAGTCAGCCATGGGAACTCATGGGGTAAGTTCGGGCCAGTCACCCACTCTCAACCCAACCTATCTCACAGGGTTGCTGCTCTGGGAATAAAAATGAATGTAAGTCACCTTGAACTCCTGGAAAAAAAGTAGGATAGAAATGCATATCAACAAATACACAGCTAAAACATACAGTAAATTGAAAAATTGCAACATTAATGTTGAAGGTTAATATCTTATATCAGCTTTCTCCAACCATATAGAACTGCAACTTCCAATGTCCATGTTGGCTGGAATGGTGGCAGTATAATCTTGCATTGTATCAGAGCAGAGGATTATGTTTATACCAAGAATAACTTTTGCCCAGCCTATTGTCCTGAAAATCAAGGTTGTTTTAGGATCCATTTTAGAGTTGATTATTCATACTTGTTAAATACTTGCATACGTTGCTTTGTTCTAATTACATGCATGGAAAAATCAATATTTGTGTTACGCTTTTGACAGGCACCGCCTAGGAGCCTTAGACCTCGTTTCAGGAAAAAAAGTACCTCATCTTCTACCACTGAAACCATGCGAGTGTGATGAGCCATTTAGCACCAAGATCTACAGATTGCCTCTCTTCTGCCTTAAAAGATCTACATTAATAATTGTTTGTGGGGGGAGGGGAACAGTGGTGAGATGGATGTGTTTGTGATATTGTAGCATTTTAGATATGAACTTTCTTGCTCCCCTTTTCTTATGCTGCCTATACTCTGATCATTTGTGTTGCATTGTAATTTCCACTGGCAGAAGCAATGTTTTTGCTACCCCTTGGATTTCTTTGCAATATAGCAGTTTTTTCAGCTACAGTAATGGGGCTCTATATTTGTAACCATTAGTTACATCACCTCAGTTTCAGCTCTGTTAATGAACCTGGACAATGAATTCTTCATCAGTTTTTAAATCATATTTATTTGGGGTTTCATAATAAGTATAATGTGGACTGGCAGGGGCCACAGATTTTTCAGACTGTGAATAATGTAGTAAGTCATTAATTATTTTGACTGTACAAGTAGTGAAAATGTAAGAACAAATCTAAAGTACATTACTATTTCTTCTGTGCACTTCATTTAGGGGGTCAGTTACGTATATTCTGTCACTAAATCTGCATAAAAATGGAGTCACTGGAGTCTTAGAAATTTAGAGATGAGAAACATATTTACAGAACTACAGCACTAATGAATCTTTGGTTTGATGACAGAACATTATTAAGACTGATGTCATTATGTTCAGCTAACTATGAAATCAGGTAGACACTGCATTCACATTAATAGAGCTAGAACTGTGCTGTTGAGAAATTCACTTTGTATAAAAAGAAGTTCATACAGTATTATCTTAAATGTTGACCATTTTAATGGGCAATTGTGCAACATGTCTAGGGCATATTTATGGTCATAATAATGAATGCTAGGGTGCAAGTCACAATCAGTTTTGGGTACAAATCAATCCTCTGCCCATATGATTTTAATCCTGTAATTTTCCCAGCTCACACATTAGCATTTAATTTAGAGAAGTTCACAGATTTCAGCAGTAATATAGCTTCTGGTATAGATTACAACAGTATGTATTTAGATGGTACATTTGTAATTATAGGAAAGTTCAAAAAAAGGAAAACATACTAGGATTGGTGTATTTTTGCTTTGGATTGATGTCTCCTGTATGTGTGAAGCATGTGAAATCTTGAAGTTTATTCTATAAGCATTTGTGTTTGCCTTTGTAGCTATCTAGTTAACTAGAAAAAAGTACTGTAGAACATAAACATGTTGACATTGTGGATAGGTAGATTGTGTATGACAGCACTAATCTAATCTCCTTCAGGTGAGGTACTTAAATGGCTGTATTTCAGGCTCCAGTGTCAACATTATGAAGTGGATATATGAAGTATATCATTTATGGGATTTTTTCCTAATGTGCTTCAGTATTAGTTTGGAACCTCCTAAAGCTTTTGAAATACAATGATGGGATTTTTTTTTTTTTTTTTGCATCAGCAATGCATCAGTAGGATTAGCACTATGTGAAAAAATAATAAACAATTGTCTCCCATTTATGCCAGATTTGGACCTGTTGCCATTTCAGTCAGTAAATGAAGAATTTAAATGGCAGCTAGAAAATATTAAGTCATAGCACAGGTATCTCAAAATCTTTAATGAGTCAGCTTGCATATTTATTAAGATGTATATTCTATAGGCACATTCTGTCTTTCTCATACACATATACCTACTTCATTACTGTATGAAACAATAGCAGACATACAAATACTTATAGTTTTGCCATTGTGTTACATGTAATGGAATATTTTTTTTAAAAGTTTGGTAAATTTATATTCCTTTATGCCAAAAAAAAATAAGTTCTCATATTCTAGGACAATTTATTCTAGTTAAAGCTAATCAATGTCTTTCTGATCAGCTGTTTACTAAAAATATGACTGTTCTGGACTTTGTTTTGTAAATGCTGAAGTGAAATTGTTGAAATTGCCTTATTTCTCAAACGAATTCATTGTAAAATTATTTGTATCTAGCAAATGTACTAATTGCAGCTGATATGTATGTCTTTGTATAGCTCAGTGAGAATCATGAATGGGTACATAAGAATATATTCTGGTGGATTCTTAATCTGCTATATTGTGGAAACAAATTGGTCCTAGCTGCTATCATTAATTATTAGATATATGTAGCAAAACCCATCAGAAAACCCAAGGCACATACTTTCTACCAAATTACTGGGACTATCTATTTTATTTTCAGTAACACACTTCCATATAATAATGTGCTTCTTTACTGTAGACATTTAATGAATAGTTGTTTCAGTTCTTTAGGGGGTTTTTTGGACCAATATTGGAAGTCAAAAGTGCATCCAAGCCAACCGCAATTTCCACATTACCCAGCCTGAAATGACTGAACCATACTGCAGATGTGGAGGCAGCAATGGATCACACCAGGGACGTCCTGCTGCAGCAGTTTTAGTACTATAAACTGAACTGAGACTATAGAGAAGATTCCCATACATAAAGGAGCAAGGTTCCTTTGCACTGAGCTTGATTCCAGGGGCCTATGTGGTCATGGCCCTGTAGTTTTCTCAGTGACATAATGGAAGTGGTATGTCTTTGCCTTCATGCCAAACTGTTTTTCCAGCTTCTCAGTCTAAGGTTTTTTAGCTGCTTAGCAGCTAAAGCTGGTAACTGCTGCCACCAGCTGTAAATGCAACCCTAGCACAGTACTACAATATCTCACACTTACTAAAATATCCAATCCAGATCCTTTTTCATGAGGAAATAGGCCTGTAGCTTAGGTCTATAATCTGTAATTAGTTTATTATTATGTTTGTAGACTAGAGTAACTTAAAAATAAAATGGTAATAAATACTTCAGTATCAAAATACAGTACACCTAAAAATGATATATACTTGGACTCACCCTTTTTTGAAGCAGTCATGTATGTTCTGTTATAGCCAGTATACTGAATCTGGCTATGTTGCTTGAGATCTCTGCCTCTTAATTAGCTAATAAGAGGTTGACATAATCATCTTGAGTCTTGTTTAAATATCATGTTGTAATTGGGGAAATATATATAGTCCAAATGACTTTGTAAAAGAGGCAGTGCTGGAGTACATGGCCCATAATTTTGATCCCCCATCACCAAGTTACAAAATCTGCCCTTCAAAAGAGCAGATGGAAGGGAATTGCAGAAAGCCAGTGTAAAACCTCTTCTGGTATTTTTGGATGCAATATTAAACAAATAATAGGCAGGTACAACACTTTTTTAATGGATTCACTGGTACAAAATAAAGTGGACCCTGGCTGAAACCATTTTGGAATATTTTCTGGCATGTTGCTTAAAGAATTGGCCTGTTCAAAATGTATTAAGATCAATGCATTAAGGGAAAGTTCACAATAGGGAACTAAAGGGTGGAATACAATGATTTCCACCAAGAAGACTGGAAATTATCTTGAAGACTCAGAATAGCCAAAATACTTGGGTTGAAAATTAAGCCAACAACTAACACATGCTACTTGACCTCATTCCAGCCTCAAATGACTACATTTGGAGTGCATCATGGAACCCAAAATACGTCTCTTAGAAAGGCTGATTGAATGGTTCTGTGTTCTAGGCATGTATTTAAAAGCTATGAAATAGCTGTGCTATTGCTTTGGTCTCAAACGCTTTTAGTCTGCCTAATATATGATTACCTCCGTTCATATAGAAAAGCCTTAAGATGGCTGCCGACTCCTTTTTAACCTTCTCTTTTAAAAACTGAATTTGGGCCTTCAAGTGCCTGTAGCATAGACAACAGTCCTGATATATTTAAAAGATTGAACCTATTCAATAACATTCCCATTAATATGCCATGTATATTTATATGTAGGAAGTCTCTTTGAAAAGATCATAATTTTTTTTGATAATAACTGGGTCATTATCTGTGGCTTAGGTCCTAAAGGTACAATTTCAAGAGTGATATATTTGCCATAGTCTCTCAACCCTGACTGTTGAGACTGTTGAGGGACCAGTGTTCAGTGAGAGAGCACGTGCTTTGCCTGCAGAAGACCCCTTGTTCAAACATTGGTATCTCCAGTTAAAAGATTCAGATCATGCAAAAGACTTCCAGAGATCTTGAACTGCTGCTGTAAATCAGAAAACTTAAAAGAGGGCAAGATGGAGAAATAGTTTTACCTGCTCAAAGGCAACTTCCTATGCATTTAAGTAGAATTACTCCACGTTAAGCCAAAAACTGCAAATGAAGACTAAACAAAAAGAGAATATCTATGAAGTATGTGGAAAGAGGAAATAAAGTTCTTATTAAAGAAGACATTATTTAACAAAAGAAAACAAATCCTGAATATAGTATTGGATGGTCCTTAGCCATTTGCACATGGTCTACTACTTTCAAGCTGTGCTCTGCAAGACAAATGTATTAAAATGTACAAAAGTGTACTTGTGCCTAAATGCTTCATAAGTAATTTCTCTTTTTTTTGTAGTAATATATTTTATACTTAGCACACTAAATGTATTTGGAAAGTTAAACAAATGCCTAATATCTGAGATTAATCTGTGCAACTAAGACGTTTTTTCCCCAGTGATTCACAGCAAATGCATAGAGCACTAAAGAATGCACTGTGTGATCAGACACTACAACAGTATTCCAAAGGTCAATGTTTTGTTATGCTTGATAAACACTGAAAATAAAGTCTTAAACTTTTCTTTTATGAAAGAAATGGCTGTTCTGATCAATGATATTATGCTTAATTGTATGCTTTTTGTGGTGGTCTATTTCTTGTGAATGTCTTATCTCCACAATACCTTTTGTACTGTCACTGAGAATGGCATCTCCAGAGATATATATATTAAAGCATTACTTGGAGAGTCAGTGTGGCATTCTGATTAGTTTCAAACCAGGACCATGGAAAGTTAAGTTCAAGTTTCACATCAGCTTTGAACTTGAGTTAGTGACCTTGTATCAGTTATTCTCTCACTCAAAACTATCCCCATCAGTTTGTTTTTGGAGACGATTACCAAGTATATCCTTCTGAGCTCTAATAAATAATTGAGGAAATAGTGACATTGGTGTGCCTTATTTTTTTTAAATAAGAGAGCAAGTTAAATTTACCAATAGATTTTTACCTTGACAAATATATCTGTTGTATTTAATATTTATAATTAAAAAATATCAAAGGCATAACTCTTTAAATAGTTACATTGTTTTCCACAGAGCAGAGTACCCATTTGAATTGTGCATGCTTAGTCAGAAGCAGGAAAACAGCCCAAAGTCATTCATTTGAGATGGGCAGCTACGTGAATCAATTAAATAAATAAGTAAGTAAGTGTGAGCAAAGCTGGAGTCCTTATTTATAGAGGCAGTATTTAAAGACAGTCATTAATATTAACCATTCAGACTCATACCATTTAGATTGTGATGCTCTGACCCTGGTAATTCATACAAACCATATCCATCAGCTTATGCAGATAAAACACACCAATAAATGTTTAATCTGTTTATTGCGCATGTGTAGTTTAATGGTAGCTTCATACATGGTTGCTACAAAAATAAGACAAAATGATTAATTTTTATATTGGCATATAGATATCATAAATGATATGCATTTGACAAGTCACAAGTGAAAGTTTGTACGATCATGGTATTTCTGATAGGGATCATTGACGTACCATGTTCTTCTTTTCCAGAAAGAAGTAGTCATTTTATCAAGCATCTTACTCTGTGTTTTGTTGCAGAATACATGTTCCCGCAAGCGCCTCAGCCGGTTAGGCTTCTTTTTCCACACCTTTTTCTTGTAACCAGCCTATCACCAAAGAACAAAAGATTTAAGTCTCAAAACACAGGTGTGTGTGTGTGTGTGTGTGTGTGTGTGTGTGACATTACCAAATAGGAAGACCTCCACAGAGGCAGGCATATTCTTCATCTTGAACATTTTCTATTTCTTTATAAATAAGAAAAAGGTAACTTATGTGCACAAGACATTCCCACATTTAGTGAAGAAAACATTATTACCCTTCTTCTTAGCCACAGGCCACAGTGCAGTCGGAGAAATCGCTTAACCACAGCTTTCACAGTTTTTCTTTTTCCTTTTCGCAAGCTGCAACTGATGAGTGTCCTTACTTGCTGATGAAGAATATTTTGAAGCAGAGGTGCCACTCTGATATTTATGTCAAATCAAGAAAATATAAAAACAATTCACTATCTATAACATAAAATTATTAATTATTAATTCCTGCTTGAATAGCACAGAAAATGTACATCAACAATTCCATCAGTTTTTCAGAACATCAATCTTGTATTCTCAAATGTCTTTATAAAATTAGCTTTGTCATACAGTATTGAAAAACAATCTAGTCTATGGTGGACAAAACATATACTTGCCTTCCAGAAAAACTGAATTCCCCCCCACCCCCATTTGCATCTCATTCGTACCACACAGTTGTCTTTGCTTTTACTGATTCTTACTCTAATTCTCCACAATGGGAATCATCTCTGTGATCGAACTTGACTGCATGCCTCAAATTCTTTCTACAGTGCTTCCTGATGAATGGAATTAATGGCTCTCAGAAATAGAAAGTTCACGCAGGCCTTCCATCACTATAAAGGGCTAATATGCCTAGAGATTATTATGTTCTATAAGGATATTTATTTTAACCATCTAAAAGGAATTCTTGGTATTTTGCCAAGGACAACTATTTTCAATCCTTAAATACTGTATGGAGCAGATAAATAATGAAATATTTAATAGAATATAAGATTTTTTTTAATTTTGGAGAACAAGAACTACCCCTATATTTCTTTATTTGTGAGAAATACTGCAGATGGCTTTATCAGACAATTAGACTGATTCACACATTGTACTAGCCATGTTTTGTCTAACTGTGGTTTATGGAATAAGCCACAATTGACTGGATTTGCTTAACATACAAGTTAAAACCAAACGAGACATTATGACTAAGTATTATTATAAGTCTACTCATGTGGAGTTAAAATAGATATTTTGTAGCTAAACCATAGATTAACCACTATCTCCTGGTAAAAATATCTTACAAATCAGACTGGGAAAATAGTGAGAAGGAAAAAAAAGGATTGAACATGTAAGATTGCATACCCTTTGACATTATGGAATACCCTCCCCCTTGAGATCTGACAGGTCCCATCCTCTTAGCTTTCCCAAAATGTAAAGAGCTTTCCCCCAGGCACTGGGATAACAAGGTTGAAGCTCAGGGGTTGGGTGGGGGACTGTTTTATTGTTATATTTTTATTATTGCTGTTAGCTGTCCAGAGTTGTGTTTCACAAGATGGGCAGCCTTATAAATCTTTTAAATCAATCAATCAATCACAAAGGAAGAAATTAAATCCATATTTATGGAATTTCAAATTTGTTAAATAACACTTACCTATTTGTTATAGAGAAGGAAAGCCCAGGTGAAGTATTGCCAAAAGATAGAAGAGGTTTTTTGATACAGCCTGTGGATGTCTGCCTCTGAGTGATGTGAAGTGAAGACAGTCGATAAACAGGGCTTACAGTGCATGAGCCAATGTAGGCTGAAGGGACCAAAGAGCAAAAAGATCGTAAAGCCCCTACAAAAATAAAAACCAAAATAGAAGATGAGCAACTTGATAACACAACTCAGCACAAGCTGCAGAAACTTCTTCCTGGATTATCACTCACAATGATTGCCCATTTAGGAATTATGAAGTGACATGAAAAAATTATTCTATCTCCATTAAGAATCAGAATGGGATTCAGAGGGGGCAATTATTAATGACAAAGGTGCAGATCTGAATGAAGAGTGGATTTGCAAGAGGGACCAACTAGATGTATGGTAGTGATAAAACACACCCAGCCTTCAGGATAAGAATATTTCATTTTGTATTAATCAAGAAGATTGATGGGGAAAATGGTTATTTCCTATTTAAATAGTCAAATTATGCAGATAGCAATTTCAATATTCATGGATAGCAAAATCATCCATGGAACAAAAAAAACAAAACAAAACACCTACAGTACTACCATAGCTGGTTCACATCATGATTTAAAATACACATACAGTTTCAATTTCACAGGATTTTATCAGAATACATGCCATTTGGAACCACCCAGTGACACTAAACAAAAATTTTTGGCTAGTTTAAAAAGCAATATTTTAAAGAATTCAGGTTTTCACATTACATTGAGAAATAATTTACTTAATTTTGGCTGGGTTCATATGCCATAAAACAAACAAACCAAATTATGTCCCAGTACAATGTGTGAAGCCACCTGTAAGTTTATACTTCAACAAAATTGTTTCTTCATACATACATTGCTTCTCATCTGCTTCAGACATATTAATGGGTTGGGAGTAGGCCACACATACAGATCCTTGGATTTCCTCTCTCCTCCTCCATGTTCAATAATTTCATTTTCCCATCTCCCCCTTGCATGCTTTTTTGACCCATAAGTAAAAGATCTATATGAAGAAGTAAGCGATGCAGTCGGTTTTAAGAGTAGGTCAAATCATTAAGATGTGTAGAATAGCAGTGCTAATAAGATGAATCAATAGTGTTATCTTAATAATATGAAGCAGTCCCGATATGAAGCTGAACTAATAAAACTGTAGCTTGCCAGGAAGTGTGCAAACCAGCAAATCTCCATTCCTCACCGGACCTCAATTTATGAGGTTCATTTTCGCCTCTCTTTCTGTTGCGCAAAATACAGTAACTAGGATGGGAAACAACTCGCCGACCACGATTTTGACAGCAAGGCGAGTCAGAAATTGTATATGTATACTGCATCTGCATCACCGTCCAACTACAATCTCTCACTGATACTATTCTCTGTCGCCTGCAGTATGTGCACCAATCACTTCATCTCAGCTATTCTGACCCGCACGTCCAGCCGTAAAAGGAAAGAGGATACTGCTTCTTGCTTAAAACTACACTTCAAATCCTCGTCTTGCTACGAAGAGCCCAATTAAACTACAGCTTTAAATATGGGAAGTTGTACAGAATCCGTCCGTGTATACACCGTCCGTGTATGGTTACGCAGTTTATAGACGCATCCCAAAGATCTCGCAGCAATAAGCAGTCCTTTTTAGCTCCTCTGCTCGTCCCGAACCACTGGACCCAAGAAACCTCCGTCTGGATTCTCGTCTCGCTCACTGACCTGAAAATCGCCGCGCCGCAGCAAACGCAGCCATCTTCTTTCCTGCCCTCCGCTTTGCCCGTTACGGCAACTGTAGGGAGTCAATTCTAAGCAAAAGCGAAAGCGAATCTAAGCAACGTTCTGGATCTCTTCATCCCATCGCTTGTAAAAATCAAGGGGGTGATTCTTGTCACATTATATTGTAAAATAGTCATCCAATGCAATAATATGTATAATATCTAAGACTGAAAATTCATATGATTGTAGGTTTACTGCCTGTTGAGGTAACACAACATTTTCTCCAGTGCATTTATGACCATGGCTTAGCCTGTCTGCTAATTCTCATAGCAACTCTTACATTCTGCTGTAACTTTATTAAATATAAAATCCCTTACAGGACTTTACTCCATCCATTTGACATGATCCACAAAAGGCTATTTGAAAATAAATTTGTTAATCCATAAGGTGTCATAAGACAGTTGTTTTTCCTACAACAGAATGCCAAGAAACTTCTTTTGGAAACTAAACTCACTTGTCAGTTTATCTGATCAGGACATCATGCTAGTCTCTAATACAATTTTTTTTTATTCTGAGTGTGTTGTATGAATGCTGTTAACTGTGGCTTATTCAGTAAATCATAGTTAAGCAAAGCATGATTTAATAAATGGTGTGAGCAATTATTACCATTTTTTACTGTTTCTATATGACCTTCTCCCTTTCCATTCAAAATTGTTGTGGCTTATCTAGATCTGATGCAACCTTAGTATGCTTTATCTCACTGTCTTCCCAATATGAAATGGAATGAAATCCCAGGCATTTGATTTTTTTAAAAAGTGTTGCTAGACCATTCAGTTATTGGTTCACATGAAATGCTAAACCAAAAGTCTCATTTAATGAGTTCTTATGCCCTGCTATCTACTCTATGACACAAAGTTCTTAATCCAGGTCAGGCTTATCATATTATATGAACCTGAAATATCAGCCACCTGTACATACATTCAAATCCCTCATGCAATTCCCTTTTGGGATAAGCAACTTTATGCAGAGTGCAGAAAAGGAGTAAGAAATAGGAATGCAAAGAAATTAAAGGTATGAGATTAAGAAAAAGGGAACCACCACTAAATATAGTTTACACCAAGCCATTCACTGTACCTCCCCATGCCTTTCTATCCTAGCAAACTGTCCTTGCTTCCACAACAACTATAGAATTGCTTTTCATTCTTTAGATTTCTCAGCTCTCTTTTTTAGGCTGTCCTCAACTCCACCCAACCACACATGACTTCTCAGTTTTCCCTTTCCCATTGACCCACTGACCTTTCCTTCACATAGGTGTCTGCACAAGGGACAAGGAGAGGAAATCATGAAAGTACATCAATTATGCTTGTGCATGATATCTGCAGTCAAGTACAAAAAGCTGGGTTTTGTGTCCTAAAATCACAATGCATGTTTTAATCTTTTCACATCATCATTGTTTGTGCTGGACACTCATGTATTTCCTCAAGTATTTGTTTTGTAACTTGATCCTCATTCATTCTCTGTATATAACCAGACCACCTCAATGTACTTTTCAGATCTAGGACACCCTTAGCACTTATTCAATTTATTCTGTCTTTTCTTGTTTTAAATGCACACTTCTTAAATATTCCATTCCCACTGAATTCAGCTTACTTTTGTTTTTTCTGAGATATCCAACTTTCATTTTCATACAACAATGTGGGCAGAAGATGCCTCTTATACACAGGCATTTTCATTTCTTTCAAAAAATGTTCATCCCTCACAACTGACCACATTCAACTCACCACTACTATTCATTTCTACTAACATTTTCACAATTTAAAATTTCTCCATCAGTTTTTCCATCTTTAGGAACTCAAGGCAGCATACATAGTGTTCTTTCCTTCTATTTTTTGGCATAACAACCACGTAAGGTAGTTGGGCTAAGAGGATGACCAAACCAGGGTTGCATGGCGAAATTCTGTGGCTGAGGGTAGGCTAAAATCTGGGTCTCTCTGACCCTAGTCCAGCATCCTAGCCACTACACCATACTCATACTCGTCTATGTATCTATTTGCTCTAATTTTTCATTGTTTATGTATAACTTGCAATCATTCACTCCATTTTCTCTGTCAAAAACAACTACCTTGGTCTTTCAGACATTAATTTTCATATTAATGAAATATTTTCATGTATCTCTTTGCATCATTCAGTCTAACATTTACTGTAGATCATTCAGGTTCTCATTACAAAACAGTATCATTTGCATAAATAATACACATAAATTCCCATCACCAACTGTAATATCATATGTATTCCTTATGTATTTATCCATACAGAGGAGAGTGAGAAGAGACCACCTAGCAGCAATTGCCAAGGAAGCCTCAAGGACTTTCAAATTCTCTGCTTTCAGTTCCTGCTCTGCCACAATGGTTGACTCACAAGTAGCAGCAAAAGAAGAACCAGTAGCAGCACCTGCTCTTCCAACACTCACCTTTGCTTTCTTTCTATGTCACTCTTTACTATGGCTTCTATTGGGATCCCATTTGGACTATCATGAACTCAGCTGCAAAAATTTAGACATGACAGCAAAGAGATACTGAACATTGTACATTTTTTCTGACATCTAGTTGAAGCCCAGATATAGTAGCCCTACCCTGGCAATCAGGTATGTTGAAGGTGTGGGGCAAGCAGTGGCCAGTAAGTGAGTGCCCAGTGGGACCCCAGGTCTGCCCATATTGTCAAGCATAGAACAAAAGGAGAAAGTCAAAATTATTTAAAATCCTCTCAAGCGATTATGAGCTATCTATATAATTTAATAATTAGAGGAGTGAACACATAACGTTTTGTTTTTTGTTTTTTTTGTGCTACAGAAAAATTATAGACAGAATATTTCCAGATAGTGAAATAGCTAAAACATAAGCATGCAGATAAATGAAAAAAAACACAAAACCTTATGCAGTGCATTGGAAAAGAGAGAATTAAGTGCTTCCCAAAAATTATTATAACAATGTGATAATTGAAAAAAAAATTTTTTTTTTTACTGAGTACAGATGGAAATTCAGACAAAAATGAGTTCTTTACAGTACCTCTCAGTTTTGAAGTGCCTCAATTTACAAGTTTCAACTTACCTTCTGGATATGTACATTATAGTAAACCTTACAGCCTGCCCAGATTACCACCTTGATGTGGTAGGAGGATTCCATAGTGACCCTGACAATCATACCAATGGGAGTGGGAACTCTTGTTAAGCAAGTGGGCTTCTGCTCCAAGCAACACAGACTCTATATCCAAATACAGTAAATACTGGAGTCAGGTTGGCTGCATAGTAGCAAGTACAATCCAGTCAGAACACTGTTAAGTGCAAAGTGTTAAACAGATAATGAATTCCATTTAAATTAGACATTTAAAATTACTTAAATTTAGACCAGAGATTTGACCTGGATGACATATATGCAGAATATAAGATCACTGTAAGGAATACATTCATTACAACTTAACAAAAGAGAACCTGAGGAGCTATGGGAACATATGTTATGAAAACAAAAACAGAAAATAAAATCCCAGAATTTCAAAGAAGAAAAGATCGAAGTAGCTTTCATTACAGCCAGGAAAAAAGAGATAAGTCTTGGGCAACAAGGGACACAGAATTTCAACATTCAGCTAGAAGGGATAAAAAAAGATATCACAATTATAAATTTTACCCACCAGAAGAAAATAAACAGAAAAATGAAATGTATTTTTTTAAAAGATCAAAGATATCATAGGAAAATCTACAGCTAAGGTAGTAATCATGGGAGATCTAAAAGAGTAACAATGGAAGAGATCTAATAGAAGCAAATGAACAAAAAGATCAAAGTGTTATACTGAAAACCTTTACAATGGGATTATAGAATGACAGAAACATTTATATCCAGGAATCAGCTCTGCTGGAAAGAGAAGTCCAAGAGACAAAATAGATCAAATAGGAAAGTACCAGGTTCAGATGCTATACCTATTGAACAATTAAAAATTGCAGAAGAGGCAGTTGATGTGCTAGCAGCTGTGTCAACAAATAGGGAACAATAATAATAACATTATTTAGACATATTTGACTTGGGGTTAGAGGAAGATTGTTATCCCAGTGCCAGATACTTATTTTTTTAAGGCATAGAATATAAAAAAGGAGCAGGGGAAGAGCAATAACATTTTATGGGGTTCAGACAACCTAAATTGAACAAACTATGTCCCTGACTGAACCATGCAAGCTGGCATACTTTTTATATCTTTAACAGTATTAACTGGTTGACACTGTACTGCTCTTATGTTTTGTGATGTTGAGCTTATCTACTATATTCATTTTAATTATTTGATTTTTGTTATAACTTCCATGAAAACGCTATGCTGGAATAATAATTATTCCAATATAGCATTGTTTCGCGTTTTATTTCTTGCTCCCCTCCCATACAACAGCAGACTTTGCAAGGCTATTGAAATCGACAGGTCATATTTTCATTAGAGCAACAATTTAAATAGTGAAAAATTAAAATTGCATTATTCATATTATTCTTTCTTTAATTTGAAAGAACATGCACACATCTTCGTGCAGTTTCTAGGGTTCCCACCCAGATAGCAGATCCCAGACATGGCGCCAAAACCGTTCCTTCTCTTCAGGACCAAGAGCGACTCATTCTGAGTTTTTTAGTGCGCGTGGCTGATGACGCTTATAGTCCAATTGGCCGCCATGATAGTCTCTGTAAGAAAGGGGAGGATATTTGCATATTCGCCGTTTGGTCTATTTTGATTGGTAAATACAAGCTCCTCCTCCCTCTCTGACGGGCCCCTGCGCGTTTGCCGCTGAGGGGGCAGACAGGCGGCGGCTCGCAACCCTATCTTAGCTTCTGCGGTCCGTCCTTGGCATCATGTTGCGGGTCTGTCAGCGCGTGGGGAGCACAGCGGCTCAGGTGAGCAACACGAGAGCTGAAGCCTCAGGCCCTGCTCCGATCCCAGTTGCAGCTTTTCGTCACGGCGCCTACTTCTCGTAACAAATTGGCAGGGGAAACGGGAGAGGCCCCATAGCTCCAGCATGGCTTAGCCGCGGCCGTGAGGGAAAAACAGTACGTGGGAATTACTCGGTTGCCTGCAAGTTGCAGGAAGAGGGCGAGCGGAGAAACGCCGGTGGGATACGGCCAGTTCGCGTGGTGCGCGTTTAAATTAAGCCCACGCTTCCCATCAGGCAGTGCGGGCTGGTGCACTTTTTCCTAGGGAGGCGGCTCTGAACTTCTCTGCTGCTTCGGCTTGCAGTTACTACTTCTGTGACAGGCGTAGTAAGAATGATCAGAGCCTGGAAATGCTTGTGAGAACGCACGGTCAGGCGCCGGCCGGATATTGTCACTCTCAGTTGTCTGCTAGGTGGTGGGCACGGTCACTGGAAGAAGGCTGCTGGGGCTGGTAGGCTCCTTGGGTCACCTCTAATTCGGAGCATGGCCTGTAACTCCAGGAAGCTCTCGGTATTCCCGGACTTCCTCTACTGTATTGTCGTGAGAGGCAGTTGAGTAGCATCCAGCCACCATGCCAGTCAGAGGTTTATAGGCACAGTCCTTCCAATAACATAGAAGGACATGACCTTGTTTGAAATTTTTTTTTTTAAATTACATATTGCTCTCAGTGTTTGCTTTTTAGGAAGAGAGAGAGTGCAGTAAGCCATATAATCTGGAAGACCTGCTCCTTCATGTAAAGGGTGTGAAACAGGTAGAGGTGATTTGAATGCATTCAGCACATACTTTTGAAGCCACAGTTCGATTTAGCATATTCCACAACCTGCTCCTAGTACTGAAAAAACATCCAGTGTGTGAGTTTAGTTGCAAAGTAAGCCTTTACGGCATTACTTTATTCCATTCTTTGCTCATTTAGAATATCTTAGAATTCTAATCAGTTGTATCTTTGGAACATGTAATGTTACACCAGCTTGCTTTCCTTTTGGAGTTTAATTGTTAGCAATTATACCCTGTTTTTTAGTTCATGAGGGGCAGGTGGGAAATGTCATGATGCACAAGTTGTCATCATGCAAATGATGTAACACATGTCATCACATAATCATGCATGTATGGTCATTTTGACATCATCATGGCTTATAGATGCTGCTGTTCAGGTTGGCTCACAGTAATCTGTTAAAAATATCAAATATCTAGTACATTTTAGAAAAAGTTATCAGATTGTATTTATCATTTAAGAAGCAACATGAAGAAAGTTGTCTGAAATGAAACCTGAGCTGCCTCCTCAAAGTAGATAGCAGTGAGGCCAAATAAAAGACTTTGGACATTATAACAGAAAAAAACCTGGTTTGCATCTAAATCTATTTATACTATATTTAGTTATTATTTTTAAATAATGGTATTTATTAATCATAACCACAATATCATTTATTTCAGCATTACTGTATGTCAACTTTTAAGTCTCTATTATCCACCCACTATATCTATAGTGTTGTGAAATCTCTAACATAAAATTTAGTGCTTGCAGACTTGAATAGGGTGGCCCTTGAGAGAGACTTTTTAGAGCTTGAAGATTTTAAAAATCACCTAAAATTAAGATGGATTCTACACAGTATAGGTGTTATAGGATCTTTATAATATGATACACATCATGCTTCTATATTAACATGGTTTGTAGCTTTCAAATTTTAAAAATCTTGAACATCAGAAATGTACAAAAAACAAAATATCCTGAATCCAATATAAAAAGAATTATTCAGTTAGAAATCTTGCATCACAGGCAGGCAACTCTGATGCATCTGGTCTCTGATTTTTATTTCTTTAACCTCTGAAGCCTTCTCTAACTCTGCTGCTGAAATTTGGCAGCATGGTTTCTACTCAGTTTGAGGCAGAGAATACAACTATAGTTATTATAGCTTAACAGTTTTAAAACCATAGTCGGTGTAGCCATATCCATTTTACATCATTTTCCTGCCCACTATTGCCCTCAGCCCTCTACTCCCTGAATTTTAATATTGGTTTATTATTCATTATAAGCCCATATCCTTCCATTCTTCAAGCTTAAGAGATATTACTCCCTGTTTCAATTTTTCTACCACAGGGCTAAGATGTAGTAACTTGTGCATCTGAGCTTCTGTATCTGCCTTATATTAAGTGTGTCAATATTATTTAAGAAGAAAACTGCTTAGAAGAATATTTTCTCTTCTATTTGTTCATGGCTTTTTGTTATTATATACATGAGCTCTTTATTTAAGTGCTTTCCAATTCTTAGTTTTATAATAAACCATGAGGGCTTTCAGTTCTAATTTTAGTAACTACAGTTAACTACAGTACTTCTTAACTTATGTTTCATGGAATACCATGTTCTGCAAACAACTTGTAGGTATGCCACATATGTTTGTAAAAATAGTTAAACTTTACATGGCTGGTCATTCTCTACCATTGTTGTGTATATAGGGCTATGCAGGTCTTTTTTGACATGAATCAACAGGTACCATTGCTGCAATAATCTGAGTAGGGTAATTGATCCTGTAGAAGAGTGGCAAAACAGCTTGAAGCATTTTATTGCTTTACTGCAATGACAGTTTTTCTGTTCCTACACAAAATTTCCCATTTAAATTCCAAGGCAACACTGGAAACATGGGATAACTATTAAATTGCTTTAGTACTATTTGTTGAGCACTGCACTGCTTCACTGAAGAATTGCAATAGTTGTGTTGTACAACACCCACATTGGATTGAGCAACAGCACACCATATGGAGGTCACTGAATAGTGTCATCAGGCCCTGCAGGATGAGCATTTCCAGTGCCTGCAGTAGATCGTGGGGGAGGGGGCAGTATGATCTGTCCCACCTCCAAGCCCAAAGCACAAAGCCATGGGGGCTGCAGATGACTATGATTCTTGTGTGACTTGAAGGAGAAGTACTGCTGGCAGCTGAAGTCTCCAGTCTCTTGTTGACTCTCCATTTCCAATTATTTACTCAAGAAAGTGGTAGCAGCAGCAACATTAACAAATCCAAAGTGATTGATGAATAGCATTCTGTTCTTAACACAAATATTTTAAAACTCTGTTTTACAAAGCTTTATTGCCTTAAAAAAATAAGTCCTTTTCTCTGTCAGAGAAAAATGGTTATGAAAAATAATTGTGCCTCTTCTTTGATTTTCACATCTTTTGCTAAGCAAATTATTTGCTGAGCCAATTCCTTTTTTTTAATAGTAATTTTATTAAAATTACAATTACAGCAATAAAAACTAATACAAACTTTAAAAAAGAATAAAAAGAAAAAATAGAAGGTGCAGAAAAGAAAAAAGAGAAAGAAAAATAAAAAAGAAAGAAAAAATAAGAATATAGCCAAGAAAAAGAAAAGAAATATGTAAAGAAATGACTTCCCCCTTTATCACAACAAGTATAAACAATTTTAGTAATCTATCACCTTGTCTTAAAATACAGCAAATGATCTCTTCCCCATCCTATCTCTTATCTATAAATAAATCCATAAAGCCTCGGCATTTCAGTCCTGATGTCAGCAAAAGTCATTAAGGCCTACCAGAGATAACAGTATATCTATTTTAACCTTGATCAAATAAATAATCTTTATATTCCTTCCTTTTACTTCTAACAATCTTGATCTTTAGTCCCTTTAAATAATGTCCTAGAACTTTATTTCTTTTCATTTTTTCTTTGTCCCTTCTCACAAAATTGTTCAAAGCTTTAACAAGCCTCTTATAAATCCAATATAGGAAAATTACCCAGGTCATTCTTTTGGTTTGTTATTTGCATATCCCTTTTAATTATTAAGACATCAGCAAGTTTCTTTTGAATGTCCAGTAAAACATCTTTTTCCTGTCATTCTTGTAGCCTGTCATTTTTAAATCCACTTTCAAATCAGTCTCGTCTTTCCTCTTCCATAACATCTTTTAAACACAGTCTTAAAATTAACTTCTGGGTCCATTGTTCAAAAATATCCTTCACTATGTCCATTGTTAAAATATTTTGCTTCATTCTGTATTTGTAAGTTGAGCTTGAGTGTTCTTCTTTAATTGTAATCTATAGTTCCTTGTAGTTCAAATTTCCCTTTAGTTCCTAGAGGGAAACACTAGTTCCCTCTACTGTCAAATTTTTAAAGTTTTATTAATTTTTTTAAAGAATTCAAAACGAAAGCATTTTCCCACAGGAAGTATTCTTTATAATTAATTCCAAAATCTTATTTCAAATTTATCTGGACCCTTAGACCATTTATAATTTTCTAAAATCAAAGTTTTAATCACCTTTTTGCTATTCACACACACACAAAATTATGTCTATAAACTTGTATTTAAAACTTCTTTCGCTAAGTATTGAAGGAAACTCACCCAGTGCTGTAAAACCTGTCAATCCAAAGGTTCCTAATAGTTGAAAATCAGTTAACAAGCGATTTCTGAAAGTGATTAGAAAAGGAAGTATGCAAACTTAGTGTCCTTTCAAAGGCGCCAGCCACAGTTTGAGCAAGTTGGCTATTCCCTTGTCTCCCAGAGCTCTAAACCCAATGGAGACTGCTATCTTGTGGTCTCCTCGCAAGGAGCAGTTGTATGGAGCGCATGTGGGCAATCTCAGGTCCTCTCCTTGTCCAGAGAGGAATTATCGAAGAGCTTCACTCATCAGCTCTTCATTCCATCATGGTCACTGGCTCCACTTTTCACAGAGCCATTTTCAATCCACCATTTCTTCCCCAGAAGTCCTTTGTCTGAGCTGATTCCTTGTTATTTTTATTGTACCTTTTCCTATTTTAATTCAGTTCCTAGTCTCTTCTTTCCTCCAGTAGTATCTTCTGTTTCATTCTTTTATCCTTTTTTCTTGCATTCATAGCCTCCAGAACCCCATACTTCTCTGTCCACACTTTTGCTTAAATGAAATTTGAAAATATATCTCGTATTGTATGTCCAATCTCCAAGAACAGCTGATGCAGCTACAGCACCATCATGGAGGGGTTTTTTTTTCATGCATTTTAGATAGTAAGCTTTTCAGCAGGGTCTATTCTCTTTCATTATAATTACTTATAGTACAGTGGTACCTCTACTTACGAACGCCCCTACTTACGAAATTTTCGAGATACGACCAGCTCCGGCCCCAAAAATTTACCTCGATGTGTGAACTCTGCCTCGAGGTACGGCCATTTTTCCACCCTGACACGTGGTCCGCGGCCATTTTTCCATCCTGACACGTGGTCTGCGGCCATTTTTCCGCCCCTGACACGTGGTCTGTGGGCTTTTTTTTGCCCCGCAGCGCACGGGCGTTTTGCTGCCCCGCTGTGCCCCACTGCGCAGCGCGCGGGCGCTTTTCTGCCCCTGGCACGTGGCACGCGGGCGTTTTACCGCCCCGCCGTCCGGCGCGCAGGCACTTTTCCGCCCCTGACGCACGGTGCATGGGCGTTTTGCCGCCCCGCCGTGTGGCACATGGGCGCTTTTCTGCCCCTGATGCGCAGCGCGCGGGCGTTTTGCCACCGCACGGTGCAGGGGCGCTTTGCCGCCCCTGATGCGTGGTCCGTGGACGCCAGAACGGATTAACGGTAATTACATTGAACCTTATGGGAAAATTTGCTTCGGGGTGCGACCACATTCGGAGGGCGGAACGGATTAACCGTATTTACATTGAACCTTAGGGAAAAATTTACCTCGACTTGCGACCAATTCGACTTGCGATCAGAGTCATGGAACGGATTAAGTTCGTAAGTACAGGTACCACTGTACTTTATATTGAGCCTTTGTAATAGATTTTTTTTCCTAAATGTGTTCAAGTTTGTGGATAGATTTATTTAGCCAATCATCTCACCCAGGAGATTCTAGGTAGCATTCAAAGGTTAAAATCAAAAGGATAATAACAGTTTATAAAACAGTATACAAAAAAACACAAAATATAACACATGCCAGGGGTTAAAAAAATTCACTTCATGACTAAAACAGAAAGTAAACAACCAATTAACAGTGTTCTCTCAACCTCCCAGTCTGAATGTGTGTGGGAACATCTTTGTCAGCCTTTCTCAACCTTTTGACCCTTGAAATATTTTTCAGGCCTTGGGGAACCCCTGCACATTCAGGCTCAAACATAGGCCAGAAGTTACAAATTTATTATATTTGTTTCATGTGTAGGCCTGTATATGTTGATTAACAGTGTTCTTAAACTAAAAATAAAGAATAAAACTTATCTTTTTAATGTGAAATCTGTGCTTGTTTTTTGCTGCACAAATACTCAATTCTGGGCTAAAGTTGAGATAAGCACACACTGATTTCATCTTCAACTGAAATAAGACGATTTCTGTCTTTGCTTATGGTGCTTGTTAAATTAAAAAAAACTTGCTCACACATGTAAGAAATTGAAAACTCTAGCAAAATGTTCAATGCCTTCCTATGAATGGCAGGATACTCTTCACAGAAATCCAGAACTTGTCCATGGGAAGATCAGTGAATCTCATCTTGAGTGTACAATAAGACTGCAACACACAAAGTTCTTCCTCTTCCTTCAAAGTGAAGTTCTGAAGCTGAGCAGAAGATGCAGGGAAAGGATCCTTTACCCAGTCATATATTTGTGTTGAAAGGGAGGGAAAGTACTGATCAATTTTGTTCTGCAGTATTTCCTGGTGGTTTTCAATCAGATTTGGGACTTTTTGGTATTCTTCCTCACTCTCAAGCCCAAGCAGCAATGGAAATATTTCAATATTTCCTTTTGCAACATGATTTTTCCAAACATTCAATTTTCTTTTAAATCCAAGAATCTTGTCACTTGAAGTCAAAACATTTTCTCCAGTACCTTGCAGAGACTTGTTCAGCTGGTTCATGTGATGAAAGATGTCCAGTTTTTCACAGTTTTTTAAATTCTGAGTGAACTGATCTTTGTTCAATAAAGTTAACCATTTTTGTAGCATCATCCACCAACACCTCTCTGTGAAAAAAGCAGTGTGTTGTGACAACATCAGGATTTTCTTTTCTTACAAGAGAAATGAAACCTCTCATGGAGCCAACCATTGATGGAGCAGCATCAGTACCGATGCCAACACAGTTCCTCCAAGACAGACTTTTTGTTTCCAGATATAAAGACAAATCATTAAATACATCTTGGCCTTTGCACATTTCATGCACAGAAAAAGTTTTAATTTCACCATCATTTACAAATCTTACAAATGCCATAACATGACATTTATTCTTGGATAGAAGGTATCACCAACTTGGATGGAATAGCTGCTGTTCTTCAGTTTATCACACAAAACATCTTCAGCATCATGTGAGGTCATCAGTACACTGACTTATTGTACTGTTTGACAGCGGAACCTTTTCAATTTCTTGTACTGCATCTGGTCCTAGCATTTTTTCCCATTATTATTTTACATGCTGACATGATTACTTTCTCACCCAAAGTGTGACTTTTCCTTTGCTGTGTAATAAGTTCTGCTACTAAATAACTTGCTTCTTGGACTTTTTTACTGACTCTCATTTTATTAACAAAAACTTTACTCTGTTCTGTGATTCCAATAGCCATTTAAAATAATCAGAACTTTTACTTGTCATATGGCTGTGATTTGTAGTTAAGTGTCTTTTTAATTTTGCTGGAGCCATTGCTGCATTTGTAAGTTGTTTGCCACAGATGAAGCACAATGGAATAGGACAAGTTGGATTACCAGTTCATGTAAAATCCATTGATAAATAGCTTTCATTGTAAAGACAGACTTTTTTTTTGGAGTCTGTTGATATACCAGTGCAGGGAAATGCCTGAGAAGATTTAAATTCTTCATTATCATTAAACTTACCGGTTTTGTCCGTTCTAGAATCCTCCTCTTTCTCACACTTCCTCTTCAAAAATCGCCACATTGGACCCTCAGACATGACTAAACATGTACGAAATTTATTTAAAATAACAGGATAAATCACTACAGGAAGACTGCAGGAAAAAGATGTGAGAGGGAGAGACTGACATCATAGACTAAGTTGGACAAGTCCCTTAATTTCTTGAAAAATGCACTTCTCCCTCCCCTTCAATATATTCTTCCCTTCCTGCATTATAGCATTCACCTGTTACCAATGTTCTCTCCTATCTTGCATCAAAAATTAAGAATGGATTCAACCAAATAAACATAGTCCTACAGTGCACTACCAGAGAGCTCAGGAAGAGTTTTAACTAGATTTTTGTTCAGTGTCTGCTCATCACTGAGAGTGTGTTGCCCAAATTTGAATTAATTTTTCAAATAAATCATAATCTCCCAGGGAACCCCTAGTGACCTCTCAGGGAACCTTAGATTCCACGGAACCCTGGTTGAGAAACCCTGATCTTTAATGCCTTGTGAAAGGTCAACAGGGTTGCAGTCATCTGGAAATTTGGAGAAATGCTGGAGGAATTATATTCCAAAAGGCAAGTGCAGCAAGAAAGAATAAAACACCCTTCTTCTGCTATGATCCCAGGCTAAACACACAGGGTGAACTGGGGGCTCAGTAATTTGAAATGGGTGGGAACAATCTTCTCACTTTTGCCAGGGCTTACTAGTGCAAACAGGTGAGTTTGATTGAACAAAGAACAGAGTTGACAGTTTCAGTGCCATTGCTTGGATTTATTATATGCATGATGTATCTCACTTTGTAGATTTAGGATTATGTGGCATGCTCATATAATTGGCAAATTATTTATTGGATGCATATTTCCCCTTCCGTCCAAAGTAATATTTAGGCAGCTAACAGAATTTTTTTTTTTTAAATCTGCGCTCAGTCGTTACCGACTCTGCAGTGACTGCTTGGACGAGTCCTTGCAGTTTTCAAGGCAATTGTTTTGGAAGTGGTTTGCCAGAGCCTCCTTCCTAGAGCAGAGCCCAGCTGGTGAGCGCAGGAGGCGGGGTTTCCGTTGCTTCGCGCCCTTTTCGGGCGCGCGTGGTTTTTCGCACTTACCGGCAACTGCTCCCGACTCCTTTTTTGCAAGGCACCGCCAGCATTTTTCCTCCCACCGGAGTGAGAGTCCCCACCAGATACACTGAGGCAGATGATTCCTCAGATAAACAGACTATAAGATGTTTGGTGCTTTATAGATAAAACCAGTACTTTAAGTCAGAATTTCCCTAAGTGTGGTCAACAGCCTACCTTGTAAAAAAGAAAAAAAGGAAAAAAACCCTCTGACCAGAGAGAAAAGGAGTTTTTTTCTGAAGCCTCTGATAAAAACATTTGAAACTAAGGCTTTAAAAAGTTACTTTGCATGTGCATGACAGCTTGTCTACCGTTTTGTGTATATATAAAGTAACCCCCGCTCCACCCAAAAGAAAGAAGAGACCCAAACTGCTGGTCACAGGAGCTACTTGTATGTCCTTTTGGTTAAACAAATGATTTTTTTGTTTTTACACTCTCATTTTCATCTTGAATATGGAATAACAGTTGAAAAATGTTACTGGAAACACAGCTAAATTCAGTTAGCTCAAATGATGTGCTGGATAGAACAGGTGAGAATAGAAGATTAAAAACTTACTGGATTGCAGGTATTGCAATGAGTATTTGTAGTTTGGTTTCAGGTAGCATAATCATTTGCCACAGGGTAATCCTGTGTAAGTTGTCATGCAGATCCATCCAATGAGTGCATGAAACCAGCAAAACTGAAATACCATTTGGAATGCAAACATCCAGAATATGCATATCAGCCCATAGATTTTTTTTTTCTAAGTAAGAAAAAAAATTATATTCTTAAAAAAAATTAAAAGTCTCTGTGTTCTTCAATGAAAAGTGTGTTGGCATCATACAATTTGAAGGTTCCAAACTGATAGCTATAGTTTAGCTGTATACTTGCTATCTCCTGCATTGAACATTATTACTTTCTACATTTATAGAAGAAAAAACAAATAGGTTGGGCATACTTTTTTATCCAACAGTTCAATGAGATGTAGAAATAAAGATACGGCTGTTTTCTTTTGCTCCTGACGTAAAGTTTCTCTGTGATACAAAACAACAGAAAAACAACTTTCTTGTTTTCATTTTTAAAAATAGGTGTTTAAATTTGAAGGTTAAAAAAATGGTCCTAGTTATTTAAATTATATAACCCTGCTTTTAACTGATACTGAAAAATTGAGAACTAGTTTGATCTTTTAATATGGTAGTGTTATAATCATGGTAATGTTTGACAGTCTAGATGCTGTATTTTGCACCGTTTGAAGCTTGGGAAAATTAGGATAGCCTAATATAGATTGTGTTGTAGTAGTTCAATTGAATGTAAAGGCGTTTAAAAAGGGGTATAAATTAACAATAATAACAACTGCCAAAGAGACATTTCTGAATCTGAGATGGAAATTATTTAGAATACTTGGTATGAAATCTGGAAAGCTTCATATATGTCTTAATCAGATTAAGTTCTTGTTTTCATAGCTACCTCTAGCAAGTAAAAAATGTTTCCAGGTCGCAGAAAATAATTTTAAATTATTTCTGGTTTTATGCTACCAAAATGTCATACATAAACTTCATAGAAGTTGAAGTAAAGGTGGCCAGAAGGCAATAAACAACTACTTATTTGCAAGGCTGCTGTAATAGCAAACAGAATGTTAAAGATCGATAAGCACAAGTTACATGAAATGAATTTGAATTGAGTCATTATTCATAACATGCTGCATTTTTTTTAGAATTGTCTGTGTAGTAAAAGTTCACTCCGTTCTTCACGTCTGTCTCGTGGATATGCTACATCTGGAGAACCTGGGTACGTAGATCCATAACAGGCTTTTTCAGTTAGTTCTCACTAGAGATGATATGGGGAACCTTCCTCTGAGCATCCCGTACAATTGTTGGGAGATTTAGGGCAGTGTTGGCTGGGGAATTCTGGGAATTGAAGTCCACTCATCTTAAAGTGGCCAAGTTTGGACAACACTGATTTAGGGTATTCCTTTTCTTGACGGAACAGCACATTGGAGCTTAAAAACACATTTTTGTGTGTCCTCTTTTGTTGAATACAAGAAAAAGAAACAAAATTACAAAACAAATGATATGCATGACTAACTAAAACTAATTGTAATCATCCTTCCAACATTATTATATATCTCTTGGGAAAGCTAGCCTTCACATTTCATATACAATTTGATTTCTAGCTAGATAATGGGATTCCCTGCTCTGGGATTTTTTTTTTTTCTCCTTCACTTTAGATTTCAACACCAGCTGAAGTCTTGATTTTTAATTTTATTGGGTTTTTTTAACGTTTTGATAATACCTCTCTTGGGAATATCAATTTGAAAATAATGGATGAGATTATGGGGGAGGTGTTAAATTGTCCTTCATTGAAAGTATAACCAGATATTGTATAGTAATACACATACATATACATATACATACACACACACACACACATATATATGTTGTGTGTGTGTAGTGTATGTGTATGTGTATATGTGTGTATAATATACAGATATATATACAGATAATATATATACAGAACTTTTATGATAAGGTTATAGCTAATGATAGAACAAACGTGTGATCCCATAATATTTATTTATATCTTAATAGCATAATTCTGTTCTTGATACTCTGAATTTTCATAAAGGTCTATTTAAAGTTACCTTCAGGTTACTTTGTGGAATATTGTAATTTAATTTAGAAGAAATAAGATTAGAAACTAGTAAATGTTTTTTGTAATGACATTCTTATTTTTCCATTTATTGAATATTTTCACTTAAAGGAGAAATATGCTTTTTAAACATGTTAGGGACAGTAATAATGTCTTCTTGGAAATATATTTTTCCAAATCTTATCTAATCTCTTGATTTACAGTATTGAAATATGAAAATTGCATTGTTTTTATAGAAGGCAATTTATATTTACTGTCATGCTGATGCCCTTTAAGGAACTTCTGCAAAGGAACGCAAAAGAACTTCTGATAGAAATGTTAGAAGAACCTATTTTAGAAGAACCAGGGAAATGCAAAAGCTCTGTTAGGGGCAACAATTACATTTCTTACTGCTTTTGTAGAACAGCCAATCCTTTCCTGTGACTACTCATAAATTGTGTTTGGGGAAACTCCATTCACAGATTGCTTGTTATGTGTATATTAAGTTGAGAAAGAAGGGGAAAAAGCAGCTTTTCCTTGCATTGTACTGATGTTGCAGAGAGCAGCTGCTTTGAGGAATTACTGATAGTTGCTACATTGGTGTCCTGCTTGCTCCCAAGCTCTTTTTTGCCTTCAAGTCCAGCCTTAGTTATAATATACTGGGTTATATTTTATACATTATTGGGAATTATGTTTATGTCATGGTTTATAGGAGTTTGACATTTCTCTCATATACATGCAAAGATATATGATGTTGATAATCCCATGTAGACAGTTAAGAATTTTTGCTTGTTAACAAGTTAACCTAGGAAGACATTTGGAGGAGAGTAAAACTTTCTAACACAGATCTGATATTCTTCTTTCTTTGGGTTTTTTTTAAATTACATACATAAAAACATTCGTGTTTATTTTCTTGTTTAAACAGTGTCTCTGCAGGGAAAATAATTGGTGCCAGTGTTTTGTTTGTTGGTGGAGGAATAGGTGGAACTATTTTATATGCAAATTATGACCCACGCTTCCGAGAAAATGTAGAGAAGACAATCCCTTATTCCAGCAACTTGTTTGATATGGTATTGGGTCCTCTTCCTTATAATTCAACACCAAAGAAACCAGTAAGTTTCTCCTTTTCCTGAAGTAGCATATGCTTTGTTTCCCCAATTTTAAATTATGCTTAGAATTTTGAATGCATTATTAATATGTAATTCAAACCCCCTAACTATTCAGAATACCATTTTTTTCTAGAATTACCTCAAAAAGATTTTGTGTTTTTAAGAATCCCCTTAATGAAGCATTGGTTAAAGGCTTTTCTGGCTTCTGATAATTTTCTTAGCTTGTTAGCTTTTAGCTTGTTTTAACTTTAGGATTTAGTTTTTGCCCTTGAAAATGAAATTCTTTCCTAGTGAACTTTGTTTATTTCACAGCTGAGATGAAATTCATGGTAAAGTTATGTCATGAGGTACTGGGAAGGCAAAAGGAAATTTTTTTTTCTGTGAGGTGGGAACATCTTACCAGTCTCCATGATGGCAAAGCACAAATGGAAAGATTAAAATTACAACCAGAAAACCTACTAACTAATGGAACTAAATGTTTACTCCCACAGATACAGTCAGCTCCATTAAAGATCTCTTCTGTAGCAGAAGTAATGAAAGAATCTAAACAACCAGCTGCCAGATCTCCAAAGAGCAAAACAGATATTCCTTCAGCCACTAGTGAAGAAAAAGAAGGTAACAACAGACTATTGCCATAAAAAACCAACTGGGCAGGACCATCCTATTTATAAAAGATGTAACATTTTTAGATATTGAAACTAATTGTTATTTTGAAAATCTATTTTTATTTTGAGAGTATTAACACCTGCCTATTCTTTTATATTCAGTGCTTGCTGATAACTTCTGCTGTCAAAATATTACTTCAAAAAATATTTTATGTATGAAATGGTTAAAAGGTTAAAAGTATTATATAGTAAATACAAGAACCAGGAATCTTCAGAAAATTATTTTATTTATTTATGTATTTATGGTCAAAGAAGAAATTAAAAGGAAAAAAGAAAAGAGATATTTGTGGGATTAATTGAATAAATTAAGACAAGGAAAAAT
Source organism: Python bivittatus (assembly GCF_059951505.1). NCBI lineage: Eukaryota > Metazoa > Chordata > Lepidosauria > Squamata > Pythonidae > Python > Python bivittatus. The sequence continues at coordinate 5,591,426 of NW_028277028.1, forward strand.
AATATATAATAGATTAAATAGATTAAATTAAATAAAGTATTTTATATGTATATATAAACAGCAGCAGTAAGAGAATAAATAGCATTGGATATCTTTTTAGATCCCCAAACATCCAGGCACTCCAGGCCTAAACAAAGTAAACCCATTGTCTTCTCATAGCAGCTACAATAGAAGAAAATTTAGAAATATCAGTGGAGAAACCTGCTAATAAAAAGTGTACAGTCTTGACACTCAGACTAACCCTTATACTCACCAACAAAGGGGGTATATCAGAATCAATAGCCAATCTTGATGTAAGGGACAGTACAACAGAACATGAGTTATTGATTCAGCTATTTCTGAGCATATGCAGTTATGATCTCATTGGGAAATATTTTAAACTGCCCTTCCACAAGTTTGGTGGCAGGGCATTAAATCTCGCTAATTTGAATACTTTTCAGCATGAGGGGGAAGGTTTCTTAAAATAGTTAGGGATAGCAAAAAGATTGAGATATAAATTCTGTCAGTTATAATTTGGAACATTGGATCTGCCAGTTTGTAAATCAAGATCTAAAAGATGTTGCTTTATTTCAGAAATAGCTTGCTCCAAACCAGTTGCTATTGGTAATTGGACTGATAGGCCACAACAGGAAAGATAATTTTCTATGGCTTTTTACAGGAGGAGTTGAATTTTTCTCCAGGAACAAGTTGGTCTAAAGAGTTGCTCCCAAAATGTAATTTCAATCAGTATCTCAGGTGGCAACTTCACATGCAAACAGCTTTTAGAAGGAGCTCCTAGTTTAAAGTTGCAATAAAACATTAGAGATGAATCAAGAAGCATGGGACATTATATATTAATAAAGGCAGAATTGCACACCATGGAGTAAAAATTAGATTACCTTAGCTCTAAAAAGTTTAATTGCCATTGGAAAAAATGTGTTGCCTTTACAACTAACCTATCTGGTTATTACATTTGAATTCTCTATGCACAAGATAAGGCTTTGCCTATTCGTTGCTTCCATATGGAAAAGGAATGAAAGATGATACCTTGATATTTAAAGCACTTGGTTTGTTCTATTAGGATGCCATTTATGATAGCAGTTGGAATATTTTTTTTAAAAAGACTGCCTTTGGATTTGAATAATTTGTTGCAAGCTTTTCACAGTGTCAGAAGCTAGCTCCTTCTCTGTCTCAAGTAGGACTTTGGAGGAGGCTCCAGAGTCCTGCTTGAAGCAAAGAAGGAGTGGTAGTAGCAGTGGCATGTAATAATTATGGATGGGGGTCTTTGTATATGTTTACAGGTCAGTCAGTTCGTTGTGACCATAGGTCGTAGGTACATGACATAGCATAAAGAAGGAATGCAATTAGTAAAAACAGTAAGAAAAAGAAAAAACAATCAAAAAAGCATATAAGAGAATTAAGTTAAGATGGAATCAATACTACCTAAGTTTAAAAGAAATCTTGGCAAAGATAATGACCTGACTGTTAACTTTTGGAATCACATCCACAAGAAATAGTTCAGTCATTTAGCATCCAACCCCTTAAGTCTATTTATCATCAATATTTACAGCAGGCTCAGAAGTCGCTCACATAATCTCAGCAACAGGTGAAGCATTATCAGTTCCAGCTCCAGGAATGCAGGAGGAGGAGGAATGCAACAAAAGTCACGTTCATTTTGAAGGAAAGCAAAAACCTCCTGACTTAGGTATTGTCTGTTTATCTGCAAAATTCTGAAACAAAAACAATTATGGAAATTCAGAGCTAGACCCATTATGTGTGGATGCTGTCAAGATTCCTGCCATCTCTTTGAGGCAAGAATTCCTCCATTGTTTGACAAATGTCTTGTTTAGTATTTTATTCTGCAACTTGTGTATAACCACTTTTAATATTTTGTTATTTATTGTGCTTACTTCCTTGAGACGTTTAGTGATATCGAGAGTTGATAATTATGTCCCATATCTAAGATGCATCAATTGATTTAAGGTGATTAATTTTTATGACTCTGGAATTGTCATTTGATGACAATTCAGAATTTCTTTACAGCAGCTTCTAGCATCTGCTTTTAGTAATCACCCAAAAACAGTTGATTTACATATGCAGGTACAATGTAAGGGGGAAAAAAGTCATAAAATTATTGTTAGTTTTGTGTAGGAAGTGACAAAACTGTATTTTGATTATGAAGTGAACATCCCTCTTCAGGTCAAGTCAAAGTTTATTTCAGTCAAAGACCAACGTAGAACAAAACAATTAAGTTTTGTTAACAAAAAGTTAACATCTCTCTTCAGTTCTATAGTTCCTAGTTCCATTATTGCTATTACATATTTCTATTATTATTTTAATATTATATTAAATTATATTAAATAATATTACATATTTCTACAGTATTAATCTTTGATTTTAAGAAACATTAATGAAAAATATAGGCATGTACTATTTTAGATTCTTAATATATTATTGGGGTGAGGCAACTTGTTTATTGTTGTTCAGTTTAAAATTTGAGTGTGAAAAAATACCTTTCTCAATAAAATAACCCTTGAAGATTTTTTGGAAAGCTTTAGTGGTATAATGCAGAGTTGACAAAGTATAAAATATAAATACTGTTCTTAGAAAGCTTTGTTGTTATTCTTTTTTTTTTATTTCCAAGAGACTGTCTTTCTTGATAATGCTTGCCTCAACCTCTTTATTTTCTCCTTTAGAACCACTTAACATGAATATATTATAATTTCACTGTACTTAACTGCTTGTGTAACTATTTTTAAATCTCTCTTTAATGAAATCTTATTGAGAAAAAACTTCTTTGTCATAGTACTTAGATGCCATAAGGAAATAGAGATTTAAGAGTTAAATCTTTATGTACTTCTCTCCCTCCTTCCGAGATGGGTACTTTCTTAACTGAATGAATGTGTTTCAATTTCTCTTTGAAATTAGATGATAATAAGAGCATCAGTTTCAGTACAGATAACAAAGAATGCTGTTTACTCTTTTATCTAGATAAAGAATTGGTCAATTGAGGATGGTATGTAGGTAGGATCTTACCTTGAAGCAATTTCATTGATTTCTTCTGGCCTTACCAGATTTTAAATCAAAGTCCAGGAGAACGAAAAGGAATATGTTTGCAGGTTATGGTAGTGTCCATAAAGGTTATTGTGGTCCACTGCTATTGATTGGTAATAAACCAAAATTTGTGGTTATCAGGATTTTGCTTTCTCTGTTACTAGTTTTTAATATGTTTTCTTGGATGAATATTATGTTTTGTAAGGCTTTCCCCCCCAGGCAGCCACCATCCCCAATTTTAAATGGTGCCTCTGTGTTCTCAATTTTGGAGTTGAGGTGCAAACAGAATTTCATTTTGGCACTAGCTGATCAAATTGCTCCAAGATACTTCAGTTTCCACTACCAAAACACAGGCCCAAATTTTATTTTAAGATCCAGAGGAAAATCCATCATCAAAAAGAGCAACTCCTGTCTCTTTCTCTACTCTGGAGTTAAAAGTAGTTGGAAGTTTTCCCATGCTTGTACTAAGTTCTACAGAGCTCAGTGTCAGTGCATAGGTTTTGCCGCTGTCTCCCCAGATCCAGGGGAGGGTTAAGGCTTCAGCTTCTCTTCATGCTATTTTCAGGGTGAGCAGAAATGTGAGTCCCTGTTGTTTACACTATAATTTCAAGATTTCTGTCTAATGCATGAATTAATGCCATCAGAATGACTGAAGGCATAATTCCATAGTTATTAAACTCTTATTGCTAATTGGTTTATAACCAGGTATTAGGAGGACATCTAATACCTGCAAAATGCACTTCCAGCACACAGGCCATTATTGAAATCTAACAAGGAAATCACTTACTTACGAATAAGCTTTGCTTAGTCTTGGTTTTCCTTTCAGTGTTGTATTTAAAAACATTTATATTTAGGCAAAGAACACCATCGTGGTGATGCTGTTGTAAAAGAAAGACCACCCGAAGAGGTTGCAGCTCGTCTAGCACAACAAGAGAAAGAAGAACAAGATAGAATTAAGGGTACGTGAGCAGATAGTGTAGCTACTTCTACCCAATTCCAAAAACATGATTTTGATTCCAGTAGTTCTACAAAACCTTAATGGAATTTTTGATTTCACCCATTGAAAAGGTAATTAATTTATGTGGTTCATATTCATTTTATAGCATTTAAAGATATTCTGATTAAAAGTAGATTCATGGGCTGTTTTAGTATGCCTTCTGTTTAGTTTAATCCTTATTGCTTCCCATGAGGTTGCAAAGTTGTGCACCAAAATACAATTTAGGGTCATGGACCAGTGTCTAGAAAAAGTACCCCATAAATGCAAAGCCGTGATGAGTGAATCTGGAACTTTTAAGTGCTTGCAGATAAGTCAGAATGGACAGTCAACTTTAAACATTTAAATCTGGCTTCTGGTCTTGACTTGTCTAAACATACCTCCAGGTCTGCATTTCATGAAAAATTATAGTCAAATGCCAGATCCTTGTTTGTTCTAATTTGAAGGGAACCATGAAAAAAGATATTAAAACTAAACTGGAAGACTAAATTAAACTATGTGAGGTGAATGATCTGTAAAATTAATCATAGTTTTTTATCTTTCCCTTCCCAGCACTTGCAGCATCCTTGGAAAGGGCTTTGAATAGCACCTCTCGTATCACTTTGCAAGCAATTACTCTCCAGGAAGCTGCTGTCCAGGCAGTCAATCTGCATGCTCAGAAACTGAAAGAAGCTATGGATAATTCTGAGGTGTGCATGTTTTTATTTTTATTATATTTACATTTTTGTAAGTTTTGTTTCTTTATTTTTAATAGCTAAGGAAAGGCTACTAAATATGGCATGCATCTCTATAGACAAAAATGGATGCAGATGGTGGGATGTAACGTTATTCAACAGTATAGGCAGTCCTCACTTACCTAAAGTAATTGGGACCGGGAACTCCATCACTAAGTGACGCAGTCATAAGGCACAACGTCACATGAGTGCACTGACTTACAACAGCAGTCTGGAAGTTCCAGTTGCCATCATTAGGTGAATCCTGCATGGTCTCAATGTCCTGCGGTCACATGATCACCATTTGTGACCTCCTGCCAGCTTCCCCATTGACATTGCTTGTCAGAAGCCAGCAGTGAAGATCGCAATGGTGATCATGTGACTGGGACCTTGCAACTATCATAATTGTGAGCCGGTTGCCAAGCACCCAAATCACGATCATGTGACCTCAGGGATGCTGCAACAGCTGCAACTATGAGGACCCGTCATAAGAACCCCTCATTCATGGGTGGCTGAATGAGTGGACATTAAACGAGGACTACAGTGCTACCTCGGGATACGAACGCCTCTACTAACGAACTTTTCGGGTTACGACCAGCTCCGGCCGCAAAAATTTACCTCGATGTGCGAACTCCGCCTCGGGGTATGGCCATTTTTCCGCCCTGACACGTGGTCCGCGGCCATTTTCCCGCCTCTGACAAGTGGTCTGCGGCCGTTTTCCCGCTGCGCCACGCCCGGCTGTTTTCCCGCCACGCCGCACCTGGCCGTTTTCCCGCCACGCCGCACCTGGTCGTTTTCCCGCCACGCGGCGCCCGGCTGTTTTCCCGCCCCTGACGCGTGGTCCGCGGACGCCAGAACGGATTAACAGTAATTACATTGAACCTTATGGGAAAATTTGCTTCGGGGTGTGACCAAATTCAGAGGGCGGAATGGATTAACCGGATTTACATTGAACCCTATGGGGAAATTTGCGTCGGGTTACGACCAACTCGGGATACGCCCAGAGTCACGGAACGGATTAAGTTCATATCCCAAGGTACCACTGTACCTGTAATACTGTTCACTTATTAAACCTGAGATGCTGTTACAGTTTTCTGTTGGAACACATGACATTACTGTGGGAAGATTGCAAAAGACTAAGAGGATGATAGATAAAATGTATTCAGTGGCATTGCATAACTGCTCACTGCAATGCAAATTGTGTATCTAAATAAGATTATGTAATTTTCTTGCTTTGGGGGCAGGGGGTGTTTAGAGTAAAATATCACAAACTGCTTCTGGTTGAGAAAATTAACTTGGACCACCCCAGGAAGAATCAGATCAGCGTGGTCTGGGAATCTCTAGAATGTTCCATTCCTGTAACAGTTGATTTTGTATATACTTAACTGACAGTGTAATGTTCCTATTCAGAAAGGGTGTTTCTCTATTAGAGAGATAAGAAAAGTTAATAACCGCTATGACTCATCACAAACACAACTGATATTCTTAGTACATTTTTGAAAAAGGCATCTAAAAGGAGGGGTAGGAGCATTAGATGGGTATGGGGGGGCATAAAGGTTAGTATGTGGCAGACTATATATCTATCAAATTACAGAGTACTCTAGTATGACGAACTGGAACCTCATTAAAACTAGTTTATGGCACAGGTCATCATTTGATGAATTTTAATTGCTGCTGTGCAGAACCTGGCAACATATGTTGTAGCAGGGTTGGTATCTGAAAGCAGCAAGGAGGTGTAGAATTGTCCTTTGTGCCCTGGGTATTTATGCAGTGATGGTGAGATGAAGCTAGTACGAATGTCTCTGTAATACAGGCACTGGAGAAGCACATGCTCTGTTGTTTCTGTGTGTCCAGAGTCACAGGGGCATTGTCTCTCCGGGTAAGGAATCGTTCTGTGTTGGCCTTCAAGGACAGCTGAGGGGAGGGCATGACTCTGAGTTGTCAATTATATTCTTTTTCAGGAAAAAAAAAAGGGATTCTGCTCTTTGTGAAAAGAAGTATTGAGCAGGATTTAAATGATAATTTCATAAATGGAAAGAATAGTCAAGTAAATAGATTTGACTCTAGATTCTGCTGCTCTTGAGCCATTGAAAGTTGTAATAATATTGGTCACAGAGATCTGCTTTGTAGTCTAGATCCAAGTTCCTTGAGCCATTGGGAAAGCTCCAGTAATACTGGTCCCAGAGAACAGCTTTATATTAGCAGCTTTATATTAGTACTGGCCACTGCTCCAGATCTCGTAGTGAATCTGTCAGCATAGGAGGACATTCTGTCACAGGATACATTATTCTCCATAGTCTGTTGGAGGTTTTAGTCTGTTCTTAGGCACTTGAAAATAGAGCTGGCAGGAAAGAGTTAACTAAACCTCTTCCAACTAAGAAGCAGGTTTTTGTCATCTGGTGGAGGGAACCTTCCTCATCTCACCTTCTATGCATCACATCGGTAGGTTAGTGCCTCTTTTACATCAGTGTTCCAGAATATTCTTTACCTGAGATGAATTGGCAGGAGCCCAAAACCCCAACTGCCCATATAATATGTCTGCCTTCAGTTTGTATTTTTCCATCACCGTTTTCATTTTTAATTCTTTCCATCTGTCTGTCTATACATATAATTAATAGTTTAGTATTTCTCTTTTCAGTAGCATTTCTTTGTTATTGTGAAACCTATGGCCTTTCTTCTCCAATTTTAGGACTAATATTCCCCCTGCAATCATTTTTTAATAATCTTCCTGAAGGTGAGAAACCTGTCTTCCATGCTAAGGAAGATCACTTGTCTAACCACTAAATTAATTCTTACCATGTTGCTGACCATGCCTGTAAGAATATTGCTAGAATGGTTACACAAAGCAGATATTTTGGCTGTATGCTTTTTTTATCTTATCTACACTATTCTAAATTTCACATGGTAGGAAAATAATGCTTGGGATCATCCAACAAAGATTAGAGCCCTACAGAGAAAGAGAGATGTCAGATGTTCAAGGTGGTTTTAAAAAAGGCCGAGGAACAAGTTATTTCTGCTAATGCATGCTGGATAATTGAGAAGTCCAAAGAATGCCAAAAAGAATTATACCAACTTGTCAACCCCACTAGGTAGATCAGACCAGGAAATCAACACCACAGGAAAACTAGAACTACCTTTATTGAGATTAGCTATAGTAACAGAGTCTTGCAAATCTGATTATGCTGTACTTCCTCCCCCCCGCCATCTTATATCCCAGTGAATCAGGGAGGTGTCTGCCTGAGCTGCTTCCAAAGATTATCCTGTTTCTCAGGGCTTAAAAAATGTTTCAGCCCCCTTTGCTTAGGTAGCGTTTCTTACATATTTCCATCAAGGTCATCTTCCATATTCTCTACACAAATATAATCAATTATGTTGATTATAGAAGTGCCTTTGATTATGTTGATCTTGTCAGTTTGTGAAATGTACTTAGGAAAAAGGGAATTCAATCTCATTGTCCTGAACAGGAAGACCAGACAGAACATGGCAAAGGGGTGAGATGAGGCTGTATGCTGCCTCCATATTTATTTAACTTACATTCTGAGTATATCCTGAGGGAGGTTAGATTGGAAGAAGAAGCATCAATAATCTGCATTATCTTGATGACTCTGTTAGTTAAAAATGCAAATGATCTGGAAGCTCTAGTAATAAAACTCAAGGAGTCGAGTGAAAAGAAATGGAGTTACGACTAAATCTAAGGCCAAATTAATAACAACAGATATAGCAACCAGCCTTAGAATTGACAATGAAGATATTGAAGTGGTGGATAGTTTGTGCCTTTTAGGATTAACTATCAACAATAAAGGAACCAGCAGCCAAGAAATACATTGCAAACTAGCACTTGGTAGAGTAGCAGTGAAGGTCTTGGAAAAGATACTCAGATGCCAGGATGTGTATATACCTTCAAAGATCAGAATTGTACAGCCAGTGGTTCTTCCTGTGACGTTCTATGAAAGCAAAAATTGGACTTCGAAGAATCAGGATAGAAAGAAGCTTTTGAACTTTAGTGCTGGAGAGGACTCCTGAGAATGCCATGGAAACAAACAAATGGATCAAAGAATAAATCACTCTAAGAGTTCTCACTTGAAGCACAAGTGACCAGGCTCAAATTATCATATTTTGACACATTATGTAAAGACCTAGCAGTCTTGAGAAATCTGTAATGCTGAGAATGGTGGAAGGAAAGAGAAAAAGAGGCCAACCAGCAGCAAGATGGCTAGACTTGTGGCAGTGAATGCACCACTGGGGAACCTGAAGGGCTGGGTTAGGGACTGATCTTCCTGGAAAAAGTGCCTGAGAAGAGCAATATATTGATGGACTTTTTCCATTCAGCATGACTGGATGCTCAATATCAAAGTTTTCTAATATATCTTTTGTCAGTAGTATGCTGTAATAACAGATATACAGTCAGGTCCAGAAATATTGGGACATCGACACAATTCTAACATCTTTGGCTCTATACACCACCACAGTGGATTTGGAATGAAACAAACACAATGTGCCTTAACTGCAGACTGTCAGCTTTAATTTGAGGGTATGTACATCCAACTCAGGTGAACGGTGTAGGAATTACAACAGTTTGCATATGTGCCTCCCACTTGTTAAGGGACCAAAAGTAATGGGACAATTGGCTTCTCAGCTGTTCCATGGCCAGGTGTGTGATATCCCCTCAGTACCCCAATTACAATGTGCAGATAAAAGGCCCAGAGTTCATTTCAAGTGTGCTATGTGCATTTGGAATCTGTTGCTGTCAACTCTCAAGATGAGATCCAAAGAGCTGTCACTATCAGTGAAGCAAGCCATCATTAGGCTGAAGAAACAAAACAAACCCATCAGAGAGATAGCAAGAACATTAGGCGTGGCCAAAACAACTGTTTGGAACATTCTCAAAAAGAAGGAACGCACCGGTGAGCTCAGCAACACCAAAAGACTCGGGAGACAACAGAAAACAACTGTGGTGGATGACCGAAGAATCCTTTCCCTGGTGAAGAAAACACCCTCCACAACAGTTGGCCAGATCAAGAACACTCTCCAGGAGGTAGGTGTATGTGTGTCATAGTCAACAATCAAAAGAAGACTTCACGAGAGTGAATACAGAGGGTTCACCACAAGATGTAAACCATTGGTGAGCCTCAAAAACAGGAAGGCCAGATTAGAGTTTGCCAAACGACATCTAAAAAAGCCTTCACAGTTCTGGAACAACATCCTATGGACAGATGAGACCAAGATCAACTTGTACCAGAGTGATGGGAAGAGAAGAGTATGGAGAAGGAAAGGAACTGCTCATGATCCTAAGCATACCACCTCATCAGTGAAGCATGGTGGTGGTAGTGTCATGATGTGGGCATGTATGGCTGCCAATAGAACTGGTTCTCTTGTATTTATTGATGATGTGACTGCTGACAAAAGCAGCAGGATGAATTCTGCAGTGTTTCGGGCAATATTATCTGCTCACATTCCGCCAAATGCTGCAGAACTCATTGGACGGCGCTTCACAGTACAGATGGACAATGACCCAAAGCATACTGCAAAAGCAACCAAAGAGTTTTTGAAGGGACAGAAGTGGAATGTTATGCAATGGCCAAGTCAATCACCTGACCTGAATCCCATTGAGCATGCATTTCACTTGCTGAAGACAAAACTGAAGGGGAAATGCCCCAAGAACAAGCAGGAACTGAAGACAGTTGCAGTAGAGGCCTGGCAGAGCATCACCAGGGATGAAACCCAGCGTCTGGTGATGTCTATGCGTTCCAGGCTTCAGGCTGTGATTGACTGCAACGGATTTGCAACCAAGTATTAAAAAGGGAAAGTTTGATTTATGATTATTATTCTGTCCCGTTACTTTTGGTCCCTTAACAAGTGGGAAGCACATATGCAAACTGTTGTAATTCCTACACCGTTCACCTGAGTTGGATGTACATACCCTCAAATTAAAGCTGACAGTCTGCAGTTAACGCACATTGTGTTTGTTTCATTCCAAATCCATTGTGGTGGTGTATAGAGCCAAAGATGTTAGAATTGTGTCGATGTCCCAATATTTCTGGACCTGACTGTATTTCTGAACCAAGACAGTGCAAATCTGTTGACTGGGGACTGCCTGCTCTGAAAGAAGGCAACATATTTTTTGATTTTGTAAACATACACCTTGCATTGTTGAATGAAAGCTATTTTTTCAGAGTGAGCTAGCAAATTTGTATATCCTCTGAATATACAAATCCTCTGAAAAATAGGAGGAACACCTAAAAGGGTTTGGATAATCTGTGCCACAAATGTGATAATCTGAAATAATTAAAATGATTGGATATCTTGCATATCTTGCTAGGCTCCAAGTGAGAAAAAGACAGCTCAGTGGCGAACTTTGGAGGAAGCATTGAAGGATCGTAGAAAAGCTGTGGATGAAGCTGCAGATATCCTATTAAAGGCCAAGTGAGTATTCTAGTCTAAATTTAGTCTACTCTGACTAAATTTGAACTATTAAAATAATAACAATTGTAGAGTTTTGTGTTAGATTTTAGTTGAACTAAACTGTAATTTATATGGATTGGGGTTAGTGTGTTGTTCTCCCAGCTGTTATGGTTTCTGAACTATTTGCAGTTTAAAGTAAAGTATAATCCCAGTCAATTTTGGCTTCCTCAACAAATAAGGTTAAGCAAACTGGCTTGATATTATGTGTGAACTCTGTTAGTGACTGGGATCAATAGTTTAAACTTTTTCCATTTAAATTACACAGTTCAAATATAATTATAGAAGCATTGTACTGCTTAACGATGGTAATTGGGACCGGAATTTCTGTTGCTAAGTAATGTGATTGTAAAGCGCGATGTCACATGACCACATTGCTTAGCAATGGCAATCCCAGCAGTCCCCGTTGCTATCATTGTGACCCTCACAGGTCGTTAAGTGAGGACCTCCTTGCAACTTCTTGCCGGCTTCCAACAAGCAAAGTCAGTGGGGAAGCCACCTGGAAGTTGCAAGTCCCAGGCGGCTCACAAATAAGCCGGTGGGGAGGTAAGTGGCTGCTGCCAGGTCAGGTGTGTGGGTGGCCAGTGAAGCGCCATGTGAATTCAGCCAGGCCAGGGTGGCTGTTGCCAGGTTGGGGAGGGTGCATGGGTGGCCGGTGAGGCATGGTGTGAGTGTGGCTGGGTGGGGGTGGCTGCTGCCGAGTTAGAGAGATTTACTGGAGCAACTTGTGACCTTCCTTGCCAGCTTCCCCATTGACTTTGCTTGTGGGAAGCCAGAAGAGATGGTCACAAATGGCGATCATGTGACTGGGATGCTGTAACTGTTGTAAGTGCAAGCCGGTTGCCAACTGCCCAGATTGCAATCACGTGACCACAGGAGTGCTGGGCGGGCCAGAACTTTGAGGACCAGTCATAAGTACCACTCATTCAGCGTTGTCATAACTTTGGTTGCTGAACGAGTGGTTGTTAACCGAGGTCTACCTGTAGATAATGCTCAATGACCTAATTAAAAACAAATTAATTATTTAATTTTTAAAAGTTCATACTACCCAATTTGGGTTCCCATGTGAGAATAGAGATTTTGTCCAGTTTAAAAATATTTATTTATTTAAACAAATTTATATAGCCGCCCATCTCACAAATGTGTCTCCGGGCAGTGTACAACAAAAACAGTTAAAAACAAATATAAACAACTATAAAAAGCAATTAGACATAAATAAAAACCAAGATTAAAGGAGAATGGACAACATTCTAAACACAATACAACCATCTCGCAGGCTCCCTGTTCCTATGGGATCCCCAAAATTCCTGGAAAAAACATGTTTTAAGGACTTTCTGGTGGGGCTAACCTCACCTCAGAGAGAATGATGTATATAAATATGTTTTTATATCTTGGCACCCATGACACTGTATGAAATTGTGCAGTGATGCCTGTTGCCTAAAAAAATTAATGACCCCTGCTTTATAGCAGTGACAGATTTAATTTTCATCATTTTTTTGCTTGAACAAACAGTGAATGCTGGTATAATTGATGGCTTCTGGTTTCATTTAGAGAAGAATTAGAGAAAATGAAAGGAGTGATTGATGGTGTCAAGAAGTCTCACATATCTGGGGTCAAGCCTCACATACAGGCTGCAGAAGAGAACCTTCATCGTATGATCACTGACCTGGACAGTGTCGTCAAAAAGGTAAACTCAGCCAAAATTGGGTTTTATAGATTTTCACTGATGTTATGAATACTTTAATACTGAACTTTAATATTAAAAATTCATTTTTGATATCTAAGAAATAAGTTGATATATTTTCCCATAATGAATTACAGTATGATTAAATAAATAAAATAATATTTTGCTGAGAAATAGATGAGATAGGAGCTAATTTCAGTTTTCTTGTTTCAAAAGACTTTATTTCATTTTTGTGAATTATTGGGTAATTACTGTTGCTTTTGCATTTTTCTGTCCTGAACAGTGTCTCATCTCTATTGTTCTTATGTATTTCTAACTAAGGATTTTTAAAAATTGTACTTTTAACAAAATCAGAGGTTCGGCAGTGAGAACCTAGGACAAGAGCTGGGAACATGTGAAAGATTGCTGCTTCTTCTAAAGCAAAAAAATCAAATTCCTTAATTATAACTGGTGCTATTTGAATGATTACCTGTGTGGACACATAGTGGTCTTGTATACCTGCACACAGAGCTTCTCAGAAGTCCATAGAACTACAGTTAAAGAATGGACATTCACGTCTTTTCCCTGGACAGGGATTTGATCTTTTTCACATTCGTCCTTTAGAGCAGATGCTCTTCCATTCAATTCCATCAGTTAGAAGCTAAAATATACCAGCTGTGGGGAAAAAAGGCAGGTTATGTGGGTAACATTCATTACTCTTCTAAGAACCACATAGCCAGCCTGTCTTTTTTCCTCACAGTCTCTCTATAGTCCTGGAACGAGCAACTAGGCTACCATGCCCCAGGTAGGTGCAGAGGTCCTATTTGGACAAATGAGAATAGGAGAGCTCAATGAATCCTTGGGGACGCCGTGGTGCAGCGGCTTAATGACGCTGGAGTTTGCTAGCCAAAAATGGTCGACTCTCCAACAGTTTGAGCCCAGCTCCGCGTGACGGAAGTGAGCTCCCGTCATATTGCCCTAGCTCCTGCCCACCTAGCAGTTCGAAAGTATACCATCTATGAGTAGATAAGTAGGTACCCCCATTTCGGTGGGGGGAAACACTGGCAGCATGGGGAATAGGAATCGGCACAGGACCTGCCTGGATGCGATCAGTGAAAGGATCAGTGGAGAAAGAAAAAATTCCCAGATGAGCTGACCTCCCTAGGAAGGCTGCTGGCCAGCTGGTGCAAAGCTAGCTTGCCCTCTTGTGGTGCACCAGTGCAATAAATGAACTAGCAATTGCTGGCACCAGAGCATCTACTGTGTGTAAAAAACATTGTAGACTCCCTGGCATTGTATGCCATACACTAAATAAATAAATCAATGAATCCTCTACCTCACCTTCAGAAATGGACCATTTGCCCATATGATGTTTTTTTGATAATTGGCTGAGGTATGTGGATTGGGCAAATCGCAATAGTGAACAGGCTTGACTGTGACTGCTGCAGTTGGTAGAACCCGTGCTTGAGATTTTAAGCCTTTTTCTTTTTGTTCTGTAGGTACAAGCAGCGCAGTCAGAGGCTAAAATAGTAACACAGTACCATGAGCTTGTAACCAAAGCGAGAGAAGAATTTCAGAGAGAGTTGGATAGTGTTACTCCTGACATTCAGCATGGTTGGAAGGGGTTAAGTAAGTAAGATGATAAAATATATAAATAGCTGACGTCATGGCAAACATCTCCATTTGCATGCTTGATTTTTAGGACTGATTTAGCTTGATTGACGCTTTTCCCTTTTTAACTCCTTAAATTGAGACCTATTTAATTCTGTGGGCTCTTAATCTTGGGTACTTTCTTTGCCTGCTTTTTGGGTTGCTTGTCTTTTTGGCTTGATACAGGTAGTCCTCGCTATCCAACCACAATATGGACCAGAATATTCTTACTGAGATGCCTCTCTTTATCAGTTCCATATAACGAGCAGAAGCATTTTCAGTTCTCTCAACAAATACTCATTTTTTGTAACAAACCACATCCTATTCTTATTCTATCAGTATTTGCACATTTAAAATTTCTCCAGTCTTTTCCTATCTTTACTAAGCCTTCTACTTAGCTGCACACATTTGCCTACTTGCTTCCTGTTTTGCCAATTACAAATAACCTGAAATCATTCACTCCAGTTCCTTGATGGACACAGCTACCTTGGTTTTCAGTGCATTAATTTTTCAGGTCATTCTCCTCGTTGCATCATGCAATATATTTGACATTTGTTGCACATCATTTGGGTTCTCAGCCAGCCACCCATACTGCCTGCATACAAAAGTACTGTATGCACTCATTCAGGACCCCAAGTAACATACTTCTAATGTCCCACGAGAATTCCTTGTACATTTGTCCATGAATACATTGATGCATATCTTTCTCTTACTCCTTGTTCAGTATCAGACTATTTGGTAAAAGTTTCATTCTTCTGATGCATGCTTTATTTTCTTCATATACCATTATTATTGCATTCGGCACCCAGCCTTCAACTCCATATTCACACAAAATATTCCATAATTCAAGCATATTCACTTTATAATATCCTTCTCTAAATCAACTTTTTCCATAAATTTCTCAGAAACTTGCAGAAGAGCAAAATCCTTGTCTACACCTTCCCTGCCAGCATAAAGCCACATTGCAGGTCTCAAATCTTGTTCATTGTACCTCTCATATACTTTCAATCAGATTTCTCCAAAATACCTTCCTAGTCACATTTAACAGGCTCATCCATTTACAGTTTATGCAGTTAATGTTACTTTCCCCTTTGTATAAAAGAACTGTATTCCAGTTATCAGCCATTGTCAGCACTACAAGGCAGACCAGATCAGGAAACTGACTCCACAGGAGAATTAGAACTATATACTTTACCGAAGTAGGCTATAGTAACAGAATCTTACAAGCCTGATTGGCCTTTACCTCCCCTCCCTCTTATACCTCAGTGAATCATGAATGAGTCTGCCTGTGTCTCTTCTGAATACTATCTTGCTTCCCAGGACTTAAGGAATGTTTCAGCCCCCTTTGCTTATGTAACAGTTCTTGCCTATTTTCTTCAAGGTCATCTCCCTGCCACAGCCACAGGTACCATTTTTCCACATTCTCACAGCATTTATTACTTCCATGTTTTCATTATAGCATTTGTTTCAATTCTACTCTTCAACATATCACCATAATTCTGATACAAATCTTGAAAGTACCCCTTCCTGCATTCTCTCAGTTTCAACCAAATCATTTTTCTTAATTCCATTCACTTTCTTGGAGACTCCTTGTTTAGGCCTTCTCATTCACTTCCAAATCAGTTTGTTTTTTTTTAATTTCCATTAAAGCCATGTGACATTATCTCTTTTAATATTCATTGTTCCTTGTTCTCATTTAACTGCATTTTTGGTGGCCATCTTTTTTGCTCCATGCATATTGTATAATATCTTTTGCCGTCCTTACTTTTTGCAGCAGTCATTCTCTTAAATGTATTTTTTCTTTTCTACTTCTTTTTTTCTTTCACTTCATTAAGGGTCCTTTTTCATATGTCATATTAGCGTATTTCCACACACTTCTGTGGTACTTTGTAACGTAATTATTTTACTGTCTTCCCACCTGTTAACACATCTTTCTTTATATTTACTTGCATTCATTTTTTGGAGGGACTAATCTGTGTTCTATGTTTTCACATACAGGAGTCATACATTCTCTTCCTGTAGTCATTCTACTTTCACTTTCACTAGTTTCTTTCACTTCTTTCCATTTTTTCAATATCTATTTGTCCCCAAGACTCAGTCTTCTCACCAAAAAAGTATCTGTCCTACATTTAGAACCATCACTAATTCAATCTTTCATCATAGAAAATCTGTTATTATTTTAGATTCATTTGTTTGCAATGTATGTATACAACTTATGCTTAAATCATGATTTGAAACAGATGTTTTTCTAAGCAGATGTTCTTCAGATGGTAACCATTTTAATTTATTCTTGGCACAGTCACTTTTTCTTCGTTCTCTTGTCCCATCCATCTGTAACTTTCCCCCTGAATTGCATTAATGCAATCTTGCACAGTTTCCCCCCAATCTCATCTCTGATCTTCCACAAGAGCAGACCATCTTCATTCAGATCCATTACTTCTTCCCGTTCCTTTTAGATTCAAACAAGCAACATACTATTTTTTTCATTCTTTTTATTAGTTCATGCTCTTTATCATTTGTGTGTGTTTGTGTCTGCACATGCGTGCCTTTGAAATCATGATCTCTCAGTTTCTAGCCTGATGCCTTAAATCACTACACCAAACTAGCTCTCCTTTATCATTTACTCCTCTTATATTACAAATTGCAATTTTTCATATATAATATTCATCCCAAGAAGGGCCCATAAATGTTGACCGTTGAGTATGGTTTTGGTCCATTGAGGTTTTCGCATAAGACAGAGAGGAGTGTACTCAGTTACCAGCCTTAGTAGTACCTATGTCATATGCAGCGTTCCCTGTTCATGATAAGCACATAACATTGGTCATTTTCAGAACATTTTAGCCTGTATGACTCAAGCACAACTAAGACAATTGTAGCTCACACTATTCTGTGCAAGCTACGATCTCTAATAAATGAGAGGCTGCCTTCTAAGTGATCCCACCAACTAGGAAGTACATGCTAGATACTGACAGATACTGAGAAAACATAATCAAATAATTACTTTAAAAGTCATGTCTTTAAACTAGGGTTCTAAGAGAACAGTTGTACAGTAATACATTCTCTACTGTAGTGTGTACTATTTTCCTCCTTTCTTGAGTAGGTGAATGTATTAGGCAAATAAATATAAACATATAGTCCATAGAAGGAACAAAACATAATTTGGCAACCAAAGTGACAAGGAGACTCTGCATGCCTTTTCTTCATCTTGCTGCAGTATCCAAAAATTAGGTCTGGGGGAAGAAGCAGAAAGGTTTTTTTTTTAAAAAAGGGCAGGAGTTAGCTGAGTTAGTTGGAAGAATTAATTGGTAAACATTGCTGGCACTGGATTGCACCCAGCATTCTGGTATGGCAGAGAATTTCCTCATACATACACACATTTGAGAGGGTGAAGCCCAGCTATACACGCATGCTATATCAGTCTTGCATTTTTAACTATCTTCTTTATTAATTTTCAAGCTATATACTTGTATCTATATTCTTGGCTTCTGAATACTTGTAACAACTCATTGATCTGCTACTGTGAATCTGGTTTAACTTCTTTAAACCTTCATTTTCTCTTGCAGAAATAACTGATATAGGTGAGTTCTTAACACAGTTGTGCTTTGTATAAACATCATGTGTCTCTTGTTTATTTTAACATGAGAATAAAGTGGCAAGCATACATATGCACTTGCTTTGCATTTTAAAAAAAACTTTCTTACATCTTACATAATCATTTTAAAAAATTTGTGCTAATGTTCTGTTTTGCAAATCACCGTTGTGAGCATAAACCAGCCGCATGTGACTTTGTGGTCCAACATAGTTGTTTTTTTGAGCTATTTACAAATTATTATTTTATAAGGTATGGGTGTGTATTTTTATTTACATATAAGTAATTTGTATGGATTTGTAAGAAACTAATCCTTTTGTTTTGGTTTCTATTAATTTTTTTCTTTAAGTTAAAAGATTGTTTTGTGAATTGTGTATCTTAAGAATGTTAAATAAAATTTTTGATTTGTATTTTAACTGTACTTTTTATATATCTTAATAAAAGTTTTAATTAGAGTAAAAGAATGTTAAATAAAAAAATTTAAAAAGCAACTCATCAAATGATTTCTGGCTAAATAACTTTTAAAAATATAATTCCTTGATAGTAAGCTGCATTGAAATTTAAAAATAGGTTTGTTCTAGTGGTTCCTTTATTTAGCTGGACACAGACAGAACTTCCTTGAACAACTGATATAAATATAGTATGCTACAAGAAGCTATTAGTATTTTTTATCAGTATTCAAATGTTGAATATTCAAAGATAATTATTTTTAACAACTCTCCAAAGCTTTGTCTTGATGGTTAGTTACTCAGTAAGATTATTCAAAGACCCTGACTTACGTCATTAAAATATATTTTAAAGTATTAATGTATTTATTTTGCCATGTTGTTTTCTTTATGATGCTGTATTTATTGGGTTATTCCTGATGTAGAGATCTCTGTGTAAAAGAATTTGAGTCCATTTAGTCAGTGGGTGTTTTCCTTTTTATTTCATATCATGTGTAGGCTCTCAAGTTTCTGAATGTTTAAGAAATGGCATAAATGAATTCCTCTTCCTACCTCTAATCAGACCACTCAAATGAGAGAAGCTTCATTTAATAAACACTTTCTTTACTGCTGCAAAAGCACCACACCCCTCTTGCTCTTTAGACCTTGAAGTCTTTTTTTGAATGAATAATTTGTTATTGATGCTTTTGTTTCCAGAATACATGGGAACATACACCCATTATTTTGTGTTGTTTTGTATATCTATACTGCTTCTTGCTACCAAAAAAATAAATAAATCCCAAAGTAGTTTACAACATACAGTTCTGATAAATGAAAGAAGTATACGGTATTTTGAATCAGCCTTTTCTTGCTTCTTCCTAGTAATGTTGGACTTCAAGTCTCACTTACATGTTGGCCATGTTGGCTGGGAAGGATTGGGAACTGAAGCTTAGACTATCTGGAGGTATTAGGTTGAGAAAACTTAAAACAATCTCACTCTGCTTATGCAGATAAGTGATATGTGAAGATTTATCCATTTTTATCTGTCTTTACATCTGTCTTCTCCAGCTGACCGGCTGACAACAGATGACTTGAACTCTCTCATTGCTCATGCTCACCGACGTATAGACCAACTGAATAAGGAGCTGGTAGATATGAGAGTCCGAGAACAACAACACATTAAAACAGCTCTGGAAAAGCAGAAACTGGAAGACAAAAAAGCTTTTGAGTCAGCAGTAGCAAAGGCACTGGAACGTCATAAGAATGAAATCCAAACTGAACAGGAGAAGAAGGTAACTAATGCATTTTTAATTTTCTAGCACACTTTTGAGTTGTCTTTGTGCACGGTGTCTTCTGGTCACTGGGGCAATAATTCCTATTTAGTGCTCATTTGCTTAATAAGATTGCACTAAAGTAGAGCTTTAGATAATGGGGATTTGGTTATGGCAGCTTAGAGTATAAACTTTCAATTAGACTACAGTGTTTGTGCTGTCTGGAATCTATCTTTGACACAATGTCCAGCTTCTAGCATGTATTGCCAAATCAGTGCACCAGTGGAGTTAGCTGCAGTGGAGTTAGCTGGAGCAATGTCTGACAAACCTGACATTTTACAACCCTTACAAAATACAGTGAACTCTATTTTACAGGGTGGAAAAATGCCACAGACTTGGGAAGAGGCTAATATAACATTAATACCTAAAGAAGGACAAGATTTAACTTTAGCAAGGAATTACCTTGTTCAATAATGACAATAAGTTGTTTACAATTATTTTAGCTGAAAGGCTGAAAATAATTTTACAAGAATATATTCATGAAGACCAGTGTGGGTTTTTGCCTAAAAGACAGTTGAAAGACAATGTTAGAACTGTGTTGGATATTTTGGAATATTTGGAACAACATAATGAAAAACAAGCCGCATTGATCTTTTTAGATGCAGAGAGAGCTTTTGACAATTTGAACTGGACTTTCTTGTTTAAGGTTTTGGAAGATATGAATTTTGGAGAGAATCTTACAAAATGGGTGGAATCAATTTACATTTCACAGATGGCACGAATAATTATTAATGGAGATTTACTAAATCATGTGAGATACAAAAAGGAACAAGACAAGGTTGCCCATTGTCTCCTCTCTTGTTTATTTTATTTCTTGAAATATTGAATTGAGATATAAGGCAAGACAAGATAATTGTGGGCATAAAGTTAAAAAAGGGTCATGTAAGTTAAAAGCTTTTGCAGATGACCTGGTTTTAGTTTTGGCAGACCCCTTAAAGGGAATTGAATGTTTAATAAATGAATTAAAATAATTTGGTGCCTTAGCAGGTTTCAAGATTAATATATAGATAGGAAGATGCAACTGTTTGAAAGAAGAGAGTTAGATCATTTCTCAAGAGTAAAAAAAGTTAGTTGCAGATCTTGTCAAAAAGCATTCAAAAGCAGATGGACAGCAGCCATGAAAGTTTCCTGTACATAATATTTGGCCTTCTAGAATTGGGAGATGTTGGAGAAATTCCTCCCTGAAGCCAAGACTGACAGAAACAAGAAAATTAATTTCCTCCTAGAATTTGTTCTGCTTTTAACACAATGCCTTGTCTTCCTAAATGCATGTGAAGAGTTTGGTTGGATCTGTGGTTAAAAACCTTGTTTTATATTTCAAGTATTCATTTTGTTTTCAAAAACCCTCTTAGCTTCTTACATAGATCATTTTTCAAGCAGAAGGCATCATTAAATGACCTCACACATTTTCATGAAGAGATAATAATACTAGAAAAATAATGAGAATAAATCGTGCCCTTCATCCACACAGCAACATGGACAGACTCTACTTACCAAGGAGCATAGGTGGGTGTGGAATGTTACAAATACACCAGACAGCTGAAGAAGAAAAAAAGGCATTGGAAGAATATTTGAAGGACAGTGCAGACGTTGCACTGAAGCTAGTACACCATGAAGCTTACTGAATACTGAAGAGATCAGACTGGCCAAATCAGAAAGACCAAATGATGAATAGAAAAGAGACATGGCAAGGCAAAGATTAAATGGCCAGTACACAAAAAAACTAGCAGGCAAAGCAGATAACAACAAGACAAATTAGCAACAATGGTGCATTGAAATATCTGCAAGAAATACCATCTGCCTGCAAGCAAGAACTGGTGGGACCACAAAACAAAGTAATAGAAAGTTAAGAAGCTAAAGTGCTCTGGGACTTTAGAATTCAAACGGACAAGCACCTGCCACACAACACCTGAGGCTTAACAATTGTTGGTAAGAAAGACAAAAAAGTCTGGATAGTGGATATTGCAATACCTAGAGACACCAGAATAGAAAAGAAAGAACTGGAGAAAATCACAAAATATAAAGACCTGGAAATAGAAGTAGAATGACAAGGGCAAAAGAAAGCAAAGATAGTACCAATAGTGATAGGCGCCATAGGTGCAATCCCAAAACATCTGGAGCACTACTTGAAGACCATAGGCATTGACAAAATCGTCATCAGTCAATTGCAAAAGGCAGCTTTACTTGGAACAGCTTATATCCTGCACGATACCTTTAACACAACACAAGCAAACAACAACATCTACCTATCCCAGATCCTTAGGAAGGACTCAATAGGTGGATAAAAATGCCAAATCCAGTCTAAACTTCTGGCTGACTGTGATCAATAATAATAATAGTCTCTTTAAAGATAAGAATGAAAGTCTGTGTCCAGAGTTAGTCTGAAAACTAACTCAGAACCACAGAAGTAAGAAAAGAAATATTTTGTATCCTTTGTGTTTTAGATAGGAGAGTAATGTGCTTTCAGAGCTGGGTGTGAATGGAGGAAGCAGATTTGTCTCAATTGTAGGTTTAACCATGACCTTTTGCAGTGCACCCCCAAACTGTTGTTCAAAGGTTGTTGTAGCACTTGTCACAGTGAAAAATATACAGTTGCAAGAAAAAGTGTGTGAACCTGTTGGAATTTCATGGTGTTCTGCATTAATTTGTCATAAAATGTGATCTGACCGTCATCTAAGAGTATTGACAAATATAATGTGCCTAAAATAATAACACAAAAATAATTCTGATCTTTCATGTCTTTATTGAACACACTCATTCAACATTCAAAATGCTAGTGGAAAAAGTAAGTGAACCGTTGGAATCAATAATTGGTTGACCCCCCCCCCCCCCCCCTTGGCAGCAATAACCTCAACCAGGCGCTTCCTGTAGCTGTGGAACAGACCTGCACATTGTTCAGGAGGGATTTTAGCCCATTCTTCCAGGCAGAACTGCTTTAGCTCTTTCATATTCTTTGAACGTCTCATGTGTATGGCTCTTTTCAAGTCATTCCATTGCATCTCTGTTGGGTTGAGGTCTGGGCTCTGACTTGGCCACTCCAAAAGCCATTCTGTTGTGGATTTGCTCTGCCGTTTTGGGTCATTGTCCTGTTGCATCACCCAACTTCTACAGAGTTTCAGCTGACATACAGACATTCTCACATTATCCTGAAGAATTTTTTGATACACTTGGAAATTCATCTTCCCCTCAATGACTGCAAGCTGGCCAGGCCCTGATGCAGCAAAGCAGGCCCAAATCATGATGTTTCCTCCACCATACTTTACAGTTGGGATGATGTTTTCATGATGATATGCAGTGCCCTTTTTACGCCAGATGTAGTGCTGCGTATTCTTTCCAAATAGTTCAATCTTTGTTTCATCAGTCCACAAAACATTTTGCCAATACCGCTGTGGAGTGTCAGTGTGCTCTTTCACAAACTTCAGGCATGCAGCAATGTTCTTTGTAGTAAGCAGTGGCTTCCTTTGTGGTGTCCTGCCATAGACACCCTGCTTGTTCAATGTTTTATGTACTGTAGACTCATGAACACAGATGTTAGCCAGTTCCAATGATGCCTTCAAATCTTTGGCTGTCACTCGGGGTTGTTTCTTTACCTCATTGATGAGTCTTCATTGTCCTCTTGGGGTCATTTTGACTGGGTGCCCACTTCTTGGTAGAATAGCCACAGTCCCAAAGTGTCTCCATGTGTAGATCATTTGCTTAACTGTAGACTGGTGAATTTCTGAGGTCTTTGAAATCACTTTGTAACCCTTTCCAGCTTTATGTAAATCAACAATTCTTGATCGTAGATCCTCTGAAAGCTCTTTTTGGTGAGGCATGGCTCACATAAGCATATTCTTCTTGTGCAGAGCAAACTCAAAAAGTTTGAGTGGTTTTTATCAGTCAACATAGCTCTAGTCCACACCTCCAAACTCATTTTCTTAACAAGACTCCAGGCAGGTATGCTAACACCTGACTCCAGTTAGCTTTTTTGAGGTCAACTCAAGGGTTCACATACTTTTTCCAGTAGCACTATGAGGTTTTTATGGTTGTTCTCAATAAAGACATGAGGGATAAGAATTGTTTTTGTGTTATTATTTTAGGCACATTATATTTGTCAATACTGTTGACTTAGATGACGGTCAGATCACATTTTATGACAAATTAATGCAGAACACCATAAAATTCCAACAGGTTCATATACTTTTTCTTGCAACTGTACATGTTTGAACCATGTATTCAGTCCTCAACATTGAGACTGCTTTTACATCATGATTTCAGACCTCATGGCTGAAACTCCATGTCTAGTTTTTAGAGGGTTTTTGCTTCTCCATCCCGTTTTTTGCAATGTCTTCCTTGATGAATTCTGGAAAACAGAAAAGCTTGCACATTTTTTGTACCCTTTTGGTTTATCCTAATAAAAATGTTATTAAACTATGTGTCTTGAGTGTATAAGCTCATTACAGATCAGTTTAAAGATGTAAACACCAGTAACTTTTCTGACAGGTTGAAGAAGCTCAAGCAGTTATGGAAGGTGAAATGCGAACTCAGCTACGCCGACAAGCTGCTGCACATGCTGATCACCTAAGAGATGTTCTCAGAATCCAGGAACAAGAACTGAAGCAACAATTTGACCAGGTGGGAGTTTGCATTATTATAGTGAAAGATCTTTTAAGTGCAGTGCTTTACTTCATCCTCAGAGATTTTCCTCAGTATGGAATAAGAAAATACTAAGGCTGCACAAAACATTTTAATACTTTGCATACTTGTTTTGCATACAAAACATTTGCATACTTTGCGAGTCAGGATGGCTTCCTTCAGAGCTTTCTCTGCTTTGCTTTAACAGCAATTCCAGGAGATATCCTGAAATACCAATTTGCAGAACAGAAAGCCCCTGAAGTAACTGTACTGAGACTTCGAAAGATACAGCTATTTTTTTCTCCATCATTCTCCCCATTTATTTTTACAGAAAAAAATGTAAAAGCAGCTTTTCCCAGAATCCTCAGATGCATTCTAACCTGTTGTGAAGCACCACTTTTTAATGCTTTGTATAATCCAAGTAAACTCCAACAATGTCCCTTGAACTGCAAAACGTTCTGTGCACAGTTCATTCTGTGTGTGGAAGAACAAGTTTTGAATGATGCATGTCCATAATGAAAGAAACATGCTTTCCCTTGTCAAGGATCTGAAGCATGCTTGGTCTGGGCATGGACCTTAAATGCATATATCTGGGTAGGGATGTTACGAGGGGTAGGGAAAATGGGAAGGCAGCTGACAGCAGCAGCAAAATAGGCGTAAGGGAGAGGAGGATGTTGGGAAGCTGTGAGAAAGTTTGGTTCTACTAGGCTTGAATTCTACAGTGGCAGTGGCTAAAGGGAGATAAGGGGGAAAAAAACTGGGAAGATTGGTGGGGAGAAGCAGATAGGCTGGGTCTGTCATGCTTAGCATGGTAGGTAAGAGGACATTAAAAGGAAAGGAAAGCATTGGGAGAATCAGTGGGTTATGTGGCGTACAGGCCATGCAGAGGTGATGGGGAGAAAGGGGCAAGACAGACCTTACCCTATTTATTCTGTAATATTTTTCCAAAGTTTGTCTTGGGTGAAACTGCGAACAACCAAAGTGTTCCAGGTTTTGGTTTGGCTGTCCTGTGCCCTCCCTAGAATAGTTCAGCTGAATTTCTGAGCTCCAGTGTGCTTGTTTGGGGATTGAAACAAAATACATTTCCTGATTCATGCACTCCTCTACTCAGGTGTGCATTCATTGGTGGATTTCTTGGAATTTCCTTTATCAAGCTCATGATGAAATTCCAAATACCCAGGATAAGGCTTATTTCTGCATGGTAGATGTCATAAACAAGGAAGACATGAAAAATGACAGATAATCTTTTTAAAGTAGACTTTTCCTCTTTGAGTAGGACAGGATCTTTCATAATTGCTTTTAAACATTCCCAGAGATATTTAATAGTAAATTTAACTGATTTTTTTTTCCTTTGGGGAATGGTTCTTTGAGATTAATATTGCTATACTTAGTTATTCCTTGTTGCAATAAGGAAATTGGGGCATTCATCTCTGTGTGATCTTGGTGCAATAGCCTTGCCCTCTGCATTCACGTTTTTGCACCCTCAGAACTTTGAGCATTGGGAAGAGGGTCTAACAGGACAATTTTCAAACGAAAATCTCCGCCTGTTGTCATTCTGATCTGTTCTTATCTCCACATGACAAGTGCCTACTGGCTGGTAATTATAGGAATTGAAGTTGAACCTATGGAGGATATCCTCCATGCCATTAAGTTTCTTAATGCTCTTGATCATGTGGAGAATACAAAATGTATTCAGCTGAATGTGAGAAGGCTCTCCCTTAAGACTGTCCAACCAGTGCATGAAGGTTAAAGATGCAGGGATGTTTTGCAAACATGGACATAATGTACTGAGAACGTGAAACTTTTTCACCAAGTTTTTTGTTTCAGAACTTGTCTGAAAAACTCAGTGAACAAGAACTTCAGCATAAACGTCTTCATCAGGAGCAGATAGACAACTTCACTCTGGATATCAACACAGCCTATGCCAGACTGAGGGGAATTGAACAGGCAGTTGAAAGTGAGTACCGTATGGAAAATTGTAACAGGAATGTGCTATCTTTAGTAAAATCTGGGTGGCTACTTTTTTAATTTATTTGCTTGTTTTGCTGAGTTGGTAATTCCATTCTAGCAATCTGTTCTGTTCCAGGACGTTTACCCAAATTGGAATAGGTAAAACGATTATAAACAGACTGGATTGCTGGATTGTTCTTTCATTGCTGATGGAAAACTTTCAGACT
This sequence comes from Python bivittatus, assembly GCF_059951505.1. NCBI lineage: Eukaryota > Metazoa > Chordata > Lepidosauria > Squamata > Pythonidae > Python > Python bivittatus. Next base: position 5,618,074 of record NW_028277028.1, read on the forward strand.
CCTCTGTGGAAGAGATGAGTTAAATTGTATGCTAAATCAGTAGTGCCTAATGCAGTTGTTTCCCTTCATGTGTAACGGATGTAATACTGTCCTCTATTCACCCTTTAGTTAACTAATGAAAGAATGCTTGTGTGCCTGTAGATTAGTTTCCCAGTTTTGTTAGAAAAAGGAATATCTTGCCACATGTAAGGTCAGGCTCCAATTTTTGTTAAAGAAAAAAGAGAACGGATAGATCTTTTATTTAGTACAGTCGACTGTCAGATTGTATCTGTTTTGCTTAGGGGTGCTAAATAGGGATGTGTTTCTTTTTCCAACATTTTAAACTTAGTTGCAAAAGTGGTGGGAAAAATAATTTGTCCATAGTGTGATGTAATACTTTGTAAGTTGTTTTAGGGGAAGAGCTATATTGCAATGGATGAGCAGCAAGTATTTTGACTGGATTTGCTCATTATTCTAAAATGTAACTTTTGAATTCTTTTGCAATAAGTTACAGTTGGTTTCATTTGCATAACACATTCAGCCAAGGGTATACAACTTCCATTGGCTCAATAACTTCTGTACAGCTTTCTTCAAGTGTGGGCATGTTGCTTTTATTATTTTAGTCTATTTGTATTATTTTTATGTAGTTTATTTCATCCATAAAATTACCCAAAAAAAATCCTATAAAAGCTGCAGTACCTTTTTTGTATTATATACACACTGTATCATTATTCTTTTTTCTTCTTTTTTTCTTTTAGCTTCAGGTCTTAGTCTCTGCAGGTAGGGCTGAAGAAAGCTACCTACACACCCATTGGTGGTACTGAGCTTGACTGGGTTGTTCTGACCTGATAAAGAGCAGCTTCCTGTTTCTGTCAGTATCTTGTTTGTCTTACCACAGTCAGGTCTATTGAACAAATCAAATACATAATTACTGTAGCTTATTACAAAAAATACACAGTTAAATGTGTTTTAGAATAGTGAAAGAAAATAAGTTAATTGTGTCATTCTTCATGTCAGTGGCATAGCTTCAGTGTAAGGTTTGAAGCCAGTTTGGTCTAGTGGTTCAGGCACCAGGCTAGAAAGCAGGAGACTGCAAGTTCTGGTCCCACCTTAGGCACAAAAGCCGGCTGGGTGACTTTGGGCCAGTCACACTCTCTCAGCCCAACTCACCTCACAGGGATGTTGTGGGGAAAATAACAGGAGGAAGGAGTATTAGGTATGTTCGCCACCTTGAGTTATTGATAAAAAATGATAAAGGTGGGGTAAAAAAAAAAGTGCTATGAGCTGATGAACTACATGCATTATAAATTTGGGCTGTATCTTTCTATTGATTTAGAACTTGTGTTCAAGCTATAAGTGAATTTTTTAATGCATTCTAGAGTTTACTTTCCTTCCATTAAATGTGTGGGATTTTATATTACAGGCCATGCGGTTGCTGCAGAAGAAGCCAGGAAAGCCCATCAGTTGTGGCTTTCAGTTGAAGCTTTAAAGCAAAGCATGGGAACTGCTGCTGGGGATAGACCCACAGAGCCTTTGGAGGATGCGGTACAGTCTATCCAAGTCAGCTGTCCTGACGACGCATTCACCCAGGCCTTAACTGCTACCCTTCCCCAAGAATCACTCAGTCGTGGGGTATACACCGAAGAGGCACTAAGGGCACGCTTTCACACAGTCCAAAAGCTGGCTAAGAGGGTGGCATTGATAGATGAAACGAGAAACAGCTTATATCAGTACTTCCTGTCTTATCTGCAGTCCCTTCTCTTGTTTTACCCTCAGCAGCTGAAGCCACCACCTGAGCTTGGCCCTGAAGACCTGGACACATTTAAGTTGCTCTCTTACGCATCCTACTGCATTGAACATGGAGACTTGGAATTGGCAGCTAAATTTGTCAATCAGCTGAAAGGAGAATCCAGGAGAGTGGCACAGGACTGGCTGAATGAAGCTCGGATGACCCTGGAGACAAAACAAGTTGTGGATATACTGACTACCTATGCTAGTGCTGTGGGCTTGGGAACAACTCAGGTGGACTAATAAGCCAGCTATGCAGGACTACTGTATCTTTAACATTAGTCAAATAAAGTACAAGATTTGCAATAGTACTGGGAAAATTGGTGGGAGACCTCAATTGGTTCCAACCATACAAGAAACTTAGTGTCATTGGGAAAGAAGTGAATGAAGTTCCATCTCCTGGTACTCTTCTAAATCTTAGCACCTGTTGCATTTGCATTTTTTCCCCTCAGCCATTTATCATGTCTGGAATGTGTTTTTGTTTTTGTTTTAATTTCATAACACAAGTTTCCAGGTATTACTGATTGGGCTTGTGAACCCACCAAAATAATGTTTATAACCTCTTACTGATTTGCCATTTGGCTCAATTAAATAAATGATATTTAAAAGGCTTGTTTTTCAATCCTGCTCAAATCAAATAGAAGATTTCCAAAGAAAACCCAGTCAAATTGCAAAAGAAGCAGAAGAAATGAAAAAAAATGCATAAACAACATTATGTGGAAACAATGTATCTGTTTCCAGAGCAGAAATATAAATATTTCTTGTTTGGTATTGAACAGATAGGGCATTATTGACAGATTTTATATTTTCAGATACTGTGCTGTTTTTAGCAATGGTACATTTCACACATTTTTCTTTATGGGAACTTTGACCCAAAAATGATTTCTCCCAAGAAAACTGCATGATAGACATTAAAAAGCCCAAAGCCTTGTTTACAATAGCCGTTTCTTGCCTAAGGAAGCAAAGAAATACTGCTAGGATTTTTCCCAATATTTTTATTCAGAATCGATTGAGAAAGTTTTTCAATTTATTTCTATATTGGCCTCCCCCCCCCCCCAAAAAAAATCACCCTATTGAGAGCAAATGGTGTCACCAGCTGTGTGGGTCTACTCTACTCTTCAGGCGGGATGAATTGTCTGGAAATAAGTTGAAGCCATGTCTATGAGAATCTAATGGCTCTGAAGAAGCGCTACTGTATATGCATGTGTAGTGTGGCTTCCAGTGTCTAATGGTAAGAAAAAGGATTGTGCAAATTTCAGAATATGTAAAGAAGTGCTTGGAAGAGAAGTAGGGAGTCTGTATAATTATCTGATTTCTATTCTATGCTGCCAGACCTCTTATCTTCCATCTATCTTTAGCTTCTGAGAAGATAAGTGAAGGGTAGGAAAGTTTCTGTAGTGGCGCTTCTTTGCGGTCTTCAGCCATACTTTAATCAGCAACGCTGGCAATCTTCTTTGGACTTGCTCCCAAACACTTCAAGAGTAACTCCCCTTGAACTAACAATTCTACATCAGTGTAGCACCACCCAGCCCTTCTCAGGATCACCAGCCAATATTGCTCTTGACTAAAGTAGGCAAGGTGTCAAGCTAGAAACTGGGAGACCCTGAGTTCTAGTTTTTCCTTAGGCACAAAGCCAGCTGGGTGACCTTGGGCCAGTCACTCTCAGTCATAGGAAGCAGACAAAACCTTGCCAAGAAAACTGCGGGGACTTGTCCAGGCAGTTGTCAGGAATCAAGACTGACTGAAAGGCACAGAAAAGCAACAACCCTATAAATCTTCAATAGCCAATTCTGTTTAGTTACATAAGATTTATAATGCTACCTGACTACATGATGCGTCTGGGTGGCTAATAACAAAAACAATGCAAAACTATAAAGCAGAAAGCAGACAAAAATTATCTGAAAGAGAAAAACCAACTCAATTTTAGGAGATGCTCGCCAACCTAACCAAGGGCTGGAAGAGCCATGTTTTTTAACAATTTTTTAATTTAGGTAAAATAAGAGCCATATGAATCTCAGGGGATGTTGTTCCAGAGGGAAGGTGAACCAACAGAAATGGCCTGCTTCCTGGGTTTCATCAGATTACCATGTTTGATCAATGGGATAGAGTAAGCCAACTCTAAACAAGAGAAACTACTGGAGAGAAATGATCCCTCAGAGAGCCAGGCCCTATGCCATGCAGGGATTTATAGGGGGTAACCAGCACCTTGAATTACACTCAGAAGCTAAATGGCAACTAGCGCAGCTCATAAAGCAGAGTATTAACATGGCATGCCATGATACACCCATTAATCCCCATGTTGCTGCATATTGGCCAGTTGAAGCTTCCAAGTGGTTCAAGGGCAGCCCCATGTAGAGTACATTGCAATAATCTGTCAGCCCTTCAAGGTAGTCCAGACAGGAATCAAAAACCATGAGTACTAATACTACCTTTATTGTTAAGTTACAGTAACAGAATCTTGCAAGTCTGAAAGTTACTTCCCTGCCTTTACTTTCCAGAGAACTTTCTCCATACTCATCCCCATCCCTTCTTGGGATGCAGATTTCATTTATCAGACCATTGTCTAGGCTGTGGCTCTTCCTCCAGTCTCCCAAGGTTATTCTCACAACCCATTACAAATCCTTACATGAGGTGAACAGCACATAAGTGACCAAAGGGCCTCCTAGTCCAGGAATAAGTGCAACTGGTACATGAGATAACCTGTGCAAAGGCCTTCCTAGCCATAGCTGCCACATGCTCTTCAAGCAGGAGCTGCAAGTCAGGAAAATCCCTAGTCTCTGCATTTGTCCTAAATGGGAAAGTGCTATTCCTTCCAGGTCTAAATATAGAAATTGTCTAGGATTGGGTAGCCAAAATACTCAAAGCAATTTGGTCTTGGTAGGGGTGAGCCTGAACCTGTTACTCTCTATCCAACCCTCACCGCCTCTAGGCACTAGGACAGGATATTGGCAACATTGATTAGTTGACCTAAGATAGATAATACCTGACCCCAAAACAGATGTCCTCTCCTACTTGCCTCATGTAGATGTAAATCAGAATGGGTAAGAGCATCAAACCCTGTAGAATCCCACATCAGAATCTTCAGGCAAGATCTATACCCCACCCCACCCACTGCCAATACCAACTGAAACTGCCCACAGAGGTGGTAGTCTAGAAGGATATCCCATGATTTATATGAAAAACCGTGAGAGATCAAGGAGAGTCAGGATGGTTGCACCACTCCCATCCTGGCTAAGCAAACAAAGCTGTCTCCATATCTGCCCTTGTCTGAATCCTGACTAAAAAGGGCCTAGGTAATATATTTCCTCCAGGGTCCTCTGAAGCTGGAACTTGACCAACTAGAAAGAATCCAGCTCCAAGCAAATCCAAGTGATTTTATCAGCCAGATAGCTAGAGTATTCTTCTGCAAATGATCCTGTTGTTCGTCCCTCCCCAGCATGGACTGAATTTGGCAGAGTCTGCACACTCATTTCCCAAGTTCAGTAAATCCTCTGGACTCTATTTGATTCCATCAAAGATTTCTTTATTAAGAAGCAGCATACAGCTTCTATAGATTGAGTCTAATTTTCCCCAGCCTAAAGCTTTCCTTTTAACCCCTTTTCCCCCTTCCTTCTACTCTAGTTTCCCGCTTGAAATTCTTCGCGCCTTTCTCCTGGTCTCACGACTGCTTGACTTTGTTGGTGCCTCTAACCAAGATAACAGTCGCACCTGGCTCTGGATGTTTTCATTCCTCTCCTCTCCTGACTTTTATGGCAGGAACAAGCAAGCGGGCATAGAATTAACAACTCTAACATTTAACCCTGTGAACTATGCATCACTATTCTACTATTTATCTCTGCCTTGATTGCTAGCTTGCGCAGATCCTGACAGAATTACCTTAAATAGAGGTGCTGAATGGCTAGTTGCAATTGGAATAAACATGGAAACTTAACTATGTTTTGTCCCTCTTGTCACCTCAATGCAATCCCTAACATGGATTTCTACTTGTGCTTTCTGCTCTTAATCCTTTTCCAATGGTGCTCTAGGCATTTCCACTGATACTTCATCTCCCAGAGCTCTTCAGAGAACAAAAGACATTGCACAGGAGCAATCCAGTTAAGGCCCTCATCACAAGCCCGTTCCAGGCTGCAACTGGGCCCTAAATTCAACTGCCACCAAATCCTCAGGAAAAATCCCAAGCACCCTCTGGGTCCATTAGTTGCCTGGGGTCAACCAATCTAATAGGTCTACATCAGCAAACCAAAAAGCAATCAGAGAGTGATCTGACTGTGGCAAAAGTTTCACAGTAATGTCTTCCAATACCAGATCACACTGCAACTGCTCTGAGACAAAAAATAAAGTGTGACCTTGAGTCAGGTCCAGCCCAGGGATGGATGTTACTGTGCATTAGATAGACTGGCACAGCAGCAACAAACCCAGTTGCTCCCTGGAGTCCAACTTCAACCAAAGGGTTTCACATCCTGTTATCTGGGGGCAGTGTCTCTGAAAGCCATCAGGGTCTTTCAGATGACAACCCCTTGTTTCGGCAGGTGATGCCAAACATGAAACCAAGGTGGACACATCTCCAAGGGGGAAATTCCTCCCTCCAGGCCCCCAGTGATATCTGTTACACTGGTTACCTCATCAACAGTAAAATCGTGGATGAGAATAAATTTATTACATATTGGCCTTGTGTTCAGTAGCAGCAGCTAGAGTCCAGATGGAGAACCAGTTTGGTGTAGTGGTTAATGCAACAGGTTAGAAAGTGGGAGACTGTGAGTTCTAGTCCCACCTTAGGCACAAAGCCAGCTGGGTGACCTTGGGCCAGTCACTCTCTCAGCCCTAGGAAGCAGGCACTGGCAAACCACTTCTTGCCAAGAAAACTGCAGGGACGTCTCCAGGCAGTCGCCAGGAGTCAACACTGACTTGAAGGCACGCCCATGTGCACACACACACACAGTCCAGTTACCTGACATCAGGGATTGATACTGGGGGCTAGAATGTGGGACTTCACTCAACCAGCTGAATTTCTGAGCTGAATAAAGCAACTTTAATCTGGGGGAAGTGTCATCTACTGCTTGTGTCAGTTCTAGGGGAAAAAAGCATATTTTGCAGAAAGGACTGAAGCCATTTAACTGGGTTAGATTAGTTCTAATGTCTTTTTCAAGAGCAGATACAACTCTAGCAAGGCTCCATGATGGCTTGCACAGACTTAGTGCCATGGGCAAAAGCTCATTCTTAGCTCCTATAGTGTCTTCTTCCTGCTTCTTTAGCCCCAAATTGCCAGAAAATCTAAAGTCTTTTCTTATTTTGTTTGTTGTGACACAGTCCCTAGTCTAGTGGCTGTCCCCCTCCCTAAAGATGCCAGTCTTTGGGAGCAGGAAATGAACTGCCAAGGCAGGGTAGCCTAGAGCAGATGGTCAACCAAAAGACACAGCATTGGTTTCTTGGAACTGAGGGTGGCCCACTTAGCACTGTAACATTTTCATCCCATTTGTCACCACCGTAGCTTTCTTTACTGATTCCATGACTACAAAAATACATGGTAGGTGTGAAAAGAGATCCAGTCCAGCTGTCTCTCAGAAGACATTCAAAATATTTTCAAGGAAAAAATGTCCGGTCATCTCACAGAATAACAGATTTGTGGTGCATTTAACTCTGTGGCAGACTGATTCAGCACGGAGGAGTGGAGACTGACTCTTAAAATCTTAAACATTTCAGTTTGGTACACTGATTGTAGGCCTGTTTCTTTCACCAATAATATGCAAGTTGGGCCAGTTTCTGTCGGGCAGAGTGATAATCACAAACACTCCTGTTTGTGCAGAGCGCAGCAAAAACTCCAGGAAAATATTAGCCATGACAGCAAACACAATGCAATGTCCATTTCTTGTTTCCCAAAGAAATCCAGTCAGAAAGTATATACTAACTGGTGTTTATTGATAAAAATGCAAAATTCCATAAAATGCATACAAAATATAAAGAAAAACACATCTTCTCATTTAATGTAGCATCCAAGACTTATTAGCAACACAAGCTTAACAAAATCTCTAGCTACAAACTCTTAGAGAAGAGGTACACTACTTGGTACTTTGTTACAACTACGTAGCCCATAAAACCTACATAGTGGCTAACACTAAAACAACTAACAACTACTCAGAGAGACTGAACATTTTCCTCCCCTTGTATTATAGCTCTATGCCACCCCCCACTGGGTAACTAGCATACACACGCCAAAAGGTGGCAGTAAATAGCACAATACACAACACATAATAACAGGTGTTTTTCACATGATCTCTGTAGTCAAAATATTATTTGTTATTGTTGTAAAGATAACGGGATGAATCCTTTCCCATGAGAAAGAAAATCCTGGCAGTTTCTGCCAAGGTTTCCTTCATTAAGATGCAGAAGTAGATGATGCACTAACTACAGGTGGCTTTTCCACTGATTCCCAGTATTAGTAACTAGTACACCTGCAGACAACAAAAGAAACTGATAGTTCCCTGCTGCTCACTTCCAGGTGAGGATTTATGGTAGAGTAGATGTCCCTGAAGGAGCGGGGATAGCATTGTGGCAGCGATCGGCGGCCAGATGGCGAATTCTGGCCAGCGCTGCTTTTCCAGATAAAGGAGAGATCATGAGATAACCCACTTGCACTCTGGACAGCTGCTCTTTGTGAGTAGGCTGCAGGAACTGAAGTTTTGGCGGTTGACTCATGAGTTGAGCAGCCAGGAGTTGAGGGATTTCAATCAAGCTCACAGCCTTGATACAGCCTATATGGACACAAGGTTCGCACATGCCTCACATTCTTAAATACTTTTGGAAGTAATTAATTTATAGCTAAAGAGATTTTCGGAGCTGCGGGATAAGATAATTCCACTTGGTAAGTCAACATTCTTTTTGGACTGTAAAGGAAAAAAAGGTTGTAAAGATTTAAAAACTTTTGGCAAAAAGCTTACCAAAGAGTGGATGTAAGAAAATGCAAAACAGATAAAGTGAGCAGTAATTTTGAAAGATTACTTTTTGGTGAAAGTGCTTTTGAACAAATTGGAATTAAACTAGACAAACAGACCAGACCTTCGTGGGAATGTTTTGTGTTTACTATTAAAGAGTACAGACAATTGGTGGATTTTACAAAGCAAAAGATAAAGATAATATGAGCCAGACTGTGATGCTGACTGTAACTATGGAGATATTGACTGTGATGCTGACTGTATCTATGGAGTGCCACTTGAGACGAAAGTATTAAGGGCACAGGAAGACAAAACAGAAAAAAGGGGAAAGTTTGCCTTTTACTCTTTCCCTTGTAATTGCAACACTTTAACTTTTGGATTTCAATATTACAATAGCAACCATGAGAAAAACAGCAAAAATAGCAGAGGGGAAAAGAGAATCACTAGAGCAACCTGCAGAGAGAGGAATTACACCAGATTTACTTCAGAAAATGTTTGAGGAATTGGGCAAAGTTAGCTGAATCACTTGATATTAAATTGACAGCTTTTGAAGAAAGAATGGATCAAAGACTTGTAAAGATGAAAGAGGAGATGAAAGAAGTCAAGAAGATGGAAAGCTCTGTAAACAAGTGTCTGGAGATGTAAAACAAATTAATGACAAAGTAGAAATTCTGAGAGTAAGATCGAAGTTATGGGCAGAGAGCTGGAAAGAGAGCTACATAATTTGGCACTACTAGAAATAAGAGAGAAGGAATTTTGTTTGAGATTTAGAGCAATTCCATAGGATTCTGGTGAAGATATTAGAGAAAGGTTTATTAAAGCTTTAGCAAATTTTTTTGAATTGGGATGAGGAGGATACAGAGGCAGAAATGGATAAAGTATATAGAAGAAATATAATATTTGTGAGAATAAGAAATGTTCCAAGGGATGCCTTGGTGCACTTTGTCAGGAAGAAGACAAGAGATCAGATTTTGCAGCAGCATTTTAATACAAGACTGCAGTTTGATAATACAGATGTAATTCTTCTTAAAGAAACTCCTATTAGAATCTTGCATAAGAGAAAAGAGTATTCTTTTTTGACTGATAGATTAAAACAGAAAAAGATTCCATTTCAATGGGATAAATTGAAGGTGTGATTTTTACTTTTAAACAGCAGAGGTTTTGACTGAATTCTATCCAGAAGGTGAGGGAATTTTTAGAAATGTAGGAATTTAGAGGAACTGGAGGAGTTTCAAATGGAGGTGTCAGATGAGACTACACAAAAACTTCAGCAGATGCAACAGGAAACTGAAAGGGATGATACTGAACTAGGCGCTACAGGTATTGATTCTTCTAAATTTTTGGCTTGATCATGGATTACAAATGCTTAACATGGAATATAAATGTAGCAAATGCTCCTCAAAAGACAAAAAACAATTACCGTATTTTTCCGACTATAAGACGATACCTTTTTCTAAAATCCTTACGCTAAAAATTGAAGGGTGTCTTATTCAAGGAAGTCACCCGAGGAGAGAACCGCGCGGTTGCAAAACTGCCCATACTTTGTCTCTGCAAAGAGGTTTCCTCCTATGCTAGCCTCCAATCACGAGTGAAATAGCTTGAGTCTGCAAACAGACTTCCTCCAATCACGAGCCTTAGGTAACTGACGTCAGCTGATGCTGAACAAACCAATTGGAGGAAGTCTGTTTGCAGAGACAAGCTATCGGCAGTTTCACTCGTGATTGAATGTAATCAGTTATGCAAAAGAGCATGGAAATAGAGCTGCAGAGAGACGGTTTGGACCTCCTCCCACCGAGTGTATCAGGTAAATGTTAACTAATTACTAAATAAAAATGTGTTCTGCACTATCTTTAAAATATTGATTTCTTAATTTTGGGTTGGAAAAGTGGGGGTCTTGTACATGGGGGCGTCTTATTGACAGAAAAATATGGTATTTGAAAAAATTAAAAGAAGGGAAAATTTGTCTACAAGAGACACATATTAGAAAAAGGACATAAAATATTTGATTTACAAAAATTTGGGTGAAGAATTTATTTCAGCAGAAGCTAAAAAAAGAAATGGAGTTGTTTTGTATAAAAATCCCCAAATAAAACCAGAACTTGTATTGGCTGATCAATATGGTAGATTTGTTGGGCGGAAGTTAATTTGCATGTGACTAAGACTCTGACATTTGGAATTTATTTATTTATTTAATTTTTATCCCGCCTTTATTATTTATGCCCCAAGTGAGGATAAAGTACTGTTCTATAAAGGACTTATGGAGAGACTAATAGTTTTCTCTTATGAAAATTGGTATTTGATGGGGGATTGGAATGGAGCGATCTCCCCACAACTGGATAGAACTTCTGAGAAAAATATTAACATCACTCAAAGCAAATCACCAAAAGTTTTGTTCGATTTGATGAACAGTTTAGGGCTTGTAGACGTATGGAGTCAGAAAAATGGCAATTCAAGAGAATTTGCCCATTTTTCTGAAAGACATAGATCCTTTTCAAGAATAGATATCAACTTTCAAGAATTTGGCTATTAAGGTTTCTAAAGTAGAGATATTACCAAAGTCCTTTTTGGATCATAATCCTGTGAGTTTAGTTTATAAAAGGAAATCCAGTTCTTTTAGATGGAGACTAAATTAAATGTTGTTACAGAAAGAAGCAATAGTGAGGATTGTAAAAAGAAATTAAAAGAATTTTTTGAAAATAATTTTAAGAAGCTACTAATTTAAGAATGGTTTGGGACGCAAGTAAAGCTTTTATCAGAAGTTATTTCATACAACATAATAGTGAACTAAAAATAAAAGGGGCAAGAGAAAACACAAGCTATTTTGGATGAGAAAAGAAGAATTAAAGAAATTTCTAGAGAAGATAAGTATTTTTTAACAAACTAAGCTTTTGCAACAACAGTTATCTATGTTAACAGTAAGAGAAATGGAAGCAAAAATAAAGCAAAAAAACTTTTGCAAACAAACCAGGGAAATGGTTAGCATATAAATTATGAAAAGAAAAAGAAAAGAAAATGATATTGAAACTACAAGAGGGAGACACTATATTAACAGATAGCGTGGCCGTGCAAAAAGCATTTAATCAATATTATCCTAATCTGCATAAAGCAAGTGACATCTCTCTGCAGAAAATAGATAAACACCTAAAGAAAAAAAACTATAGGATTATAGAGGAACAGAAACAGATTATGAATGGACCTATAACAATATGGGAAGTTTCTGAAGCTATAAAAAAATCAAACAAGGAAAGGTGCCTGGACCAGATGGATTATCAGGTTCTTATTATAAATGTTTTGAGGAACTTTTACAACCTTTACAAAACACGATGAACTCTATCCTATAGGGAGGAAAGATGCCAGAGAGTTGGAAAGAGGCCAATATAGCACTAATACCTAAAGAGAGACTAGATTTGACTTTAACAAGAAACTATAGGCCAATATCATTATTGAATAATGGCCACAAGTTGTTTACAATGATTTTGGCAGATAGACCAAAAATAATTTTACAATAATTTATTCATGAGGATCAATTTGGGTTTTTACCTAAAAGACAAAGGACAATGTTAGAAATGTGTTGCAGCTAGCAGAGCACATCCATGAACGCCAGCTAGCAGTCAGAAGACATGATGAAAACTCCTTAATCTCACAACACATGGACAGACTCAACCACAGTTTCAACTGGGAAACTGTGAGCACCCTAGACAAGCCAAATAAAAAATCCTAGGGAATTCCTGGAAGCTTGGCATTCAAACAGATTAGCCATCAATAGACACATAAAGATAAACCACATTTACACACCATTCAAAAGAGACAATAAAAAAAGCTAAGAAGGAAACAAAAACACCAGAACACATCAGAAGCCAACATCCAGATAAGCAGAGACACCAATCAGGCAGAAAACAATATCCTAATCAAGGAACTCCCCTTCATGGATCACTGCCTTGTCATGGCGAAGGGGCTTGCGTAACTCAGTGAAGCCATGAGCTATACCGTGGAGGGCCACCCAAGACAGACAGGTCATGACAGAGAGTTCTGACAAAATGTGGTCCACTGGAGAAGGAAATGGCAACCCACTCCAGTATCCTTGCCAAGAAAACCTCATGGATAATGTTAAAAGGCTAAAAGATATGACGCCGGAAGATGAGCCCCTCAGGTCGGAAGGTGTCCAATATGCTACTGGGGAAGAGCGGAGGGCAATTCCAAGTAGCTCCAGAAAGAGTGAAGCGGCTAGGCCAAAGCCGAAAGGACGTTCAGCTGTGGATGTATCTGGAAGCGAAAAGAAGGTCCGATGCTGTAAAGAACAATATTGTATAGGTACCTGGAATGTAAGATCTATGAACCAAGGCAAGCTGGATGTGGTCAAACACGAGATGACAAGATTGAACATCGACATCTTGGGAATCAGCGAATTGAAATGGACGGGAATGGGTGAATTTAATTCGGGTGACCATTATATCTACTACTGTGGGCAAGAAACCCTTAGAAGGAATGGAGTTGCACTCATAGTCAATAAGAGAGTGGGAAAGGCAGTAATGGGGTACAACCTCAAAAACAACAGAATGATCTCAGTGCGTATCCAAGGCAAACCATTCAATATCACAGTAATCCAAGTCTATGCCCCAACCACTGATGCCGAAGAAGCTGAAGTTGACCGCTTCTATAAAGACCTACAACACCTTCTAGAACTAGCACCAAAAAAAGATGTCCTTTTCATCATAGGGGATTGGAATGCTAAAGTAGGAAGTCAAGGAGTTATCGGAATAACAGGCAAGTTTGGCCTTGGAGAACAAAATGAAGCAGGGCAAAGGCTAATAGAGTTCTGTCAAGAGAACAAGCTAGTCATAGCAAACACTCTTTTCCAACAACACAAGAGACGACTCTACACATGGACATCACCAGATGGTCAATACCGAAACCAGATTGATTATATACTTTGCAGCCAAAGATGGAGAAGCTGTATACAAACAGCAAAAACAAGACCAGGAGCTGACTGTGGCTCAAATCATGAGCTTCTTACTGCAAAATTTAGGCTTAAATTGAAGAATGTAGGGAAAACCACTAGACCACTCAGGTATGACTTAGATCATATTCCTTGTGAGTACACAGTGAAGGTGATGAATAGATTTAGAGGATTAGATTTGGTAGACAGAGTGCCGGAAGAACTATGGATGGAGGCCCGTAACATTGTACAGGAGGCAGCAACTAAAACCATCCCAAAGAAAAAGAAATGCAAGAAAGCAAAATGGCTGTCTGATGAGGCTTTACAAATAGCTGTGGAAAGAACGAATGCGAAAAGCAAGGGTGAAAGGGAAAGATATAAGCAACTGAATGCAGATTTCCAGAGAATAGCAAGGAGAGATAAGAAGGCCTTCTTAAATGAACAATGCAAAGAAATCGAGGAAAACAATAGAATGGGGAAGACTAGAGATCTCTACAAGAAAATTGGAGATATCAAAGGAACGTTTAGTACAAAGATGGGCATGATAAAGGACAAAAAAGGCAGGGACCTAACAGAAGCAGAAGAGATTAAGAAGAGGTGGCAAGAATACACAGAAGAACTATACAAGAAAGATCTTAATGTCCCTGATGTCCATGCTGGTGTGATCACTGACCTTGAGCCAGACATCCTAGAGAGTGAAGTCAAGTGAGCCTTAGGAAGCATTGCTAACAACAAAGCTAGTGGAGATGACAGTATTCCAGCTGAGTTATTTAAAATACTAAAAGACGATGGTGTTAAAGTGCTGCATTCAATATGCCAGCAAGTTTGGAAAACGCAACAGTGGCCACGGGATTGGAAAAGGTCAGTTTACGTTCCAATTCCAAAGAAGGGCAATGCCAAAGAATGCTCAAACTATCGCACAATTGCACTCATTTCACATGCTAGCAAGGTTATGCTCAAAATCCTACAAGCTAGGCTTCAGCAGTACGTGAACCGAGAACTACCGGATGTACAAGCTGGGTTTCGAAGAGGCAGAGGAACTAGAGATCAAATCGCCAACATTCGCTGGATCATGGAGAAAGCACGAGAGTTCCAGAAAAATATTTACTTCTGCTTCATTGACTATGCAAAAGCCTTTGATTGTGTGGATCACAACAAACTGTGGCAAATTCTTAAAGAGATGGGAGTACCAGACCACCTTACCTGTCTCCTGAGAAATCTGTATGCGGGCCAAGAAGCAACAGTTAGAACCGGTCATGGAACAACCGATTGGTTCAAAATAGGGAAAGGTATACGACAAGGCTGTATACTGTCACCCTGCTTATTTAACCTATATGCAGAGTACATCATGAGAAATGCCAGGTTGGAAGAATCACAAGCTGGAATTAAGATTGCAGGGAGAATCATCAATAACCTCAAATATGCAGACGATACCACCCTAATTGCAGAAAGTGAAGAAGAACTAAAGAGCCTCTTGATGAGGGTGAAAGAGGAGAGTGCAAAAGCTGGCTTGAAACTCAACATTAAAAAAACTAAGATCATGGCATCTGGACTCATCAATTCCTGGCAAATAGAAGGGGTAGAAATGGAAGCAGTAACAGACTTCATTTATTTGGGCTCCAAGATCACCGCAGACGGAGACTGCAGCCATGAAATTAAAAGACGCTTGCTCCTTGGGAGGAAAGCTATGGCAAGCCTAGATAGCATATTAAAAAGCAGAGACATCACCTTGCCGACAAAGATCCGCATAGTCAAAGCTATGGTTTTTCCAGTAGTAATGTATGGCTGTGAGAGCTGGACCATAAAAAAGGCTGAGCGCCGAAGAATTGATGCCTTTGAACTGTGGTGCTGGAGAAGACTCTTGAGAGTCCCCTGGACTGCTAGGAGGTCAAACCAGTCAATCTTAAAGGAAATCAACCCTGATTGCTCATTGGAAGGACTGATAATGAAGCTCAAGCTCAGATACTTTGGTCACCTAATGCGAAGAGAGATCTCTTTGGAGAAGACCCTGATGCTGGGAAAGATTGAAGGTAAAAGGAGAAGAGGACGGCAGAGGATGAGATGGTTAGATAACATCACTGAAGCAATGAGTACGAAACTGAGCAAACTCAGGGAGGCAGTGAAGGACAGGAAGGCCTGGCGCAATATGGTTCATGGGGTCACGAAGAGTCGGACATGACTTAACGACTAAACAACAACAACAATCAAGGAACTACCAAGGAGAAATCCATACCCCCACCAAAACTGGCAGGGCAAGGACTGTAAACAAATAGGGAGCAAGCCCCACACTCACACTGATGAGGTTATCTAGTTGGGTAATGAAACATTGGCAAAAAACAACAACCAAGCTTAGACAGCACCAAGGACTCCACAGTTACAACTTAACACCTGGATATCGTGCAACTATGTGACCTAGATTAGAACACCACTATTTTTTCATCTTTCAATGGGTCCACAAGGTATGTTTACGAACTATCTTGCCCTTATGCTGTTGGTATGAGCACTAAGTTTTCTTTGTAACATTTTTTTGTCCTTGGGCACAGATGCTTTTCCAGTTTGGTCTTGACAGGGGCCTATGACCCAATATTTTTAACAGGCAAGGTTTTACTCTTTCCGCTATTCTATCCCACAGCTTCTCTGAGGTGTTCCTCCATAGCACACAAGTTGCCACTGTGCGATCTGAATTTGGTTTTGAAGGTTTTAATACATCTCCCTTCTTGGTGGCCATTACCTTCAAGTAGAAGGCATTTTTTCTCTTCCAGAAGAGACTGTCATGATGAAGAGTTTCATAATTCTGCATATTGATCCTACTTTCATTCCAAAATTAACTTTTAATTCCACAGGAATCAGGAGCTATCCCTGCTTTCATACTGTCCAAAACCCAAGATAGCATTAGTAAAGGAATGACATAAATTAGACAAGTATATAGTAGAGTGATCAAATCTACCTGTGACATCAGGAATTCCAAGTAAGAGATGTTTTTGTTTATACATTTTCAGCAAGCTACCTTCTGCAGTGGCTATTGTTTCCAGAAGGATCAGACTGGAGTAGTCTCACCCCTTTGTGGTTCTATCTAGCATCACATCAGGAATACTTTTAGTTCTTCATCATCTTTCTTAGGCTTTGTAATATTATTTATTTATATGACTTCTATAGCCACCCATCTCAACAAGTGATTCTATTATTGATGTCTATACCTCAGCTGAGGCTTCGTTTGGTGGATGGGTTCCCCAACAGGTGGTTTCTTCCTCTTAATGGTAGATTTCACCCCCTCTTCCCCAGCTACCTGCCTTTAGGAGCTACTCTGGTATGTCCCACTGTAAGAAGCCCTCCTCCACTGTTGGAAAAAAGTCTCCTGAACGTACAGTGAAAGCTCACCTTCTATAGTGGATAGAAGGCACCTGACTCTCCCTTATCAATACTGAATAATTGGGATAACGTGATTTATTTTTTCATTCTTTTGGCTGGAATTCTCTTCACTTGTCATTAGTGAACTCAGCAGTGGGTACTCCTTCCTCACTGAGAGTTAAAATCTTGATTCTGCCTACTGGGGCAAGGGAGAAGAGGATCACAGGATGCCCTCTCCTGAGTCTTCACAGTAAGGCCAGTCTTCTATTCTCAAAATCGGCCTGTTTTTCAAAACATTTTTTTAACAAACAAGCCAAAATAAACATGCAAAGCCATCATTGAAGCAAATGTGTACTTATTAAGGGGGAAAAAAGATTTTCCACACTACACTGCTATAAAAAATGCTTATCAAATCTGCAAAACTACATGCTGATCTTGATACAAATACATGTTATTCGAACAACGGTGATCATATTTCTATTCTGGGCTTTCTGTTTGAAGTTTAAAGTTTCACTGTACAAAAAAGAAAAAAAATGCAAAACCTTTAGAAGTCTGAAGCATCCCTCTTTTGTATTCTACAGCTCTTTCAAAAGATTGAGTTGAAATTAAAAAAAAAAACTTGTAGAAACGAGGCAAGTAGACTACTGTTTATTTCTGTAAGCATGTCTGAGGAAAATTTAGATGCAATACAGTAAGAAAATAATTCTATGATCCAGGCAGGCAATTTTGGTTTTCAAAATTGAGGTTCTGGAGAAAGAGAATGAGCACTCCAAAACAGGTGAAACCAGAACTTCTGACCAGCTGTCATCAGATGAGAATCCAGATGATAATAATACTGATATAATACAGATATGTACAAAACTCATTGAGCTTTTCAGGGCCACTCCTTAACAGCCACATAGAAATCAGGTAAGCTGCTTTTTCCTTCAGAAAAGAGGAAGTGGTTTCCCTTCTGGCACCTATTTATAACCACAGCCTCCTTCTATGATATCAACCAGAGTCCTCCTGAAAGAAAAGAAAAAAACACATGGGCACAATTGCACAGTGAACTGGCCTGATGTCAAACTGCTGGCACAACTACAACTTGTTACTGGCAAAAAAATGTCTGCTTCAAAAGGGACAAGGCAGGGCTTGCATAAGAGAGAGTACGGTATAGTGATCAAAATATCTCAGCTAGGACTGAGAAGCTGAACCCAGGGATGAAGCTCACTTGGCAACTTGGGCTAGTCTCTGTATCTCTGCTTAATCTAGTTTGCAGGGTTGCTGCCAGATTAAAGTGGGAAGGGCAAAAGGAGAAAGATGATGTATTCTACCTCAAATTCCTGGAGAAAAGCAGGTATGAATTCAAATAAATAAAAGAAAGTAGGCAGAGAAGACTACTCCAGCTAAAACAGTCAATTTCAGTGATGTATTCCAGGTGCTCTGAGCAGTGGCCATCACAGTTACCTACTTGCTGACACTTACCTTTGCCCTTCAGAGAGTTCAAATTCTTCTAGAGTTCTCTTGGCAAGCACTGAAGTTGACTGTATACCGTAGTCAGCAGTCAGCTTTACTAGCTCAAGTGCTTTATCTGCTTGGTTGCTTTGCTTAATGCAGTTGAACACCTCTTTCACTGTCAAATCACTGCAGAAGAGAAAGAGGGATGTGGATAACCCAATGGCATCTAGAATATAGTTTGACTGAAAAACATTCCATCTGCCAAGTTATGACAGTAACTACTGAGAGGTGAGAAATTTCACAGCTCTTTCTGAAACCCAATAGCCCAATACCTATTGCAAATAATACTAAAGGCACCTCTTCTTTGTACCCCAAAGTAATTAGGTGAGTTCTATGAGCAGGGATGAACCTGTCCAGCCTTTTTAAAACAAAACACTGCTTTCCTAAAAAAGCTAAAGTATGGAATCTTATGTACAGATTTGATGAAAAGGACACATCTGCTGACAGGAAAGTTTAACTTGAATCATTCTATTTTTCTGTTCTGGAAAACTGCTAAAATAGCTGTGTGCTACCACCTTCTGATTCTTGAATCTCTGGGTATATAATGGTTGCTGTTTAATTCATCCTATATAAGAACAAATTCAAGGTTTCAAACTGTTGATCCAAGCAAGTGATAGCGCAGCTCAGAAATTAACAATACTGTTAGGAAAGAGTTTTGAAAGAAAAGGACTGTTGTAGATTCCACTTAAATTTTCAGTGCAATGAACCTCAGCCTTCCCTTTACAGAAGACACCATCACTCTGTTCTTTTCTACACTGAACAGTAGACCAAGAAATGGATCTTTTCTCAAGTACTGACAGTAAAAGCTAATTAAATATACTCTCCCTATCTATACATTACTTCTCTGCAATCACCAAAATACAGAAGTCTTCAAAGGCATTAATTAAAGTCTCAGCATTCAAGTAGTGGACTTGAATTTCCACAGAGTGTTTAGAGTGCTTACATGCAATGTAAACACCTTGCATTTTAAGATGCATTCACTGTTGCTTGTCATCTTCAAATCTGACACCAAGAACAAACTGGTCTACAGAGATCGATTCTTACAGAGACTTCATGGCACTAGACCTTATTGCCCCCCAAACTGCAGCAGTTCCTTTGATATCTCTGCTTACTCTTACTAACAAAACCAACAGTGCCTTTGAGGAAATGAGAAGCTGACATTTGGTGACGGAACTGTGCCTGGCACAGGACACTGCATGGCAGAAAGCAACATTCTAATCAAGGGTCAAATGAGACTGAATGCTACTGGGCAAATCAAATCAAAGAGAAAAGTAAAGACTGACATATTTATTACTGGGTCTTCCGAACAAAAGGCAAACTTACCTGGGAACTTGAGAGTATTTTTTAAAAAGCGTTAGCATGTTCCTATTTGGAGATGAAAGAAATAAAAATCACCATTTGAGCACAGAGATGAAAAAAGTATGAGCCAAAGTCCTTCAAGAGGCTTGACTTATATGTAATCCCAAATCTGGTCTTTTGACAAGTGCACTCCTGCTGTATATATGTTATGCAATCAATGAAAAAAGAACTACAACCAATTCTCCAAGGAAATCCAAAATCCCGCCAGGAAATGAATTTTATTTTTTTCTAACTGTGCAGATGGGACATTTGTTTAGTTTTTTAAAAACCCAAAATGAAAACTTATTGAATCAAATAGAATTCTATATAGGAAAAGAAAAAAATGTTCACAGAATATGCAAATTAAATAGTTTTAGCAACAACAGTCCATATACAGTGGAACAAGGGAGGACTGTAAAAGTTAGTTTCTCATTAGGGTTGAGATAAAGATTGGCGCTGCCTTTGGAAACATCTGCAACCACTTCTTCTGCGGCAGTAAAGATGAAACCGGCTGGTAGGTGTGGCAGCAGCATCACTCACATCTCCCCCTTGAAGATGATGACATTTTCCGGCAGCAGAAAAAAAGGCTTTTAACTCATACACCCCACTATTTTACTTCCCACAATGCCTCTATTATCCTGGTAAAAGATTGCCAGTTACAAAGGATTTTCTTTTCCCCGGATGCTACGTACACCTGCCTCTAGTCTAAAAGTGAGGCAAAATAAGTGAGACAGCCAGTCAGTAGCTGTTAAGGTGTTACTCGACTCTTTGGTACAACAGGTTCCATGCCTTTAGTTGTATCCCTCCTCCAGGAGCAGTTTGAGGGAAAGAGAAAACCTAAAGATAGCTAAGGATCTAGATTTCATTATATTCTCTCTCTCTGCCCCTCCCCCCCTCAATGTACTTTGGGGTTTGAGTTTTCAGTTAAGGGCCCTTTAGGGAAAATGTGTCCTCTACTCCTACTCTGAAGAAGGGAGTTGAAGTCAAAGGTTGTAACTATAATTGAGCTAGTAGAGACTTGACTTATCTGGTTCAGGAACCTGGGATAAGTTGGTTTGTTTCAAGATTTACCTCCAGAATGAAATACAAGTTGTTAGACGTAACCCTTTTTTTCTTACCAAGCGTCCTGTGTTCTGCCAGCCCTGGCAAAAAGAATTGTGGTATTATTAAGAGAAGTGTCTTTCCACAAGAGTTGTGTGTTCCTGCTCTTTAACTCATGGAGAGATTTTATATTTTCAGCACAGTCAGCAAATGCAGCTTGAGTCTGAAAAACATTGACATACCAAAGCATCTGCAGTCAACAGAGTAATCTAGGAATGAGCATCACTTAGGATCTGAAGCTAAAGTGGTGCTATGGCAGGGGTAAGTACATCTGCTGTACCAGTCAGTACCTTCCTTGAAGAAGGAGGTACTACCAACCGTGGCCACCACGCACGCCCATACCCACTCCAAAGCATCTACTAAAAATAATTATGACACAACGCCCCCCCCCCCAAAAAAACAGGTCTAAGACAAAAACAAAAACAGCACATCATTTGTAAGTATACTCATTCATACACCCCCTGGTAAAACTTTTAAAATTGAATACCCTTATTTATTTTTGTTATCTCAAAAGGCATTTGTGTATATTGTTGTTAATATAAATAAACATGGAAACTAAATGTGAATAAAACAACCAGGACCAAGACATTTTACTTTTTTGTTAATTTTCAATCAATGTTGTTTTCTATACAGGTAATTCTTGCTTACTGACTGCCTTTTGAATGGTTTAGTGACCGTTCAAAATTACAAAGGAGTAAAAAAAAAAAAAAAAAGCTTTGCAACCAGTCTTTGCATTTACGATTCTTGCAGCATCCCATGATCATGTGATCACCATTCAGGTGTTTCACAACTGGCTTCTGACAAGCAAAGTTAATAGAGATTACGGAAGTAAAATTGCAAGACACAGTCACATGATATCTTAACAACTGGGGTGATTCACTTAATGACTGAATGGGAAGTGACATCGTAAGCCAGTTGTGGTCACATGATTTTCTGCTTAGCGTCTGCGGGGCTTAGTAACAGAGTTGCTGGTCTCAATTGTGATCGCTATATACCTATAGAGGTAGTCCTCACTTAATGATGGTAATTGGGACAGGAATTTCCATTGCTAAGTGATGCAGTCACAAAGCATGATGTCTCGTGACCACATCGCTTAGCAATGGCAATCCTGGAAGTCCCCATTGCTGTCATTAAGTGAGGATTGCAGGTCATTAAGTGAGCACCTCCTCACATCTTCCTGCTGATTTCCAACAAGTAAAATGGGAAAGCCGGCAGGAAGTCACAAGTCCCAGATGGTTCACAAGCAGGCTGGCCGTAGGTAAGTGGCTACTATGGTGTGAGTGTGGCCAGGCTGGGGGTGGCTGCTGCTGAGTGTGGGAGGGTGCACAGGTGGCTGCCGCACAAGCATGCACTATGGAGTGCGGGTGGATGTGTGCTATGGAGTACAAGACTCCTGGGATTTTGTACTCTGTAGCTGGGCCCCTCGGGAGAAAAAGTGTCAGGAGCAGGACCAACTCACCGGAGCGACTTGCAACCTTCTCTGACAGCTTCCCCATTGACTTTGCTTGTGGGAAGCCACCAGGGGAGGTCAAAAATGGCAATCACGTGAGTGCAGGACTCTGTAACCATTGTTGGTGCAAGCTGGTTGCCAAGTGTGGGAGACAGCCAGGACTTCAAAAACTGGTCATAAGTACCACTTGTTCAACGCCATCGTAACTTAGAATGGTTGCTGATAGAGTGGTTGTTAACCAAGGACTATTTGTACTTTTAATCAAAAGAACACTTTAGTTTTACGATGGTTATCATATGATGGCTAATAAAAAAAGCCACAAAGTCACTTGAGTGAGTGGCCTAGAATGAATTAATGAAGGTTGCTATGAAATTTTCCAATTCTCTCAAAAAATTTAAACCAAAATGACTAACTGAACGGTCACTGCCTTCAAAGTGGATCATACTAAGAGGGGGTGGATGTCTTCAGAATTGTAGTATGTTGTCATTAGTATCTTATTGATACTTAACACTATTTCTCTTTCCCATTTACTTCTGGAGGCAAAGTTAATTATGAACCAGTCATAATTAATTCCTCCATAGATAAACATCTTCTGCTCTTTATCTATAGGCTATATGAAAAGACAGGCCCAAGAGTAAGATGCAATCAGGAAGGGGAGCTTTCTAATTACATTAAAATATCCAGAGGTGTGAAGCAGGGCTGTATATTAGCCTCACTGCTATTAAATATTTACATGAATTCCTTAATTAAAGTACTTCATTCAACAGATATTCATGTCCCTAAACTAGCTGATAGAAGAATCCCAACTGTGAAGTATGAAGATGATGCAATAGTACTCTCCCAAACACAAGGTGGCATGAGGCATGCACTGAACTCTAGCAAGCTATTGTAAAGATGAGTATTTAACTGTTAATTATGATAAAACCAACATTTTAGTTTTCTCAAATAGCAGACAGAAATACAAATGCTCAGTTAATAATAACACAATCAAACAAGTTAACCAGTATAAATATCTATGTTTTGTCTTTCAAAATAACAGGAAAATTACAGCCCAAGCTAGCTATGTTTTCAAAAGCACAGAAGAGCACCAAGGCCAACTTAAGATTTTACAGGATGCAAGGAGGTAAATTTGTCCCTGCCACAGTTAAGCTCTTTCAGACCAACGCAATTGCACAATTGATGTACAGGTAGTCCTCGCTTAACAACCATGCATTCAGCGATTGTTTGAAGTTACAACAACACTGAATGAATGGTATTTACAACTGGTCCTCAAAGTTATGACTGTTGCAGTGCCTTATGGTCATGTGATCAAAATTTGGGCACTTGGCAGCTCGCCTGCATTTACAACCACAGAGTACACGTCA
Organism: Python bivittatus; assembly: GCF_059951505.1. Taxonomy (NCBI): domain Eukaryota; kingdom Metazoa; phylum Chordata; class Lepidosauria; order Squamata; family Pythonidae; genus Python; species Python bivittatus. The sequence continues at coordinate 5,641,804 of NW_028277028.1, forward strand.
ACTCTCCACCAACCTATCTTGTCCCCATTTCTGCCCTTTTGGCCGCCTTGCCCTCCGACATTCCACCACCCCTAGCTGTTCTTCGCCATCTTCTTGCTCCACTGCTGACGAGGTGCGCCTGGCCTGGCTCCCTAATTGTGTACTGTTTTATTGCGAACATGATTACTGCAGTTCCATCAATTGAAACTTAATCCTGCATCATTTTTCTATGTTTTGTTCAAATAAGAAATAGTAAGGGCAGGTTTCCTGGATTCAATTCAAGCACTAGCTAATTTGTGCCATTGGCCTCTGCAATTTTATTTATTTTATTTTATTTATTTATTTATTTTCAAATTTGTATAAGTGTTGATATTTTCCACATCCAAGTCCCATGAAGACTCACCTCTGGAGACTGCATGTCCCTTGCCATAAGAGCCAGAACTTCCTGTACAAGAGGATCTTTGAGGCTAAATCCAAATTGCTTAATATCTAAGCAGGAAAGAAAGTTATCAGAAATAAAGCCATTGCAAGTAGTTTCTGCTCAATGAAATCAGTGACTTTACTACAGCTGATATGTGGATGCTTGATCCTTAAATTTAACTAAGCCTAATTAACCATTATTGTGTGGTCACAAATGCAGGAAAATGTATATACTGTAGGGAAGTTAATATAAAGGGAGAGTAACAAATATGTTGTTTTGATGGACAGTGGCATTATTAAACATCCACTCTAACTAGATCTTTTTTCCTACAATGGGATGTCACTGGGGATAAGCAATGAAGTTTAGAAATTTCACCAACTGCATTAGCAAGCCTGTAATTTGAGCAATAAATCTTCACTCTCACAGGATGAGGCATCATGGTGATAGCTTTCCTGAATCAAACTAGTGACACCAAATTGTGGCTTTGATCGAAATGCATATCCAAATTTTACTGATGCTCAAAGAGGTAAATCTGTCAAATACCAGCTCTTCTCAGTGAATTGGGAAGGTACCTCAATTATCACATTGGAAATAAGAAAAAGCAAAGTGTAATTAACCTTTCCAGATTTGGGGAATCAATTCCAAACAATCGCCAGAGTCCAATGCCTGAAGAAGATACAGCATCGTTCTAATATTGGGGTAAAACACCTGAAGAAAAAGATACACATGTTTGGATAACCACGGTTTCAAGTTACTAATGTTTAAACTTTCAACATTCACATTGTTGAATAAAAAATAATACTTACTGATGGAACCAATTTTTTATACCAGTTCAGTAAAGCATCAAGGTTTTCCATCATAGCCAACAATTCAAAAAACGATACACTGTAGCAAAGGGAGAAATAACAGGTTATCAAAACCCATCAACTTGAAGATGGAAAAGCTTACCGTGTAGTCTTATTAAATTTCTGTTTTGACTTCTCAAAAAGCTGCAAATAACTTAGAATAAAATCTTAATGCTTTGAACCTCAAAGAAAATGCAAGATACTGTAATATGAATTACTGAGTTTTCATCTATCAAAATTAAAATCACCTGCTGGTAAAACTTGACTTACAAATTTGGAATCAGATCACTGTTTGCTTCTTTCTAGAAACAGGCTCTCAATAAAAAATATTGAAGAGAAAGGGCCTTACATCATTTCTTCTTCCTTCCCTTTACAGTCCCTTCCTTTCTTATCCATAGGTGAAATTCAGAATAAGGTCCCTCCCCCATTTTTTAAAGACAAGCAAATACTTTGTTGAAAGTGGCCATTTCAAATGGTCGATGCTTGCTTGAGGAAATGGATAGGGTGCTTTCTAGGATGTCCTCTGCTACTTGTGGGCCTATCCTTGTCCTTCCAGGCTTCTGCAAGCAGCTGCGGGTCACCTAGATTTGAGAGGTAATCAATGCTTCACTGGGGGAAAGGGCACTGCCAGGAGCCTCAAAAGGGGCCAAAGTGTTAAGAGGCCTTTCTTGGACTCAGAGGTGTTAAGACAACTACTGCCCAGTGTCCAATCTTCCTTTTTTAAGGAGGACTGCTGAAATGGTGATGGAGGACGAACTACAAAGCACCCTAGAGGAAAAGATTATCTGCACTGGTCACTCTAGTGGATCTTTGTTAGGACCTGGATGTCAGGACCTGGATGGAGAGGGAATGCACTTATCCTGGCTCTCTTAAATCTTTTAGTGGTTTTTGATACTATTAACCAAGGTATGCTCCTGGACTGTCTACATGAGTTGGGGATTTGAAGCAAGGCAGAGCTACAGTTTGCCCATCCCAGAGTATAGAGGATGGCCTCAATGGACAGAGGGAAGATCCATTATCAAGGCAATTAACAGATAAATGTGGCTTAAGCCCATAAGAAGTAAGGTATTGTCAGCCTTACTTCTTATGGGCTTAAGCCACATTAAGACCAGGCAGGTAGACCAGGCAGAAAATATGACCAATTCTGCTTTATCGTAAAGCTACATTAACAGAATCTTGCAAGTCTGAAAGTACAGTTCTCCTGCCTTCACCTTTACAGCTCAAGAACTTAGGGAGGGTGCCTTTTGAGCCTCTTGCTCCACCCACTATGCAGCTGCAGGCTATGCTATCTCTTATCTAACCGTTCCTTAGGCAGCATCTCTTCCCCCCATCTCCCAAGGTCTTTCCTACACACCATTACAGATATTTACAAAAATGCCCAAAACAGGAGCCCCCCTATTCACATGAAGATAAAAGAGGAAGAAGGGGAAGCACATTCAGACTCCCAAGTTTTTGTTGCTATAGCCATTCTAATAAAAGTTTTAGGCCTAAGCAGTGTCTGTCTGTTTCTTGATCTGGTCTACCTTGTAGGGCTTTCTGTCTGTTCCAGTGTTATCTCCTGATGGGGAGACAAGGTCTGCAACTTTGGGGTCCTCCTGGACTCATGGCTCCACTTGAACAGATGAAGGCCATGGCCAGGGCATCAGTTGTGGGCCTTACCTGGGGTGGGAGGACCTTCTACAGTTAGTCATGCTCTCATCACTTCTGTGGACTACTACAACATGCTGTCCTTGGGCCTTGGAAGCTGCAGATGGTCTAGAATGCAGCGATTTGTGCACTTGCTAACATTGGGAGCATGTTATATCTGTGTTACGGCCCTTTACTGGTTACCAATAAACTTCTGGATGCAATTTAAAGGTCTGGTTTTAACTTATAAGGCCCTGTATGGCTTGACACCAGGTTACCTTCAGAACCATATTTTCCAGCTAAATCTGCCTGCCCTACACAATTGTTCCAGGAAAAGCAGCCTGTGGTTCCCCACTTTGGGGAAGTGAGGGGGGCTAAGACCAGAGGTGCTGCTTCTTGGTGGCAGCTCTGGCATTTTGGAATGGCTCCCTGGTTGAAATTAGATATGCTCCCTCCCAAAGTGTCTTCTGCAAACAGTGCTCTTTCACTGAACAGTTGGGGATTGATACTATTCATTGTTATTCTACTGTGTTTTATTCTGGATATTTTGTGTATGTCTATCTGTGAACTGCCAAGGGTCCTTAATAGTGAGATATAAATGCAATCAATCAATCAATCAGTCAATCAATCAATAATTTCAATAACATCCAGAAGTTAAGAATAAATCTATTTCCTTTCTAATCCTCCAGCCCAACTGAAGCTGTTGAAAATCCAATTCTGTAATTATGAATACTAAATAACAATTACTAGTAAAAGTTCTTGTGTGTCATATCTCCCAACATTAGCCTGTTCTCTGCTGTCTCCACCACTCTATTTAGCCGATAAGCAAGTTGAACATCCTTCAGTTCCAGGCACTGCAATAAAGACACAAAGCATTAATCCTTGAATCCAAGAAGTAACAGTTATTCTGCTACACAAGGCATCATAAACGCTTTTCAATTTTAACAACAAGCATGAATTCCTAATGCATGGTTTTATAAAAGGTTAGAAGTTAACAAGATATCTTTATGATCAAGGATAGGTGGCAGGTGAGATTAAAAGATTTAGATGAGATTGACATCTCATTTTCTGGATCAGCAAAGCAGCAAAAGTTTGGAGTCTCACATCAGATTCCAAGTTCTGCAAATAATTCCACAAATCTTCTCTGTTGCTGTAAGATTCTACTACATAGAGGACATACTCTTTAAAAAAAATATTTGCTTTAAAACAATACACACACACACACACACACACACACACACACACTTATTCATCTCAGGCTGAAAGTTTCAACACATGTTTGTCCATTTAGATATTTGGCTCCCGCAAGCACAAAAAATAATGGATTATAGCAAGGAAGGAACCAGTTCCTAATGGAACAACAGTACAAACTACACAAGGTGCTTTTTAGTCTAGTTAATACATAGGTAGTCAGAAAGCTACTGAAATATACATTTACATTTCAACAATCAAATCCACTTACTGTTTTCATCGCACTTAGAAAGAAGTGGACTGGAAAGGAAGAAGTAGCCATTGTTAATTTTGGACATTCTCTAGCAATCCAAAAGAGAGGTTTCTTAGGGTTACTGAAAAAAATCCAAAGGGCTCAATAACAATTCGCCTTGTGTATCAAGCCAAAGAACTCTAGCAGGCTGCTTCTCAAACCAAGATGCCACCTAAAGCCATAATAACATAACATTTAAATATTTAACGCTTTGAGCAGCGAATACAAGTAACTGTAACCTAGTCAGGTGCTGAGGAGAGAACACTGGACACTAAAACTATGCTCACATATTGCATTACTCTGTTTGACTAAACCATAGCTTATTGTATTAACTACAACTGACTAGGTTTGTATCACATGTTAAGACTGGTTAAGATAAGCTGTAAACTATAATAATCATAAAATACAATGTTTGAATTCCCCAAACAGGCTAACCTTAAATCAAACAAGCCACTTTATGGCTAAGCATGTTGTGTAAACTCAGCATCCAGCAACAGGTGTTATCCTCCTATTGGCCAGGAAGCCAGGGATGATGTGCTGCTAGATCCCATCCAAATTCCAGTCTAGGGCTGAACCACTGAAGCCCACAGGGTAGAACAAAAGCGAGCTAGCACAAGTTGGAACATGGAGAAGAAAATGCCAGCACACTTATGGTTCTGATAAGAACTAGCCACAGTCTGATTAGGGAAAGGATGGGTAACCTTTCAGCAGCTAGGAGTTGAATTTGGATGGCTGAAGGCTGCAGTGATGACACTGAGGAGATGAGGAGAGGCCTGGGATTTCTGGGAAAATTTCTGGAGATATTTCAGTATGGTTTTGATCCATATGAATAAGCACACCGTGGATGTTTTCACTGTAGGAGCAATCTGAATTGGCATTCTTTTCCGATTCAAAACAGAGACCTGAAATTTTGTCTTCTGCCTTTGAAAATAATTCATTTTCCTTTCAAGGTCATGATCAGAGGAAGAGGGCCTTTTTTTTTTTCAATTTTGAAAAAGATATGGGTGAGGAGAAAGCATTTAAGAATGAAATTTGAGGAAAAGAGTTGAATCATAGTGCTTCACCATGGGTGTAAGCAGGAAAAAAGAACTGGTGTTATACCACCAGCCTAGGAACAAAAAGGTTAGACTATATGGTCCACATCAAGAATTAACTCATTATTCAATACCTCTTCATAACAAGTGGATAATTCATTGTTTAACATCCTAGTCTCTTTTCCAAAAATTTGCAGGAGGCATAAACAACAAATATTCTTGCACATTACCCACACAAATGATTTACATATTAACTGATTACTTTAATGGACACAAACAAATGCCAAGGAACACTGCTATCCATCAGCTGACCTCTCATATTCAGTTTCAAAAATTACTTTTGTTATACATTGGTCATGCACAATGCGAAACTGCCATGGAATAAAACAAGAAATACATACTATCATCCGGATCCTGAGGATAAAAAGCTTTTCCTTCAATTTCATTTATGATAGCATATAGCACATGGGACTGGGAATCAGCAACTCTGGCTATACAACAAAAAAACATCCAGAATCAAGTTTTCATTGAACTATGTTTTATTTAAACGGCAGGTAAAATATGTTTCTGTGAAAATGAGATTGGACTATGAAGTCAGGTGGAACAGATAAATTAAGTAGCAAATTATAAACAGATTGTTAGAAATAGTTTTCATAATGATTTTGCTTATGATTGTTGCTCATAATTGAGGAGACTGGTTGAGCTGCCTATCACTGCAAATTCTGACTGTACTTATTATGACTCAAGGTACTGAGACTTTAAAACTACAAACCAGTACATTAAACCAGGCATGGAAGTGCAAATGGACAGGTAGCAGGAGTATGGTAGAAGAGAAAGAGAGAATGGGAATACTCCTCTCTATGGTAAAGGCTAGTTAGGACACTCTAGCAAATATGGTCCATGTCCTATTTAATTTATATTTCATGAAGGGCAACATAAAGTTGTTGCTGGCACTGCATGATGTTGAATTTTGGTTCCAATTCAGTCCAACTTAAAAAATCACTAATATGTGTGCCCAGATAAATAACTTTTACTAGGCAGACAAAATGTGATCCTGGTCAATTGTCTCTGAATCTCTCAAAGACTTTCAGAATCATGCACCATAAAATTCTGCTCAATATAATATAATTAAAGAGTCTCAATATTGCAACATTTTATTTTAGAGTTTGGTCTATAAAAAAAGATCCAAATTCAGGTGAAACAGAGAGAGATCCACACATTCAGAGCAAAACGTGAAGCAACTTCTATGCAGCAAAAGCCAAAAGAGAGATTATTACAACAGAACCACATTTTACCCAAATTCACAAGACATAAAAACAGATACTACGTACCAATTTTATGTGACATGCATAGCAAATGGTAATATGTTGCAAGGCTAGGTTCTGAAATAAATATAGATCAAATCAACATTTAACATAACTGATGTACAAAAATGTATTAAACTGTAGCAGATGCATGCAACTTATTTCATGCCAGTGGCAACACTTGATGTAATTAAAAAGTAAATATGACTATTCTCCACATACTTAGCAGTTTTCCCCTTCTCCCTTAAAGATATAACGGAGGCAACTTTTGAGAGGTCCTGGAGGACTACACTGAAGACTTTGGCAGAAGGCAGACATGTGGTCTCAGGTTATACGCTCATGATCTATATTAGGTTAAATTTGTGCTGCTGTATTTTCTGTTCTTACTGTCATGTAATACTGTTTTTAAGCTACTGTATTACTTTAAATATATATTTTTAAGGATTTTATTGAAGTTTATTATTACTACCTAATGTTTAAAAATGACTTTATAGGTTAAAATGGGTGAATAACTATCTAAATATAATCTACTCACAGGAGTTAGGGTTTAAAAAAATATCTTTAAAAAAATATCTCAATTAGGACTGTGTTAATATTACTACTAAGGTAAAACTACAGAAAATGAACATTGGATTAATCTTACAGATTGCAGAAAATTCTTACCTATATTTAGTGTTCTCATCTCATTCAAGGTCAGTCTAGCCTTAGCCCGGGGTACCTTACCACATTGCTTCAGTGCCTTCAGTACAGAATTAAAAGTTAGCAGATTTGGTTGTATATCCTGTTCAACCATCTGCCTCAGCAAGTCCTATTAACCAAAATATCAAGAATTTGATTTAACTTTTATGTAAAAACAATATTCCCATTCCTTCAGATTGTACATTTGTATCCTTTTCCCCCTACACAATTCCTTAACATTTGCGCATATATTTATTTAATTAATGCCATTCCAGAATACTATCAACTGTACCCTTCTGTATTTGCATCATTTAAAATATATTATTAGAAAGATAAAAAATAAAACTGGCACATAAAGTAGAACGGAAAAAATAAGCAGACCCCCCCCCCCACAAAATAGTAAATAAAACATGAAAATCACAGTCCTAAGATTATCATTTAAATAGCGAGTTTCCAAAAATACTACTCCCCAAAAAAGGTGTTTGCCTATAGCTGAAAGAAAAATAATGTAGGTACCAGTCAAGCCTGAGGAACTGCTCCACAGAGGTAGGAAAGGCCCTTTTTCTTGTAACTAGTCCCCTTGTGTCATTTGGAAAAAACTACATGGAAATCAAATTTCACTGAACCAATGGGTATTGCTTTAAATAAGCTTTTTTCAAGGTGTAGTTTTGAACAATATTTCCAGACTTTGTGGCAATTCTAGGTTTACTATACTTAGTAATTATAGAACACATTTCTTCTGTCTTAGGACCAACTTAGATAATCAAGATCTGCTATTATCACTATTTTTTTCCAGAAAAAAAGCACCCATTAAGGGCTGCTAATTAGTAAAAATATAGTAAAATATTTGAACACGAAAGTGCTTTATCAAGGTTAAGTACAGTAACATTGAGACTTTTGCAACAGCTTATCTGTTTAAACATCCTTGACATCTGTCACCCAACCCATAGCCCTCTTCTGCAGTCTCAAACTGAATTGAAAAGTAATTCCTCTCAATCTATTCTAATACATAGCAAGGTAATTTAACTTGTACACTGCCAAGAGTCATTTATAAGTTGGGTGATCTATAAATTTGATTTATACAAAAATAAATGCAATGACAATTATCTCATCAGAGATTCTGATGCAGGGTTTGACATGATGTATTTATTCTGTAGTCTCAGGCCACAGAATTTATTTGCTTCTTTGTTTATATAACTAATCATAATATAAGATGGGGGCGTGTCATGGGGAGGTAAAAAAAGTCATGGATACACAAGTGAAGCCCCTCCCCTTCTCACATGCATTGCATGCATATGACACATATTGGAATCTCAAAGTGTAATATATCTTTGTATTGTAATTATGTGTACTGATCATTTTATAGAAGTTACTGTCTCACTGATGAAGACTAATTAAAACATTAGAACTGATTACAAAGAATTTATGTAAATAGAAATCACCATAGAATATTAGAAAATGAGCAAATATAGATGATACCTAACTATAAATGTGCATTAATAAATAAATTACAATAAAAGGACAGGATTTAACTGTACCTAAATATTTACTATAGAAAAATTTGAATCAAAAATTTCTCCTTACTTCAATGCACGCCCATTTCTCAATGTATCTTTCCTTAACCTCTATAGCTGCTACAATAAGTGTATTGAAGGTGTTCACATCAGCTGTAACAAACAGAAAGCCAATTATCCCATAAGCAATAGCATAGACATTATTTGTAACATGGCTGAAGCAATCAGTATATCTACAGCAGCTCAGGGTAAGGCGAAATTCTCATGTGAGCCAGGCCCCAGAAAGCCAGCCACTTGCCAGCAATGGTGGGACACAGATAACTCACACTCAGCCCCCATGATCCAGCTGAGGTCCGTACCCCTGCGCCATTCATCATTGCTGCAAACAAATACTCCAATGGTCAGAAATTCAAATGACAGACCCAGTACTGTCTATAAAGGGGGAAGACACATATTAAGACCACAAGCAACATTGCCATGTTATCAGCTACATCTCTCTACTCACTAAAAGTATGGTCATTTATTTATTTGTCAAATTTATAGAGCCACCCATCTCAAACAAAATGACTCTGGGCGGCATACAATAAAACTTCCTATTAAAACATACCAAACCACTGAAAAACAATGAAAACAATGAATACAGATAAAAACAAGACCACAAGTGGAAGAATACTGCACATAATGCAGGCAACATGCGGGCTCCCTATTACCAGGGGATTCCCCAGGCTTGCTGGAAAAAACACGTTTTAAGGGCTTTCCGGAAGGCCGTGAGTGTTGGGGCTAACTTTACGTCAGGAGGGAGGATGTTCCAGAGGGCAGCTGCCACGGCAGAAAAGGCTCGCCTCCTAGGTCCCGTCAGATGGAACTTTTTTGCAGATGGGACCTGCAGCATACCTCTTCTACCAGACCTGATGGGATGGGTAAATGTAACGGGGAAAAGGCAGTCCCTCAGATAACCTGGCCCCATGCCATGTAGGGCTTTAAAGGTCAAAACCAGCACCTTGAATTGGACCCAGAAGTAAACTGGTTATCAGTGCAGTTCATGAAGTAGAGGTGTAACATGTGTCCACTTAGGGGGATACAAAACTGCCCATACCACTGCATTTTGCACCAGCTGAAGCTGTTGGATTCAAGGGCAAGCCCCATGTAGAGTGCATTATAATTCACCTGAAACAAGGCTGCTGAATGGCAATCTGTGGACGTAATAAGGGCAGAAAAGTATTGTTGTTTTGCTGTCCTTACCACCACAAGGTAGGCCTAAACAGGCTCTTACCTGTGTTTACCTGTGGCGGATAGAACTGCCAAGAATTGGACACAATTGAATGGATAGCAGCATCTTACCATCATCATTTGTGTTTGGTCAAGTTCATCCTTTGTTGACCTCCAGTGGTGCTCTAGATGTCTCTTCTCCTGTTTCATTTCCCTCAACTCCTCCGTAAACCACAGAGAGCAATGGGATTCATGGGAAGGGAGAGGTTGCATGGGCACAATCCAATCAAAGGCCAGAGCTGATTAAGGCCTCTATTGGACCGTGCAGCAGATCCTCAGGAACAACCCCCAGCTCCCTCTGGAACCCTTGCGGGTCCATCAGTCACCACAGATGGACTGATCTAATTGGTCCTGCCTCCCTGCAGCAGGGGCAGCAGTAAAGAATCTCATGGTTACCAGGGCGTGATCTGACCATGACAAGGGAGTCACAGCAAGTTCCTCCAATTTCAGATCACTTTGCCACTGCTCCAACAAGAAAACCAGATCAGGTGTGTGACCACTATGACCTGGGATAGGCTGATGGCTGTCACAGAGGCCATGAACTCCTGAGCCACATCAGACCCCTCTCCCAAGAAAGGCAGATTGAAATACCCCAGGACCATAAGCTTGGGGAATTCTACTGCCAACCCCAAGATGGAGTCAAGGAGCTCAGGCAGGGAGGTTGCTACAGAGCAGGGAGGCTGGTACAGTAGCACCAGTTCCAACTGATCTGTATACCCCAACTTAAGGACCAGTCTCACATCTGGCAACCTTTGGAGCAGTGCCCCTGAAAGCCATAAGAAACTCCCAGATGACACCCCCATCCCTGCCCTGGAATCTCGGCTGATGTTATACCCAAAACCCAACTGGGCACATTTCTGAGAGGGGAACATCCCCCCTCCAGACCCAGCCAGGTTTCAATAATACAGACTGTATTGACCAGTACTGACCATGACATGCCAGGTCAGCCCTCTCATCTGTGATTAAGTCGCAAATGATGGCGGCCTTATTACAGACTGACCTGGCATTTGGTAGCAACAGCCAAAGTCCAGGGCCTCTGAAGGCCTGCTGACCAGGAACTGGGATTGAGATCTGAGGGCCGGAATAAGGAACTGGTATGAGATACCAGGCTCTTGTTTCCTGAGAGCAGCCTGCCCCTGGTCCCCTGCCATACCTTCCCCTACCATGATGTTCTACCCCACTTCCAATCCTGAGACTCCCAAACACTTCACCCTGTACCCTCCAGCTCCCAAAACAGGGGATCCCATATCATTCCTTTATACTTATTTATTCTAAAAGAGCAGGAAGCTGAGTCCTCCAGGCACTTCAGTTAGAGCTTTCAGCACCATGGGGAGACTCAAACAAACCCTCTCTTTACACAAACTACCAACACTAGTCTCCCCCACCAACAGCTGTCACTAGGCTGGCCAGGGGTTGTCCCATTCCATACACCCCATACACCCCAACCCCCCTCCTAGCTCTCACCCAAAGGAGGGCAACTTACCTCAACTATGAAACACCCCCCACCCTTCAGGCCTCAGCCTGGAACCCAGAAACAAAATGGCTTTTGCAAGGGAGATCCATGACAGCCCTAAGGCATCTGCCCTCCGCTGTTGCTGTCCCTACCAGCTCAACCGATCATAACCCTCCAGTTCCTCCACAAGGGGGAACTGGGCAGTCATCTGAGTCCTTTGCAGTCTTGTGTAGCCTCTTAATCCAAAGGCCATGTGAAGCATTGTGTCATGCCGCCATCTGTCCCTGGAGTAGCTGATCCATCCCACTGAGTCCCCCAAGAAGCAAAGCATTGCCACTTGACGTTGCAAAGATGCAACTAGGCGATGTCGCAAACCATGATCTGATGACTTTAGTTTAGACTTATCATTGGTTTGCTTTATTTCTCCCAAGGTTTGTTTAACATCTTCATTCACTTGTTTTACAAATTTATCTATCTTGTCAAATTTCTTTTCCATCCGTTTTTCAAGCATCTGAAATTTAATATCTAATTGTAAATGTTTGGGTTAGTTTAGTTCCTAAGTACTCAAACATGGCTTTAATCATTGTGGGAGGGACTGAGGTTTCTTCTTTCTCCCTCTTTAGTGGTTGTTCCATGGAAGGCTGTCTCATCTCTATTCGGGTTTTCCGTGTGGCCATTATAAAAAATACTGTGTAATATATCTCGTTATTTACCAACTACCACCACTAGGTGTCAGCAAACGTCTTCAACAAAGTCACTATCCACTATTCAAGATGTATTTTCATTCTCATCCAGAATCACTATATCAGCAAACGAAATGACTCAAACTATTTGGAAATTGAAAACTGAAATTTCCTCAAAAAGTAAATTTGAATATATTTATAATTCCCTGGAAAGTTATTGAATCTTTTCTCTTTTCTTTTTTTTCTTCTACACTATTAAAATTCTGATCTTAGATTTATTTGTCTTATTTTTGCTTTTATCCAAAAAGAAGTCCATTTTTATTTAGTTTAGGATCAGTTGCAATCCTCTGGGAAAGCAGATTAACACAAGGGGCAGCTTCCATCCTTTGCATAAGAAAGCTTAACACTTTTATAATTCCAAAGTGATTAAGAAACGTCAGTTGACAGCTCTAGTGACCATAAGGCTGCATCCCAGCCTGGAACAGACATCAATCCTCCTCCCCCGGCCACTCAACCCACAGGCTTGTCACAGCATTTGTCCATGCTTTACTTGCAAGGAGTGGTCGTGTAGGGCTCCAGAGGGAAGTTCTACATCCCCCCCTTTGATCTGGAGGGGTTTAGTTCGCTTCACCAATATAATGGTAAACGTTGGGGGCTGGAATGTCGTCTCCACCTGAGGAGCAGTCCTTATGGAGATGTACGAGCAGCCATAAACAGAACCGGAAGCCCAACGGCCGTAACTTTGAAGACTGGAAGTACCATTTGTTCAGCGCCATCTTCAGCAAACTTCGGTTGCTGAACGAATGGTCATTAAGCGAGGACTACCTGTACTACCAAACAACAATCTCTGTGTTACCATTTTCATGTAGCAGCTACAAACCAGAACCACAAACTTGCAAAGTTTAAGGGTGTGGTCAGTAACAGAAGAAGGACTAATTCTGCATGCACGGCCTATTCCCTACTTCTAGCTTTTCTCATTGGCACATTTCCTCTTGTGCAATAATGTCCAAAACTTACCCTTAAGCTTTTTATTCAACAAATCAGTGTACATGCTGAACGCTTTTTGGCATGCTCCATGCTGAAATGACAAGGAAAGTATAAAACATTAATATACTGACCTGGAGAAAAAAGAGAAGCAAAGTTGTTAGAAAGATTACAACTGTACCTTCACCATTCCCCTGATCATCGTACAATAGGAATATGCATTTTTTTCTGGCATTAGGTTAAATATTCTCTCAGCATTGTTGTTTTCCCTGGAATTTAGAAAATATGACATACCAATTGAGGAAATAAACTATGGTCTTTTCATGCCTATCTGGCTACTACATAGTTGGCATATATTTAAGCATAGCACATTTCTGTGCAGACTGGTTTGAAATATACAGTATTATTTCTTAAGATATAAAATCCTTGTGGATGAACATGCACTGCACCACATATCATAGCATCTTTGATGTACTTCACAAGTAACATATACAATATGTAAGTTGGTATGTGTGTACATAGATACAGATATCTGTATCTGTATATATAAAACCTGTCTTTTCATACACATTAGCATGTAAAAAAAATTTTTGTTACTACATTTATATCTCACTTTTCTTCTGAGGTTTAACATAAACATAGATTAAACCTTTTAGATAACTTGTCTAAAAATTTGCATTTGCTCACACACTGAGACATGGCATATATGTAGTACCTATGAAATATGAACAGAAATTGTTCAGAAATAGAAAGTGAGCCTGCTACACCACTGGACATTCAGTACACACATTTTTGTGACTATCTGTAAGCCACTCTTCCACACTTAAAAAACTTGTCTTATTGTGTCAAACGTATACTGTTAAAGCAGTTCAGACTGTTTTAGATGTTAATTTGCCTAAGGTTTCACAAGTTTTATCTATTGCAATCAATCTGACTATTTGGAAATCAATCCAGAAAGTTAATATCTAGGATTTACAATAAATATTAAACAGCATGCTACGGTTACATTAAGCTACTTTCATTATATAGCCTGAAGACGCCTTTCCTTCTTCAATATTTTTTTAAATAGGCTACTTAGTACATAAGAAATATCTTGGATTTCCAACTAAAATTCATGCAAATATACCCCAAGGCATTGCTGCTAGCATATTTCATACCTCCATGTAATTTGTTGGTATTTAGAAGTATTCCTTGCAAACTGCCTTCTTGGTAGAATTTCCTCCTGCATAAAAATTTCAAGTGTCAGCCTTCTAGCATGTGCATACTTATGCATAACAGAATTCTGTCTTAAACTAGGCTGTCTGGAATATCTTTATACAGACAGAGGTCAAGGTCCCACCATACAACTAGCTATTTCTATCTCTCTTGTCTCGACATGAAAAACTAGGACAAGGTGGCTGGCTCTTACCTCCCTTTCACAGGAATCGGAAATCTGAAACAGTTCTAACTTACCAAAGTACTGTTTGTGTTTATATATACAGTATATAGCAGATACAGCCTTATTCAAAATCCACCCATCCTTATTTACTTGTTTTTCCAGCTCACTATCTTTCTCCTGATCCGGTTCTCTATCTCCATAAAAACATAGGAGATCCAGAAGACTGTTTGATGTCTCCAGAGATATGCAAGTTCCTGCAAATGCGAAAACCACAAATTGTAAATCATAGCAGTTAGCTTATGTATATAATCATATCATCAAAATGAAACATCTTAATAGATTATTGAATGTGAAATGTCACAACAAACAATCAGGTAACAGAAAAAGCTTTGTGACAGTGGAATAAGTAAGCTATGCAAGTTACCTTTTCATCCAGAGAATATGCAAGTGAAACATCCTTCATAGCATGCAGGTATAGATTTTTTCAAAAGATCAGGTAAAAATAAAAGAAAGCCTAGCAAGCAAAGTAACAACATGCTTAAAAGGCTTTATTTATTTAACCATTTTTGTAGGCTGCCTGACTCACAAGATGATGAACAAGGAAATACAGACCAAAATAAAAAAAGAAGCAAATCTGTAATATTTTAAACAGCCATGATCATAAAACAAAATCAATGGTCAGCCAGTTATGCTACGTTTACATACACACACACACACACGTTATAGAGAGTATATATGTGTGCATGTGTCTCTGAGTGTATATATATATAAAAATGTATTCTTGTCTAATCAGTCAACCAACTTATACTTCATGGATAAAAAGATGATTTTGTGGTTGCACTGCCATGTAGTATGCCCATAATCAAACTAGTAACATTGCCAAGGCGGCTACTTTGAACAGCTTATAAATGCTCCATAGCATACTAGCAAAATTTTATCCTCAGATACTTCCAGTGTACTAAGTGTATCTTGGATTAGTGTAAAAGGCTGCTATGTTATGCTATTTTGGAAAAAAAAATCCCCACTATCTACTGCAATGAACAAAAAAGCAAAACCACCTGAAGGTGCAAGGAAGTATAAATCAAAGGATAGCTGAAATACTTTCAAAATAAAATGAAGTTAAGTCACTATCTCAAGCGTTTGTCGTAAGCTTTGTGAATCACAATACAATGAGCCCATGGATAAGGAAGAGGCCTATGTTCTGTCTTACAATCTAGCCATCTATTAACGCCATAACACAGTTATCTTAGAAAGGCGAATCATTCTGCTGCGGAAATGGATAACACTGTAGGTGCAAGTAAAGGCCAAATCAGATGGGCCTGAAACTGGTGCACAGAAGGGAGTGCAATTAACATTGTTTTATGATGCACCTGATGACCCAAAAATGAAGATACCAGGAATTGGAAGTCCAGAAATCCCAGAAATTGTGAACATTTTCATAACAGTAGTAGGATGTCAGAAGAAAATAAATGTATCTTATTATCAAGCATTAGCTGTATGAAGCACATACATTTTCCTAAACAGGAAAAAGTAAGTTGATTTCCCCCTTGTATTTACTTATTAAGATGAATGTTGAAGGCATGTAATGTCTGTCTGACCAGCACTTACTCAGCCATGAATTTATGGTTTACAGTTGATATAACTTACAGTTTCTCCTGTTTTATTGTAGATTTTATATCTATATTTAAGTTGAGGGAAAGATTCTGGGGTTTGACTGTTTTGATTTTTGTTGTAAGCCACCCTGAATTTTCAAAACATGGGATATATGATGATGTAGATGTAAATGTACACTAAATGTTTCAAGTTATTTTATTTAATCAATTCATATGTTGTTTACTATATGATATAAGACTGCCAGCTGAGTTTGCCTTGCCTTGTCCATTCTTTCAGCATAAATATTTTGTATCTTCCACAAATGTGATGAATCAGGCTGCTGACTGCATACCGTCCAATAAAACTTGCTGGTCTTTAAAGTACTTCAGTATAAATCTTCCAAAAGCTATGACAGAGTTTAGTTCTCTTATTTATTCTAAAAACTGAATAAAGATTTCAAATTGGTTTTGACTAGATAGTACCTACCCTTATAGTGCAATCTCATAGGCATTTACTCAGAAGCAAGTCCTGTTAAATTTAAAACAGCTTATACCCACCCAAATCTGTTTAGTACAACTGTTGCTTCAGGCTAATACCTGCTTGCAGAAGCTGATCATACATATTCACAGATGCTTTTACTTTTCTTAGCTGAATTAGATTATTTAGTGCAACCTCGCTCACTTCTTCAAGTTGCAACATCAACTTTTCTGGCATGAGACACTAAAGTAAAGGGAACAAAATAACAAAACACAATTATGTTCAAATGTTCTACAAAGACAGTGTTGTGCATTTAGCAGTGTGGAGGGAGGCTGGTAACTCTAAGTATTTTATAATTCTAAAATCTACTGTCTTTTTCCAGTGAAAAGGAGGATAGGATTCAGACTGGGAGCAGCAGCAAGAAGTTTCTTCTTTCTCAATTTTGATGGATGCACGTCTTGAAAATAGCAAGGATTATAGGGATAGACTTCTTGACTGGCCGTGGGACGTAGCCTCTCTGCCCAAAACTACCAGGATAACTGGAAACAGTAAGGTGTAGCTGGCAAGAGAAGTACATTATAAGCAGAAGTGTCAGAGTTTTTTCACTATTACTGCTTGCTCAGTTGTGTAATTTCCCTTTTGTTCACGTTCCTTATTCCTCTATTTGTTTGCTGATTGATTGCTCTTGTATGTAGATCTAGGACTCTTGTAACTTGGTTTGAGTATCTTAGCTTTCAAGTATTTGCTTCGTTGGATCTATTAAATAAAAACACTTTGTTCATTGTAATCCCATGACTTTTGTCAGTAAATGAGATTTAAACATTCTACAAAGCCACTAAGATCTCATTTTAAAACTAAAAAATATAGTAGATCAGAATTACATGAAGCAATGGAATTGCTAAACCATTATACTAGTTATGAGCATATTTAACAGAACTGGAACATCTCATCAAATACAAATAACAGAGGACATGGATTTTTGTATGTTTCATAGAGCTCCAAAACTGCATTTATTTAATACTACAACATTCGTTGGATGAACTAACATATTTTTGTTGATTTGGCATGGAATAACTATTCCTATAAGAGCAGATTTTCAAAAGTCTTAGCCACAAAAATGTCTTTCTATCTACACAGTGGTTTGAGTTTACATGTGCTTTTCCCCTGTGAATGGAATGCTGGGCCCCTAACTTAAAAAAATACGCCGAGTCAGGATGAAAATTAAATTGTATGTTACTTTTTTAACATAGCTAATAAGAATACATCAAGGAAAAAAAATAAATTAAAATTTGATATTAAACTACTTTACTCTTGAGTGGTCCCTTCCCAGTTACCAATCCTAATGTTCTCCACCACTAAGGAATTCCAGGAAATGAAATGACACCTAGAGTGGCAATGACAGAAGACTGAGTATGACCAAACTCAAGTACAGATCCACATTTGGACCTACACTCTGGCAATAAGAGCAGTGAAGCAGGCCTATCTCTCTTGCTATCCTATATATATTAGAAGCATTGGTTCATTCTTGTGACTTTTTCTCCTGCTTGCACGGCACAACAGGCTAAGAGTATGTTTTCGGGCAGGAGAAGCACATACCACCCGGACAGTTACTGTAACAGAACTGTTTGCTTCTGATCTTGCTGCATCCAATCCTCACTCCAACCCTAACCCTGAGACCAGACAGAACCAGTATTGTTGCAGGCCCTCCACACTAAAGGATAAGAAATGTGCAGCAAGTCCCTAACTGTAGCAGCTAGATCCAGCAAGTTCATAACCATTTAAAGACAGGAGAAAGAGACTGAAGATTTAAACCCTGGGGTTGCTATGTATAGTGGGCTGAATTGCTAGATTCCACAGCAGATGATCTTCTTCATTATTAGGGTTTCTTGTATCTACAGTAAAAGTGACCTGTCTATTCAAATCTTGTTCTTGACTCTTCCACTAGTGACTCTTGATTATTTGTTGAATTTCTAGGGAGACATTGCCGTGCCCTGAATGAAGCTCTGGCAATAATGCCAGTTTTATCCATATTCTTGAACCTAATTGTATGTAAGCAGCACAGTACAGATAACTCAATGTTATGCCAAGTTACACAATACTGTGTATTGAGCAAAGAGAGCAGGCAGAAGACAAGGATGAGCTTAAATACCCTTACTCTAGTACAAAACAGGGAATTGTGCCTGAGCACAGCAAGCATGAATGTAACTGATTCAAGTTCTTTTGACTGTATTCAAGCAGTGGATTAATTGAACAAGTAATGTTATTCAATGCGTATGAAATCTATCCTTGTATGCTAATAAATGTGCATTATGTATGAGATAAACAGTGTAACATTTACCTGAATGTGAGGTTCAGCATAGTCTTTCTCAAAAAACTCAGGATGTGTGTTAATGATATGTTTGGCTGCATTTTGTCCTGATGCTTTTGACATGGAAAAGAAATGCTGTGAAAAGAATATACCTTTATTTTATAGAAAGTAATCATATGTAACGCTTTCTTACATCATACTATCACTTGTATACTGCCAGAAGTCCTTTCAATTAAGGCAGTAAATAAGTAAACCCTATAAACAAATAAATTGTTCTTACTAACTTTAAATAAGATCTTCTATTAAGCATCCAATTTTTTAATGATTATTTTTCTTGGTTTATAATATGTGAAGTTTAGTAAGCAACTCTGCATATGACACACAATGGGGAAGTTGGATGTAGCTTTTCCCTTTCCAGCTCAGCCTCAATTATTAGTTTATCAGTGTGCAAAAATAAAGGAAATTACAATTCCAAAAGAACACTAGAAATAATGGAATTAGTCTGTGCTCTTCCATGCATACAAACAGTAATGATTGCAAATCAAACTACTGTTTTGTTTGTTTCTGGCAAATACAGTTTTGGAAGAGTTACTTACATGCTCTAAAGAATTTCTGGGGATAAGATAAGGATCATCTTGAAACCTGTAGTGAACAGCTGTAATATCCTGCAAGGAAGAGGAAATCTGTACATTAAATGCTTTATGTACAGATTCTGTTCAAATGCACAAAAGATTCATCTTTCTGTAGTACTGAGATTAAGACTATCAAAATAATTTAGTTAATACTCGAAAGCTCTTTTATTTAAGAAGTCATGTTTGAAATTTGAAACTTATTTAGCAGATATATCATACTTTTTTCTCTTCATATAATTACATGAAGTACTTTGGGGAATTGCTAAACCATTATACCAGTCATGAGCATACTTAACAGAATTGGATTTTCGCATCCAAAGGAAAATCTAATAAAGTTAATTTCAAAACAAAAAACAAAAGTTAACATTAAAGGCAACATACAACACAGATAAAAATATATTTTGCACTCTATAGGGCATTTTACATCAAAAGAGGACTAGTAATGTAATGAAGGTTTGTACTTACCCTGTTAACAGTTGATGCAAGTGTCTGAAGAACTGCTGATTTATCCCTAGTTTTAAGCAAAATGTGTTAAGTTTAAATTTGCAATATTATTTTTAATTTGCAACAAAAACGATGGTGCAGTTTACTGAACAAAAATGTAAAAATAGATACAAAGATCTAAAAGAATGCTTCAGAACCCTACACATTCAATTCAACTGGCAAAAAACAAGCTTATAACATGAGAGTGTTTATTCTATAACAATACATTATAGCGTCTTTCCAAACGGATTATTTGGGATGGAAAAGAGTTTTGGAATCAGTTTTACAGCTGTTCTAGTACTTCCTAATTTGTCAGCTGTGGACTTAATGTGCTTTGAGATCTTAATTGTCCACTATATTTTTCTACAACTACCTAAACTACTGGGGAAACATGTCCAAGCAGTGGAGTGTCTGCAGGTGGTATCTCACTTGTTCCTTTTCCTTTCTCCTAATTCTAGAAACTGATGAAGTTCTGAATTAATGTTTTGATGCAATAAGAAGGGGTTGACTGTTAACAAAATGAATCTTTATTCAGATAAGAGGAAGTTTCTTAATTAATTAAAAATATCTTAATTAATTAAAAATAGTACAGATTTTTACTTAAAAAGCTACACTTATGTTCAGAGAGTACTCAGGTCATAGTTGTACATACTATGCCAGAGAAATGACACCTGCATCCACAGCAGAAATGCTGGAGAAGGCCTGGCTATGGTAATACACAAGACCGCATTTGGATAGGGAAGCATGGCTTATGGTTAGGCACGGGCTCACATTCTTTTTTGAGCGGTAGTACTTTAAAAAGAGGGGAAAAACTGCAAGAAGCTATCATGCTACTTTGGAACATGGTAATCTCACAACCAAATATTTACACATTGTTTGCAAATGTACACTTTAAGCATTTGGGGTGGCATCTAGGAATATTCTTCCTGTAGTAAACACATATATCCTGAAGCAATGGACGATGCGACAAGCCTGTTTCCCAAAAAATGTTTATAACTTCAGCTGATCCAGAATGTACTAACAGATGCCCTGATAGCTTATGTGAAAATTTCAGAGTAATTTCACAAAGGTTCAGTCTCTATTTTTAAAGTTTTATACCATTATTTATGTTTATGGGATTATGGCTATTTTAAATTTATTATAAGTTGCCATGGAAGGGTAGTAATACATCTCCTGAAAAAAAAAATGAACTGAAAAAACTCACCAGTTTTTTTTTCTTGGAAGGAAAATACTTTCTTCTGAAATTATGAAAAACAAAAACAACTATAACCAAATTATTAAACTATATACATCCGGAAAACATTCAACTATTAAAAATTTAATTATGCATGGAATTAAAATAGTCACTAAGCTTGACTGTATCAGAAGCAAATTTTGCAGATAAAGAAGCTGTTCTATCCAGGCTCACTTTATCCAGAAACAAGCCCAGTTTCTTCAAGTGGAATTTATTTTTACATAATTATACAATGGATAACATATATTAAGAATGATAAATTTATTATTTGCAAATATGCATTTTAAGAGTACAAGCATAAACACAACAAAATATACCTTCCAGGATGGGGGATTTTTCCTGAAGGGTTGCATTTTCTGAATAGTGCCTAAGAAAATCAAAAATTATATGGATAAATGTATACATATATATTGCATACATAATTTAACAGCATTCTCTTGAATACATAGCATTATGAGACATTATATAACACAAAACAAAGCATATTTATTAGATTTATATTTCACCTTTATTTTTTAGAATTTAAGGTGGCATGCAAAATGCTCCCTATTTTTCCTACACCAATAACACCGTGAGGTAGATTGAGCTGGGAGAGAATGATTGGCCGAAAGTCATGTTAAGTTAAAATCAAATCATCTTATGGCTGTAATGTATGAATCCAATCTATTTCTGAAAAAAAAAACTATATCTCAAATAGAAAGCAAGCAAAATGTTGGCTTTCTTGAGGTAGGTGTTTATAATTTATTGAAAGTGCTTCTAGCAAAAATGATTTCACCTAGTATCCGTCAATAGACAATAATTATTAGAAAATCAAGAGACACAGAAAGAACTTTCTCAGGTGAGATGTGTACCAGCTACTCTCAGTCACCCTCCAGTGTTGGAAAGTGCAATTTAAGCCAAATTATATAATCCTCTGCTAAGTGCAGGAATCAAGATTAAAGCATCTCAGATAGGAAGCTGTTTATCCTGTGCTTGGATACACTGAGCAGTGGGGACCCACCACTTCTCTGGATAATTGGTTTTTATTGTGGGACAGCATTTCCTAACATACGGCCAAAATTATTTACAATAGGTGGCATAATATGTTATAAGGCTTTATGCACGCCCAAGAACCATTGGCTGTAGTTTTTAAGAGCTCTTCCAGTTTTAATTTTTAATGTGACAGAAGAGGGGAGACTTATTCAGATCAGGGGTAGTAATAATTGTACTTAGTTTAATTATAAATTTATCTACCCCCACACAATTTTTTCTCCTACGTACCCCAATTTTTAAAAAGCACTGTAGTATGCCCCAAAAAAAGAAACACATTTGCTTTCGAGCAAGGTTAGATAAATCTTACAGTACAACTTTCTGACTCTCTTCTGTTGGGTCAGGCCGGCCAAGGTTTGCAAGCCGCTGAAATTCAAAACGCCCAGAAAACTTCAGATTACCTACCCTTAAACTAATATAGTAGGGTGCATACAATATGATTATATTTACAAGGAAAAAGCAGTATTAAGAATGATTTGCCATCCCAACCTAGTTCGGGCATTTCAAGATGATCAAACGGTTGCAATCCGATTCATCAGATTACTGCTGCAACCTTGTACAGTACCTTCAAACTGCCCATTTTCCCGCCTCACATTTCCAAGTCATTCGTGGGAGTCCTGCTCTCACATCCCCACCCAACGTACCTCTCACCCCCTTCCCTAAAGGAGCCAGACGCCCCCGAACCGCCGAGTCTTCTCTGGAACAGATCTCGGGTGGGAAACGAGCTCAGACGCAGCCACCGTGCCGCCATAACGGAACGGCCGTCCGCCGCAGAAGACGGGAAGAGACCGGAAGCGGAAGCCGTAATCAGGAACATCGCCGCGCGCACGCCGTGCACACGCGCTGGCTCCTTGGTTGCTAGTCTCCGTCGGGTCAGTGGTAACCTGGCCAGCATTGCTGAGGTCTTTTGGTCGGGGTCATGGCGGCGAAGGAGGTGCCGTGGCGGCGCCTGACGGGGCTGTCGTTTGGAATGTATACGGATGCGGAGATACGGTAAACTGGGAAGGGCACGAAGGATACATTGCTTGAGGCAGCGATCAGGCGTTCGCTTCCCCGGGAGTCCGCCCACATTGAGCTCTGGGGGACTTAGTTAATGAGGCCGCGCTTTACATCTTTCGGCCTCTGAGTATCAAGATGTTTGTTGCTTTTCTAACGGCGAACTCTGCTGCTATCCGATTCGCAAAGTTTTTGCCTTGAAGTTTCCAGTGTTCCTAATTTCAATTTCAGTGTTCTAGAGAGCCTTCTTCAGCATGGTGCCCCACATTATGCTCTTCTTCAGTAGCATGTTGAGGGCCAGCTGATCTAAGAAGCCCAAAATGTGGCACTGTATCATCAGTTGCTCTACATTGTCTATCCTTGTGGTTTTCTTGGTAAAAATAGGATTACACTGATGACTCTGGCCACCTCTGTATTAGATCTATCCCTGTCCTGGGTGGTAAAGGCCATCTGGGAGGTGACATGCATTTTGTTCCATGTGGTAGTATATGCTTCTTTGAGGGAGAGTGTAGTGCCTCCTGCCTTAAAAGAGGTGGTGATATACCCCCTCCTCAAGAAACCTTCACTGGACTCAGCTGTTCTGGACAATTTTAATTCAGTCTCAGACCTTCTCCTTCTAAGGGAAGGTTGTTGAGAAGGTGATTGGGTTACAGCTTCAGAGGGTCCTGGAGGATATGGATTATCTAAACACTTTTCAATCTGGTTTCAGACTGGCTCATAATATTCAGATGGCATCATAGTTAGGAATGCCTGTGTCTGCAAAATTGTGAACAGAGACAGGGTCAATTTACACATAGTATTAGCCAATTCTGGTGAAAATGTGTACAGTGAATGTTAAAATGTATATTTTCTAGCGATCTAAAGCTCAGTTCTTGAAACTATTGAATTTGACTCTTGTTTTCTGTATTTCAGTACAGAAGCTTTTTTTTTCTTGATACAAGCTTTGAGTCGATAGTTATATACCCAGCTGTAGGATAGTTCTAAGCAACAAATCCGCTGTAAACATTCAGATGTAAAAGTTTGCAACATATAATATTTGCTTTTCTTTAAGTAGTCAAAAAAGAGCATGGATGCGAGTTCTCTGACAGTTGCTATTCTGGATAAAGAGTTTCTGAGTTTATAGTGAAAGCTGTAAAACTTCTGGGAAATTAATGAACGTTGAACTCTTTATATTGTAAAATGTAATTATTAATTTCAAGGATTTCTGTGACACTTTCTTTGCTTTTTTCCCCCTTTGCTTTCACATTTAGGAAATTGAGTGTAAAACCTATAACCAATCCTCTTTTTCTTGATAATGCGGGTACTCCATCCCCAAATGGACTATATGATTTGGCTTTGGGTCCACTTGACAACAAGGAAGTGTGTGTTACTTGTGTGCAAGACTTCCACAACTGTCCTGGTCATCTGGGCCACATAGAACTACCCCTCACTGTTTATAATCCTCTCTTCTTTGATGTAAGTATGTTAAGCCATAGTTTCTATAGCATGGAATGAATTAATAGCAATGAATTAATCACTGTGTTCAGAATTTATAAATAGAAGTATTAATAGTTAGTAATAATCTAGAGTGACCTTTTCAGTCTGTTGTAATGATTATAACAAAATAATGTTGGCACAGTATTAAACACATGTGAATTAGCAGGATAATAAAGTGACTGTTCTTATTTTCAGAAATTATTCCTTCTGATGCGAGGTTCCTGTTTGAACTGTTGCCATCTAACATGTCCACGTGCTGCAGTTCATTTATTACTAAATCAGCTAAAACTGTTGGAAGTAGGATTGATTCAAGAGGTCCATGATCTTGAAGCAGTCTTGAGTAGGGTAAGTTTTACTTTGCTTAATTTGTTTTGACAGTATTCCATAGGTTTGTAATATAATTATTCTTTCAGTTTTTAGAGGAAAGCTCAGACGTAACTGGTGTTGATGTTGAAGAAGTATTAAGTTTGCACACACAGGATATGCTCCAAAATAATCAGCTCAGAGACTACAGTGCACATGTAAGTAAGAAGAATCAATATTTTATGTGGTTGTTTACATTGCTTTTAATGAACAGCTTCCTCTCACTTCTCATTAATTTGTGAAATCTGTGGTTCTTTATGAAAATGTCATTTGTTCTGGGCTTACTATATGGCATTTTTCTTTAATATTCTGAGCTAAAACTGTTATTATCTAACTTCCTCTGTCACAAAAGAAATGCAATATAATTACAGGCTGCTCATTAAAAAGAAAATGGGTTTTTTTTATCTGCAGCTAGCAAATCCTGGATTCATTCTTCCTGTTAGCTCTTTAACGATGTATCATTTGTGAGGGTCACTGTGTGTACTTCCTAGTTAGTGGGGTGTAGGCAGGATATGTTGGTTTGCTAGATAGTGTTTAGACTAGAAATCCTAGCTTGTATAGAAGTGTAAGTATGCTTGGGATAAAACTGAACATTGGTTATACTGGTATATATTTGAGCATTTTGGCTCAAATGTCAAAACTGGCCTTACTGTTAGCAAGGGTATATCTGAGCCTGGCAACCTAGTTTATATCCTCTCTAACATATTAAAAAGTGTTACATGAAAGTCTGGATTGGTGGTGGAGATTCATATCTATTGGTATCTGGTGATGACCGTAGCATATGGACGATTGCAACCTGGAATGTAAAAGAAATAAATAGTAAAAAAAAAATGAAATAACAAATGAGATAACTGAAGGAAAATTAGATACATTGTACATCTATAACACTAAGAGGAAGTGGAAAGATGTGATAAATTTGAATGAAGGTGGTCTGATCTTGTCAAGTGGAGCTGAAGGACAGATACGTGGAAGTAAAGGTAATATATCATGGAGATAAATCATATGTGAGACTAAATGGAAAGCTTTGTGAATAGTTCAACGCTGAATAGGGAGTAAACAATGAATGTTTGCTGCTCCCTTTAATGTATAAATGGATAAATATGTAACAAATACTTGTGACATTGGAGATGTCTAAAATTAAATCACTGCAGAGTGAAATTTTAAATGAAGTTTGCTCTTGGTAGTGTCCACAACTGACCATACTTAAATTTGTGTTTCAAATTTATACAAATATAATTTGTATAAATATCATACAAATATAATTTCTAGAACTTTGCTTTTCATTCTCTTGATACAGGTAAAAAATGTATGTGAGTGTCGAAGTAAACTTATCTCTCAATTTTGGAAATTACACATGACTTCAAAGAGATGTCCGAACTGCAAGTAAGTTTTTTTTCCTGGGCATTTTTATTCCTCCTCCCTTCATCCCAAGATTAAAAACTACTAGGATCTCTCTTCTCATTGGTTAATGTTTCTCTTTTTTCCCCCTCCATCTTCAAGAGCAGGAAGATCACTTGTTCGAAAAGAACATAATAGCAAGCTCACTGTGACTTATCCCACTGCCGTAATTCAGAAGTCAGGCAAACAGACTGTAGTGGAGGAAATAGCAAGTATGTGTATTCTGTTGAATATTACACACACACAGGTGCAAAACTTGATACTGAGAAATATTTTGTTACACTAGAACAAATTGTTATAGAATATGCCATGTGGATCTAGATACAGCCTTCAAACATTTCAAATCTGCTTTGTGTGTCTGGGTTAAAAATTAATTGATTGAAATTTACAGACACTTTAATAAAAAATGGCTTTGTAAACTATTTCCAGACACAACTGTGTCTGGGCTTTCTCAAATTTAAGAGTGAACACACAGACCTCAGTGGAATTAAAACTAGTCCTAAATCCCATAGATTTGCCGTCAGTTTACTCTTAATTAAAGCTAACTAAGTGGTTTGACTCACACATAAGCCATGTTTTACAAACCACAGTGGCTGAGGTCACATGTCACAGTAAGCCAAAGCAAGCACACTAAGCAGCAAATTGTCTGAAGACAGCCAAATCTTAATTCATCCAACAGTTATTCATGAATTTAGAAGCTTCTCCATGTAAGGAAAGTACATTTAACTGCCTATGTTTGCACATCATGCTAACCCATAACATGAATTATCTGGTTTTGTTTGACATAGCATATGAACCATATTCTTTGGATTATCATGATGCTCAAATCCAGACAACTGTCACATATTCACAATAAATAAATTAGCCACAATAAATTGAAAATGTGGCTTAATATACAGTCATGTGAAAAAATACACCCTCTTTGAGTTCTGTGGTTTTATGTATCAGGACATAATAAAAATCATCTGGTCCTTAGCAGTTCTCAAAAGTAGGTAAATACAACCTCAGATGAACAACAACACATGACATATTACACCATGTCATCATTTATTTTACAAAAAGAAAGCCAAAATGGGGAAGCCATGTGTGAAAAACTAAGTACACCCTTACTGCTTTCATAGGTATGAAGAGGCTAAGTAGCAGCCAGGTGCTGCTAATCAAATGCCCTTGAACAACTGATCATCAGCAAGTGTGACTACCTCTATAAAAGCCGAAGTTTTAGGAGTTTGCTGGTCTCGAGCATTGAGGTGTGTGTTAACACAATGCCAAAGAGTAAAGACATCAGCAATGATCTTAGAGAAGCAAGTGTTGTTGCCCATCAATCTGGGAAGGGTTATAAGGCCATTTCCAAACAATTTAAAGTCCATCATTCTACAGTGAGGAAGATTATTCACAAGTGGAAAACATTCAAGACAGTTGCCAATCTTCCCAGGAGTGGACATCCCAGCAAATTCACCCCAAGGTCAGACCATGCAATGCTCAGAGAAATTGCAAAAAATCCAAGAGTTACATTCAGACTCTACAGGCCTCAGTTAGCATGTGAAATGTTAAAGTTCATGACAGTACAATTAGAAAAAGACTGGACAAGTATGGTTTGTTTGGAAGGGTTGCCAGGAGAAAGCCTCTTCTCTCTAAAAAGAACATGGCAGCACGGCTTAGGTTTGCAAAGTTGCATCTGAACAAATCACAAGACTTCTGGGACACTCCTTTGGACAGATGAGACCAAAATGGAGATGTTTGGCCATAATGCACAGTGCCATGTTTGGCAAAAACCAAGCACAGCATATCAGCACAAACATCTCTACCAACTGTCAAGCACGGTGGTGGAGGGGTGATGATTTAGGCTTGTTTTGCAGCCACAGGGCCTGGGCACCTTGCAGTCATTGAGTCGCCCATGAACTCCTCTGTATACCAAAGTATTCTAGAGTCAAATGTGAGGCCATGTGTCTGACAGCTAAAGCTTGGCCGACATTGGGTCATGCAACAGGACAATGATCTGAAGCACACGAGGAAATCTACAGCAGAACGGCTGAAAAAGAAAAGAAGGTGTTGCAATGGCCCAGTCAAAGTCCAGACCTCAACCCGATTGAAATGCTGTGGCGGGACCTCAAGAGAGCTGTGCATAAACGCCCACAAACCTCAGTGAACTGAAGCAATGTTGTGAAGAAGAGTGGGCCAGAATTCCTCCACAATGATGTGAGAGACTGATAAAGTCATACAGAAAATGATTACTTCAGGTTATTGCTGCTAAAGGTGGTCCTACAAGCTATTGAATTATAAGGTGTACTTAGTTTTTCACACATGGCTTCTCCATTTTGGCTTTATTTTTGTAAAATAAATGATGACATGGTGTAATATGTCATGTGTAATATGTCATCTGAGGTTGTATTTACCTACTTTTGAGAACTTCTAAGGACCAGATGATTTTTATTATATCCTGATACGTAAAACCTTAGAACTCAAAGAGGGTGTACTTTATTTTTCACACGACTGTAAGATGGTGGATTGTCTACTGACTGCCGAGTTTAGATATTATAAGATGGGGACAATTAAAATACTTGGACAAAAGCAAACGCAGAAAATGTTTCAAGTAGCTTGTGATAGATGTCAAAACATACAATACTTCTAACTTCTTAGCTATAGATGAAACTCAGCTGGGAAAACGAGGCTACATGACACCTTTTACTGCCAAACAACACATTGAAGTTTTGTGGAAGAATGAGGGTAAGTGAATAAAACTGCTTGCTATCTTTTAAGAATTAATGCCTCCTCTCAATGTAAAAAGAAATTGCTGATTCAGCACCTATGTTGAAGTCTATGTTGTGGCTGACCTATTTTATTTTAGTAGCAACTGTGCATGATTCTGAATGGCTTACAGATCTCTCCAAATAGTAATTAAATTAAAACTAAAATGTAAAAGTATAAGCATAAAATAACAATATAGTAAAATAGGTTTGTAACCAGCAATATCCCATACACTGAGGAACAATCATAACAGCATCAACAGCAGGATAGGGTAAAATGACTCCTTCAGCCCTAAAGGCCCGCTGAAATAGCCAGGTCTTAATGGCTTGGTGAAAAGCTAACAGGGCCAAGACTTGTATGATATTGGTGTAATGCTGTTTTAGAGAAGAGGAGTAGTTACTGAGAAGTAGTGACCTGGAATCCCTGCAAGTGGCGTTTCTTAAGGGACAGGACCCAGAGAGGTCCTGCCCTTCCTGATCTCAGTAGATGGATGGATACTGCTGAGAGAAGGCAGTCCCACAGATATCTAGATCCTGAGCCATGAAGTGTTTATAGGTAACAACCTGCACTGAGTTGCCCTAGAAGCAGAGTACATCTATGTAATTCATAGATGGATCTGTGCAAATCTGTGGATATTAGTGGTGCATATTAATGCTCAAAATACAAAACTGAACTGTAATTAATTACCATGACTACAGTCTAGAGAAAGTTTTCCTCGGCAAGGATCATTGAAATGAATGGGAGCTAGGCAAACATGCTGAGTACAGCTCTTGCAAAGTCGCAATATATTTTCCTCCAAGAACACACTAAATTGTGCCAAGTTGTTACAACTGTTTATTTCTCATTTTAAAACTTTCAACAGAGCTTGATTTCTACCGCTTGAGATAGCCCTTTTCTCTGGCTCATAGCAGAATCATATTTAGGAGTCTTACTGAAAGATCAAGGAGGGAGGGAGATAATTTGTATTGGTTTGTGCATAAGATCTTAGCTTTGCATGCAGTGAATTACACATGAGTATTTAGGAAGCTGCATCCTGAAATATTTTGCTTGTGTTTTCAGTACAATTTGACTTCCATTTTAGTTTTTTAAATTTATTACAGCCTTTAGCCAGCAAATAAAACAGACATAAAAGAAGAGAAGAGAGTCAAAATAGATAGACACAAACAAGCATGTACAGCAACATTTGGTTTCAGACATGCAAACCAAATGAAATAGTCTCTAGAGCGATACAGTAATGATATCTGCATCTTGGTTATTGCAGCAGATATTCCAGTTCTTCTCTGTTCTGTTTAGGGTTTTTCCTCTGCAAGCTTTTCTCTGGTATGCCAGTCACTGGTGATTCAAGTTTCAATCCTGAGATGTTTTTCCTGAATAAACTTGTTGTACCACCTTCCAGGTAATGTTATTATTTTGCATTTTATAGTAGTTTTATTGTATTTATGATGTCCAATTAACAGTAAGAAAGTTTTCTAAGCATAATCAGTGTAATCTGATGTATAGATATCGCCCTGTGAATTGCATTGGAGATCAGATGTTTGCTAATGGTCAAACAGTGAATTTACAAGCTGTGATGAAGGATGCCCAGCTCATTCGAAAGCTTCTGGCTTTCATTGCTCAAGAACAAAGCCAGTCGTTACAGACAGAAGAGGGGGACCTTAAGACGGTAAGATTGCTTCAGGGCTTCAAAATGAGAAAGAAAACTGTTTAGTTATAATCCAGTGAAGTTTTTAGATAATACTAACCAACCTTCTGAGTATTCCTGATGCTCTGTTAGATAATTTAAATAATTACTAGGAGGTTTGTGCCTGTTTTTTTAAAATATCTGCATCTTTTGCAGTAATGGGAAGAGAGAACAGTCAGATTTCTAAGTCCCCTGCTGTACTTCTCAGCTTGCTAGTATGATACAGCAGGGTTTTTCAAACTGGATTTTGTGGAACCCTAAGGTTCCCTGAGAGTCTAAGGGCAAAAAACCTAGTTCGCTCAAACACAGCCAGTGTTCTATCAGTCAAGCTTTGCCTCTTGATCAGGGGTTTGATTAACAGGTTCTATGGCTTGTTTACCACCACCCGGTGTTAGCCCCCCCATGTTAGACCATTTGGAGGGGGCTGCTAGCATAATGAATGCTAGTGTGTACTTTTATTTTACAGAAAAATATATTCTGGCTCTGAAACAACTTTTCAGCAGTTACCTGCTTCTTTATTTATATCTGTCCTACCTTCCTACTCAAGCAAGCAGTCAAAAGAGCTATTTGTTAAATGAAAAAACAAAACCAAATTAATACTAAGAAGGTAGGGCTTAAGCATACATTGTTTTCTCCTTTCAACGAACAACAAGCATTTCAAGATTAGCATAATTTCATTTGATGTGTTATTTGTGAATGAACATAGAGGGCAATGTCCCCGCTTCCATTATTTTTGAATATAGTAAAACTCAGCACCTCCATTCACTAGACTTTGAATGAAATGGACAATTGTTTTGTTTACATTGTCTCTAAAGTAATTGATTACACTGACCATCAGGAGGCACCACATTACCAATTTCATCCTTATTGTGAATCTTCAGACACAGGTGGCCAGATGTTATTCTGTAGGGTTCTAACCCTCCACTGGGAACTGAACTCATGGACCTTTGCACTTCAGATGGCTGTACTCAATACTTTAGGAATTATACAGTGTATTCAAACTTATTCTGTGTTTATTTTGGTAACTTGTTAGGTAACTTCTGACCTCGGAATGCTTATTTTCTGATATTGTGTTGACATTGTCCTGGTTGTGAATATCTATTTTATTTGTTTTGAAGAACGCTGGAGGAACTTGCCATGTACTTTTCCAGTGGGTTATATTTAGTCTGCTACCTTGTGTATGAGCTGCCCATCATGAGTTTCCCTTCTGAGAATGGAATGTCCATCCCTAACAGAATCCATCATGGTGCCATTGGGATGCACAGGTCCTTTCACCTCCACAAGATAACAATCCATGAAGGAATATATATACAGTGTCATTATTTACATATTTTTAGAACAATACATTTCAGGAAAGAATCCAGTCTTTTTTTGTGTATAATTTTGAATGAAATGTATAAGATTGTATTCTTGTTTGTTTGGAAAAGTAAAGTTGTTACTCCAAACACTGATGACAAGGTTTCATTTTCTGGTTTCATTTTCCATTTTTCAGCAAAAAGAGCTTGGGAGCATCAAATCCTTCAGCAACTCTCTGCCCCACCTTTCTCCTTTGCTCTTTGTTAAAACCAAGGCTATCAAGCACTTGAACCCCCCCCACTTTTTTTTACTAGTTTTTTTTTTTTTAATTGAATCAAAACATTATTTCTGAACTGGATTCTTCTTGCTGAAATTTTAATTTTTTGTTCTACAGATGATAGACCACCCCTTGGAGCCTCTGGACCATTCTGTCTTGGCAACAATTCCTGGGCAGACTACTGCAGATAAGCTTTATAACAGTTGGATTCGTCTTCAGAGCCATGTGAATATTTTGTTCGACAGTGACATGGATAAGTTAATATCTGAAAAATACCCTGGTGTACGTCAGGTGAGAGTTCTGAAGACATTTAAAATTCTTGAGAACTGCAGGAAGAAACTAATGTATTTTGAAATACTCATGTACAGTATACTATTTGTATTTGCATACTATCCTTAAGAGAAATACTTCCAAGGTTGGTCGTATAGGTATAGAAATAAATTAAATATACAATGCAACAAAACAAATAAGTTATGTTAGGAAACTAAAAATCAAGTAGCAGTTAAATTAAGAGATAGAACTTTTAAAAAGTGAGAAAGATGTGGAATTGAAAACTTATCAGAGGAGACAACCTACAGAGGTTTTTTTTATAAACTTTATTAAGTTTTGAAAAGCAAAGAGTTAAAAGCTAACAAGAACTAATAATCAAGAAGAAGAGTAGAGAACAAGAAAGTTAGAAATAAAGAAAAGTGAAAAGGAGAAAAGAAAAGGAGAAAAGAAATACAGAAAGAATAACTTCAACTTCTTATACAGCAGATATAAATGAATCATATAATAGCCTGCTACTCTAAAACTACATCTTAACGTACATACAGGTGTAACTCGAAAAATTAGAATATCGTGCAAATGTTCATTTATGTCAGTATGGCAACTCAAAAGGTGAAACCAATATATGAGATAGACGCATTACATGCAAAGCGAGATACGTCAAGCCTTACTTTGGTATAATTGTGATGATTATGGCGTACAGCTTATGAAAACCCCAAATTCACAATCTCAGAAAATTAGTGTGAAAAGGTTCAATATTCTAGGCTCAAAGTGTCCCACTCTAATCAGCTAATGAATTCATAACACCTGCAAAGGGTTTCTGAGCCTTTAAATGGTGTCTCAGGCTGGTTCAGGAGGAATCACAATCATGGGAAAGACTGCTGACCTGACAGTTGTGCAGAAAACCATCATTGACACCCTCCATAAGGAGGGAAAGCCGCAAAAGGTAATTGCAAAAGAAGTTGGATGTTCCCAAAGTGCTGTATCAAAGCACATCAATAGAAGGCTATGTGGAAGGGAAAAGTGTGGTAGAAAAAGGTGCACAAGCAGCAGGGATGACTGCAGCCTGGAGAGGATTGTCAGGAAAAGGCCATTCAAAAGTATTGGGGACTTTCACAAGGAGTGGACTGAGGCTGGAGTTAGTGCATCAAGAGCCACCACACACAGACGGATCCTGGACATGGGCTTCAAATGTCGTATTCCTCTTGTCAAGCCGCTCCTGAACAACAAACAATGTCAGAAGTGTCTTACCTGGGCTACAGAAAAAAAGAACTGGTCTGTTGCCCAGTGGTCCAAAGTCCTCTTTTCTGATGAGAGCAACTTTTGCATCTCATTTGGGAACCAAGGACCCACAGTCTGGAGGAAGAATGGAGACACGATGCACGATGCTTGAAGTCCAGTGTGAAGTTTCCACAGTCTGTGTTGATTTGGGGAGCCATGTCATCTGGTGGTGTTGGTCCACTGTGCTTCATTAAGTCCAGGGTCAACGCAGCCGTCTACCAGGAGATTTTGGAGCACTTCATGCTTCCTTCCGCAGACGAGCTTTATGGGGATGCTGACTTCATTTTCCAGCAGGACTTGGCACCTGCCCACACTGCCAAAAGTACCAAAACCTGGTTCAGTGACCATGGGATTACTGTGCTTGATTGGCCAGCAAACTTGCCTGACCTGAACCCCATAGAGAATCTATGGGGCACTGCCAAGAGAAAGATGAGGGACATGAGACCGAACAATGCAGCGGAGCTGAAGGCCGGTATTGAAGCATCCTGGTCTTCCATAACACCTCAGCAGTGCCACAGGCTGATAGCATCCATGCCACACCGCATTGCGGCAGTCATTGCTGCAAAAGGGGCCCAAACCAAGTACTGAGTACATATGCATACTTATACTTTGCAGAGGTCCGATATTGTTCTATTTCCAATCCTTGTGTTATTGATGTCATGTAATATTCTAATTTTCTGAGATTGTGAATTTGGGGTTTTCATAAGCTGTACGCCATAATCATCACAATTATACCAAAGTAAGGCTTGACGTATCTCGCTTTGCATGTAATGCGTCTATCTCATATATTGGTTTCACCTTTTGAGTTGCCATACTGACATAAATGAACATTTGCACGATATTCTAATTTTTCGAGTTTCACTGTATTTTGTATAATTATTAATTTAATCATTAAATCCATATATCATAATTTTGTTTTGTTTTTTTCTGTTTCCTGCAAAAAGTCCAAAAGGGACTTCCAGTTGGCATTAATCAGTGTTTTTTCTCTAAGTAAAGCTGTCAATTTCGCCATCTCGGCTAACTCCATCAACTTCACCATCCATCCTTCCATTGTAGGTAATGTTGAATCCTTTCACCTTTGAGCATATAAAAGTCTAGCTGCAGTTATCATATATAAAAACAAAGGCCCCTGAGCTTTTTCCAATTGTTTACCCATCAGTCCCAAAAGGAAAGTCTCTGGTTTTGACTGTATATTAACCTTTAAAATCTTCTGGATTAATATATGTATTTGAGTCCAGAATTTTTCAGCTTTATTACACGTCCACCAAAGATCATAAAAAGTCCCTTCTCGTTCACATTTCCAACATATATTTGAAACCCCTTTATACATTTTTGATAATCTTTCTGGTGACAAATGCTATCTGTAACCTACAGAGTTCTCATAGGTAGGGTAACACTGAAAAGGTTCTCTTAGTAATCATAATCAACCACATTCTTGTGGTCTCTCTAGTCATATTCATATAAAGGCATCTGAAGAATTGCCCCTTGTACTGACCTCGGCTGAGTAGATTGATCTGGGATCTAGCTTTCTTTCAGATATCCAGATCCCAAGCCATGAAGGTATTTAATGATCAAGTGCTTTGAATTTAGAAATTGAATCTAAAGCTAAGAAATGGCATGATGTAGTTCCAGTATCTAACCCCAGTTAATGGACTAGCAGCTATATTCTGAACTCACTGTGAGTTACAGGCATTCTTCAAAAGTACTTCCATATGCAATGCATTATAGTAGTTGATTTGGGATGCTTCCAGAATATGGGTTCCTATTGCCAAGCTATTTCTAACTGGGAAGAACCACTGTTACCACACCACCCTAATATGACATAAGGCAACCTATGGCAGATGGCCCACATCAGGGTTTCTGGTGCTAAGATTGGAGTTTAGAGAAAGAATGGATGAACCTTTTGGTCCAAGGGTCACATTTGTTGGTTAGGCACAATGCATCTACACATGCCACTCTTACCAGGAGACACATGCTGCATTCTCTCACACATGTACAGAGCATATATACAGATTTTCTCAGCCGTCTCCCTATCCCTGAGATATTCTGAGCAGGATCTATGCAGGGAGGGGAAAGTAAGGAAACATCCCTCCCCTCTAGTGACCTGATTCCTGATTAGCTGGCTAATGGGAAAGACAGGTATATTTTTCCTGTAAGTAAACTGATCAAAGTGAGATTACTGGTTTCTTGCAAGGGAAACCCAACAAATTATTTCTGACTTTCAATTGATTAAGGGGAAAAGTGGGATATTTGTCCTTGAGCTCCAGAAGTCACGTTTTTGGTGTCCAAAGAACATATGCATTTTCTCATGAAATGACATTCCAAGTAGAGCAGGCTGAACAGCCACAGAATTTCTGACTTATCAGAATTGTGTTAGCTTTCACCAGTCCTGTCTCTCAGAATTTCCACAAAGCAGAGGTGAATGACATTGGTAACTGATTTTTATTTTATCCTCAAATCCCTGATAATCTCCTCCTGCAGTTCCATGTACTTGAAAGTAAAGTTGAAAAGCATTTCTGTGGATCTTGAACATTTTTCAGAATCTTCAAACTGACATGAATCTATTTATGTTTGTATCTTTCTTGCTGACTTTGCTATTAAATTTATGATGAAAGATTCTTGAAAAAAAGAATGGTCTGTTTCGTAAGCATATGATGGGAAAGAGAGTGGATTATGCTGCACGGTCAGTCATTTGCCCTGACATGTACATTCAGACCAATGAAATTGGCATTCCTATGGTAAGAAAAAAGATTCTTTGCTACAGATGGTCATTTTATCGGATTGAAAGTTTGGGGGTTAACTGATTTGTTAGTTGTACATACTTTGGTAGATCTGAAGTTTGACAAGCAGGTATATTGACCTGCTACAGAAAATCTTTAGGAAGATAAATGCATATATAATGCAGTAGATTGGAATGTACTTTTTCACAAAATGTTTGACACTTCTGCTTTATGAAGAACTCAAGTGGAGAAGATAACAGGAGGCATTGAAGCCTTGGCTTGGCTCTCCTTAAATGTGATGGTTTCTTTTGCTTGGAGGAAAATGTTTTCTGTTGCTATTATCTTATCTTAAGGCTGTCTATTCCTCGTCCCTAAAAGTTTGTCTCCCCCATTTTACAGCATGTTGCCAGGAATATAAAAAAATTGGCAATCAAAATGTTGAGAGAAAGGCAGACAAAGGAGGGACTATGGGAAGAAGATGGGTAGCCACAACTGGAAATGAATAGAACTGAGTGCAGTTATCATATTTAGATGTTGTTTCAGTTGTGCATGAGAATCAGACGTTTATGAGAGTGAATAATATTTTCCCTGCTAGTAGTATGGTATCTACACAATGGAAGTCGTTCCTTAGTGATAAAAGAGGAAAAAAATGAATATATTTTTTTCTTACAGCAATGGAAGTATACACAATACTTAGGGTTTTTTCCTCTGTTTTTTCCCTTGCAGGTGTTTGCTACCAGACTGACCTATCCTCAACCTGTAACTCCCTGGAATGTCCAGGAATTGAGGCAAGCAGTCATAAATGGTCCAAATGAGCACCCTGGGGCTTCCATGATTATCAATGAAGATGGGTCTCGCACAATATTGAGTACAACTAGCCAGACTCAGAGGGAAGCCATAGCCAAGCAACTCTTAACCCCTTCCACTGGAGCACCAAAACCAGGGATAAAAATTGTGAGTGGTGTCCAACTCTAGTCTACTATATTTTTTATATCAAGGTATATATGGCATGTGTATGGTAGAGATGCTAACATCCCAATCCTCTATTGAGATTATATTCTCTTAGCTGTTTGCTTCAGACATTTTGATTACTGTACTTAGTATCACAGTTTCTAACTGCTTAATTTGGAGGTGTCACTGATTCAGGCTGTGTTATAGCACCTAGTGATATAAAAGCAGGAGAGGCAGGCACCTTGAGGTTCCTTGGGTTCTCCCTTGCTCCTTGCTCATTGTGCTATACGTTCAGCAAACCTGATTGTGTAGGGTAGGATAGGGTTAGCATATCTGTGGACTTGGTACTCTCTAACCATGAGGGTGGGGCATCTGGGGAGCCACAGAGCTTTATTTACACCCCCCTAAAGGACAACATTTCTGTGAAGCCATACAAAATGTTTATGTTCAAGAGAGGTTTTGAATTCCCAAATCCCAGCTACTGGTGCATTGCAGCCTGGATAATGCTTCATGGACTGGTAGATTCATAAACCCACCTTATAGCAAGAAGATAGGCTAAGTATCTTTTCAATATTTTAAGGCTTGCCTTGTCCATTAACTTATTGAGAGGGGCAACCTAATACATATAACCAAAGTTTGTTTGAGTATGAAGGGGGAGTTCCCTCAGAGAAATGTGCCCACCTGGTTTTCGTGTAGAGTACCATCCATGATGCTGGGGCAGGGTAATTGAGTTGCTGTTCTCATCCAGGGAGCTCTGGTGGCTACCAGGGCCACTACCCCATTTCTGGATGTGAGAGCCTGTTTCTAAAGTTAGGCCTTAGGGGTTGGTTGGTGTTGCTGCTGTTGTACCAGCCTCCCTGCTACATAGCCGAGCTGTTTGATGCTGTAGCTGAGTTGGCAGTGGAGTTCCCAAGACATAAGAATCTTGAGAATGCTGACTGCCTTCTTTCAGCCCAGAATTTGAGTCAGCTTAAGACATAATGTATATCAGGTGATTGTAGCTAGTTTAACAAACCATGGTTAAACTCTTGGCATAACATTATTTTCAGACCCAATCCAAAGGACAGTCATAATTAAATACAGACCAAAAAAAAGATAGTTCTTGAAGTGCCTGCAAAAAATTAACTGATGGCCTTGCACATTTCAGATAAAAATCCTTGATGAAGAAGCATTGAAAATTGTTTATTTTTAAATTATTGTTATTAAACTTTTTTTAAACATAAAAAGAGACAGAATCAGAAAAGTAACAAAACAAAAAAGTAAGAAAAGCACAAAATTTTTTACATACAAGATTTACATGCATCATAAAATTGAGTAAAATAGAATAAATGAGTACAGATGTTCAGAGTAATATTGATTTACATCTACTTATGTCATCTTAAAATATATATATCATTGCTAACATCTAATTGATCTGCAAGTTTCAACCATAGTAATCACACAATATGAATCATAAATCAAAGTAAAAAATTACAATAAATTCTATCTAGTCAATAAGTCCAATCATCCAAGGCTTAAATGTTAAAATTTTATATTAAGAGAAGCACACTTTTTCAATGTGGTGCAAGGCTATGACTGGAATTGTAGTAAAAAGAAAAAATGGTTTCCATGTTAAATTGAGCTTACTTTAGACATTGTGCAATGCACCTAAGAAGCAACCGTATACCATTTTCCATGAGAACTATAGAATATTCTAGCAATTGTTAGCATATACAAAGCTAGTTTAATGTACTTTATAGGAATATAAGAGTTAATAATATTGAATAGAAATTGGCAATTTAGAAAGAGAATTCAACTTTTAGAATCTGTTTCATTCTATTATAAATAATTTGCCATAATTGTTAAGCTTTCCAACATTGGCACCAAATATGGAATAATAATACAATCTGATTGTTACATTTTCAGTAGTTTTAAGAAAACAAATTATAAGTAAGTAATAAATATTGGAGCAATATA
Source organism: Python bivittatus (assembly GCF_059951505.1). Taxonomy (NCBI): domain Eukaryota; kingdom Metazoa; phylum Chordata; class Lepidosauria; order Squamata; family Pythonidae; genus Python; species Python bivittatus. The sequence continues at coordinate 5,681,618 of NW_028277028.1, forward strand.
TCATCGATAGAATATTGTATACCAATAAGTGTGATTTTCACCGTAAATTTAGCATTTTTCTTCCATTGAAATTCCCATGATTGCATGTGAGAGAAACACTGAAAATCTTGTGTGTTCTCTGTTGTAGCTCACTTGTTCTCAGCTTTCAACCAGTTCAAGAATAAATTCAGAACACACTGGATCAGTAATAAGTTTTCTCCGACACTTTGAGGACTTATAGCATTATCTTGCTGAATTGTAACTGGGTTGTATTTAGTCACTTCTACATTTTCTGTCCTCCTCAAATCCATTTTTAATAATACCTGTTTCTTTTTTCTTGCATGCCACCATCAGTGTTTTGATTTTGGGATGGTTTATAAGGAAGGAGATTCTTTTTAGAGGAAAGGCAAAATCAGCCTAGGAAATCTTTCCCATGTGTCCCCTAAAAGCAGTATCTCCCTCAATATTTTCCTACAGGCTTTGATTAGCTCTCCATAGCCTGTTCAGTCCATAACAGACAAGGCTTTTCATTGTTCTCAGGACAGGCTGAAGAAAAACCAGTGCTAAAGTGGTTTGTATTCAGCTTCACACTAGCCCTTGGTTTCTAAGCATTGAAGCAGGATTAGGGGAATCAGGTGATCAGCCATCCACAAGGCGATCAGGCTATTCTTTCAAAGAGCAGAATGAGGAGAAAGAAGCCCTGTTGATAAGAGTCCTGTACTTCCCCAGCATGAAAAATGTCATAATCAACTGGATGAGCAGGCACTCTATATCCTAGAAAAGAGATTTTATATAACTGAGATTTCACCTAAATGATCTTGTACTACAGGGTTTTGATCTGGCTTTTATGCTGGAATAATGAGAAGGCCCCAAAGATTTTTGTCAGACCTTGGAGTAAGGATGCATAGATAGTAATAGTACCTTGGCTTACTATTAACAGTTCAGTTTGTCTGTTTCAGTCTTCCCCAGTCTGATGTGCTCCCATATGTTAGGTCTATGACTCCCAGATTTCCCCATGCTGCCTGGGAATTCTGGGATTTGTAGTACCAGTGTATCTGGGAGGCTGCTTGTCTAATAGTCTGTTTATCTTTGTTCCTTTTTCCATATTGTGGTTTTCCCTTCAGTCCACTGCAATTTTTAATTCTTTAGGAAAGGAAATGTTTATATAATTGAACTTGTGTTTTTGCCAGGTGTGCCGCCATATTAAGAATGGTGACATCCTTTTGCTGAACCGACAACCCACTCTTCATAGACCCTCCATCCAAGCCCATCGAGCCAGGATCCTGCCTGGAGAGAAAGTTCTGAGACTTCACTATGCCAACTGCAAAGCCTACAATGCTGATTTTGATGGTGATGAGATGAATGCGCATTTTCCTCAGAATGAGCTGGGCCGAGCCGAAGCCTACGTATTGGCCTGTACAGATGAACAGTATCTGGTTCCTAAGGTAAATAGCTAAACACGGTGTAAACTGTCATTGCTGTTGCATGCCATTTCCCATTTTTGCTTTTCAGTCACTTAGTGATTTTGAATTTAGTCAATGGTGGTAAAGAATTTTGACAGTTTGTCAGTGTGTCAGGATGCATTAGATCTTGGCAAAGAAGTGATTTATCGCCTCTAGCAGTTACATCATGACAACTTTTATTTCTTCTAACCTTGGAGCTGGTAAGTTGCAGTTGAACACAGGAAAAAAAAAAGAATGGTCCCTGATACTTCCTTCCTTCCTAATACTGACATGTTTAGCATGCCTGTATTGGTGGTTTTATGTCTAACTACCTCCAGTAATCCCATATGAAAAAGAGAGGAGGTGGTAACATAACATGGGCTTGGGAATGATGCATGAGAAGAGGGAAAGAGTAATAAAGTGGATTTGGCAAGCTAGAAGTAAACAGCACTCCTGTCCTTATGTAAATACATGCATTACTTGCATTTGGAAATGCATTCATCCGCCCAGAAAAAGAGAAAGTAAATATGGATTGTATGGAGGAACAAGACAGGGCTAGAGGATTGGCAGGCAGAATTAACAAAATTCCTGATGTGTAGCCCCAGAATAGTTTAGTTCTACCTTTACTACATGGTGGTAGATATGTGGCACTTAAATGCTTTTAAGGTAGACAAATATGAATAATTTTCTGCATTTAGTTAATAGTGAAGAGAAAAAACTTACATAAAAATATAGAAGCTGACTTTTTATTAATTTGCTTACATAGCTGCTTGTATTACCTTAATCTGTGTCAACTATCTGTTGAACCATTGAAGAACTTGCAGGTTTTCCTACTGAACCTACTAACGTACTACTTGATTCCTCAGGATGGGAAACCATTGGCAGGATTGATTCAAGATCATATGGTGTCTGGTACTAGCATGACCACACGAGGCTGTTTCTTCACTCGAGAGCAGTATGTTGAGCTGGTGTATCAAGGGTTGATGGACAAAAAAGGAAAAGTAAAACTGCTATCTCCAGCCATTATAAAGCCACGATGCTTATGGACAGGAAAGCAGGTAGGTTAAAAATACCTTGGTGTTTTATTTAAAATACAAAGTTTAGAGTAGAATGCTGCTTACCCAGTCATTGAAACCCAGTATTTAGTGAACTCTTCTTATTTGGAAGTACAAGAGAGTCCCCACTTGATTGGGTATAATGATGCTTGCTTTTTCGTTATGTATATGTTTTGTACTGGTGTTATTACACTCAGTCTTGACCTTTGGGTACATCTCTTGGATATATCTCTTAGATTGTTCTAACTTAATTTTATTAAAGATGTAACAGCAATGTTGATTAGCTGAAAAACAAAATTAGGCCACTTGAAAGATTACCAAGTAGTTGCAAATTTTCTTGGATAAAAAGTTCAGAAAAAGACTTTGGGAGAGTTTCCTGGTGTAATCTAACATCATCTATGAATTTAATAAGAGGTGGATAGCAGTCTGGAGATCATTCCTCCTAACAGTGAAATCTGCTCCAGATGTGGTTCAAATCAGCCACAATATGACTTTCTCCTCCCCCTCCCCCATTTCTTTTTGATTTCTTAAAAACTTGCTTGATTGTGCTTGAAAAATCAAAAGCCTGCAATTATTTTGTAAACTAATTTTGTTTATTTTTTTTATTTGATTTGGACTTTCATTTCACTGGGTCCTTCCCTTCCCCTTCCCCTTCCCCTTCCCCTTCCCCTTCCCCTTCCCCTTCCCCTTCCCCTTCCCTTCCCTTCCCTTCCCCTTCCCCTTCCCCTTCCCCTTCCCCTTCCCCTTCCCCTTTTCATGTTTGCTCCACTTGCTTCTCTTTTTAAAGTTAAATCTACAATTCGTCATCTTGAACCAGGTTCCTCTAACTTCTGAATAACTCTCATGCTATCTGTTCTTTCATTTTTTACTGATAGTGACATCCTTTTATTCACATATTTTCCTGCTTTTCTCTTCTCCTGTTCCCCATCATGTTTGTTTCATCTTTTTCTTATTTTTCTTTCAGTTGTGGCCTTTTGAGTAGATTTCCACATTTTCTGGTTTTGTACGGTATTCATTCCATATTAGATATTTTGTAATGATTTTTCATGTTGAAATAGCACTATTGCCTTTGTATGATTTATTATTTATTACTCTGATAAGTGCTTTGCTGTGCTGTTTTTTCAGAGAAGAATAAATATGCAAATAAGAATAGATGTATGTCTTGTATGTTTATATTCCTGTCCTATGTTCTGTCCTAGGTTGTTTCTACATTGTTAATAAATGTAATTCCAGAAGGTCACATTCCACTGAATTTATCTGGGAAAGCTAAGATCAGCGGAAGAGCCTGGACGACAACATCTGCCTGTAGAATGTATAGATCGGATCTTGACTCTATGTGCGAATCTCAGGTATGGGTCAAATATGGAAAAGGTTCTTAAGCTATGGCTCCTGGTGCTAGCCAGATGGACTTTGTGGCTATTGTGATCTGTCCTGAGGGTGTTTTGGATCTTATCTGCCATAACACAGAACTTCAATGGAATTTGGAGGAAAGCATCATCATAAGGCCAGGAAGTTATGTTACATTTAGGAGGCATTTTGAACAGTATAATAATAAGAAATTAGATAGGCTGTCCTACTTTGTTTAACATTATATTCTAGAATTTGAAGGACTCTGCTTACCAGCCAGCTGGGTGGAAAAACTGTTGCATGAGAAAAATGTAACTGTTTCATTAATCATTATTTTGCAGCTATGTGTTTAGTTCTTCAACCTCTTTTTTTAAGTTGAAACTTCTGTTGTTTTGGCAAAATAGAAATAGGTATACAGATGTGCATGAATGACTCTGAGGAGCTTCAGTCTGGATATAGGCAAGATTTAATGTTAACTTCTTTTGCATCTGCCAGGTTCTTATTAGAAATGGAGAGTTGCTCTGTGGGGTCTTGGATAAAGCTCAGTATGGGAGCTCTGCCTATGGCTTAGTCCACTGCTGCCATGAGGTTTATGGGGGTGAGACTAGTGGAAAGTTGCTAACAGCTCTGGCTCGGATCTTCACTGCCTACTTGCAGTTCTACAGGGGTTTTACAATGGGTGAGTAAAACCAACACTTCTCATTCCTTAAACTGGGGTAAGCAACATTATGCAAAAGAGAAAAGAGTAAGAAATATTAGGCAAAAGAAACAGGAGGCAGAAATAGGATGAAAAAAGGATATCTATATATTTCCTCTTGTGTTTGTTTTGCAATTTGACTTCATTCATTCTCTCCATATGACCAAACTACAAAATACTTTTTTGAATTCAGCCCACAGTTTCAGCATCTGTTTCTCCTTGGCCCTGTTTCTCCTTGTTTTATCATATATTGTCAGCCCTATAAGGTAGATCAGACTAAGAAACCAGGACCATATACAGTAGTCCTCGGTTAATGACCACTCATTTAGCAACCATTCAAAGTTATGATAGCGCTGAACAAGTGGTACTTAGAATCAGTTCTTGAAGTTCCAGTTGTCCCAGCACCCCGCGTTCACATGATCATAATCTGGGCACTTGGCAACAAGCTCACACTTATGATGGTTGCAGCGTCCCATGGTCACATGATTGTCATTTGCGACCTTCTCTGCTGGCTTCCCACAAGCAAAGTCAATGGGGAAGCCAGCAGGGAAGGTGGCAAGTTGCTCAGGTAAGTCTCCCTTACCCAGCAGCAGCCACCCCCAGCTCCCTTGCACCACACTATGCCGGCCACCTTCTCTTGGTCTTTGGTATGTTAATTTTCAGGTCTGTATTAGTTGAATCATGCAGTCTATCTGACCTTTAGTGCAAAACATTCAGGTTCTCATCCAGCATTAACTACATGTAAAAGTACATGCACATTCCAGGCCAACAGAGCTCTGATGTCACTGCAGGCATTCTGTATGTATTTATCCATTCATTTGTTTGTGTGTCTAATGTATGTATGTGATTCTGAACATTTGTGACAAGTATAGAGCCAATAGGTGACTGCATCCTGATGCCAAACACTGCAAGATGTTGCACTGATCTTCTCTCCCAGAATTCTTCAGCCTTGATAAATTTTAGGAGATACTAAGCTTATTCAATCCACATGTTGTACAAGTGGGGAGGCAACTCTGATAGATGGGAATAATTGCAGTCTTCCACACTGAGGAACTACAAGCCAGTGGTGCAGTATTACTTGGCTTGAAGCTCTTGCAGCTACTTTCATCAATTATGTTAATGCTTTGTGAGATTGAAGGAAACCTGTCTATGTAATACATCAGAAGCATTATTACAGAGAACATATTTTTAAATTGTAAAATAATACAGTAAGAGACAAACAACAAAACACAAAAAATGTGTGGTTTCTGTTTAAATTATTTGTCAAAGCTTATGCAATAAAATATATAAAAAGAAATCTGAGAGTATGTCCTAATATTCATTTATTTTTAGTTATTACTAAGATTTTGTGCTGCCCTATTCCAGATTGGTTCTGAGAGGCATTATTACATGCATGTGCCTATCAACATAGCATCAATTATTGGAAATAATTGTATTCCTCCTTGTGTGATGCAGATTGTATCAAGGTGGCTTAGATACAACATTAACATTAATAAAAACAGAATAAATTACATTTCTAAAACCTCAAATGGGAACATTCTTTATCTTTCTATTCTAGGAGTTGAGGATATTTTGGTCAAATGTCAGGCAGACAAGAAGAGGTGCAGGATCATTAAGGAAAGTACCAACTGTGGTACAAAGGTAAGCTCATGCTTTGGAGTAAGGTGGGTGAATGATCTGTCTTCATTAAGAAAGCTGTGCTGTTATATACTCTTGACATCTAAAAATATTTTGAACTTCTCAGGCCATTAGAGCTGCATTTAACTTATCCCAAACTTCGTCCTGTGAGGAACTTCAAAGCAAATGGCAGGATGCCCATCTTCATAAAGATCAGAGAGATTTTAACATGATTGATTTAAAGTTCAAAGAAGAAGTCAACTGTTGCAGCAATGAGATCAACAAGGTTTGTTTTTAGAAGTTTGGGAAATCTCACACTTTATTTTTAACATGAATTCAGGCCTTGGAATTTTTTTTAATAGAAACTATGTGTGCTTATGTCTCTGTGGAAAATATGTATACTTCTGTGAACTATATACCCTATAGGGGACTTGGACAGTAACATAAAATCTTTCCTATGTTATTATCTTAACAGTTCTTGGGGTGATAAAGTGTCATTGGGCTATGACAAAATTTGAAATATTTCTGTGGTATACGACAGTAGAAAAATTATCTAGAATGTAGAAAGGTATTTCAAATCTATATTGGAAATGTGAACAACAAGAAGGGTCATTTTACCATGCTTTTGCACATGCTTACTGTGCAAAAAGGTTAGAAGATTTTGGGTTCAAATGCATATACTGCTTCAAAGGATTTTAAAGATCAATATACAACTGAAACTAGAACTTTTCCTCTTGGGACTGATGGATAAACAGTTGGAAAAAAGTCATGGCACTTTGTTTTTATATATGATAACTGCAGCGAGATTATCGTACGCACAAAGATAGAAAGATTTAGCAATACCTACAATGGAGGAATGGTTGGTGACGATGATAGAACTTGCTTAGATGGCCAAATTGACCTGTTTGATTAGAGAAAAGACACATTTACGTTTATTGCTGACTGGAAACCCCTTATGGACTTTTTGCATAAAACAGAAAAAAAATGAACTTATGATCTATGGTTTTGATGATTAGATAGGATAGATTATAGAAAAAAGAGAGTCATGATGTAATTGTAGAGAAAGAGGTAAGTCTACAATTGTACTTATAAGTGACTGGAAACCACTTCTTTATGTCTTTTTTCTTTCATTTCTATTTTTCTTTTTGCGCTTTAGCTTTCTCTTTTATTTCTTTTCCGTTTTTCCTTCTGATTTTATTTTAGTTTGTATTCATTTTTACTCTTGTTTTTAAAACTTCCAATAAATTCTATTTAAAAAACCAAAATTTGAAATATTTCTGGATCCAGTTCAGATATACAGATAATTACTGCTCTTTGACTGTCTCTGTTTCCATGATACCTAAATAGAGCTTCTGTCTCTGCTCTCCCATGATCTCTGGGTAGATCTGCCATGGCTTAGAATTTTTTATTTTTCCTAAAAATTGTAGGTATGCATGCCTCTTGGGCTTCATCGGAGTTTCCCAGATAATAATTTGCAGCTGATGGTGCAATCAGGAGCCAAAGGCTCTACTGTGAATACTATGCAGGTATGTATTTATTTATCAGAGGGTATAAGCCAGTAAAACTGTGTTTATGGGCCAGTTTCTAATTATCTGCTGTTGTTGTATTAGAGAATAAATCTCATTTATTGTGTCCAGAAGAGGTAAGCTAATTGTAGCTGTGGTGTTTTTACACTGACATTTATGTCTTCTTATTTCTCTTGCCTTCTTAAAGATTTCTTGCTTGCTGGGCCAGATTGAATTAGAAGGTCGAAGGCCTCCATTGATGCCATCTGGAAAATCATTGCCATGTTTCCAGCCTTACGACTTTTCCCCCAAATCAGGGGGCTTTGTAGCCAGTCGATTTCTTACTGGCATCAAGCCTTCAGTAAGTTTACATGTATTGATTCCTCTTCTCTTTGTTTCTGTTACACAGTGTATGTATCAAAGAAGATGCAATATTCAAAATCAAAATTTTGGTTTCCTTGGTTTTTTAAAGGGCCAGTTAAAATTGAACCAGAATGTCTGTTGTCTGCTCATATGGGGAAAGTATCTTTTACTCATGGAGGTTCTGTATGTTTTCTAGGAATTCTTCTTCCATTGTATGGCTGGTAGGGAAGGTCTAGTGGATACAGCAGTCAAAACCAGCCGATCAGGATACCTTCAAAGGTAAGAATGTCTTTTTAAATCCTTCAGATTTTTATGTAGTTGCTGCCTACTTTAAGCACTTTAGGACAAAGAATGAACAAGTTAGAAGTACGGTTGTATAAAGTTGTATAATCCTAAATGGGTCTTCCTTCTTATGTGGCTATTTTCATACAGGTGTATCATAAAACATTTAGAAGGGCTGATTGTTCATTATGACATGACTGTGCGAGACAGCGATGGCAGTGTGGTTCAGTTTCTCTATGGAGAAGATGGGCTGGATATCCCTAAGACACAGTTCCTGCAACCCAAGCAATTTCCTTTCATTGCAGATAATCACAAGGTAGGTTTGGATCTACTAAGAAAGTGTACTATGTTGGTTTGTTATGAAAATGAGAAATATAAGACTGTTTTGGACCTTCTCATAAAAGAATCAGAATTTTTCTTTATGGGATAATGGAAGAAATGGAAGGAAGGTAGGATATACTGTTTTTTCTAGCTGCTTCATTTCTGCCATTAATCCTGTCACAATAGTACTTATAAGCCAGTTTTCCCTTCTGGCCCATCAGCCTCATCCTGGAATCCTAGATGCTGGATTGTTCAGCTGCAAGCTGAAATTTCTTAACCTGGCTTGTATTACTGAGACCTGGTTGGGCAAGGACAGAGCTGTTACTTTGTCCAAGATGTGCCTAACTGGGTTTTAAGTGCTTCACCAGCCTTGACTCTGAGGAGGTGAGGTGGCAATGATTCTCTGGGAGAACTTGATTGTGATCAGGCACCCTCCTCTAGAGGTGGCTGTATCTGATGCCCTGCCTATGTAGTTTAGTACCAGGAATAAGTAGGGGATGCTGTTGGTGTACTGCCCCCCCTGCTGCCTGAGCTGTTGGACTTCACTGCTGGGCTAGTGGTTAATTTTGCTCAGCTTCTGGTGCTTTGGGATTTCAATTTCTATTTCTTAGGGATGCAGTTGGAGTTGACTTGGAATTTCATGGCCTCTATGACAACCATGGGCTTATCCCAAGTCCATGAGATCTGTTCTTTACTTCAAAGCAGTTGGAATGTGATCTCAAGGTGGAGATCATGACCATGATTTCCATGTTATGGTCAGATCACTTTCTGGTCATCATGAGGCTAATTAGCACCACTGAGCTTTGTTGGGGAGAGGGACTGGTTATGACTGTCCACTTAAGGTGCCATATGATTTTCAGTGAGTACTTTTGGGTCATCAGCATGGCTTTTTGGCTGAACGGTTTCAGTTGATACTGGTGGGGAACATAACTTACACTTTGAAGGATGGAGAAAACTCAACCTTCAAAAAATTGATTTTGTCTATTTGTTATAGGTGATACAGAAATCTAAGCATTTAGATGAAGTTCTGCCAAAAATGAATCCTCAGCAAGCATCTAGACAGTTTCGATCAGTCAAGAGATGGCAAGTGAAGCATCAACAGTCTTTGAGAAGGAAAGGAGGCTTTTTGCTGTTTTCCCAGAAAAAGTTAGCTGGTGTAAGAGCACAGATCCCTACAGGAGAACTTGTAAATGGCCGGGATCCTGCAACTCTTCAGGTTATTCCATAATTCATGAATATATATTTTATTACTCATTGAATTATTTTGGTTTGTTTATTAATTTATTTCCTTTATTTTATAATAAAAACTAAAAAAGAGAAAAACGAAAAGGAACAAAACACAAAGATACATACATTAGCAAAATAAAAAAACAATTACCTAACAAGTGCTTAAAAATAAATGGAAAAAATACAAACAGAATTTTTTAAAAAATATATATGAAGTATAATATGTCATTACAACAATAAACAGTTACAATTCTATATATATTTATCTAATACAAATAGTATGCATATATATATAAATATATTTCTAATACAATTATATAACTATCATGCTTTTTCCTAACCTACTGTATTTTGCATAAATGAGTTCCATATTTCATTATATTTGTCCTTACAAAGTCTACATCTATAGGTGGCAATCTGCTCATAGGTGGCAAGTGCAATCAGGTGTTCAATCCATTGAGTGAAAGGGGCCATGCATTTACCTTTCCAATGATGCAATATCAGGGTTTTGGCTATAGCAAGGGCACGAAGAATCTATTTACATTGTCTGTTGTCAGATTCCATGTACTAGGTATGCAATTCAAGAGAATATTATCCTCTGAAAATGTTAGCTTTTGTTGCCCAATCACGTTTATATGGTCCACTACTTTCTCGCAAAACTTAGTAAGTATAGGACATTGTAAAAACATATGTTTTAAAGAAGCATTATCTTTGTTACATCTCCAACAAAATGCTGTCTTAGACAGTCCTTTTCTATACAAATGTACTAGAGTCCAATAAATTCTAAATATTATTTTTGTTGTATAAGTCATAATTTAAGGTCCATTGACATTCTTGCTAAAGAAGTTAAGACACTCTCCTGTTGTCTAGGCAATATAGAAACCTCTAATTCTTTAATCCACTCAGCTCTTAACTTCTGCATGTCAAATTTATTTATTGATAATAAATATCTATAAAAGCTAATAGTAGTTTTTTTTTTTTTTTTTAGTTTTAAAGTATTTAACAAGTTGTTCTAGTATCTCAGGTGTCTCAGAAGCTGAAAATGCTCCTGGTGTAAACAATGTGGTTAACAAATGTTGCAGCTGTAAATATTGCAGTTGGTTTACATCTGGTAGATGATATTTATCTCTTAACACAGATTATGTTAAAAATTCATTTTCATCATCTATCAATTGATCCAAAGTCAATATCCCCACTTCCATCCAATTTTTTCCATATCACCATCTTTTTGCCAGTTTTTAATGTTGGGTTTCCCCATAAAGTCAATTTAGCATGGGACAAGGGGTCGAATCTTTTTTTTGTTAGACATTACATTCCATAGCTTTCTAACTGACATAATTGTTTCCAGAGATACTAGAGTTCTATTGTATTTAGATCCTAATACTGTTCATTCACCCAAAGGTGCTATATATGTATATTCCAATGTTGCCCAAATTGGAAAATGAACCACCACTTGTTGGTTTCCAGTATTTAATACTTGACAGTAGGTAAGCTTGATGATACAGCTCCAGATTCAGAAAACCGAATCCTCCCTCATTAATTGGTAATTGCATTTTCTGTAAAGATATTCTCGGAATAAAGAACCCCATAAAATTTTTCTAAACAAAGATTTTATTTTCTGAAAATATTTTCCAGATATTTGAACAGGAATTCCTCTCAGAATATAAATTAACCTGGGAATAATATCCATTTTGAGAGCATTCACCTTTTCCCAAAGGGTGAGGATTAATGACTCCCATCTATCCATACCTGAAGAAACCTCTTTATATATTTTATTTATATTACATCTTACTGAGTTATATCTTTTACACATACCTAAATATTTAATGGATTCAGTACAAATACAGAATTGATATTTCTTAAATGGATGGGTTACCAAATTTTCATCTACTAATTGAACTATTTTGTAATATTCAGAGAAATAATTCACCTGTCTCAAATGTTCACTTTTGAATTCTGGCATCCATTATAGTTGTTAAATATGTGGTATGAACTGAGTGAGAAAAGCCGGAGGAAGTATCAGAAGAAGGCAGCAAGATGTCCTGATCCTAGCCTTTCAGTCTGGCGGCCAGATATTTATTTTGCATCAGTGTCTGAAACATTTGAAAATGAAGTTGAGAATTTCCTTGGAGAGTGGGATGCTCAGAACAAGCTTAACTACAGCATATCTGAACTTTCTTCCCAGAGGTAGTAATTTCATTCACATTGGTCTGTTAACGATAATGCTTCTTGCTTGTAGTCTAGCATGCCACACCTATAGTTTATTTTTCTTCTCAGTAACACTGGGTTTCTATCACAGAATAGTACCACAAAACTTCATTGACTCTAGGTTTTCAATTTGTGACAATCCATTTATAAGCTATAGCAGCTTCCTCATTTGGTAGGAAATTCTTTTGGCCTCTAAACAGATGGATCAGATCTACAAGATTAAGGGTGTAGGCATTTCTAGGAACTAAGTACTTTTTTTGCTGAAATTTTGCTAATCAAAAATTAAGCGATGAACTGGGATCTTTGGTTCTCTCTATACAACTAGCTTTTATCCTTCAAGAAATTACTGTTATCCTTATTCATTACTGTTGTAATGAAGAGGCTCTGATTGTAAGTCACTTTTCTAGATTAAAAGTTAAAAAGAGATTTTGTAATACTTTAGCATTCAATCTTGAGAAAAAAACATAAAGATGAAGTGTGTGTTTGCACAAACATACGTTTTTGAAAGAAAGCAAGAGAACAAAAGTGTTAATTACATAGCTCTAACATGCAGATCCTTTTGGATGTAAGCCATGCCAAATTCAGTGAGGCTTACTCTTAGATAAGTGTCACTTGAGGCATGAGAAACAGATTGAGGCATTTGAAACAAACAAGCTAATTAGATGCAGCATGAATTGATGTATAAATGATGAAACAAAACATTACGGTCTTGTCCCATGTGGGTGGGATGCCATTTAGACTCTATATTAGAAAGCAAAATTGCAGCCCCAGGTCATGAACATGTCCCACAGAAACAGATGAACACAGTATTTATTCTAGTGAGTTTTGTAGAATTATTGTTTCTTGAAATATTATTTAGTCTTTTTTTTTTCATTGTGATGTTGTTTTGATTATGCAGTATTGTTGAGTTTATCCCATTTACAATAAAGTGCTTTCTGTATATTTTTTACAGAAAAGCAGAATCTAAATTAATAAACTACCATATCCTGTCTTGGTGTCTTTAGATTACAGGAATTGCTGTATTTAAAATGGCAACAATCACTCTGTGATCCTGGAGAAGCTGTGGGACTTCTTGCTGCTCAGAGTATTGGGGAACCCTCCACACAGATGACCCTGAATACCTTTCACTTTGCAGGAAGAGGTGAAATGAATGTTACCCTTGGTATCCCAAGGTAAGATCTTGCCTTACTATTTTAAAGCTGTTACTGATTCAGAGTGCATATATCCTGTTCTCTCCCCATGCTATATTAGCAACTTAGTATGTGGGGAGAGTCACGAAGAGTCGGACACGATTAAATGACTGAACATGGGGGGAGAGGCAGAAGACCTAAGACTCAGGAGTCCATTTATCCTGAACTGTCCTTTTTAACAGCTGTCCCACATATAAGTGAGTTTCACCATTATTTACCATGATATCATGCTATTCCTTGTTTAGTTACAGACTAGTGCTAGAATGTGCAACACGTGGCCCTCTAGATATTGGTAAATTGCAGCTTCTATGACTCCTAGCTGGTATGGCTAATGGTGAGGAGTTGCAGTCCAGCAATATCCAGAGGTACATATATTGTTCAATCCTGAATTAACTGAGGAAAGTATCTCTTACCTCAAACTTTCAACAACAACAATAATAATTTATGAAACCTGTATGCTGCCCGACTCCCAATGACTCTGGGCGGCTTACAACAATCAAACAAAGAACTAACAATAAATTCAATAAAAGATAAATGATGGCAAGCATGACAGACCAGATGGAATGAAATGAGGGGTCTTGCAGTAATGGTGTTAAGCTCCCTTTTTTAGCTGGCTGGAACTTACCGAAGCTACCCAAAAACACTCAGCACAGTGGGATAAAAAATTTAATTGCATATTACAGTCAATTAAGTCACTTAATTTGGTTGATTACAGTTGGCATAGGAGGGTATACAGGAACTTCATTAAAAAGGCTATTTGTTTCATGTTTATTACCACTGTATGTTGCTTCGAGTTTATTTAGTGGAAAAGTAGGATATCCCCAGTATCTGCTGCTGCTATTATTTTGCTACTTCAGATTTTGATAGTTCTCTTGCTTAGATATAATGGGTTCCTATCTTCTGGGGAGATTGTTTTTAGCCCTGTTTTCCTGATCCTGAAGGCAGCACAGAGTCAGACTTTGAATGTTTCTCCTAGTTATAAAGAGAATGAAGCTGACCAGGTAAGAACCTAGTCAAATATCCTCTTGAGCATTAAGTATCCTTGCTACTAAATATGCAATACTTCTTTGTTAAAGGTTGCGAGAGATTCTGATGGTAGCTACTGCTAATATCAAAACTCCCATGATGAGCATACCTGTCCTTAATACCAAGAAAGCTCACAAAAGGGTGAAGAGGCTCAAGAAGAAGCTTGGCAGAGTGTGCTTAGGTGAGGTAAGTCCTGCTCCATAGAACTTGCTTGTATGGATGGAAGAATCATCACACCAGCTCTACCTGAGATCTTTAAAAAAATGTTTAAGGAAAGAATAGGATAGGCTTCATATTACTTTTTGTAGAATGACTGCAGTTTCTCAAAATGTGTCAGGCAGCTTTTCTCTTATTGTTTGGGATTTGGAGTAACAGGTCTTAACTGGTCTGGGAATGGACTGGTTCTCACTTCCCTATTACATGTGCACATCTCTGAGGTAGTGTTCTAGCTTTGTTTTAGCATCTCATCTGTCAGGCAAAACATGGAGGAGGCTGATTATTTAGAACAGTGTTGCCCAGCCAGCAAGGGGAATTGTGGGAGTTGACGTCCACACTCCTTCAAGTTGCCAAGGTTGAGAAACACTGATTTAGAAGCTTCTAGCATTGAAACTGAGCATAGTTACTCAGTGCAAAGGAGGCATAGTTAGTGGATACTTTTAAAAGTTTGCTTTTTAAACTACTTAAGAGTGCATTTCAGTAAATAAGGAATTAATTGATTGAAGCAAATGGGGGAAGAGAAACTAATAAACTCCATTCTTGCTATGCTGTAAAGCACCGGGATATGAGTTTTGCTATCCAATTGAATCTGAATATTTGGTTCATGGGCAGGAAGATTGCTGGAGAGTGTGAAACCCATAGTGTCTTTTTTGTTTCATCATTGTTAAATTATTGTAAATATTCTGTGGGAGGATAGGTTTATTATTTTTTTTTAAATGGTCCATATTCCTCCTCCAGTATTGCTTTGTGATGTGGGCAGATGATTTTGGAGAGTGAGAAAATATGCCATTATGAATTCTTAGCATTCATAGACATTCAGATGTTTTTATTGTTTCAGGTGTTACACAAAGTTGATATTGAGGAATCTTTGTGTTTGGAAGGGACATTAAGCAAGCACCGCATCTATGCCATCAGATTTAGTTTTTTGCCTTATGAATGCTACCAAGAAGAAAAATGTGTGAAGCCAAGGGACATCTTACATTTTATGGAGACAAGGTCAGTATCCTCTCATGACAAGTTTCCAGTTGTTAAAGAAGATTGGAAATATACCAGTTAATGAGGAGGAAACTGGGGGGTCATGAGGGGCCTCACACATTCCTGGGAGGCCAGAAGCATTGAGGGGCTGGCAGGCAGGCAGAAGTGCAGAGTTTGCTGACCTCTCACTCCTAGGTCAGGAGGGAAGGAGCCATATATGGTGCGTGGCTGATGAAGGGGAGAGGTGCAGGTCTGGGTAAGAGCACCTTCTTGGAGCCAGGAAGAGAATATGGCACTGAGCTCATCATCTTGGGTAACCACTGGCATCCTAGGCATGCTCTCTCGGTGGCTTCCAGTCCTCCATCGTCAATATCATTATTCATTTTGGGGAGGGGAGTTCCACACAAATGAATGTGTTAATTTGCAGAGTCATGGCATGACAAACTTTGAGAACCCCTGTCCTAAGTAATTTTAATAATAATAGCAAAACTTTGTCAATCTTTTCAGTACTTGATGTATATGGAAGCCAAATGCACAGGACTTTCAGAGTGTGCTCAGACGCAAAGAGAACAGAAGTCCAGACCACAGGAAGAACGTTCCTACCCTTACTTTTTATTCTTACCATTATCAACTTCCCCCTTTTCACTCCATGCACATGGCCTTATTTGGGTACTACAGAAAACTAAATGTGGCCCTCATACTGCCCCACCAAAAGGGTTACCCACCATTGTGTTGCTGAAAGAGAATTTGAAACTCATCAGTATGTTTGTGGGTTTAAGTGGCAACCTTACGATCTGTCTTTGCTCTGAGAGAATGAATAATTAGGTCTGCACTCCCCCACCCTCCACCACTGTATATAGGATTCGAGGCTACCTCTTGATTTCCACATTAAGTGCATTTTTGCTGTCATAACACTAACTTTTTAAAATGATATCAATATTACTGAAATAATTTTTCTTCAGTATTACTAAAATGATTTTCTCTTGGGGTACAGGAAAAAAATGGAGAATTCAGAGTCAGGAGAAAAATACATAATTCTGTTTCAGAAATGAATAATGTTGTTACAAAAAGATTGGAAATTTCCCTTTATATTTGTCATCTGAACTGATGAATCCAGGAAGGTAAATTGTAACATTGCATAATCTGGAATTCAGAGACTGTACTCTGTTTCTCTTATCCATCCTGCCCAGATTCTTTAAAATCTTGCTGGAAACAATTAAAAGGAAGAGTTCAAAGTTGGCATCTTATAACACTGTCAGCACTCGAAAAGCAGTTCAGAAAGACTTAGAAGGTGAGGGAGACATTGGTGCTTCACAAGAAGACCAGGTAAAGATGTAGACCCCTTAACTGAACTAGCATTACAAAGCTTTAATAAGCTGAATGAAAAAATTACATGTTGATATATTTGCATGTTTAAAATATATCTTTGCTGGCTTCATTCTATGTGTTCTATAGGGCTGTATTAAATATATAAGAATACTTACATGTATGCATTCTTCAAGAGTACTTTCTCTGGTTTCTCTTCAGATCATATAACTCTTTCGCCTTTTACTGTTTTTTAAAGACCAAGCTCATTTTTCAGTTGCCTTTTTTTGAAAATGTTTCATGTCATGCTACAAAATTACATTACTTTCTATATTTTATATGAATGTTAACCAAGCATATAAACTGATATATGTAGTCCAGATTTCTAGTCCTCCAGGTGGGACTTTCAACAATTACATTCTTCTTCAAATATAGAAAGAGAAGGGAGTTCTTCAGACCATTGTATAATTAATATAGAAAATGTGTCTTTTCAGTTTTCTTGTTTTGTTGTTCTTTTGTAATCATAAAAATATGCCATATTATTTCTGATGTGACCCTCTTAGCTTCCACATTATTAGTATAGCTTGAAAAGAATTAGATAGATAACCATATTATTATCACTGACTAACAAATTAAACAGCTGACTTCATAAAAACAATAAAAAACAAAGAACAGGAAACCATGTCATAGAGAATAAAGCATAAGCATTATCTAGAAAGAACAATAAAAGTACCTTAAAATCTAAAACATTGCTAAAATATCAACAGGAGTGTATATGACATTTACTACAGTACAGTAAATATATGGATAGCAGGATATTAAAAGTAGAACCTAATATTTTAAGAGTAAAATACTGAAATTCTACCCATTGAAAAAAAGAATGTGTAAGTTTTTCTGAGCAAAATTAATTTGTGAAATACCGTATTTTTTCATCAATAAGACGCCCCCATGTATAAGATGGCCCCCACTTTTCCAACCCAAAATTAAGAAATCATTATTTTAAAGATAAAGCAGAACACATTTTTATTTAGTAATTAGGTAACATTTACCTGATACACTCGGTGGGAGGAGGTCCAAACCATCTCTCTGCAGCCTATTTCCATGCTCTTTTGCATAACTGATTACATTCAGTCACGAGTGAAACTGCCGATAGCTTGTCTCTGCAAACAGATTTCCTCCAATTGGTTTGTTCAGCATCAGCTGACATCAGTTACATAAGGCTCGTGACTGGAGGAAGCCTGTTTGCAGAGACAAAGTATGGGCAGTTTTGCAACCACGCGGTTCTCTCCTCAGCTTACTTCCTTGCATAAGACGCCCTTCAATTTTTAATGTAACGATTTTAGAAAAAAGTATTGTCTTATAGATGGAAAAATACGGTAACTTTTGTCCAAAAGAGACCCATTAGAGAACGTGACCAGATCATATGAACTAATATGACACTATAGTACTGAAAGCTGCATTAGCTGAACCCCTCCGTTTCTATTTTAAAAGATGCATACTTATACCATAGAAATGAAATAATACTTTTTGTTGAATTAACCATAGTTTTAAATCTATAGAAACTTGACATACTAATGCCAAAATGGTCTTCCATAGATGTTCATGTGTTCATGATATTTTATTTATGCCATGCCTCCCTCTATCCTTGAACATCTCATTTTGTGTATTTTAACAACTATTTATGAATAGTTATTATAGACTTTTTCTTTTTCTTTTTTAAAAAAAATCAGTTAAATCCTGTTGTGTAGAAGTTCTGAAGCACATAGAGTTGCTACCCCATATATATGTGTCAGAAGATGTGACACTGTACCACTTAAGCACTTTTTTTTTTTAATCCGTTCAATTGTGTCTGATTCTCGGAGACTGCCTGGACCAGCCATGCAGTTTTCTTGGCAAGGTTTTTCAGAAATGGTTTGCCATTGCCTCCTTCCTAGGGCTGAGAGAGAGTGACTGGCCCAAGGTCACCCAGCTGGCTTCATACCTAGGCGGGACTAGAACTCACAATCTCCCGGTTTCTAGCCTTAACCACTACACCAAACTGGCACTTATTAGCAAATAATATATATTGCAATTTGTCAAATAACACAATATTGTTTAAAGCTATTAAATGATCTGTGGTATTGTTACAGATAGGAGGAGCTACTAGTCTGGCTGAACCTTGTGAGATTTTGTAATCTCTCTACCTGGGGATTTCTTAATTCTTCCATTAAATATTTCTGTTTTCAGCTTAGCTCTAGGGAAAAAAATTAAAAGTGCTTTGAATTTTCAAGCCCAAAGTCTGGCAATATTGAACCCGGCAAAACTTTTGTCAGTTGTGTGACCATGCAGATTTACACATAGGCAAGACTTAAATGAGAAACAGATTCATTGGGAAAAGGGAATACATGAAAACAAATAAGGCAATAATTTCACACAACACAATTCCAAATACAGATGAATATACTTAGTTTGACTAAACGAATCACACATTACCTGCTTGCACAAGATCTTAGCTTTCAGCAAATATAATGTATAGAATATGGAAAGTATTCATCAGGGCCTCCTGTTTGGATGTTATTAGGTAAGCTCTTCTTCTGTCTCCTAATTCCTCAATTTTATAAAAAGTGGAGAAGTGAAAGCCTCTTTTTAGATATGGATAATTGTGTTGCTCTTTCAGGCAAAAGACTCCATCTCTGATATTGGGCGAAACCAGCAAATCAGAAAATTCAGCAGTGGCTGAACTCTCCTTCCTAGCTTCCTAACCTGAATGATAAAGGCACTAATTTTCACCAATTAAGCTACTGTATAAAAAGGAAAATCTTGGATAGTTTTTTTCAGGAAATAAAAGATGAATTTTATCTATTCAGGCCTCTCAAATGAGGTCAATCAGATGCTTTATAGGGGCAGAGTTGTACTGTTCTAGAAAATAGGGTTTGTGTCAGGTATTACATGCTCACCTTAACTATGTTAATTTGGTAAATTATCAAACAGTTCAAACCAGGGTTAGGGTCCTATTGCCCGCTATGCTTCTGTAGTAGCTAATACAGGATGAGGGGGAATTCCATGCATGCTGAGGAAGTTGGATTCTTAAGAGATGAAGATTAAAGATGATCTGTGGCATTTCAATTAACTAGGATTACTTTTAAATCTGTTAGAAAAGGGACCAAAATATATTATGTAGTCAAAAGTTTGCTATTTCTATTGACATAGGATGACAATGAAGCTGAAGCTGAAGAAGACAGAGTTCCTGTTAGTGAAATGGTTGAAGGTGATGCTGATGCTACAGATACAAAAAGAAAAGAAAATCAAGAAGAAGAGGTAATGGTGGATTCCCCTTGTTTTAGTAAGATGCCATTAGAAAATCTGTCCATCACAGGAACTTGGAATTAATGTATATTAAATTTAGAGTGAAACAATATCAAATAATCAACACTTGATTTTAATAAATAACTGGTATGATATAATGATGGAAGTATTGGACTAGGATTGGTGAGATCCTGGTTCAAATCTACCCTCAACTGTGAAAACTCACTCTGAGCCCAACCTATTTCATAGTGTCCTTATTGTGGAAAAAAACGGAGAGGGTGTGCTATTTAAACTGAACATATGCTCCTGGGGAAAACATGGGATATAAATGTAATTAAGTAGTTGAGTAAGTGAAAAATAGTAGGCAGGCTGTTCATACAAAAGAAAGGTCAGAAATTATCTCCATATTGAATAGAAATGTTAATCTTGTATATTTTTCCATGACTTGAAGAACAAACCTTATTCAGAAAGAATTTGTGGATATCAGAAGTTATAGAAAGTTAAGTGTATTTGATAGACTTCTCTATGCATGTTCTATGAAGCCTGATTAGAGACTTCATATTTGTCATTATTTTTTAAGACTGATATGTATAAGGTAATACAGACTTGGAAAGGGGATTTGAATAAGCCAGGTGAGGATTTATGGTGGATTTAAGCTACAGAAAGTTAAGCCTAATATCTCTGTTAAATACAGTTGAATGCAAAAATTTAGGCACCCTTGATCAAATTGAACAGAAGTTGACACAGCTTCTACATTGGTACAGAGTTAAAGACTACACATTTCTGCAAATTTGGATGAATACTTAACTATTTATGTGCAATTGCTTACAGATTCAGAATGAGAAAAAAGTGAATATACCAGAGGCAGAAGTTTGAACAACTTTTCAGTTCATTCATTGCTATTTTTTTTTTAAATGTACAGTTGTTGATAAGGCCCCAAAGGGTTATTAACTTGTTAGGTCTAATGTACTTTAGCTAGGTAAAAACTAATATTCTGACTCTCCTTATAGATTGTGATTGTTATTTTGTTGACTTTCAATGATGAGCTCCTCTAAGGCAGCTGTCTGAGTATTTGAAAAGGAAGATAAGTCACTCTTAGAAATCAAGAGAACATTATAAAGAAATCTTGAAACATTTCCAGCTAGCAATTTACATAGTAACACTGAAGTCAGGGCAAGATCTAGAAATCTTAAAAGCCACAGATCACTGCAAATTACCGGCTGAAAAGTTCAGCTCACACTGGCATAGCGGTCCACAATATAGCATTACTTACACAATAGTAATCTGTATGGGAGAGTTGTCAGACAGAAACCTGATAAGGGTGAAGCATTTGAAGAAAAGAACACCTTGTAACTGTGGCTTTATTGTGCTTTGTGTTTGTGTGGCAACCCGTGGCACAAGAAGCATTGTGTAGGTGACAGAAAAAATAGATTCAACTAAACACCAGCATAGTCTAGAAGCTAATATTCCACAGATAGTAAATTAATGGAAATACTTACAGGAAAGAAAGATAAAGATTTTGAAATGCCCTTCATAGTTCCCAGAGTTGAGAATGAGTGAAAATCTGTGGGAAGATATTAAACATGCAATGTATGAGGAGACCTACAACTATTTCTGAACTAGAAAAGTTTTGCAAAGGAAAGTGGGAAAAAATCCAAAAGCAAACCGTAGAAAGACTCTGTAGGTGGCTATAGGAGATGTTTGGAACTGTTATTTCTGCCAAAGAAAGTGGTACAAAGTATTGACTAAAAGAGTATCCAAGTATCTACAAATCTTGTTGGAGGGCACCAGCTTGGTTAAAATTAGTAGAAACGTAGGAGGCCAGATTCCTCAGGATCTATAATTTTATTGATAATATTGTTGTGACAAAGCATAATAGTCTGTCCATAAATATTTAATATTATATCTTTAAATGGCAACCAAATTAGCAATAAGCAGTGACTAATAGCCATGGAAAATATGGCTTCTCCTTTAGAGGTGTTGCAGAGTTTGACAATCTTGCCTATTTTGGCAGTGCAAAACTTGCTCACTGTAGTAGTAGTCAGTCTAATTAGGTGATTTCTAATTCAGTCATATTTCCTGGAATATAATGATTTTCCCAGGTAATGTCACTCTAGCATAATCTCTCTTTTTCTCTCTGTTTAAATATATATAAAACACACTAAATATATTTTAAAATATATTTCTTGTGGTTTTAAACAAAAGAGAGGTGAAAGCAAAACATCTGGATTTTTTTCTTTGTATATTCTTAAGAAAATCCCCTTTTTTGTAAAATTTGTGACATTAAACCCCCCCCCTTTTTTTTGTATTAGGCATTATTGCAATTCGGAGGTGAAGGGGAGGATTTAAGCAAAAAGAGTCACCTAGCAGAAGGCCCTGAATGGATTTATAAGCACTAATGATACTGTGTGCTTTTGCATTAGTGAAACTGAATCTGATTCAAGTATGTTTCTCTGCAGGTTGATTACGAGAGTGAGGATGATAATGAAATGGGTGATGATGACGACATTCCAGATCAGGAAGAGGCTGCACCAGATGAAAAAAATCCTGAGGCACTGGAAACTCAGGATGAGCTTTCTGCTTCTTCCTCTAGTCAAAGCGCTCGAAGCAAGAGAAAGGAGTGGAATGAAATGGCACAGCATAGAATTAATGCTGTACTGGAAGGCCATGATGCTATAGAAAAATATGCATATGACATTGATAATGAACTGTGGTGTGAGGTAAAGTTACTGAAATAGAGAGGAGGAAGAGTGTTGGGTTCCAGAACTAGTGTGTCTAAATTATCAGAGCATAGCTTAGAATTTGCTATAGGCAGCTCGTTTAATATTTTAACTCTTGTTATCACCAAGACCAGATATTACCTGTAATCATAAAACTATATATGAGAGCCATGCATTTTAGTGGTTAGGGTGTTGGATTAGGACCATAAAGATCTGACTTAAATCCCCATTCACCTGCCTTTGGGCCAGTGACCCTTCTCTCAGTGTAATCTCTACAGGGTTGTTGTAAAAATAACATTGTGTTGGTGGTTGAGAAGAATACACTGTCTTGAACTCCTTGGATGAAAATTAGAATAGGAATATCTTTTTTAAAATGTACTGTTTTTAAAAAAGAACAGAATGACAACATGGAAAAGCACGAAGAGAGAAACCTAGCCAATAAAATATACGTACATAACATGTCAGCAAACAAGTCATTGTGAAACAATAGCAAACAATTTTTTTTTGTGCCTTCGAGTCAGTTTTGACTCCTAGTGACTGCCTGGACAAGTCCCTGCAGTTTTCCTGGCAAGATTTCAGAAGTGGTTTGCCGTTGCCTCCTTCCTAAGGCTGAGAGAGAGTGACTGGCCCAAGGTCACCCAGCTGGCTTCGTGCCTATGATGGGACTAGAACTCACGGTCTCCCGGTTTCTAGCCTGGTGCCTTAACCACTGCACCAAATTGGCTCTCTAATATATAATATAATATCAAGCAATAATAATAATCTTACAATAAATGTAATGTAATATAATATAATATCAAGCAGTACATTGAAATGAACACTTAAGTCCTATACTTATTCACCTAGGAACATGTCAATTTGACTGTAACTGTTTTTTCCCCCTGAGTAGATATTTATTAGATTGCATTGTACCTATACCAGGTAATACCGTAAAATCAGTGCAGCATTAAATTTGATCTGCTGACTTTCCAGACCAGGCTGTCTGTAGGACATGCTGAACATCCTAATATGACTCTTGGTGTTTAGCACTTTGGTATTCAGCATGTCAGAAATGCAAGCTGGGATGTCCATCTGATGAAAATAGTTTTGGACAATACAGTAAAAATGATACAGTGCAAGACTTCTCATGAGTTGCGAGCCTGAAGTTTTATGGTGCCTAAATGTATTAGTATTATTTTGGGGTAACTTAATTTTGTGTGCATTCAACTTTTTACCATGTGTGCAGGTCTGATGAGTAGTATGTGCAAGGACACCTTAGAGGGAACATAGATTGTATCTCAAGTACAGGGATTTCACTATTTCAATCTTTGATCTAAGGAGCTCAGCCCTGGTTTTCATGTGTATGTATCATGCCTTTTTCCTGATGCTACAAACATTACCAGTTTGCAATTCTACTTGCTTTGTGCAATACCACACCTGCATATCAAGTACTATCACTTGACTATGGGGCAAAATATTGGTGAAATGTCCTTATATGTCAACAAATGTTTATTTTAGTAAATTTGATCCAAAGGAGAAAAAGCAGACGACTTGTGTGCCAAAGGAATTGCTCATTATATGCTAGGGTTTTTCAAATCACTTTAAGAAGGGGGTGTTGTCATGGTTTTAGGTGATTGAACTGCTTTTTAACAATGGATGGAAGGCTTTTCATTAATCAGTACAGTATTAAATTGTCTTGTAGGTCTCACTAAAGCTTTCTCTGACAAAGGAGTACTTTGATCTTGCATCACTTGTGACATCTCTGGCAAACAGCACTGTCATCCAGGAGACAAAGGGAATAACACGGTGTCTCTTAAATGAAACCAGCAATAAGAACGGAGAGGTGGTGCTCACTTTACAAACAGAAGGGATAAATCTTCCTGAGCTCTTCCGCTATTCTGATGTATGTAATGAGGAAGCGTTCTGTGTTTTCCATAGTGTCACAGAGAGGAAAAATAGTGGGGAAACCCACCATGCATGAGAATTATTGCTGTTCTGAATTTCTGCCATGCAGTGTTTTGTTCACATATTTAAGATACTTTGGCAAAGTTGAAGATACTTGGCATTTATCCATAATTTCTGTTATATTGATAGCAATTTTGACTGATTTCACTGAAAAAGAACTTATTCAGTGAAATCAATCAATATTGCTATCAATATCAATATAATAGAAATTATGGATAAGTGCCACGTACAGGTAGTCCCTGGGTTAAGAACACCTGGTTTATGGACAACCCATAGTTAAGAACGGAGCCTATTGTAGCAAAATTCAAGTTAAATATACAATGATTCGAGTTAAATACACAGTGGTTCCAGTTAATTACACAATACTACTACTTATACAGTATTATACAATAATATTGTTCCAGATTACATACAAATTCAACTTAAGGACAGACCTTGGGAATGGAACTCGTTTTTAAACTGGGGACTACTTGTATCTTAAACTTTGCTAAAGGTTTTGCTTTTGGATTTGAATGGAGCTGTAACTGGTATAAAACTGCCTGTATATTTTGATATTTGATTTCAGAACTGTAAACTGGTCACAAATAGGAGATATTGGTCTCTGTAATTTTCTGTTTTATTCTATCTAATTCTTACAATTACTTTCCATTTATTCTTGCTATGCACAATTAAAGTTTATTAAAGAAAAGGGTGAATTGAAGCAAATAGTTTGCACAGGTTTCTGGGAATGGACTGTGTAATTGAGGGATGTTATGAAATCTTCGCTTCATTTTCACTTTTTTCATTGAGTAATTGAATTAAAGTTGCTGACAGAGAGATATGTGTGTGCAGTTAGGAGCAAGTGAACAAGAATAATATGTATGTGGTTTTTAGGAGTCTGTTCTAGAACCTTGCAGGCTTAGTTACAGAAAAGTTCTCTTTGTCTAGTTCCATATTATGCTCCTTCAGCTATATTTTTATTTGCTAATGTTCAGTTCTGTCTTTCCTTAGCTGTTCATAAACATAGTTCCTTAGGGTGGATGATCTACAGTTTGCTTCACTCCTACACTTGTCATATTTGTTTCTTTTAGATTTTTGATATGAATAAGCTTTATTGCAATGACATTCATGCAATGGCCAACACCTATGGGATTGAAGCTGCTTTCAAAATTCTTGAAAGAGAAATCAAAGACGTGTTTGCTGCATATGGTACATCAATTTATATAATATTAGTTGAATCTAATGGCATATATAAAACATTGCCTACTATTGTAGGCTTGAAAGCAACTCATTCTGCCTATACTAGCAGTTCTTTATTTTTTTTTTAATTTGGGCATATCAAAAGGTTTGAGGATTGCCACATTTTGATGCTCAATCCAAAAATCTTTTGTAGTAACTTCACAGACCATAGATTGGGAACCACTGGTCTATACCAATCTTCTCATATATTTTGCTATACAGATAACGTTTTTATAGCACAGGTGATGAAGCTACAATTTTCTGCCATATAGTTATATTTTTCAGTAATATTCAGTATAGTGACATTATACTTATTATAAAATATCTTATACTGATTAAAAAGTGCATTACAGAGAATCTAGAAACCTCTCAATTGTCTGTGTCTGTCCCTGCCCCCCCACCTGATATTTAGAATGTTGTACAGAACAGATGACCCAAATAGAGCTTAGCAGTGTAACCTTCATTCGCTTGTCTTACAAGGACTGAACATTCATAACATTGCCCCTTAGGACAGATGAACCCATTAAACCCTTTCAGGTTTATGTCATCGAGTCAGCAGTGGGAACCTTACAACGTTGGTATTTATTAGAGTGGCTTCAAGGAAGATATGGAAGATGGGTTTATTGAGGTATCTTGTATATATCTTTATAAAGCCCTTTTAGGAGACATTGATATTACTTTTCTATTGACAGGAATTGTGGTTGATCCTCGGCATCTCTCCTTGGTGTCAGACTACATGTGCTTTGAAGGTGTTTACAAACCTTTGAATCGGTATGGAATGCAGTCCAATTCATCCCCTTTACAACAAATGACTTTTGAGACAAGCTACAAGTTTTTGAAGGAAGCAACTATGTTGGGTAAATACCTTCCAGTTATTATGAAAATTGTAGTTTATATAGTAGACTTTAATTATTAGTACTGATGGAAGTTTATTTTTCCATACCCATATTTTTGCTTTGTTTGTCTGAAACTAAAAGCATCCAGGTCCAGGCAGCCACAGTTGCATAAATTAACAATGTATGCACATTGGGTAGTTCTTCAAATGAAATAGTGATGAAAGTTTCATGTACAGGTAGTCTTTGGTTAACGACCATTCAGCGACCATTTGAAGTTACAACAGCGATGAACAAGGAGACTTATGGCTGGTCCTCGTAGTTGCGGCTGTTGCAGTGTCCTTGTGGTCACATGATTGTGATTCGGGCGCTTGGCAACCGGTTCACAATTATGATGTTGCAGCATCCTGTGGTGACGTGATCACCATTTGCAACCTTCATTGCTGGATTTCAACAAGCAGAGTCAATGGAGAAGCTGACAGGAGGTTGCAAACAGCAATCTTGTGACATCATGCCTAACAACCACAGCCAGAACTGCCATTGTAAGTTGGCATGGTCACATGATGTCATGTTTTATGACTGTGTTGCTTAGTGACAGAGTTCCCAGTCCCAATTACCATCATTAAGTGAGGACTCCCTGTAGTCTTTTTTCTTGAAGAGGGGCATACCTGCCAACATCTATGTATTTATATATATTTATGTTTTTAATGTTCTGTGTGAGTCACCCAGAGTTCCCCCATTAGGGGGAGATGGGCGGGGGAGAAATTTAATAAATACATACATACATACATACGTTGGTATGCAAACAGAGTCTTCGGAAGGGAGAGAGTCTGCATGTTAAGTCATATGTTCTTCAGATTCAGAAATCATGGCAGAGGGTGGGCTCCACTCTACACCACTGCCAGAGTGGCCTGTCATTCTGTATAATAGCTAGTGATACACAGCATCACTCATGTTAAAGTTATTGCTAAATGCTGCCATCTACTACAGGTAGTCCTCAACTTACGACCATTTGTTCAGCAACTGTTCAAAGTTACAACGGTGCTGAATGAAGGGACTTGCAACCGGCCCCCAAAGTTACAGCTGTTGCAGTATCCCTGTAGATACATGATCAAAATTTGGGCACTTGGCAGCCTGCCTGCACTTATGACTGCAGGGTTGCTTTATCTCCACCTACCCACCTATCTTCCCCCCATCTATGCCCTTTTGGCCCCCTGCACTTTGCAGCCCCTGATGTCCTAGCTGACCTTCACCAAGCATGCCTGGCCTGGCCCTTTGCAAGGCAGCTACTGGCTGCATGAGGCTTTCTTCCCCAGGTCATGCATGGTGATTTCCTTGCGAGACATGGGGAAGATGGCCTCACATGGCCAGTAACTGCCTTGCGAAGGGCCAGGCCAGGCATGCCTCGTCAGCAGCAGGAGCAAGAAGGTGGTGAAGGTCAGCTTGGGTGGCAGAGTGCAGGGTGGCAGTGGCCTTTGAGTGCAGGGTGGCGAGAGCGACTGAAGCTGGGACTGGACTGGGGTGGCTGGGACTGGGCTTTATACTGTGAAGGGCTTCATGCGCTGTGGCTCAGGGGCTTCTTGCAGAGCTGCAGCATGCCAAGAAGCCCCTGAGCTGCAACATGGCAAGCACCCCCAGAGCCACATGGTTCTGGGACTGCTTGCCACCCCACAAGGCAGGGTGCAGGGCGGCCAAAAGGACAGAGACAGGGTGGGAATAGGCAGTTGGGGGAGTTGAAGGGGAGGCAGTCCCTTACCTTGCAAGAAACGAGGCTCAGGGCTGGGAGGCACCAAACCCAGAATGGCTTGGATTGGGGTGGGTCTTTGGCTAACAACTGGTGGAATTCGCTTAACAGCGGCAATGGGGAATGCTGGGATTGCTGTCGCTAAGCAATGCAGTCATATGACATTGCACATTATGACCGCATTGCTTAGTGATGGAAATTCTGGTCCCAGTTGTGGTTGTAAGTCAAGGACTATCTGTATGACAGTTGGATGCAGGGGTATTATGTGTTAATGAGGACTGATGCCAAGGCCCACATAACATACACCATGACAGCATGAATTCCCATGGCTAGTGGATTGTGGTGAAGTATTATTCAAGTCTCAGCAATAAATTTATTTATTGAGAGCCAGACTGGTGTAGTGGCTAAGGTTAATAGAAACCAGGAGACCATGAGTTCTGTAATAGAAACCAGGAGACCAGGCCTCCCTTAGGCATGAAAACCAGTTGGGTGACTTTGGGCCAGTCGGTCTTAGCCCAACTTGACTTCACAGGGTTGTGGTTGTGGGAAAAACAGGAGGGGGAAGCATTAAGTGTGTCTTGAATTCACTAAAAAGAAAGATGGATAAAAAAGAAAGTACAGTGGTACCTCTAGTTACGAACGCCCCTCCTTACGAATTTTTCAAGATATGACCAGCTCCGGCCCCAAAAATTTACCTCGACATGCAAACTCCGCCTCTACTTACGAACCGGATCCGCGGCCATTTTCCCTGCTGCCACGCGGTCGCGGCTTCCTGTGGGCGAGATCGCGGTAGCAAGGAGACGTTCGGTGAGGCTTGTGATGTGTTTTGTGGCATTTGGAAGGTTTTTGTGGCGTTTGGAAGGTTTTTGAGGTTTAAAAATAAAATGCATATGTTTCAGAACTGTTTAGCCGTATTTACATTGAACCTTATGGGGGAAATTTACCTCGGGGTGCGACCAAATTCGAAGGGCGGATTAGCCATATTTACATTGAACCTTATGGGGAAATTTGCCTCGTGGTGCGACCAAATTCGGAGGGCGGAATGGATTAACTGTATTTACATTGAACCTTATGGGAAACTTTACCTCGACTTGAGACCAGCTCGAGTTGCAACCAGAATCACGGAACAGATTAAGTTCGTAACTAGAGGTACCACTGTAGTTCCAAGCATCAAATCCTTGTTCAAGATGGGATAATAGTTGGTTTCACAAGAAAAGACAAAGTTCTGTATAGTCAAAAGCTTCATGTAGGCAGCTGTGGTCATAATGGAACTAGGGTTCATAGGGACAGCTAAACATCTGAAAATATTCTTCAAGTCACCTTTTAAGAATTGTTTGGTGGTGGGGATATCAAGATAAAACTTTTCATCCTTCTGTAAGACTGATGTGAAATTGTGCTCACCTGTACATTCCAAAATACCCTTGAAGTAGGTATGACTATAACCCTCTTTCAAAATATGCTCTTTGCAAAAATGAGAGATTTTATATCCCAAAATATAATTCTGATTTCTTTTGTTCTAGGCTCCCATGATGAACTTCAGTCTCCTTCTGCTTGCCTAGTGGTAGGAAAAGTCGTCAAGGGAGGAACTGGCTTGTTTGATCTTAAGCAACCTCTAAAATAGATGTGTTTTTACAAAAGACCTTTATTTTATTGCAAAGAATAAATCTGCTGCTATGAGTTTTATATTTTATTTTTTTAGTGTTTGCTGACTGGAAATACCATCAATTAACCATTTTAATTTAATAATTACCTGCACCTTTGAATCTTCAGGGATTATATTTAATAATAAATGTCATGCTATGTTCATCCTTTAAATTTGGCAAGTGAATTCATTGAACAGTCTATATAGTTCAGTTTTGAAATACTTTCCTGGATCACCTGGCATAAAAGCATCTTCATGGTGGCAGTGTCTCTTAATATGCTCATCAAATCTTAAATGAACTGACAACATAAACAGAATATGTACAGTGGGGCAAAAAAGTATTTAGTCAGCCACCCATTGTGCAAGTTCTCCCACTTAAAAAGATGAGAGAGGCCTGTAATTTTCATCATAGGTATACCTCAACTATGAGAGACAAAATGGGGGAAAAAATCCAGAAAATCACATTGTCTGATTTTTAAAGAATTTATTTGCAAATCAATTGGGAGAACTTGCACAATTGGTGGCTGACTAAATACTTTTTTGCCCCATTGTACCTAAATGTCCCAAAACTATTGCTGATTCCCAAAAGTTTAAAGGAAAATTAGATAAGAGTTCTTGACAAGTTCTTGCTTTTTTTTTTTTTTTGGTCTGCTCCCTGTAAATTAGAGGTATAGGAAAAAGATTTGCTCTCCATTACTCAAATTGTATTCAGGCATGCCTCTTTGTTGCTGGCTATGGCCTCAGGCAGGATCCTGAAGAATGAGTAACAGTTGGCAGAATGAATGCAGTATACAGAGTTTTATTGATAAATCTGGTATACTCATGTAGGGGAGATCCTCTCTTGATCTGCTGTGACAGACATTGGTGGGAGAGGTAAGTCATGTGCCATGGCTTAAGTCTGGTGCTTGAGGATCTTTTAAAAAGCATGTAGTTTGTAGCCCCATCCAATACGGGGAAGGGGCACTGGATACAGTAATTAGTTACTGTTACTTGTGTCAGTCAAAACAGATGTGCTGGGATAGGGATAGTCATGTGGGAACAAGGGGTGATTTCCATTTCTCAAGCAGAACATGGGAAACCGGTTTGTGGTTACCAAGAGCGGAAAGGCTCGTTACCTTGTTAAAGGAAAACCTTGCATGCTCTTTACAGTATCTCCTGAGCCTCTCAATGCAGAGGCAGGGAACAGCTTTTGCAGGAAAAACAGGAAATGGTGAGAAGATGTTAGCTTGACCAGGCAAGAGTTCATATGCTAGTCAATTATGTGAATGAAGTTTATATCACTCATATTGACTTCATGAGAACTGCAAATGTGTGTTTGAGTATTCTAAAACAGAACAAAATGTACATGAAGAATCGGTTGTATCGGTTGTATATTGTATTAAAATAGCTGAAATGTTACAGCCAAATGTAGTGATTTGTACAAATGATATACTTTAAGCAGACTTTCAAAGTTTCTATTATTTTACATTACATTTCTGTTTTTTATTTTGAGGAGCCAATTCCTTCCAACTGCTAAGGAATTCTACCCAATTTGGCTTATTCACATATCTAACGCACCAGCCAAAATTGTCAGTTTTTGTAAAACTAATATTTGTTTCTATTTCCTGCTGTGCAGGTTAAAATGGGAGACCTTGGTCTTTATATTCTCAGACATAGGTGGAAGCAGCAAACAGTTGTTGTGCCCCTGAAGATTAAGGGGTCATCCACACTGCGCCCTTACCCTGGATCCAAGTTGGTCTTTTTATTGGTCACTAAAGACACTGGAGCCTCCTCCTTGGGGCCAGCCTACTGCTGAGGCCAGATAAAAGACCAGAGGGGAAAGTAGTGTTTTTCAATGGAAAACAAAACAAGCTTCTGTATAAGCCAACATGAGAAGGAAAGTGGCTGGGAACCTGCAGAGGTGCAGCAGGCTTGCAGGAACTCCCCCTCCAGTGCCATTTGTCCTTTGGCTAATGGAGAGAAGCCAAGTTTTTTTCTTAATTTGACTCCACTAGGAATACTGACCCCCTGGAAAGTATTCCAAAGTCGACGTTGCTCTCATTTACCTCCACTTCTTTCCATCACAGCAAGCACGGTAAGGGCAGGGATTAGCATTTGGGGAGGGTGGAAGAGAAAGGGAAGGAAAGAGGAACCCCCTTCCCCGCACATTCCCCAGCAGCGGCAGGCCCTCTCCCCCCGCCTTCATGTAAGAGCAACAACTGTGCAGGACTCGTTTTCGAGGTGCAGCAAATAGATCTCTGTGGAAGCAGCAGTTTTCCACTTTGCTTTGGACAGAACGAAAGCATATTACCAGGTAGAGAAGAGCCCTGATATCAGCAACATCTAACAGTGACTTTTCACATAGTCCAAAACTCCATTTTAGACAGGCGCTGCGCAGACGATGTCGCTTAATCTTCGCCTTGTTTTACAAAGTTCACTTCTTCCTACTCTTGTTTATTAACTTGCCTGGTGAAGAGCTGAATATATCCGTGTTTTTCACGCAGAATATATCAGCACAGGACAGATCAATTGCTCAAAATATGCAAGAATGAGTTGAAAATGTTTCCCGTAAGAAACAAAGACGAAATCTTATCTTTCTTGCTACCTTCTCTCGCCTGAAAGAAACCTAGGTTAGAAGCTAAGATGTATCTTGCTGTTTTCTGAAGATTTTCCAGAACCGGGACGTCCCACCTTCAAGCAATTGGATGTTGGCTCGGACTCTCCCTCTCTGGCCGCCCCGCCTCAGAGCTTGTCGAGGTTCCGATTCTCTTCCCGCCTTCAAGCCTGGGCTGCGAGGATTGGCCTGAGGGGAGGAAGGGCTCCTGGAGGCGGAGTTGACCTCGAAGAACAACGACTTGCTCCTTTCCACAAGCAGGTGCGCGCGCAGGCGACCCGCGTCTCTCCAGGTTGCCGGGGCAATCTCTCGGAGCCGAGGGGGGTCGGGCTTCGTGTGCATTGCGGAGGTTGGGCTAAGAGAGGGGAGGCCTCGCGATCTTCCCAGTCTCGCGCAATTTTCTTTTCAAACGTATATCTGTCCCTGTTCCGCGTTGCTTCTCTCTGGACGCGGTATTCCGGAGCTCTTTAGAGGAGGCCGCCTGTCTGAGTGAGATATCTCATATTACACTAATAGAGCTTACATGTCTGTGTGCTTGTCCGGAGGCATAAAACAGCGTTGGCATTAAAAGCATCTCCGTGGCCGCTGCTGAACGGAGAATACATCCATTGCCTGGCTGGGGCAACTGGGCTCCCTGAGTCTCGGATCACAACAATGACCACCTTGAGACGCGGCGTTGGTGGCCGGGGTGGCAGAGACCGTTTTTTCCTTCCGACTGTGGGACTTCTTTTATTTGTCGTTATAGCTGTTAGCTGTCAGCGGATCGCCCTCCACGAATTGGTCTATTCTAAAAACGTCTGAGGCCGCCGCAAATGTTACTTTGTTATTCCCCTTCAAAACAAAACAACCCTTTCCAGATTATAGGAACAATCCTGCAATCTGGGATTAGCTTTTTTTTCTTTATGCTTTACATTTCTATCGTGTTTGTTTCTTGATGATTTATTGGAAAAAAAACCTAAATGTAATGGCTGAGTTCACACAACACATTTAACCTAATTACTGAGTTTTTTAAAGTTTGCACAATTCATTGAACCATAAATTAGTCAAATGGACTGTGTTCACATGCTGAGATACACAAAATAACCCTGATCTGGTTAAGCATGTCAGTCTTAGCCTTTAGCACTGTTTTCAGCTTGGTCACTGAAGAAACATGCAAAATAATTGATAAGTCTTTTGAAATTATTTTTGTTTACCTCTGTTGTCCTTTTTTAAAAAATCTCCAGTGAAAGAATGTCATGACAGTTGCTATTCACAGGATTCTAAAAGAATCAACTATTGTTAAAATGTTCCTGTATATATGTTCAGAGACTGGGTTGTTTATTCTTTTGGACAATACGAAGCAGCAGAAACCAGCAGCACTGCAGTTCCTGTTGCCTAAGCTGTGAGTTCTCTTTCAGGCCGTTGTGGATATGCTGCAGTTAGGTACTGATTTACTACGAATTCTGTTGGAAAGAAGTTTGATTTTAAACTGCTTCTCAAGTTAGTTTAATGTTACACTGAGGGTGAGAGCAATATTTGAGAAAAGAAAGAATTTCACTCCAGTCTGTGTTAAATCCAGTTCTGGTGGAGTTGAATCAATAATGATGATAGGCCAACAGATGGCTGATAGTGCACCAGTATATCTTGAGCTATCCTGGCATAATAAAGGCTTCCATCATAATCTTTAACTCTCTTCAGCCATTATTTATAGGCCATGGGTTTGCAATTTGAATAGATTTTAAGTCTACAACCTTTCTCTCAATAGGTTGGCTTAGGGAGAATGCACCTGTGGCCCTCTTCTCCCATTACGGGCAATAATGTAAATAATACAAATGTAATGAAAGTCACCATGTTTGTGTTGTTGTTGTTTTTTAACTCCTCTAAGGTGTTCGGTGAACTTTACAATTGAGGAGAATGTATCTTTCCATAATTGCGCTCTACTTGGTGTTTTGCTTTTTGTTTTGCTTTGTTTTTTGGTTTTTTTTGGTGTACAAACTATCCTGTTCACCTGATACAGCTAATTTACTTAGCTAAATGAAGCAAGCTGGTGAGAACTTTGGTAGAAATGTTTATTTGTTTTCAGCTTTTTGAGATAACCTTTCTTGCTTTTTCTATTAGGTCACTTTAAAAATTTCATGCCTGTGGAGTAGCATTATCAAGTGTGGATTCCATGTCTTTCCTTGTAAGTAAACCAGAACGAATTAGGGTGAGTGTCAAACACTTTCAAAACAATTTAACAAGTGTTTTCCTGCATGTTTTTCCTTTTCAGGGATGGCAGACAGAATATAACTCTGGTTATTTATATTTCTTTCTGTGGATATATTCCAGTCTGTTAACGGTAATGATTAGTTAGGACTAGGCTACTGTCTCAACATACAGTTAATACGGTGTAAATGTATTACTTTGAGCAAACATATCTAGAATAATTCTGGAGTTAATAAATTGACATTTATTATTTGGATGTAGAACATACATACATACATATATATATTTAAGTGGACAAATTAGACAAAACTGTGACTACTTTGTAGAAGGCCCGTTTCTGTAAGTGTGCTGTCATATAGCTTAAACAATTAGAGTTTTTAAAGTTATTTGTCTACATTCATTTCATGCCTAGATACATTTTTCTATGGAGATTTTCAGGAGAGTTTTGTTTGGTACTTACAACACTGAGTGGTAAATTTGCCAGTTTAGGAGGGTTGGTTTACAAATTCTATCTAAGGATCTTCTGCTTTGGAAGATAGTTAAGCTTTGATTAATATTTTCTGTGTTTGAAGCAAAATGTACTTTACTATTATGACTGAACTAGCAAACCTCAGTTTCTGCTTCTGCTATAAATCAACAAATAATGGCTTGTCTTAAACCATAATTGGAAAAAGGGATTTGCTGTAGAATTTGGTGGGAATTTTATTAAATGGGTAAAATCAATCGCAAAAGGCACAGATAATTGTGAATGGGGAATTAACAAAATGCTGTGAGATACAGAAAGGGACTAGACAAGGATGCCCCTTGTCACCATAGCCATTTATTTTATCTTTGGAAGTATTGAATAGAGATATAAGACAAGATGAAAGAATTGCTGGAGTGAAGATTAAAAGAGAAATATATAAATTATAGATGCTTGCTGATGACTGGTGATAATTTTGGAAGAATTTCTATTCTGGAAGGAATAGAAATATTAATGGAAAAACTAAAGGATTTTTGGGTGTTAGCTGTTTTTAAAATTAACAAAGATGAAGATGTTAACAAAGAATATGAAAATGAAACAACAAACCCAATTGATGGAAACAACTGGTTTTAAGATTGAGAAAAAAGTGAAATACTTGGCTATGACTAACATGGATTGTAGTTATACAGAATAATTGTGTTAAGACATGGAATGAAATCAAGAAGGACATATTAAGATGGAAGAAATTACAATTGTTGGGCAGAATTTCTGTGATAAAAATGAATGTTTTGTCAAGAATGATGTTTTTGTTTCAAACAATACCCATTATGACTACTGATAATACCATTTAAACAATGGCAAAAAGATATATCTAAGTTTGTATGGCAAGGGAAAAAACCAAAAGTTAAATATAAAATACTTCAAGATGCAAAGGAACGAGGAGGATTGGGACTGCTTGATTTGAAATTGTATTTTGCAGCCTGCTGCTTAGTCTGGGTGAGAGAATGGGTGCTGCTGAGAAACAGAGAATTTTAAAATTAGAAGGGCACGATCTGAGGTTCAGATGGCATGATTTTCTATGGTATGATAAAGTTAAGCTTAATGTAGATTTTAAGAATCATTATATTAGAAGTGCCATATTGAGAATATGGAACAGATATAAACCCAGACTATGCCTGAAAATGCCTTTATGGGTCTCAGCACAACAAGCATTTTACAGGAAAGAAACAGTGGGTAAAGAAAAAATGGTTAACTTACTGAGAGTTGTTAGAACAGGAACATAGAGAATATAAGATGAAATCAAGAGAGCAACTGGCTGCAGAGGTATTTAGTTTTCAGTGGTTTCCATATGCACAGTTAAGATAAAGATTTAAGGAAGATAATAGGACATTTGGAATTGAGCAGCAGATGACAGAATTTGAACTTGACCTATGTATAAATGATGAACATGTAATTGCTAAAATGTATAAAATTTCATTGAAATTTGAAATGGAAGAACAAGTGAAAGACTGACAAAATGGGCTAAGAACTCTGGACACAATATACTGATGGAGCAGTGGGAAAATATGTGGTTAAAAGGATTGAAATTTATAATATGTTATAATTTTAAAGAGAATGTTTATAAAATGATTGGTACATGACTCCTGAAGAATTGTCTAGAATGTATAAAAGTACTTCAGATTTATGTTGGAAATGTGGACAACACGAAGGGTCATTTTATCATACCTGGTGGACCTGTAAAAAAGCCAGAAACTTCTGGGTTCAAATATATATAATGATACAAAGAATGTTAAAGATTAACATTCAACTGAAACCAGAATTCTTCTTGCTGGGATTAATGGACAGTCAATTAGAAAAGGGCCATGGAAGTTTATTGTTATATATAGTTACTGCTACAAGACTATTATATGCACAAAAATGGAAATACTCTGAAATACCCACAATGGAGGAATGGTTGGTGAATGTGACAGAACTAGTAGAAATGGCAAAATTAACCTGTTTGATTAGAGAAAGATCAACAACTACATTTATTAGTGACTGGAAACCCTTTATGGACTTTTTGCTGAAAAAAGAGAAAAATGAACTTGTGATTTATGGGGTTGAAGATTAGAAAGGGTAGCTTATGGAAAGAAGGAAATTATGATGTAACCTTAGAGAAAAAGGGCAAAGTAAAATGTATCTATAATTGCTGTCAAGAAGATTGGAAGCCACTTCTTTTTAATCTTTCTTTTCCTTTTTTCCCTCTTTTCACTATTTACTATTCTTCTTTATTATCTATTTTCTGTTATGTTTTTTTAC
This sequence comes from Python bivittatus, assembly GCF_059951505.1. Lineage (NCBI taxonomy): Eukaryota > Metazoa > Chordata > Lepidosauria > Squamata > Pythonidae > Python > Python bivittatus. The sequence goes on from NW_028277028.1 coordinate 5,719,297, forward strand.
TTTGTTAAAAATTTCTTCAATAAAAATTATTAAAAAGGAAAAAGGGAATCACTATAACAGAAAAGAATGGTAACAAATGAAAGAATGAAATTCTTTACTGCATATTCATATAATAACAAATTATGGCTTGCATTGTCTCTAAACATTTCTCTGCTGTTATATTTTAAGTCAAAGGATTGTGCTGTTTTTTTCCTTTGATTAAGTAGAATTATGATAATTATGTCATATTACTTTCTGGGTTTTTTTCTTTCACAGCGGTGGATGTCGGAAAAATTTATTTTTGAGGGTTTAAGGGAATTGGAACTATTTGGAGGTAAGTGCTTAAACTATATTCAATTTTTTTCTTGCTTCATGTTTTCCAGTATAATGAAAATAAATTAGGTAAATGGCAACAGAAAAGGTGCCACCCTGAATTCTTTTTCTGTAGGTAACACAAAATTGGATTGGCCTCATTTGAGTATCTGTTTTAAAGAATCTGTAGGTGTAATTCAAAGTTTCTCCCATCAATATACCACTTATGAATTGCAGCGTGCACTAGAAATCCCTCAATTAGTTGTCATATGCTTGCCAATTGATTTCTAATGAATTTCTGTAAAAGAATTTCCAGTGATATTGTTCCTTGAATGTTAGATTTTTGCAAGATGGTAGAGTGTTGGATTGGTCATCAAAAGGATGTGTAAGGAAAATACTGAAGCTGTAATCTATACTTGTAGTCTAATATTTAAGAAAAAATAGTCATTTAAAACAAGGTCAACATGAGTACAGGGAAGAGTGGTACTCATTAAAGCAGTGGTCCCCAAGCTTTTTGGCACCAGGGTCCGGTTTCGTGGAAGATAATTTTTCCACAGACTGGGGGAGGATGGTTTCAGGATGATTCAAGTGCATTACATGATAGGGTTTTGATATGAGTCTGCAAGCAATTGATTTATTATGGTCTCTGTGCAGTCAAACCTCTCTGCTAATGATAATCTGTATTTGCAGCCGCTCCCCAGCGCTAGCATCACCACCTCAGCTCTACCTCAGATCTTCAGGCATTAGATTCTCATAAGGAGTGCGCAACCTAGATCCCTCACATGCGCAGTTCATAGTAGGGTTCGTGCTCCTATGAGAATCTAATGCCGCCGCTGATCTGACAGGAGGCGGAGCTCAGGCGGTAATGCGAGCGATGGGGAGCGGCTGTAAGTACAGATGAAGCTTCGCTCACCTGCCACTCACCTCCTGCTGTGCGGTCCGGTTCCTAACAGGCCATGGACCAGTACTGGTCTGTGGCCTGGGGGTTGGGGACCCCTGCATTAAAGTAAGAAATTCCCCTAGCAGTCTTTTCTGAGCTGGGTTTATTGTGAAAAGGCAAATAATTAATCATGAGCACTTGAAGCTGTTGAAGATCAGAAAACTTACTTAAGTCCTTTTTAGGCTTTATTTATGTAATTTAGATAAAAGATTTATATGGCTGTCCATCTTGTAAAAGGCAACTCTGGGCAGCTCACAACGTTAATGAAATCAAAACCAAGAAAACCAGCTCCCTGTCCCACCACCTCTAGTCCATCAACCCATACAATCCTCAGGCTCCAAGTTTATCCTATTCCACCACCTCGGGGATTATGTATTATTCCCTCTAACTATTGGATCAAAGGTTGTATCTTATACTATCTTGTTATCTGTGTTGGTTTATCATTCATATTAAGTTTATATGTCAAACTTTGTCAAAATGATCATATCTATAAATAAGTCTTTATACAAACTTAAGACGGTGTTCTTAAAACGTAATTAAAAATGAAATTACCAAGCAGGTCACAGAATAGCTGCCTGAAAATCAGTATCACTCCTATAAAAAGATGTCCTGCCTCATTAATCTTTTAGAGTTCTAAAAATGATAATGGTGATCTGTTTTGGATATAGTTTGAAAGCTATTAATAAGCTCTGACAACAAAGGTTTATGAGTAGTTTTAACAAATATGAGAAAAGAGAATAAGTCCTGGGATGGATTAATTAATTAATTTTGTATTAGTATATATCTTTGTTTGAATGTTGTGAGCCACCCAGAGTCATGTACTGAGATGGGCGGCTATATAAATCAATCAAAAAAATAATAAATAATACTTGGTTAAAATATAGAAGAGAATAGGAATAAATTGATATTTCTCACTATCAAAGAAAGATGATAAGAATATTGGCCCCAAGAATCTCTATTGGGATAATCTCTTTTTAAAATAATCATTATTTAATAATTTCCTTAAATTCCCTCCTCTCAGCTAATATTCTAGGATGTAAATCTGCCCATGCCTGTATTGTATTCCTTCTCTAAATATCTCTAAATACCAGCATCAGCTGAAAACTAGAACATTACACTAGTATATCTTTAGTTCTGATAATTTGCCATTTGTTGCTAGCTTTGGTGCAAGAGTCAGGTTGTTCTGCACAATTCCTCCCACCATGAGTTCAGTGATTTCATTGAGCATGGGTTTGGAAAGGAAAAGCCCATCCCAACTAAACTCCACCACAAGGGCATCACTTTCTCTATATAGAAGAAGGGCATGCTTCCTGACATTTTCTGTCTGAAGGGAATGAAAATAACTGCTTGAGTGGCAGGGATGAAAACAATCAGATGAACAAACAGGAATAAATAACTTCCATAAAGCAGTTTCCAAGTTCATTGTATACATTAATTATGGATTTCACTGCCACAAATGTATAGAAAGTCACTAATTTGTATTTTCTTAATGAGATCAATATTTCTGAAGGATAAATCCATCAGTGGCTACTGTAACAGCAGTGTTGAATCTCTACGTTCGGAGATAATAACACTGAACATAAGTGCTGAGGAACAACTGGTGCTTTTTCTTTTTTAACCTTGTTTTTGTTTTTTCACAGGTTAACACCAAGCTAGAATTAGTTGTGGGGAGGTGGTTCTTTCATGTAATAATTTTTGGAGTTCTCAACCTATATAATTTTGTTGTTGTTTGAGGAACTGGCCAAACTTCCTAACTGTCTTTTCCTCATTAGTTTTATGATGCAGTGTAGCTTCCTCCCAACTACCTAGCTAAAGTCATGTATGTACAAAAAATAGATAACAGACATGCTTGTAAAAATCTAATAAGTCAGTGACAGAAACTTGGGATTCTTATTATGTTTTACTGTCTGCAGCTTTCTTTCTTCCTCAGTTAAGAATGAGGATTACTTTTTGATGTTTGAAGTCTGCAAGCAGAAGCCTCAAACTATTTTCTCCCTCAAAGAAATAATGTAACTTTGAAAATTTGCAAGCCTTGATGAAAGGGCGATAAAATGTGAGGAGTGTGTATCTGTATATAGGTAGTCCTCACTTACTGACCATTCGTTCAGTGACTGTTCAAATTATGATGGTGCTGAAAAAAATAACTGTATGGCCCATTTATGACCATCTATGATTTTTGCAGTGTTCCGCAGTCATGTGATCACCATTACAGTCAGTACGTGTTGTCCTGTACCTGACCTGTGTTTTTTTCTTTTTTTCCTCCCTTGAAGAGCAGAGAGATTGGGGAAAAAAGGGATTGCAAGAAAGTCAGCTGTTTGCTCTTCTACACATCAAAAGCAATGTGATCACACTGCCGCCCAGGGCTAGGAGCTGTGGGCATGCTACACAAACAACTTACAGTACTCTCTTGAAATCTCTTTCTCTCCAATCTCTCTGCTCTGGGAGGGGAGGGTGAAGAAAAGCAAGTGATTTCTGTAGGCAATCTCTCCTTTGCCTGATCCTTCCCTCCCCCCCCCCCCCCGCTCCCCACACACACAGAGCAGAGAGATTGGAGAGAAAGAGATTTCAAAAGGGTACCATAAGATGTTTGCTCTTCTGCACATCGAAATAAATGCAGTTGTGCTGGCAGCCTGCGGCTGGGTGTACTATGCAAACAGCTTACAGCTTACTCTCTTGAAATCTCTTTCTCTCCAATCTCTCTACTCTGTGAGAGGGTGGGGGGAGAAAAAAAAGCAAGCAATTTCTGTAGGCAGTATTTCCTTACCTGACCCTTTCTCACTGCTAGTGAGATTGCATTGCTCTCAATGCGTAGAAGAGCAAACAACTTACTCTCTTGAAAGCTCTTTCTCTTCAATATCTCCGCTTTGCGATAGGGGGAGAGAAAAAAAGCAAGCGATTTCTGTAGGCATTCTCTCCTTTGCCTGATTCTTCTCTCCCCCTCACTCCGCAGAGTAGAGAGATTGGAGACAAAGAGATTTCAAGAGAGTAAGCTGTTTGCGTAGTGTTCCTGCGGCTACCAGCCCAGGCTGCGGTGTGATCGCATTGCTTTTGATGTGTACAAGACAGTAAGCAGGCACTCAAGTATTCCAAAGGGCGGGGGAGTGGTTAGGAAGCAAACAAAAGCCAATAGTGTGAAATTGAGTGGTCTTGTCTTTTTCCAGCTGGAAAGCACAGTTGCAGTTACATGATTTCCTACTTAGCGACTGCTTTTCTTAGTGGCAGAGTTGCCACTACCAGTTGGGGTTGTTAAGCAAGGACTACCTGTATATCTGTATTTATATATTTTTAGTCCAAAGTGAGTGTGTGTATGTATGTGTGTGTATATCTATGTCTTAAGCAGAACAAAATAACAGTTATAGATTTTTCAAGAAATTACTGTTTTTGTCCAATCACAGATCTTAATATGGAACCAGATTTTTTGAGGTTATTTTTTCTTGTTAATGAACTGATTCAGGTTTATTTTTAATGGGTATCTGTTTTAAAAACAAAGTTGAATTATGAATTTCTTTACTCCAGAGCAGCCTCCGGGCGATTCTCGGAGAAAAGTAAGTGTCCTTTATAGGCTGTGATGTTGTGGCCTATTGCATGGAAATTTATTCTATTCCTTGTGGACATTTTAACTTTGTTTTCATTTTGTCTTATTTATACATCAAATGTTTTAGCTTTATTTGTGTGGGCACAAGATTTCACCCTGGAAAGAAGGTTGTGGTGTTTGGCACAATTGTTCATAGGTATTTTATTTTGGTCAAGAACCTTGGACCCTCAAGCAATTAATCTGACCAGGTCTCCTTTATTTTTGTAATTGGTATAATGCCTGTTTAAAAAATAAAATGTAAAAGTGAAGTAGTTGATCTGCTATTGAAAAATAATAAAAACTCAAATTGAAATCCAAGGCAGTCATGACTAAACAAATTTAACATCCCTGTAACTTTTCATAATTCTGGCCAGATTGGGAAAAACTCCATTTTGCTGATAGGAATAGTGCTTATCCATTTATATATGGAATATTTAAGAGATTATGGTGCAACTTCAGACTTGTCTTCTCAGAAGTTCCATTGAATTCAGGTAGATTTGTTCCCAAATAAGTGATACAGAATTGCATGGGAGAAATCAACACTGAATTCAGTGTGACTTAATTGTGAATAGATGTGTTTATTATAAACCCATTATCTGCCTTATTTTCAGTCATCATTATCTACTCATCATTGATGAGCTGTAAAAATGTCATCAGTAAAACTTCAAAGTGTTCAGTTTCAATCTTGATAAACTCTTCAGGTTCTGAGAGACATTATGTTTTTCAAGAGTAGCCTTCCATAGTACAGTAAGAACAGTTGGAATTGTTTGAATAAAGACGGCTGTGAAGAAGACCCAGAAAACAACAGAATTATGATCATGAAGCCAGTAGCTGAAGAAAAAGCAAAGTAAGCAATAGATTGTGATGTAGGGCAATGAGTAGAAGAAGCCTAAATGTGAGAAAAATAAAGCCCATTAACAGGAACCTCAAGCAAGAAAGTCAGTAAGAAAGAAGGGATGCATTTCATAGAGTCTAGCAATACTGTAGAAGATATGATATGCTGATCAAGGACAGAAGAAAATAACAGAATTGTTCAGGGCTGGTGGCAACAACAGAGAAGTTTAATGAGACAAAAATCATGCTGGCTACAGTAAGATGGAATAGGTATCTGAAGAGCATTTTATTGTGTCAGGACTAAGGATCTTAGTGTAAGAAATAATGGAACTGGTAGAAAATCTAGGTGAGGGAATTATAAGATAATGATAGGAAGAGAATGAGAGGGTTAGGGGAAAAAAGAGAACTGAGAGATGATGCTGAAGTAGCATTTAGTATATCATTTCCCCCCAGCTTTTGTTCTGGTATTTCCAGCTGCATTAGTAATACAGTACTGCATCTTTTTTTCCAAACAAGTTTTGTCAAAACATAAATCCAACCAAATTTATGCTATAAAAAGCTGGCTTTTTAAAAACAATTTGAAATGAGAAATTAATTTGCCATTTTACACCAAAAATCATCCAGTGTTGAAATCCTTGGGGAGCGGCTGTAATTTGATTTACTTGAAGGAGCTATATCACAAGTAAAATTTTAATTTCAAACTTTTTAACATGTTTGTAAAACATCAAGCTTCAGTAGAATTCTTCTGCATGAATAGAATTTTTCAAGCAGTTATTGTTTCTGCGTGGCAATTTAGAAAATAGTTTATGATGTTTTCTAAGAGGGAAATAACGGATTTGCTGGAAACTATATTCCTCTGTAAATAACAACATGCTATTTTTATTCTGTGCAGCACAAAGTTTAATCATACTTGTTTAGTGTGAATACCTGCATCTTAAAGAGTTTTAGCATGTAATTGAACATATACTTGCCAGAGTAAGCCCTATTGGACTCAGTAAACTTTGAGTAAACTTACTAACATTGAACTTTTAGACAATGGCTGTTCTCCAAAACCTGACTTCTTCTGCTGGCAACTTTTCCTTTCTGACTTCCTTTTTTAAATACATTCTTTACTATAGTTTCTCAAGTGCACTCAGTGTGTGTTATGCTTTTCAAACGAGGGAGAGATATTAAAGGAAGAGAAGAGAAGACAATTAGTTTTTTTTCAATTGTATTGCAAAGAAAATATAATGGATATAACATTTTGGAAATAACAGTAGGAACTCATAATCTTTGATCCATCTGGCTAAGAGTTGTCAACTTTGAGTGTAGTGGCCCCCCTATTATACCAGGAATCTTTTATAGCCTGGCTTCCTAATAATTTTATCTGGAGATGCTAAAGTTTGAACTTGAAATATTCTGCAGAACTGAGCAGAAAAAAACCCTCTTACCAGATGTGAAAGCTATAGGTTGCAAATATATACCTAGAAATGTTGAATTTCATATTTTGAGCAATAATAAAGCTGTGTATGTCTATTTAGAAGTAACAGATAATTTTATAGAGAAGCAAGTGCTGCTTGTGACAGATTCAGTGAGAAATACAGCCAAACATTGTATAAAGACTGGGATGGCATTTTACAGCTATTGGATAGTCCTTTCCAAAAATTATATTTTAGAGGTGATACCACCTCCAGCAAAGGGTATGTTTTCTATCTCACTTTACTAAAATAAATGGTGCCAAGTATATGCAATATTATTTTACAGATTTTTGTAATATCTTTCTATATCTTATGTTTTATCTTCCAGACCAATGAGGCAAGTTCAGAGTCAATAACATCTTCCCCAAAGAGGGACACCATGAGCAGTTACCTGCCTGACATCAGCTGCTATGAGTTACTGACCATAATAGGTAATGTTGGCCATTGTATTCCCAAACATGCTTTAAATCTGAAGACAAGGTTAGGTAACCTGGTTTTTCCTTAGATACTTTGAATTAATCCCACTAACCTAGTTTGCATGGTCAGTAACATGAAATTGTGTAGGAATTGTAATCCAGAATATCAAGATAGTACCATGTTGCCCATCCCTGCATTAAGTTGACAAGGAAAAAGAAAAAAAAATGGAAACTCTGGTGGGGTGATGAGTTACCAAGTGCCCCATCATCATTATTGCATCTCTTAGCTTGAATACTAGCATACCTGATCGCCTTCCTTTGAGTATTCTCATTTGTCCCATGCTGTTTCAGATCAAGCCATGGTGGAAATGAGCCTATTCTGATCTAGGGGGGGAAAGGCAGAGAAGAAATATAGTCCCCTCATACCTGCATAGTTAATTCTAATTAACTGCCGTCTGTCATTCTTGGATTCCTAAAGTTTTACTGCAAAATTAGCTGCTGTTTTCATCTCTGCACTTCTCTATATTCTCTCAATTCCCTCCATAATGGCTATCCTACATTTTTGTGTTGGTTATTTACAGAGTACAAATTTCAATTATATTTGTGGATATATTTGTTTATGGAATTTTAATGCCTTCCTTTATTATCTCCGCTCCTAAAATCTGGCCTTCTGTCAAATACTAACTTGTGACTCTTCTTTCTCATCATTATGCTTTCAACTGCTGTGTTCAAAACCTGCTGCACGCTTATTAAAAATTCTGCAGCTGATTTTACAAAATATAATTCATTTGTGTAAACATGTACATATTATCACTAAGCAGGAAAATGTCTTCCTGGGTTACAGAATTTAAAATCTCATAATTTTACCATTTCATTTTGTAATTTTGTATAATATTATTTATGTTATTTTTTAATCTGAGGTCAATTTATAGCGCAGTTTGAGACTTTAATAATAATAATTACTGTGCATGAGGCATGATAGATTCTTTTTCAAAACACTATTTACTGTTTTTTAAAAAAAATGCTAAAAGGTTTTTGTCAGATCATGTCATGGTATATTCCACTGGCATTTGTCTTTTGGTGGCTTGAAAATTCATTGCAGATTTAAGCATAATGAATAGGGGGGAAAATGTGGACAACTTGGAGAGTATTGATACTTTCTTTTATTCTCCAAGTACTACTTCTCTTATATTATTAACTACAATAGAAAAAATAAAACTGGTAAATAATATATAAATGAATGCCTTAATTTATTAGCAAAAACAGTGGATGAAGAAATGCATCTTGAGAATCTAGATTAAGGAGATGACTTCCCTGAATTCTGCCATAATTAAAATTCCCAAAATGGATAGAGGCAAGAAAATGTTTGAAATGTTGTATGTCTCATTTTGGTTGAAATAGTATTGTAACAATGCTACATATTTTTTCAGGAAAAGGTTTTGAGGAATTAATGACTGTGAATCTGGCTCAATATAAACCAAGTGGGGAATTTGTCACTGTCCGGAGAGTCAACTTAGAGGCCTGCACCAATGAGATGGTAGCATTTTTGCAGGTAAAGTTAGCAATCATGTGCCAAATTAGTTTGGTTTGTCCCTCCTAGAGGTGTTCTTAGTTTGCCTGATTTACTGTATGAAGTCACTGTGAATCAAGCTCATTTAGTCTAGCATTCTGTTCCCACAGAGGCCAGTTAGATATTACCGGGAAAAAATATAATAGTATTTTATTCATTTCACTAGCAGCCTCCTACCTCTATTGATAGTCACTAAAAATGTCCATGAATTGTGAATTGCTAGTTAAAAATCTGAATGACTAAATTACATTACTAACAAAATACAGTACTATATTTTATAGCTAATTCTTTTTTTTTAATCCACTCTGGATTTCCATATCTTATGAAGTCTACTGTACTGATTTGCCAAGAATATCTTGTTGCATTTTGGATTTCAGGGTGAGCTTCATGTCTCAAAATTCTTCAGCCACCCTAACCTAGTGCCATATAAAGCAGCCTTCATAGCTGACAATGAATTGTGGGTTGTTACATCATTCATGGCATATGGTAAGTATGAGTTGGAAGGGTCTTCCTGCTCTTTCAGATAGGATTGTTTCTGTGATATAATAAAAGCATATACAGGCACTGATAGTAAGTAGTGGCAGCATTAAAAATGAGGTGGAAATAAGAATATTAAAGGCCCAAGTTACATTTCTGTTTCATATACAGTGGTACCTCAAGTCACGAACACTTCTGTTCACGAACAATTCGGTTCGTGACCAGCACCGTTCGCAAAATCTTGCTTCCGTTCGCGAACTCCGCATCGGGTGATGAACAGGATCCGTGGCCATTTTCCCTGCCGTGACACGTGGTCATGGCTTCCTGTAGGCAAGATCGCGGTTGCAGACAGACACTGGCTGTGAAGCTTTTTGGTGTGCTTTTTAGCATGGCTCCAAAGAAAGCACAGAGCAAGCATGGTGGTAAAAAGAAAGTGCAGAGCAAGCATAGTAAGAATAAGGTTTTGAAGAAAATAACCATTGAATTGAAGAAGGAAATTGTAGAAAAGCACGAGTGTGGTATTCGTGTGACTGATCTGGGTTCGGAGTACAAGATGGCGAAGTCGACAATCTCGACTATTTTGAAGAATAAAGATGCCATCAAAGGAGCTGATGTGGCAAAAGGAGTAATGACATTAACCAAGCAGAGGACACAAGTGCTGGAAGAGGTGGAAAAACTTTTGTTAGTGTGGTTGCATGAGAAACAGCTGGCAGGTGATAGCATTAGTGAAGCTATGATCTGTGAAAAAGCCAGGAAATTGCACAGTGATTTACTGCAAAAAAAACCCCTCTACAAGTGCAGCAAGTGAAGAATTTAAAGCCAGCAGAGGCTGGTTTGATAAATTCCGCAAGAGAAGTGGCATCCACAGTGTGACAAGACATGGTGAGGCTTCCAGTTCTGACAAGGCTGCTGCAGAAACCTACAAGAAAGAATTTGCGGAATTCATGAAGGCGGAAGGATACGTAGCTCAGCAAGTGTTCAACTGCGATGAAACAGGGCTCTTCTGGAGGGTTATGCAGCGCAGGAAAAAACAAGTGACATTAGACAGATTTTTCGCCAAAACTCAGCCTGCAGCTAAGAGGCAAAGAAGAGAGGAAACCCCTGAAGGAGATCTCCCTGATGTCCTTTTGGAGGGGGACTCTCCTGCCAAACAATAACCGCCTCCCCACCCACCTTCCTGTCCTCCACGCCAGAAGTCGCCTCAAGCAAGGTTAGCATTATCTCTCTTCATACTGTACTGTACTGTACTTTGTTTCATATTTTTGTGGTTTAAAAAAAATACATATGGTTCAGAACGGATTAACTGTATTTACATTGAAACTTATGGGAAAATTTGATTCGGGTCGTGACCAATTCGGGTCGCGACCAGAGTTGTGGAACGAATTAAGTTCGTGACCCGAGGCACCACTGTATTAGATTTTGCTTTAACTGTCTAAACATAATCATACTGAGTTTTATGTTAACTCATGTGTTACAATTTATTATTGAAATAGCAGTTATTAACCAAGTAAATTCAAATTTAATATACATATTTAGCAGATAAAACTTTGGAAAAACCAAATATTTTAAAATACAGATATTTCTAAAGCAGTGCAAGCAAAAGCAGAATGCCCTATAATACATGAGATGCCAAGTCACATTTTGGGAATCCAAATAATAAGCTCCTGGTTGTGAATCATGCTGACAATAAGAGAGTGGTGAAGAGATTAGATTGAGGGAAACCAGAAGAGTTATTCTTCTGTTGTCACTATGGAGAAAGAAGATCCATTAAGGACAGTGGGATTTATTTCTAAATAAATATTGATACATTTGTACTTGAATAATTGTAACCAAGAACTGAGTGCCAATGGTTTGGAGTTATTAGCTGTTTTCTTACATTTTGTGAAGATTCTACACTCCAATTAAATGGAGCCACAGGAGTAGCCATAGGAGTCCAGAAAGTGGAGTGGAACTATTGTTGGGAAAGCATACCCTCTCCAACTTGGAGCTGGTCCTGAGCCGTGGTCCAATACTCTACAAGGGGCCTCTGTTCACTTGTGATGCCCTTAACAAACTACAGCTTCTCCATTTTCTTCTGTACTTGGGAGAATTCTGCACGTGACCTTTCTAGGAAAAATATATTCGAACTACCACGTCAAATGATTAAATGTATTTGGTATATTTATATTTATTCTTCTAAGGACCTCATATGAATGTACATGGTTCTTCCCTTCTCCTATTTGATTTGAACAATTATTCTGAACGGTAATATTAGGCTAATAGTGACTTTTCCAGATCCACAGAGGTTAGCTTCATAGTTAAATAGTAATTTGAACCTAATTCTTCCTGATCTTAGTTCAGCAGTCCAGCTGTAGTTTTTATGTCACACTGGCTCTCATTCCTTATGAAAGCCTCTAGTTTCTGTCCTCACGACCATTGCTGATGTAGAAAATAGCCCTCATAAAGAAGGAGAAACCTCAGTCTTTTGTGAGGTAGAGTCACAACTTCACATTTAATGACTTTTCATCTTTGTGCCTTTTACAGATAATGGAAGGTACAGGTATTAAGATTTTCTGGACTGTATAAAATCATAATATTTGTATTCATTCTTTCTTTTTGAAGGTTCTGCTAAAGATTTAATACGTACACATTTTATGGATGGTATGTGTGAACTAGCTATGGCTTACATCCTCCAAGGGGTATTGAAGGCTCTTGATTATATACACCATATGGGTTATGTGCATAGGTAAGAAAGATCATTGCAAATTGTAACTAGTAAAAAAAGTCATTTTCAGCTTTGTCTTCCCACAAGACATTGGGAAACTGTAGTCATCATAATATCTTATTAGAAATTGTATTTACACACACACACATACACACAATTACAACAGTAGTTCTTTGCAGCCACTGTGCATTAGCTTATATCGCAGGTTACACTAGTATATATATGCAAACCATGCTGCCATATTTCCATGATATTACACAATATTAACAAGCAGCTGGACCCAAGCAACTATTATCCTAAGCTTCTTAGCAGATTTTTCTAGAGTTAGAGAGAATGAATAAGCGATAAGGTTTCAGTCTTTTACCCAGGTATAAGCAAAATGTCTGAACTTGCCTATATGCTCTTTGCTCACATTAGTATTGCCACAGCTGAAATATTTGCTGAGTTTGTCAATGATGCCTTCTGTCTCAAATCCCAGAGTTTTTGTTTCTAGGTATAAAATGGTTTGGATGGGTGGGGGGTTTGTGGCTGTTTTCTCTCTGTCCTTTTTGCATGCAGGAGTGTGAAGGCCAGTCATATCCTGATTTCTGCAGATGGAAAAGTATATCTCTCTGGCTTGCGCAGTAACCTCAGCATGATCAGTCATGGCCAGCGTCTCAAAGTAGTTCATGATTTCCCCAAATACAGCATCAAAGTCCTACCATGGCTTAGTCCAGAAGTCTTGCAGCAGGTATGTTTGTTTTCTTGGTATCATGTTCTTCAACTTTTAAGTGTGCATGTCCATTTGTTAAACAATCTGTCCCTTTAATATAATGAATTGTATGGCACTCCCATCTTGTCTATTTTATATTGATTTCTGAACAGCTTCAGATAGTGTCTTTTTAAAGCCACTTGGTGTTCTGACTCTAGATGTTTCAATATCTTTCTTTTCCTCATTCTTGAGAAAAAAATTTTTCTCTGACATGGGTGCATCAATAAAAGCATTTATAAATATTGTTTGATGGATGGATTGATTTGGTGGTAATTGTGATAAGCTTATCTTCTCTATTTTTCAATTTAAATTTAATAAGATTTTAAATAGAACACTGTTTTGATTTTCTGATTTTAGAATCTTCAAGGCTATGATGCAAAATCTGATATCTACAGTGTAGGAATAACAGCCTGTGAGCTAGCAAATGGCCATGTTCCCTTCAAAGATATGCCTGCAACTCAGGTAGAGGATTTTCTGTTTCCCTTTCACTTCAGTCCCTGACTGCACATATGACAGCAAAGACACTAGAATTATTATAACACTAACTGCTCTATAGTAATGTGATTTTTTTCACCAAACATTATTTTGTTCCCATGCTTCAGATGCTTTTGGAGAAACTCAATGGAACTGTCCCTTGTCTACTAGACACAACTACTATTCCTCCAGAGGAGCTGACTATGAAGCCATCACGCTCTGGGGCTAGCAGTAGTCTTGGGGAAGGCATGGCAGCCAGCAGTGCCAGAGCCTCTAATGGTGAAGCAGCACCGCATCCTTACCATCGTACCTTCTCATCCTATTTTCACAACTTTGTAGAGCAGTGCCTGCAAAGGAACCCAGACTTGAGGTATAGTGAAAAAAGAATGAGGCTTAGGGGATGTGGTACGTTATTGTTGAAGTGTTGGTGGGGAAGTCAGAGCTAAAACATTTGAGAGCATTCAGTGGATACTTGGAAGCATAGCTGTGGCTGTGGTGCGAAGTGTTACAAAAGACTTAAAAATTATCTCCCTGCTTAAATCAGTTTCTCCATGCCAAATGAGCAGGCTTTGAATGGTTTGGGGTGGAGTAAAACATGAAGATTGTTATATGATTGTGGAATTGGTTGCTGTCAGAATCACTGATGCAGATAAAACCTAAAACTAGTTTGTCAGCTAAAGAATGACTTGAATGATGAAAAGGAGAGTAGGTTCAGATTAGTGGTATGCAGAGGAAAACACTTTGTTTCTGATTGTTTCAGCATTAGGAGATAATGGAAATGCAAACAAAGCACTTTGGTTCCTTGTTTTTCACCCTATGGGGTTGCAGTCCATGCTGCTACCAGCCAACCAACTTGCAGAAAAATCAACCAAAGTTTTTAAAACTTATAACTTTAACATATTCCCTTTAGAAAATATGGTGCAGTTTATTGTTACGTCCATGGACGTTCAAGCATCATTTCCCTGGGGGTATGCTTATTGAAAAAACTAAGAGGAGGAATTAGGCTTTATATTCTTTTTAAAAGCATATGTTAATTTCCCACATTTCTTTCAGTTTTCTCTAAGGCTGGCTGTCTCATAGCCAGGCAGAAAATGAACTCAGCAGTTCATACAGTTAGAAATTACTTCAAAAGTATTTTAAAAATAACTTTCCCCCTTTTTAAAGTAGGTTTCTTAGGCAATCAATGGCTAGGCCCACCTCCCTCCCCACCAAAAATCTTGTTGGAATGAGAGCATTAGCAAAAAACAAAACATAAAAGTCCAGACTGCCTGCTTTTACAGCTTTAAAAACTCAGTAACACTCAACAACAACAACAAACCCCCCCCCAATCACCATGAATAATAATAAAAAAAGGATCCCTTTTACATTTTAAGCAGCAAGGGAACAGAAGAATTGCAGTAAATTGTCAAACCAACAGGTTTGTAGATTTTGCAGCAGAGTATTATGAATTGCATAAGTGGTGTACAACAGCATTAACAATGTGCATGCATACACCAAAGCAGTCAAATCAGCATGAACAGAGGTTTTATTATAATAATAATCTTATTTATTTATTTATTTTTGTGTGTGTGTGTGTGTGTGTGTGTTATAGCTGCCCACCCCAGTAGTCTGGGTGGCTTACAAAATCCAAGAACAATAAAAACAGTTAAAAACATACAACTCAGGCAGCCTGGGCTAAATTAACCATAACAAATACAGAAAACAACAAGGGCCCCACAAACACATTAACCATAGACCCAAGACAGGTCTTTAGGGCTTTTCAGAATGCCACAAGGGAGGGCACTGGCTGCATTTCTGGGGGGATGCCATTCCAGATGGTGGGGATTGCAACAGAGAAGGCAGGCTTCCTCGGTCCTGCAAGATGATAATGTTTAGTAGAGGGGACCTGGAGCACACCCACCCTGATGGAATGTACCAGGCAGGCAGAAGCAGTTGAAGATAGGTGGTCCCTCAGATATCCACACCCTATGCCAGTGCAGTCCGATGTCTTCACAAATAACATTCACAAAAGACTCCAAAGAGTGCAATAAATACCAGTATATCAAAAAAGAACCAAATAACATAGTAATGTTTTGTTTCCTGAAATTAACTCAAAGCTCCAAGAGCCAGTGTCAACCCAACCAGCACAGAGAATATTTTTTCAGGGAAAAAAAAAATCCACTGTTACTGGCTTGCTGAAGTTAGGTGTGCATGTGCACTCTGTGCATATCATTTTGTCCCACTGATTGTAGAATTTTCAGATGAATCCCTCTACAAATCAGGTAGTTTGGTAACTAGATAAGCTCAGAGCTGAGCTACTTGTTTATTTGCACTCAACATGCATCTCTTAGCTTATGTGATCTAGGGACTTACATCAGTATGACTTGCTAATGTGAGGCCGTGACTGGCTAGGCGAATTAGGGATAGTACTCATTCCTTACTGTCAGTCTTACATGCATGGTAAACATTGGTCAGGTTGCTACCAGCAGGCTAAACCTTACTCTTCCTCCAGTGTCAGGACAAGAATGTCTAGCAAGCACTGACTTTATGTTTAGGAAGACAAGTTGCTTATCAAATCAGCATCTGGGCCTGAATGAAGGGCTCTCACAATATCACCTGCCTTAGAGAATACCCTTTTATTCATTATGCTGATTGAGGGCAGATAATATACTGCCAGGCAACAGTTGGTAGAGCTTAATGTTGGCTTTCCAAAACTGAAAGAAGTCTCTTACTTTGCTTTCCTCTGGCTTGCTCAGAGAGTTCAGAGCAGAATAGTTCACTGCTGCTCCCTGAGCCAACAAGACAGACTTCTTTTCTTCCTGGAAAAGTTCCAGGCACATTCATGCAAAAAAAATTGGCATGCCTACCAAGGAAAATCCCATTGCAGAACCAGTGTACGGGCTTCTGATGCTGATGGTGGAACATCAGTCTCAACCCTTCTCCTGGATTTGGTCTTCTTTCCTTTGCCTGAGCTGCTTCCACAACGAGAGATTTTCTCTATCGGGAGACAATCCTCTTCATTCTTAGGTACACAGGACAGCAAACACAAACGTTTGTTGGATAACAAGCACTTCAGATGGTGTTTATCCAAAACCTTTCCTAAGAGAGAAACCAATGACAGAAAGTAGCTCAACACGGCTAACTCTAGACTTAAGAGGTTTGTCCTAGTGAAGAATGGCTGGAGGGTAGAAAAAGCTCAGCTGCAAGCGGACTCATTCATGGCCACTTACTCCTCAAGCAGCTGCTCAAACAGGAGGTAGGCGAAATTTCAGAGCTTGAGGACATCAGGTGTCAGGGCAGACAGAGCTCAATCCAGCACAGAGTGTTACAGTTTCAAGACAGTGCATCTGATTTAAGTTGTCTTTTGAATGTTGGCTTCACTGTCCATGCCTGAAGCCATGATTGAAACTACTATTTCAGTTGCAAGAGGCACTCCAATCATATCAGAACAGCAGGGAATGATCAAAATAGTGGCACTGAAAGCAGGAGTTTTTGTTCCATGCTTGAATCAAAACATTTGAAACATTTATAAAGTTCCAAACATTGAGCACCCAAAACAGCTATACTCAAAACCATTTTGTCCTGAGTATAAGGATGCATATGGAATGCATATGGAACAGAAATTGCCCATGGTTGGAACTTCCTGCTACCTACATTTTTTAAAAAATAACCTGAATATGGATTTTCTAAAGTAGATGTCCTCAGTCTTTCACTGTATGAAATCAGATGGAAAACAATTTTTGGTATGAAGGGTTGAGAGGAGAGCACAGAGAATGACTCTGTATTTCTGCTCAAATTCTTCATTACATCCTTCTCTTTCTCAATCATGCTTTGCTAGATTTGAATCTTAAATATTCTGAAGGGCGATGCTTCCTGCTCTTCTCCAATTTCTGCATCTTTTACATGCTGGTGTACAACCTCTTGTTTTTTTCATACACAGGCCAAGTGCAAGTGCATTGCTGAACCATTCTTTTTTCAAACAGGTAAGCTGGTTTCAGCCTTGACATATTTTATCCTTTTCTCGCCCGTGCTTTAGTGGAGAGTGGGTAGGAGAGAGCAAACATGCACTGCTGCTGTTGGAACCATTTTTGTAAGTATGTGAACAAAAGGGGCCTTTTCTGAAGCTCTGTTTTGAAATTTTGAACTTAATTTGCATAATTTTTTTGCAAGTCAACTTTTGCTGATTTGGAGCAGAGGGCAGCAAGGCCTATATAATTTTAAAATCAGGAATTTTGCTCTCGTAGCACAGTGCCTTTTGGGCATTTGTGAATGAGAACTTTGGAGATTCCATCCTCGGTTTCTTATTGTCTGCTGAGTTACTGTAGAGGATGGAGATAGGAGCTAAGTGTAATCTTTGGTCCTCACAAAATTTTCCATTCGGATGCAGAACAGCTAGTTCCTGGTGATCTGTATCTGGATTGAAACATTTATATTCCAGTTGACACAAGGACCAGTCATGCCTGTTCCTCTCAGAAGTAGTTTGGGGGACAGAAAGAGAGAACAGCTAACAGGAAGAAGGTGCTAGGAGGGCAGGCTGGTTGGATAGCCACTATTACTCCTGTCCTTGGTTTCAGGTATAGCATATCCAATTGGCCCACTTTTCCCTGCTCTTTCCAGGGCATTCCTCACCTTATTTCCCTTTAGCCACCACCAGTGAAGTCCTTGACTTCATAAGGGGAGGTAAGGAAAGGAAAGCACTAGGAAGAGTGGCAGGCTCTGCAGAACAGCAGAGCAGCACACCATCCTTGCCACCCATCCCCAAAGGCCCTCCCAGATTGTTTTAGCCCAAACTCCCAACAAACAAAAAGGTTTGGTTTTGTCAAATTGCAGCAATCCAGAAGAGTTTGGCAGAATTTCCAAGAACCAAAGTGTTTGTTTGGGGTTCAACAACCTATTTTTTGTTTAGCACACACCTCTAATATAATCCAGCGTTCTCAGCAAGAGGATGCTACCCAAAGAAGTCATCAAAATGAGATGATGGCAAGAATCCTCCTCTATTTTTTTCAGTAGGTATGAAAAGAATGAAGGATAAAATTCTGATTTATTCAATGATTATCAGCATAATTAGGATGCTGTCATTATCTCTTATTCATATATGCAGAAAGCATATCCAGATATTTAAAAAATGACACTGTGCAGCGGAGTTGTACCTGAGCTTGGACTGAGTCAAATTGTAACTAACCACATTTCTTCTAGGCTTTTAATTCTAGTGTTTTAATACGTTTTTTACTTCCCCATGTTCCAGATCAAACGTCGTGCATCTGAAGCACTTCCTGAACTGCTGTACCCTGTCATGCCAATTACCAGTTTTGAAGGGATGCAGACACAAGATCCTAGTCATATATTTGGATTGGCTTCCAATCTGGAGCAGCTTGAGATGGATGATTGGGAATTCTAGGTTACCAATAGGAGAACATTGTGAAATATTTTCTACAGACCTGGTTAATTTATTTAAAGCCCCTTCCTGTGTCACAAAGCAATCTGTTCATTACGCTGCAGTTTGTCTTCCTTGGGAAGTTGATCTAGCTGACATTTGCATTAGAACGAAGCCTGGAAATAGGCTATTGTGTGTGTGGGGGGGGAATTAATGTTGAATTCCAGTTCCAAGACATGATAAAGTAATATTCAGAGTGTATGCTGCTAAAAGATGCCAACAGCTCTTAGTCAAAGAGCATGGCTCAGTTTTTTAACCAAACCAAAATCTCTTTAGTCTTATTTTTGGTCTGCCAGTGGATCCAAGGAACTGAGTGCCATGCACTCTTTAAAAAATCCCAGTAAAGAGCCTATTTAAAATTGCTTAATAGCAGCAAGAAATCCTATTGACATAGGGTTAGAATATGAAGACACCTTGAATCTGTATCATTAACAAAAGTATTTTCTTTGGCACTCCTTTCTGTAATGAATTGTCCCAAATTGTGTAGTAAGACATCTTTCCATTCTTCTTCTTTAATTTTCTTTCTTAATCATTGTTGTTCAATCAAACATTGAGCCAAATCTTTTCTGGCTAGCTGTAGCAGTTGCAGATTGTGTGTGCTCATGTCTTAAGCTGTATTTGATAATCTAGTTTTCTTGCCAATAAAAGATTTCTGCATTTTCACAATGTTCTGCAATAAATGCTGCCCTTTATGAATTCCCTGTAACTAAAAAAATACAGCCTCTAAATTACATCTGAAAAGGGCTATTAAGCTCAATTGGTATCTTCACTACTGCAACATGAAGGATAACATTTTCTTATTAAAACAAATACAGGTAACATAGTAAAAATTATTCATTACAGGGTCTTGGTTTGGAATGGGTACAGTGCCCAGTAAATAAAAATCAGATTTAAACAAAAACTAAAAATCACAAGATAACTACTTTGGACTGTCTAAATGTCTTGAACTCCTCATACATTGCTGGCATGGTATAGGAGACCAAAGGCTCTATTGCAGAAGTTGTGAGAAGCAACACAGGAGATGTTCAGCTGACTTAATTTTTGCTAGTTATTACCTTTAGTTATTGGGGCAAAGGAAGAACTATTTTCTTTAACTTTCAAAAATACAAAGAGTTTTTGAGTTGCTGTTTTTATACACATAATTTTTTGGTTTTCCTTGTTAATCTTTTGCGTCCTTTTTTCCCCTTTCCAGTATATTAAAGCAATAAAAATAATGAATTGTTTTGTTTTAATAATATTCCTTACTATCTACATATAACATAAATATATCCTGGTCTATAAAGTTGTTCACAATTTATGTTGAAGCACAAAGCATGATTGATCAACTAATTTTTCTATAAATTATTTATTCTGCAATCAAATTGTTTTTCTGAAGGATGTAAGACATGAGAATGGTAAAAAAAAATGCTACTCTGGTTCTCCAGCATCTTCAGGGGGACCTTCTTCAGCCTTACATTTTTCCAGTTTTGTTACCAGTTCTGTAAAACAAAAACCGAGACAAAAAAGTGATACTTCGTAGAACAATACATACAAATTATCCAACCCCTTTCCTCTATATTCACAGGAAGCATAGTTCCTAGCACAGGATGAGAGACAAAATTAAATTCTGTGTATGTGGCACAACTCCCTACCCCGAAAAAAATGACTGAACAGGTCAGGCAAACTTTCCATAGGTTTGGAAATGTGACTTTAATCTTTTCCTTTCGTATAAGGAAGACTAGTTTTTCTATTTCCTCATCCCCTTTTTCAAAGAGGTTGATTTACTATTAATCAGTGGGGACTGCTCTTCCCGCTGAAGAGGGATCTTTTCAAGCAAACATTTCTTCTAGAACAAAACTATATTATCAAATATGAATTTGCCTACATTAGCCAGCCTGAACTTAACAATTATTTAGAACAGTATCTAGCTATGCTACTCAAGATTCACTTAGACTCAAAATTAATTTCACTATTTTCTGTCTTGCACTTCAGTGTGGAAAACAGCATATCTTTGTTATCTGTACACTGTAACCTGTCAAAGGTCTTTAATATATGTCTTGACGGAGGTAAATCCTTTATTACAGTCAATGACCAGATGTACTTCAGTGAGATATGCAATATGGCCATTTTGCAGTTGTGTCACACCAATTACGGAGTGCTATTCTCTCTGAATCTGGCTGTCCAGTTGTTCCTGTACTGCAATGCCCAGTATCACCAATGATCTGCTGAGAGCTGTGGTTCTTTAACATCTGGAGGGCCACTGGTTCTCCAGTTCTGTTCTAGAGTAACTGCCTGGTATCTATCATGGGAGTCTTTGGGACAGCATCAGCACAGATGGCCTCTTTACTGCAAATGCATTGCACCCATCCCCACTCCCAATGAACACCCCTGTTTTTGTCTGATGTAGTAACTGCAGCATAAGAAATAGCCCCTACAAAGTGAGGAAACAGAAGATGCCTGGTCATTACAGCAAACTGGACAAAACAAAAAACACCACCTCCCCTCAGGTATCTGCCTCTTGAAAAGGGAGCCTACAGCCCTTCTCAGGTAATAGGTAATGGCTATAGCAATACTAGCAAAGATAACAGATGCAGAAAGCCTGTTGATCACCAGCTCAAGAGGATTTTTGCCACTGGTTATGAAGAAACCAGTCATTAATGTTTTATCCATCACTTTGAGTGATGGATAAAACTTAGAAACACAGTTTTCCATAATAAGAGCTACAGCAAGAAAAGATGATCTGTACTGTTCCCAATGGTTAAAAAGATCTGTAAGTTACTGTAGCATTTAGGGAATCTGGAGATGCTCTCTCCTGCTGTTTTATCCTTTGTGCTCCTGGAGTTACATGCAGACCTTCTGTCCCTAAACTCATTTCTAGGTCATGATTAAGGACAAACATTTTGAGAAATACATCTAAAGCATTTTTCCAGAGATAATTTTTTTACGTACATTTAACACACACGGATACGTACATGTTTTTAAAAGCTGCATTTTTGTAACATACAAAAATATAAGCTGGCTATCATCATTAGAGAACAATATTTTCATATTTTGCTGGTATCAATCTCTCTCCAGCACAACTTCTGTATTTCTGATATTTTTATTCACACAGTAAGTTTGCCAAAAATTCTGTATCTATTTACTGAGAACTCCACCTAACAAGTGGGATTGCAATTTAGTCAAATATAACATTCGCCTATTACACTTATTAACTATATACATAGCCACCACCATACAATACCAACATGCATTTCCAATATTGGTGAAAACTCTAATCCATTATTCCTAGGCATAATTTTAGTGTTAAAATTCATGTATTATTTTAGTAAAAATATACATGTCACTGCATAAAAAAATCACATTTCAGATCAAACCATTACACATTTACTGTAGAGGTTTTTTGGCATGTTATCCTTAAGAAGGTATAACCACATCAGAGACAAGGAACCTATAATTTATATAATTTGCATTTCTACACATTCATTGCTCCCCTCCCACCCACTCCTCTTCCACCCACTCCAATTAAAAATGAAATATGGGCCAAATACCTTTGGCTGGATTGAAGACACCATTAGTCTGTTTGTCACATACATAACATCGCTGAGACTTGCGATAATGTTGCAGGGCACAGCTTTCACAAAAGTAATGTTTACACCTAAGATAACATAAGACAATTAATTCCAGTACATTTCTAGCAGAGTAGTATTTTTATTGGGGGGGGAATTACTCCATTTTCAAGAAATCCTACACTTTGGACACTTCAAACATTCATTTCTTAAGAGCAGCATTACCATCTCTTGATCAGTTAGGACCATCAATATTTTTAGGATAGTACCAGGGTGTTTTTTCCATGTAATTGTACAGAAGTGTGGCAACCTGTCCGGATCTCAAAAATGCATTATTTTGTATCCTAAAAAATGAAATCCTCATAACTCAGTTTAGAAACCTCAACATTAACAAAAAGAGAATCTGATTCCTCCAGTCATCTTACTTGGTTACCACAGGGTTCTTGAAGGAGCTTCGGCAAATAAAACACTTGAAAGGCAGTTCATCCTCATCACTACTTACTTCATAATTTTCATCATCTGTATAAAAAAAAAGCATTTGCTAAATTGTGCTTCTAACTACAATGGGGTAGGCTTTATCTTCTGCCCACTCCATGTAGGAAGCTGTTCTTGCCAAAAGAGGTAACATCATCAAGTTGGATGAAAATAAGTTTACTAAAATAACCACTCAAGACAGTTGCTTCTACTCCTTCCCACCATTCTCAGATGAAGAAAGGAGGCACATATTTGTCCTTTACTTTGCTGAGAAGATACCTAGTTCTTATTGCCATCACAGGCTATCAAAATAGTTGAGATAAATTACACACATAAGCCATCTCTTCAAAGACAAGGCAGCCCACACACTCAAAGAAAAACAATTCACTACTGGCCCTAGCTCTTGATGAAGTTTTCTGAAAATTAATGCTCTGAAAACATCATAGAATCCAACAAGATGGACAGAGAATACTAACATGGCTATGTAGTTGTGCTACAATATGCATGTTTAATCATCAGTTTAAAAACCTGAAATCTTAATTAAAGTCCCTATTAAATAAAGAGAAAATTATCTATCCCTGCCCTACATGGACAGTTCCAAATGTTTTCATTTTTGATTCCTGTAAATATGAATGTGTGCATATAATCTCCAGTCCCTGCTGCACATACATACAGTACACAAACACAAACTCTACAACTGCATACCCACAGAGACACTAATCTTCAGCAGGAGGAAACATTTTTTTTCCTCAGGGAAGGTGATCATTCCTATTTCCAATCAACCAAATATCAAAACCTTGCCATCTATTATTTGTCGTGTCATATATGGATTTGAAAAACATTTTCATCATAACCAGTTACATTTGCTGAACATTGGAAGAACTACATGCACAATAAAGGGGATTGCCCATACCATTAAGTCCATAGCGTCCCTCATCCAGTTCCCGCTCAATTTGCCACCCATGCTTATAATCTGATCGGTCATGCAGAAATTTACAGCTATCTGTAAGGGGGAAAAAAAGGACAGTTAACAATGGTGTTAACAATTTCCCTTCTGCCATCAACTACTCCAAATCAATAAACAATCAGAAAGTATATGAACAACTCATTTACCTCCAAAGCCACAAAACCCAGTTTCCTTGTAGTCTTTACATATATCAGGCTGGTAATCCCACCTCACAGTGGCCCTGAGATGTTCTGGGGCTCGGATTGGTCCCTTCCTGAAATAAGAAACAAACTTGAGAAATGATGAGATGGCAGTAGAGGATAAACAGTGGTTTGATGGGGGAAAAAATGGCCTTACAATAGGCATTCACTTTTTTCAGGCCAAGGGATACACTGGTTTTTGATAAAGCAAGATCATCACAAAAAATGGTGAGAACAGGACAAAAAGCAAATTTAACTAAATGAAATACATTAATTATTTTACATACACACATATTATAATTTACATATTATGTAATATTAGAAATCAACACAAGTTTTAGAGGGGGCTCTTGGGGGCCAGAGATTGTGTACTCTCATCTTACAACATGGTTTAACACATTAGATCATCTCGAAAACCATGTAAGTTGCCCCTTCTGTTCTGTAACATTTTCAGGAAATCTCTTTGGTTTCATCTTTACCAAATGAGATTTACATTCACATGTTTAAAATTGTGGAGATATCTAGTTTCTTCTTAGAATGTAGAAAATATGTTGAGATACAAAGAGATGTGCACATTGGCTCATTGTCATAAAATATTACAAGACTCTTAAGAATAAACTAACAAGTTAACAAAAGACATCTTGAGACACCATGGTCCATTTCAAAATGAGAACAGATATGATAAGCAGATAGAAAAACGGATTAAACTGGCAAACTTTCCCATAGCATAAAATGCATCCTTAGGTACGTAACTGCACATGTTTTTTCTTGGAATGAACACTGCATTTTCTCCCTTACCTTACCATACCTGAAGAAGCATTTCCCATGGAAGTATCTTTTGGCTTTACATACTTTTGATAATTATTAATCCCTCGATAAATCTTATCATCTTCCTTTCCTTGAAGTTCCTGAACCAAGAAAAAGAAGAAAATTCAGTTGCAAGGTAATTCTTGCTCTCATGTGATCATTTACTAACTGTTGTCAGCCACCCAGAGTCACTTAGGTGAGATGGGCAGCCATACAAATCAAATCAAATCAATCCAATCATATCAACTATAAATAAATGAACTAAGTCTGTGTATGCTTCAAAATGATTAAAGAAGCAGCACTGTATCTCTTGCAAGCCCAGCATCTCTTTGCTATGCTGCTCGTTAAAGGAGACCAACTTTTTCAGGCTTCTACACAAGACTGAAAACAGGTACCATTTAAGAATGGTACAGCAGCAGAAACATAGTGAGAAATGGAAACAAAAATAAAAGTATGTAGAAGATTAAGGAGATGCTGGACATGATACAGTTCATTTGAAAATCCTGGTAGTAGACTTCTAAGCAGACATAAGGAAGAAATAATAAACACCAACACAGACAACCAGTAAGACATCTCTACCCATTGCTTGCTTGGAGACACAGAAAGACTTCAAGCAAAGAAAAAATGGAAGATAACTGACTGGGTATCTACCTTCTGGATTTGTTGGCTACGTTCAAAAATGGCTTGGGCATCTTTGTCCTTCTCTGTGTCCAGTTCATATACAGCTGTTGCTCCCATGTCCTCCGGACCCACAGGTTTCTGAAATGTGAAAACTCTATTGGTAGGGCAGAAAGGAAAATAAACCTCAGCTACTGTAAGGCCTTTATTCACATTATTAGATTTATTACCAAAAAGCTGCACATTAGCAGATGAATGGCTAAACTTCAGGATTACATAATCTACCTCTTTTTTAAAGAGAATCCAAACAGCAGGTAGGAAGAGTAAAATGAGATGTCTTTGGTTCAGGGGATGGAACAAATGGCAATCTCACTTTGCATAAGTATGCATCATCCGAGTTACATTACAAAATTTTTAAAATGGCTACCAGACCTTGGCAAAGAACTTGTCAAAACCATTAACACTAACCCCAGTTTTTCTTGCAACTGTTTAACTGTTGGGAAACAAAGCTCTTGTCAATCTATCAGAAGTCATGTCATATACTACTGTGGACTCTGTTTTAAGAATACTCATACCGCAGATCGCGTTGATTTATACGCAATTCCAATTCCTTCAGGTTTGTTATCATCATCACTACTGCTTGACCCATAGGAGGTGTTTGTCTTCATGCTTCTTTTCGTCTGGAATATGGGAGAGTCATGGAGATTAACTATTAGACTGATAAATATTCAAGAGGCAATCCATACGTACTTGGGAGAATTGATACGCAGTATACATCACCTTTTGAATCATGGGGTTGGAAACTTCCTTTCTTCGCTCCTTCCTGACCACAGTGCTACCTTCATCACTGCTGCTACCTTTAAGCAGACAGGGAATCACACAGCATTGCAAAATAACACATTAAAACAGGGGAACACTGGCAGATTGCAGCTGCCTCTCTAGAGCCCAAACTCTTTATTAGGCAAAAGATCCTTATACTCAGTTACAGTAAGTCCAAATTCACATGAACAAAGCCAAGCAATGACTGGTGTGGGTCTTCCGGGCTGTGTGGCCGTGTTCTGGAAGTTTTGTTTCCTAACGTTTCGCCAGCATCTGTGACCGGCATCTTCAGAGTGCAGGAGCACAGACAGGAGCAGTTCTCTCTGTGCCCCGGAAGACCCACACCAGCCCGGAAGACCCACACCAGTCATTGTATGCCGGCCGTGAAAGCCTTCGACAATACAAAGCCAAGCAAGTTTTTTCAATACTTTTGCCCACAAGACAACCAAGGCTACCTCCCTTTCAAGTAACAGCTGTTCACTTTCTTTAGAGCAATTTAAGACAACTGAGAACAATAAAATGTATTTTTCCATATGGAGCATAGTGTAGTTAAAACTGTGGCGTCTGCTACTAATTTACCCAGTTTTAAAAGGGAGCGAGGTAACTGATAAGGCTTGGGATTTCCAATCTTGACAATATTCCCCTCCGACACTCGGAATCTACTGTAACACGTCCTAAGTACCAAGCGATAAGAGCGCAACGGCACAGGTGAAAGAAAACTACATGCTTACACGTTGCGGGACTAGCTACACCTTTGCCCTGATCCACCGGAAAAGCTTCTTCTTCACACTTTCTTTTCCGTGAAAGAGACCCGCACTCCGAGTTGTCATGGAAAAGCGAGGTAACGCGGGGCTCACGGTGACCCTTATCCCCCAAGCGACATAAACTCTTACCCCGTGTGTTCAGGATCAGGGGCTTTCGAAAGAGATTTCAGGGCACAGGCTCTCCGCGGCCCACCCGCCGTCTCCCCATCCCGCCGCAAATACATTTCGAGCCCGAAAGGCAGCGATGGGCTGCGCTTCTTACCGGGCTCCTGGTCGCTGCTCGGCCTCTTCCGTTGACCCCTCCCAGGCGCTGAGCGACGCTTCTTGAAGAGGAAGCTGCAAACAGGCTGAGCGTCCGCCATGGTAATCAAAGCCTCCGCGGAAGGAGGACCCCGAAGCGCGCTCAATCCGACCCTTCCTCCTTCAAGCGACTACGTGCCGCTCTTCCGCCCGGACATGCGACGCTCTATCCTTCGATGTCTCTATCGTGTAATGCCTTATAGACATTTACCATTAGAGTAACACACCTTGAGTGCTTCCGAGTTCACTTGGGGGCCTGATTCCTCCGCTTTCCTTCATTGCCTTGGACAACGGCGTGTTCTTCTCTTTAAAGTTTCTGCTGTTCCAAGTAGGAAATATGTGATCTCTAGATGACAGCAAAGAGAAGCAAGGCCTCTTTTTTTCTGCAATTGACTGGATGTCCGATTGTTTTCTGTCCGGACCTGAAAAGTTTTTGGTTTGAGTTACAGACTCAGGAGAAGCCCCAAGATAAAGAACTCAGTCAGAAGAGGCTCAATCGGAAATAATTTTATTTTGTTATTTGTTTATCTGAGAATTTTACAAGCGCAAACAGCCATGGGTGCCCTAGAACAATGTTTCTGAACCTCAGCAGCTTTAAGATGTGTGGACAACTCCCAGGCTTCCCTGGTTCCCTAATTTCTTGGTTCCTATTCCCTAATATGTAATATTCTACAACAAAGCAATGTTTATTCCCAAGTAAATGTGTTTAAGCAAAAGGGCATGAGATGTAAACTCCTTTATTACTGTAATAATCATAATGCTATTATTAAATGAATTTAAAATATTGCATGCATACATACTGATTATGCTACTGCCTTTTGGGGTAAGGACCTTTATGCAGAGCATAGAAAAGGAGTAAGAAGTAGTATGCCAAAGAAATTCAAGGTACGAGACAGGAAAAGGAAGTATAACAAAAACTAGTTTACACTACATATTTCACCTAAACCTTGACAAATGTTTTATCCTTGCAAACCACCCTTGTTTCCACCACTTTATACATTGCTTTTCATTCTTAATCTTTTCACCTTTTTCTTACATTTTGCCAATATTTGTATGCCTTAAAAGTCTCCATTTTCCATCATTTGTAAACAGTTAAAAAGGCACACAAATTCATCTACTTTTTTGCCATTGCTGTATAACTTGCAATTATTTGTTTCATTTTTCCCTGTCGAATGCAATTACCCTGGCCCTTGATATCTTAGTGTTCAGATTCATACTCCTCAATTAACCATATAATTGACCAACCATTCATTTCAAACCATTCAGTTTCTCAGCTAATAACATGATATTAAAAATACATGTACGTTCACTTCCCCAGGCAACAGTCCTTTAGTGTTTACCAAAAACACTTATATAGTTATCTGTAAGCATGTTAAACAACCAGTTTATCTTTATCTGGCCTTATCTTACTCTGCTAAATGCTGAACCATCTGTTAAGCATTCCATTTATTTTCATACCTTCTTTACTGTCATCATATGTTATCATATTCAGCAACCAACTTTTACCTCTGCATTGGTGCATACATTCTATAACTCAAGCCTATTTACTTTCTCATGTATTTTTGCTAAATCTACAAAGGTTCAATAAACCTCCTTTATTTTTTCTTATTTTTTAAAATGGTTTATAAATGAAGGTATGCAATATGTAATGTAAATAATTGCAGATGCTAATATTATTTTTACTTTAAAATATATAATTTTCTATAACAAAGCAATGTTTATTCCCCTCATTTATAGATATTTATAAATCATTATTCATACTCATTTATAATCTCATTTATACATTTTCAGTGGTCTGCTGATGAGCAAACATCTTGTCTGCATACTCCCTACATGGTAAAAAGCTAAACTGCACTTTCCATATACTTACTTTTTATAGCCTTTCAATCACAATTTTACCACACTCGGTCAACTAATTCCCCTGTAGTTCTGCATACACTCTTCTACTTTTTCCTTTGCATATGGGAACAATAACTGCATTGTTCCAACTGTCAGACACAGATGTAGTCTTCACACATAACAAGTTGCGCAGCAACTCCAGAAGCAAACCACATCCTTATTTATTGATTTCATTTATCTGATTTAGGCACTGGCCAATGCAAAGTGATTCTGGGCAGCTCACAATATAGGGGAAAAAAAGATAAAAATACAGTACAAAGTAGCTAAACAAGATGGGATCTCTTCACTCAGTAGAAAACATACAGAGCCACATCCAGCAAAGTCACCCAAGGTCTGAAGAACATTATTTATACTAGCAGCCTTACCATTTTTCAACTTTCTCAATCACATATGACTTGGTTTTCATCAGTTTTTTTTTTTTTGACATTAGCCTGTATAGCATTCATTTCAGTCCCATTCCTTCACATAAGCCCCTTTCATTAACTTCCAAAATGATCTTTCATTTCCAGTAAAAGCATACTGCATTTTTTCAGTCTCTTTTAATCTTGACAGCTCCTTGCAGTTTTTAACTACATTCTTTGCAAGTTTAATTTTCTCTCTATGTACATTATATAATAGCCTTCTTATTTTTGCAGCATTCTTTTACATTTTTTGCAGCATTCTTTTCTCATCCACAGCCTGTTTTACTTCATTATTCCATTAAGCATCTTTTTTTCATACGTTCATTAGTGTAGCTCCACACCCTTTTGTGACATTCTCTTGTATACGTCTCACACTGTTCAAAGCAGCTTCAAGAACTCCACTCCACAAATCAGACAATCTTCATTCAGAGCCATTATATCCTTCCCTTTCTCTTAGCTTCACAGATAGACCTCTACCATCTATCATGGTTTTAGTCAACTGAGGCTTTCACAAGCGCACTCTTCCTTTTTTTTTTTTTTGGTCTGATTGGAATTGCTTACAGTATCTCCATTTTTATGAACAACTCCCACCTATTTGAGCTACTTTCCCATTAGCAACTCTCCTTATGGAATCCTACTTGTCATTGCTTTGTGTTCATGAACATGAATGTTTGCTTATTTGAAGTCCAAAGTGTGTGTTTGATTATAGTCAAATTTAGTTTTCCTTAAAATCAAGAACCCTAGCATTATGGGTCATTTTCTTCCAATGTTCAGGTACTTCCATTTTCTCAATTAAGTATTTCCTGTTGGTTAGGGTTAGAGGTTTTCCTCTATTGTGAAGGAGACAATTCTTATCTTCAAAAGTTAAGAAATTCCTGGAAAGATCATGTTTGGCAGGGTCAGGATAATTAAACCTTGGAAGGAGAAAGCCATAGTGTCTTAGCAGCCCATTGTCTAGATCAGGGGTTTCAGCTTTTTCAGGCCCCGGAATCTGTTAGTTTAAAAAAAAATTCCCGGAACTTCCGTTCAAGCAGCAAAGCAATAGTGATAGAAACTTGTCTATAAAGCAAAACTTGTACTAATTGCCGCTAATTATAGCCTATCTGTAACAAAAGTGCTGATTAGGAATTGCTGCCCACATGCCTCCCAGTCTACTCTCCACTGGCAACCTTCCACTTGACCTTGCTCAAGGGAGGGAGGGAGGGAGGCAGGCTGGGGCAGGATGACTCTGCAGATGGCAGGGCAGACATGCGCAAAATGGTGGCTGTGGCTACTTTGCTGGGAGAAAGGCACATTTTCCTAGGTAAAGATCATGGCCATTGTTTTCACTCTTTCCATGTACCTTAGGAAAATTGCTATGAATGCCCCTGGACAGCAGAAGGAGCCAGTGTAGCTGAATGAAAAGCTTAATGAAGATCAGAAAATAAAAAAGGACAAATTTATTTCATTGGTTAGTATTTATTTCTTAACAGCATTTGTACACTGCTCTACTTAAGTGAATCTGGGTGGTGAACAGAGACTCTCAGATGGCAATCTTCCCCCAAAAACAATATATAATGCTACAACCCACATAAAATCAAATTGCCTTCTATCTTCATGACGATGGTTTGGATAATTTGTGCAGATATTGTTTTAAGTACATTTGTTTTTCACTTTTGTTTCTGACTTCATTGTATCCCACCCAGAGTCCACCAGGATTATAACTATTGTACAATAAACATACAAGAAAACAATAAATAAGCATTAAAATCACTGAAAGCCTGCTGTAGCAGCACAGCTGAGCCCAAAGGGTGAAAACCTGGAGGTCCCAAACTTCTTATAGAAGCCCCCTGTGTTTACACACTCTGGCCAGAATTCCTCCCTTGATATAGACTGCTTGATAGTTATTGCTACCACCACCTATCTTCCCTGGTGTCCTCCCCTTAACCCCAGTGTGTGGGCTAGATTTTATACAGTATGTACAGTACTGTGCAAAAGTTCTAGGCAAGTGTGAAAAAATGCTGCAAAGTAAGAATGCTTTCAAAAATATATATTGTAATTGTTTATGTTTATCAATTTACAAAATGCAAAGTGAGCGAACAGAAGAGAAATCTAAATCAAATCAATATTTGGTGTGACTACCCTTTGGCTTCAAACCAGCATCAATTCGTACACTTGCAAACTTTGTACACTTGCACAAAGTCAGGGATCTTGTAGGATTAGAGTCAGGTGTATGATTAACCAATTATACCAAGCAGGTGCTAATGATAATCAATTTCATATGTAGGTTGAAACACAGTCATTAACTGAAACAGAAACAGCTGTGTAGGAGGCTTAAAACTGGCTGAGGAACAGCCAAACTCTGCTACTAAGGTGAGGTTGTGGAAGACAGTTTCATGTCATGGGTCATACACCATGGCAAGACTGAGCACAGCAACAAGACACAAGGTAGTTCTACTGCATCAGCAAAGTCTCTCCCAGGCAAAAATGTCAAAGCAGACTCGGGTTTCAAGATGTGCTGTTCAAGCTCTTTTGAAGAAGCACAAAGAAATGGGCAATGTTGAGGACCATAGATGCAGTGGTCGGCCAAGGAAACTTAATGCAGCAGATGACAGACACATCATGCTTACTTCCCTTCGACACTGAAAGATGTCCAGCAGTGCCATCAGCACAGAACTGGCGGAAACCAGTGGGATGCAGGTACACCCATCTACTGTCCGGAGAAGTCTGGCCAGAAGTGGTCTTCATGGAAGAATTGCGGCCAAAAAGTCATACCTCTGACGTGGAAACAAGGCTAAGCGACTCAACTATGCATGAAAACATAGGAACTGGGGTGCAGAAAAATGGCAGCAGGTGCTCTGGACTGATGAGTCAAAATTGGAAATATTTGGCTGTAGTAGGAGGCAGTGTGTTCGCCAAAGGTCTGGAGAACGGTACAATAATGAGTGTCTGCAGGCAACAGTGAAGCATGGTGGAGGTTCCTTGCAAGTTTGGAGCTGCATTTCTGCAAATGGAGTTGGGGATTTGGTCAGGATCAATGGTGTCCTCAATGCTGAGAAATACAGGCAGATACTTCTCCATCGTGCCATACCATCAGGGAGGCATGTGATTGGCCCCAAATTTATTCTGCAGCAGGACAATGACCCCAAAATACAGCCAAGGTCATTAAGAACTATCTTCAGCGTACAGAGGAACAAGGAGTCCTGGAAGTGATGGTTTGGCCCCCACAGAGCCCTGATCTCAACATCATCAAGTCTGTCTGGGATTACATGAAGAGACAGAAGGATTGAGGCAGCCTACATCCACCAGAGATCTGTGGTTAGTTCTCCAAGATGTTTGGAACAACCTACCTGCCGAGTTCCTTCAAAAACTGTGTGTAAGTGTACCTAGAAGAATTGATGCTGTTTTGAAGGCAAAGGGTGGTCACAGCAAATACTGATTTGATTTAGATTTCTCTTCTGTTCACTCACTTTGCATTTTGTAAATTGATAAACATAAACAATTACAATATATATTTTTGAAAACATTCTTACTTTACAGCATTTTTTCACACCTGCCTAAAACTTTTACACAGTACTGTGTGTGTGTGTGTGTGTGTCTGTATTCATTCATTCATTTGAATGTATTGGCCACCCAACTCCAGTGGATAGGCATATCAGATGCATGTCAGTGAAATACAAGGGTTTTTTTTCTTTTTTTTTAAAAAAGATATGAAATAATTTCTATAGCATCACTTCCTAGGCCAGTAGTGTGAGATGTATGACTGGGGAAATCAGCCCCCTCTCCTTTAGGGATAGCTCAATCTTCTCATAAATACTAAATAAAATCGATTTATTAAAAAAAGGAAAAAAAGATAACTAAACCTATCTTTTGTTGCTTTAAGTAGTCAAACAATCAATATTGGAGGAATTAAACTTACAGTGCTGCTAACATCACAAGCAATGTCTTCAATAAATTTCCCATGGAAAGCTACCCAGGACAATATAAGCTTGGAGTAGAACACAGGATGGGAAAGATCTTGTTTTAATTTTAGAGGAAACTCTGTTTGAAGAGGTTCCAAGTTGCATAACAACATTCAATTATAGACTTTGCACAGATAAACTAAACATCAGAGACATTAAAAGGTTTTGATTAGCACACTGAAAATAGCCTTGTGCAATACATGGACTATACAGTATACAGATTTGTCTATCTAGTATTAAACACCCCAGACATCATGTATGTAGATAGAACAAAACATCACTATCTTGTTTGAAAAGAAACAAACTAGAGTTTCCATTTTATTTATAGACATAAACAAATTACAAGTGGAACTATCTGGATAGGTTAGCTGCACCCATTTGCAGCTAGCATCTCCTGCAATCAAACAATATGCATTAACATTCTGGTCATGTCTGCAAATGGCGGAATTCTTTACTATTACATTTAATATCTGAGTGGCTAACAAATTAATGGTACTTTATAAAATGAACACAATTGTAGTGCAGGTGTCAGACTGTAGGCTGAAAAGTTGGAGGTCTTAAACTTCCTCTTCTTTGTGTTTACACACTATGATTTGCATTCCTGCCTTAGTGTAGGTGTGTGCTTGTTATTGCTACTACCATCTATCTTCCAGAGGAATGCCTTTATGTTGACATCCTGCTCCCTAATCCTGGTGTGTGAGACAGGACCTCCAAAACCTATGTGCCTTGCTGGCAAATAGAAGGAAAAAAGTGAATAAAACTGAAATAATTTCTATAGCATCATCTCCTGGTCCTTGTAGCTTTCAAACATGTGTCAACCCTCCCCATCCTTTGGAAGGCAGGAAAATATCACAGAGTATAATTTCAAATCAATTTTATTAGGAAAAGGAAAAAAGAGTTCATGTAAAAAAAATCATGTTTGACTTTAGGTGTAAAAATATAAAAATAATCAATGGTGGATGGAATAAAAATTCTCTATATACTACTAAAACTCTCGTGTCTGTAACCTTAACTGGGCAAAACAGTCCGTCATAGGGCAACAATTGTTGAACCAAGGTACCTCAAATGGGCTAACTTACAGAATGCATTCAAAATCCAGGACCTGTTACTCCCGTGGGATTGAAATTTGGGGAACCTGTGGCTGCTTCAGCACTGCTGTGAAGCTGCGCCACCATGGTCAGCCCAGGTCCCACCTTCCTCTGTTCCCTGCACCCAATCAGCTTGCAGCAAGGCCTGATGGATGAGTGGTGATTGGCTGCTTTGGAAATGAGGCAGAAATCTGAAATCTCTCAACGGCTGTGGGTGTTGAGGAAAGAACGAGAGAGTGACTTGGATGCCTGCTGGTGAGGTAAGGCTGGCTGTGGGGTGCCGGCGGTTGACAGGTGAGCCCTCTTCCTCCCTCAAGGGAGGAGGCCCTTGGGGACACATGGAATAGGGAGTGGGGATGCAGTTTTCTTCACAGTCCATGGCTCCCTTTGTTCCACCTCCCCTCTGGCAAAGTGGCAGGCAGTTCTGCTGGTCAGCTGAGGAGGAGGAGGAAGAGAAGGAGGAGTCTTCACCAGGGTTTCCCTGAGGGCCATGAGGGAAGGGCAAATGGTTCAAGCCTATATTGTATGTGGGAAGGAAGGAAGGAAGGAAGGAAGGAAGGAAGGAAGGAAGGAAGGAAGGAAGGAAGGAAGGAAGGAAGGAAGGAAGGAAGGAAGGAAGGATTTCTGACACTGCCAGCTTCCCACAAGCAAAGTCAATGGGGAAGCTAGCAGCAAGTCACAAGTCACTCCTACTCTCACTGCTTTTTTGCCCTTGGTCATTCTGTTTTTCTGTTTAGATAAGGAAATATCTCTGAAATGATGACCTTACGGGTCATGGGTTGTCTAGTTGCCACTAAAATTACAGATAGCACCTTAAAAGAATCTCCCATACAAAGCTATGGAGGAGAAATATTAGTTTGGGACAGATCACAAGGGTTGAATCTGCTGCTCAGAGATCTTAAGAACCATCACATATTGTCAAGCCCCTAGTAGTAATTTACAGCTTTTGAGCCTAGATTCTTACAGTTTTATTAACCAGATCTACTGAAAGGAGAAAACAGGTTAGGTTAGAGAATCTGGAAAACTGCATGTGTGTACCTTAGCACCCCATTTATCAGTAAATTTGTTAGGGTGAAGATTCTTTGATTTTCTTATTAACAACTCTTGAAGCAGTGTGAAGGTTACTATTTGCTTTCCTCATCTGGGAGGAATGTACAGATATTATGGACGTATAATATTTTGCAAACTGTCATTCTCTTTCCTAGGCTCTGAGAAGTCCATTTCACATACAGTAACTGAGATTCATTCATTCATTCATTCATTCATTCATTCATTCATTCATTCTAAGTGGACCCTGAGTGGGATATATAACAAAGTAAAGTGCAATAGACAAAAAGAAAAGTAAACATTCAGTGTAAACAATCAAAGTAATAGCATCAAAAGCCAATAATAGATGCCCTTAAAACTAAATTAATCTAATCTATGGGCTAGAACAAAACAGACTGAGCTTGTTTACAAAATGCCAGCAGGATCGGGGCCATCTGTACCTCCAGAAAGAGGGCATTTCATAAAATTACAGTAGATTGAACATCAACAGAAAAAGAAATGAAAATTAATCTTACAGTATATAATATAGCTAGCTACACAATTTTACTTATTCTTCCTGAGGTAATTGTTGCTGAAACAGATTTCCCTCTGCCCCAGCTATTCCTGGGTCCTTCTTTCAGGTGGTCCATTAGGATTTGTGTCAGATAATTCTGAGGCTGCTTTTCCCAGTCTTGATTCTACTTAGTTTTAAAAGATGAAGGATTTTTTCTAGCATAGGGGCCCCAACTGAAAAGGCCTGCCTTCTTATCCATGTCCCCCACACTTCACATGGAGGCAGAATCCTAAGCAGGCTGTTCTCTCTGGATGATCTAACATATTAGGAGATTAGGTCACCAAGGAAGAGAATGTACATGTAACCCATCATTGTAGAAATGGTGTCAGGAAAGCTAGTCCAGAGCTAGCTTAGTCTAGGAGTAAAATTCTAATTACCAAAATAGTTAAGTGTGGGCTTATTGGCATGAGAAAGGAGTTGAAGTCCACACAGCTGGCTGAAAAATCACCCCCAGGATGTTAATCCGTGGTTCCTAATCAAACAGGAATGTATCACTGAGTGCAGAGCCACAAGGTTCAGTCCTGGGCCCTGTAGTTTACAACATTGTATTAATATGTTAGAGTAGGAGCTTATAAAGGAATTCTTATCAGATTTTCAGGTGACACAAAATTGGGGGAAGCAAATATTCTGGAAGACAGAAATAAAATTCAGAAGGATCTTGCTACATTAGAGAAATGAGCTGAAAATAACAGAGTGAAATTTAGCAGAAACAAATGCAAAGTTCTTCACTTAGAAAATAGAAATCAAATACATGGGTGTAGACGAGGGAGGATACTTGATGTGGTAATTCTATTTGTGAAAAAGAACAGTTGTTGATTGCAAAGGGAATATGAGTCAGTAGTTCAATGCGGCTGCAAAAAAGGGAAATGCAATTTCAGGCTGCATTGACAAAAATAGATTTTTCAAACTTTGGAAAGCAATAGTTCTACTTTATTCTGCACTGGTTGGATGTCACCTCAAGTACTGTGTCTAGTTCAGGCTGTTACATTTTCAGAAAGGTTCAGATAAAATGACAGGTTTGGAGAAAGGCAACATGATGATCAGGAGATTGAACATTAAGTTCTATGAAGGAATCTTTTTTCATAGGATAGAAAGGATTAAGGGGGATTGTTATAGCATTCTTCAAATACCTGTAAGGACTGTAACTCAGAAGAAGATCAAGACCTGTTCTTTCTTGTCCTAGAGTAGAGGCATGGGATAATAAATTTAAGTTTCAGGCAGGCAGAGCAGATTTTTGCTCTTCAGCAGATCATTAAGAAATGTTTGAATGTGAGAAACAATTTATCATGTTTGGGGATTTAAAGAAAGCATGGATAAAGTGAGTATGGAGTTGAACATTGGTTGCTTAATGCAGAAGGGGAGATGTATGTTGGAAATAAAACATGCATGAGAACAAATGGTATCTTTCAGCACTGAGCAGGGAGTAAAGCAAGGATGTGTGATGTTCACTTAGTTGTTTAATGTATTTATGGATAAATGTACAAGGAATACTGCTAGTGATGTCAGAGGTATGTTGGTTGAATGTGTGAACACATGTGTGTATACATGCAGATGATGCCAAGTTAGCTGAAACCTGAATGATTTGCAACAAATGTCAGGTAATCTATCTATGTGGTCACTAAGAATCAACAGTGACTTGATGGCACCTAATCAGTTATAGACAGCTAAGCCTGTAGGTTGGAAGGCTAGAGGTTCTTCCACTCCCAGAAGCCCTTTGGTTCTCCATACCTTACTCCCACCTCCTGCTTCAGAGTAGCAACTTGGTAGTTCCTCCTGCTGCTACCACCTGTCTTCCAAAGGAAGAAGGGTCACTCTCAACTACCATCCATTCCCTAACTCTTGTGTCAAGAAATCAGAAGGAATCTGGTAGCACCTTTTCTAACTAACATTTAAAAAAAAAAAAGGGCATATGCTTTTGTGAGCTACAGCTCACTTCATTAGATGCGCAGAGTGGCTCGACTGGTATAGGATTTAAATTGGGGTGAGATGGAGGGAAAGATGGGGGGAAGGGTGGGGAAGTAGATTGGTTATGCAGATGCAGGTTAAATGTAAAACAGATTAAAAATACTTTATATATTGTGCTGTGTTTCAAAAAAATGTATTTGTTGAGACCCTCTGAGATCATCTAAAACCTTTTGATGTATGAGAATTCAACAATTTCTCCCTTGATGGTTGCTGTTAAAGTCCTACCTTTCCAAAATAGTCACTTTGAGGTCTGCCATGGAGTGTCCTGGGAGGCTGAAATGCTCTGATATTACTTTGTCCTTGTTTTGAGTACTGTTGTCAAACTTGCACAAAGTTTATCTCGTTTATCTTATATAGAATCCAGAGGAGCATTGCTGGCAGATGATGGCATATATCACAATGGAGCAACGTGGTGGGACAATCACAATGGAGGAACACGGTGGGGTAAACACCTTTATGAATCTCAGCTCAAGAAACACATCATAGAAGAGAAGTAGCAGACAAAGACAAATGGTTGATGTACCGGGAACTATTGGAAAACCATCAAGGGGAATTTAATATTAAATCAAGAGAGCAATTAGTAGCAGAAGGATATAATTGTCAATGGTTTTCCCGTTTACAGTTATCAGAAAGATTAAAAATGGACAAAAAGACTTATGGTATGTAGCAAAATAAGACAGAATTTGAAGTACAATTGTGCACTGATGATGAACACATAATTGCTAAAATGTATTAATTTTTGTTGAAATTTGAAACAGAGGAAGAGCAGGTTAAAGAATGTATGATAAAGTGAGCTAAGGATTTTGGTTATAATATACAGATGGATCAGTGGGAAAATACGTGGTTAAAAGGGGTGAAATTTACATTATGTTATGATCTTAAAGAGAATTTTTATAAAATGATGTATCATTGGTATATGACACCAGAGAAATTATTTAGAATGTATAAAGGCACTTCAAATGTATGTTGGAAATGTGAACAACATAAAGGGATATTTTATCACGCTTGGTGGACGTGTAAAAAAGCTAAAAAAAATTGGATTCAAATACATACTTTCATACAGAGGATTTTCAAGATTAATATTCAATTGAAGCCAGAACTTTTTCTTTTAGGATTAATGGATAAACAATTAGAAAAAAGGCATGGAAGATTATTTCAATATATGGTTACTGTGAGAGTGAGTTGTTTGAAGTGGGAATGGGGTACTTAAGAAACATGTATGTTAAAATATGAAGAGATGGTGTCAAGAACCAACAGGTGCTAAGTAAATATGGATTGAATCCAAAAGTGACTGACTAGTATGAAAGAATTATGATGAGGTGGTTTGGTCATATAGAAAGAATGAATAAGAAGTTCTACAGGTGTTTCATCCTTGAATTATATTAAAATCGAGGTATCTTTATCCAGAATCTCTTGATAAAAATTATTAAGATCAGAACACTGGAGATCAAAAGGAATTTTTCACCCCAGATAGTGCTGAAGATTTGCTGGGCTCAATTTTTTTTCCTGATCTAGCTGGCTAATCATGAAACTCAATCTTAAAACAGCACCTTAACAAAAGATGGAACACTTTGTGGGCATCAGCTGTTACCAGAACACTTCAAAGAATGTGAATCTATAAATGATATTTCTCTGTTCCTGGAAGTCCAAGGTATCTCACCCTGAGACTCCAGATATAACAGCACAGGTAGAAACAATACTGAAATAAAGGAATGTTGGATACAAAGGAATCTGTAAGAGCTGCAATTAATTATAGACTAATCTGCTGAAAAGGTTGGATGCTTTGAAGGTTACCCTGAAGATTAGCTCTTGGGTGGGTGGGGCACTTTGCCTAACGAATTTTAATGTATTTTGTAACACCTAAGCAGGACTTCTCCCCTGATCAGGAGCCTCATCTTATCTGCATCCAGTTGGGTCCCCTTTTCCTTCCCAGTGCAGTTGTTCCTTCTCCATACACCATCTCAATTCTGTTTTGTTTTCCTTATTTTTTCCTTTTTCTGATAGAAGAAAGAGAATTTGTACATATTTCTGTTTGTAAGAGTAGTTTGCATGTTTGAGAGAGAATGGTCAGCAGAAGGAGATCAATTAATTTTATAAAGGGGTACTTTTTTTCTACAGGCACTTCATTTTAATCAGTTATTCATTTTAACCCCTCTGGCCCTGTCCTTTTCTGGAATATAGTTTCTGCAGATATATATAATATAAACATACATATATGATGTACAACTGTTAAGTGTTAACACATTTACTGGATGGAGAAAATCTCAGTGACTGGCTTCAGCTGGAATTAGCAACCTAAATTGTAGAGTTGGGCATTGCGCAGGATTTTTTTTCTGTTTATAAAATTTTCGGTCTCTACTTTTACTTTACAGGTGGCAAGATGGTTGTAAATTCAGAGTTATATTTCTTTCAGGTACTGTGGTAGCCCCAGAACTTGAGATGTCAGACTGAGCCCCCCACCTAGGTAAAATAACAGATAAGAGAACAGAGCTCTTGCTGAATGTAGCAGTTGTAACTGTCTCCCTCCCACTCCTTTGCTATTTGTGAACACTTGTACTTGTCTTGCCTAAACTCGTTTTCTCTCTCTTTCACTCCCTAACTCCTACTGGGAATCCAGATTCAGTGTCTACATACTCCAGCTGCTGAGTTTATATTCCATCTGGATCTCCTCTTATTGTCCCCAAGATGCTCTTCCACTGGACCTTCTTCCACTTCTCCTTTTGTGCATACCAGGGTGGAGGTTCCCTCTACTGAGCAGATGTGCCCATATTCTACCAGCAGCTATTCCTTTTCAGGGAGTGTTGATTTATTTGCTGGTGGTAAGGACCTATAAGTTCCATCGGAGAAAGGCATCTTATCTTTTTTGTACCTTTTCCTGGTTGTGTTCTTTTCCTAGTAGCTATGATTGCTAAGATACCAGCATAGCAGCTGTATAGCTACTTCCTTCCTCAGCATGATTAGGAAGCACTGTCTTTATGTCCATATTAGGATTTCACTCACTGATAATTGGTGTGTTAACCGAATTTAAGTACAGTACAAATCTGGACAGTTTATAAGTACATTGCTGTTGTGAATACCAGCCAACATACAAGATAACTGTATGTTTAATAAACCTAGACTTTTATTCACTTTGGATGGAAAACAAATTTTCCCTCTTTTAAGGGAAAGAAAATTATTTTAAAATGTCTGTGTCACAGTTCCATCTTGGCTTCCAGGGATGAATCAATTAAGTATAACCTAAAATAAAAAAAGGGGAGATTAGAGGTTGAGGCATTCTATGTGAGCATTCCTAAAAGTGGGAATTTGATCTGAGCAATGCAAGTTTTATAGTAGACAGATGATTTATTTACAGGAAATACAGTATAGGGATGGGCAAAACCTAGCACCTAGCTAAAGATATCCTCTCAGAAAGAGAATCAAACACCTGTGTCTGTGTGTGTAATGGGCACTGCTACTACAGAACAAACATTTTCAGAGATTGTGAGGTTTGGGAAGAGACATTTGCAATTCTGTTTCCGTGTCTTTGAAGGGGAAGAAGATCTTGCATGTGCCAGATATGGCAAAATTATAGCCCAAATCAATTATATAAATTAAGGTTGCAATTAAGATAAATTAAGACATGTAAATCACTAGCACACTAGAGGACAATCTAAATCAAATACCTGATCAGAAAGGACCAGAGAGATGCAAGGGCTGCTGTGTTTAATCAAAGTGTTTATTGGTACAGTTGCCTATTCATGGAATATCACATTCAATCAGCAT
The DNA here is from genome assembly GCF_059951505.1 of Python bivittatus. Classification (NCBI taxonomy): domain Eukaryota; kingdom Metazoa; phylum Chordata; class Lepidosauria; order Squamata; family Pythonidae; genus Python; species Python bivittatus. Next base: position 5,761,327 of record NW_028277028.1, read on the forward strand.
AGCAAAACAACTGAGTAGTTTTGCCTTGTCCCTCTTATGTTTTTCATACTCCCAGATCTGTTGAACTGCCAATATCTCACTCAATAACCATGCTCATTTGAGGTGGTTGTAATTACAGTAAAATCCAACAGATCTGGAGTGTGCTAGCTTAGGTGGCGTGGTGGTGGTGATTTTAATTTTAATCTATTTTAATTCAACCTGTAAATAAACTCCAGTTTATGCAACTGAAACAACTGTATAACATTTACTTATTTACTCCTGCTTCCCTTTCTCTCCTGTTCCTCTACACTTATTTTTTCCTATGTAGAATTTTAGACTGTAAGCTTCTTGAGCCAGGAATACATTTTACATTCTTACATAGTTGATGCAATGCTAATGGTGTAATACTGGAGAAATTACGTAGAACTTCATTCTTGTTTTTCTTTTGCATTGCAGAGATGTTGGAAAGACTTGTACTTTCCTCCTGTGCCTTCTCACTTTTGCTGGTAAGTGACTTCATTTAGAAGTAAGGGGACATTTGTGGACAGTAACATTGGGTTTTAAAAACATTGAGAGCCAATGTGGTGTAGTGGTAAAGGGGTTAGACTAGGACCAGGGAGATGCAGATTTGAGCCCACCCTCAGTCATGGAAGTTGACTGGGTTGGGCCAGCCACTTTCCCCAAGCCCGACCTTCCTCCCGGGGTTGTTGCTGTGGTGAAAAATTGCATGAAGGTGTGCTAACTACATATGCTCCCTTGAGCACCTGAAAAAATTGGTGGGAATATAAGTCTAACAAAATAAATCAACGCAAAAAGTTACAGAGCAGTGATTAAAAGCCCTATCATGTCCAGAAGCTTGAAGTGTGCTGTTTCAGTGCTTTGATCCCCCACGTTTTTCCCATCTCTTTCCAGTAGTGAGAATTCAACCAGCCTCCTTCAGGATTAAGAGCAGCTTCGGGACTCCCAACGGACGCACGTTTTAATGGGATCCTTGACATGAGTGGCCACTGGATGTCGTAGTCAACAGATAAATTCTCTGAAACGTCATGTTCAGAGGGACCGAGGCAGGCGATTTCTGATCCCCAAACCGCCCCCCCCCCCATTCCGAAACCCTTGTTGGGGACCTTCTCCAGGGGAGGGCATCTGATTGGCCAGATTCAGGGCTGGGCTTCAAGAACTTGTGACCGCCACCGCCGTTTCTCAGAAGGACATTTGGTCTTCATGACCCCAGCAGACACCCAGGCGGCTGACTGCTTATCCCGGCGGTCCCTCACTCTCACTCTCACGCACACTCACTCATTCACACATAACCGCCGGTCCCGTTCCCTTTGCAGCTCCGCGCCCTTGCCTCGATGGAGGAAGAGGGAGGCAATAAGTAGCGGGGATTCAGGGGAGCCGGAGGGGGAGCGACAGAGGTGGGAGAGAAAGAGCGAAGTAGGATGGGAAGCTCGAGGGGCTGAGAGGTTGCTGCGCGCGCACTCGCACACAAAGGAGACGGAGGAGGAAACGGGCAGTGCCGCGCTTTGTGTGCTGAGGGGGCGAAGCGCCGGCGTCTCCCACCTTCCTCGGAAAGCAGCAGCGAGGAGAGGTGCGCCGAGAGGTCGGCCTCGTTGGGACAGTTGGGGTCTCGGCGCGGAGCGGCGCCCTTTGGTAAGCGGCGAGCATCCGATTGCAGCGGCGAGATGCTCTGGGCGGGCGCGCGGGCGCGGCGGATGCAGAGGGCAAGATGCAAAAGAGGCCTTGCTTGGGGCTGGTGGGGCAAAAGGCTTGCCAGGTGGGCTCCAGGCTCCGGAAAAGGAGAACGGACCGGCAACTCTGGCTTCGCGTGCCTGCTTGGGTGCTCTGGCGCAGAGGGGTGTGCCTGTTGGTGCGCTGTGGAGCAGGAGCAGGAGCAGGATGGGAGAGGTGCTAGGCTAAGAATAACTGTTGCATTTGTGCTTTCAAAGCAAAGAGATGGCGGCACCCCGGCTGCTGCGCCCTGCGCTTCTTGAATGCCTGCAAAGTGCTGGGTGCTGTACAGAAACCCGCGTCCACCCCGAGACCTCAAGTCCTTGTCCCGGGAAGTGAACCGTCTAAGTCAGAGAAATGGCAGGGTTGATAATGAGGAGCTACGGCGTGGGTAGGAGACTGCAACGACATGAAGAGTAGCTTCTTGAGCTCCTTTGGGATGGAGTTGGCCTTTCTGCAGCTTGATCTCGTGATGTTTCTGTTTTCGCCTTATTGAAGAAAGAACTCCGTGGGTATTTTGCTATAGCGGTGGGTGATTCGGAAAGAGAGGTGCTGGATGTTCAGACTTGCCTTGAGAGCCAGTCATTGGCTCTGAACTGGAATGCCTGCTTCCTAATTCGAGCCCAGAGCCGGAGATTTGGCTGTAAGGAGCAAGGTGTACTGTGGTTGTGGTTGTACAATACATTGAAGTGCAAACTGGCCAGCCACATTTTAGCCTGGTGTGTCGAACCATTTCTCCCACTTGGTTGACTTATGATTCAGTGAGTATTTGTAGGTTTGTCCTATCTGTGCATTTTTAAAGGCACAGGTACACAAGGCAAATCAAATAATGGAATCTAAGAACTCAGCCAAGACACAGGCTTTTTTAAAAAATTCCACTTAAAATTCTTCGTCCCTGCTCCCTATTACTCTCCATTACTCCTAGAAGCTGTGTAGGAATGGAATCCCTAATTCTAGTCTTGGTTTAAGACTAGGTCTTGATTTATCTTAGTTTACAAGAGGATAAATTAAAGTTCAGTCTTTGACGGTTCATATGTGGAATATTTCCATGCAGAATAGTTTCCTGGCATATGTAAAGTTTCAAGTAAATAGAAAGGTTCCAATCTATACTTCTCCCATAGCTTCCTAAGTCTATAAGATTTTTTTTTTTACTGACAGTAATTGATACGTGTATTGAGAATGCAAGTGGAAGGGGAGGAGAACTCGTAAAACAATATGTGAATGGTTATAAAGCAATACTTAAACTTGGATCACAGTGGGTACTCTGTAAGATCACACATACATTAAGTTTCTCATGTTTCCCCCCCCCCCCATCTGGAAATTAACCTCTATATCATTTTGCGTGAATCAGCTAGTGGTACATGGATCTCATACCAATTTGAAAGAAGAAGAAGAAGAAGAAGAAGAAGAAGAAGAAGAAGAAGAAGAAGAAGAAGAAGAAGAAGAAGAAGAAGAAGAAGAAGAAGAAGAAGAAGAAGAAGAAGAAGAAGAAGAAGAAGAAGATAGTTCACAAAATTTGGGTGTACAAGTTTTTGCATATTTATGTATCTATTAAACTTATACTCTGCTGCAATTTGTATGTAGTCAACTTCTCCCTCTTTTGAAGAGCTGGGTGGTTTTTAAAAGCCCCTTACCTGACTGAATATGGAAAGAGATGGATAAATGTATGTTTGCAAATGTGGAGGATGGATGAATGGATAGTTGAATATGAATGCTTGTAGCCCCCATCTTGCTGCAGTGAGTTCTCGGGGCAACAAGAAAAAGAATTAACAACTTCCATCTTACATTTGTGTATGAGGGCAGCCATAGAAATCAAAATTATAAATAAAATGCATCAATATATGTTTATTTAAGCTTGTATCACTTCAATGTTTTGGACTGCACCTTCCATCATTCTGTCACATGTAGGCTGAGATGAGTGTGGGGTTTGCTCCCTAGCAAGTTCCCTAGTGAGCTCCCTAGCTCCCTAGTGAGTGTGGGAGCAAACCCCACACTTACTAGCACTGATGATGTTACCTAGTCAGGTAATGAAATGTCTGCAAGCAAACAACCAAACTCAGAAAGCACCAAGGACTCCATAATAGGATTAATCTGACAAGAAGGACAAGAAATAACTGAATGTAGAGGAAAGCAGATGAAAGAAATCTGTTGACAGTTTTCAATACTTAGCATTAAAAAATTATCCTGCCTGTAATAACTTTAATTTTTGATAAATAAGCAGAGAAATATTGTAACTATAAAAGTGGTTCTATAGGAAAATAACTTACAGAGAGAGGATGTTACAGGATCCTAGAAAGATTCAGCTGCAAAAAAATCTTGGAAGTCACTTCTGTTCTGAGAGCTGTTCTAATTAATAATCAAGGAGGGATTCTAGATACATGCTGTGGTGTATGTTGATCTATCTTACAGTAAATGGTTTTCCAAAAATATTGAAGGAAATTGGGAGAAATCATGTGATAGCACAGCTGTAGTTAAATGACAGTGTTGATGCTTAGCAGTACTATATTTTTTCTCGATGACATAATAGCATAGAAAATTGCAGAATGAAAGGCTCTCCTTTCTGAGGCTGTGAATGGGGTTTTGGAATTCAGCATTGGTGTGCTTTAATTCCAATGAAATGCTGAAATGCTGCACTGTTTGCTGGCTCCATTTGGGTGCCTTGCAACATCATGGACATCCATGGAAGGGGAAGTGTGAACAGATGATGTAATATGTCATGATGCAAGTGCCATGACATCAAATATCAGGATGCAAGTACATAATCACAACATTTATGACAATTGTCATTTGAACATCATCATAATTTGGTGCATTTGCTATGGGTAATATCACTGGTGAAGCCAATGAAGGAGCTTTGGTTTATTAGTAGCTATTGCTCTCTTAGCAGGGAAGAGATAATAATTTTGATTTAATTATTATAACCAAATGGCCTGAATGCTTAGTGCAAACAAGCATCAGGTTTGTTAGTTTGTGAACTTTGCCTAGGTGAGATATGCCTATTTCAGATGCATTTGGCTGGCTTTTGTTAAGAATAGGCTGCTTGTCTAGAGATTCAGCATATGCAAAACAGTTCTTATGAAGGAAAGAATTCAAATTATCTGTTGATAATAAAAGGGTAAAAATAGAGGAAACAGCAAAGCCTTCACTTTCTGAGTCTCTCTGCATGATAGTTCTTTCCAGTAACTCTTTCTTCTGTTAGAAGAATGTGTAGCAGCACCTTTATCCCCTTTGATAGTGAGATATTTCTTCTCTTCTCTTGGTGTAGCAAATAGTCCAGCCTTTCATTGCTTCTGAATTATTTATCTTGTACCATTTATTTGGAGCTGTAATCCTTTACTTGTAAATATTTTTATCTTTTTTAGGCAAGCCACTGTATTCAATGGCTAGAGAGTCAACGTAATAGCTTTTGGGCTAGTTATCATATAACAGCTAAACTGTCACTTGCTCTTTAGCCTTTCATTGAGGGAAGAATGCTCCTCTGCCAAAAATTGACTAGAAAAGCAATTAAAACAAATCCCCTGCCAAGATTCTGGGGATAATAGGGTCCTTAGTGGAAGGCTGGCTTCCACTCCAGCCAATTTTTGACCTGGAAAGTCTCAAGTGACTGGAGACACCACTTCATGAATGCGCACAGGGGGGAATTGTTTGCTGGGCATTGTAATCTATTCTGCGTGAGTCTGCAGTAGTATCCATGGGTACTATGTGGCCAGCCCAGTCTACTAAGTTTCCTGAAGAATGTTCAAGTAATTGATATAAAGTAGTTACCATATATAATCGCAGATAAACTCATCTGCAGATAAGCTGGCCCTCAAAACTTCAACCAAAATACCATGAAAAATGTGTCACCATGGATAAGCTGAACCTCAAATTTTTAACCAGAGCGCCAGGCGGGAAACTACAAACTATTACATCATTTATAAAACCACAAAATTTTAAGGCTGTGATGGGCTTTAAAAAATCTGAACTCTGGTCCACAGGTAAGCTGAATCCAATTTTGGAGGTGTATTTTGGAACTTAAAAATTTTGGCTTATCCGTGAGTATATACAGTATTGTTGTATTAATCAATCAAGACTGGATTTGAATTCAAATTTGTTCAGAGACTATACTGGAGCTTTCCACAAGAGCTTTCCCAAGCTTTTGGCTGGGAACTGAGGGAGTTGTAAACCTACACATGTAGAGGGTGCTAGATCAGGGAATTCAGCTAGTATAAGTCTTGTCCTTAGAAACACAATTTGGATTTAAACTTTTTCAGTTACTGCTTCATAGAAGTACGTGATAAAAGTGAAATCTTTGCAGTACTACAGTTAGCATAAAGAAATTCTCTGGTAGTGAGGAACAGGAATTCCTTGGGTTATCGGGTAACTGTCTTCAGTAGTTATAGCAGGAAATTGTGCCTCGAGTTCCAGAAGGACTGTGGTAGAGGTCATGTTGTCTCCCCTTGCTGAACTTATGAAGGAAAAGAGAAAATAGAAGAGGCTGATAGTAACACACTCACATACAGGTAGTCCTCATTTAGTGACAACAGTTGGGACTGGCAATTTGGTCATTAAACAAAGCAGTTGCTAAGTGAAACAGTGACTGTGCTTATGAACTTACTTCAACTTTCCTTTGCTTTACAGGCCTGCAAAGGTGGTAAATACGAGGATTGGTTGCAAAGTTATTTTTTCATCACCATTGTAACTGTAAATGGTCACTGTAGGAGGCAGTCACTAAACAAGGACTACCTGTATATTGCTTTTAAGAATAAAATCTAGATTTTGATTTTGGTACTTTAATTTTAGAACAAAAGCTAGGATTTCAAAGAGCTGAACAGAAAATGAATGATTTTCTTATAAAGAGGAAAACCTTCAACCACTTATCAAAATCCAATGCCTCCATAATTGGAGTCCAAACTACATATGACAGTGAACACTACATATGACAGTGAACAGACACTTCTTTCAATCCAAACCTCATTTAGACTTGCCCTAATTGTATAAATTGGAGGGTCTAGTTTGGAATTCAAGAGTATCAAATGAAAGTGAAGTATCACCCTGCACATGCACACACACACAATTTGCTACCAATTTCCTCTACCCACTTTTCTTTGCCCAAAATTCTCGGTGGAACCTGACTTGGGAAAAATTGCACTCAGGAGCAGATCAGGGAAAGACGACCATTTGTCCACATACTATTACATATGTGAAATTGCTGCCAGTTACTGTAAATTTTAGTAGTCTTGAATTATTAGTAGAAAAAATCTATAACCTGGAAAAGAGCAATTAAACTAAAAGCTTTTACTAATTACAATAAAGATTTAAAAAATGCAAGCTATGTGAATGCAAGCTATGTACATAACTGAACAACGTAAATGTCTTCTAGTTCCTAATAATTAGGACTCACATTCATGGTAAGTCCACAGCACCAGTCAATGGCAGATGCAATCAGGTGATCCAACCCTGGCCCTTTTTAAGTCAATATGAACTATGCAATGCATGTTAAAGAGGAATGGGACATTGCCTGGTTGTGCCCATCATTTTGACATCAGTGACTGTCACTATGGACACTCCTGCATTGTTATCATTCAGAAAGTAGAGCTGGACAAGTTTCAAATAGTAAGGAATTCCATAAAACGAGAGTAGCCACTTAAAATACGTGTTTCCATGTAGATACTAGGATGCTTCAGTGAATGGGGTAATAGAGACCCGATGGAGTTGTTCTTGCAGATCAGAAAAAATCTACATGGGAGCAGGTGGTCTGTTAGATACCTTGGTCCCAAGCCATTTAGGACTCTAAAATTCACAACCAATGCCTTGAATTGTACCTAGGAGCTAACCAATATGATTTTATCTGAAGGGAGAATGCAAAGAACACCCACTGTGCCCTTACCAGAGCCTAGATATTTTACCCTGGATAATTCAAGCCTGCTTACAAATACACAGAGGCCAGGAGTACCCAAATGAAACCAAAGAACAAAAAGAGGGCTTCAGCTTAACTGTTAGTCTTCAGAGGTAGGCCAGGTCAGGAAACAGACTCCACAACAACTACTAGAACTCTATGTTATTGTTATAGGCTATAACAGTACCATCTTGAAACCCTGACAAAGATTCCCAAAAAAGAATCAAGGTAGGGCAATCTTGAGTTTCTTTTTCACTCCTTCCTCCCTTTCAGGGTTAAATTGTCATTTACTTAAGGACTGTTCAATACATTCTTTAAGGCTATCTCTGTACTCCTCTACATTAACCTCAAGTTCTGTGTTTTCATCATTGGTTGAGAATCTCTTACTACCTAAAATGGGTATATACAATTCAGCCACTCCAGAGATATTCAGACACAGCTGCTATCATCACCTGCTATAACTCCAGGTGAAGAAAAATGCTCGCTCCCCTCTGTGGCAACTCAATCCAATTCATTTCACCTTGGTGGGTGGTGTCCTGGAAAGGAAGTTGGGAACAGTGGTGCTTTCTGTGTTATCACTAGCATCACCCTGCCCACCACTATTATCCTTAGGCTTCCCAATCACCCATTTCACAGGGCAATGAGAAATTGGCCCAGAATCCTATGGGGTGGCCCTCATTGCTCCACTGAGACAGTATGATAGGAGTGTTGATAGAAATGTTTGAGAGATGAGGCAAAAACAGTAACCTATGGAGGTGTGGGGAGGGGGTATGCAAGGGAGAACTGTACAGGTATAACAAGATTGGTGTGTTTTTAAATGGAAAAGTGATAAACGTTACCAGCATTCTTGTAAAATTACTACACCTGTATTTACAGAAAGCTGGTTTTATAACAGCTTAGGACAAACAGTGCGAAGAGAGATCTCTTTGGAGAAGACCCTGATGCTGGGAAAGATTGAAGGCAAAAGGAGAAGAGGACGGCAGAGGATGAGATGGTTAGATAGCATCACTGAAGCAATGAGCATGAAACTGAGCAAACTCAGGGAGGCAGTGAAGGACAGGAAGGCCTGGCGCAATATGGTTCATGGGGTCACGAAGAGTCGGACACGACTTAACGACTAAACAACAACAACAAGGACAAACAGAAATACCGTAACTCATTATATATTTGATTTTTATTGAATCCCCTTTTCCCATATGTGTAAAACCAAATTATATTCATCCATTAATATCTGTTGTGTTATCAGTTTAGCCAGGCCTAGATTTTGACCAATACTTCTTTATCTTTCCATCTTCATTAGTTTTAATGAAAGTAGTATTTAGTTGGATTTAGTGAAAAAAGTCCTTGCATTATAAAATACATAATACTGGTGGTTTGTCAGCACAAATGTATATTTTAATGTAATAAAGCAATAGAGAAATGGATTCAGAATGAGTGCTTGTTTGCTATATTCATTAATAGTTCTGTGCATCCTTCCCCACTATTCTCTCAGTTTTCCTTGCCTCTCTACTATGTCTGAAGGTGGGGTTTGTTTGTTTGTTTGTTTGTTTTTTGATGATGCATTGCCATACAGCTTCCTGATGTCAGAAGGAATCTGGCAGCACCTTTTTAAACTAACATATTTTATTAAAAGGCATAAGCTTTTGTGAGCTGCAGCCTACTTCATCAGATGAATAAAGTGGCTAAACTGATGTAGGATTTAAACTGGGGTGAGATGGGGGGAGGGAAAGGAGAGAAAGACAAGTTGGTTATGCAAGAGACAGATTACAAAGCCCTTATCAATCAACAATTATAATGTGTTAAAAACTGATCGTGTTTGCTGAGACCTGAGATTGCCTGAAACCTTTTGGTATATTTGAGTTCAGCAACCTTTTGTTCAAAGGTGGAGATAAAGTCTAGTTTTTCCAAAACAATCATGTTGAGGTCTGCTATAGAGTGTCCTGGGAGATTGAAATGCTCTGATACTACTGTGTCTTTGTTTTGCCCCCACATCTACACCAACAGCACCATCACATACCTCAACAAATACACACACAAGATTAGAGGTGCCTTTACATGCTTTTTGTCCAATGTTATATAAGTCATTTGTCAGCAGTGCCTTTCTGGATTCTATGTAGGACAAACTTAGTTCTACATTGTACTGGGACAAGCTTTGCAGAAAAGAACTAATGGAGACAAAATTGACATCAGGACTCAAAACAAGGACAAAGTAGTATCACAGCATTTCAAATCTCCCAGTTTACTCTATAGCAGACCTCAACGTGACTGTTTATCGCAAAATTATCACTTGGCTCTATTTTAGAAAGCATAATTCCTGACCCACTGCCAGTATTCAAAATAGCTTTGATGGCAGTGTCAGTGGTCAGATAACTTGCAGTGGCTGTCTTGGTATGAATTCTGGCGTGTCAAATTGGAGAGGACTTTTTGCCCTTTGCTTGTCCTATTCTAGTATCTAACCTGAATACTTTAACCCACTTATGGGTACCTATGTGATACTTGAGGCATATCCTTAAGTGGAGAGAGCAGGAAATAACAAGCCAACCACAGAGGGGAACGGAAATGAATCAGGGCCATTTCTTAAGTAGCATGCATGCTTTGCAGAACAGAGAAGCCAGAGTGTTCTAGCAAGTGTAAGAGTACGTGAACAGGAGAGATTCAAATGGCCGCGAAGATGCAAGCAAACTGAAACTGGGTAGGAGGATCCAACGGTTTTGTTTTTCTGGACAGAAAGAAGGAAACTGGCTAGACAAATTGCAGGAAGCAAGTTTTTATTCTATCTGCATGGCAGAAGGTGTAGAAATTACAATTTGGGGTATGTCACTGAAGTGCAAATATATTCTTGATATGAAGACCTCTTCACTGAAGGTTAGGGACCATAATCTTCCATGCTGGCCCAGTGCAGGTTGGTAGACAGATGTTTATTGTCTTCCCAGTTTAGGATAGCCAAAGTCACCCTGTGCCTAAGGGAGGAATAGAACGTGAGTCTCCCTACTCCTAATCCGTGTGTGTATGTGTGTGTGTGCGTATGGATTAGGAATAAAATTATTAAAGACTTAAGGAACTTAGGGACATTGATTTGTATGTTAAACTATATTGATAGCTACTATTTTAAGAATTGCTTTTTGTAAAATATGTTTATTAGCGACTTTATTAAAATTAGTTACATACTGATGTAAATATGTTCATGTTCATATGTTTGCAATTATACTAAAAATAATGCAATCTTAATACATTTCTACTAAGAAGTAAGTTCATTAATGTATGAGATTGCATTCAAAATCTTTTTTATCTCTTGAACTGCAATTAGTCTGAAAAGGAAATAAAGTTCAATAAAGTAATGGATGTGTATGCTAACTGTATTTGTTCAGAGTTTTTAAAAGACTATCAGAGTGATAGTCATCCGGAATTTACATTTCAGGATGAGAAGAAATATTCTAGTATAGAAGAGTTAATTTTTCCCTTCTCTCTTCAGGTATCAGGAGGGTCCACCATAAGCCATATCCACACTGAAGAATTAGCCAGCCAAACAAGTGAAGATACAAACCTGTGTGGTTGAGAATATAGCGCTATGTTCCAAGCTAAGGGACCATCCAGTACAGCCTCTTCTAATGTATGTACAGAAATCAGTGCCTTTAAATTAAAGAGTTACTGCTACTTCATAGAGAGTAAATTGGGAAGTAATATTGTTCATACATTGCACTAAGTCATGGTTTGCTTTAACCATTTTTTTCACACATGGTTATTAAAGTAATGGCTGGGATCACATATAGTGATAAGTTATAATGCAATTGATGTGCTTTTGACTTAGCATTATGTGTGAACCAAGCAAAATTATGTTACTTCTAGATGGGTGACCATATCAATTGTGCAAATAACACGCTTCTTGTGGTACCTTAAATAACAAGAAGATTATTATGGCATGATTTTTAATGGAATGGAGTCTATTTAAAAAGAATAATTTTCTCATTGGCAGGAATATGGGTATAAAGGAAAAACTGGAGCCAAATGGTCATGAATGGCAAGTGCTATTCAACTAAAGCATAAATGTATAGAAAATAATAATTACTTATTAAAACAACAGTAATTTGTGTTATCAGTATTATCCCAGCATTATTGGTGTAATAAAAACCTGTAGTAGGACAGGAATCTGTGGTTCAAATTTGAAGTTCAAATGTCAAATTCAATAATTTCTGTCCATTTGGAACTACATAGAGACATTACTTTCTTTCTCACTCCTGTAATTTAATATGCTAGGTAGATTGCGCTCTAATTATTACTCTATCTAATATGAAATATGAAATATTTTGTATACTTTTAAGCTTTAATTTTTCTTGACATTTTGCATTTCAGAACCATTGGGCCCTTTGTGTTTTCAATTCTTCTTGCCCTTACCTTTTGATATGTGTATGTGAATGTATCCCTCCTTGGCTCTCATTCAATGAATCTGTAAATTCATTCATAGAAATATCTGTGAATGAGCTGGAAATAAATAATAATTTAAACCCTAAAAAAATCCTATGAATTCGAATGTTAGTTGAACAGGATTCACATACTGTACACATCTCAACTCTTGGCATTATCCATTCATTATTGGCTGAGAGGTGACGTGCAGTCAAAGTAGGGAGCTAAGAATAAAGTTCTAAAACAGAACAGGCTTAGCAAAACTCAAGACTTGTTTCGTGTATTTTGATCTCTATCAGCTTCTCATTGTTTCTTAGGACAAATGTGACATCATCCTCTATTCTAATAAATCTAATAAATAAATGGTAGTTTTATGTAAGTAAATATATTTACCGGAAAACAGTTACAGATTATATCAGAAGGGATTGTATCTATTTCATTCCATATATGTTGCCCAGATATTTCAAACAATTCATTCGAAGATGTGATCATACAGATTTACCTGAATATGTTCTTCCGCAGTGTAACTTGTGGATTTAGTAGTCTTTTTTCTCCATTTCTTTTCTTTTTTCTTTTTACACATTCTATAAAGCAATATCATGTCTCTCTGACGTTTCTGAGGGTTTATTATTTTTTTTCATTAATATTGCTCTTGGCTAATTGTTAACAATAATCAAACAACTAAAGAAAGAGTCCAAGAAAAGTACTAGCTTGCTAATTTTTCATAAGTAGTTATAATATAAGTCAGTTGATCGATTGTAGTTTGTTTTCAAATCTATAAATATAATTTGCCATGCACGAATGAGCATTAATTTTCATTTCCCTCTCCCTCTTTTTTTTAGGAAGCAAAGAGCAACACAGGGACATCCATTGTGCAGAGATCCAAGGTAGTTATCACTCCTTTTTCTTCTTTCTGGCATGAATATTACTTCAAAAGGTTGTGACTGTTGAATTAATAACCTGTTTAAGGCTGCATGTTGAATCATTCCTGTCTTTGATCACTCAATTGGTCAGAACTAGGTGGCTTATTTATCGCTCAACTACACAATTAGTCAGTCACTTGCTTAGCAAACCTAACCCGAAAGGGGAAGTTGGAGATTTGCCAGGTTGAGCTTGTCTGGATGATAAGGCAGACAGTACCAACCATTCGCTCACTGGTGCATTCACCACCACCCTGGCTCAGCCTCCTGTTACCTCCCTGGCAGATGGTGGAGCTGAACGCCAGTTGAACTAAGTACATGAGTTTCCATGTGTGGTTTTAAAATTTTAAATAGCCACAATGTGTGAAGATTAAGATTGAGGATTGTGCTACAGATTGAGATTCAGTCTCAGTCCCAGTGAAAATCACTTCCCACTTCCTATAAACTGTTAATTTGATCAGGAGTGAAGCTTTCATTGGCATAGTATGCACTGGGGTTAAAAAACAAATAGCAGAAAAACAAATAATCAGAGTCTAATAAAATAGAATTTGAGTTCACATCCATCTGAAAAATTAGATCAATTGTTAAGTAAAGTAGAAAGAGCCTATTCTTCATATTCTTTTTTTCTGTCTTTTGTCTCTTAGCGTATATGCAATTATAGGTTATTGCAACATTCCTCCACCCAGTGGCTTCTTCAAACCATTATCTCTAACTTGTAGTAATTATGTTGGCTAAAGCAAGAGAAATTATAGCTCAGGATAGCTAGAACAGCCATGGTAGAGGAGGTGGGTTAGTGATAAGTCCTTTACAATGATTTTCAACAGCATTTTTTTTTTTTTTTTGCTATTCTCTAAATCAGTGTCTCTCAACTTTGGCAACTTTCAGATGTGCAGACTTCAACTCCCAGGATTCCCCAGCCAGCATGAATTCTGGGAGTTAAAGTCCACACGTCTTAAAGTTGCCATGGTTTAGAAACACTGCTCTAAATATTGCACTCTGAATTCCAGTGTCCTGCACTTCTTAGATTTGGGACATTCTTCATAAGCTACTGCTACAATAGCTTACTTCAGCTATTAAAGCACTTAAAAAAAACAGGATGCCTCTCAAGATTGCATTTATTTACTACCAGTCAAACATATCTGAAGTTAGGAAGCCTGGCATATGAGTCAATGCATGCTACATTCAAACAGCTTTGAAACTGTATCTTCACAATTAAATCACTGATAATTGTACATTGTCCTTTTCCCTTGCCACCTCCTTTTGTGGAACTTAATTTCACCCACATCATCTTTTACTCTGTCATCCAGTCATTCAGCCTGAAGGCCCAGGTGAAGGAGACGTGCAGCGCCTGCCAGAAAACTGTCTATCCTATGGAACGCCTGGTGGCTGATAAATTTGTCTTCCATAACTCCTGCTTTTGCTGTAAGCATTGCCACACCAAACTAAGGTAAGAGAGGAAGCAAGGTAAAGGGAACACGTGGGTAGGGGCTGAATCTCCTGGTTGTTGATTCTGTATCATTCCCAATACCCGACATTAATTGTAATTCAGCAGCTTAATTAGGAACTGAGAATAGGTTCAGCTCTAACAAAACTGTTTTTATATGACTTCTTGTATTTTTCAGCTTCTGTACCATGCACTGAATGTTACCAGAGTGTGCCAAATATATTGGCTTGAGTCAGAGGAGTATTTTCCTTTTTCTTTGAGGGCAACCATTATCAAAGTTCTTTAAGATTCCACTTTAGACAATTGTTAATATTTAAAGCAAAGGGCAAGAGGATATTAATCCTTTCTCAGCCTGCTGAGGTTGTTAAAACAAATTAAAGAAATAGGAGATTTCACTGTAAGAAAGAAAAAGCTTAATATCCATTTGTAGATAGCAGTACCACCTAGCTGATCTCGGCTGATCTAGAAAAAGTTAAGCAGAATTGAACATGCTTTGCACCTGAATAGATGAAGCTGAAAATTATCTCAGAAAAAAGTAATGGCAAACTACTTCTGTACTGTTGCCAAGAAAATCACCTGGATGTTGAGCTTGCATCAGATAAGACTTGACTCGACCAAGCTTAGTCATGGCACAGGAATTGTCAAAAACAGGACTAAATTAGGCTTCTTTCTGCATTCTGACATGGAAAGAAAACATGGATGTTTATAGCATTTGAACATTCAAATGATTTCACAACAGTCTTGCCTGGTACATACAATAATTACACTTCCACTGTGGGGTAGGTATTATGCTCATATTACAAATATATGTGATGGCTGAATCTAAAAGGTGCTATGTTGCAAATTCACAGGAAGGGCCTGTATAACAGCAAACTTGTAACGTCCTTTTTCATAGCATAACTGCCAGTATACTAGCTTTTTTCCCCATTGTTAAGATTGTGCATTTTTCAGCCCTTTTCTAGTAAGCCCTAACATGTTCCTTTTATTTCTATTCAGCTTGGGTAGTTATGCAGCTCTCCATGGGGAATTCTACTGCAAGCCACATTACCAGCAGCTGTTCAAGAGCAAAGGCAACTATGATGAAGGTTTTGGGCGCAAGCAGCACAAGCAACTCTGGTTGCAGAAAGAGGTGGAGAATGGTACTGATACAGCATGACCCACAGCCTATAGTTCCCCACTTTGAGACCCTTGATATGGGGATGAACTGAGCTGATGGAGAGCAGTGGTAATTGCAAGATGGCTAGGAGCAGGAAAGGCTAAGCAAGAACAAACTATAGTTTTAATGGACTGTGGAAAGAACTAAGTACCCAAAAAACTACACAGACCATATTGAAAGTGGGACATTTTGCTCTACTCATGCAAAAGCAGGAACACTAATGCTACAAAGAGGATAGGATCATACTAGTAATGCAATTACAATCAGGATTGTAGCTAAACAGTTTGATTAGACAAGCTGTAAATGTGATATTTCACATCTGTACATCTCCTTGGCCAGGAGGAGCCTATGGTGACTACACATTATTCCATATAGCATGTTAAATAAAACCAGTCTCCCCTTTAGCAAGTCAACCAGCATCCTAACAGATTAACTTGGATGTTGCTTTCCTTACTCTTGTATCTCAAGTCAAAGAAACTTTTCCAGCAGGCTTTAGGCAATTCTTACATTTTCTTTCTTTACATCCAATTTTGAAGGAGATGGAGCACTATCTATTCCAAATATCTGGCCAACTGGATAAACAAATTGTGCTAATAGGCAGCAACACATTGAATTCTGACAATGAATTTACTTAGAATCCTAAATATAGCCTGAATCTCCTTTCTTATGAGGAGGCCACGCACTTCTGCTGCAGAGACTATACACATGATGTCTAGGAGTGAATATGCATGTATTCAGCTTTAGAAATTCTAAACAACGTTGAAATAGAAAATACAATTCTTGGATTTTTCAAGCAAGCATATAAAAACACTCCTGAACACTAAGAGGGGTGGGGGTAGGATTGGTGTAACAGTTTCAGAAGCATGTATTAGTCCAAAGTCATGGGGAACTTGGCTCTGAAAGGAGATTGCAGACCTTGCACCCTAGTTCTCATCAGCTCTGTTCTATCCATTCAGCCTTAAACTCTGGGGAAGAATTCAGTATCTATCTTTTATATCTGCCTTTTTCAGTGGTATGTGATAAGCTGAAGCACACTCGTGGTGTTTGTGTCCAGAGTTGCGCTGTCTTATTTTTGTAATATAAGTTTTCTGAGCCTTTCTTCTTTGATGTTGTTTTATGAAAGTTCTGAGTAGAGAGATGAAATGTACAACTTCTGCTTCAGTATCCAAGATTTCTTGCTCACAAGAAACAATGGTAAGAATTCTGCATGGGAGAACAATCCAGCCATAATTTTATGCATTAAAAAACCAGCAGTTTAATATTACCTGCTATAAGAAAAACTATGGTTTATAATACAACACAATATAGATCTGACTCACCAGATGAGTTCAGCAGCTTTAAAACATGCCTTCCTTAATAAAAGATACAGTGTTTAGTGCCTACATTCCAGAATATGCAGAAAAAAGTGCTCAGTATATCAGGCTGTGAGAGAGGATGAGCATCTGTTAAACTGCCTTTCCCACATTTAAACAAATCCCACAATTCAAAGCCACGTAGGTATAGTTCATTCATCTGGTTGTGGGTTTTAAAAAGAACATCTGATGAAATAATTTGTTACTCTGAAGAATTACTTAAGGTAAAAAAAATGTACAATTGAGACAATTTTCACTATACCAAAAAGGAAAAGGATGGTTGTGTTGAGAATTCATAGTAGGTTCTTGCAAAATGGAGCTATTGTAGCTTCCTCAAGCAGCCTCTGACAATACAAGAGATAATGGCATACACAACTAGCTGAAAATTATATTTTATTGTAAATAAAAGTTACACATTGGCCTGGCTTTGCACCGCAAGCCTCGGTCAGTATAGAAATTCATAAAAATTAGAAAGAAACAAGTACTTCAAGGTCTTCTGTACACTCCAGGTCCAGATGATAAATTACACAATGCATCCAATAACAAATGTGGCACAAACTATTGATTTGTTAAATTCTACAAAGCTCCCTTTTTGAGTTTCAATGAATTAAACTTCTGCTCAAGCACAGGCAGTGTAAATATACAGGTAGTCCTCACTTAACGACCACAATAGGGACCAGAAAATTGGTCATTAAACAGGGTGGTCATTAAGTGAGTCACCATGTGACTGGATCCAATTTTACCACCATTTTTACAACAGTTGTTAAGGGAATCATGTGGTCATTAAATGAATCCAGCTTCCCCAATGGACTTTTTTTGCCGAAATTCACTTAACAACCATGTGATTCACTTAATGACCATTGTAAAAAAGGTCGCAAATTGCAATCGGGATCGCGGGGGAGGTGGTGCGATGGTTTGCGATGGTCATAAGTGCAAGTACAGGTTGTAAAGTACTTTTTCCAAGGCTATCGTAACTTCAAACTGTCTTTAAGCGAGGACTGTCTGTACAGCAGGCTGCAGGCTTAATTACCCAATCTCCGTAATTTCTTTGGCAAACTGGAGTCAGACATACTACCAGATTCAAAAATACTAATTCAACAATTTGATGTGAAGAGGATCTCAGATTAGTTCTGAAATCTTGCAGAAATATGCCACCAAACAAGACAATCTATATTTTTTGCAATCTCTCAAACTTCCAAATCATATGTTAAATTAGCCTACATATATGAGGCAATTTGGGAAGATAATGAGATACATGTTGTCTCATGATGATAGCTACTATACAAAAAGTTCCTTTAAATATACCCTGTTTAGCAGAAGGCCGGCAGGTGAAGCTGGAGTATACAGAATCGTCGTACCAAGCCTAAACACAACTTTGTTTCCTTGCTTATAGTTATAGTTCTGTGAGAGAATTTGCAAAATATCCTTTGTTCTTTCACTGTCTCATTTGCACTGATAAGGAGCAGAAACTTTTACCAAAAGCAAATCTGCAAGTCGAATTCCAAAACTGAATTTTGTGAGAGAAATTGCCTAGAATAAGGGGTTTTATAAGGCAAAAATAATGACAGTCTGGAAGTACTTGGCATGGGAGATAAACTACAACAGAAAGGCGGCATTTTTAAGGCTATAATCCTTTATGCATTTACCTGGAAGTAAGCACCCCTGAACTCAAGGGGGCTTTTGATTTGATATTGTAGGACTCCAGTGAAAATTATCTAGATGTAATTTCAGGGACAAATTTATTACACCAAGTAGCAATATAACAATGTCTGCAATCCAGATATTACAAAGACTGTTTCCCACATCATGGCCTTCTTTTTCAGATTATCTGTATGCTATTCACACAATTTATATATACTATGGCATCGTAAATAAGGCATGTAACAAACCATTTCTTGTTTGTTTAAAAATACAGGTTGAAGTGCCACAGAAATGCAGACATACAAAAGTTGTGAGACCAATATGTGAAATTTATCTTAAAATGAGGTTACACCGGGACTGTGCAGATTGCTGTTGTTTTGTAAAGAACTGGCAATAAGCTCAATCAGGATTGCATGTTGATACTGAATATCAACAGTAACAGGATGGGACTGATGGTCTCTAATGCCCCTATTCATTCCTGGCATTCTATCATTCTAAACTGCCATTTCTAAATTGCTATTCTATTTTGCTTCTTCCTTTCTCCCAAAAAGACCAGCAAGGAAACAAAGAGGCATTTTGACCTGACACATCTTGTTATAAACATAATCAAAATCTTTGCAAAACCAGCTGCTTCTTTCCCCTTTTTAAAATTCACAAAGGTGTCAATTTCTCCCCTCCCCATTCCATAACAGTTGCTATACATATATATATATATAAACACGAACAAATATGATATAAATAAAAAGAATGAGACATCACAATTTCTTTACATGAAGTAAAATGCTTAGTAAGAGAGTGATATAAATACATTTGTAAAAGTGCACCGCTGACCATGTGAGTAATGCTTTGGCTTGTTTCTTATGCCGAATCAGATCCACCCAGTGAGGAGCCAAGGCAACACGTCACATTCTCAAAGGCAGGTGAGGGAGCAACTCTGCTACTGGATATTTGCTAAAATCAAAGGAAACGCCATAACTCAACATTGTTGTCTTGAGAAAGAATGTGCATGTTTTAGGACAGCAAACCAAGACCTACAGACATGTTGGTGAATGAGGTAAAAAAGGAAATCACTGTAGCAGTTTTAGATCTGCCCTGACACTTTGGCTTTTATTTGTCCTAAAGCTATATACATTCTTAAAGAAATATGATGGAAAACTTAAGCAGCTCTAGATACTTGCTCTATACTTTGCCACAGCTACAAGGGTGGAGACAGGAGGAAAGAACTGCTCTCTTTTGACCACATATCAATTGCATTCTACTTTAAAAGTAGTACTTGTGATTAACTGAAAGCATTGCTCCCCCACCCCGCTTTCACCAACATGTCAGGCTGGTGGGTTGCCATCTTGCAATACAAGCAACCATTTGCAACTTTGTATAAAATGACAGATGGGAGTGAATCTCAGTTTTGCAGAGAAGCAAACACTTGACAATTTCCTAAGTTGTTGGCTAGAGCAAGGGTAGATTAATATATCTTTGAAAGGTTAACAGCAAACTGAAGTGTCACAATTGGCAGAATGCTGTTTGCAGTGCAGAACGTTGGTCACATCCTTCACCTGTCCTAATACTCCTGGAGTGTACATGAATTTGCTACATAATGAGTAACAGAGATATATCTCATAGAGGTCCTGTCTGAGCGAATCTGGTTCTAATCCAACATTTCATAAAATAAAAGCATGTCCTTGGCAACCAAACATTTGAGAGATCAAGAGGTTACCTCTCAGATTGTCCCCAGTTAAATTTGACAGAAGTGCTTCTTAAAAAATCCAAAGTTTCTTAGAAAACAGTTCAGAATTTGAGATTAATAAATGGCAGGACTGCAGAACTGTAGGAAAAAATGGTCTCAATTAGAGCTTTAGAAACTTTAGAAACTTCAAGGTTAGAAGAGCATATGGAAAACCCAGAATGAATAACTGCAAATGAGCGATACCACCTCGCCTTGCCCCAAGTTCTCCATTACAAGCACCTGAAAAAGATACCTCTGTTCAGTATGAACTATCCTATCTAGGATCAGCAGCAATACTTTGCCTCCCCTTGAAGACTGATCTTGGCAGCACTGAAATAATCTTTGGTTGGAAGTCTGGGCAAAATGTTTAAATGGTTGTTCTGCAAAAGGGAGATTTGGATGGAAGAAGCTATCTAATGGAGGCATACAAGACTGAATGGCTCACAGTGATACAAATTGGGATAGTTTCACATGTCGATTACAAGTGTGGCATAATAACTTAGCTGTGTGTAACCCTACTGAAGGGAACTTTTTATCAGCCGCAACTAATGACCATCTAAAGGCAGCACACTTATACCATGCATTTCTCACAATACTTGTCACCACTATCTATTGCATGATATCCTGTGCAACACAATCCATAAAATGGCACATTCTACAATCTGAATAAATTATGCAAATAATGTAAAATTCCATATACATTCCTCATTTTGATTTTTTATTGGCTTTTGCTATTCTTAGGAGCACTGTGCCCTGTTCAACCCCCTCTGATTTCTAAAAATGCTTGAGCATCTCCCCTATGAATTCTTAGTTTCTCTGAAGCCATAAAGACTAGAAGTTGCTTTAAAAAAATAGAAAGGTATTGAGCCCCACAATACTGATTTTTTTGCTAGATAAAAATTCTGTGTTAGCCCGTGATTACTGCATAGACACAGAACATATAGTCCTGCATTGCACCTTTAGACAACCCTGCCAAAATGGAGCTTGATTTCCTCATTTCATTCAGGGAGCCTTTATTGTCTAGATTCCATTGTGCTTTTGTTCCATGGGAACCCCCACTCTCTCATCATCCAGGAACATGGATATAGGAGAGGGCTAAAGAGAAGGAGAAAGAACACCCTGCCTCCAGCTCCTTGGCTTATCATTGTAAAATAGTATTCACATATTTTTTTAAATCAATATTTTCTGAACACTTTCAGATGCTGAATACTTAAGAAAAATATATAATAATAATTATTATATATATATATTTATATATATATATATATATATATATATATATATATATATATATAAAATAGAGTGCATGTTCTCTGGTAGCAATTGGCTTGATACAGTCCTGGAAAGCTGTAAAACAGAGTGATAGCATGATCTCAACACACATTTTTATAGCTTTTAACAGTTCTCAGAGTCCATTTCCTCCCTTTTCATTTTCACCAGTTTCAGAGATAGATTTATATTCAAATGAAGGAGATTTTTAGATTGTTCCCATGCCAACAGCATGCTGTAATACCATGTCAGCACATAGGTAATTACAGAATGTAAAGCATCAATCACAGAATGAAGATACCAAAATGAAAGTGGCTGATTTCTGCAATGCCCTCACATACTACTTTTCTAGGCAAACAGAATATCTGTGTGCCAACATTTTGGAGTGGATTTTCTTATACAGGCCACAACACTTCAGAGAACAGTATCACCTAAAAATGGAATGCTGTTTCAGAGATGGTAATTCAGTAGGAGAGCTGGGCAAAATGATGCTGGAGCAACTCTTCAGCTGAAGGTCTCTTCCTGGCTTCCACAAAGATCTGCCTTAAGAAGTCCCGACAAGGTTCTGATATATGAGAAGGAAGCTGGGGGTTAGTGGGCTGTGTGGCAATCTTGAAAATGGCTGCCATAGCTTCATATTCTGCCCAGGGTGGTTTCTCTGTTAACATTTCCACAACAGTACAGGCAAGGCTCCTGGGAGAAGAAAACACACAGAAGAGAGCTCAAAGTCACACAGTGACAAGTCCCTTTGTAACTCACTATAATCATTACTGTGATATGAAAAGATATTGAAAACAGAGGGGACTAACTAGCTGTCTTATTTATTTTCTCATAACGGCATCTGACCCATTACTGTAGCATGTAGAAGAGAGATTAAAGGAAATTTAGTCTTAAAAAGACTGAGATGGGGATTTAACAGCATTCATGAAATGGCACACAGGTGGTGGTCAAAATCTGCTCTCCACAGTTCCAGAGTAATTTTGGTATCTCCATAAATTAGCAGGTTACTTATCTGTAGCTATAAATACTTCTGAGTATTTTGTGCGTTCAGATACATGGGTGTACAAGTATGCCAAGCAAAATTCTGGAATATGTTCCAGCTGAGCTTTATGATGGAAAGCCCTCCATCTAGATAGCCTAATCATATCACCCTGCTCAGCTCCCATACTACCATTTTGCTCTTAATAAAACAAGGGCACCTGTAGCAGGGAATGTGGAAGAGTATAAATGCACCATGATCATTGAAAAGCCACAGATAAATAACCATTATTTTTCACCACATCACATGTGTGGAAATTATGAGGAGATGGGACATTTGCTATTTTGAGAAAACAGATGAAACAGTACAGCAGCTGCTTTAACTGAATATCGAGATGGCATTGATTTACAAATGTAGAAGGAATTGACCATCTTGAAGTGAGGTGGTAGCTAAATGTTCAAAGACTTGGAGGCCAGTTGAATATTAGAGGAAAATCCAGGATCTGCAGACCAAGAGATGGGGAAAAAATTAATCCAGTGGTGGGAGGCTGAAATTAACAACAACAAAACTAATGACAAAGAACCTCTAAAACCATATCAAGCAGGGAAGAATCAGCCATTCAACTCTGGTTGAATCTGCAAATTGCCAGAAAGCTGCCTACTTGGCCCTGTAAGAACATACATTTTAAAGCTTTCTTGAGGACTTAATAATGAATCGGGCCATTAAACATAGGAGTTGAGATTCTGAATAGCAAGGCCATTAAGCAAAAGCCCTGACATCAAGAGAGGAGGTTCCTCATACTGCAAGAGACTCTGAAACTGGTGACAGGTCAACAATAGTAGGTTCAGGAAGGATGGCTGCCTTGGACATTACAATGTTGAGTAATACAAAGTCACGTCATAATAAAGCTTGACAAGAAGCCTGGTAGCAAAGGAAGATGGAGAAATGCATAATACAGAGTCTCTATTATTTTATACTAGAATGCACCCTTCAGTGAAATTGTGATCCCTTATCAACCAACTTCAGTGTTCAACATTGACAGTTGTGAACATCTGTATATACAACTACCTGAGATGTGTCATAGTTGAATACACTAGAGAGTAGTTGAGAAAGCATCATCCAACTGTGGTTCACAGCTTCTACACAAATGAGTCCATCTTCCAGTAGAAAAATGTGGTGGTGAATGCAGTGTTAAGACAGAGCAGAATCCCAGAATGTTTCTTCCTAATTTATGTTTTTCAAATGCTCAAGTGTTTTCAGATATTACTTGTGTGACATGCTTCAAAAAACCACTGAAATTCATGAAAGACTTTCATCACTGCAGGTAGTTCCAATATGTTTAAATGCAGTTAGCCTTTTTGCCAAGTCCAATGACCAGAAATTGTTAGACTCTTCAGTGTGCTCCTTATCCCATCTTGGAAATGAGTCCAGGAAGGCTGTAACATGATGAATGGCAGGCTGCCATTTAAATTATTTGGGTACATCCATCATAGAAGGCAGACAACAAGAAGTGATATTTGATCAGATTCAAGTGATGACGAAGACCCTGACAAATCAACACTGGAGGAATCGCATATAAAGATATATGAAAGCAACCAGGGTAGTGGTCAAGGCCATGAGATTCAGAAGACATTTCATTTAATTTGCTCAGAATTAGCAGCAGCATGCAAAGGGTACGGCTACAATGGTCTTTATTCAATCCTTGGATGGGAATGTCTGGCAAGATAATAAATCCAAGAACGCTCTTATAAAATGATCCATTACATGGAAGAGAAGTTGGACTTGCTCAATTTGCAGAGAAATCAAGGGTTTCTCTGAAAGAAAAAGAAGTGTAGACATGTGAAATATTGTTTGTAAAAGCTGATTCAACCTGAAGCCAATCATCTGTATGAAAGAGTATCTTAATGCCGAGTGTTCTGAGACGAGCAATTACCACTGCTACGCCACTGATTAATTCTCCTGGGACTACAGATCTATTTGGAACTGAAGAAAGGAGCAGATGTTCTTTCTAACAGCTAAAATTGGCATCCTTTAGTTTGAGTGCTGCAAAATAGCCTCCAACTTGAATAGAAATGAAGTCATTCAATGTTTTGGAATGGTGATGCAAACTGTTAAGTTCAGATCTTGAAGATTAAAAATGGATATAAAGCACCACCTTTGTTCTAAATTGTGGAGTGATTTAACATGTTATTTACCTTACTACTAAATAAAAAGTGAATTGTAAAGTGAAAGTCTTCAATAAGCGCCTGAGCTTCTGCTATGATCTTGGAGGATCATAAGCAAGAATAAGACCTCAATACTTTACTTCCAGCCAGGGACTTGGCAGCACAATCTACATTATGTTGGGAAGTGCTGAACTGATTTTTGGGTAATTTGTTTGCATCAGCACTGTTCCAATGTATAGGTGGGAGGAGCACTTTTGAACTTTGTATACACTCTCCAACCCTGAGGCATCTACTAAGGAACTGGACAATGATTCCTTCTCCTCCTTTGGACAGCAGTAACCATATCAGAAGTTACCGAATTGATTGATTCTCTGAAAACAAGAAAAGCACCAGTGCTCACTGAGCTAATTAAAAGGAATCTAGATTGGATCTTATGTGTCTATGTCTATACATCTAAACTGTACTGCCAGTATCCCCAAAGACTGGGTCATAGCAGTAATTGTTCCAATTTATTATAAAAAAAAGATAACAACAATAATCCAGTTAACTACCACCCTGTCAACTTGCTGAGTGTAGTCAGTAAGCTTACACTAAACACCTAAATCAAAAGGTACAATACTGGCTGAATTTTGAAAGCATACCTGGGGATGAATCAGCAGGCTTCAGATCTGAACGTTCAATATCTGACCATATTTTAGTTTAAGAGAAAAATATACTCATAAACCAAATCTTTAAATTTAAATTTAGCTTTTAAATTTAATTAAAATTTATTTATTTCTTAATATTAATATAACATTAAAGTAAATAAAGACTTTAAATTTACTTTTGACTCTATTTCAAAAGCAATTTTATGGGACAAACTTAAGAATTCATCGATAGGTACTTTTGCTCATTCAGAAACTCCATGCTAACACTTCCCTAAGAGTGAGATGTAACCCATAAAGAATACCCATAATATTTGAAAATGAATACCTACCCAGAAAGCAGGGATGCACAATGGCAACTATTAAACTTCTACATTAACTCTATGGCTGAAGCCTTAGATAAGCCAGATTTTCATTATCTACAACTTGCAGGCCTCAACACTCCGATCTTGCTATATGCTGATGGTGAAGTAATTATTTCATATATTCCAGCTAGCCTTAAGAGAGCCATAAAAGCTATAGTCCAATATTGAAGGATTTAAAAAACCAAAAATTATGGTATGATAAAACCAAAGAGATGGGTAATTGAGAAGAATAAAATCAAGTAGGTCTAGAACTTCAAATACTGGGAATAATTTTTCACCATACAAAGATGTGGAAGGCCTTGATCAAGTATGTTAAGCAAAGAACACTTGGATCCTCAATGGCTATTAAAAGAACTTCTCTAAAGGAAGAAAACTGATCCCAGCATTTTGAAAACTCTTTCAGGCAAAATAGCTAGCCCTATTCCTTTATGGGGTTTACATGAATAGAAAGGAAATCGACACAGTGCAACTAAAAGGTGTTCTTTCTGCTCCTAGATGTATATCCTGTGCAGCTAGACTAGAGAATGGTATCCCCAGAAGAGCAGTGAAGTCTTGGCTCAAGTTCCTTCTTTTTCCCCCTTCAGGTTTAGTCCTGTTAGTTTTGGCAGATAAACATTTCTCAAAGTGGAAAGCCAAAGATGGTAAGAAGCTGCTATCATGTGGGCTTTTGGCAGAGTTGCTTACCTCTCTAGGGTATGACTTGGCTAATCAGTTTCTCCTGCAAAGAGTCTAAGATATGGAACACTAAAATGAAGTGAACAGGATATCACAGAACAACAAGCTTTGTTTAAAAATTCCACCTGGAACCAACAAACTAAGTACCCTACTTAAGTAACACTCACCTTTCCAGAGCTATAAGGAGAATTCTTTATGGCTAGATATAACATTCTTCCACTTGCATTTTTAAAAGATAAAGAGTTTAAAATTCCCCTTGACGAGAAAGCCTGCCCATGAGAATTGGGGGAAATTGAAATAATAAACCTCATTTTATTATACTGCCTTTCCTATAAGGACTTGCATTTAAAATACATTAGCCCTGTACTGCTGAATTACCGAGGCAGATTGGAGGAATATTATTCTGCTCCTTTCAGATGTGAAGTATCACATAATTCTCAGGATAGCTAACTTCTGTGTGGCCGCTTTGAAAACATAACAGACTGTTTAATATGATGCCTTAGATGGGACAGACTCTCATGGAGTTTAACCATGTTTTACAAATTTGTGTTTGATCTTTAATCATAAATAAAGATATATGGATGCATCTTTGGGGAACCTGAAGATCCATGATTGTAACTAAATGAAATGTTGGAGGTAAGGAATAGTGGAGGAAGAAAAAGATCTTGATGTAAAGTTAAGACCACAGTCGGTAAAACCAAAGGAAGCACCAGAATGATGTTTGTTACAGAAGCAGATTAAACAGTATCAGAAGGATCACAGGTACTGGTCACGATGACACTGAATTGTAACTGTCCATACCAAAGACTTTGCAATTACATATCAGGGAACTTTTTTTGGCAAGCCTATACATGCGATGCATAGAGATTGTGAAGAAAAAAGAGTGAGGCGCATGGATTATCCCTGGATGATTGACTAACAGGACTTTCCTTAAGCTATTACCTTAAATATAGACACATACACAGCCTATGGTAGCCTATTTCCTAGAAACTCTGCCTTCCTATGGCGTCTTGTTTCTAGAAAAGTATGAACACAAGTCAATTATGCAAGCCTTCTTCAAGGTGAAATGTTATGAAAGTAAAAGCATTCTAACACAGAGCAAGGAAAGTGGCCTATCTTTTAAATTACTTTATCCCAAAAAATAAGTTTATAAAGGAGCTATAAACAAATGCTACTCAATAGTACAAATACATACATGAATGCACATTATGCTATAATGCTGTTTTTTAAATTTATTCTTTGTCAAAAGAACTTCTCCAAACCATGAAAAAAACTACTATCCAAGAAAAATACGTCTTAATACATACTTTTACTAAAGTCAAACCAACTTGCAAGAATTAATTTCTTCATCTCGTCTTTAAAAATATATGGACCATTGTGTCCTAATCCCTAACTGAAAAGGAACTGTTTTGAAACACTGGTTTAAATACCATGATCATAAAAAAACAGTTCATAAAAAAAGTTAATTAGAGGTTCTTTGTTATCCCACAGTTGCAAATGCTTATGAGAAATTTAAATGGATATTTTTTAAAGCTTGTGTCCTATGTGGTCAGTGATTATAGAAACTGTAGTTCAACACATCTGCAATTTAGCAGACTGTATAAAAGTATTTTAAAGGAGCTTTCCCCAATCTATTGAAAACCAACAGAGAAAACGTGAACAGTCAGAAAGCTTGCAGGCTTTCTGAATGAAAGACTGTTTAGATCAGGGTGGGCAACCTGTGAGTTGCATGTGGCCCTGCTTCTTTTTGGCTGCCCTTACTGATGACATTGCACATTTCTGAGTGTTTTAAAACTAAACTAAGATACTTACTTTGCTTTGCTTCTTAAATATGTTACATTTAATAAACCAATTTTACTTAGTACCACCAATCTGATTCCCTGAAATAGGCAAAATATTATGGCTTACCCATCCCATGCCATTATCACATCACCACCTAAAGGCTGATTTATTAAAAGATGGCTGTTCCACTTCTTTAATGTGGGATCTTTTGTTTTGTTTTGGAAACTGAGCAAACAAGAAGCAAATATTTGATATGTCCACCCCTGCAACTGCACAACACATTTATTCAGAGATTTTGTAAAGTACTGGGAGAGAAGCCTAAGCAAGAGTTGTTGCTGCTGCTGTTTTGTTTTGAGACTTTTCCTGTATATCTGATAGGGATTTAGAACATTTTAGTTTCAAAAACAACCATCCAAAAGCAGCTTTGATAAGCAGAAACTAATGACAAAGAGAAATCTATTTTTAGATTAGACAATATGCTTTAGTGACAAAAAAGGTCAAGTTTAAGTTTGGCAATTACACAGAAGATTACGGCAACTCTCATCAGCTTCTCCTCCTCTTCAAATAATAAGTGGGTTGACTGCTGGCAGAATGGAGCCACTGCAAAACTAAGAGGAGATATCAGCATGCTTGGATGACTTCTGAGCTGTTACAAAAGCAAGCAAAACTGTGCAGAAAACCAAAGAAACAGACTGGGAACATAGAGCACTGAGCATCAGTGGGAAAAGAAGGGGGGGAGGGGAGAGGGGAAAATAAATTAGCCTGTTGAGCCCATTTACAGAAAATGATTAATAGTGTCAGAATATTGGCTCAGAATATTGCAGCAGAAAATTTCCTTTTCTAGAAAGCAACCCTTTATATTAAGCAAGCTATACAGAGCTATTTCTCACCAGATATCAGCTTTTCTTCCATAGCCCTCTCCACTGATCACCTCTGGGCTCATCCAATAAGGGGTGCCAGTGACAGAGCGGATGCCAGTCCCAGACATGCAGATTGTCTGCAGTCGCTTGCTAGCCCCAAAGTCTCCAAGCTTCACATTGCCAGCAGAATCTCGGAGAATGTTGGCTCCTGAGATGAAGTGAGAGTAGAGATGGAGAAAAAGAAAAGAAATAGAAGCTGCTCAAGTATACAACTCAAAGTGTAGATTTATAACCTTCACAGCTAGCACCTAGTTTACAATGACTTGAGTTCCATACAGATTCTCTGTCACCAGATCCACCTTGCAATATTCAGTTCCAAAGATGAAGAGGGTTCTTTTTAGAGATGCATCCAAGCCACCATTTTCTCGGTTTACTACTGTACATTATGACCCACAGCATACCACATTGCATAAGATAGTCAAAACTACAGAGTCACCAACCTTTTTAGGTTAGTGGAGACATCTGATCCTTGAAAGTTGTGTTTGCTTTAACAAAATGACTCTCATAGGGTTGAACCTGCTTATTCATAAAATAGCTGCAGTGACTAACGTAGCCAGTCACAAAACACCAATTTAAAAGGTGATGAGATGTTCTCTGCCATATTCTTTAGATCCCTCTCCCCTCCATGCTCCTTGCCAATCTCCAGCTTGATTCTGTCCTTTTTTCCAGGTTGCAACTGTCCACCATTTTTATTTTCCAACAGTAACTATGGACCCCACTCTTTAAAAAAAATTAAAATGTCAGATGAGGCATGTACCAAGGGAATTACTTGTTACACTTAAAAGCTGACCATTTTTTCTTATGTTCCCAATCTAATTAGAGACTATAGCATGGAAAACAATGCAAACATATCATGCAGTTTTCCCAGTGAAAACCATCTGTTATGCTGTTATTTGCTTTATAGATACTATTCATTGCAAACTATACCTTTGGAAACAAATGACAGTAACTGGGTGGAGGGTGGAGGATTTTGACTAATAAAGGAACAAGAGGAAAGGATAAACTCCCTCCCTTATTGTATCCATAATATAACTTCCAGATCTTCTCACCACTCTCGCGCTATTTCTTGAACTAGTCAAGAGGTCTTCCATTTGTCATTTCTCAATGTGATTATTATACTGCAGAATATATAGTTGCTATTTTTTCCCATAAGTAAAACCAAGTTATTTTGTAATACCAGTTCATGACTTTTCTAGCATACCAGCAAATAGATTTTTAGGGGGATTGTCTGCACATGAATTCAATAACAAGATAATTAACAATATTTTTAAGAAAAGAAGTGAACAGTATTAGGTTAATGATACTAATGGTATCCTGTAAAAACATAGCCAACATTTATTTCCTGTCATTTGGGGCATAAATGAGCATAATAGTGTATGTAGAAAAAAGGAACCCATATGGGTTTGTGTGGATCTCTTACCTTTTATATCTCTGTGTACAATCATGTTGCTGTGAAGGTAACAGACTCCTTCAAGAATCTGCCGAGTGTATTTTCGAGTCACATTTTCTGTCAGTGCACCATAGGCTTTTAGCTGATCTTTGACAGAACCCTTCACAGAAAAAGCAGGAAAGATATATATTTATATTTTTTATATTTGTGCCTTCAAATCAGTCTTGACTCCTGGGGACTGCCTGGATAAATCCACGCAGTGCTCTTGGCAAGATTTTCGGAAGTGGTTTGCCACTGACTTTTTTCCAAGGCTAAGAGAGAGTGGCCCAAAGTCATCCAGCTGGCTTTGTGCTTAAGGCAGGACTTAGAACTTACTGTTTCCAGGTTTCTAGTCAGATACCTTTAACCACTACACGAAACTGGCTTTTTAAAGAAATTGAAGGGAATTAAAAAGTAAATAACTCTGCATCCTACTGAAGTCTGAGGTGGCTTACAACCACTTTCTAAAGAATCCATACAACCCTTACCCCTGGCATGTACTCCATGAAAATGCTCAGGGTCTTTTCTGCTCGGTCCCTCAAGCACCCATAATACTGAACAATCCGCTCGTGCTGAAGGTTCTTCAGTAGCTGAATCTCACATTCCAATGCGCTCACTTCCTGCAGGCATAAAAACTGCAGATTACCTTGGGAAAGCCATAGGACATTGACTTCTGCATAAATCCCACTTTCTAGTGGAAGTAAAATTTAGGCAATCTAAGGCTAATAAATTACGGGTTATTAGACTTCTTTTTCTCTCTCACCTCCTATGCATCTGAAATTAAATATTACTATTTCTTAAAGGACAATATGCTGACATGTCTGATATGGAAACGTAAGCACTATTTATAAACTGATCCATAATGAGGATAGTCTATAACATAACTGCAAAAATGGTCACTTTTAGGTAGTTGCCAAAACATTCAACTTTGCGTTCTAATTTGTGTATGGCATAACGTCCTAACTACAAATATGTGAGTGAAGAACATTTTGAAAACAAAACAACTCTGGCGCCTCACTCTGTTTTTTTCTCCAAATCTGTCTTGTAGGCAATATGCTCTTTTCTATGCTTATCTCATAGCTATCACCCTCTCTACAGCTATACTATTCAGCCCCACAGCAAGGTTGCTTTGAATAAAGCCAAGCAAAGAAAACAGACCTGCAAGAGATAAAGACATTATGTAATTATTTTTGTGGAAACTGCAAAGTCACTATCAAAGGATGGATTAAAAGCCTACAACAAATGTGTTTACATTGTAACTGCAAATTGCAATTTGGGATCTTGTCCCTATCAATGTCATCTCTGTCTCCAACCACAGGAGAGCCTCACATGCTGCCCTCCTCATCCACTCAAAACCATCTTTAATAACTAGATGCACATCAACATACAGTGGTGCTTAAAAGTTAGTGAACCCTTTTGAATTTTGAACCCCACACACAAATATGTAGCTTTGGATCATTTTCCTCAATAAATAAATGAAGAAGTATAATGTTTTTGACTCATTTGTTTAATTGGTTTCTCTTTATCTAATTTTAGGACTTGTGAGGAGAACAGATCACGTTTTACCTCATATTTATGCAGAAATACTGAAAATTCAAAAAGGGTTCACAAACATTTCACTGTAGCACTGTTTTTATCCTACTCTCAATGCAGCAGTTAGTATAAGGAAAGGAAGAGGAAGAAACAGAACCAAATGCCACTGCTAGGTGAGAAAAACAGGAGAACAATTGCAACAAGAAATACAACCCAAGAAATGCTAAATAAATGGCTCAATTGGGCCATGAGTGAATATCAAAGATCTGGTTGCAGAGTTTGCTATTATAGATCAGGGAAGTTGAAAGTGTGAACTGTGAACTGTTGAAAGGGTGATACAGAGGCATTTTAGTAACAATGTTTAGCCACTAAAGTACCTTGCTTGTTTCAGGACTGTCTGGGTCAAACTGGACCTGTTTAGCTGCAAGTTCTCTGCCTGTATCTACATCGTAGCACAAGTACACCCGACCAAAGGCACCTTGTCCGAGGAGCTTCCCTCGTAGCCAGTTGACTGGAGCACTTGGAGCTGTCAAACACAAGTCATTTTCCATTTATACTTCCATCCTGAGACTGACATCAATAGTACTGATTTATTTCAGCTTATTTAACTGCTAAAACAGCGAGAAAGACAGAGATGCTTCCCATATCTAAGTTACAACAGTCCAGTATCTCAGAGCTGAAAAGTGTGACATGTAAATATGTAACTTAAAATAATGCTGCAGTTAATTGATTCTTGCTAATTCCCAGGACAGTCACATCAGCATTTCACAAATTTTCTATCCCAATATTCCTCAAAGAACAGCTATGCCATATCAAGAGCATCTATCTCAGCATTCTTGCTAATGACAACCAGAAGCCCTAAAGAAGCTTCTAAGCAGGCTAAGCTGGCATTCTCAATTGCTTTGCCCTAGAAAAAAGAGGCACAATCTGTTCTTAATTATCAGCAAAAAAGTCAGAGACAAACTAACCCATAGATGTAAAATTTCCAGAGTTTCCCCCTGGAAATAATTGAAAGTTTGAGAAATACTGAAATATGTACAGCATTTCTTTATCAAATTTAAATCTATTTTATAATGCTCACATAATTAACTGTACAATTTATTTAACCTTATTGAAACCTGGTACACTGAACTACAAACACAACTGAATTCCAGATACATAGAACAACAACCCTCACTGTCCCCTGCCAGCTGACTGCAAAAATGAGAATTATAATCTACCACATCTAGAAGGTGTTAGGTTGAGGAGGTTAAATTATTTTATAAGTTATAAATAATTGTTTACAATGACAAAATTGTCCTATCTAATGTAATTCATGAAACTTACTCCCAGCTAAGCTTGTATAGGAATGCAATTCTCAAATGTTTTGTGGAGTACATCTGCTCATTAACGTAATGTTCAATCACCCTTATGTGTTTGTAGGCCTGCAGCCTCACCCTGTATAAGCAAAGGAGGGATAGATATAGGATGCTGAATGAGTATCACTAAGTACGATCCAAGGTTACCACATTATGGCAAACTACACTTCAGAATTATCAGTGAATTATCACATTCAGCAATATTTTTTTGTTTTTGTATTCCTGTTGCACAGAATTTAAAGAATACTGTACTGAACTTTAATTTAATTTTATCTAACAGTTTCTGCATTGGTGCACTGGCTGGCCTAGGGATTTGCATTTACTATTTTTTCTGGTTTGCTTGCCTGAATTATTTTTATGCAATCCTTTACATATTTACCTGAGAGTAAGTTACCCAGAGGGTCTTATTTTGAGTAGAGAGGAGTAAGATTTTATTGTAAGCACAACATAAGTGGATTTTGGTAAATGTTCTATTCTATTTAGCTAATGTCCTTGCATTTTTTATCCTAACCTCTATAATGCTTCCCACTGAAAACCCCTTCCCCCACTGGAATACGGTCTTCAGTCTGAAATAGACTCCCCATTCTTAGCCTATGGAACATACAGCAGTGAAAACAAAAACAAAATTTTAATGAACAGAGCCTTTCCATAACAAGCTTTCCATCTATTATTCCAAAAGAGAAAACACCTCATATAAATGTTGCTTTTCCATAACCATGCAAAATTTCCACGTAAAAGTTTGTTCAAAAAAAGCAAAATTGCATATTTTTCTCAATCCTTGTATCTCTAGAGCTATTGCTATGAATTTTATTCCATCTGTTAAAAAGTCAGTCTATTAATACAAGCAACAGAGCATCCTGCAGTAATCATTAGTAAATATTCCTGTATCTGGGAGTATCAACTTACATTTGGTTGGGATGTTTCTCTCCTGCACAGTGAGGGTATTCTCACTATCAGCACTCCACATACGTCCACAGGTGTCAAGATACTGTACTGTCAGGCCAAGGTTCTCCCCATTGGTGCTTAAGGAGCGGCTTGATGGTACTAGTGTGAAGAGGTTGCCCTGTTGGCGTCGAATGCGGGGAAATGTCCTCCGGCCTGAATAGGTAACAAGTACCATGAAAACGAAACTTAAATATCCCAGTCAACAGACTTGATACAACGAAACAGGGATGGGACTAAAATTTTGAAATATGAAATATTCAGGATAGATGAAATCAAATGTAATTGTTTGCTATGCAAAGGAAGAGTAAAAGTGAACACACACTGAGCAATTCTACCTTAGAGTGTACAGACCAATCTTGCATTAACTGTGCGTCATATGTATTGGCAGGTGTAGGGGAGGGAAGGGAAGAAACAAAATCTTTTTGCTGGTAAAAAAATGTGTTTCTTCACAGAATCATCCATGAATCAATTTAATTGCCCAATAAATTCTGAATATAAGCACTGTTTTAGAGGTAGCAATATTTGCTCTTAAGGTATCACTTTCATCCTCTTATAACCCCAGAACAGTCAGGAGCTCACAATTGGAATTAACATAGTCCCACTTTCCTAACTCTCTTTCCTTTTTATTTTTTTTTGAGTAAATTCACTGCAGTAAAACAAGGAGATAAAGTTGTTTTATTAGTACAATTTTTCCCTGCCGCCTCCTCCTAGTTCAAGCTATTTAAAGAAGGATGAAGGGGAGAAAAGGGGTTGGCAACTAGTGAAGCAGACAGCTTCTATAGAGAGTATTGTGAAGTGGTAATCCTATTATTAAGATTAAAAAGGGGGTACACACCCACCATCATTGTAATCTTTGTACTGCATAGAGACATGGTAACGCCGAGGGTATGTCCCACCCTTCTCAGCTTTGTCAAAGATTTGATTCTCACGATCTAGGATAAAGAGGCAAAAAAGTTACATTATCAAACATGCATACAAAAAGCCCCTTTCAGGCAAATACATTTTGCCATAGGAGGTCTGAAGAGAAAAAAAGAAATCACTAACCTCACCATGGGAGGTGGGTGGGAGGTGGGAGGCTTGGCATGGGGGAATTCAAGGTTAACTCATCTGTCTATACAAACTGTGACAGTGACGAATGAATCAGAAGTACAGATGTGATTTAGTTCCTCACCAATTTCTACTACCCTACTGCTCAAAAGACAGGTGACTGCTAACAACTGATGGAAACATACTGACTGCACATTTACTGCACATTTTTCTTTAGCAAAAAAATAAATGCAGTAAATATACAAATGAAATAAGAAGGTTCTCTAGTTCCCTCCAGTTGCCAACAACTATCAGAGCAGATACCCAACTCACCTGAGAAATCTTGCCTATTATCTGGAAAGCTCTGGGCTCTGGACATGCAAGATTTTCGGAAAGAAAGGCTGTTTGGAAAAAGTGGGATAGGAGAATATAATGTTACAACTTACAAGGGCATGCCTTCCAAAGCACTTTTACCGTGTGTGTGTGTGTGTGTGTGTGTGTAATGTTTTTGTTACATTTTACATTTTTTACAAGATTAAAAAAAGTATAAAACTATTATACTATTATGTACGAGAAAAAAAAACACAAGAACTCAAAAATCTGCTTATGACATATCTGTTCCTCGTATTTCCCCCCCTCTGTGTTTTTAGTCTAGCTATATAGGCAAAAAGCTTAAATATTAATAGCTTAGTATTTTAAAGTTAATGGAGGGAAGTTGAAACATACTGCAGAGTTTCTATCAAAGAGGAAAATCTTTGTACAACTCTGACTTTAAACAGAAATACTCTCGAAACTGCCTGCTGTCAATACCTTTCTCCTGACTGGCTCAAGGACTGACAACTACCAGATATGGAGTTTTCAGCACTGCTTAAGGGATCCAACATCTAGAACAGAAGATTACAGAAAGTTATGTTAAAGTTAGTCTACTGTTGAAAAGACACAATTTAAAAAATTGAGTTGAGAAAACAGATTTTAAGCTCATTTAATTAGAACTGACAAAGAGTAATTAGGTGGGACTTTTCAAAATCAGTGCTCAATTGATAGCATTTCCATCCATTGTATTAGTGGAAATATCACAAGTAAGAAAAACATAGCCTGTAGGTAGCAACCATTTTGATACCAGAGCCAAGTGTTTCTTCACCA
Source organism: Python bivittatus (assembly GCF_059951505.1). Taxonomy (NCBI): domain Eukaryota; kingdom Metazoa; phylum Chordata; class Lepidosauria; order Squamata; family Pythonidae; genus Python; species Python bivittatus. Next base: position 5,797,782 of record NW_028277028.1, read on the forward strand.
GTTGTTTGAGGGCTGTGGGGCTCACTTATGCACGTCCACTTTCCATCCATTTCTCCTACATACACACATTCTTCCAGTCAATGTTGCTAAGAGAGAGAGAGGAGGAGGAGGACTTCTTCTTCCCTCCCAGCATCCTGCACGGAAGTACTGAGTGGGCGGGAAGAAGACTGGTGGTTTACCTTGTCTCTCAACAACCTTGAAGTAATATCTCTCCTAGCAACAGGAGGGAAACGTTTTCTCCCAGCAGAGTGTTAGGTTCTGAATGACAGTGGACTTCAGAAACCTAGAGGCTTCTTCCTGATAGCAATACAGTCCAAGATTGCTGGAGGGAGCCCACCCCTTCCAACCATACTGACCAGGATCACTAGGAGACATATAAAAGCAAAACAGCAGATCATTGAATTCCTAATATGGGAATCCAGCCATTTTTGGCATGACATCCAGAGGGATGAAGGGAGTCTTCAATATTGCTGTCTATTATAGAGTTAAATTTTCCCATTATAGGTAATTGTGGAAGCTGTTTTGATTCTTACCTCTAATTGATAATATTGATCAGCTGGCTTATGGAGAAAATGGAAGAAACCTAGAGCTTGGCAGGACCTCCCTTTTCTGAAGCTAATGACATATGGATTTCCTAGTTGTGATGTAGCCAACATCCCCCAATTGCAATATACAAATGGTCCCCAGCATGTCAACACTTCTATGAGGAGGCAGAGAATCAATTCCTGAAGCTAAGGTTAAAGCATGATGTTCAGTAAAGTTAATACTCTAAAACACAGCTTTTATACACACACACATAGACCCAAGGGTATTTGCAAATATACAACCATGCACGAAAACATTAAACATGTTGGGTATGGCCTGTAGCTCACTGGTAAGACAATTATGTGACATGCAGAAGGTCCCATGCTTGATGTCTGGCATCACCATATAAGGCGGTGTTCACTCTGAAGCCAAGGGCCTCATGTGGCTTCCTAAAGACTTGATTGTGGCCTCCAGACACTTCCCAAAGTTGACACTGAATTATAATTTTTAATGTAACAGAATGGGGAAATAGTAAATATGCAGGAAGCACTCATCTTAATTGTATTTAAGTAATTTAAATGAAACTAAATCCAATTTAGTTTTAGTACAAACTCCATCCACTTTCTGGAGTGAATGTGACTCCCAACACACTACCCAAATGCCAAATGCAGCCACTGGTGTAAAGAAAGAGGTACAACTGATATAGAGTGAGCTGCTGCCAGTTGGTATAAGTGGCTATACAATATGAAGCTAGATAGATTATTAGTTTGTCTTGAGCTGTTTGGATGTAAGGCAACTTGCTATGTAGCATACAAAAAGCTCAGCTGAGGAAATTAATGGACACTGCTGGCTGTATTTTTTTAAAGAATATTTTTATCTGACTTTTGTATATTGATAAGTGTATATTGTATAAATATTTTTATGCTGATAAGTTCCTTGTATTTTAAACTTACACTTTGTTCATTGGTCTCTGGTATAAATTCTCCTTCACTATTTATGCTGGTATAGGACCCCTGGCGAGCTATTCGCTGCTGTCTCTCTGGGACATATCCTGGTGGAGGTGAACTTCGGCCTGTATTCTGAGAGCCTGAAGATTTAATAATGCTTATTAAATGGCTGCACAAGATAAAGGACATCTGAAAAGAAATACATTAGTTCTTTGCTGAAGCACTTCAAACAAAACACAAGCACCATTGCTAGTATCAAAAGATGCAAGGCCGATGGCATTTGGACCAACATTAGGAATGTGGCCCGAATAAGGTCCATAATGGATTTTACAATAAGAGAAAGGCATTTGAAAGATACTGTATGTGTGATCCATCTGATGGTATCATAAGCAAACATTTTGACAATGCAGAGGGACACGACTTTGTAAATGGAAAAAGAGGAAATACGCAAATAAAAAATACAAGAATCAAAGTCTGAAAGCACCCTCTGCCTACCATTATGAAAAACGACCTGAAGTATTTATTTAACTTCTTAATGAACTATCTTCTTTTCACATTATGTTACCAAGCATAGTAAATTAACTAGATTTCTTTATCAAACAAAAAGCATGATGCATCAAATAGAGAATGAATGTTTGTTAAATACTCAAGGGCTCAATGACCAAAATGTGAGGAATAACAAAACACGGCAATGTCTTCTTGTAAATACCATATGATTTTTTGGGGTAGGGAGGAAAAAACATTCTCCCATTCAGCTATAAATTCAAAGGAAAGAGAAAAACATTTGTAGCAACAGCATTTCAAATCTCTCCTGGCTAAAAGAAAGCTACATGTGGCCTCCCTTGTATCACTAAGGATCCTGATCTGTCTGATATTTGACCTCATTTAAGGGGAAATTCTGCTGCTCCAAATAGGGGTGAACGGAAAGGGGAGAAAACCTGCAACAGGCCTTCTGGAGAGAAGGACACACTTGTCAAGCACAGCACTGTATAGAACAGATTGTTGAACTAAGCTCCTGAACAACTATAACAAGGAGGGAAGCAAAAAGAGGCATAATCAGCTCAATATGTAATATAGTTTCCTCATGACATAATAACATCTATTATATATTTAAATAGTAATGACTTAATATTTTATCAGATAAAGGACTTATAGATAATTTAATCACATCTTTACTGTTAGCACTGTATTTCAACATTTTATGTGTGGCATCTAACAAAGTCCACTTATGGGGCAATATAAAAATAAAATAAGCCACATCTTTTGGCTGTTTAATGTTCTTCCACAGCAATCGGTACCCTATTGATTAATGTATTTCATTTCTACTACTTCTCTGTTTTTGATTATGTGAAAACAGAATGAAAAAAGAAATGCAGAATTTATCACACAAGGGAGGAAGCAGGATATCTGGATAAAAGTGTAAGAAAAGGATTATATACATAGAATTGTTCAGAAGCTAGATACATTTGGGCAGCCAATAGCAGGATATGAAGACAACAGGTTTCCCCATTCTTTAATCTCCAGTAATTGATATATAGCTTTTGAAAAGGAATTTCAGAGCAAGGGACAATTTAGAGATTGTAAGCCACAAATCAAAAATGTTGGCAGAGCTCGGTATTATTTATGGTCACTAATTCAGTGGTGGACTAGTACTACTCACTGATGGACAGGTGTCTGCTTCGGGTTTCAAGTGGCTGGTAGGCAGTATTTACATCTCCCGTGGATTGGGAAGTTTTGATTCTGACTTGCTTTGGCATCCCTGAATGGGATGAGAAACTGATCTGTTGAAAACAAAGTGAGACCAGTAAGATTTAAGCAACTTGGGGTTTGAAGGTTCTAATGTTTTAGTTTAAAAACAATGGCAATGGAAAAGAGGAGAGCATTATCAATCTGTTAACTAAGTCAAAATGGTTATTCCTACCTGTGCCAGGGGGTTAAATTATATAATGTGGTGGTAAATTCAAAATATTAATTTTGGGCTAGACAAATACTGAATAGGAACTATAGTTTGAGTACTATGGAAGTCTTGAACTGAGTTACAGCCTACAACAGCTTGTCAAGTACCTGCTGAGACAATGGCTCAAAATTTTTACAACGGGGCATGTGCATTCTGAGTGCAGAACCTGGCATTTACTAAGGATTCATCACTGTAATATTAATTAAAATTAAAGAGGGATATATTCTTAGCAAAGATCCCATGATCTTTGTATCTTTTATTCTACTAAATATAATGGTATCTAGATCAACTCAAAGTGAACTTCAAAAGGACTTTGAAACAGAATTCTCAGTACTTTAGAGTCTATACAAAGCTCAGGCTCTAAATTTATCTGAATTTGGAAAGCACTAGTAGGGGCAATTGGCAAACTGACTGTAGCCCTTACAATTTAAAAAATTGCATTTTTTCAATAGCAAGGAAAAACTACCTTTTTAAATAGTGAAAGATATGTAATCAAATGCTAAATCTGAAAATATTTTAGCATTTATAAATTATTTCCACTATGACAGGAGGAATTAACCTGGTACCCTTCAGATATTTTGGATTACAACTCCCATAAGCCCCAAACTTAATCAATGTTATTAGCACACTTTAAAAAAATGAATGAAATCAAATCAATGCATTCCATCATATAGAATTAACAGTTAAATTATTAAATTATTAAGAGACACCAGGCTAGAAACCAGGAGATTGTAAGTTCTAGTCCCTCCTTAGGCATGAAAGCCAGCTGGGTGACTTTGGGCCAGTCACACTCTCTCAGCCCAACTCACCTCACAGGGTTGTTGTTGTGGGTAAACTAGGAGGAAGAAGAAGTATTAGGTAAGTTCGCCGCCTTGATTTATTTATAAAAATAATAAAGGCGGGATAAAAAGATCTAAAAAAAATTCAAAACTTAATAAGGCTTTAAATATATATGCTTGTATGAACTAAACATCGCAATGCACCCTGAAGATGATGGGAGAACAGGGAAGGAGGACTGAAAATCAGTCAATCACTCAATCACATAAACAATCAAAGCAATACTTGAAGTAGAAAATATTTTCCTTGCTTTCTAGCTGGGATTTCATACAGTGCCAGTATCTTGGGGTTTCTTTTATTGCAACCTGAAATATATTTACAAATAGCTTCAAGATGAACAGTCAGTGAGTAGAAATAGGATGGAAGCACAGGAACTTATTCTTGTGATCATATTTGTTTCTGCTTTGAGCAGAGCAGGCAAAAATCTTACAGTGGATATTAGTTAATGACTAATACTAGGTTATAATAAATGTGAGACTGAAGTAGATTACATTGCTTTTACTCACATGGTTTTTGTCCTGAGACAGCAGTAATATTCTAAGGCTTTTCACATTTGAGCTTCGGTCTAAAAGATCTACTGCCTTATCAAGGTCATCTTGACTTTTCAAGGGAATAGATAACTGCAAAGAATGAACAGCGACACTCAATTAGTAAAGATTAATTCCATTTTAAATCCTATATAGCACAAAGGAATCAATATTGAGAGAGCAAGACAAAACTGACTCTTAAACTGCTTTAAGCTGTATATGCATTTGGATTAACCAGAATTTATGTAAGGAAAGCATATATAAGCTACAAATGAGGCTATATTACTCCTTCAAATATATTTCAGACTGTATTTATTTTGCATGTAGGAAATAATCCTATTATTACCTTTTGAACATAAACTACTTCTACATGCATTTCCCCAACTGATCTCCAGAAAACCTTCTATTCTTCTGAATTTATTTTAAAAAGAATGTGGAAGAGAGATGGAGTTAATTTTAATACTTAACATCAGTTTAGCAATTTCAAATTTTCAAGCTGGTTTCCATGTATTATCCAATTATAATTCTTTCAACAAGTGAAGCAGACTTCTCCAACCTGACACCCTCTGTACTGGCTGGGCTACACATGCTAGAAGGGAATCTGGCAGATGAATTCCCAACACATTCGGAGGACATCCAGTTCAGAAAGGCAGCTGCAAACTGACTCATAATGTAGATCGTATGATTCCAATCTCCTCTACTTCTTGAAAAGGAATCATTAAGGTATTGATCCTTTCAATTGTTCTATTTATTTGTAAATTAATTATTCTTTTTGGTAAAGTTCCCTTAAATGACAGTACCTTGTTTTTGACAGATACCTTAAATATAGTAAGTTATCTGTTTGCAAACCAGGAAGTGCAGTTATTTCAGACTATGTCAAGGTCAGTTCATTTTTTCCCAGAAAGCTGGAGCTATACAAACCATTTTCTAGAGTTGTGCATAGTATATGGAGGGGTGGTTTTTGGGGCTACATTCTCACATTGTCTGAGCAAATACTTATATGTACAGAAGATACTTATATTGTGATTGCTCCTGAAATGAAACCATTTACTTCTGAGTGGTTTCCACAGCCTATTGTTTTCACTTTATTTTTTTGTTGGAACTAAGCCTAACCCTTTTAGAAAGGAATAAGAAAGACAATATTTGGTGCAAGTTATTACCTCATTATTCATGTAGTAGAGATCCAGCGGCTGACCAAAAGCTGTTTTCACTTTCTGCTGGACATCTTCATAGCGGACAGGCCGAGTAAAGGGGATAATTCTGGAAGGGACACCAAAATACTGATTATGGCAGCAAAATGGGCTCTACGCAGTTCATGCAACAAAACAGTTTGGACAGTGTATCAAACATTTTTTCTCCTTTCTCCTAAATTGTTAATGTAACCAATCTTTGCTGATATTCATAAATTCTGTCTACATTATTTGTACAAGTAGTCCCCGGTTATTGACGGTAATTGGGACCAGAATTTCCATCGCTAAGTGATATGGTCGTAAAGTGTGACGTCACGTGACCGCGCCACTTAGCGATGGCAGTTCTGGCACTTCTGGTTGCTATTGTTAAGAGAATTCTGCAACGTCGTTAAGCGCGATGTCATGTGGTTGCCATTTGTGACCTCCAGTTGGCTTCCCCATTGACTTTGCTTGTCGGAAGCAAGCAGTGAAGGTCACAAATGGTGATCACTGCAATGTCATAATTGTGAGCTGGTTGCTGAGTGCCTGGATTGAGATCACATGACTGTGGGGACACTGCAACAGCCAAAACTTCAAGGACCAGTCGTAACTACTACTCGTTCAGCACCATCGTAACTTCGAACAGTTGCTGAACAAGTGGTTGTTAAGTGAGGACTACCTGTATAGTGACAGTTTATTCCTTAACAAATACTTCACACATTGTCTCTATAAAGCAAATCCAGACTGGACGGAGGCAGTCCCCTGGAAAAGGCAGTTTTGAGAGATCATCCTTTATATCAGATATACAATTAACTATGCCTACTCAGCAAAGATAACTAGCAACTGGTTATTTAAATGATAGCAATTCCTTTCAGAAGCAGTAAACGACTCATACTCATCAAGTCATTTAAAAGGAAACTAGGGAGTCTTGGAATTACATGTCCTATCACTAATATTTTCTCTCCATGTGAAATTTCAGAAAAAAGGTGGAAGGCGGCTTGAAAGAACATAAACAAATTATTTCTTACTACCATGAGCTACCACTGAGTTATCACAATAGAAATCTCAAGATCCATGAGATAATGGAAAAATGTTTATTTCCCAGAGTCTAAATGTAACAACATTTGTCAATGCTCAACCTTTTAATCAGCTTTGTACCAAATGAGAGGTGAGATCAAACAATACTATTCCATATGAACTAAGTTTTTCATTGTTTTAACAAAGAATGTTAGAAAAATGGAAGAAAGTTAAATAATTTTAATAGTGTGACATATTTAGATATTTCTTTAAATGGGCTTTTATACATATATAAATATAATTTTAGTGAGAGAGTTTTCTTAGTTGCTTTTAGGTTTTTCCCCTTTTTCCCATTTCCTAGATCTTCTTTCATAGTTTACTATATTTTGGCTACTTTTTTCCCTCACCATATAACTTTTTTTGTATAACAGGTTGTGTTTCTTTTTTAAAATTATATAGTTAATATAATAGCAATATACCCATATTTCCATTTAGGTATATATAATACTACCAAGTTTTTTTTTTAGAAATATTAATTGTAGTGTTTTTGAAGTTTAACCAAAAAGCAAGCAAGCAAGCTCACATTCTACTTGGTTTCTTTACAGAATCACTTCAGAAATTTAGGGGACTCCACCTTGGATTCAGTTATTTATGTAATTTTTAATTCTTTAATCGTAAAAGTAAAAACAAGAATTTCATTAAAGATCAGATTCAGCTTAAACAATGTAACAGAAGTATATCTGAAATGCAGTAAGAAGGTATGTAAAAAGAAAAAGCCAAAGACTTACCGCCTTTCCCCATTATGTTCAAACTTTATCCTGATGTCACTCTGCCAAAGAAAAATTATTCATATTATCTGTAGAACGTTTTGATAATGTTTGCTCACTTTATAATAAAATTATCAAAGAGGATTTCCAAGAATACATGTTTATTTAAAGGCAACTGACTGTAGACCTCATCTCTCCCGTCTCTGTCGAAAGATATTATTCTTTATTCTTTATTTATTTTATTATTTAAATTTGTTAGTCGCCCAACTCTGGGCATATAGAACCAAAAACTAATAAAAGCAATTAAAACCTAAAATCATACAGACAGCCCAGGCTAAAACAATTTTTACAGCAACAAGAAACCACAACAGGGCCCCAAAAATACATTAACCCCAGGTCTGGGACCAAAGCCAGGTTTTAAGAGCTTTCCAGAACCCCAGAAGAGAGGATGCTGTCTGTAACTCAGGGATGTTTGTGTGCATGTGTGTGTCTGTTTCAGAGGGCAGGGGCCAAGATAGAGAAGGCATACTTCCTTGGGCCCCCAAGATGACAATGTTTAATAGAGGGGATGTCAAGCAGACCCGCTCTTCCAAAATGTACCAGATGGGCAGAGACAATTGGAGACAAACAGACCCTCAAATATTCAGGGCCTAAGTCATGCAGGGCTTTATAGCTAATAACCAGCACTCTGAATTGCACTTGGAAGTCAACTGGCAACCAACGCAGGTTGCGTAGCAGCAGTGGCATATGGGCATACCAAAAAGCATCCGTTATTGCTTGCACCACTGCATTTGAACCAGCAGCAGCTTCTAGATGGATGAGCAGCCCCATGTAGAGCACACTGCAATAATCCAGTCATGAGGTGACTAGGGCATGAGTAACTGTCTGAAGGGCCTCTAATCAAGGAAAGGGCATAACTGGCACACAAGATGAACCTCTGCAAAGGCCCTCCTGGCCGCAGCTGCCACCTGCTCTTTGATTTATGATTCGATTAACTATCATCAACCTAATCCACAGCTCTGAAAAGTGTTTGATACCTTCTTGGCCAGATGAGCAAAAGACACCACTACTATCAACAATTGTCTCCAAAAATGCTCCCCTAGCTTTACATTCCTTGTAAAATCCAAGTAGTTTACTGCAATGTGCATGGGGCAGTTCTTGAAGAGCATCCAGAAGCTGTAGCTGATTCAGAATGTGGCAGTGCTGGCAATTATAAGTACACTTTGGTGCAGTCATATTACACTTTTGCTCCATGAGCTGCATTGGCTTCCAATGTGCTTCTAGATGCAATTCAAGGAGCTGGCTGTCACTTATAAAGCCCTTCATGGCCTGAGACCAGGTTATGTGTGGGATCACCAATGATTTCTACCCATCCTGTAGATCCAGGAGGAGAGGCATGCTATGGGTCTTGTCAATTAAAGAATGTCACCTTGCGAGACTCAGGAAGCAGGCCTGCTGTTTGAAACACTGTTCCCCCCAAGATTAGGTTGGTTCTGACCCTACTGGCTTTTCAGAAAACCCCGAAGCCATTGGATGTGTTCCCAAGGATCAGAGTCAGATTGTTAGTTGGAGCCTGTTGTTGCATAATATGTAGTAAATTGGTTTTGTGCCTTGGCTGTCATTAATGTTTGATGTTATAATATTACGTTTTTAATTATGTTAGCTGCCCAGTCACTACAGTGAGACGGGCAGCCACATAAATTGAATGAATGAATAAAACCCTGCATTTTTCTTTTAATAATTAGTTCTATTAAGACAGAGCACTGAATTTTCTTTTGAAGTATCTCATATATTTGCTCCTGGATATAACACAAGGTCTGAACCTGAGGTATACTTTTCTATTTGGAGAAATCCAGAAAAATGCTGTTCATTTTAGTTCTTTCAAATTAAAGCTACTTGCATACTGTAACTGCTACACCAGTGACTGAGCAGTAAACTATTGCATTGACTTTTTAGCTGACTTTGAATAAATATTTAACTATCAGCACTAGAAGAGAAAACAAATTTATTTACCTGTGCCTTTTTTTCCTCTACTGCATGGGTACTTTGTTTTGTTATCATAAGGTTGCTTAGGAGAGCTGGGTTGCTAGCACTGTGTTTTTTCTTAAAGACAGAGAGAGAGAGGGGAAAAATATCTCAATTATCTATTTAAAAGAGAAAAAAACAAAGTTGTATGATATGTGGATCAGAAGTGTGAGGGTGTAGAATGGATGGGTATGTTTATGAAAAGACATAAAGGTATATTGGTAGGAAGTATCTGAGTAAGGAGAGAGAGAGCGGGATGGAGGGTATGGACATTTCTGTGGAGGTATTTGTGGACAGAATGGAGCAATCAATATCTGGAATACTGTCCCATCATGACAGAAAAACTTGAGCAGAAGCTCAGTTTCAGAATAGACAAGCTGAGTTGTCTCCAAACAAAAAACAATCCATGTACAAGAAGTGGTTGGCATTTTCTCTTAACTGCTTGTCTCTTTGACTAGATCTTGAGGCAAAGGGCTCAGCAGTCAAAGAAGAGCTAATCTGTGAATAGTTACAGTAAGGTATATAACTTTTCTCAAGGCAGGAGCCACATTTCATCTTTGAGTAGGGCACTGGGGATTGAGGGCACAATAAAAACAGAACGTGATTTAGTTTAAACCCAATTAAATTAAATTAGGTAAATGCAATCAACATAGTGGAAATAGTCTGATATAGTCTGGTTAAGGTGTTGGGCTAGAAACTGGGAGACTGCAAGTTGTAGGCTCCCCTTAGGCATGAAAGCAGTTGGGTGACTATGGGCCTGTTACTCTCTCTCAGCCCAACCCACCTCACAGGGTTGTTGCTGAGGGGAAAATAGGAGGCAGTATAGTATATAGTATTATAAATACTGCAGTGTAATACTATACGATGTAATACTATATACAACAGTATATAGTATTACAAATATAATAATCAATTTAAAACATTTTAATTGCAGCACTACCAAAATCTAAATCAATATCAAAATACTGTCACTGCAAATAACATTTTTTCACCTAAATAAAGGTCCTCAAAAAGAAGTTTTTAAAGGGCCTTTTTAAACCTCAGGAGATCTGACTCCAATTGTAGTTTAAGAGACAGTCAATCCCAAAGAGTAAAAACTAGATGGGAAAAAGATCTGAAACAGAGATGACCATTCTGATGCAAGGGTAAAATAAGCAACCTAGTTGCATGAATGAGCTGAGTGCACAGGAATATCAATTGTATACATGTTATGACCTGTGGTTATAACAATAAACTTATTTACTTACTTACTATATCAGTTGTAATCAAGTTATTCAAGTGGTGTTTCTATATGCATGGCCCAGAAAGTCAGCACAAGTAATTTAAACTGGTATTGCTGACCAGAAACCAAGCCAAGATTGATGAAAAGAAGACATAGGGATGAATCAGGAAAGGTCAATGACAACGCAGACTATGCTATTCTAGATCTGAATCAGAGGACAGAAACCAACAAATTACTGCAATACTGCAGTCCAGGTGAGATGCCATCAATGCATGAACTAACTGCTTAGCTATTTGAATAGTAAGAAATGAACAGATTCTCTGTATAGTCAAAAGATGAAATTAACATGTTATTGTAATTTTGTCAATGACAGGCTTTAAATAAAGTTTCTTATCAATAAGAACTTCCAAATCTTGTACTACATCTACAGCTTATAGACCTGAAAGTAAATGAAGCAAGAGGCGAAGAGGAGGATAATCAGGATTAAAACCAGTAAGCTTGGTTTTGGAAGCAGATTGCCATTGCCTCCTTCTTAGAGCTGACAAAGAGTGACTGGGCCAAAGTCACACAGATGGCTAAGGTAGAAGTAGAATGTGGGCTTCCTCACGCCTACTCCAGCATCTTAACCATTAGACCAAACAGGCTCCCAATATCCTGAGAAACAGCCACCGATAAATATAAAGTCTGAGAGCAAAAACCCTTCTACCTAACTGGAAATGTGTGATGGGAAATATAAGACTGAAACCAACAAAAAACTGTATTGTCAATGTCTAATGAATTCAATGTTGTGATGAAGGGTGGAAATGCCACAAACAATCCAGCAGGGTCATGTGATAAGACCTCACCCCTTGACACAGTCACTTGTCCACTGAAGCCTTCAATCATACTTCTTAAGTATTAAGTGTGGCTTCTGGCTATCAAATGTTGCTCATCCTTGCTCTAGAATTACAGAAATTTTTGAATAAGTCCACTATGAACTCATCTACTCTTCCCAATTTCTTGAGATTTATAGAATGTAGGAGGCTAGGACAACATAATTGCTGTTATAACCTTGAACAGAAATGGCATAGCTATTACTTGATCATAATACATGAGAGTAGTATTATCTCTCTCTCTTGAATTACCTTTGATAATGCCCTCCATTTGGAAGGAAGTACTGATAGAATCTTTGGGTTCTCCAAAGCATCCAAGGGAGAGTAAAATATGTTGCTGAGATTGCTAAGAACTCTTGAGTCTAACTGCAGAAAGGTAATATGAATGGAGATAGCTCCTGAGCAATGTTTCTACCAGCCAAACATATGTAGGATAAACAAGGTTACAGTTATCAGGAGGGTATTACCTGTCTATTGGAATGTGGAGAATCTTTGTTCTTCATGCTATCAAAACCAGACAATCTGGGACGTCGGCTCATTTGGAGGGCAACCAAGTCCTTCATGATAGAATTCAAAGCCTCCTGTTCATCTGAAACAAAAAAAGCAAGTATTTCCAATGAGTGGCCAATTTTTGGAGGGAAAAGATTGCTCCCCCTTCCTCCCTTTGTTTTGCATATTATTTATTACAATTATATATACTCTGACTTTAGAGTATAACATTCCTCCCAAAACAGCTGACAAGCAACATAAACAATATTATTTTAACAAAAACCCTCTTAAAGGACATTTCTAATATCTACATGTCCAATGAGCTACAGTGACCCAATCTCTCCCCAGATTAGCTAAGACCATTTTTAACTTCTCTCCCTTCTACTGCTCGCATTGTGTCTAGCTATTACTAAATTATACTGCTTCTTCCTTTTCAGTGCTATTAAGATCTGTCCTTTAAAATCTCCTGGAGAAGATTTTATCTAGGTCTGGTATGGAAGCAAAGGCCCAGCACATATGCTTTCTAATATTAATACAACATCCAAAAATTTGGAATCTTACAATCTGTGAAGAACTTCACAACTTGGAGCGATAAGAAAAACATTACTATGTACTCATAGAAGAATACTAAAAGTAGGCTTAAATTAGTCATCTCTCAGCCTTTGAATTAGCTTTGTACTGAAAAAGAATTAAGAAGGAAAAGAGAATCAATATGATTCTATATGACCGAGGTTTAATTCACTGCTTATGCAATTTTAATAGCCTGAAATATTTTCTTAATTTTTTAAAAATATATATTTAGAATTAGATATAATTTAGGTACACATTTTTTGTCTCTGAGTTGTGTGTAGTTTAGTTTTTGTTTTTTATGTGTTTTTTTTTTTAATTTTATAGAGTTTTTGTTTTCCTTTTTTTCTTCCCTGGGTACTTTTTGTATAGGGTTTTTTCTCCACTCACTAAATAGCTATTTTATATAATAGGTTAGGTTTCTTTTTTTAAAGTATATAATATTTTATACAATGGTGACATAATTATATTGCCATTTAGTAGAACTACAACTTTGCAAAATAATAACAACAACAACATTAAACTTGTATCGCTTGCCAAAAGCCTGAGTGAAGGTCACAGGTCTTCTAAACAACAGCAGAGTAGCTCTTCAAGCAGGAGCTGTGAGTCCAGGAAAACCACCAAACTGTGTACTAACCTTGAAGGGGAAAGTCCTACCCCATCCAATGTCAAAGATGGAATATCTCCAGATGTGGATGGCTCAAATACCCACATCGACTAATGTGTCTAGATAAAGGGTTCTCCTCAGCTGCAGACCAACCACTGTCTCAACAACCTTCCCCAAAAAGGGAAGGATGGAGACTGGTGGGAAGTTGGGTCCAAGAACAGCTTCTTCAGGAAGCGGTGCAACACCACCTCTTTCAAAGCAGGAGGTGCCATCCTCCCCTTCCGAGAGGTTGACACCACTGCCTGGACCCAATCATAGGTCACTTCCCTGGCCGCTTTTATAATACGGACAGATCCAGTAAACAGGTAGCTGAGCTGACAGTACAGAGAACCCTGTCCATTTCCTTGAGAATCTCAAGCTCAGACTCATGCCAGATCACTCCTCCAGACCATCCCCCAGGCACCTCAACCTGCTCTGCCCAGTCCACCTCAGACCAAATCTGAGCAATTTTATCTGACAGATAGCCTGAATAATCCTCACAGGGTCCCAAGAGAAGTTCCAAGGGGCCCTCCCTACTAATAGGGACTGGGCTACCCTAAACAGAACCACTGGATGGCTATCAGCAGATACAATAAGGGCAGAGAAATATTGATGTTTTGCCACTCTTATTGCCACAAGGTAATCCCTAATACAGGTGTCTTCGCTTAATGACCACTTGTTCATTTTGAACTTACAAGGGTGCTGAACAAGTGGTAATTACGACCAATCCTCATACTTACATTGGTCACAGTGTCCCTGTGATCATGTGATCGTGATCTGGGCACCTGGCTTGCAATTATGATGTTGCAGCATCCCGTGGTCTCCATTTCCAACCTTCTTTGCCAGCTTCCTACAAGGAAAGTCAATGGGGAAGCTGGCAGGAGGTCACAAATGGCAACTATGTGATGTCCTCGCTTAACGACCTGTGGTGATTCACTTAACAGCAACCAGAAATGCTGGAATTTCCATTGTCAAGCAGTGTGATCACATGACAACATGCTTTATGACCGCATTGCTTGACAATGGAAATTCTGGTCCCAATTACTGTTGTTAAGTGAGGATTTCCTGTATTGGCTTTTACTTACGTTTAGTGAGACTCACTTTGAGTCTTCCTCCAGCAGTGTTCCAGGCATCTCTTCTTTATTTCCCAGAGCCCCTCAGTAAACCAAGGTGCACTCCGGAATTGGCGCACAGGAACAAGGCTCACAGGAGTGATACAATTCAAGGCCCCAGCCATCCACCCATTCCAGGCAGCACCTAGGGACTTGGCCAAATCACCAACCAGATCCTAAGGAAAAACCCCAAGCTCTCTCTTGGAACCTCACTGGGCCCGTCAATTGACAGGGGTGGGACGGTTGAATGGGCCCTGTCTCTCTGCAGGGAGGGGTGACCCAAGTGAGTCGAAAGGCAGCCAGGCAATGATCTGTCCATGGCAAGAGACTGATGTTAATGTCCTCCATTGCCAGATCACATCTCAACTGCCCTGAAGCAAAAAGCAATCTAATGTGTGGCCTCTGGTAAGTGTTGGGCTGTTGATGACTTGAGACAGGTCATGGTTGCCATGGAGGCCATGAGCTCCTGAGCCACCCCAGCTTCAACCTCACCACATGGCAAGTTGAAATCCGCAGGCACCAACAGCCTTGGGGACTCTACTGCCAACCCAGCAATGGAATCCAGCAGCTCAGGCACGGATGCTGCTGAGCAGCAGGGAGGGCAGTACACCAGCAGCACTCCCAACTGTTCCCTTAAGCCTAAATTCAACTAGAGCACTTCATAGATGGTTATTTGCAGAGTGGAACCCCTGAAAGCCTGTAACGACTCACGGATGACAACAGCCAGCCCTCCTCTCCTCCCTTGGGCTCTCAGCTGGTGGAGAATCTGAAAGCTGGGTAGGGACATTTCCAAAGGCAGAACCCCCTTCTCTGGGCCCAACCCCCTTAGGCCAATGGTTTTAAAAGAATATTAATTGCAATGTTTTCAATGTTTAATAAAATTATATTTAAAATGTATTTGGAGTGTTATTTTATGTTTTGTAATAAAAATTATTGTAAGGATACTTAACTATGTATGTTTATTTGTACTGCTACTTTCTTTGACATTTGTTTCCACACATACGTTACATAACAAAATAATACATAAGCTGATTTTTAAAAAATACATTTAAGTTGTACATAAAATGAATAATTTTACCATGGTATAGTATTGCTACCTCAATCACTTACGCTTCAGAGCTTGTTGTCTGCTTTTATTTATCAACACAGCCAGTTAGTGTATATTCAAACAATCTACAAGGGCCTTAGAAAGGGGCACTTGTGTATCCAGAAAGTTAAGAGAGATTCTATGGGAAGAATCCAATATTGTAAGATAAAAAAAATCATGCTAAAAAAAGCTACTATCTTAGGGTGGAAAATGTCCACTCACAACTAGCAACAAGGAAACACCCACTGCTATTTCATTTAGGTTTTAATGCTCTTATGTAAACTGATGATACGTACTACTTCTGTCACCTAATCACAGCACACAGATCTAAATAAACAGACCACAACCTCTGGCTATGTTGGGTAGCCACCAAACCAGAGGTGGAAGCTGCACACACCCTTCAGTTCAATGACAAATTAAGCCATAAGTTAGTTAACAATGCCTGCTTCCACCCACACAAATTTAGGAACAGAGAAAGCAAGTCATTTCTTGCTTACAAGAATGTCAAATTTATTTATTTTAATTTATAATACTTACAATCTGCCCCAATCCCAAAAGAGTCTGGATGATATACCACATCAAACAGAAAGGAAAATTTTAAAATAGCTATATTCAAATCAGTATTAAAAAAAGAGAAAAAAAGGATAAAATCCATAATAGGTGCCTATGATCAGTCAGCTGAGGCCAAAGGCACACTGAAATAACTTGTCTAGAGAATGTTTCATAAGGTGGGGCTATTAAGGAGAAATTCTGCCATCTTACCCCCATTTCATGAACCTCATGAGGAGAAACTTTCATCAGATCTCTTTTAATGACATGCAGGCTCAATTCTTGCAAGACACTGCCTGAAGTATCTTGGTGCTACACCATTTAGGGCTTTAAAGGTAATGACTAGCTCTATGAATCGGGCCCAAAAGCCACCAGCAACCAATGCAGCATTTTGCAAAAGCAGCTTCCAGGTCCATTTCCAACTGAGTGGTGATCAAACCATGAGTTCAAGAACTGAGGGTGTCCTGGCCAGGCAAGCTTCAACTGGTGCATCAACCAAAGCTGTACAAAGGCTCAACTAACCACAACTTCCACCTACTGTTTAAACAGAAGTCACAAGTTCCAAATCACCAGGTTTGTGAGGTGGAGGGAGCACAACCCCATCCAAAGTAACTACTGGGGTTGGTGCTATTAGAATGCCCAGATATTTACTGACCACTAGCAGTTCTGTCTTGGCAGAACTAAATCTGAGCTTGTATTATCGAATCCAGATCCTTACAACCTCCAGACACCAGTTCAAGGTTTCCATTTCCAATATTTTGAACTTGTTGATCCCCATTACATTTTTATAGGAAAAGAATGAGTAAATCATTGTGCTGTTAGAAATATAATTAAAATCATTATATATAATGTATTTTTGATGTCTTAAAGTTATGTTCTGAAAGAAGTAAATATATTTAATTCTGAGACAATTTAATATTTTTGGATCTCCATATTCTTTTTAACTATATACCTATTACATGGAAGTTGACAGCTGGACATCACTGTGCCCTTATTACTAAGAGATTAGTTCAACATTGGGAAGATAAGTAAAGATTGGGTAGAAGACATTATATTGCCTGCAATTTATGAACAAGTTATAGATGTAGATTATATGTTGACAATTGCAAAGAAATGTGGTCCTCCTTTATTGAAATGTGTAAAATTTTATATACATAATTATGAGAAACATTTACACATGTAATTGTTGTTCTTTATTGCTTTTTTTCTTTCACCAGTTTTATTTTTCTTTTTTGTTTTGTTTATTTAAATAAAGGCAAAAAAGAGAGACTTCCATGGCACTACTCGCTTGGTCCAGAGTGATGTATATTTGAACATCATCAGCCTATTGGCAATACCTCATCCCAAACAGACAGAACACTGTTCCCAGTGGTTTCATGTAGATGTTGAACAACATGGGGGAAAGCCTTGCAGGACCCTACACTGGAACTCCCATGGACACAAGCACATCTCTCCCAGGATCACTGACTGGAACTGCCTGTCCAGGTAGGAGTTAATTAAACAGTGTCCTTGACATCTAATCCTTGTCTGGGAAAGATACCATGATAGATGGTATCAAACATCACCAAGAAGTCTAAAAAACCCAAGAGCTTTGTTGTTAACCACTTAGAATCATGATTTTGAGGTGGGCAGCCATATAAATTGAATGAATGAATGAATGAATGAATGAATGAATGAATGAATGAATGAATGAATGGATGGGATATTAGATATATGCAAAGTTCATTTATCAAGTGCAAAAAGTGAAAGTTAAGATCAAATATTTTCTCTAAATCCAGAGAAACTGGCATATATAGCCTATTGAAAAATGTAAAAGAGTTGTAACTAACTAATATTTGGTTAATTTAAATGGAAAGTTTACTTATCATGTATCTTTTGACTGTGGACTTTGAATTTGTGAAGCGGAACCTTTTAAAAACGTATTGTGAGAAACAGGGAACACAAGGCAATATGAAATATTTTTTAAGGGGATATGACGATAATTGTAGGAAAATATTTTCTAACTGGCATTGTATTAAACAACTATGAATATAAATGCAATTTCATGCTTTTAGAAAGTGCTGATGTTGATGCTAGTTGAAAAGCTGCTCTGGCTGACTTCTGATTCATATAAAACTGAAATTAACATTTGCATAATAAAATATACCTTTGAAAAAATATTTCCTTATGCAGGTCAATTGGAAGATATATTGAATATGACTCATGAAATATCATGATCTAATTCAGCTTCTAGAGTAAATCTTTATGACTTTGGAAAGTTAATGAAGAAATGACTACAAATTAAGGCTTGGCAACCACTGAACAATGCAGAGAGGCAGCTTTTTTGTAAAGTGTTCAGTAGATCTAGGGAAATATTTCTGCTTTCTGCTGGAATGTTGTTGTCCAGGAAATGCTTTTCATGTTTTAAAAGCCACACTCCATTTTATATCATTGAGGAAAAAGGAATTAGTACTTACGAGAAAGTTATTGTATAGTATCAAGTTATTATTCTGGTTAACATTTACAAACCAGTTATTTATTTATTTATTTATTTATTTATTTATTTATTTATTTATTTGATTTCTATAGCTGCCCATTTCAACAAGTGACTCTTGGCGGCAAGAGATATTATTTGTTTTATAAAAGTGTTAACTAGATTTAACAAATGCTACTTGTAGAACTGGATGAAGAGAAAGTATGAAGCCAATATATTAGTACAAGAAAAAAAATGAACAAATTCATTTATTCTTAGAAATAAAATCTAGATTTATTTAAATGCACCTGGGAAATTATTGTAATTTAACACATTTTTATCATTAGAATTGTAAAAGACTGAATTGTTCATGAACAATTCAATACATATTTACTTAGATTGCTCCCATTTTATTCATAAGGCTCAATCTCAGATTATAGTTATATAGGCTTCTCCTCTTCACATAGTGGAACAATAACTGTTTTCATCAAAAATTTGAAACTGGAAACATAGAGAACTGGACTAGTAAGTAAGTTTATTGTCGTAATCACAGGTCATAATATATACTGTAACATACCATAAAGCACAATAAAATAACTTGTAGGATAGTAAGACTGTAAAATGAAATAATGAAAAGAATATTAGATATAAGTAGGTCAAAACAAGATAAAGCCAAAGCCTTATGAACTTAAGTACTGTATTTCTTTCTAAGTTTAAATGATAGCAGAGCAAAAATATCAACCTGGTTGCTAACAGTTCGAAACACATCTGCAAGAAGACAGTTAAATTGTTTGAGGTCTGAGCCCTCATACTGGTTCACACACCATCAATAATTTGGCCCTGATCTCATTGAAAATGGGGCAGTGGAGGACATAATGAATAATGTCTTCCACTTGACCAACATAACAAGGACAGAGACATTGTCTGACAGGGACCTTGCAAAATCTCCTTTCAAGACATGCTGAGGGCATGGTTTGCAGGTGAAGGGATGTAAAAGCCCTTCTCAGTGAGGTGCTGGTAATATTAACCAGGCACTGGAGAGGCTTCTGTGTTTTTATAGTCATGGTACCAAGATGAACATTTGGAAGACTGTACTGCAGTGGCGTCTTTATTAGTGTCTTTCAAAAATCTGATCTTTAATATTTCTTCTGTTCCAAGAGCTAAATTCTCCCAAAAGTGGTAGGGAATACATTTGTAGGATGGGTGACAAAAATTTCATCCACTGATTCCCAACTGTGTAATGGAGAAAACAGAGTTTGGCAAGGTGGGATTCTTGAAGGCTTTCTAGTTCCTTATAGTGCCCCAACAATGCAAGATGTATCCTAACAGCGACCCTACCTCCATCCTTAAATAAGCAGTGGAAGTGCCCTGGGGGAAGCCAAAGATCTTCCCTATGAAGTAGTTTTGGGTTCTGTCCTTTTGGAAAATACAAAGAATCAACCCACATTATTTGCTACCTGGGCTGCCTGGATGTAATCACTGTCTATCCAGTCCCATTGCTGTATAGTTCCTTTCATATCAGCTGAAATCAAAATTGATAACCTACCACTTGCTCTTCCATATAAACCCAATTTAGTAGCAGGAATGGTATATGAGCAGAATCCTGGGAGGGAAGAAGAGGAAATATTCAGGTACTATGTCTCCTGTAATAAAATGATGTCAAATTCTGACAAGTACTGTTCAAAACAGATATCTACCAATTTATTGTGCCACCCAGCAATATAGGTAGTCCCCGGGTTAAGAATGACTGGGTTACAGACGGTGTTAAGAATGGAGCCTACTGTAGCAAAATTTGAGTTAAATACACAACGATTCAAGTTAAATATGCAATGGTTTGAGTTAATTACACAATACTACTTATACAGTATTATACAATAATACTGTTCTGGCTTACATACAAATTCGACTTAAGGACAGATTTGGAAACGGAACTTGTTCTTAAACTGGGGACCACCTGTATTCCAAGGAGTGGCTTTTGTGTAAGCCATAGCCTTAGGAATGAGTCAATTAGTGGCATTCAAAACATTGTGTTCTTGCTTAAGTGCAAGAAGACATATTGATAATGTTATATTCTCATCAGAATGAGAATCACTGGCATACAGCAACTTTGTACTAGTTTCAATTAATTTGCTATCTCTGAACCTGGCCGGACTTGTAAGCTGGATACCTTGGTTAGTATATATGCTTGATACAGCAACTTCCTTTTGTCCTCTTTTCTGATCTAAGCCCTCAGATAGAATAGAATGGAGCAGACTGTCATTATCTGAAGCTAATCAAGATGGAATCAGTTTGTGCTGTTTCAGAGTAGAAGGACATGTGGACTTGCTGGAGTGCAAGTTGTTTTCCTTCTTTGGTGGAATTGTTTGATTGCAAACAACTTGCAACAGATTTAGGGAGTTTGCAATGATTTTCTGCAGAGTTGGTGTCAGATGAGAGGTCCAAAGATATCAGTCAATTAAAGGTTTTGTTGCTACTTGGGTAAACAGCAGCATTTGTTTCAATTCATCCAGTCTTCTCAATATTTCTTCTTGTATGCAATTTGGTAAGGCTTCAAAAGATTAATTTAAATTAATTCAAAATTAATCCTATTTCTAGAACTTCATCAGTGCCTATTTTTTCTTGCATCATCTCAGTATGATTATTGAGCAGTGTCTTGTCAGGTATGCCAAAGGTGTTGGGTTGCTCTGGTTTTTATCATTTGGCATGCTGCCCATAGTACAAGGCAGGAGAGTCTCTGTTTGAGGTGTTAAACCAAAGAGGGCAGTCCTTTTTCCATCTTGGAAAATGTGCAGTGGGTATATTTGAAAAGCAGCAAGAAAAGGTTTCATTTTAAGTAGCATGTAGGGGATGGTGGAATGATTAAAAAACAGTAAAATCTGTTTGTGTCCTGTCATGCTAGGAAGCCATTCGACAGACTGATCATATGACACTGGCATTGAAGAGAAGAGCTAAGTGATAGAATGAAGGCTCTTCTGGGAGACCAGTGTTCAATGTTAGTTCTACTGAGTGCAACCCTTAAGCAATTTGATTTGTTTGAAGTGTATGGTTGTACTTGTTTGGGTTTATCTGTTTGGTGTAAAGTGAGGCTGTAACCTCTGCCTATATTTGGTTGTCATTTCAAATTTTAATTTGTTCTCCTGAGCAATTTTGTTTCCTTAGCTTATCCATAAAAAGATTGGAGAATCTTTTCAATCAGATGGTTTGATTCCTCATGCAAAGTAGAGGAGAGCTCTAATAGCAGTTGTTTTTCAATTTCTGCTTCCAAATCTGAGTTCAATATATCATAACTGTTAGAGGTAGGGAATGGAGTGGAAAGGATTTATTTTGTTATTACTTTTACTCTCAGTTTTCTTGTCTATCATGTAGCCATCAGTTTTTGGCTGCTTTGTTGGTTTAGGTAGAATCTGTAAGCCTGGATCTGTCCTGTTGCATTTCTTGTTCTTCCCCACTCCTTTGGTGTTGATGTATCATATCTGAAAGCTTAATGATGTTTTAGGGACTTGGTGTTTAGATTTCAAATCTCTCTCATAGAGAATGTGTTTATTAAATGAAACAAGATAAAAAACTAAGATGTGTGAATAGGCTATTTGTAAAAACAGATAAAACAAATAAAATATCATAAGGAGATCAGCAGGGAAGCTGCTGCTCCACCGCCATCCAGAACTGGACTCTGCTGCAGAATATGATAGGAAGGATTATTTGAGAGTTGGAGACAAATAAGTCAACAAGCAGTTTGCATGCTGAATTAAAAAGCAGAGATAGTTTTGATTAATGAAGATTAGCTATGGATGACTATAACAAATTATGGATTCCATTTATTGAAATATTTATTGTACAACTTTATATATGTATTTATGTGACGCTGAAAGTTGCCGGCCAGAAATGGTCGACGCTTCAGCGGTTCGAGCCCAGCCTTCACGTTAGCAGGGTGAACTCCTGTTTCCTCCCCAGTTCCTGTAAACCCAACAGTTCGAAAACTCACGTGAGTAGATAAATGGGTACTCTCACTCCGGTGGAAGGAAAAATGCTGGCGGTGCCTTGCAAAAAGGAGTCGGGAGCAGTTGCCGGTAAGCGCGAAAAACCGCACGCGCCCAAAAAGGGCGCGAAGCAACGGAAACCCCGCCTCCTGAGCTCGCCAGCTGGGCTCTGCTCTAGGAAGGAGGCTCTGGCAAACCACTTCCGAAACAATTGCCTTGAAAACTGCAAGGACTTGTCCAAGCAGTCACTGCAGAGTCGGTAACGACTGAGCGCAGATAAAAAAAAAAAAAATGACCTGTATGTTCCTTTTTATGTTTTTAGCTTTCTTTTTTTTCTTCTTTTATCATTTTGTGTATTCTTTTTCTTTGCTTTTTGTATTTCTTTGCTTTATTAACTTTATTTAGTAAAGAAAAAAGAAAAAAAAAACCTAGATAGCAAACAGGGAACAAATCCTATAAACCTCTTTTATATTGACTTGTTGCTATGAAAACAAAACCTGATGAAAAAAAAATATGGGCAGTTTTAAAAAAAAAGCAGAGTGAGTCATATAGGAATCATAGGTGGTGAGGTGCTCCTGATCAGCACAGCCAGATCACTTTACGCTCTCTTTTCCTCAAGATACTTAAGAGAAAAAAAGAGTGAGTATTGATGCTCCGAAATTGAGAGCCACTGTGGTGTAGTGGTTCACATGTTAGAATAAGAGCAGGAGGACACAGGTTGAAGTCCACCCTTAGCCACAGAAGCTCACTGGGTGATTTTGGGCCAGACACTCTCTCAGCCCAAATTATCACACAAAGTTATTGTTAAAAAGAGGGAAATCAGACATATCTAAAAGCAGATAGTACTTTTGGAGTAGAAGGGAAGATCCTGCTACTTTTTATTTGTAATAGTGAGAGTGACATTGGTTAGATAGTTTCAAAGTGTCAACTAGGTTTACTTGTAGGAAGGGATACCAACTGCAACTGCAATGAGCCTCAATAAAAACACAAAACCACTAGACACATACATGTATGCCAGAGCTCCTCTGCTAATGTCCTGATCCCAATGCCTGGCATATGAACACCTTCCTATATTTACATTTTCTGCTATTACAAACATAAACTGCACATTTATCAGCAGAATTCTCATGGCTATAGTAAAAGGCCAGATTGAAAGACACACATCTGACAGCGTAAATATAAATCAATTCAGAAGTAATCCTACCCAAATTTCAAGAAACTACTTCTATATAACTATGTTTAGAATTGCAGGGTAAATCTTAAATTACAGATGGTTCTCGTTTAACAACCAATCATTCAGTGACTGTTCAAACTTATGATGACACTGAACATGTGGTACTTAGGACTGATCCTCATATTTATGATGCTCCCAACTTCCCCGCAGTCATGTGATTGCTTCTTTGCCGGCTTCTTACAAGCAAAGTCAATGGGGAAACTGTAGGTGCCAGAATTTCTGTCACTAAGTGGCATGGTCATGTGACATCATGCTTTACAACCGTGTTGCTTAAAAACGGAAATTCCAGTCCCAATGTTAAGTGAGGATTACCTGTATAAGGGAAAATTGTTGGAATAACTGTAAGAAGTCATAGCATAATTATAAGGATATTATATAGATTATAAAGGCAATAAACAGTGAAGTATCAATAGTTAATCCTATTTGTTAATCTTTGTTTAAAAAGTTTGTTTTATTATTTTTGTAATGTTTGTTTCTTGTACTGTTACATATGACAGAGTCCTGAGAATTGAGGAAAGGTACAAACTCTATTAAATAAATGAATACAATAGTCAACACTCTTTTAATGTTATTAGGTTAAACAAACTAACTGAGAATGTGACAGACAATTAAGTGCTTTATTAAAAAAAGTATAACCAAATGATAGAGAGTCATCAAAATATGTGCCATTGTCTTGGTTGTTACAATATCAAGCACTGGAGAGGACAGAAGCAAAGCATTGTCATGTACTGTAAGTGGGCTGCAACTAAAATAATAATCATTCAAGGAGCAAGGCAATAAGAATGGAAAAGGCAAAAGATTTACACAATCTGAAGAGAACCCAGAGTGTCATATAACCAATACTCTGATGTGAGTTGCAGCAGTTCTTTTTTTAATGTTATATTTAACTTTGGATGAAAAAGCCAAATAATTTTATGCTTGTAATATTGATTTCCTAAATTGTAATTAATATTGATAGAATTTTCTTTTCTCTATTTTCAATACTTTAAACTATCTAAATAATAGAATGTTAATAATTTCTAATCATATCATTCAGTATAAACATCACTGTATTGAAACAATACAATGTATCAAGATTTATAACAATATAAGAATGGAAGATTTCCTGATTTGGGAAACTAAGAATGCCTCTTAGAAACATATTTATCAGCCTTAAAATAGAAGTTATGAAAACAATGAAAAGTTAGAGATTTTCCCCAACACCCAACCCAAACTTGCAATTTTAATGCAAAATCTGAATATGATTTTTCACTAACACTTAGTAAATCAAACTATCATCATTTTGGGTATGGATTTTCTTCAGAAACTTGGTAGTATTTGAAATAATAAATGAATTATCATTTAATTAAAACAAATGATAAGTAAAGCAGCAATATGATAAACAATTAAAATATCACTTAAAGGAAATATAATAAAATACTTAATTGTGGAATTGTGCAATCCATAGTAACTAAGTCGTACACTCTTGTTGTGCCTTGGTCCTCCAAACCTAAATGGCTGCAACTGAAATTGATTAGCCAGTGGCACATATTTCAGGGTAACCTAAAAGGAGCTTAACTGACAAAGTATCAAATCATATCACTGAGAGCAATCAAGTGAATTAAGAATTTATGAAAACTGAGCAACAGGATGAGGTGACAAAGGCAGTATATTCTCTTCCCCTGAGCAAGTTGCAAACAAGGTTCTCAATTCTTAAAAAAACAACAAAAAAACAAAAAACAAAAAAGCAGCTTTGAAGACAAAATCAGCTGTGAAGCCAGAAAGCCATAAGGCCACATTCCTGGGCATGCAAGTGTACAGCTCTCTGTGCACGGGGCATAAGTCTTGCATGTTTCTTCTGTGCAGATTAATACCTGGCTTTCAGTTTGCTCTCTCTGAGGTCAGCTCAGGTGGCTACCTTGATGAACTCTGATGACTTACGCAGATGACACCTTCTCCAAAATGAATAGCTCTTTTGCTATCACAGCAAACAACGATCTTCAGACAACAGCAAATCATTGTGAAAAATCAGAAAACAAATCTTCAAATGATTACTTCCTTCAAAAATGACCTACCATCCTCTTAACATGGGGTAGAACTCCAGGGATATGAAGCTATTATAAACGGATAACGAGGAACATAAATATAGGATGTGATGAGCACCTTGTCTATATACAGATTTGTGTATCCAGTATTAAACACTTCAGAAATCATGCACACACACACACACAGACTAGTAAACAGACAGAACAAACCATGGGTGATTATCTTGTTTGGAGAGAAATAAACTAGAGTTCCCATTTTACATACAGCAATGAAGAAACTACAGGTGGAATATCTCAGTGTATTAGCCGCACTCATCAGCAGCTAACATTTGCAATTAAGGAACATGTGTAGCATTTTTTGAAAGGACTGCATATTTAAAAATGATATTACAGGCCAACTAACTTTACTGTCTGTGGCAAGTTTATTATTTACATTTACTTACAGCATTTTTATACCATTTTTATTTTTTATTTAATAAATTTATTAAAATTTATATACCATCCCAGTCAAGTGACTCTGATCAGTTATCAAAGAATCTGAAACATCTAAAAGTCAGAAGCAAGGGAGCCCTCCAGCAGCAATATATTCTACAGTGTAGAAGCCTCAACTGACAGGGCCTGCCTTTTATCCCATGCACTCTGCACTTCGCATGGGGCAGAATCTTAAGCATTCTTTCCTCTCCAGATGGTCTAACAAGATGAGCAGAATCATTTTACACAAAATAGTACCTAACATGGAAAACATGATTAAAGACAGAAAGATCACACCACAGAAGAAAAGTCTTGCTGAAGAAAAGTAAGCACACTTTCCACAAAAAAGTCCCAACTTATTAAACTTCTCTTTGAATATGTCAACTACTATGAAGAAAAAAGCGATCTGGCAGACACTATTGCAATTTGACTTATAAAAACCTTTAACTAAATCCTTCATCAAAGGTTCCTAAGTAAATTCAGTATGAGTAAATAACTGATTAAATGAAAGAATATATGGAACATTTTATTTTGAGCCTAGAACAAATAGTCCCATTACAATATTTCTCAGAATAGTCAGAGTTGGCTATGCTTCCATAGGACAAAACTGAAAATGTTTAAAGTGCTCTGGGCATAAAAAACAATAGGAATTATGCTAAATCTCTTGGTCTCTTGTTTTTACTTCAAGGCTACAAATGTAGATAGAATAGTGCTACGTGTTTACCACTACTTGCCATCTAATTTATAGAAAAAATGACTGGGAAGATTTAAAAAAAATCCCTACCTGCTGCAAAAGAAGATGCACATATGTAACTCAATCATGTGGACTCTACATTTTCCATAGCAAATAATTTTAAAACCAAGAGTAACTTATCGTATTTTTCCGACAATAAGACGCCCCCATGTACAAGACGACCCTCACTTTTCCAACCCAAAATTAAGAAATCAGTATTTTAAAGATAGTGCAGAACACATTTTTATTTAGTAATTAGTTAACATTTACCTGATACACTCGGTGGCAGGAGGTCCAAACCGTCTCTCTGCAGCTCTATTTCCAGGCTCTTCTGCATAACTGATTACATTCAAGCACGAGTGAAACTGCCAATAGCTTCTCTCTGCAAACAGCCTTCCTCTAATTGGTTTGTTCAGCATCAGCTGACATCAGTTACATCAGGCTCGTGATTGGAGGAAGTCTGTTTGGGAGACAAGCTATTTCACTCATGATTGGAGGCTAGCAATAGGAGGAAGCCTCTCTGCAGAAACAAAGTATGGGCAGTTTTGCAACCGCGCGATTCTCGGCTGACTTCCTTGAATAAGACGCCCTTCAATTTTTAGGGTAAGGATTTTAGAAAAAAGTATTGTCTTATAGTCGGAAAAATATGATACATACTAAGTAGGCAAGCAGGCAGGTAGTTGGAAGCAGTGCTCTGTTTGCCCAGAAAAAGCAGCAGAGTCCACAATGGGTCTTCAGCCCTGAGCTATATGCTTATTAAACACTACTTTGCTCCAACGCTTTCTGCCCTCACCCACATCACCTCATCCAATCTAAGCAAAAACAGCAGGGACACTATGAGTTTGTGCTACTGAAATGGCTTGGCTGAAAAAAAAAATTAAGCAATCACAGGCCGTGATACTAACAAACCATGAAGAATTCCACGATTATTTCTCTAAAGTGGATTAATAAGATTAAGTGATGCAAACTAGAACAAAATTCACTATATCTTCACAAATGGAATGTGTATTGGCACTGATTATGAAATAAATGGATTCACAGCAGCTAGCTTTAAGAAAATATTAATTCAATACTAAAAAGACAAACTGATTGTAAGAAGTGAACATTACATCATTTGTATACACATAAATGCTGTGGTTAGCTTTGAAATATGTATTCAGTTCTGGCTATTAGAGATCACTATGTAGGAAGATGAGGATTTAGAGAAGATGTAGAAAGGACAGCCAAAATCATTCTGGGTCTGAAGTCGCTTCTGTATAAGCTAAATCATCCCCCTTTTTTTTTAATTTAGAAAAGATAGTTGGTGTGGGGAGTAATATAAAATTAGCCAGGATGTGAAGAAAGTAGGACAAATCTATATCCCAGGTCTCCCACTGAAGATTCAAAAGAGTTTTGTGGTTTGCAACACCTTACAATATGTGTAGCTGATATACCAATTGTAATCCTTTCTAGACAGAAACTGGGCATAACTAGCCATGCTGTATAACCTCCAGAGCATACACTGCAAAATCTGCATTGGTGCTGCCTTTGAAGATTCTCCAGACACTTCAGTTAAAGTCACAATGCAGCTGCAAATTGTTAACAAGCACTGAAAGGTGGGAGCATGTCTCAGCGTTCCTATTAACTTCTGAGGTATATCTGTGCACAATTCAAGATGCTGGTATTGATCTTTTAACTTCTTTGCTAGTTGGGACTACAGTATTGCAAGACATTGCTGCTGTATTAATTTGGAATTTCATATAGCAATTAAAGTATCACTCT
Organism: Python bivittatus; assembly: GCF_059951505.1. NCBI lineage: Eukaryota > Metazoa > Chordata > Lepidosauria > Squamata > Pythonidae > Python > Python bivittatus. Next base: position 5,826,749 of record NW_028277028.1, read on the forward strand.
CTATTGTAAGAATGATGCTAAATTACATGGATTTTAAGATTTATATATTTCTTTCCTGTAAGATGAAGAGAAAGGTTTAGCATCTGAAGGTCAAACACTTGTTGAACTAAACTGACAATCATTGTCTTTAACCAGCAGTTTCTACACATAACTACATAGTTATCCTCTTAAATGTGTATTTATATAGATGTATATTGCTGCCCATCTCATCAATGGGCCTCTCCACAGCTAACAGGAAATAAAATACAAGGTAAGTACAATGTACATTAAAAAAAACACCCTGTTCACAGCCAACTAACACCAAGTAGCTCCCAAACACACCATTCACCAATAGCGTGGACTCAATTACTCTCTGGGCCTCTATCCCTGTGAAAACAGCCAGGTTTTCAAGTTGAGCAGAGTCAGGACCATCAGGCAGTATGATGTTCCAGAGGGAAGGAGTGGCTATAAAAAGGCATGCTTCCTGGGTCCTGCTAGGTGACAATCTCTAATACTGTACATGAGATGTGAAGCATGCCCCTTCCACCCGACCTAATGGGACAGATAGAAACAATGGGAGTAAGGTAGTCCCTCAAATACCTTCATAAGTGCTTTATAGGTAATAACCAGAACCTTGAATTACACCCAGAAGCAAACAGGAGCTGTGAGTCCAGGGTCCCCAAATTGCAAACCAGTTCTGTCTGGGATAGTGCAAATCCATCCAGAACTATGGATGGGAAATAACCAGATCCAGGAGGCCCAAATCCTTGCTAGGGTTGAGCTGAGCCTGTGTCTTGCTAGAGTTGAACTGAAGCCTGTTCATCCCCATCCAGACCCCTGCAGCCTCCAGACATTGAGACAAAACTTCCACAGCATCACTTGGCTGGCCAGGGGTGAAGATATACAGTTGACTGTCAACAGCATATTGACACTTCACCCTAGTCATCATGTGACTTCACCCAGCAGCTTCATGTAGATGTTAAACAGGAGTGGGGAGAGAGTTAAGCTCTGAGGCACCTCACATAATGACTGTGGGGCAGACCTCTCCCCTGCAATCAACTCTGACTGGAACTGACCATGGAGGAAGGAGGAGAATAAGTATAATACTGTGCCCCCAACTTCTGGAGCCAATCCAAAAGGATACCATGGTCAATACTATCGAAAATCACTGATAGATCAAGGACAGCAAGGATGGACGCAGTACCCTCATCCAAAAGTGTTACCAATGCCATTTCAGTCCCATACCCCAGCCTGAAAGCTGAATGAAAGGGGTCCAGATAATCCACCATCTAGGGCCCTCTGAACCTGCAAGGCAACCATCTTCTCAACAACCTTCCCTAAAGAGGGGAGGTTGGAGACAGGGTGAAAGTTGTCTAAAATGGTCAGATCTAAGGATGGCTCCTTGAGGACGGGATGGACTACCACCCCCGCTCCCAAGGAGGTATTCATCACCACTCAAACATGTCATCCCTCGGGCAAAGAGGGAGATAAATCCAACACTGAAGTAGCAGTGTTCATATTCAAACATCACCATACTATATAAAAAGATAAAAACTTCAGTTCGACTTGACTTCTGATGACTACATGCCTTTGCCCATCTAATTTTCTTGGCAATAATATGGAAGTTGTTCACCAATGTCTTCTTCCAGGACATTTTTTTCAGCTTCCCAATCTAGCCTACAGCATGGGTCTTCTTGGTGATCTCCCTTCCAAGCATTAAACATCTGACCTTACTTTGGCAATGTCAGTTAGGTGCAGCTATAAATATCATAAGCTAGATGAGAATGCTGTTATTCCTGCTGTGTCACCAACCCTCTAAAGATGGGCAGAATTTTGCATATAAGACTTACATTCCTATAAGAAATTTTCAGTTTTCATTTAAGCTAACACTGCAGATACAATTCTGCCTTCAATATCCTCTAAAATATATTTTCTGAGCGCTGATATAAACAGTTTTCCAGTGATTATATCACTTCACATAAATGTTTAAACAAGATCCACAGATATCAGTGTATTTATTAGCTAGTAATGGAAGGTAAGAGCTGTCCCCTTTACAGAGTCCATTAGCAATTTAGGAAGGCTTACCCTACCCCCACTCCAAAAAACAAAAGCATATAAGCAATGCATACCAACCCCAAAGCTCAGATCAGTTCAGATTTCTCACATTTTTATACTACAGGTATTTAAATACAGACAAGCCATGTTAAACTACATTATACTAACTGGTAAGGAAATTTGTATGCTAAGTATCCCATTGTATCTATTAAGGAACAAAATATACCTCTAGTTACAATGTTTAAAAAGGAACACAGATATAAAATGAATTATAGTTTTTAGTACAAGTTTCCAATCTATGTCTGGGTACCACTGGGGGTCAGTGAAAGTACTACAGATGGTATGGGCTTAAAAATAAGAGACAGACAAAATATCAAGAGACTACCAAATCTTGTAAGATTTTCATTGTACTCCCCAAAATCTGGCAAGATTGTAGATCAACACATCATAATCTCATGAAATGTGATTACGTTATGAGATTTCATCCAATTTATTCCTATTTAATTTGGGGAATTTGTAAATGCTATTATGAGTGGGCCATGAGTGCCTTAGCAACTACTGATAATGTCTGACTTTATGTGGTCATTGCACATGTCAATAATAAAACAGGTCCACATAAAGGAAAAGTTACAAACTGATTTTTTTACCACAGAATATGTGAAAACAAACACAACTGCTCTTTTGCACACTGATGCATCCATATCCACAGTGCACATCTACAGAGTGGAATAGAGCAGAAGACAGCCTACAATATACCAGTAGATCTCTGGGTTATTTCAATATTCTCAACTTTTTAATAACAACAGTAGAAAGGGGGAAAATACTTCACCAAAATTAGACTTCAGAAGAGAGAGACCTGGCATGTATTTTGGGATGAAAGGATTATGAACTTGATTCTATTCTGATTCTGAGAACAATTCCCTAGGTTAAAGGCACCATACAGTATTTAATGCTGATTACATAATTTTGCACCTGTTTCTTGTTAATGGGTTTTGGGATGCTAGCACAAACTCCCATCTGCCCACTGCAGCTTTCCAAAGATTTTCTAAGACGAATATTTAAGCCTATAAGACAGCCTTGACTGAATATACTGAAACTTAAGCAAAATATTCAGCAAAACCCCACAAACCTTCCATCCACGTACAACTCAAATTGTTAGTAAAAACTGGAGATTGACTGAGAAATCATTAGTATGCAGCAGCGATCTGTGATCCTCCCGTGGTTTACCACTGCTTCAGGCGGAGCTAACCCAAGGCAGATCTATACATTCAGATCTCTCCCCGGCAGCATACCGCTTCCGTCACCGCTCCTATGCACGAAGCTGCTCCTATTATATCAACTTTCTCCCGCAGAGAAAAACGCGCGCCCGCACATCCAGCAACCGGGCCAAGCCGCCGCCGCAGCGTTTCCTTCTCTTTCGACGTCGACACTCAGCTCCTCGCGGGGCTGACCAGGCGCTCCGACTCTCCGCCAAGGCCGGAGCTGAGCTTCCCCATCTCGCTTACCCATTTTGGCAATGGGGGGGGCGGCGGGTTGAGAGATGCGCACCCGTCACTCAGCCGTCCCCCCTTCTCCTCTCGCTCCGCTCCTCTTCCTTCCGCCCTCACAGCAGCCACCTCCGCCGCCGTCGCCGCCTCATACCAAAGCTTTGGCCCAGGTGCCCGCTTCAGCCACCTCCTTCCTAAGGCCTGAAACAAGTGGCTCCTCCTCCACTCGCCTTCCGTCGATGTATCCTACTTCTTCCTTCAGCGACACAAATGCGCGGAAATTCTACACAAGCCTCTTGCGCTCACGCAGGCGCAGTTCCTCTGGTGGAAACTAAAGATTCCCTCAGCGGAAATGCACGCGTGCGCACTCTCAAAAACAGGCGGTGCTTACTAAAATTCTCAGCTGCTAATTACTGTACGAGCAGCGGGTAGTGGGAGGGATCTTTCAGTTGATCGTGGACTTCTGTGGATCGTAGTCTAGGCCTGTGGGCAACTGCGCCTAGAGGAGGATCTTGTCATTATAAACACTTAGAACAGTGCTTAAATGCAAACTCTCCATGGACTAGAATTCTGATCCTGGTGGCTGCCATGTAGTTATGCTGGCAAAAGTTTGTTAATGCTTTGCGGGATTTTGTTCGACTCCCCAGTCTAGCTTACAGTTTTGGGGCTCCCTTATGGTCTTCTATCCAAGTCTGACCTGGATATCTTTTATGGACTATAACTTCGCAGATGGTTTTCAAGTTTCTCTTGAACCTAAGGGTTTCTCTTAACCTAAGGGTTAAAATGTAAGATCTTGCCTGATTCGTGATAAGGACAGACTATTAATTATTTATTCTGATTGATGATTATCATAGTGGCTGTCTTGCTAATTGCTGAATATTGATTTTAATAATGGTTTTCAAGTGCTAAATTGATACAGGATCACTTTTATAGCAGTATTAATCTAATGTTACCAAAGTTTTACTCAGTTTTATATAGCTTGTGATTATTTTCTATTTCTGTTTCTTCCTTCTCTCTTTTCTTGGCTGTGCTTTCAAATATCTGTTAAAATAAAATGAAATAAAAAATCCAAGCTGCAAAACTGAAAAAAAAAACAGTAGCAAGCCCTCAACCTGCATAAACATTTCAGATTAGACAAGATTGGTAGATTCAGGACTGCATGATTGCACTGAAACTACATAAGGGACACACACTGCTTGGCAGAAGAGCACTTTAAGTAAAGCTACCCAGTCAACTTTCTCTCTAGTATCTAGAGTTTACCATCCCTGGCAGGAAAAGCAATGTAGAATCTTCTATGACTTTACTAAGGCAGCACCTTAACCCACTTTAGCACTATTTGTTTTTTTTTAGATTTCTACCCCACCCTTGCTCCCTTGGATATACAGGTATTAGGAAAGTCCTCCCTTCCCAATCTACACTTGTATTTATTTTTCAGAAGTAAGTCAGAAGTGTGCAGCGATCACTAAGACATCAGTTACATTGGAAACCTTTTTCTGCCTGCTTGTTGGGAATGGAGCTGTCCAAATGGTTGTAAGATGCATGAAGAAATCCAAAACCTACAGAAAAATCAATAAAATAGAAAATCATCAAAGGCAGGAGGAAGAGCATCATCCACCAGTAAACAATAGCATACAAAAGGCTTGTTCTAATTATAGGTTGTGATGCAATACAATGGTGATAGGAATTTTGCAACTGCCTTCATAAACTAAGGGTCCATTAGAAGGTAGATATAACCCTCTTTATTAATTATATGGATGTGCAAAATTTGGCCCAGGCACATAACATTCTGGAATGTTCTGGTCCCCTTCCAACTATGCCAAACTTCTCAATCCATGCTGTTCTGAGGCTGCTTTCCTGAAATAAACCTTCTAAACTCAAGTGTTCAAAGCTACCTTCTGGACCAAACAGACCTCTTTGGGGGTCAGACCAACCCTGGAACATTCCCAACTGCTTCTAGTTGAGTTACTTTCAGAAACTGCCAAACAAATGGACCAGGAGATTTGCTTGAGCATGGAATCCTATAGAAAGGGCAAGCACAGCCTAGAGACTCTGTTTGCTGACTTTCATATAGGTATTAATACATAAGTATTATATAGGTAATAGCTGAGTTATTATACTTCCTCCATAGTACCACTGAGGCTAAAGCAACCAAATGAGCTACAACAGGGTTTTTCAAACTGTAGTTCCGCAGAACTTGATGGGATTCCATGAGAGATTAAGGGGAAGAAATCCCTTCACTCAATGCAGTCAGGGGCATCTATAGATGCAGTAAAAAAAAAAAAAAAATGCCACAGCCTCTAGTTTGTAGAGCAGGGGTTCCAGGAGTTGTTTTTGTACCTGACAGGTTCCGCAGCTTGCAGATGTTTGAAAATCCCAGAGCCAGAGAAAGCTCCGCAACAACCTAAGCAATTAAGGTCACAGAACTTTTCCAGATTAAACAACTGTATGTTAATCCCCAACCCACAAAGGCTCCCTGATCTTTTGGGTACTTTAGGTCTTCAGGACCTTTTTAAAAATTTCATTTAGCCCTGCCGCATCACACTAATAAAAATTGTCTCAAAAAACCATAGTGACATAAATTATTTTACAGCTGGATTTTCTGGTTGAGATGAAATAACCCATCATCCAATCTAAATTTTATTTCAAGTGGATTGCTACATCTCTTACTGCAGTCATACAAATTGAAACTGGGTTAGTCTCCATTGCAGGCAAGGACCCACATTTGTTAGGTTAATTATCAAATTCACTCTGAATCCTAACATGGGACTAGGTTGTCAGGAATATTTCTATTTTTAATGTAAAAGAAAAGCTTTACTCCAACTTTTATTTATATAGCTATATTCAATGTAAATTTGAATTTTGCATTTTGGCCTATTTCTAAACAGCTGTATTTTAATGTATACTGTGTTCTATACTGCTTTTTTTTTCCAGAACTGAATTTTCAGCAAATGAAATGACTCTGTATATTTTAATGTCTTTTTTTTTCCATTTTATACCATCATGAATAATTTAGAAATGTTCCATTTTATTAAAACGTAAGAAAGGCAGAATTCACACAAGGAAGTAGGAATGGAACAAACCAAAATATGCAGAGGAAGCAAGATTAACAATTTAAAAATTCCAGCATTCTACTTCAAACTCTTTAAAAAACTTGTTAAAATTTTTACAGCATGTCAATACAATTCAGAAATCGGGTGTCCCAAATCAAGATAAAATCCATTTCATATATTTTTCCATAAAAATCAAAATATTGCAGTGTTAACCATTGTCCGCCACATAAAGATAAGATTAATAACAACTTTGCCCAACGATATTGGCTTAGAAAATATATGCAACACCTGGGAGCAGGGGGAAAGGAACATAAATCAGTGCTATTGCTTATTGAAAGAACAAGGAGTTTGGAACTTTATACAGTCATGCTACAAATTTCACACCTTTAAGAAATCATCACACTGGGAGTACACAACATAAGATAACATCTTACAGTTCAGAATTGGTTAGTAAAAAAAAGTTCATATTAATCAATATCCTGTACACTAAGAACATTGTTCCTTTTAAAACAGGTACCACAAATCCATATTCATCACTTGACAATCCAACACTGTTTGCATGTTAGATCTGCATGTTTTGGCTCCTTTACTAGATATATTTTATGCCCATGGTCTATGCACCTTAGACCAGTACAGGTATGTATATATCAATTATATTTTCCCATAACTGTACTATACTCACATACTATGAGACAAATAATCAATAGGCTTGTCACAGTTGATCTCACTATATACATGACTGGTGGTTACATCTGAAAAGACCTTCTGATCACCCCCCCTCAAGTTATTGTGGAAAAATGTTCTCTGACATAAAACTATGGCATCTTCTCTGAAATCTAAATAAGCCATTCTTCTGAGGAGGAGGAGGAATCAATCATAAATACACTCATTTTAATGTATCAGAGAAGAGCTATCATACACATACAGGTGACACTATTGAAGCAGCTTGATATGGGAATAAGAGACAGCATATTAATATACCTATAGTAGAGATGCTTGCACATTTTGAAGTACTATAAATTTTATGTATCTGATCATTTTCATGTTTTCAGAAAAAGCACCATCCCATATAAACAACATATATAATTCTCAGGATTTATAGTATGTGTATATCCTATGCTGCCTTATGGAAAGATTTTTGTTTGGTTTGTTTGTTTGTTTATTTTTGCATAATTGCATCACTGCTGAGATAAATGATATAAAAACTGCTATTGAAAGTTTAAAGCAAAACTTCTCAGGAAAATGCTCGTCTATTAGAACAGTAAAAACCACCAGTTGTTGAAGTATTTCCTACATTTTACTAAAAAATGTAATGTTGTGAGGGAGGGCAATACATACACACAATTTAAAACTAGATGTATTTTTGTAATCAGATACTAGGTATGTACCCAAATACCCACAGTTTTATACACTGCTATTACTTTTCAAGACTCTTTAGTTGTAGAGAAGGGACAGCAACATGTAGATGATTATCTAATGTAGCATATCAAATTAAAGCTTCAATCCAAGTTATTTTTGCAAGAGCAAAATATATTCTGCAACAGCTCCTGCAAAGGACAAGTCCTTGCTTATAGGCAAAGAACAATTTTAACAACAACAGAACTTAGTTACACAGAAAGCCCTTGCAAACTCATAATTGATATCAAAGAAATTGCCTGGGAGCAGGGAAAGAGAGGAAAAGAATAAAATATTTAATAGAAGTTAGTTTTATAGCTCTATAACTTTGAATAGCTTTTAGGCAACTATAACAAATTATTTCAGGTAGAGTGTAAATTGGCAGTCAGTGCCATTGTAATAAAAATGCTCAACACAAATGGCCATAATATATACATAACTTTAATTGAACATGTTAATAAAATCTGAGATCTGAAACACCAAGGATATCCCTGCATTTTTAAGTCATTGGCATGGAGTGGGAAGGAGAGGAGAGAGAAAAGGTGGGTAGAAGTTCATCATATATACTCATTAACTCCAGTTGTAAGTCTTCCTAGAAGAAGTTAATAAGAGCTAGTGACACTGTTTCAATGCAGCTTTGTTCTTAACTTTAGAAGACTGAAAGACTATCATCCTGCTTCATTATTTCCCATAACCTAGTTATTTTTACACTCTCAGGATTTCCAGACAGTTGTTGTAACAGATAGCTATCCAGTCCGGCTGAGTTGATGCCCACTGTACATTGTTAATTTCCCCTTCTGCTGTGTAAGCCAAGATTGGGTCCTCAATGGCACGAGGCATTTGCTGTATATCCCAAATGAGAGCTTGATGGTCATCCGCTGTCAAAGGTGAAATACAGATTTAGTTACGTTTTCTCTGCAGATAATTTATTCATCCAAAAAGAGGGGAAAAGTCTTGAGTAGTCATTGGTGACATTACTATCATATATGTGTATACTGACAATATCTGGCTAGTCCTGAAAGTATTTTTTGTTGGTGGGTAGAAATTTAAGTATTTCTCCCAGGTAAAATCATGTTAATTAAATTACATTGTAACATTTTATTTTTATTTTAGAACAGTAAAACATAAGCATCCTAAGTATGTATTGGTACAGTGCATATATCTTATTGTTGGTTTACACAGTATGCTGGTTTACAAGGCAGTCCCTGATTAGAGACACTAGCTTGCACAGAATAGCATGAGCATGCTTGAGGTAAAATTGGGCTTTGGCTGGACTCCTGGCATTCTGGCCAAAATATGTCAAAACTGATCAGAATTTTCCTCACTGTTAGCAGGGAATGTTCCATGTTGCATAAGGCTGGTAAGCTAATCTACACCTACACTATAATGCATTATATGGAAGCTCTGATTCCCAAAGCCATCATGGGCAGTGAAGGTCAATATATATGGGCACATTTGATGATGATGATGGTATATGGAAGACTGCAAACTAGAATATAAATGAATAAATGGTAAAGAGCATAAGTGAAATAAAGAAAAATATGTTGTATGTCTATGAAACTTAGCAAAAGGGGAATGATGTAAGAGATCTGAAAGAAGGAGAGTTGATGAATACAAGGAGGGAAGTGAAACTATAGGCTTAAGCATGAATGAAAGGACTATGATGTATGTCAAAAAGTACTAACTAATGTCATCTATGTTGTTGTGGGAGTGTATAAAGTAGGAATCCATTGGTTGGTGATAGTTCCATGCTATGCTCTACTGAACACTGATAATGGAACACCAAGGAGGAGATTTGGGAAAAACTGCAACACTCTGAATAAATGTTATCCAAGGGGGAAATTATTCTGTTAGGTGATATAAAATGAACAAGCAGGAATGAGACAAAAGAGTACTGAAAAAGTAAATGGACAATTCAGAGACCCATGATTAATGAGAACAGGGCCTGGTGAGTATCTGCTTAGGAAAAGCTCTGTTGGTTCAAATATATAGTTTAAAGTATAAAGTATAAATCTTCTCACATGTACATATGGAAAAGTAATGAATCAGAAAGCATGATTGATTTGATTGATTATGATGGACTGAGAGTATTATTGAAAGAAATAAGGATGACAAGAAGTTCTGAATATGGAACAGATCATTAATGTCAAGGGTGGATCTTGGAAAGAAATAGATATCACAGAAATAAGAAATAAAAACTAGAATGAAAACGGAATGACTGCAGGAAGAGAAAAATTATGAATTCTGCATGAGCAATGATTAGAGAACAGATTAATCTGCTACCAGAAAGAATAAAAAGTGAATGTAAGGAAAGAGGATATGGAAGTTGCTTCTGGCAAAATGAGAAGAATTATTTTATAGTGTGCCACAACAGTGTGTGGAGTTATGCTAATGGAAAGTATGATGCTTGGTGAAATGATACAATGAAAAAAACCTGTTGATTAAAAACATTCACTTAATAGAATGACCACTGCAAAAAATAAGGATGGAAGAAAGATACTGTATAACATATATATATGGGGGGGAGGGAGGGAGGAGGGAGATTGTTGTAAAGATTGTAGTCAAAGGGAGCAAGAAACAGCAAGAAAAATGCAGAGTGATTTTGATAAAAAATAAAAAAATGTTTTGGATATCAATGAAAAAGACTAAACAAGAAGCCTAAAGCAGAGTGACAATTTTAAAAAAGATTATGAAATGATTAGGACAAAACTAAAGTAAAAGAATGCTGGAAGGCGTATTTAGAGATGTTTATGGGAATGATAGTGATATGTCAAAGAAGGGAATTGAAATGAATGTTATAAATATGAAAAGATGATGAAAATGAAGTTAAGTCAAAGCTGTGAGAATGTTGAAAAATGTTGAGACTGCAACTGTAGATGGTGTCAGTGGGATATATTACAATATGGATATAGCTTATGGTGTAGCTGTATGTTTTGTTTAACGTGTACGTGAAGACTGCTTCTGGGCCTGACTATTGGAAGAATGTCGTTATTGTTTCTCTCGGTAAAGGAAATGGTGGCAAGCGTGAATGCAAAAACCACAAAGGAATTAATTTGTTGAGTGTGGCCAGGAAGGTGTTGACTAAATTCTGATTGTAAAGGTACAAGAGATCATAATAACCAAAAATTGGGAAGTACAGATGCAGGCATTATGCTGGACACAGGCTATGCAGACTAGATCTTTGCTCTTCAGCAGGTCACTGAGTAGTGCATGAATGTGAGAAAGAAAGTGTATTGTACGTTTGTTGATTTAGAGAAACTGTATGATAAAATGAATTGCCTTAAATTATGCAATATCTTTGCACAAATATGAAAGCTGATTACTGAATGAAGAATTGTATATTATAGCAGAAATGCATATATGAGAATAAATGGAATGCTTAGTAAATGGTTCCTATTCTACAGGGAGTAAGACAAGATATGTGATTTATCCTTAGTGTTTACTGTATATATTGATAAATCTATAAGGAGTCCTTGTGTTGATGTTGGAGGTATATAGGGATGTGAATGAACATATATGTCTGCATGTACAATGGTGCTTAAAAGCTTGTGAACTCTTGAATTTTCAATATTTCTGCATAAATATGACATAAAATCTGTTCTCCATACAAATCCTAAAACTAGATAAAGAGAACCCAATTAAACAAATGAGTCAAAAACATTATACTTGTTCATTTATTTATTGAGAAAAATGAATCAGTTACATATTTATGTGGCAAAAGTATGTGAACCTCTACGATTATCAGTTCATTTGAAGGGGAAATTAGAGTCAGGTGTTTCAATCAATGGGATGATAATCAGGTGTGAGTGTGGGAGGTCCTACCTTATTTAAATAACAGAATTCTGGGTATTCATATCAAAGTCTGATCTTTACAACACAGATATGTGGAAGTGCATCATGGCTTGAACAAAGGAGATTTCTGAGGACCTCTAAAAAATAGTTGCTCATGCTCACCAGGCTGGAAAAAGTTACAAAACTATTTCCAGAGTTTGGAATCTACCAGCCCATAGTCAGGCAGATTGTGTGCAAATGTAAGCAATTCAACACCAATATTACCCTCCCCAGGAGTGGTCGACCAACCAAGATCACGGCATGTAATACTCCGGGGGGTCTCAAAGAACCCCAGGGTAATGTCTAAGAAACCAAAGGCCTCTCTTATGTTGGTGAATGTCAGTGTTCATGAGACCACCATCAGGAGAACACTGAACATCAATGGTGTGCATGGCAGGATTGCAAGGAGAAAGCCACTACTCTCCAAAAAGAACATTGCTGCCTGTCTGTAGTTTGCGAAAGACCACGTGGATAAGCTGGAAGGCTACTAGAAGAATGTTCTGGGAACAGATGAGACCAAAATAGAAATTTGGGGCTTGAATGAAAAGCATTATGTTTGGCAAAAGGCAAACACTGCATTCCAGCATAAGAACCTTATTGCATCTGTGAAACATGGTGGTGGCACTATCATGGTTTGGGCCCGCTTTGGTGCCTCTGGACCAGGATGGTTGATGAAAATATGAATTCTAAATTGTACCAGCAAATTCTACAGAAAAATGTCAGGGTATCTGTCCATGAACTAAAGCTCAAGGGAAAGTGGGTCCTGCAGCAAGACAATGACCCAAAACACACAAGTTATACAACCAAAGAATGGTTAAAGCAGAAGAAGGTTAATGTTTTGGAATGGCCAACTCAAAGTCCTGACCTTAATCCTATAGAAATGTTGTGGAAGGACCTGAAGAGGGCAGTTCATGTGTACAAGCCCACCAACATCTCTGAGTTGAAGCTGTTCTGTAAGGAGGAAAAGGCTAAGATTCCTCCAAGCTGATGTGCAGGACCGATCAACAACTGCTGATTGGCTGAGAACCCAAATTATTTGCAGCAAATGTAGGTTAGATAGTAAGATGCAATGAGAATTATGGTACTGAAAATCAAGGAATCAAAGACTACACTGTGTTTGACAAGGTAAAATAAAATGGAGAATTGCAAGTTATGTATGAATGATGCAAACAAGAGTTAATAGATAATGTATATATCTTGGTACAATGTTTACTAAAGAAAGGAATATAGAGAAATGTTAAGATATGCAAATGGTAGCAGAAAAGTAATAAATAGTATGCGGTCTCTTGTAAGGGATGAATGTTTGTTGAAAGAATAAAAATGCTTGTATATAAAAGCATGCTTTGACTCCCACTGTTCCATAGAAGTAAACCCTGGGTATATCAGAAGAAACATAAGGGTAAGTTGAATGTAATGGGAATGGAGTACTTAAGAAGTATGTATGGTAAAACAAGAAGAGAGAGGATAAAGAATGAATGAATGCTGAATGAATGTAGGTTGATTACAAAAGTGGGTACAAAAGAAATATGTTAAAGTGATTTGGTCATATGGAGAGAACGAACAAGGACCAAATTACAAAACAGTATCTAAAGGAAGAGTAAATAGGTCAAAATGAAGGTGAAGAAAGCTGTGGCTGAATGGAGTTAATGATTCTCAAAAACAGAGAGTTGAGAGATTTAAGAAAAGACAATATATTACAGGAGTATGTATGTGGAAGAAGCAAGGGTTTTTGCAAGAATAGAGAAGTATAGTGAATGGTGTTGGTGAAATTACATTTAGCTATATTTTCTTTCCTTTTTTTCTTATCTCATGCCTTTGATTTCTTTGGGTTATTTTTATTAGCCTTCAAACTATATATAGAGAACTTAGACTACAATCCTATGTTCACCTATTTGGAAATGATAGTAAATCCCAATCACCTCTTAAATGCCCAAATAAAAGAGGGGAGGAATACAAATAATCCATCTTTACCTGCTGTGCAGATATGGCAAGAAGAATGTGGTGCCCAAGCAATACCGTTCACACATGCTCGGTGATTATTCAGCCTGGCAACTGGTGTACAAGGTACTCTGACATCTAGAATCACAACCTTAGAGGGAAAAATAATTCTAAACGTTAATTCTGAAGAAGTTATCTTAGACTTTATTTTTATAGTTTCATTACATAGTCTCTTAAGTGCTCAGAGCTATCAAGTCAGCATATTTATTCCAAGTAACTGAAAAATATATTTGTTCTAATAATGAATATAAAAATACGATAGTATCTCCTGACTATAGACACTTTTTGCAAAGAAGCCTAGATGACAAATCACAATGTAAAATGCTATCACTGCTCATTAGTACAATTCACATATTAGGCTATCTATCAGTACAATTTATTTCTTAAAACTGAGAAATTAACACAAGAGTAGTTTATTATTTCTAAAAATGGGTTCTGCTGGTAGAGATACTACAGCAACCAAAGGCAGGCTAGCTCATCTCACCAAGCCACTATAACGATTACTAACTGTCCATTTCTTCATAATATACTAGTATCCTCTAATCAGCATGTACATCTACCTGATTATTTTACTTCATGGAACTGTGTGCAAATAAGATAATTGTAAGTAATCCATGTAGCAAAAACTGTAGTCCCCTTGCTTTCAGCACACAGTTGGAAAGCATAGTTTATCAAGCTCACTATATTATCAGAAGCAAAATGTACTAGGCATTCTCACAGAACAGTGTCTCACCTCCATACCATCCATTGCCATTGTTGCAAGGTAATTAGGATCCTGTTTATTCCAGCAAAGGCGGAGCAAAGGATGGTGTTGAGGATCCTCATAGATAATAGTGCTATGCTCCAAGTGCCTTAAGTCAAACATCCTCACTGAGCCATCAGCACCAACAGAAGCGAACATGTCTCTCCCACCTCCTGCACGGCTGAATGCAATATCATATACCTGTTCAGATACCAATGGCAAAAAAGTGATAAAATATGATGCTTCCCATACTAAGGATTTCTGTCCCCACTGTAATTCTTCATGCAAAGGCAGGAGTACAGAAGGTATGTCCAACAAATTATTTGCTTTAGCCTAAAAAAGGACAATGCTTACCAAAAAATAGGACTTTAGGCATAACACTCTCTCCTTCTGAGCAGAATGTTTCTTTTGTAAAATATTTTACTTTGTTGTATTGATTCCCCATTATCAATGAATTACTAAAAGGAAAATAAATGCATTACTAATAGCAGCAACAGAACCCACCTTGGCTCCTAGATCACTATTTCCAATTTACAGATTGGATTAAAAAAAAAAACTTTTAGTAATTGCACATAATGACTGAAAAAGAGAAAAAAGTACACCATCACCTCTTTATCATGGGCAATCAACTGAGTCTTGACGTGGCCAGACACTAAATTCACTCTTCCCAAGACCTGGCCAGTTTCCAAACCCCAAATAGTACAAGTTGTGTCAATGCTAGAAGTACCTGCCACAGTTTGAGAGGGAAGAAAATACATATATTGTTTTTCCTTAAAAGCAATACATACAGTATATAGGTCATTATATAAAATGTCTAATTCTAGACCTCAGGAAAGTAAACCTCCACCCCCTTCTTGATTTATGGAAACAACCTCAATGTGTCTGTTCATTCTTCTTTTTTTAAAACAGAGCTGCAATCCTCAGATCCCCTATGGCAGTCAAAACATTTAAGTCAAACTATCAGCTTTAAAACAAAAATTAAGACATATTTTTCTACACTGTTGTTAATCAATATTCTATTTAATGCCATGGTAGTATGACTACCCATATGTTCAAAATATATTTGACTTGACTAATGTAATAAAGAACAGTATTATCACTTCCAATAAAGAATATCTGTTACAGAACTAATGTACATCAATAAAAGTAAGTTTTAATCAACTATAATTTATAACAGAATGAAAATAAGTATATACATTTTAAGCATAGATACAATTTGCTAGTATAAACTTTAATTTTAAAGCCTTAGTGAGAATTCAAATAAACATTAAAATGGGAGAAAAAGATAAAAGACCAAGAAGCTCCTACTTCCTTAGCTATTAAATGAAGTCATGATGCAATTAGAAAAACACCAAAATCACAAATCATTTTTCTGCTGAATATCTGCATAATATCCAGGCAGCTCCATGTTGATTCAACCAATCTGTGATAACCAAGTCAAGTACATAAAAGAACCTCTCCAGTATATGTCATTACTAAGTCAAGAACAATCTTTCAACTTCATGAAGTTTTTACTGTTGAACAAAAAAGTCATATTCAATGACTAGAGGAAGCTCTTCCAAGTCTGGTTTAATTCTCTTGATAAATAGAATCATATTCTGTGCCTTTTAGAGTCTCCTCTGGCCATGATTCCAGAAAATTAATAGTATAGTTTCTCGGAATTTTGAGAACAGACGAAAATTATAGTATAAGCCCAGTCAGAATTAAAACAAAGAAACTCCTCTAAATCCCCCTCTCACTTAAATGCATGATGTAGCTCATCCGTTCGCGGCTCTCCACTGCCCCCAATCTGTTAAGGCCACTGGCCACCAAAAGATTGTCTACTTCTCATCTAGAAGATAATATGAAGCCTATCATTGGCTAGTTTCTCAAACAGATATTCACCAACAATTTTCTTAGCTAAATTTATAATAGAACTCTTAGTTGTTTTAATTCTGTTACCGTCATCATTCTGCTAGATTAGTATTTGGCCCTTACCTAATAGATAAGGATCCACTTCATTCCAATCAAAGGAGGTCAGTGGAGCACAAAAATCAGAATTCTTATTGTTGTTCAGCAGACATTCTAGCCTGGTCTCTGTTTCACCCACCTGAACGAAAAATATCAATATATGCTTGTCATCACATTGAGTCAGTGTACTTATTTAAAAGAATATGAACAGTCAATATATAGAAGATTTAGGGAAAAGGCCATTTTTTGTGCTGTCCTCCACAGTCTCATGCTTCTCCATAACATTTCATTCCATCCAAAGAGCAAAAATCAGAGATGATATATAGTTTTCCCATTACAATTATTGGATTCTTCATTATATTAAAATATAGAATTCAAGGGAGGTGTTTAGTTAAGTTAGAGGGAATTCCTTCCAGCAGCAGAATTGTACTTCTACCTTGAACTCTTAAAATCTGCTCTAATAGTTTTTGAAGGGGCACAGAAGAAAATTGCATGAATAAATTACTTCAACTCACGTAATTTTGGATTTAGCTAGAGGTGTCTGCAGGAGGTGATGAATGGGAGCAAATGACAAGGACAGTGTTGCACTCTGCACATACAAAAGGGGTGGTATTTGCATTGTCAGATCTTCTTGGCTATAATTTAACCCAAAACTGATTTCTTTTTTTAATTTTGTTCCGAACTATACTCATCTCAGTATTCATTGTGATTATAATAAATTCAATGTTTCTTTTTTTAGGAGGAATTACCATTGATTTATAAAGTATGCTCTGTAAGCAATCCTCTCATAAATCTTGCAAGAGACTTAAATTTCAATATCTTACAGTACATTTTTTGTGGTTTTACATACCATAGATACAAAGAATATAATCTCAAATGCACAGATATGGGTTATATTGTTATTTTCGCTGTCCATTCATGAAATATGGACAAAGATCAGACTTCAAGGGTCTACCCTATTTTTTTTAAGGTATCATCTTTTTTATATATATAAATGTTTATTAAAAGTTTTAAAGCGAAAATAGAAGCTAACAAAAACTAATACAGAGTAAAGAAAACAAAGAAAAAGAAAGAGAAAAAGAAAAGGACAAAGGTGCAGAAAGAAAAGAAAAAAGAAATAGAAGCTTCCAATTTTCTTTGCAGCAAATACAAGTAAGATTACAAAGTTATCTCTTACTCTATGGTTACAAAAAAAAAACCTCACTTTTTTCTACTACAGTGTCTAATTTTTTTCTAATCATCAAAACCAAAAGTCATAAGTGCATTTTTTCTGTTTCATGCAAAAAGTCTTTAAGGGGTTTCCAGTCAGCCATAAATGTAGATGTTGTCTTTTCTCTAATCAAGGAGGTCAATTTAGCCATCTCTGCAAATTCCATCATCTTCATCAACCATTCCTCCATTGTGGGTAGTGTCGAGCCTTTCCACTTTTGAGCATACAGTAATCTCACTGCAGTTGTCATATGTAGTTTTTTTAAACAGATCATCAAAGTCTACCAACCAAAAGTATATAAAAAATATTTCCAGTAGCACAACTAATGCACAATGCTTTCACACAAAAAATTACATTATTATTTTCAAATTTAAAATATTCATTTTCAAAATCTAAATTAGTTTGAAACCTAATTTACATGAAATGGTCTAAGGATTTTTTATTGTTAAAATACTAAGCCTAAAATACTCTTGTCAAAGTCATCTAAAATCTTAATCTGCTTTCTCCACATTTGTATAATTTTACTAGAATACAGATCTAGATACAAAAGGTACTCAAAATATACTAAATTAGAGTTGGTAATAAGCTACAGCAAATAATATGAAGAAACTGATATTAAAAAATCAAAATCAATACCTGACAAAAACTTTAAGACCCCTAAGTAGTTCCCAGTATGACAATTCCAATTGTGAATCAGTCTTGCCTTCCTCAAAGGAAATCTTTATTCATTATTTAGGAAGAAATATAAAATTTGCATCATACTAATATTATGAAATTCTGCCCCATAATGAATTAATCAATGCTATCTGGAGCCTACCCTGTCACCTTCTTTAGGAACTTCAATTTTTCTATTATAGGCTTCAAATATGCACCTAATATAATCATTTGAGAGCCAGTTTGCTGTAGTAGTTAAGGCATCAGGCTAGAAACCGGGAGACCATGAGTTGTAGTCCCACTTTAGACAAAAAGCCAGCTGGGTGACCTTGGGCCAGTCACTCTCTCTCTCAGCCCTAGAAAGCAGGCAATGGCAACCCACTTCTGAAAAAACCTTGCCAAGAAAAAACCTTGCTGAGAAAATTGCAGGGACTAGTCCAGGCAGTTGCCAGGAATCAACACTGACTCAAAGGTACAAAATAATTAATAATAACAACAACGATAGGGGAAAAATAGTGAAAACTGAAGGAATCAAGATGCCCTATCGAAATAACATCAAGACTCTGGATGAAGAAGATCACTGCAAATACCTGGGCATCCTTCAAGCTGACAACGTCAAGCACACTGAAGTCAAGAAGAAGGTTAGTAGTGAATACATCAGAAAAGTGAAGAATATCTTAAAGTCCAAACTCTGTGGAGGAAATACCATCAAGGCTATTAACACCTGGGCAATTCCAGTCATTAGATATACAAATGGAATAGTGGACTGGACTCAAGCTGAACTAAAAGCCCTGGATAGGAAGACCAGAAAAATAATGACAATGAATCATGCCCTTCATCCATGCAGCGATGTTGACTGACTCTACCTACCAAGGAGCACAGGTGGCTGTAGAATGTTACAAGTCCACCAGACAGCTGGAAGAAAAAAGGGCATTGGAAGAATATCTGAAGGACAGTGAAGAAGATGCACTGAAGCTAGTACACCATAAAGGCTTACTGAATACCAAAAAAACCAAATTGGCCTATAAGAAAGGCCAAATGAAGAACAGAAAAGAGACATGGCAAGACAAAGTATTACATGGCCAGTACAAACACACACACACACACACACACAAACTAGCAGGCAAAGGAGATAACAACAAGACCTGGCAACGGCTAAGAGCAGGAAAATTGAAGAAAGAGACAGAAGGGCTTATTCTGGCTGCACAAGTCCAATGCATACAAAGCCAGAATTGAGAAGACAGCAATAGACAGCAAATGTCACCTCTGCAAAGAAGCTGAAGAAACAGTGGACCACCTAGTTAACTGCTGCAAGAAGACTGCACAAACTGACTACAAACAACATGACAAAGTAGCAACAATGGTGCACTGGAATATCTGCAAGAAATACCATCTGCCTGCAAGCAAGAACTGGTGGAACCACAAAACAGACAAAGGAATAGAAAATGAAGAAGCTAAAGTGCTCTGGGACTTTAGAATTCAAACAGACAAGCACCTGCCACACAACACCCTAGATTTAACAACTGTTGATAAGAAAGACAAAAAAAATCTGGATAGTGGACACTACAATACCTGGAGACAGCAGAATAGAAGAGAAAGAACTGGAGAAAACCACAAAATATAAAGACCTGCAAAAAGAAGTAGAACGACTATGGCAAAAGAAAGCAAAGATAGTACTTTAGTAATATAGTAATTTAGTACTTTAGTAGTATAGTAATAGGTACCTTGGTGCAATCCCAAAACATCTGAAGCACCACTTAAAGACCATCAGCATTGACAAAATGACCATCAGTCAATTGCAAAAGGCTGCTTTACTTGGAACAGCTTATATCCTGTGATAATACCTTTAACACCATCAAACAACATCTGCCTATCCCAGGTCCATGGGAAGGACTTGATAGGTGGATAAAAATGCCAAATCCAGTCTAAACATCTGGCTGACTGTGTGACCAACAATAATGTGATCTGGCAGCAATGGGAGCAAGAGAGGGCTCTTGTGGCTGGGCTGGGTCCTGGGACTACATTCAACCCCTGCTCTGGTTTGGTAGCCATCTTGCACCGCCACCTGGTTTCTCAGCCATTGTGGTGTGGAACTGTCAGGTTCCCTCCATGGATTTTTATCTTCCCTTGGTGGGTAGGGGTTGTGGTTTGTGCAGCTGGAACTTTTCAACGAGGAGTTGGGACTGGACAATGAAGAGTGATTTTCTTTTCCAGTGGGGATACTGCTTGGGGGGGGGGATGGGGAGTAGCAGGCTGACACCTTTTTATTGGATGAGGAGAGAGATTGGGCACCCCTCATAAGAGCAGGTAGAAATTGGGGTGCTCTTATATGGCTGGATGGGGTATGGGTGGCGGTTCTGACTGCTGGTGTACAAGCATACCAGTGACCCATATGGCTCCCCTGGTGAATTTGACAGACCAGTTGAGATGTGGAGGGGACTCTGTGACCTGGAGATGGTCCAATATTGGGCTGAGGAGGGAGAAATTTTTGGGTAGGCCACACTCAGGGAACTCAGTCCAGGTGCCATGTTCCAGCCTCCTACACTCAACCTTATTTCCCAGTCATCGGACCTTCAAAAGTCCCAGCTTTTGGCTGCCACTGCTGAATACCTGGTTAGCCTGTAAAAAACTTATGATAGAAGAAGGCCCTCATCCATGACCTTATGGATAAGATGGCTGACCAGGTGTGTATTCTGAAGACCTGGGGCATGGTGGGGAGTGTTCCCCACTTGGAAATATACCTGCCTGGACTTTGAATGTGGGGTCAGCCAAGAGCCTAGAGCAGAGGTGGCAGAGTAGCAAATGTCATGTGAGATACTCTGG
Source organism: Python bivittatus (assembly GCF_059951505.1). Lineage (NCBI taxonomy): Eukaryota > Metazoa > Chordata > Lepidosauria > Squamata > Pythonidae > Python > Python bivittatus. The sequence continues at coordinate 5,847,923 of NW_028277028.1, forward strand.
TGGTGTTCAGAGATGCACCCTCATACATAATGGATATGAGATCCTGTTTGTTGGGCTCTAGGGATCAGTTGGAATTACTGCTACTGTAACAGATCCCTGCTGTGTAGCAACCTGTCTGCCTGAGCTCCTTGACTCCATGGCCTAACTGGTCATGAAGTTCCCCAAGCTTATGGTCTTGGGGAACTTCAAACTGCCTTCTCTGGGGGCAGAGTCTGAGATGGCTTGGGAGTTCATGGTCACTAGGACAGTCTTGGATCTGACCCAGGTTGTCAAGGGTTTAACACATAATGGTGGTCATACGCAAGATCTGATTTTCTTGTCAGGACAGTAGCTGACAAATTGCTCTCCCTGGAGTGGAGATTACCATCACTCCCCATCAATGGTCAGATCACTTTCTGATTGCCATGGAGTGCTCTGTTGCTGTTCCCTGCTGCAGGGAGGCTGGGCCTATTTGAATGGTCCACCCCAGGCACCGATGGACCCTATTCAGTTCCAGAGGGAGCTTGTAGGTTATTCCTGAAGGGCCAGTGCACGGTCTGACTGAAGCCTCAGTCACTGCCTGGAATAAGAGGCAGCTGTAGACTGGGATCAGATCATGGCATGCCTATGTGGCTTCTCTCCTCTTGTGTATTCCAGGCCTCCCCTTGGTTTACAGAGGAGGTAAGGGAGGTGAAAATGTGAGAAGAGACACCTAGAGCAGCGCTGGAGGACAACGAGGGGGCAAACCCGATCAAGCATGAACTACAGCCACTATTAAGACCTATGTCATGGAGGTAAAGGAGATGAAATAGTCTGTGGATAGCTGTCCTCTTTTAGAATGACATGGTCCCTCCTGGGGAACTGGAGGTTCCCTTCCAGAGCTGCTGTAAAGAAAATGCTAGGCATCTTCAGATAAAGGCATTTGAATTCACTCCAAGCCAGACTCCGGCCTGGAGGCAGATCCCACAGAGGTAACTGAGACTTAGTCTGGCTCTGCTATCTGGGATGGGTTTGATCCTGTTAGTCCTGATGAAGTGGACAGGGTTCTTGGAATGGTAAGCTTGGCCACCTGTGTATTAGACCCATGTCCCTCCTGCTTAGCTAAGGCTTTCTGGGAAATCATGTGCAGTTGGGTCCTGGTGGTGGTGATGAATTCATCACTGAAGGAGGGGGAAGTCCTGCCAATGTTGAAAGAGGTGATGGTTTACCCCCCGCACCTCAAGAAGCCTTCATTGGAACCAACCAAACTGGACTTCTTCCTGTGTCCAAACTTCACTTTTGGGGAAGAGTGTTGAGAAGGTGGTCACACTAGCTTCAGAAAATCCTGAAGGAACCAGATTATTTGGACCCCTTTTAGTGAGGTTTCAGACCTGGATATAGAATTGAAACAGCACTGCTTGTGCTTGTGGATGACTTTTGGCAAGAGTAGGAAAGGTTAGTGTGTCCATTCTGGCTCTCCTTGATCTCTCAGCGACTTTCAATACCATTGGTCATAGTATTCTTCTAGACTGGCTCCAGGGGTTGGGAGCGGGGGTACAACCTTGTGCTGGTTCTCCTCCTTCCTCCAAGGCTGATTCCAGTCAGTGTTGGTACAGGAGAGAGTTCTGACCTTAGGTTTTGACTCTCTCCATTCCTGCTCAACATCTACATGAAGCCTCTGGGAGAGGTCATCTGACAGCAGGGAGCGAAGTATCATCAGTAAACTGATGATTCCCAACTCTACATCTCTGCTCCAGGCCAAGCAAGAAATACTTTGGCGGTCTTGTCTCTGTGTCTGGAGGCCTGGATGGGGGAGAACAGGCTTCAGCTTAACCCTAGCAAGACTGAAATGGCTTTTATGACCTCCTGGCTCCACTGATTTTCCATCTTTAGTTCTGGATGGGATTATACTATCCCAAACTGAACTGGTGCACAAGTTGAAGGTTCTCCTGGGCTCATGGCTATTTGAGGAACACATGGCAGCCATGGCTAAGAGGGCCTTTGCACAATCTTGTCTTGTGCTCCAGTTATATCCTTTATTGAACCAAGAGGCACTGCTCACCGTCACTCACGCTTTAGTCATCTCCCAAGTGGATTATTGCAACGCACTCTATATGGGGCTGCCCTTGAACATCATCTGGAAACTTCAGCTGGTCTAGAATGTGACAGTGTGGACAGTTATGTTACATTTCTATTCTGCAAGATGCATTAGCTCTCAGTATGCTTCTGGGTGCATTTCCAGAAGTTTGTCATTTATAAAGCCCTTTGTGGGGCTTTGTCATTTATAAAGCCCTTATTTGTAGGACCATCTCCCCCTGATTTTTCTACAGCAGGAGAGGCATGCAGTGGATTCCATCAATTAAAGAATGTCATCTTGCAGGATCCAGAAAGCAGGCCTCTTCTGTGGCATCATGTCCTCTTTGGAACACCATACCCCTTGGGATTAGATTGGTCTTGACCCTGCTGGCTTTCCAAAATGTCTTAAAGACCTGGATGTGTTCCCAGGCATGGGGGCAGGAGGTTAGCTGGAGCCCATGTGGTGTTCTTAATTTATTAGATCTGTTTTCACCTCGGTGGTCTTTATAGATTTTATATATTAGTTGGTTTTGGCTGTTATTTTTTTATAGTTTTTTAAACCTGTTATTAGCCACTCAGAGTTGCTATGTCAATTTGGGTGACCACATCAATTTAATTAAATAAATAAAACAAATACCTCACATTAACAACATGTAAGGATAACCAACAATACATCATATAATACAGCACAATAAAGCAAATAAATATTAAGCAAATCAAGATAAATAGAATTATTAATTGCATATATTTGATGCCTAGAAAAGGGAACCCAAGGGAAAATGGAGAAAATATGTATGGGTGTGTGTGTGTGTGTGTGTATACACATACATACATACATACATATAAAGTCATCTGTTATCAAATGATAACAGTAACTCAAGGAATCCATTTCTCTAGTATAAATCAAATTAACGGTGGATTCAAATGTTTATTTGTAAACCATTTGAAAACCCTGCTTTATGCTATGGCATGTTGGATGAAACCAATCAATTTAATGAAACTATGGTTAAGCAAATCATAATTTACTGCAAGTGTGAACCCTCCAAACCTGTGAAAAAATATACCAGAAATGGGAGAGGCAGCTTATGGAATAGCAACAAAAATATGTTCTCTACTGGACTGGGCTACTGCTAATCTACAGGACTACAGGTAGTTCTTGTTTAATGACTGCCTCATTTAGCAACCATTCGCAGTTATAATGGTGATGAAAAAGTAACTTTATAACCAATCCTTGCATTTATGACCTTCGCAGGAAGGTAAAGAAAAGGAAAGCCAAAGTAAGATCATAAGCACACTCAGTTTCACTTAGCAATCACTTTGCTTAACGACTGAGTTGCCAGGCTCAATTATGGTTGCTAAATGAGGACTACCTGTATTGGGAAGTTCAGTGCTGTATTTGCCTAGGAAAGGCATTTAGTGGCTACTACAGTTGCCTCTGATTATCTTGCTTACAAGAATGGGGCCTTTATCTTCATTTTTTAAATCCATTTCTGGACTAGAGCAAAATTGTGTGAATAAAAAAATAGAATTTAAATGTTAGAAAAAATCAGACAGTGATGAAGTTCAGGTATTGCACTGAGCTATGGTTTATTTAATTTATTGAATAAACCACAACTGAGTTCAATCACTCCACTAAACTATAAATCATGGTTTAAAACCATAATGGGTGGATTTATGTAACATGCAAAGGCAAAACCAAACAAGACTCCATCATGGTTTAATGTGATATGTGAACCCAAACAGAGTATTTCTACCTTTTCCAATTCAATGGTTGCTTTGGAAAATAAATGTTTCAATAAGTTTGTAATGTCAAAAATTATTTTATCATGGTACCAAGAGCCATCTAAGAAGTTTCTAAGCATATAGAGATATTTATTGTAGGAAGGTACAGAAGAAATATCAATATGCAAAAAGATGCCAGTATAGCTACTAAAAATGTAGTAAGCAATCCTATGGACATAAGAATACTTATTGCAGAACTACAATAAAGAACACACTACTAGACTATTGCTTTGAAGAACATTGTTTTCATTTTATTTTCATGTAAATGCAAAATAGCAGTGAAACCGAACCCTAGCTAGGAAAGTTAACATTCTGATAATTAAATACAATTTATTTCAATTATAATAATGTATTAATTGGTTTTAATTGCATAAAAAAAACCTAAACTTCAACATATTTCTCTTATTCCTGTCAAATTCTTGGCAGCTGACAAAACTGATAGTAATTTTTCCAAGTAAGATTCTTACAGAATCTTCCTGAACACAATTTATTGAAATGAAAGGGATAGGGTTACAAGTATTTATTTATTCACTTTATACCACCCATTCCCAAATACTTTGGGTGGTTAACAATCAAAATCAGCGTAAAATAAAAAGCACCCCTCTTAAAAAAATAAACAAACCCACCTATATTATAAACAAATTTGGCAATGCCAAAATAATAAACCAAAAATACATAAAGTCATGGGTCTGCCAGATTCCAACTTTCACCCACAACGTACCCTCCTCCTGTGTTAGATGGAACAACCAGGTAGGTCTTAAATGCTCTTCTAAAATACAGGAGGGAAGGTGTGAGGAGGGAATTTTAAAATATGGGATAGAAATAAAAATGCCTGGGTTTTTTTTGTATATAATTTTTATTAAAACAAGAAGATAAAAATTAACACAAACTAATATAAAGTAAGGAAGAAAAAGGTAAAAGAAAAATAAAAAAAAAAGCAAAAAGTGCAAGAAAAGATGAGGAAAAACAGAAAAGAAAAAAAAGAAAGAAAAAAGATATAAAGTAGTGGCTTCCAATATTCTTCACAGCAATTATAAGTACAAATATATTTTAACCTTTCTCTCTAACTCTAATATTACTCTTCTTTCTATAATCTATCCTGTCTTTTTTATATATACAGTGGTACCTCTACTCACGAACGCCCCTACTTACGAATTTTTCGAGATACGATCAGCTCTGGCCCCCAAAATTTACCTCTACTTACGAACTCGCCTCGACTTACGAACCGGATCCGCGGCCATTTTCCGCCCGTTCCACGTGGTCCGCTGCCATTTTCCGCCCATTCCATGTGGTCCGCGGCCATTTTTCCGCCCCTGACACGTGGTCCGCGGCCATTTTTCCGCCCGACACGTGGTCCGCGGACGCCGGAACGGATTAACGGTAATTACATTGAACCTTATGGGAAAATTTACTTCGACTTGCGACCAACTCGACTTGCGATCAGAGTCATGGAACGGATTAAGTTCGTAAGTAGAGGTACCACTGTATATAATTTTTATTAAAGCTCTTAAACATTTTAATATATTATTTTTATTAAAACTTTTAAACAGAAAAATGCCTGTTTTCAAGGTCTTGATAGATGATAATTTTGCACAGACAGGACTTGGAGGAGGTTGACCCTATTAGATCTGATTGCATGGACAAATGAATATGGAAAAAGGCGGTCCCTCAGATAACCCTATGTGAAGCCATGTAGGACCTTAAACAACCTTGAATCTCTTCTGGAAGCCAACTGGCAACCAGTGCAGCTCCTGAAGAAGTGGAGTCACTGAAGTATATCAGGATATATCCAACATTGCCCAGGCTGCCATATTTTGTACCAGATGTAGCTTCCAGATGCTTTCCAAGGGCAGTCCTGTATACAGCATTATGGTAATCCAAGTACTAGGTGACTAAGGTATGAGTGACTATGAGGAGGGCCTCTTGATCCAGGAATGGATGTAAATAGTGCCCAAAACATAACTGTACAAAGTCCTCCTGTCCATAGCTGCTACTGATTGAGTAGAAGCTGTGAGTCCAGGAGGCCCCCCAAATGCAAACCATCTCTTAACAAGGGAATACAACTCCATTCAGACTCAAAGATGGTTATTTCTCTGGAATCATCTGGTACACAAAATCAAAGCCACTGTGTCTTGGAGGGGTTTAATCTGAATCTGTTCCTCCCCATCCAGAGCCTGGCAGCCTCCATGGACTGGATCAGCACTTCTACTATATCACTAGTTTAGTCCAATGCCAAGATGTGTAGCTGCGTCAGTATGCTGCGTCAGCATCAGCATACCCACGACACCAGACCCCATTCTGACAGATGACCCCCATGATTGGTTTCATCAATGTCAAAAAGAAGTGGAGAGAGTAGAAAGCCCTGAGGTACTCCACAAAATCTAAATAATCCACAATAATTGGGTTGAGCAAAGGCTTCTTGAGCAGGGGGTGCACTATTATCCTCTTACAGAGGTAATGGAACACACCCTCACTCAAACAAGCATTGATTAATGTTTGAAGCTCAGTCTTCAGCCACTCTCATGAAGTGGCTGAAGACTGAACTTCAAACATTAATCAATGCTTCTCAATCAAGCATAAGGGACAGGGATCCAACTGAGAAGTGACAGAGCTGACACTACAGAGAGAGGCCTATTCGTTTCCTCAGGACTCACAGATTCAAACTGATCCCAGAGCAATTTACAGGACAAAGTTGCAATCACCTCCATTAGCACCATCCAACTAGAATCCAACTCTATTAAAATCTGAGTGGTTTTATCTGCCATTTCAGCCCTTCAGATGTTCTTAGTGATTATCTTTCCTTAAAAGGGAACAAGTCAATTTAAAAAGAGCTGCTAGGTGGCATTCAGCAGATGCAAGAGTAGTAATGTATTTACTGCTTGAACTGCTACTGTATAGGCTTGGACATGCACTCTTATCAATCTCTAGCCAGATTCAAAATGGGTCTTCCTCCAGTGACATTCTAGGCACTTCCACTGCTACTCCATCTGTCTGAGCTACTCATAAACCAAGGAACTGCAGTGGATTGGGGAAAGATGGCCCCAGTGCAATCTGGTCAAGCACCCTAGTTATCCCTTTGTTCCGCTGGGCAACCAGGGTCTTGACTGAACTGCTCACCAGATCCTTGGGAACCTTGCCCAATGGCCCTCTAAAACCCACTGGGTCCATTTGGTGCCTGGAGTGGACCAATCTAATAGGTCCTTCCCCACTGGGGGTGGGGGTGGTTGCACTGTGAAACTCCACAGCCATCACAGTGATCTATCCACAACAAGGTGCTAAGCCCCCAACATTTTCAGATCATGTCTGCCCCAAAACAAAAACCAGATCCAGCATGTAACCTTTTATGCGTGTTGGGTCTTTAGTAAGTTGGGCCAGGTGCATGATTGTCAAGGCAGCCATGACCTCCTGAGCTGCTCCAAACCCTTCACCCAGGAAAGGCAGGTTGAAGCTCCCCAACACCACCAATTTGGCAGCCATGCTAGGGATCCTGCTGCACAGCAGGGGGAATGATATACCAGCAGCAAGCCCAACTGCCCCTTCAAGTCTAATCACACTTAACAAATTCTCACACCTGTTTATCCAGAATAGCATCTCTTGAGTTTCAGGGATGACAATAGCTACCACTCCCCTCCATACTGGGACAAACTGGAAACCGGGGGGGGGCAGATCTCTGAGAGATGAACTCCCCCTTTCTCCACCCCACCCAGGATTTGGTAATCAAGCCAAGTCTGCCCTCTCATCCACAATTGGAGCTGAAGCCCCAGGGTTCCAAGCATTTCTGCACTGAATGATTTCCAACTAAGAACCTATTCATCTCCGATTACATTAGGGCAGGCAGTTTCTCAGGTTCTTTGTAACATATTTCTTGTGAACTGGTGAAGAGTTAATTCTTTTCACTGATAACTGAGGAGCTTACAGGTGAAATGACTGTTTACAAAACTATCTCTGGCTCTCCAGTCTGATGAATACAGTGCTATATTTGAGGTACTGCTGTGGTCTCACCAATATTCCAATGCACTGTGGGAATATTCTGAGAAACCTATGAAAGAGGGCAAGTTACATGCCTCAAAAGCCATTCCTTTTATAAAGTGGTACCTCGGGATATGAACTTAATACGTTCCGTGAATCTGGGCGTATCCCGAGTTGGTCGTAACCCGACGCAAATTTCCCCATAGGGTTCAATGTAAATCCGGTTAATCCGTTCCACCCTCCGAATTTGGTCGCACCCCGAAGCAAATTTTCCCATAAGGTTCAATGTAATTACCGTTAATCCGTTCTGGCGTCCGCGGACCACGCGTCAGGGGTGGGAGAACGGCCAGGCGCGGGGCGGCGGGAAAAAGGCCGGGCGCCATACGGCGCGGCGGGAAAACGGCCGCGGACCACATGTCAGGGGCGGAAAAATGGCCACGGACCACGTGTCAGGGCGGAAAAATGACCGTACCCCAAGGCGGAGTTCGCATATTGAGGTAAATTTTTGCGGCTGGAGCTGGTCGTAACCCGAAAAGTTCGCTAGTAGAGGCGTTCGTATCCTGAGGTACCACTGTACTTTGGTAAGCTGAGTGTAATGCTTCTCTGTAATTCATAATAGCTGGTTTGCTGCTGTCGGTTTTTCAAATCAAAGCATAGAAGAATTACCTTCTAAATGGTCTACTTACTCTCCACACACGCAGGTAGTCACCACTGGTTGCCAAAAGGTCTGGATAAACCCCTTTGGTATCTGGGATCCACATGAGCTTGGTAGTGGGATATGGGTGGTCAAAAGTATTTCTGCAAATGAATTCAGAGCTTTCTTCATCCAACCCAACAAGCTGAACCTATGAGGAAAAAAATGTTTGTGTGCATGTATATGTATATATATAGATCCACCCACCCACCCATCCCAAGGTCCAGATGGTGCCCACCAAGAACTCTTGAAGCACTTAAATATGAAATTGCCATCTTTTCACAAAAAAAAATACAATTCTTTTAAACGGTGCCATCTGTTATTAAGGACTGGAAAATAACTAATGTGACCCCAATTTTCTAAGGAGATTCAGGGGCAACAAAGGTAGTTATAGGCCTGTTAATTTATTCCAGGGCAAAAAATTGAAAAAACTTTAACAGAAAATAACACAGAGAAGGATAGAAGAACTAGTCTTGCTGAAAAGGAACCAAACAGAACTATTGTCTCGGTAATTTTCCAGCTTTTTTGAAGGTGTCAAAAAGGACGTGGAGAAGGGTGACCCAACAGATATTCTACACTTGGACTTTCAGAAAGCCTTTGACCAGGTCCTTTACCAAAGGCTCCTGAGCAAACTAGGCTGCCTTGGAATAACAGATGCTCTTACGGATAGGCAACTTTAAAAAAAAAATCAACAGAGAATAGGAATAAATGAACAATTCTCATACTTGCACGATTTGCAAAATGAGGTGGTGCTTTTAACTTGTATAAAACCTATTTGGACTGATCAGTGAAGTGACTGATGTGATCAGTTTGAACACATCAAACTGTTATATACCAAACTGTTCAGGGTAGTAAAATCAAAAAGTAATTGTGATGAGCTACAAAAGCAACCTTCCACACTGGATGAATTGACTTCAGAATGGTAAACGCAGTTCACTGTAAATAAATGTAGGGTGCATGTTGGCACAAAAATTCCAACCTTCACACATGGACCCAGTAGTCACTGATTAGAACGGGTATCTTGGAGTCAGAGCAGATGGCTCAATGAAGATATCAATCCAGTTTGCACTTCTATAAAAATTTTAAATTCCATCTTGGAGTCATTTGGAAGAGAACTAAAAACAGAATTGTCAGTATAATATTCCCTTTATATAAATCTGTGGTAAGACCACACCTTGGCTACTGTTTTGGACACAACACTTTAAAAAGGATATTACTATATAAAATTAGAAAAGGTGCAAAAAAGGGCTACTAAAAAGAATAGGGAGGCTGGAGTAGCTTCTGTATGAGGAAGGATTACAGTTATCAGGGGTCTACCTTGGAACAAAGGAGGGCAAGGGGAGACACAACAGAAGTATAATACCCAGCATAAATATCAAGGAAATGGATAAGTTTTTCTCCTTTTAGTGTGTGATTATCTACTGAAAATTAAATGCAGAAAGATTGAGGGCCAACGGAAGGAAATACTTTTTTGTTACACATACCCAAGAATTCACTGCCACAATTGTGGTAATGGCAGCAAATTTGGATGGTGTGGAAAAGGCGACTGGATAGTTCCATGGAGGATCACACTAACACCAGCTACTACTGTAATACTGATGACTGTTTATTACTATTTCCTGAAACAGGGGCCATGAGTTGAGTAGCCTTGTAAATTTAAATTATAAATACATGCTCCTTGCAAGAAAACTGTAAGGGAAGGGGTTATAGTCCTCCAGTTCAGGCATGTGAGCTTCCGAAATGAATCCATTTGGCCCCTGTGCTGGGCTAAATTCAGCAGAGCTCTTCTTACGTTATCAACGTAACTGTAATATTGAAGGAACATATGGTAGGCATGTCTCAAGCAAACTTTACAACGTGTAGCTACCATGGGTTTCCCAAGAGTAAATTTAATAACACAACTTCTAAAGCTATGAAGATAGAAAGTGACTACATTTCCTCCCACTTCCTAGAGCAGCAGAAAGTGCGCAGGTGCAGTTTTTCTCTTTTCATCGCCAACAAAAAAAAAAAAAACAACCCGAATATCCCAATGGCTCCTGCTTGTCACGCAGCAGTCTGACCACTCTCTGGAAGAAGCAGAGCCGCTCCGAGGGTCAAACCTGACCAAACGTCCCGAAGCAGCTTGGCCTCTGGCGCTCCAGTCCCCATCCTCCCTTTCGGACCTCGCTGCGCTTAACTGGGCCGCCGCCGCCGCCGGAGGGGACCGACTGGGAGGCGCTGAACGAAGCCCAAAGCTGCAGTGCGGAACTCGCTCGGCGGTTCAGCGGACCCCAGCACTCGACACCACACCGGCCTCTCCAGTGACCCCTTCCCGCCCACTGACCTGCCAGGTGGCCCACCTTATTATTGTACTCTTCTACGAAGCTGCCCAGGGCAAGCCGAAAACGCTTGTCGGGCCTGACACTCCAGTTCATGGCGTAGACGGTCCATGGCGCCTCGTACTTGTAGATCTCCTTGCGCTTCCCGTGCAAAGACATGGCGGGCGGGAAGGCTTACTCCGTCAGCCTCTCACGACGTCCTCCCGTGATATCGCTCCCGACAGTCTTTCTTCACCTCACACAACGACGATGGCAAACCCCACTCCTCCATTCACTCTGTTCAAACTCTGATTTCTCATTGGCCCTCGACCACGCCATTCCTCAACCCCTAGCTTTCTCATTGGTTTTCCGATACGTCCACCTCGCTCAACCTCCGAAGGAGATTTACATATTGGCCATCATGAAAATGTCCATTAGCGGTGAAAGTTGTCGTTCTTGGATAAAGCCCGCCTCTCCCATCACATTTGAGCGTATGAAGTATGATTTAGTTAGTCGCCCATAAAAAAAAAAAGACGCTTGGGACATAGAGATAGAAATGTAGAACCGCATTCGAATAGCTAGGAATATGAATTCCTGGATCCCCTGAGCGTCATTTTGGTTTCTTCCGGGTCGTTCAAGGCGACCTAGGAAGTTTCACAGAGAGTCAGAAAGGTGTGCAAGGTTGGCAGTTGTAGTAACGGGTAGCAGCGTATTCTTTAGAAAGAAAAAGAGCAGTAACGATAGCAGTTAAGTGGTGTTTTTAATTCAAGTGTAATTTCTTGTGCTTGATGCTGTTATCCTTCTTTTGTTTTAATCTGCATGTGTATCGTCCTTTTTTTGTTGTAAAGGATAAATGACTATGATTATCAGGTATCTATAAACATATCCAAACAATTGTATTGACTATGTATTTGAAGAAGGCACAATGTAGTAATCGCTATTATTCCGGATTGGCCCTATTATGCTCATGTTGGTCCAGGTTCTGATCCGAGGCCTGGTATCCATCACTGGCTAATTTCTGTGCCCCATGGTCTTCACTGGCTCCTAACTAACTGTTTCAACGGTGTTATGTGTCCGTCACGTGGTCTTGTAGTTGTATTGGATTTCTAAAGCGCACACATCCAAAGAAAAGGAGGCAGCAGTTCATACGTACAAAGCCATCATGGTTGTTCCCTTTTGGGGATAAGCACTGTTAGACAAAGCAAAGAAAATGCATAAGAAGGTACCCCTATCAAAATACCTCTAACACCTCATAAGTGTTTGTAACTTTATGCATGAATACATTAAAGAGCACATCACACCATCCTTGTCTTACTCCCTACTCAGTATTGAGTCATCTACTAAACATCCCATTTTCCACTTCTGTTGCATATTACTTTTACCACATTCAGAAACCAACCTTCAGCTCCAGGCTATTCATTTTATCATTTTCTTCATTTCTCATTCATACCCTACTCAGTTATCTGGTGAAGAGCAAAAAATTTGCAATTCCCAATTTTTTCTCATTGTCACTTTTTGTATGCTTCAGAACAGAATTCTGCCAAACAAATTAATCCCTCTGCATTTTTTTCATTCACTCTTGCTATCTTTCCCTTTGTATGAGGAATATTAGTGGCATTCTTTCAATTGTCAAGCCTGATACAGTTTTCACACACATTAATATTTCTCTAATTACCCGATATGTCTTCAGGCTTTCTACTTTTCAACATTTGAATAATATGTATTATTTTCTTTTCATAATTTTTTGTTCTTGGACACTAACATTTGTAGTATTTGTTTCAGTTTCCCTTTTTGACACATCATTATTATGCCCATAGAATCTCTACAATACTACTTCATGCATTCTCTTTTTATTTTTAAATCATCATGCTTTTTGATCCATTCCTTTTCCATGGAATGTATAAATAGATTTGTACTTAAACCACATATTTGAAACGGACTTTTTTGTAAACAGATGCTCACAAAAGAGCCAGTATTTGCATTCATTCTTGGGTCTCTGAGTGATACAATCACTTCTTCTATACTATCTCATTCTGTGCCTACCCATCCATTCATTTCATATAACAGAATACTTTTTCTCTTGCCCAAATTCATCCCTGGTTCTTCCATTATCACCATTCATTGGAATGTAACAGACAGCTATCATCAAACTATGGTTTCTCACTTTTGTTTGCACCCACAACAATCTAAATGACTCAAGTTCAAATTGTATGATATCCATTTTAGACCATTCGTGATTAAACCTATACCTTCGCTTCCTTGCATGTATTTGTCAAGTCAACTCCATAAGATCAGACAACCTTTATTCAAATTACTAATCCTCCCCCTTTCTTAGTTTCAAAGATATACAACATGTATTTTTTTTCCTGTCCTTAATTTATTTAATTTCATGCTATTTACCATATACACGTTTTACATTCCTAGTCACAATTTTCCATATGCCGTGGTCATCATCACATCAGCCTGTAGAAATTAATCCCAACCATCCATCGTGGCATTGGTCAATCAAGGCTTTCACATAATGTTTTCTAGTAAGATATAGGAGATGTAGATTAGATTATAAATCTTAGCTGCACCCATGTCACGCATATAGGACCTGGGTTGGGAAAAGCTCTAGTGGAATAATATAACTAGCTGATCTTTGGAACAACCTCTGATGTATTTTATTTGGTTATATCTTTAGGGAAGGATGGAAATATGAATCAGTCAATTATGACTGAAATTTATGAGTGCAAGGAGAAGGAATTCCTTGAGCCACACCATTTTAATAAGCAGGTCACACATTTGGTTATAGCAGTAGAAATAGTGTGGTAAATTCCTTGCTTTCAAAATTTTCCCCTCCCCTACTTCCTCTCTGTCCATATAGGAAAGAGGGATGAGGTGGGAGTTGAGAGTCTGAGTTTCTTCTGATAGAAACAACAGTAACCTTGCTCCAAACTAGAAGGCACAGAACAAGAATTCCATAAAATAATAGAAAGGGTGTCTGGAACCTTTGCCCACCATTGACTGGAGCTGCAATGGTATATTTAGAACTGGAGACAGAGTCATATTCTAACCAGCTGGACATTCCTTTGTTATCAGTTTAGAGAATAGCCTCCTCATGGATTCACATAGGAGCCATGAGTAAGTGACTAGTAAAATCTCTGCAATAGGAACTTGAGAGATGAATTGAATTCTAAAGGGAAAAAACAATCCAGTTGCTGAGATTTCTGTAACCCTCTCCTCTCCTCTCCTCTCCTCTCCTCTCCTCTCCTCTCCTCTCCTCTCCTCTTCAAATTTTTTTAGAAATTTTGTTTTCTGTGGTGCAAAGTCCCAACAGCTCAATAGATGCCTTGTTATGGCCCTTTTTGGAATGGGAAGCCCATACAATGGGGATTCATGTCCTGAGTTGTGTGCCAAGTAGGGTGGCCATATACATTAATTAATTAAATAAATATTGCCTCATAATTAGACAACTATAATTTATTCTATGTGGGACTGCCTTTGAAGATGATTTGGAAACTGCAGTTGGTCCAGAATGTGGCAGCCTGGTTCCTGACAGAGTATAATGGAATTTAGAGTTGACCTTACAGTATGAAAGAGCCATTAAGAAAGGCTTAGATGAGAGATTACACAGTCAGAGGTAGAACAAAGGATAAGAAAGAAAGTCAAAATAACCCCATTTTGATTTTGTTTAGTATGAGATGGGATGGAGAGAAACTCGGCCAGGCTTTCAAGATTTTGTTGTTATGCCCTACAGCCATAAAATAGCATCCCTGGAATCCCTGTGGTATCTGTTTCTTGCCTTGGCCTACCTTGAAGGGCTGACATGGGACCTAAAGTGATTCAGCAGTGTAACATCCGTGTTGTAGTTGCCACACTAGCTGCTAGTAGATTTCTGGGTCCAGTTCAAAGTGCTGGTGGTCTTAATCTATAAATCCTTACATGGCTTAGCTCCCAGGTACTTTCAAGACCATCTGTCCTGCATGGAATCCACCTCTACTGAGTACTCAACCCAAGAGGAGATGCTTCAAGTCCCTTCTTCCATAAAGGTTTTGGGGAGTACCCTGAGGCAGGCTTTCCCAGGAGCTGCCCTAGTATAAATAGTAAGTAAGATGACCTTGAAGGAGATATGCAGCAGCCATTGCCTAGACAAAAGGGGCTGAACATTTTTAAAGTCCAGAACAGTGAGATAACATTTGGAAGTGGTTCAGGCAGACGTCTCCCTAATTCACTGAACCATAATAAGGAAGAAGAAGTACAGCACAATCAGACTTGCTAGATTCTGTTATTATAGTTAATATAGTTATTATCTCAGCTCAATATAGTTATTATCTTAACTACTAATAAAAGTAGTTTCAGACTTTCAGTGGAGTTGATTTCCTGGTCTGGTCCTAGTGGAGCTGACACCCTGTCCTCTCCCCCCAGAGGTCTTGTTGGCTCCTACTCTGCTGTCATTTAGGAAGCCCATTAAAACCATTCTAATTTGGAAGTACTTTAGCGTTTAATAGTCTGCTGACATGTCACTGCTGGGAGGTATGACATTGATTTCATTTATTATTTAATGCTACATTCTATTCAGTTTTGTCTTATAGTTATTTTGTTTTAATAGATGTAAACAACTGAGATACTGGCAGTATACAAATTATATAATAAAATAATGCTAAATAAATTCAAGAAATTGAATGACTGAAATTCTTTACTGTGAGTTTCAATTTTTTTCAGAAGTTTTATATTCCTGTAGAACATAAAAAGTAGATTATAGGATTGTTTAACCGTTCATCTCTCACCCTGCTGTTTGAAACTCTACTATTAAAAAAGGTTACTTAGTGTGTCTTTTGTCTGCTAATGTCAACATCAACTTTCCTTCTACTCCTTACAGTAAGGATATAATTCTTAGTCTCCATCTGTAATATGGGACAATATATTGGAGAGTTTATGTCTCCATTCTTTGTAGAATGCATTTGCATGGCAATATTTAGCATTTATTTAATTACCAACAACAACAACCCCCCACGTTACAGTGTCAGAAAGAAAACCTTTCTTTCTTCTATAGCTTTCTTCTTTCCTTCACCTTTAGTAGAGGTGAGCAAGTCACATAATCATGTGAAATCATTATAAGTATTACTTTCTGGATTTCTCTGTTGTCTTCAGTTAGCATTTGTCACTTTTAACACTCTAAGAACAATTACAGCATCAAATGTAACCAGGAATTTGGTCTAGTTTTCTAATGCTTCTTATATGCATGGAGAAAATAGTTGGGAACAATTGTCATCTTGGATGTTTATGGTAGCAAACTGTTCAGTGATTAACCAACTGCTATCCAATTGCCCAGAAGTACAGGATATAAGGAGAAAAATGTAGAGGCTTCAAATTGCTAGCAAGGCATACACCTTGTATGTTCTGCTTTCATTATCTTGCTTCAATCAACTCTTTTCAGTAAGTACACATCATGTTCCAATCTTAAAGAGAGGTAGTCATCAGGCCACAGTTGGTGTCAAAATAATCTTTATTAGCAAAGTAACTAATGCCTTGGAAGTAGGGTGGAATGCTTACATTTATTTTTCCCCCTGCTACTCAAGATAGGGATTTAATATGTTATTCTGGGTATGTGGCCTACAGCCATTGCAGCATTTAGTGGAGGGAGGAGGAGGAGGAGGAGGATAGTTTGAGGATTTGGTTACAATAATTCTTTATGTCGTGCTGTCACATAAAGTCACAAACTGTCATAAGGAAAGGAGATAACACCTATACAAAAAAGTTTTGTCTGATTTGCTTTTCTTCTTACAAGATTTTCTAAAATTGTGCTTATATCAGGCAAATTTGTACAAAATGTGTTGCTCATACCTATTTTGTACATAGTGGTTTAAACAATGTCTGGGATGGTTCTAATCCAAAAGGAATTGTTCTGTTGCAAATGGATAACTCTAGTCTTGGCATTTCCTAGAACATAATGCAGAGCTGGGTAAATCTGGACTGTTGCAAAAACCTGGGAAAGATACTTTTAGAATTCACCTATTGCTCCTGGCTCTTTTCTGAACCTTGGGAGAAAAATGTCACTTCCACTTTATAGATTACTAGATAGAATGTGAGAAAATATTTCTCTATGAGACTAGGATCAGCAGTGTTTATTACAAGATACTTAAGATGTGACACTATTATACTACAAATTTACTTCATGTGACACTGTGGTCCTATGCTTTATCTGATAGTAAATTTAACTACTGTAGATTTGGTAAGACTCTCTTTTTTAACAAATACATACCAAACTGGGACTATAGACCAGGGTGCACAGCTTAATTTATTGAGAGGGAGAGAATTGTAGAATTAAGAACAGAGACTAAGAAGGGCTGTGACCAAAAACAGGCTCAATCAGAAATTCAGTTCACAATCCTACATAGGACTGCACTGCATATTTTATCCTTTCATTGAATAGCCTTCCTCCTTAGATTTACATCCCTACAAGAAAAACGTAACTTATAACACAGTGCTCACTTTATTTGGGGACAAGTCATTATACTGCAAAAACTGATACCATCCTCCCTAGGGTCACACATAATTAATAAAATCCTAAGATACTAATTGTAACTATTAACAAAAGAAATATCCATTCTTGGTATCCTATAACCCAATGATATTTTGTGAAGTTCTTAGCAATCTCTCCTTCAGGCCATATTTTCCATTACTTCTTTATTATTTTACAGAAATGTTCCTCTCTTCACCATTATTAGGTATCGCAAATACTGTTAGATTAAACTTCCAGCATCCATAGGGTTTGCAGTTAATGTATGCAGAATGGGAGTAAGGAGGAGGAGGTCCATCAGCATCTGTATGTCATTTTTCTTGGAACCTGGGGGAGGGGGGGATGTCCAACTTCTCTGTGTTGTTCCATTTCTGAAATCAGTGAAGTCAACCCTCTTGCAAATTGCCCTTTTCTCAGAGCAGAAGATATATTACACTGGAAATGTCCTCCAAGTGTAAGCAGTAAAATCCACTAAATAATTTCTCAGTTCAGCTCCTCTTTGCTTGGCTTTGTGTGCAACTGGATTCCTAAACTGCAGGAAGGAATGGGTCAGAGAAATGTCTCTGAATGTCCAAATGCTCAGAAGGCGCCTCAAGATGTTCAGGGAGAGAATGGAAACGAGATCCTTGGAAAAGTTTCTGGTTATTAGGTGTCCTCCAGTGAGGCTCTTGTTTTGACAGGATCTGTGGATAAAACTCTTGCTGAGAACTGATTGCCACAGTATCATTTAAAGCCAAAGACAGGGGTAAACCACTTGACAACAAATTCCTAGATTTTAATTGTTTTTTTCCAATTTCACAATAACTCGGAGTCTGGTGAGGAAAGAAAAATAAAATCATATTTCCAGTAATGTATTTGTGGTAACTCAGAATTTCAGTAGTAACATGAAAACCCGAAATTTAAGAATCTATCATAAGTATAGAAATACACTTAGAAACTTTATGGTAATAAACATTAAAGAGAGATGAGCAGCACCTGGCCCATGGGCTACATGTGGATCTTGCCACCAGAGCAACTCCAGATTGTGAGCTGAAATTTGGTGGCAAAATTGTCCAGTTTTAATGACATTTTTTTCAAAGCCCCCTCCCCCCATTGCATACTATGAATCTGAAGTGAATATTTGAAAAGCTGACTTCATATTATTTATTTGTAGATAACCAAAAACACATGTATATAGCCTTCTAGAAGTGTGATTTAAAGACAAATCAAACTGAAAAATGATAGAGCTTGTGGCGGAGGGATTGTAACGAGACCATTTTAAAAATCAAACAATTCTGAAATCTTGAATTTATGGCTACTATTCTAGACAAACTGTAAAAACCCTGGTTTGGTTCTTAGCTAGTTTAGAATTAAACATATTTCCAAAATTACAGGACAAACTTCCACTTCTATTTTGCTAAAAAGAAGGCTGCAATATTAGGCACATCTCCTTGAAAATCAGCTGTGGTATGCACATGCTGAGTATGGTTTCTTGCACTGAACAAACAAATGATAAAAGGAAAAGGAAGTACAATATAGTCTGATGCAGAATAGTTTTTCTGTCTGCAGAATGTAGTTTCCCTGCCTTTTTTTCCCCCTTTTTTTCCCTTTCAACTGACCATGATTCAAAACAGACTATTATTTTAGCTCATTCCTTCCTTCCCCAGTCTGACATGACTCTGAGGCAATAAAGCTCTTATTTGCTTCACTGAAAAGGAATGATTCAGTGTCTTAGTGCCTGCATCTTACCTCTTTCAGGGGAGTCAGTTCCTCTTCCTCCAGGGAGGGATCAGGTTCTGTGTTCCTGAGGTTCATGCTGTACAGGGACAAGTTACGGGAGGAAGGAGAGATGGAACTGTATGCAGGTGGCACTTGAGACAGCTGGCGCTGTAGCAGCTGCAGAATGAGATTAATGTCGGAAGACATCCTGGATTCTAGTCTATATGAGAGAACACAGTATTTTCCCCTGAGGCATTTTGATCTCTGAGGCAGTACAGAAGATTGATTTAAGAACAGCTACAGTTTGTATAGAACTCTTTCAAACAGCAAGGAAAATGAAACTGTACAACACTAAAAATCAGGAGTCTGGTAGCACCTTTTCCAACTAACACATTTTATTAAAAGTTGTAAGCTTTTGTTTCTATTCTCTCTTTTGAAAACTTTAAATAAAATGTGTTAGTTGGAAAAGGTACTACCAGACTCCTCCTCATTTTTGCTATCATAGGCTAACATGGCTCTCCTCCTACAATGTGCAACTTTAAAAAATGAGCTTTATTTTAAGCTTCCAAAAGCTATTCATGCAATAAATTTGGTCATTTATTTTTCATGCAGGAAAAATTCACTTGAAATCCATTAATGCAAATGTTACGAGTATTCATGAAGGTAGACCATTTCCATTAAATGAAAACAAAAACATTCCAAAACCTGACTTAATCTCTTAATCAATATTATAGTCATTCTCAGGAAAGTTGTGACTGGGGTGCGGGTTGTACCAAGAAGGAGGTAACAGGAGGTAACATTCTACAGGCATAATCCTGTTCATAACACACAGGAGAGTAACTGCATTAGGAAAACAAGCATGCAGATGTCTGTACACAGGCAGCTACTTTTGTAGGCTTTCCCCATTTCTACATTGGTGGAACATTTGCAGCTACGAAGATGGAGCCAAGACTGCAGCTCCTTTCCTTGGCTATCCTATGAAGCACCTTTAATGTATAGAATCTATGAAGGGGGTTATTGTTGTTTTGCTTTAAATTTTAAAAAATGTTAGAAATTATTTAAAATAATAATAATAACTGGTTGTAAATAATGCTAGTTTTATATTTTTAAATGATTTATAAATCTATATACCTGCCAAACAATATACTTTATATTTTTGCCATACCCTTGAAATGATTTTTTTTAACTAAACTGACAAATAGTTTTATAATATTTCCTTGCAAATTAATGATACTGCATTTCTTTACAATAAGCAATACATTCCTTAACATCTCTTTTGGCAGTCTCCCTAAACCATAGAAACAATGCAGCAGGGGTCCACATTTTAGATATACTTTAGATATACACAATCTATTTTAACAGGAGGGCTATAATATCTACTTTATAGTTTCATTTTACTTTCTGGAATTTGGGGTGCTTTCTGGAATTCCAAAGCTATTAGAACTGGAACCTTATTTCCAGACCTCTGAGCAACTGAATTTACCTGCTAAGCTGTGCCTGCAGGCATTCCAACTTTGATTCAATCTGCCGTGGTCCGTCCTCAGAGTTTAGAGGCATCTCCAATGGGCTATGTACCAAGGAGATGTGCTGGAAAGGCTCCGACAAGAGACTGGGCTTTTTTTTCTCCCAGAATGTGAACAGGTTGGAAACATCCAATGATGTTGCTGGGAGTTGAAAGAAAATCAAGTTCATTATCGATATTCAAAAGGATATGATTTTGTTTCTATATGTATTTATGGTATTTCTATATCATTTTTTCATTAAAAAAACATTTTAATAAAACAAAACATCTATTTTCTAAAAAAATAGAAACATGATAAAACCAGATAAAAGCACACAAATGATAAATACAGAATTAAACACTAAAACTAACAATGATTAATGAATTACAATAATTAGAGTGGCTGATAAAAAAAGGAGATCAATAGAAGGCCTGTTCAAACTTGTTTTCATTTTGGCAAAACCTGTGAGGGTTTGCCTGTTTTCTGTTAGAAGTTACAGTAGTTTCATACAGCGGGCATCACTATTTAGTATGTCTACTTTTGCATTGCAGCCAGATGAATGTCAGCAGTACATGGCATGGTCACCAGGACATCCTCACCAAAATGTAAATATCAGGGAGTGCTGTAAAGAAGACAGTACCAAACTTATGTACCAAAAACATGGTAAAAACTTGGATTTTCCCTATTCTACCATTATACTCCATCTCAAAATTTCTTCCTCCTATTAATGAAGGACTCTACTTGTTAAAGGTACAACCTGGCCATATTTCAGAAGTAATGAATTAGAACATCTGTAGCCTACAGGGAAGGACAGGTAAACTAAAAATGTATTTGTGTGCATGTACATGCATGTAAATCTACACATGCTGGCTCAGTCTTAACATTGTTGTGTCCTGATGCTCTGCCAATGTTGCTCTAAAGTTGGCAGATTTCCTGACAAAGAACATCTGTACAGATATAACCAAATAAATTCCATACAATCAAGAATCCTGCAGAGTTTGTAGACTGTGTAGACTGCCTATATATATATATATATATGGTGTGTGTGTGTGTTTCTGTGTATACACATATTCATGTAAAGACTGTTTCAAGTCAAGCTCAGTGCCTGGTGATTTCATGGATTCATCCATCAACTTTTCTGGATGATAATATGGAAATGGTATGCCACTGTGTTCTGGGATGTTTTTTGATTTCCCAGTTTTTTTTTAATATGTATGTATGTATGTATACAATTTATAGGCTGCCTGACTCCCATCAATTCTGGGTGGCTTACAATAAAAGTAAAAAATACCGTTTAGTTTACAGTTCACTAGTGTAGTCCTAGTGGACTCTATCCATGTACTGAGATCTGCCCCTGCTTCGCTTCTGAGCCCAGATAAGGTTGTGTGTGTGTGTGTGTAGGTTTGTTTGTTTAAATCTGGAGCCAAAAAGATAACAATATGGACAACAAGTAAGCCATTCTAGAAACCCATTCTGCAAACGTAAGGTCAGAACTGTTATGGAAATGTTAAATTCCTACATCTTTTCTCTGTTATATTTTATTCTTTTATGCTACTGTAGCTGTAAGAAAAATGCATTTTTTTCCTTGGTTTATATTGTCCTATTGATTTAAAAGTTATATACTGTGCATACTAAAGATGTATAAAGACCTGTATCAGTATGCTGTAGGGAGGAGGGTCTAACAAAGCAAAGAGAGAGATATCTCTATGCTAGCCTTCTCGCACTTCTGGAATACAAAATAAAGTATCATAGCCTTTTGCTCTGTCTGCAAGGGCTGCAGATTTCCTTAACACTGCTAAAAAGTGTATGTCCCCATTTGCCAACCATGTCTGAAGAGGAAAGTATTCTGGGCCCCTCTTGAGAAGGTATTTAAAAGATCAATACTAATCCTTTGATCTGTACTCTTTTTGGACATCCTGCTAAGCACACAAATGTTGTTGAAGGCAAAGGAGCAGTGATTTTGAGAGTGGGACCAATGAGCATGTCTTTTGTCCTCAACCTCCTTGATTTTAATCTATATAAGGATTGGCCAACCCTGTTTTGGTGGTGCATCTAGGGTTACCAGACATCTGGACAGGCAAAGGAGGACATGAATAGTTGCAAAGGAGGACAAATGGGGGGAAAGGAGGACACACTGACTGTTTAACTGCAAATTTTTTTTTAAAAGAACTTAGGCCTACATGTATATGAAATTACTTTTTCCACCATCACAAAGACTGGTTTTTCAATGGCAGGAATGTGCTAGAGACTGTTAGGAGGCAAAAGCCTTCAGCACATAACTGATTAAGGTCTTGTCAATTTCTGGCAGCAGCGCAGAAGGGTACTAATCAACTAATTAAGGTCAACAAGCTGAGCTTGTTAACATTTATTAGGTTAGGTTAGTACTTACTAGGGTACGTTAGCAGTTATTAGGGAAACGCTGTGCCTCAGGAAAGCTGCTCAGGAAGAGAAAGCTTGTTAGATACTCAAAAAGTCAGACTTATGTTTGATTTTAAGGCTATACCTGCAGGTATATAGCCTCATGACAGAGGACATGAGGACAAGAAGGAGGACATGTCCTCCTTTTGCTGGACAACTGGTAATCCTAGGTGCATCTATTGTGGGGGTTTTCAAACTGAATTTCATAGAAATGTAGGAGTTGAATAGATTCTGTGGGATTATGGGTGGGAAAAAGCCCGCTCCATGAGAAATTTGGGTGGGTGGGTGAGTGGGTGGCTGGGAGCAGCCTAAGCCGTAGTCCCTTGAGTAGAGGGTGTTTTTTTAAAAAAACATAGTCCCATGTGGGAGAGGGGTTTCTTTTCTTTTCTTTTCCACAAGGGAGGAAGGGGGGGGGAAGCTTTCCACAGGTGTAGAGGAAGGAGGTTGATTCCTTGATAAAGGTCTGCAGCAGCTGTTAAGAGAAAATAAAAGGCCAGTCAGTCCTGCGAAAGGGGACAGTGTGAGAGATGTTCAAAATCACTTCTCCTTGATTCTGTTTAGTGTAAGAGGGGTAGAGGAAAACTTTGGTAGGCTTTCAAGATTGTTATTCTATCCTAAAACCTTTAAGTACCTGGCCTGTAAACCTGATGAAGTCTGCTTCTTGACCTGGCCTACCTTAAAAGAGCTGACAGCAAGGAACTAAAGAAAAAAAGGGTTTAGTCCCTTGCAGGTTTTTTTTTCCTTTAGTCACTAAGATACAGCACTTGTCAGCTGACATTCATAAGCCCCATCCCTCTCATTCAGGGGTGCTGGGATTGATTTGTTTATTTTTTAAAAGCAAACTTGTTCTGCAGCCTGAAAAGCTTTGAAACCTCTTGATTTAGTGGGTGTCTGTTAGGATAAGCTTTTGATAATCATGATTTTTTAAGCCCTATGTGGTGGTCTGGGCTGCTCGGAGCCTTCAGGAATGAACAGCACAGAAGCCCCAGAAAATAAAAATAACAACAACAACAACAACACCCCCCAATCAGACAAATAAGTAGGATAAATGAAAAGGGCTACAGAGATGGAGGTTATCCACCTATTGATAGTACTCAACTCTGTGAGCTGATGGAATACTAAACTTCAGGCTACTAAAGGGAATGACTCCCTAGATGCACATTGTCCCACTCCCATTGTGGACCTTGCATTTTCTATGATGTTTGGTGCATAAATGAATTTTTAGTCACACTAACTCTTCTCCTGGAATCAAAGTAATTGCTTCCTAAAATTATATGGTACTTAATACTCATGATACAAACAATTGTGTCAAGTCCTATAGGGATTCTTCTCTATTCCTGCAATTAATGTACAGCTGAAAAGAGATTCTTGAGCCAGCCTTACCAATTAATCATAAAACTAGCAGATCATCTCGTCTCTACACCCAGCATGAAAACTAGCTACCATACCTGCACAGGCTAGATTTTCTTCAGTCACCAGTTTGTCAATGTTGGTGCCATCAGTGACCAGGTTTACTACAGTCGGGACAAAGTTGCTGTTTTCAATATCTGTGAAAGGATCAACCTTGGTGGGATTGGACATCTTGGCTTCCTCTTCACTCATTTGGGAGCAAGATGTTGTGGTACTATGCATGTCAGGATGCTGCAGTGGTATATACTCAGAGTATCTATGACATTGCTCCAAATCTGAGATGCCTGCATCCATGCTATCTGGGTCTGTAGTAGGTAGAAAGAATCCAGGTAAGCTTCATATATAAAAGTCTGACTGTGAGACATGATTAACTACTAATAGAATCTCTCAAACTTCTCTAAATACAATGGTCACAATTAGGCCATAAAGACATCTGAACATTTTCATATCCTGCATGGTGAGGAGAAACACAAAATATGTTGACCTATTGTTTCACATTCAGTATATAGGGCAGGAAAAATACAATTTATTTTTTGCAGGTTAGTTTTATAACAATAAAATAAGTTTAACTAGAATCTTTAAGCAAAGTATAAGCAGAGGTCATATATTTCTGCATAGGAATTAATAATGGGAAAAAAAATATTGGTCAAGCTTGAGGCATTTATCAACAACTGAAAGGAAGAATGCCTTATTTCTTATGATCTTAGATTCCTTATTTCAAATATCCTCAGAAGAATGCAGTGAGATAGATCATGTTTTACAGATGGAGACCTGAAGGGTGTAATTTGCACAAGACTGAATTCAAAGCCAAAGCCTACCATAATGCTTTTCTTCTTTAATCATAGATCCAGAGCACAACTAAGATGCACACTAGCAAGCTATTTTTGCATTACACATTACCCCTGATAAATCTGGGAGAGAGACTGAGGCCACATATTTGTTTTCATATACATTAGAATCAGCACTTATAAAGCCTGATTCTCCAGATGTTACTGTACTACAGTTCCTTTGTCCCATGCAGCAAGGTTGCATTGGCTGGGAGATAATAGGAATTGTAATTCAGCACATTTGGAGGGCCCAGATTGGAGAAGACTGCTTTGGGAATAATCACAAGATGGCAGTAGTGGACTTCCTACCTTCCTTCCTCTAATCTTAATGCCAGAACCCAGTAAAACTCCCAAGAGGCTAACTCACCAGTTTTGTTAGCTTGGCAGGAAGAATGTTTATGATGACCTGTTTGAGGATAGTTGCATGTGTAGTCTTCACTGAGTAAAGAACGAGGAATACTATCTGCCTGAAGGAAAAACATGACAAAAAATAGATGTAAAACATAGTGGAAAAAGCAGTTTTGACCAACCAGAGCAATCCAAACTCCTTATAATTAACCTAATCCTTTGGGTAGCATACAAATAGGTTAAAATATTTAAATATTCATGTTTTTAAAAGAATATAAGAATAAATAAATCCTAACATTACATGTTGCTACACCAGTTTTCATTAAATCAATCTTACCAGGACTTCATCCTAGAATCTCTTGTCATTGGTGCAAAATGCCTTCTTCTATCACACATCTAAATTTGACAGGAATGATTTCCTCATAACAGAAAGCAATTTGTGGACAGATTTGACACTGAATAGTTCAGAAAGTAGATGGTGCCAAATAAAAACATTCAACAGCTCTATATCCATTTATAAATGCATAAAATTGCTAGGTTTCAAATAGGTGAATAACATAAAAGAAATAGGTGACTATCATAAAAGAAATGACTTATGTATCCAAAAGTCTGCTAGTTAGACTCAACCACTTCAATTAACGTGACCTACTTTCATGCCAAAAAAGATGAACTGTAGTTAATTCTTTTAATACAAATCTGCTTCTCCAGATCAATTTAGGTACAAGGAGTTTATGTATGTATAGTCTTGGTTAACCTTTTAAAAAATGCTTCTCTCTCATTCTTCCCATCTTCCCATCTTAGATACTCACATCTCTCAAGTTGAATGTTATCTCCAGATTGCTCCAAAAGTTATCTGAAAAGGCTGGGTACATATCCAAGACTTTCAGGAGATCTTCCCGGTGGATCTTATGCAAGTCACAATAAGTCAAGGCTCGCACGTCTGCATTGGATTTTCCAGGCCTGGCATACAGACTGATAGGCTCTCCAAAGATGTCATTCTTCCCTAAACAACACAGGCACTCCTGTTAAAGTACAGCAACCTTCCTGCTGCTGTCTTGAACTAGAACAATTGTTCAGTCACTCCTTTGGCTGGTCCTTGATACCCACTGACACATTACAGTGGAAATATTACAGAAAATTGTACAAATACAAATGATGACTGCCTTTCACTTGCACCTCCTACAGTTCAGATTAGGAACTATCCTATTCAGTTGTATTTATAAAAAATAAGTATAAGGAATATAAAGTACCTGCTACATTCATTTCTCCAGGTATCCCACAGTTTACTTATTAAAGAGATGGAAGGGGCTATTTAGATCACTGTTTCCAATTCCCCTGCTCAGTGCAGGAATCCAAACTTAACTCTCTCTGACAGATGGCTGGTTAGCCCACCACCTTGGTGGGTGAATGGTTCCCTCCCTCTAATATTAATGTAGAATCTGCTTTTCTGTAGTTTAAATCCATAGTTCTGCATTCTGCAATTTGAAAAATACGATCAAATTCTTCTCCAATCTTCTTTTCTCAAAGCTCAGTTCCTTCAACCTCTCTTCACAGGATTTGATTTCTCGTTCTTTGATGAGCCTTGTTCTTATCCCTCTCTGAAATTGTTCCAGTTTCTTTGAATCTTCTTAAAGGGCTATGCCTAGAACTGGATGCAGTATTTGATAATAGCAGAATAAAGAGGATCTATTTCTTCCCATGATTTAGAAGCTTTACTTCTACTGATGCTGCCTAAGATTTCATTTGCCCTCTTTTTTTGACCACATTATGCTGTTGACCAATATTTGGTTTGCAATTAACTACTATTCCAATATCTTTTTACATGTACTTTTAGTGAGTGAAGTATCCTATATCCATGCATCTGATTTTTGTTTCTTAACTAAAGAACTTTATATATGAATCTGTTAAATTTGTTTCTGCCAGGTTTAGACCATTCCTTTAATCTAAAAAATCACTTTGAATTTTGTTTCTGTGTTCTAGGCAAGGATTTGCAGATTTTGTGATACAGTGATTCCCCCTAAAATGATGAAATGAATTAGTGTGATCTGCCCTGAATACAACAAATAATTTCATTAGGGTTTGGCAAGAAATAAATATACCACTTTGAATAATTAAATTTTAAACTATAGACCAAATAAACAATGATAGAACCTTACAACTTTATAAAATGAAACAATTTCATTTTGTATAATAAATAAGTAAAAAACTGATCCCAAAGAACATTTAAAATCTTATTATTTATATATTATGGCCACCTATCTACCTATCTAAAACAAATCTATTAATGGGAAGGATGAGCTTGCTTATTTTTGCATAAAAGAGTTTCTCCTTGCCTTAAAACACCTTTTAAAAAAAATGTTCCTTGCAAAACACTGGCTGTAAGTTGCTGTTCGTAGCCTCTATCCCTGTCCAGCCATCTTGAGATAACAATCACAGCCCATCTTATTTTCTTTCTGTTTCTTCCCTGCATTGTAATTTCTCTGCAAAGTGACTATCAGACCAGACAGACTTTTCCATAGAAACCTTGTGCCCTCAATGCATGATTATTCCTTTAAAGGCAAATGTAAGGTTTAAAAACTAAAAGGAACATTCAGGCCTGATGTAGGGCTCTGGAACAGTTGAATTGCTTTTGATTTAGCACACATTTGCATCAAACTAATAAACCTGCTTGGAAAAGAGTGCAAAAAAGGCATTGTCTTGTAACCTTCCATATACTCTCACAGCTATTTTAAGGTATAAGTTATCCCATTCCATTTCATCTCATTTGCAAATGTTATAAACATTCCTTTCACCAATTCACCCAAGTCATTAATAAAACTATTGAAGAGTAGAAGGTAGAACATTTGTGGCATTCTACTCATTACTTTTTTCCAGTCTGATGAGAAACTGTTGAGTATTCTTTGAGTACAATTTGTGAGTCAGCCATATATTTACTTGCCATCCAGCACACACTTAATTAGGTTGCTAATCTGAATGTCATGGGGTATCTTGTCAAGTTTTTGTTGAAATCAAGGTATTATAACTTTGACATATTCAGAATTTATTAAGCAAGTTACTAAACAGAAAATGAAATACAGTAACATGAGTTTGAGAAGACATTATTGACAAATTCATGTTGATTGATTACTATTTTTTTTTTTGTGCCTTCAAGTCAAGCTTGATTCCTGATGACTGCCTGGACAAGTCCCTGCAGTTTTGTTGGCAGTGTTTTAAAAAGTGTTTTTTGGAAGGGTCAGAGTAACTGGCCCAAGATCACTTCATGCCTAAGGCAGGACTAGAATTCACAGTCTCCCAGTTTTTAGCCTGGTGCCTTTAATCACTACACCAAACTAGCTCTTGACTGAAAAATACTGCTAGGTAATGACTACAGGTAGTCCTCATTTAGCGACCACAATTGGGACTGGCAACTCAGTTGTTAAGCAAAGCAGTTACTAAGTGAAACCATGACTGTGCTTATGAACTTACTTCAGTTTTCCTTTGCTTTACAGACCTGTGAAGGTCGTAAATGTAAGGATTGGTCATTAAGTTACTTTTTCATCGCTGTCATAACTGTGAACAGTCACTAAATGAGGCAGTTTCTAAACAAGGACTACGTGTACATTGTTTTCAAGGTTCTTACAGATCAATCTATATATTAACTGCTCTAGAATCTTCCAGATATCCATGTCAGACTGACTAGTCTGTGGTTCCAACATCCTCTTTTTCTCCCTTTTTGAAGGTAAGGACAACATTTCCTCTCCATCATCTGACACTTCATCGATTCTTCAGGACTTCTCAGTAATAATACATAGATTCAGCCAGACCATCAGCTAATTTCTTCAGTACCCTAGAATGCAATTCACTTGGCTTTGAAGATTTAAACTAATTCAAAGTAAATATGTTTCTATCAATTTGAGGCTTCAGTCCTGCCCCTTTCTTGTGTTCTTTACAATTGCCTGGTGAAACACTCTGTCCTTGGAGAAGACTAAACCAAAATAGTAACAAGTATTGCTGCTGTTTCTTGTTAGTGGTTAGCCTTTTGCCAGATGTAATGAATAGATGATACAGTGATTCTTTTCCTTTCATTTTGAATGTATCTAAATAAGTCCTTTATGTTGTTTTTAGCATCCTTCACTAACCTCAACTCATGCTGAGCCTTAGCTTTCCTGATACCATCTCTGTAGTTCCATGGTATCTGTATGAAAGCTTCCATGGTGAATTGACCTTCTTTCCATCTTTGAAAAAGAGCAGCACAACAGCACTAAGATACCCTCTAGTGTTCTCATGCAAAGCGATAAATATACCTTGCTAAATTGATTTTACAGGTTAAGAAGGAGAATCCATGCACACCAAAATTGTACTGTTCTTTTGCCAGACGTAAATAGGATAAAGGATTTGCTTTTCTCACTTGAATATGTTGAAATAAACAGCAGCATTGCCCTTTCCCTTAGGGAAAAATGGAGGGCAGAGGTTGCAATTTGACATTTCCCCAATGGCCTGGTGGTCAACCTCTACTTGCTGCAGAGGAACCAATGATTTGAAATGAATCCACCTCCCCCCACTTTCTAAAACAATCCCCCACCCTGGAAATTTTTTTCACCTAGAATAGCCACTACAATGTCCTCCTTGAGGATCTCGATGGAGCCACGTGAGATAAAATAAAGAGTGGTAAGGACATCTCCATAATGCACCAAGGTATCACCAGGAGGTGCATGTGTCGTCTTGAACTTCATGGCCAAGGCACGTAGGCAGCCTTTGCTAGCTCCTCGGAAGGCCTTGCAATTTTGGAGAAGGGTGCGATTGAGGTGGAGGCAGATATCAGCTTGCAGGCAATCAGGGAATCCTTTCAGCACCTGTGTGAAATGAAAGCAGGTACAGATAAGCCGGTAAATTCAGTGAATCTTCCCATATCCCAAAACCATGTCCTGTAGAGGAATATATTTAAGATGCATTGTTTATATAGATGGACAGAATTAAACTAGAAAATGCCCATCTCAAATAACCCAGAACCTGAGGCATCAGGACATTCCATGAGTGGATAAAAATATTTCCAGTTTGTTCTACAGATGTTTGCTTTGAACACAAGCTGTGTTCCTCAAGCTGGTATCCTCTAGATGTGTTAGATTACAACTGGCAATTGTAAACCAACCAGTCTAAGGGCAGTGGTTTGGAAAAAGCTAGTTTTAGAAGCATAGGCCAACTGTGTGTTCTCATCTGATATCTATATTTTTATATCTCTCTACTCAGTATTGCCAAGCTTCTTTTGAAAAGAAGGGAATAAAAAGCAATGGCCAAATGATTCCCATTGGTTGTCCCCTGAGAGCTAAGAAATATCAGCACGGTTCTACTGATGCTACTATTGGAAGACCTGAAAGATCAGGTTAGGGATAGATTGTCATGGAGAAAATCTATCTATATGGTCACTAAGAGTCAACAACAACTTGATGGCACATAATCAAATCAATAAAAAATCTGCTAACACTACTGCATAATGACTTTGTTCATACATTTTCTAAATCATGTTGTATGGAATAGGCCACAATGGGCTAGGTTCAAATAACACAGTAAACCAAAACCAAGGAAACCACATCATGGCTTAGGATGTTGTATGAAACAGAAGTTTCAGTAAAGGAAGGATGATATTTTAATAAAGCATGATGTCTGTGAATTACTACAGCAAGTGGATAAGTGTTGAATAAAATATATGTGTTTTGACTCTGAATTTGTCAGCTAATAAAGATGATTTTTTATTCTTTTTTTAAAATATGCATTGCATTACAGACATACGTCTTCCAAATTTCAGTCATCACTTCCAGCAACTAAACATCTAATATATGGAACACTCAGCTATTACAGTTCTGCATCTTGCTTCATTCCATCTAATAGCTTTTATCCATCCTGGAATCTATTTTGAGAATGAGAATAGCTCCCGTCCCCAGTGAGAAAAAGTAATTATTCCTTCTTTTGCAGGGATAACAAGTCTTTTCCCTTCAAATGCTTCTCGAACTTTGCTATCAATCTCTCTTTTCCAACAGTCTAATTAAAACAGTCTAAAGTTTATTTAAGGACTGCCCTATTCAGTTTTTGCCTAGCAGTCAGCTATGAGAAGAAAAAGCTAAATCAATACAGTTTTGTTGCTCACGCTCAGGAAAAACTGACCTACCTTAGAATGATGACTGTCATGATTGTTACCTCATTGTTAGAATGGGGAAGCAACCAGATAACACTGCAGTAGCACGAAAAGGGCTTAATTTCCAGTTCACGTGTACTCATGGGGGGAGGGAGGAAAATGGAGGATTAGTTTGCTGCTACTCTCAGATCAACATGTGCACTCCAATATGATAGAAACTTCTCCCTCATGGCTGTCATATCTTTCTACAATCCAGCTTCACTGGGGTTGTAAATTGAAGTAATTTCCTTCAACATCATCTATGTAATGGTGCCAAGCCAGACAAAAAGATTTTATTTATTTATTTGTTTATGTGTAATATTTATTTGGCCACCCACATCACAAAACGTGACTCTGGGTGGCATACAATCAAACCATGAAAACAATTTAAAAAAACATTCAACAAATACAAAAATTAAAATTATTATTAAAAGGCTAGGAGAGAGCATCAAATATTATGTACAATGATGCCACCTCATCAGATCACCATTCCCTTGTGACCCCCCAGGCCTGTTGACACGACCAGGTTTTAAGGGACTTCTGGAAGGTCGGCAGAGATGAGGCCAGTCTCACCTTGGGGGGGGGATGATGTTCCACAGTGTGGGTACCACAACAGAAAAGGTCTATCTCCTGAGACCCACCAAATATATGTCCCTAGCTGATGGTACCCTTAATGTGCCTTCTTTGCTAGATCTGATGGGGTGGGCTGATGTAGTAGTTGGGGAGATGCAAACCTTCAGATAACCTGGTCCCATTCCATAAAACACATTTTATGACATCAACATTTTAAAGATCAAAACCAACACCTTAAATTGGACCCAGAAGCAAACTGGCAGCCAGTGCAGCTCATGGAGCAGAGGTGTAACATGGGCTGCTCTAGGAGCACACATAACTGCCCACACCACTCTATTCTGTACTAGCTGAAGCTTCTGGATACTCTTCAAAGGCAGCCTCATGTAGAGCACATTACAGTAGTCCACTTAAAATTTTCCTTTTAAATCTGAATTTTCTCTGAATGCAACCAGACTTCATTGATAAGATAGACATACTCCAAATCATAATAATACTAATAATGGTTGTGAAATGGTTTACAAAGCATTCATATCTAGCTTGGAGACTTTCAGGTCCCAACAGTATACTGATACTTAATAGTTTTCTCAAATGCTAGGATTCTTCAGCTGGTATGGATGACAGTAGGAACATGCAAATATTCACTTAAGCCCCAATTCAAGGTTGCTTCCAAAATTATATTTTGCCAACATGCATGTATTCCAAGGATCTGAAGCTCACATCTTTTCTGACTCACCGCATTCATGTCGATACCATTGGTGTAGGACCAGGCATGCTGAAAATATTCTTCAAGGCGTTGGCGTAGTGGATTGGGGATTTGGTGGAAACGGATGAACTCCTTGACCCTCAGCATCTGGGTGTGGTAGCGAGCTGTGCCAGAGTACAAACGCTGGATGATGGCAGAAACATTGCCAAAAATGCTAGCATACATGAGAGCTGAAATAAGAGGACAATTATCAATACTATGTGTGTGTGTGTGTGTGTGTGTAAGGACTAGTATCTATTTGCATGGTGCCTTTGAAAGGTGACAGCACTTCAATCATTTCATGTAGCACCCCACTGAATGGCTCACACAGTCCAGGTACCAGGCAAAGTTTTATTGTTGAGATGTCATAAAATGTGTTTGTATATGTGTGTATTTTTTGTACTCCTAAAAAGGGCAGAGACCTTTTTCATATGGGAAAAATCCTTCTTCTACCCCATTATTTTAGAATAAAATAATGCAGAAGCCCTGTCTACAGTTGATTTGACTAGAGCTGGACACAAATGTCTTTTTTGAAACTGAGTGGGCAATTTATCTTACTTGCTCTAGAAGATGGAGAAATTCACTGCAGGTAGTGCTCAGTTAACAATGGCAATTGGGAGTGGAATTGCCATTGCTAAGTGACACAGTTATAAAGCATGATGTCTTGGCGTCAGCAATTCCAGCACTCCCCGTTGCCATCCTTAAGTGAATCACCATGGGTCATTAAGTGAGGATGTCATGAGGTCACCATTTGCGACCTCCTGCTGGCTTCCCCATTGACTTTGCTTGTCAGAAGCCAGCAAAGAAGATTGCAAATGGTGATCATGTGACCATGTGGATGCTGCAACAGCCAAAACTCCAAGGACCAATTGTAAGTAGCACTTGTTCAATGCCATTACAAGTTTGAACAGTCACTGAACAAGTGGTCGTTAAGTGAGGAACACCTGTAACCATTTCTAAACGGCCTGACTCTTTTATGGTAATAACAGCATGAAAACAAAGACCAAATGGGAGCAAAGGAGTTCCCTTTTCCAGTGTAGTATCTTGCTTTTCTTGATTTCTGAGCCAGGGTAAATTGCTAGTTAGTTGGAGGGAGCAGAACTCCCTTTTTGTCAGACTCCCTCATCACAGCTGCAATGCTACTTAAAGCCTCAGGCAAAGCATTACCATTATACCACATTGCCTTCAGCCTCTTCTGTCTTCCTGAATGTCTTGTGCAAGCTCTATGGTTCATCCTGTCTTCTTTAAAACATGCAACAGATTGGGGCAGTGCAGACACATAGGCAATTTAAGGGCTTCTCAAGAGGGCCAAACTATCTAAGGATATGACTGACTCCCTAGAGAAGCAAGGGACTGGCATTTCCTTAGACAAAACAGGAACTAAAAGGAATGCTCAGGGAACTAAATATTGTATGTGCACACAGCAGCACACATGGTGGCCAGCTTTACAGACAGTTTTAACATATTGATAAAGGTCTAACAAGAGAACCTATTTGTATAGCAGTCCAACAGTATCTGCTATATTGCAGTAGGGACAAATGAAGTCTGTGTGTGTGTGTGTGTTACATATGTAGGTAGTTATAATGTGTGTTAGTATGCATGCTTTTGTCTGTGGATGTGTGCATGTGAGACAGATTGAATAGATTCAAATGGATTTGATATGATCTCCATTAATGTGTGTGGGAGTTAATTGCATCCCTAACACCATTTCCCCCCTTGTGACTTACAGCCTCTTCTAATGTCACCCAGCTATTATTGAGGTGATATAAAGCCTCTCTTCATTACTCTTATATCAGCACAATAACAGTTGGATGAGACTAGAAGATGCTATAAATCACTAGGGAGGAAATAGCCTCAGTCAGGGCAGGAAGAATTCCAATAAGACCTTCCCTTATCAAGCTGAGTTAAAATACATTGTTGAAATACATTTACTATTTTATTTGTATGATTTCTGCTGATGACAAATCTAATGTTCGTACATCAGAAAATCTCTTCTTTCCACCTACAAGATAGTACAGGGATCACTGGGATCAAATGTTCCCAACAACTTCTGGAACAGCTCCTACTGACAGCAATAGAAAAAGACAGTATCTATATTTCTTTATTCAGAAATATTCTTGCTCATAAAAGGATATTGTGCACTATTTATAAAAGGCCTTTGCTTTGTGGCTTCTGAATGAAGGTACTGTAGCCATTGTTCCAACAGCAACACTGAATTCTAAAAGAAAGCCGGAAGGATGATATTTTGAGTTAAATGAAAAAACAGAGATTGACCAGTTTTAAAACCAACTGCAACAAGGAAGGCCACCTTCCATGATAACAAAGAAAACTGGCGAATAGCCAAGGGTTCAAAGGAATGTGCCATTAGTATGGGTAATGAGAAGCTTTGAGAGTGGTGAAGAAACCAACAGATACTGATTTTGTACACTGCTCATGAATCATTAAGCTGATGAGTGATAAAATACTTTCAATCCTGGTATGAAATGCTGAAATTCCCAAAAGGAAGATTGGAGGAGGAGGAGGAAAAACCGTCCTCCTTGAGGAGAGGAGAAAAATCAGTCCATAGTATTAAGTTGGATAAGCTCCAGATCTGGCTGAGAAAAGTGGTGCCATTCATGCTTTTATTCTACAATAGCACAATAAGAATACAACTAGCAGCATCTCATGTAATCTCTGAAATGACTTTCATTGGTAGAGGAATTGGTGGAAAGAGACAAAGGAGGTGCCAGTCCAAAAAACAGAAATGTATCTTGCACTGACTAACACATTTGAGGACATTGGACACTTCATCTGGAGGTAAAATGATCAACCCTGGAAGTGTCCCACCTGTGAAAATGTATTCTAGGATAGATTTCCTGAGCCAAATATTCATAGGAAAAACACTGGGGATAACCGAAAAGATCTGCAAGGCAGCTGTACTTCTCAGGTAAGTAGATTGCTGCTGGGAAAATAGCACCATTCTCAAACAAGGCAAATAAGATTGAGAAACTGAGGTATTTTATGGAGATATTGCGTGATAGTTAAACTCTCCACGATAACCTGTACTACCCAGATGATGAAGAAAGTCCTCAAATATTTTGGCCACCTTGAAGGTTATGAACGGTTCAGATTATTTATATGGTGCTGTCAAGAACCCTACTCCGATGAGGAAGAGGAGGAGTCATCACAAGAAGTGGAACCAGCCTCATGGTTTTCACCCTGGACCCAGCAGACACTGACTAGTCCACAAGCCTCCTCATCCAACCTTCAAGATCACCCTCATTTGAGGAGAGGGCAATAAAAGGTAAAGAGGAGTAGAAGTACTGGGTTATACTGGGAGCCAGCTGGACCTGGCAGGGCTATTCAGGAGTACACTGCTGGAGGAAGCCAGCCCTGATCAGGGCCAGCTGAGTTTGTGTGTTTGTGTGTGTGTGTGTGTGAGAGAGAGACAGAAAGAGACAGACTTCTAGTATTTAAGGAGCAACCTGAGCTCAAGATAACTGAAACAACACCATCCTATGAAGGCCTCATAGAATTCCTGCCTTGAAAACTTGTAACTTCTAGATTGTTTCCTAAACATCTGACTTGGTTTGCCTTTGGATTTGTTCTCTTATAACCTTTTGTTCTTTATGCATTCTTTATGGAGTGCTTAGAATTCAATTCTTGAAGTTCAGGGCCATTATTGTAATGGGCAGAAGGAATAACCTTGAGGAACAGGAGGAGCCACAACCAAGACAACGGTCAGGTAAAAGAAGTCTGAGTCTTGAGCAGAAGTGTAATTTAAGACAGCATCTCAGACATGACCTTTCCTAGTTCTCATGAAGATAAGGTGCGGGGGCGGGGGGGGAGAGAAGCGCATTCAGACTGGTGAGATTCTGTTTCTATAATCTTATAATAAAAGTAGTATTAGCTTGTGTGTCTTTGGTTTCCAAGTTTGGTCTTCAGGCTAACAATAGTAGTTCCCACAGGCAGTTGTGATGTACTTATGTGGAAAAAGTTTGACAATCTGTGCAGGAGCCTGCACAATTGTTCTGTCCTAGACCCAAAAGAACACACACACACACACACACACACGTCCATATGCACAGAATGTCTGTCTATGGCAAGGAGTTTACTCCCACAGTAATTCCAACAGAAAAATCTCCAGGCCAAAAGTCAAGAGGGAATTCTCAGGTAAACATTGACAAAAACATCTTGCTAAAAAGGATGTTATAACAACGAACAACAACAAATTATTATTATTATTATTATTATTATTATTATTATTATTATTATTATTTAAAAACAAAACAAAAATTCAAGAGCTCAGCACTGCCTGAGAAGAAATAGATGGAGAATGCTCCTCATGAAGTTGTTGCTGTGATGGGGAAAGATGTACTGAGATACTTTATGCTACTTCTGGTAACTGTAGCAGCATATGCAATAGGCAATGCAGCCCTGTCATAAACTCAGCTTTAGAATGTGCTGAAAAGATCATCTGCATATGGGAAAATCCATATGCATGATACAGAGATCATGATAAGCATATATGGATCCTAAGATGTGTTTCTGTACCATCTGTATGGGCCAAACTTTTGTTTTGCACTCAAAATCTCTATATGTTACTATGTGGATTCTTTCCCACCCTCCCCAATTTGTTACACACACTCTTTATTACCCAGTTGCAATCTGCATTACTAAGTGTACTCTGAGTCTTTGCAAGACTTGAGAATTGATAACAGCCTAGATATAGTTGGTTCCTCCTATGGTGATTCCTTCAAGCTATTTATGGTGATTCAGCTGTCTGCCCCACTAACTCCAGTGGATATCACTAACACAGTATCTCAATGGAAGAGTAGATTTTGGATTCATGCCAGGAAATTTCTGACATGTTTGGAAGGAATGTTTAAGGAAAAAGGGAACGTTGCTATTGCTGGGAAGGAGATACAATTAAATTTAGAAAGAAGGTTCAGCAGCACTTACAGCCAATCAGCATGACGCAGATGGAAAAGATCTTCTCAGAGTTGGTATTGGGTGAGACGTTGCCAAAGCCCACACTAGTAAGGCTACTGAATGTGAAGTAGAGTGCAGTCACATATTTATCCTTGATGGAGGGGCCAGATGAGAGGTCACTGTCATTGTAGCGTTTGCCAATCTGGTCACCGAGGTTGTCCAGCCATCCAATCTTATGCTTCATGTAGGGCCGCTCCACATTGCCAATGGCATACCAAATGCAGGCTAGCCAATGGGCAATGAGGGCAAATGTGCACATGAGCAGAAAAAGTACAGCAGCCCCGTATTCTGAATAGCGGTCCAACTTGCGGGCTACTCTCACTAAGCGTAAGAGCCGTGCAGTCTTTAGCAGCCCTATCAAAGTTGTTGTCTAGAGAGGAAGAAGAAAGAAAGTGTGCAGAAAGCAAAGAACAATGAACTAAGTGGCAGGACTTCTGGATCTTATTTCCTTTTTTTATAGGCAGACATTGAATCAATCTAAAAGATGCATGAAAATGTCATACTGGAAGCCTTGCAAATGCATTCTTCTTTTTTTAGAGAGAGGAAAAAAGCATAGACAGGAAATAATTTCCAGACACTGAAATTAATGTCTTCTAAAATGCAGCACATTACCTGTCCATGTACATTTCACTTTTCTGCATCTCAAGGCGTCTGTGTGATTTTATGAGATGTTACTATTATTCTCCAATAGCCATCCCTTGATGTCAGTCTCTTCTAACTTTTTAAACTCCAGACAAATTCTATCTCTGCTCCAAAATAGGCTCTAGACTGCTTTCTAGATGAGAGCATTTAAAACACCCAGAAATCCCAACAGTGCCTACAAGCATTGCTGATCTTATCCAGAGTCCTCTAGGTATTGGTGCATATCAGTTACATCATTGGCATTATAGCAATAACTAGAGGTGTTTGGAAACTCAGAACACACCACACAGGCCACAGCCTGCTTAGAGCCCTTTAGGAAAAAATGCATGCTTAAAACACCTGATAGTAAGGCGTATAAGCAAAATTATTCCAGGCACATCCTCCTCTGGAAATTTTCTTCAACCCTCTAAAAATCCACAACACCAATTCAAAAAAATCCCTCTTCCAATTTCAGTATGTTCACCTGACAACTGCAACAAGTCACATGCTGTCCTCAGTGTAAAAGCTAAATGTGTATATCTCACCTCATCAGATCCAGAGCGGAATATGAGTAAATCAAAAGGAATGGCAGCTACCATGTCAATGAGAAACCAGCCTTTGAAATAGTGGATAGCAATCTTTGCTGGATGGCTGACTACCTCATCATTCATGTTCACGTAAGTGGTGCGGAAGTTAATGATAATGTCAATGATAAACATGATGTCCACAATGAGGTCAATTATGTAGAGGGGGTCACATGTATAACTGCAGTCTGACTGCTTCTCCTCTTGTTCTTCATTGAGCAAGAAGGCAGCTGAGTAGGGGGTGAAGACAGCTGTATAGATGACCAGCAGTAGGATAAGCCAGTCCCATACTGCCTTGAAGGGACTGTAGTGCAGGATGGTCCATCGGTGGATGCGTGGTGCCTGCAACTTGTACTCAGGGAGGACATCTGCTCCCAGTGACAGAACCTGTCAGAGAGAGAAACAACATGCAGTTGCAGGACAGCTATATCCAGGACTGTATAAATATGACATTGAAATACAGCAGCTATAATAGTCTGTCTAAAAAGAACACATTTGCATAAAGTTACAGTTTATATGCTTTGCTTGATGCTAAAGAAGAATAGAAAATAATAGAAAAATATATTTGCATGTAATTTTAATAGTAAGAAAGATTCATAAAAAGGGTGTTTATTGGTTTTTGGAAAGTATTATATTACTGTATTCTTAAAATTGTATATTACCTCAATGGCTCTGTGGGGCAGAAAATTGGTTTAAAATATCTGTAATGAAATAATAATTAATAATTTTAGATGAGAAAAGAGAGGCAACAGGTATGGAACCCAGATTCCCCAGAACATCTTAATCAGACTCCCACATGAACAGGCAGAAGAAAAGGCAATTGGATGGGGCCTGTAGGAAATCAATACTGTCAGTAATATGGAACAGAGCTTTAGGGGCTCTCTAGATAGCTAGGAGGAAGAGCAAATGGATTTAGCAACCATCAGGTTTGACCATATCTATGACCTTCAGGAAAAGCCAAACAGACCAATCTGAGGCTGTGTAGCGCTACAGCTAGTAAGAGTGACCAGCACACCTCCAGTAGTCAGCAACTGTTTAAGTTACGTCCACAGTTGTTTTCTGTTTGCCAGCCCAACCATGTCTCCCTCATATGCAATTGATTGATTGCCACTATCTCCCAGTTATTTCTGCAAGCAGACTTAGTAACCATCTTCCCTTTCCTCTACTTCATTGATCACATGAGCAGTTGATAAGAAGAAGATTTTTATTGATTAATCAGAAGACCATATCAAAGTCAAACCACAATGTCACATGCAAAAGGGCAGCTGATAAGAGAATATTGAACTTTTGGATCTTTCCTCTGCTATTAATGTAAGAGCAAGTCAACAGGCAAGATCCAACAATTTTGCTCTTAGAGTGCAGTGTGTAATGGAGAGCACAGTGCCTTCTCCTACTGCATGCTCATGGTAAAGATTGATGTGTCAAATATTAAGGGAGGATATCTCCTTAGTGCTAGCTATCATATATCAATGCCGTAGAAGCTGCTCTTAACCGAGAAGGATAGATCCTCACAAAGTCTTATTAACTAGATTTATTGAAAGGATAAAAAGAGAGTTAGATTACAGAAATCTTGGCAACTGGTTATGTTTATTTAGCACTCCCTTTATTTCTAGGTTTGTTAGGGTGAAGATTATTTGATCCTCTTGCTTTCTCCCTGTTGATGAAGTAGGGAGAAAGCTACCCATTTTCCTGATAAAGAAGGAATGTATAGATACTCCAAATTAATATTATTTTGCAAATTGCCATCCTCTTTCCCAGGCTCTGAAAAGTCCATTGCATCATAATTGCCAAATTTGATGCCCTTCAAATATATTATATCATCTCCCATCATCCCCAATCAGCCCAGTCATTGTTGTAATTTAGCATATCTTAAAGGTATGCTAGGAAAGATGTGGAAAGTTGAAGAAAGATGTGTTAAGGGCTCAAGAAGATAAGAATAGGCCAACTCTGTGTTCCATTTTGTTTTATGCAAAATAAAACAAAATGTACATTGATAGAATATACAATCCCATCTCTTGCTCAGGAAAGCAAAAACATCTCTGGAAGTGATGTCCTCTTCCTTCTTATTGCAGTCCAGCACAGGCTCAGCTTACAGAAGCTTTTTGACAGGGCCCAGGTGAGCAGAGAGGTTTAGCAAATTGGGAATAATATGAAAAGATCAACCATTCATTCATTCATTCATTCATTCATTCATTCATTCATTCATTCATTCATTCCAACATATGCAGAATATTTGTTATATACACAACTTCTCCTACAAAACATAATTAACATTTGCCATTTTTTAAACCATAAGCAGTTTTTAGAAAGATTAATTTTGTAAGTGGCAAATAGCCCAAATCCACCAACTCTATATTCAGGAAGTCTATCCACATCCTCATAGATATAAGGATGCAAAGCACATCCATGAGAATGGACAGATAGAAGATATCAGGCCAGCAAGGTTTTTCCTTAAAGAATCCCTACTCTCCAGGAAGGGTCAGTTAGGCTGAGGGACTACTTTAACGGCATCTTCCCCAATTGTCTGTTCCT
Organism: Python bivittatus; assembly: GCF_059951505.1. Taxonomy (NCBI): domain Eukaryota; kingdom Metazoa; phylum Chordata; class Lepidosauria; order Squamata; family Pythonidae; genus Python; species Python bivittatus. Next base: position 5,889,575 of record NW_028277028.1, read on the forward strand.
CAAATGCCTTGGACCTCAATTCCCATAATTCCCAACCATCATGGAGAAGGCCAAAGCAAGAACTTCAGCAACCATACTGGAACAAATAATCTATTATCTTAGAAATGTCCACTGTTATGCAAGACCTGTCTCTGAATACTCTGAATGCTGAATACTGTGAACTTTATATGTATTTTGGTCTGCTAGGATGTTACACTGTCTGCCTGTTGGTTCCTACTCTTGTTGTCTTGCATTATTGTCCAGTTTACTTTCTGTAAGTGCTATTCCTTGGCAGGATTTTCTCTGTGTGTGTGTTTTGTGGAGAGGGGTAGGGTTGAAGATTTGGCCTGGACTTTTGGCTTGCTTTTTGTTCTTGCCTCATGTTTTGTGCTTTGGTTTTTATATGGTTCCACGGCTCTGATTGTTGCTACTCTCTACTGTGATTCTGCTTTGTCTTAAACTTCAGCTGTCTGACACAGATGTAGACTCTGATTTAGAGCAGGAGGGAGGGAGGCAGTGAAAAGCTTCTCTTCTACTAGAGATGAGAGGACAACTTCCAAATTCCAGAATCCCTAGTGAGGAAACTAGTGTTGTGTCTCATTTCCATTAGAAAGAAGATCCTCTGAGGAAATAACATGCATAGCATCACTTTCCAACTTGTAATTTTGAAATCAGCTATCCCAATTCTATGTGCAGCAAAAATGATGCCCAAAGGATAAATTTGGATTATCCCATTCCCAGGGAAAGTCACTGTGCTGTCAGTAGAAGAACATCTGACATTTCCTTCTCCTTCACTGTTGCATAGATGGTGACAGTGGTTGTTTTCAAATGGTCTAGGTAAGCACAGGAGAAGGGCACAATTCACCTCAAGGGCACAGCCCAGTTCCTCTTCTTCTTAGACTGGTCCTCTCTCATCTTGAGGAAACTCAAGTATTTTTTTCCCTCTAGTCTTTATATAATTTTCTGGATTTGTTTTCCTGAAAATAGCCTGAGGAACTTTTGTCCATGTCTGTTCAGTGCATGCAGGGATCCTAAATTTCCATCTTGAGGTCTCAACAAACATCCCTCTAATTCCACACTATATTGCCACTGCAAATTCAATTGTGATAGTGGACTGGGAACCAAGGAAGCTTATTCAAAACTAAATAGGTTAGATTTTAAAATGCCCCAAGAGTCTTTACTGTTTTGTTTAAAATAAAGCTGTTTTAAGCATCTTCAATATGAAAACAGCTCTAACCCAGGATACCATAGGTTCCTAAAATTCTTCTTTATTTCAGTATACTGCATTTGGAACAATAATCAAAGGGACTCCTTGTCTGTTCTCTTGTGGAGGAACAAGAATCCAAATGCCCTAGATTTCAAAAGTGATTTTCACAAACTTTCACAACCTGCCTCATTCATCTCTCTCTCTCTCTCTCTCTCTGTGTCATTCTCTCTCAGCTTTAATTTTAAGTATAGGATTAGTGAATTCATGAAATATCTTTATTTTTACATTTATTTTTATTGCTTCATTTATAATCTGTCTTGCCTCAAAGGACACTGAAAATGCCTAACCCTTGAAATAAAGAGTGAAGGGAATCCAGATCTTTATGGTCACATGCTTTTGCTTACTGGGATAAGTACCAATCTCTTCCCTTCAGTGGATTTATCTAATAAACAGTAACAATCTAAAGAATATGATGATTCAAAAAGGATTTAGAGGTAGGAATTTGTATTCAGTAGGCTTGTCAGTGACAATACTATCATTTGTCTCTTATTTTGGAGGAGGGTGAGGGTATTAATATATGAATACAAGAGGGTAGTCTGCTTGCAGTAAATTAATCTAGAAGAAAAGAAAGTGATCTACCCTTGATAGATTCTATCTGCCCAATCCTCTGTGCAGTTCAAAACAAAAAGTGGATCTAGCAATGTCATTGCCACAGTTATGATGGTGTAGCACAACTAGCACAACAAACACCACAAGAAGTGACAACTACTGGTCTCTGGTCTAATAGGAAAGTACTAGTAAAACAACAGCTACAAAACAAGAGGCTATGTGGCTGTTATGGGAGGAATCCAATTTTGTCAAGTGTGTCTAAATGCTATCACACATGCTAGATATGGAAAGATGAATTTATGTAGAAAGGTATGGGAGGTAGATATCAGACAGGAATGGTCTTGTCAGCTTCCCCCCCCCCGATATTTTGTTTTTTGTTTTTTTATTACTTTTTTATTAATTACAAAAAAAGGGAAAAAACAAAAGTGCTTTAACATAAAAGTGAATATAACAAAAAAAATATCATTAAAATAGTACATAATTACAATTCTATATATGCTTATCTAATACAAATATTATTCAAGTACATATATATTTCTAATAGAATTATGACTATCCTTTTTTTTTAAACCCAGTGTATTTTGTATAAATGAGTCCCATATTTCATTATACTTGTCCATACAAAGTCTATGTCTATAGGCAATCCACTCATAAGTCGCAAGGGTAATCAGGTCTTCAATCCATTGACTAAATGAGGCCATACATTTATCTTTCCAATGTTGCAATATCAGTCTTTTGGCCAAAGGAAGGGCACGGAGAATCCATTTATGTTGTCTGGTTGTCAAATTCCATGTACTAAGTATATAGTTCAAAATAACATTATCCTCTGAAAATTTTAGCTTTTGTTGCACCATCACATTTATATAGTCCACTACTTTCTCCCAAAACTTAGTAAGTATAGGACGTTGTAAGAACATATGTTTTAAAGAGGCATTGTCCTTATTACATCTCCAACAAAATGCTGTTTTTGACAAACCTTTTCTATATAGACGTAATGGAGTCCAATAAATTCTAAATATTTTTTGTTGTATAAGTCGTAGTTTAAGGTTCATTGATACTCTTTTCCCTAGATGTTTTGAACTGCCTGAAAAATTGCATCATGGTATATTGCGACATAATGAAATTGACACCTGTGCAGAGAATGATTGATGATGATGATGATGATGATGGTAATGATGTGCCATCAAATCTATGTCAATTTTCAGCAACTGTATAGATATATTTTCTCCATGACAGTCTTTCCCCAACCTAGTCCTTTGGGACTTCTAACAGTGCACCCATCACTGCTGTAATTAAGTCCATTCACCTTGCTACCAGCCGTCCTCTTCTCCTCTTTGCTTCCATCTTTCTTATCTTATAGACTTTTCCAGAAAGTTAGGTCTTCACATAATGTGTCCTAAGTATGATAATTTGAGCCTGGCTGTTTACATCTAGAGTGAGAACTGTGGGTTGATTTGTTCAATGATCTGTTTGTTTATTTTTTTGGCTATCCATGGTATTCTCAGGAGTCTTCTCCAACACCAAAGTTCAAAAGTGTCAATACTGTTTCTATCCTGCTTCTTCAAACTCCAACTTTCATTTCCACAGAGTGTCACAGGGAAAACTATTGCCTGCATCTGAATATCTTTTCCAAGGCCTTAGTTGCTACTCTACCAAGTGCTAGTCTTGGGTGTTGGTTTCTTTATTGTTGATAGTCAATCCTAAAAGGCAGAACCTATCCACCACTTCAGTATCTTCATTGTCAAGTATAAAGCTGGTTGCTGTACCTGTTGTCATTAGTTTGGTCTTATTTATAATTTATCTTAGTCCCATTTTCCACTGTGTTCCTTGAATTTCTTATTAGAGCTTGCAAATAATTTCCATTTTCAGCTATCAGAGTAATGTCATCAGCATAGCACAGGTTATCAGTATTACTTCTTCCAGTTTTAAAACTATGCTCATGTTCTTCCAATCCAGCTTCCCTCAATATATATTGAGCATGTAAATTGAATAAATAAGGGGAGACTATACAGCCTTGACTCCTTTGCTGACCTTGGGTAATTCTGTTTCATCATGTTCTGTCTGTACTGTGGCTTCCTGACTTGTGTATAGTTTTCACATGAGGACAATGAGATGTTCTGGAATTCCTATTTTTCTAATATTCCATAATTTGACATGTTTGACACAAACAAAGCCTTTCTATAACCAACAAAGCACATATTGACTTCTTTTTGGCATTCTTTGGCTTTCTCAATTATCCAGCATGCATCAGCAATAATGTCTCATGTTCCATGGCCTTTTCTAAAGACACATGGACCTCCTGGCATCTCCTTTTTCATGGAGGGCTGTAATCTGGGTTGGATGATCCTAAACATTATTTTGCTAGCATGTGAAATTAAGGATATTATATGAAAGTTTGCACACTCTGTTAAGTTTCCTTTTTTTTGGTATTGGTAGGTAAACTGATCACTTCCAATCAGTTGGCCACCATGTCATTCTCCAGAATTACTGACATAATTTGGTTAGAACCTTTACAGATTCTTCTCTTGCTTGCCATATTTCTGTAGCCTTCCAACTTGATAATGACCAGATCTAACTTCATCTTCTAGTACTGGAGGTTTTTTTGCATAGGGAATATCTTCTAACATATCTTGGATGTTGACATGTCTACTGTACAACATTTCAGTATACTCCTTCCTCTTTCTTTGATCTTCTTTGAATTGGTTACTATCTGTCCATTGGTGTCCTTTGGCACACCAATTCAAGGTTAGAACCTTCTCAGTTCAGATATCTTTTCAAATACTTTCTTTGTTTTTCCATGTCTGTTTCCATCTTTGATGACTTTACAAGTGTTGCTGTAATACTGCTTCTTGTTTTTTCTAACAAGTGTTTGAAATGCTTAGTTAAGTTCCTTCCTAAGACCATTGTCTTTCTTGACTTGGGCTCCTCTTCTCTTTCTGGCAATTTCTATGGTTAGTTCTGACATCCAGTTTGCTTTCTTTTGATTCTTGGTCTTTGGCATTTTTTTCCCCCACACTCATCCTTAACAACTTCTTTGATTTCATTCTACAGTAGCTCTAGCTCCCTATCAATGAGGTTCAGAATTTCAAAGTGATTTCTGATATTCTCCTTCAAAATGGTGTGTATATGGCCAAGACTGGAAATCAGTGCTGTATATGCAAGGGAGAAAGAGTGAAGGGGCAGAAGATAGAAACATTATTGTTTAACTTGGACATTGAACTGCTTATCTCACTCCCCTGAGTGATGGGGAAGAACCATGATCACACTCAGAAATATATTACATGCACATGAAGTCACAAGTCAAAAGACACTTTATTTTTACTGCTACTGAGTTGTATGGTATATAAATGGAGGGGAGATGGGAATAGTAGTAGTAATGTTGGAGAATCCTTCAGTACTATGGCCTTGTCTCCTCAGTTTTAATCACAGACATATATTCACCCTAGAACCAAAGCCAGCATAGGGCTGGATCAGAATCAGTCTTTCTTCTGTGAAGGAGTACATCTGATAAATGTTATTACAATGAAATAAATAATTCATATTTTTTTTACAATTGGTTTACCAAAAACTAAAGGCAGAGATTCAACCCCAGCTGAAGGAAATACTTTTTTACACAGTGCATCATTAAACTGTGAAATTTCCTGCCAACAATTGTGATAATGACAGCCAATTTGGGGCACAGCCAGATGACTCTGTTAAAATGCTTTCTTCTAGTCTGTGAGCCAGAAGAAAAGTATGCCAATCTAAATTATGCTGCCCTCGTTGCCAATCTTTATTCTGCCTTTATTCAGTTAGTTGGGCTATTTCTGAACATGGATCTAGTGCTCTTCTGAAGAAACACTAAATCCGTGTCCAAAAATAATCTGCCTGACAGGGCAGAGGTACAGAGGAAGGGTGTGCAAGGTGAAGCAGGAGATGGTGACTGATAATCTGTTCTCAACTAATGCTGCAAAGGAATATCAGCCCCAGCAAATGAATAGGTAAAATGGTGCTCCCCAAATAATAACTAAGTAAAAAAGTATGGCATGTGAACTCCTGAAGGGCACTCATTTGAGACAGAACCAGCAACAAATAGCTGGCAGAATCCAGCAGTCTTTCCTGGTTTAATCAACCTTCTGGGCAGCACAGGAATAGAGCTCTCTCAAATGCATGCTAGCCCTGTTTTTTAAATACATTCATTCAGATAATGCTAAATCATCTTTAAAAATCAGGTCTAGTGCTTTTTCAAATGAGGGCTAAGTCTGAGTATACAAAAGGCTTTAATGAGACCCCACACAGCTTCAGAAAGCACTATTGAGGAAACACCCAAGCAGATGCCTCTGCAAACGCCAGATGTTCAGTCCCTCCTGCAGCCCACATGAAAATGGCAATGGAGGGCAGAATCCAATGACTGAAAGGTGTGGGAACAGGCCCACAGCAGTCTAAAATGGCCAACAGGAAATGGGCAGATTCAAGGGTCAAATATAAAATTCTGCAGGAATTTAATAGAGGAGGACTAGGTTTACCTGATTTTCAGTTGTGTTTTGCAGCCTGCTGTTTGGTTTGGATGAAAGAGTGGATGTTGCTGAGAAATAGAAGAACGTTAGAATTGGAAGCTGATAACTTGAGGTATGGTTGGCATGGGTTTTTATGGTACAATAAAGTTAAAAATGTATGTAGATTAATGTAGATTTTAAAAATCATTATGTGAGAAGTGCCATATTAAGAATATGGAATAGATGCAAGCCCAGGTTGTGCCTGAAAATACCTTTATTGGTCTCAGCACAGGAAGCATTTTATAGAAGAAAAACAGCAGATAGAAAGAAATGACTAACATATCAGTTTACTAATACAGGAAGATGGAGAACTTAAGACAAAGTCAAGAGAACAGCTGACTGCAGAGGGACACAGTTTTCAATGTTTTTCATATGCACAATTAAAAGAAAGATTTAGTATAGATAAAAGGGTAACTGGAACTGAAAAACATAAAATGGAATTTGAAAATGAACTATGTACAAATGATGAACATGTAATTGCAAAAATGTATAAATTTTGTTAAGATTTGAAACTGAAGAGGAACAAGTTAAGGGTTGTATGATAAAATGGGCTACCAATTTTGGTTACAATATACAGATAGACACATGGGAGAGAATGTAGGTAAATATGATAAAATTTACACTGTGTTATAGCTTAAGAGGAAAATTTTTATAAAATGATGTATCAGTACATAACAGCAGAGAAGCTATAAAAAATGCATAAAGTACCTCAAGTCAATGTTGGAAATGAGAAAAACTTGAATGGACATTTTATCATGCATGGTGGGCTTGTGAAAAGCCAAGAAATTTTGGATACAAATACATAAAATGATACAAAGACTGCTAAAGATTCATATGATAAAGAAACCATATCTGTTTCTACTGGGATTTAGGGATAACAAATTAGAAAAGACTCATGGAAGATTGATTTTCTATATGGTAACCACAGCAAGATTACTGTATGCACAATGATGGAAGAGTACAGAAATTCCCACAATGGAAGAATGGATTGTGAAAATGTCAGAACTGACAAAAATGGCAAAACTGACCTCTTTGGTCAGGGAGAAAACAATAAGTACTTTTCTGAAAGACTGGAAACCTTTTATGGACTTTTAGCTAAAAGAAGAAAACATGGAATGATGATTTATGGATTTAATGACTGAAAAAGATGAGGATTAAATAAGGGGCTGAAGGGATCTCTGGGATAGTTAAGAGGGAGGGGAGATGGTGCATTTGTTAATATCTTTTGAAAAGAAGGTTGGAAATAATTTTGGGGTTTTTTTGTTTTTTTATTTGAACTTTATTCTCTTTTTTCTTTTTTCTTTGTCTTTTACTTATGAAAAAAATCTTTAATAAAAATTATATTATAAAAGGAACTGGGCAGATTCCAAACCCTGACTACATCATCATCCTTAAGATGAAGTATGCTAAATCATGTCCATAACAAAATTTGTGCCAGAAGAAGGGGCAAAATGCTCGAGGCAACTTTAAACTACCTCTGCTTTGGGATGGGAGTGAGATAACGTCATGAATACATAGCAAAAAAAAAAAAAAAATTACTGGGGCCCATTTGTACTGTAACCCAAGCAATTTCAAATGTACTTGCTCTATTTTTTATGTGTATATTTTCTTTCAGCTGAATTTGCTTTCCTCCATCCTATTAGTGATTCATCTTCATGCTGACTCTCAGAAGCCACATACCTGAGTGACTTTTTCAGTTACATTCTGGGTACGTTCGGTTACTTTGTGCGGGGCGATTATCTCAATCTCTGTGGTAGAGCCTGAACGATGCTTCTCAAGGTTGAATTCCACAAAGTTGAGGGTGAACTGTGGAATCTGGCTGATTGTCCTATATTTCACGAGGTTTGCATCTGATGTGGAATTTTGGTTGAGTTTGACTTGGGAGCCTTCTGGGGGAAAATAGATAAACATTTTGCTAGTTAGGATTTTAGCATGCAAAGATACCTAAACTTTAATTATCCAGAACAACCCATTTTTCTACAGCAAAATGGATAGGACAGAAGATTAAGAGACTGTAAGATCAAAGTTTTAAACACATAGGTTGGTGGGATTTCTCTTTGGTTTGTTTGTTAAAAGTACAGCATTTAGAAATAAAGGAATATCTCTTTATTCTGTGGGATTTTGATGCTTGGAAATATGATAAAAAGTTCCTCCAATTAACAGTACTGTAGAAAAACAACCAATAGTTTAGACTTTGATTTATATCTCCATTTGTGACCATTTTAATGTATTTAATTTAAAGGATTTGCATTTAATATCAAAAGGTGAACAAACTTCTCAAAGCTTCTAAAATATTTGCAAACACAATCATTTTAAACATTAATAAAAACAAACAACAGCAACTTCTAAAAGCACTCAGCCTATAAAAATACTAAAACCCAATACATATATACAGCTTGAACCTATCTTATAAAATAGCCAAAAAGGAAATGAATTATTTACATTTTTCCTAATAGTAGTATAATCAAAGAATTTATGTAGACAGTATTGCAATCAATCAATCAATCAATCAATCAATCAAAATTCCATTGAATTCTGAATGAAAAACAATCATGAATGTGATGGGAAAATGTTCTACCAGTGACACTTCCCTGTTTTATTTGAAAATGCACACCCTAGTTAACTGACTCTGAACAAACGGTGCAATATTAATATCTCAGCATTACAGTTAGTGTTTCATATATTAATAAGATTCTCAGTAATGGTGCATTTCAGAACAAAGGCCCCTATTATATAAATGGTTTAGGAGAAGATTTTAAACATATATTTTCATATGCCCTTTGTTCCAAAAACTGCCTCTTTTCAAGAAAACTGGAAAAACAGTGTGACAGACACAGCAAGCTCTGAAGGTTTCATTACTCACAAATATATATCCCTGCTTGTTTGTTCACTTATTCTGACATACATTTTCCATTCAGAATCCATGGAGAAACATCCCTTTGCAATTTTGTCTCAATGGGCCTTAAAAATCACTTAGCTCAATTGTCAAAACAGGAAAGTGAAATCTGCAGCTCTGTAGCTTTGAAATATTTATGGTCTATAATATCTGAAAACCTTTGCCAACCACTCCTACTAAAACTTTCTTTCCCCTTAAACCTGTTGAAGCCCCCCTTTAATTTTATCAGCCTGCTAGGCTATTACAGCATAAAGGGCATTTTCTCCTGGATCAGGATATGGTTCAGTGATTAGCCAGGCTTTGCACAAACAAAGTGGGTTTTTTTAGCACTGTTCAGCTCTTCTTGTTGTGAGCTGCTATTCATTTCACCCTCTTTGGTCAACTCAGAAAGCAAACAATAAATAGTCAGCTGATTCTGTAGTCTATTTACTCTTTCCATATCAGTACTCAGCTCCTAGAGATTTTAGCACTGCCTTCCAAATTTTTTGCCTCATTACCCTAGTTGGATCACCAGTTGGATCTCCACTGTCATTTGTTTTGTCCCTTTCATCCTCTGTTAAATAGCCATTATTTATTACCTTCCTGTTTCTTCTATTTACAGAAAAACCTCCCCATCTCTTTCCTTCCCACTCCAGATGCACTTTTTGAACTACCCCAGAGCTCCCTTTGTCATTACTGTACGTTACAAAGCCTTTCATATCTGTTTAAACAAAGACAAGATGATGAAAAGTTTGTTCTAAGTAACCAATATGCCTAAGAGGACTTGAAGATACTTAAAACAACTTTCAGAACTACTAAAATAAATTTGCTCTTTTCTGTTCCTTCTGGTTTAAAGCTGCTAGCTATATTCTTAATGCCCAGTTGGTGACTTTTCATTCTTAATTGAACAGCCAGGTTTTCAACACAATGGCTGGAGAAAATGACAGTGCCAACTACAGTGACAAGGATTAGGTAGTCAGTCCGTTTTGGCAGTGGTGAGAACTGTCCAAAAGCTTTCTAATTACTATTTTTTTAAAAAGATCTGTCTGCTGAACAATAAGGGTTTAGCTAAAACTGTGTGCATGGATCCGTTAACTTCCTTGTTCAAAATCACTAGCTTTGCTATGACTCCTAGTTAGCACTTTATGGAGTTGCCTGACCACCTTCTGCCAGCCTGTATGCAGAGAAGAAGTAAGAACAGTCAGCAACAGACCCATGGCACATTGTTGCTAGCAGCATTACTGTACATGCTTTCCCACAGTCTGAACTGGATTTCCCTCCTTTCCCTGAATTTCCTCTGAACCCAGACTCTGTAGTCTCCATTTCCTTCAGGAAGGCGACCTGGTGGACTCTACCTCCAGGCTGGAACTGGTCCAAGCCTCTGGCAGGGAGTGACCCTTGCAATCCCAGGGAAGTCAACTGTTATGCTCAGGCTGAGTGGTCTGCTGCAGAGACAGATGCATTCTCCAGCTGGGGCCCTCCTCTCCTTCTGTTTCAAACTGGGCACAATTCTCCATAAGCTTCAGCTCCCTCAATTTTAAGAAATCCCCTCCAGGCTTTAAGGCAGCCAGGAGAAAGTGTTTCATTAAGAGAGAAGGAAAAAGGAAAGAGAAAGGACTGAGAATGGTTGATAGCCACATTATTGTATCTGCTCAGTATAATTCCTTTCCAACACTACTTTGCTCTCCTATGAATGGTTGGGATTATATTTGCTTCATAATACTCCAAATTTTTATGGTATATTCAAAACATTTGTCCTACTTACTGATCTTTGCAACTGTTCTCTAGTTAGATCAGATAAAGAGTGTGGGAGAACAGGCTTATCATAGGCTACTTTATGATATAATAGGAGAGATAATTTTGAACCAGAAATTTCTTAGTTTATAGCTGTTAACAGATATGCTATTTTAGATTTAATCCAGTCTAAATTAGTCATACTAGTCCCAATCAAACAAACTGGATTTAAGTTAGTTATGATTAACATTTCACAATAATTACAATAGAATTTCAATACAACTAATCTAATTTAGATTCATCCCACTTCAGCAATACATTCTAATTCTTGTTCCATTCTCTTTGATGGGGAATTTTCCCAACTCTGTCCATAAAATGCCACAATAATGTCAAAATGACACATGGCTAATGTGTTATGATGTCATGATGCACTTATGTAATTATATCATGACATCTGATGCAAGAATATATGTAGTGACATTTGCATGATACCATCAGTTGTCCCTGCACTGCAGATATCCATATATTTGCATAACTACTTTCTTCCTTAGAAAAATGAACTGTTCTTTGATTATTTATTCTTGAGAGCACAAGACAGATAAAAACATTGTATAGCCACATTCAATTGGACTGCAATTCCCCAGAAAATGCTGGGCCCAGATCTGTTAAATAGTGATAATGATGATGCATTATTTGTATGAAGTTAAATCATTACTTACATCAATCTTCTTAAATAAGTAGAATAACTAACCAAACTATATAACCATTTATCAATATAGTGTACCAGCTACAGTGCTAGATTAGGATGAGCTTAAAGGTTCAGATCATCATTTGGTCATGATCTTGATCCACTCACCATAACACCCTAATATAGAGTACCTCAAGGAATGGATTGGCTTATAAGAATAAAATCAGAAAGGTAGAGACCTTGAATAGCAGCAAATTCTCTTGGAAAACAGGGGAAACATTTAATAAAGTTTATACATGTTCCTTTGAATTTGTTTGTGGCAGCCAAATATTGTCATCATTATTTTTAAAACTGCGGTCTTGTTTTGGAACCACCTGAACCAATCTTATTCACTTCATCTTTCCTGTAGAGTGTACCCTAAATCTGTAATGAACTTACAGTAATTAGATTTTATGAATAAGGAATCTTAAAAATAAAATAAAACATTTGTAAATGTCAGAGAGAAAAAAAATCTAGAACTCTAGTTCTTCCTATTCATTTTAAAGATAGCACATTGTTCTGCAAATGCATGCAGTAGATAAATATGTTAATATAGATTTCCCCATCCTACTGCCTGAGAGTTGTAGTCACAGCACATCTGAAATACGCCCCACTGGAGAAGGCTACACAATGTACTTTTTCAGGTAATAAAAATGATTTTAAAACATTTCAAATCAAATCTTTCCCAGTAATAGGAGTTGAGGCAATATTTAATTTGGCATTAGCACTAGCCATTACACATATCCATTATAGCACTGCTGTAATAATTCTGAAGGCTTCTTTTGACTTTGGCATTGTATAACTTGAACTGATATAAAAAAAGGTTATTTTAGTAATAGTAGGCATGCCACAATAGACCTATTGTTCATAGCTATCTTTTGTTAAGCATCTCTATTATTTGTACTTACTATATGAATAATAAGGCACTGACCACATCGTGAAGTACCTTTCTACTCTCTGTCCTCACTTTATTTTCTGAATTATTAACTGCATTCTTAGAAAATATCTTAGCCTGGAAATATAAAAAATATATGCTGTGACAATGAAAATTTCATTCTTTGCATGTTAAACAACAGCTTGGTCCTGGAACTGGTATCATCTCTATTCATTTGTTTAAAAGCTTTCTAAATGTAAGTCATCCCTGTGATTACGGATGATTAAGCATCAGAAGTCTGTTTACCATTAATGAGATATTTGAAAAATCTTTCTCAAAATGCTGGTTTTAATTCCCAGATAGGAACTACCCACAGTTCTCTTACTGGGACCATCTACTTTTTATTCCACACTATGGATGAGGAAGTTGTAATTAATAAATGAAATTACTGTTTTTCTTCAAACTTAGGAAACATTCTAGAAACATTTTTTTTCTCCCCAAATGTCCCTAAAAAGCTGCCCATATCCTCTGTTTTATTAAGACTGCAAAATATTTTATCCTCGTAACCCACTATCATGGAGTCTGTAGTTCAAGATATACATTTTGTGTCATTGATGTACATATACCCTTGAGCACTACAAACCAGAAAATATTTTCCCCATGACTATGTAGTCCTTAATAAACACCAGTCATGACTTCTGCAGGCTTAGACCAAATCTAGGTCATAAAATCTAAGGCCTAGGTCCTGACATAAGAAGAATATTTTACCTGATCAAATCTATTATCTATAGCAACATTGTAACTGCTTGTCATTTGCTATGGCCTTGTAAAATATGGTGATTCACCTTGTAAAATCTAAAACCTTTAGTATGCAAGATGATGTCCAGGATATTTTCAACGAAGGCTGTCTTCAGAACAGCAGCCTCAGCTATTGATGAATTAAAATGAGACTTCACATTTCCCTTGCTTCTAGTTTCAATTGCTTTCACTTCTAATGCGCCATTATTTTAAAAATCAATTAACTTTTACTTGCAGCATGGATAAGGTGGGCAAGATGCCACATGAGCTTTATGGATAACACCCGCAGTTTGTCATAGATTGCAAGGATTATGATTTTAGCTATCATTCTGTCCTGGAATGGTATGATAAACAATCACAGAAAAATTCTATAATCCTCATAAATCCATCACCACTCCTATTTCTAACCAGCAGTACAATTTCCATTTGCACATTTATTGCATATATTCCTCTTTGTCAAGTGAGTCTTTGAAGAATCTCACTGTACCTCATAATCTATGATCCTGCTTTTCACAAACCCCTCAGTCAGTCTCTTTTGGGAGGGAAGCTGGAGAACTGTGTCCAGGATTCCTGTGGTTTTTTTTCCTTTTTCCTTTTTGTTTGTTTAATTAATATCAGCCCCTGGTGTCCCCAGATTAAATCAAGATCATTGCGCTGAGGGAGGGCTTTTAAAATCCTCTCTTCCCCATGCATCATTTTCTTAATTAAATAACATGTCCGTACCCAAGCTGCTAGTTTATTCTGTGGAGAAAGCAGCTGCTGTTTGCCAGTGGTTCTATGTAGCTTTTAACCCTGTACTGTGGAGGGAAAATCATAGAAAGATTGGAGATGAGCATGGAGGTGATCTGGTTCATTCCCTGCTCAACTCTTTCCATGACACTATTTTCTATTAATTGATACATATAAATATGAAAGAACCTGGTTACTGATTTCCAGTACATCTCCTGTTTTGTCCATCTTCCTCTAATTAAAAGCAGTACACTACTAGTGACACTATTGGCAATAATTGTGTATGATGGCTACTGTTCTCTCATGGCTATGTTAGACTATATCAGCCCTAATGCTGCTACTTGTGATAACAATCAATGTAAACATGAGCTGTATAACTGTGCTGAGATAACTCAGAGTGTGGGGATTAGTCTGCAGTAATCACCTCTTGCACTCAAGGATTAGAACATAACTGGTGATAGCATGTGCCCTAAGAGGGCAGGCACTGTATCTTCAGTAGTCCTGCAGAAGAGGACATTTCAGCAGATTACCTTGAATGACAAGAGACACTTAACTGCCATTCCCTCCTCTACTAAGTACTGTATGGAAGATGCAGATGTCCTGTCATGTTTTCCTCCTGGGAAAGATGACAGTGACCTCAGTTGATTTTTCCTGTTCCTGATATATTGTCCTGATGTAATCAATAGGATCTGTTGACTCATGGGAAATTTGCTGAGAGAAAGGGAAGCAGTGAAGCAGAGGATTATCATTCATATTAGTAGATCAATTGTATAGGGAAAATATTTCCTCAAATCTTGAAGTTTTATTGCTGAATGGTCTTTTAGGAAGTACAGTGTAGCTTGCTCTGTGGTTTTCAGGTTTTAAATTAAAGGTATAATCAAACAAGGACCACAATGCAATGGAAAGCAGTGTGTGTGTGTGTGTGAGACAGAGAGAGAGAGAATTAATATCTTTATCTCATATTGTCTCAATAGTAAAATTTTCATCACATGCTATAGACTGAAAATGGCACTTTGGGAAGCAAATGGAAGCTTTTGTGAGAGGAAAAGATTATTTACTCGTCCCTGCTCTGTGGTTCTACTCTAGACACAGCTCTCAGCAGCTGCTGCTTTTCTGATAGAGAAAGGCATGCCCAGTTCTAACCACATGATTTGTAAAAGAGTGTGATACCATAACTTTGCAATTACTACCTATATATGTCTGTCTCTCTCTGCATGTGTGTATGTCTGTGTGTGGAGAAAGAGGCAGGTGGGGGGGAGAATATAAACACACTGCCTTAGGATACTTGATTACCTATTATCAATAGGGAGGATACTGAACTGATGCAATAGAACAATTGGTAAAATACTAACATAGGTAAGATGCCTTTTTAAAAGATGTTGAAGTACAAGTAAATTACAATATACAAATATATAAATAAATGAACAAACAAATCACAAATTGTGCAAACAAGCAATAACAATAAAATAAAAATATTTTTAGCACAAGAAAAGAACAAAATATGAATGACACCAGGGCAACTAGCACTAAGATACAAACATTATTCAACGAGATAATCACTTTTTTCCAAACTGTTCTATATAAAGAATGCAGTTGTCAGAAAGAGTTTCTGCTACCTACAGACTGAATAAAAGTAAGCTATATAAGACTTTAGGGAGTTGAGCAGACACTGAGTTAATTTTCCCATAAAGTCTAAATATTAAACTTGTTATAAAAATAGAATAATTTTTGCAGCTTTCTACTGCTAGACTATTTCAAGCACAGTCCAAGATCAGTTCACGGTTATTTGGCTCAGGCCCATTCTTCGTCATCTTTCATAGACTTTTCACTCCTCCACTTTGATGTCTTGCCTATATTTTCAGGTTCAGAATTCTTCCTCTGCCTGAATCTTTGAGGCTTTTGAGCTACTATTATAGATAGCACCTTCTTACACCAAATTACAGGTTTAATAATTGCTGATAGTTTCTCCATTCCTTCTTTGGCCTTTGGTTGTTGAAAATTATATTCACATAGACACTTTATTGAGGTCAGTGACCAATTATGTGCAACAGAAAGACATAAAAGATAATAAAAAGTGTAAGAAAACTTTGTATATTTATAAATCTTAAAATTAAAAAAAGTGTTTTTCTGCACAAAGAAATGGCAGCTGAGAGAAATTTTGATCTTCTGCGGATGTTAAGGTTCTGGTCTGAATGAAGAGCAAATGAAAGATGGAAATTCAATTAGCAAGTGGAGTTATGAAGGTAGGGTGCAAATTGCTGTAGAAAGGACATTAAAGCTAAAGCTAAACTATTGCCTCTTTTAGTGTGAAAGAAAATCACTATAGCCTTAGTGCTGTTAGCCTTGTCAGAAATAAAATTATTTCCTCATGCCATGGAATATTATGCTAAGATATTTGAAGGATGAAAATTGGTTGGTATTATTATTACTATTGTTATTATTATTCTGTAATCATGGTTTGCAGCTTTTAGGTCCCTTTGAAAAAAAACTTGATTTTGGTTTTAAAGTAGATTATTGTGAGCTTTTCCTTCCTATAATGGCCAACTAAAGCCCATAGACAAAGCCCAACCTTGGTTAAGGAAAGAATAGCCGCATCAACAACATAAAGGAGCACAGCCAGCTGTCTATTGTTATGTATAGGGATTGGAATTCTGCTTTAATTAAGGTGGTGACAAATTGAGTTAATGTACATAAATAGGTCAGAATATAGCCTATAGTTTCACTCCTTTTTCCACTGAGATATCAGCAGAGAGGTGTAACTGTGTTTTTGTGCAGCATCCTAATTAAGCAAAGTAACCTCCAGTCTATGGATGAATGCAACAACTTCTAACAGAATCTTTCTGTAGGGATGGAACCAAAAGTTTAAATCAATAAAGGCAACCTACAAGGAGTGGGGATATGTGTGTGCATATTTCTCTACTAGGGTCTGTAAGATAAAACGTTAATCAATGGTCTACCTGCTCTATCTAAAGCACTCTTGTTCATTTCTCTTGCTGTAGAAAATCCAGAAATGTATGGAACAGAAAACATGCATATGGGTGTGTATGGGTTTGTATGTGTGTATACACATACACACACATAAGATTTAAGCATCAAAATGCAGATACATGCAGGTACAATAAGAAGCTTATTTTTCCCCCTTCTTTCCAGCATGTACTGTAATGTTTCTATAACTCCCCTACCAGTACTGCTAAAATAGCATAGCAGTCAAGATTCCTGCTTAGCAAACAAACCTACGGGCTACCTGGGAGCTGAGGGTGAAGCCGTTCTATCTCAGGTGGCTGGAAATAAAGAAAAATTGTAAATCCTTGGATTTATTAAAAAGAAAAGGATAATAATAATAAGAATAATACTTCTGCTAGATTTTGAACTTGCAGTCTTTTTGATGCCAAACAATAGGATCTTAGCCACAGTCATATTTAAGCAATACAGGTAAATGGAGATGTAGAAACATTAAACTGCCTGACAATCTTTGGCTCAGTAGAAGGGATGTTCTTCCTCAACCAAGCAGCCAGTGAACTGCTGAAGTCAGCCTGTGGCAAACTGAGGTGTTCTAGCCAACTAGACAGGAGAACTAAAATAGCTGGGAAAAGTGTATTACAGAAGTGGGGAGGAGAAATGTTCCCTGAGGCTGCTTTGAAGGTGAGTGGGGGATTAATAGAGGGAGACAACATCTATTTCTGCCTTCTAGAAATGCTTGCCTGCCTGTTCTGGTAGTGGGGAAACCAGTAGTGCAGATAAGCCCTCTGATTAATCTCAGGTCAGTTACCTTTCTTTCTTGGCACACATGGACAGAGCACATGTTCTCTGATTCTCCTCCTAGTAGGATATAGTTAGCTAGTTGTGAGGCTCTGCTGATCTCCATAAGTACTTTCTGTTCTGCTTCACTAATCGATGTTCAAGTCAGATTCCCTGTTTCGGGAAGTTCACCTGCACATGAAGAATGCTTCCACCTCCAATAAAACCCAGGTTAACAAAGCACAATTGATGCTCATATAACATACAAAATTGTATATGCCATTGATGTTGTTTTCCTTTCTTTATCTAATTCCTTTTTAAACTATTCCTTTAAAATTTTTAAACATTCCTTGAGTCCTTTTGAACAACCTAGGAGCTGAAGTGTCTCTACAGATTGCGACATCTGGATTACTTTGCCTAGTCAAAAAACCATCTTGGAAGAAGGTAATGGCAAACCACTTCCATATTAGTTCCAAGAAAACTACATAGATCTGTTCATAAAGTCATCAGGGCCTGAGCTCAGTTTTGTGGCAGAGACCCTTGTAGTCAGAGAGGCCAGGAGCCAACTAGTGAGTTACAGAAAGCAAACACTGGACTCTCCAAAGACATAGAAAATTTATTCTCCCCAGTGCCTTGAATATTCAGGGAAGGGTTTGACAACAAAAACAGACTCTTTGGAGCCTCACTAATCC
This sequence comes from Python bivittatus, assembly GCF_059951505.1. Taxonomy (NCBI): domain Eukaryota; kingdom Metazoa; phylum Chordata; class Lepidosauria; order Squamata; family Pythonidae; genus Python; species Python bivittatus. Next base: position 5,908,072 of record NW_028277028.1, read on the forward strand.
AAACCAAAAACACCAAAGTAACTTCCAAAATAAAATATCTAACCAAGGAAGTAAATAGATCTGGCAGAAGCAGCTTGAGGCTGGTTCTCCTGTTCTCACACAAACAGTTTAAATAAGCCTTCCAGCCTTGGCTGTGTGTATGTAACTCCTTACTTGAGTGGTCTCTGCCCCCCTTCCTTTCCTCTCAATAAGGCTTTCCAGCATGAGGAACCAGCCTCTTCTCTGCCTGGGCAATGAGCTAAATCCTGGCCAGGCATCATAGAAGGGTGGGGGAGTTGATTTATATAGGCCTGATAAGGATAATCCAGCAGCTGCTTTCTCTTTATTGTCCTCTTAAAGTAGTGTTACCAGATAGCTGAACAGGCAAAGCAGAACATGAACAACTGGAAAGGAGGGCAAATGGGGGAAAAGGAGGACACACTGTTTAACTTCCTTGACATCCACAACAAAAGTTACAATGAAAAACTGCAAAAAAAAAGTACTTAGGCCTACATGTATATGAAATTACTTTTTCCAGCATCAAAAAGACTGGTTTTTCAATTGCAATATTTTTCCAACAAATCTTTATTTATTTTCAAGAATATACGCTAGTGATATAGAATCGTCAATGACATCCTTTTCAAATTTCATTATGGAAATTTTTGACAAGTCATGTGATCTACAGACTACAGTGATCATAGATTTGAAGGGGCTGGATTGAAGCCGATTGGTGGAATCAGGATTTTTTTTTTCTTCCTAGTGTTCTTCCTGCATGTGCAGGGTCCGATTTTTTCAGATCATCCAAATGTTGATTTGTTGCAACAAGAATTGACCAACCGGTTTGTTGCCCAAGCCTGACATCAGGGACTGAGAGAGAGTAACTGGCCCAAAGTCACTCAGCTGGCTTTCATGCCTCAGGTGGGACTAGAACTCACAGTCTCCTGGTTTCTAGCCTGGAACCTTAACCACTAGGCCAAACTGGCCCTCTCAATCAGGAAATGAATTAAATAATGTAAATCTAAGCTATCAAATCTGTCAATGAACAAGGAAAAGAAAGAAACAAACAATTTACAAGGTCACAATACAGGAAAATTTCAGTGACTACTGCTATGAAAACAGTCCAAAATAATTAAAAAAACCCAAGACACTCAAAAAGTCAGACAATATTTGACTTTAAGACTATGCCTGCTGGACAGAGGACATGAGGACAAAAAGGAGGACATGCCCGCAGTAGTAAGAGTGTACACTAAATTCAATGGGAGTTTATCTGTTTGTTTAATCAGTGATGACAACAGGTTGCTCTGGAAGTGATGCCATCAGGTTGTGCCAGATGTGACATGCGTAACCCTAACCCTCCCCCAGATGTGACGTGCATAACCCTCCTTCCCACGTGATGCAGCACTCACAAGGTCATAACCCTAACTGGACATGACATGCTGAACCTAACCCTATCATCAAGAAAGGCATGATGGTCAACCCTAGGGTTTCTGATTGGCTTAACCTCAGACCTAATTCTATGGGCATTCAAATCAAAATCTAAGTAGAGTGAATAATTAACAGAACCCTAGGCTGTGCTGTATTAGGGAAGCAAACCCTATTTGGGCCTTGTGAAATAAATACCATATTTATCGGCGTATAACATGCACAGGCGTATAACACGCACCTTAATTTTAAGAAGGAAATTTAAGTAAAAAAACTTAAATTTAAAATAAATGACTTGGAAGCAAAATAAAGGGAGCTCTGAACTTTTTATTTATTAATATTTATACCACTTATAAGGTAAATATGTAATATGAAAGAAAACGCATCTCTTTTGTATGTTGTAGGCTGGCTGTGTGTAGCGTGTGGTAATGGTAATCTGTTTATTACCATACTGGTACTTATTCCCTCCCTTCCTGCTTACCTGTCTGCAGCAGGCAGGTAAGGTCTCTGGTGAACCAGTAGAGTTAAAAATCCCTGGTGGTCCGAGTGGATTGGGGGGTACAGTAATTTATTATTAGGGTATGTCTCCTCTGTTTGCAGTCTTTAGTGACATCACCTGTGTGGTCCGGCACTCTGTGTCAGAGCAAAGCATTTCTTTTTTGGCAGTGCTGCAACCCAGTGCTGCTGCCCCAGATGGCCACAGAGGGAGGTGCAGAGCCCACACCCCCCAGCTGCCTGCCGAAGCTGTGCTCAACCCCTCTCGGATCACCCCGGGACTGGTGAGCGTGGAAGACGCAGCCTCTCCTCTGGCTCCCTGTGGCCTCACCCGCTCCTCCCTCCTTTCTGTTGGGAGAAATCTTGGCACAGAGGGGCGGCCCCCTCCCCTCTCCCGCGTTGGGAGCGCGGGAGAGTCCGAAAACATGAGTTGTCCAGCACTCAGTGTCAGAGCAAAGTGCAAACAGCAGATCTGGACCGGCTCCTCAGTTTGCTAAAATGGGGAGAGGGGGGCAGGGAGCTGTGCGCCACCCATTCCCCGGGCCTCCGACTTTGCAAACCAGCCGCTGACCCAAGCACGCTGTGCCTGGAGGAGGAAGAGTTAAGCGCCAGTGTGTGTGTGTGTTTGTGCGGATCCACGTGTTTGTGTGATTTTTATTCCGACCCCCCCCCCAACCCCCTCCGAAGGCTGCATCGCACAGTTGGGAGCACGGGAGAGTCCAGGGACCCGAGTTCTGCAGCAGCCTCACTAGGGTGGCGTGGCACGGTGTATGATGCTCACCTCGCCAGCTGTGTGGTCCCTCAGCCGGGGCAAAGTGAGAGGCTCGGTGCAGAGGGAAGCGCCCCGCTGTTCCAAGCCCATTTCTCCTCCGCTCTCAGGAGTCTCTCAAAATCAGCAGTAGGAGCGGCAGGGGAGGAATACCACACAAACAGATGTGCACACGCACACACACACACATACATACACACTGGCGCTTAACTCTTCCTCCTCCTCGGGACAGCTTGTTTCCGGACTCTCCTGTGCTCCCAACGGTTCCGTGCCTCCCTCTGCGGCCATCTGGAGCGGTAGCACTAGGTTGTGGCAGCTGCCAAAAAGGAAAGGCTCTCCCGGCCGCTGGCGCTTTGTCTCCCAACCTTGCCACTTGAGGTGAGAAGCCACCTCAATATTGGCGTATAACATATTGGCATATTGGCGTATAACACGCAGCTAGGATTTCAGCCCCAAATTTAGGAAAAAAGTGCGTGTTATACACCAACAAGTATGGTAATGGCCTAAGGGTGCTTTTAATTTTGTGGAGTTTTAAAATCAGTGCCTGAATGCAGGGAAAACAACTTTTTAAACCACAGCAGCCCCAGAGGGAATAACCTAACCCTAACCCCAACCCATATCCTAAGGGAAGTCAAAATCACAGACAGCTTTGTCTTTTGTGAAAGCTAAAGAAATATTGCTTGCAAATGTTAATCTAAAAATACACGTGCACAGGACATGCTGTATTGAACCTAACCCTATCATCAAGAAAGGTGTGATGGCCAACCCTAGGGTGTCTGATTGGCTTAACCTCAGACCTACGTTTATGGGCATTCAAATCAAAAACTAAGTACAGTGAATAATTAACAGAACCATAGGCTGCACTGTATTTGGGAGGCAAACCCTACTTGGGCCTTGTGAAATGAATAAAAGCCTAATGAAGCTTTTAATTTTGTAGAATTTTAAAAGCAGTGCCTTGAATGCAGGAAAAGGAGATCCATTTCAAGCTTTATTTCTATGCAGTCTTAAAATCACCTCCTCAAATGCAGGAAAAAGAACTTTTTAAACCACAGCAGCCCCAGAATGATCAACCTAATCCTAACCCCGACCCATATCCTAAGGGAAGTCAAAATCACAGACAGCTTTACCTTTCATAAAAGCTAAAGATACATAGCTTGCAAATTTTAACCTGAAATAAACAGGCATGGGCGTGAATGTGCGCACACACACACACACACACTTGCAAATTTAGCCAATAACACAAATACACACATACATGTAAACATTTTGAAGCATGACCTTAACAAAATTTTATTTCCACCCCTCTCCGTCCAACAAAGCCAGGAAAATTTAATGGAGGAGCCAAATACTCACACAAGCAGCAGCCAACCAAGCAGCAAGTATTCCGCAGCGATACTCATTATTGATACGTCTAGACATGTCAGAGCCATGATTCTGGGCACGCGCAGGCGTGCTTGCGATGGATGGGAGGGGATGTACGCATGTCCAGACATGTTCTAAGCACATGACCCAATGACGTGACATAATCCATCTGCGCAGGCGTGTTTGGAACGGGTGGGAAGGACGTATGCATGTCCGGGCTTGTTAGTCCCCATGATTTTGTGCGCATGCCGAGCTGTTGACGTGTCAGCTACAGGCCACTGTGAAGTTCAACGTTTAAGCTCTCACTTGCATTTGAAAATCACATGGCAGGCCCTGATGGTGATTTGTTTGATGTAAAACTGACCCCCAAACCTCCAAAATATGGACGTAGAATCAGAAGAAAACCTGATCCATGTTGCTTTGTTGATGAGAATGCTCAGGGTGAACTTATACCTCCTTGTTATTGCAGGTTCTGTAAATCAACTAATGGTAAGTAAAAATTAAACATTAAGAAAAATAATAAAATACTGTTTTTACCAGTTCATCTAACTGGTAGCTTAATTCTATCTTATTTCCTGTTTAAACATGAAAGTGCCTCAAGATGCCGGATTGGCCCAGATTCTGAAAGGTTCTGTTATCAGGATCTTATGTCATTGTTTAATGGGACATCTACAAGAAGATGAAGACCAATCAATGGCGCCAATGAAACACAGTTTATTCAGAGTTTATGCAGCAGACTTTCTGAGCCCAAAGTCCTGTGGGTCATCACAACCATTTCCAACAAACTGGATTAGTTATATTTTACAAGAACACACTGTGTGAACTTGGGGCATTCATAAAATGTATTGAGAAGAACCCTAATCCACTTTCAGTAATGTCAAACATTGAGGCTGAGTTACCCGTGTCTCTGAAGTGGATCATATGTTGGAATGTAACAGAAATTAATTACAAGAAACTATTAACAACCACTCAGTGAATTTTATAATAAATGTATATTTACAGGCCATGTGAAATCTGCTTTATTTCTTTTGCTAACCCTTGTTTAACCATGTCAGATGGTAAACACAGAGATGCAATTTAATTACAACACATGTGATATTATTCAAACAGGCCTCCCTGGGGGGTTAGGGGCAGGGTTTTGGTTGGCTTTGCAAAAGGTGTTAAGAATTCAGTGCCTCTGGTGCAATTAGTGTGTGATGTCAACAACATGTATAAAGCACTATAGGAGGCCCATACTGAAAGAGGCAGGAATGCAGGAGTCTGAGTTATCCAGCCGTCCATCTTGCACCATTTGCCAGCAAAGCAGAACCGTTTCAGAATGGGTGCGACTAACATAAGTAATTTATGGCTAATTTTAAGATATGGGACCTGGTAGATGCAATACTGTATTTATAACTTTTGTTGTTGTTGTCGGTTTCTTTCATTAGAATGAAGTCTCAGACTCGCAATGCCTGAAAGCCTACGAAGGTATTATTTTTCCCTTTACACAAATAAATCTCAGTAGACTCCTGTAAAATTTCTGCAGCAAAACTGATCTCTGCTTGTCTCTATTCTTTTCCTTCAGAATGGGAGGAAGATCAGATCTTTGCCAATTTTCCAATGCCCACAGATTCACAATGAGGTCTACAGATTATGGACTCCCAGCCTTCTACATCCTACGGAGCACAGGGTCGTTTAGAAGACAAAAATATCCACATTGTTTTATCCATAATGTAAGCAGGGTTCAGAAAACCATGAAGGGCCATTGTATGTTTATGAACATTGCTGGTATTATTTATTTATTGGGTTACTGTTGTTTCTGTTGTTTTATCCAGAGCCATCCTGCAAAAAAGCAGAAATGCATGGTGGCGGATTTCTTACAGACTCCCCAGATAGTATCAGCACAGAGTGGTCTATACCAGAACCCTGGCCAGCAGAGGAGATGCAACAGTCAGTGGGACCAGGCATCATACATACCTGGAATTCAGACACTGTATACCTGGAGAGTAGTCAAACGTGGAACAATTTTTTAACAATTTCAATGCCGTGGAACATTATACTCGTTATAGATTCATAAACCTTGATCGTATTCACTCATTCACATAGGCTATAGATGTTATTCATAATGAGATACAGATTCTTTTGAACAATGTGTCAGAACCTGCATCACCCAACTGTTGTTGTTTTCCATTGTATTGCATTCGTTGGGAGTTGGATTGATTTGTTTCTGCCACTGGTAACTAAGGATGGGGGGGGGGTGGCTGTTAATGGTTGTAAGGGGAGTGGGGAAGCAGCTTAACCATATATGGGCAATTTAGACTGGCTTGATTGCCGGCCAGGCAGCTGGGGCCCAAAGAAGCAGGAAGAAGCTTGGGGAGGAGGGGGAGGAAGGAGAGAGGTCAACAACAGGTGAAGAGGAATCAAGCTGTCAGGCAATAAGGGGAGGGGGGATAAATAGAGGGAGGTTTACCCAAGGCATTAGTTTTAGCAATGTTCTGTTTACAAGCTACATGTACCCCTTAATAAAGAAGTATTTTTCTCAACCAAGTCTGGTTGCGTGAGAATGCTTCAGAACTGAGAGTTGGACATCGTGGACTTGACACAATGTTTCTAAGGAGATAAGACCCAATGATTTTGTTCAGCTCTGGCTGGATGCAGAGGGTCTAAATCAACCTCTCTTTTCTCTCAGGAGGCACATGGGTGATTTAAATGCTGATGACTTCCTAAGGTGTTGAAAGCATGCTGCAGAGCAATGTTGAAGTGTTGTGGGGTGGCAATTTACAACTAGTGGTTACCATCATGAAGAACAGAGAGGGGGGAAGGACTTAGGAAGTTAAGCACAGTACTATTCACCAGGGTCCTGGAGAAAAAAAGATGGCATCTGATTGATTTCAATGTGGAGGGGGAATTTCTGTGTTTTGCAGGCTGTTTGTTGTATTTGCTAGACACTGGGTCATTTACAAAGCAAGAAATCATGACTAGAGCCATGGATCTTCACATCAGACTGGACATTTCCACAGAAAACATGGTCAATTTTTCACAGGTACACATCTTTAAAGAACATCTAGGTATAACCATAAAGATTTTGTTTTATAATCAAGGAGGGTGGCGATTTTTTGTCAGAGGCAGAACCCAACAAGAAAAAACAATGTTTATATTATTACACAACAAGCATTACTACGGGATCAAAAACATCAAGGGCTCCCTGGGTGAATGTTATTTCTGTGAGTTCTGCCATACAGCCTTCCACCACAAATTTAGTCACGGCTGCCAATACCTCTGCCGAGCATGCCTGAAGAAAGAGTGTCAGGAGGTGGATGCGGAAAAGACAAGATGCTGTAAGTGCAAACTGTTTTGTCACTTTCAGGCCTGTCTTCAAAGACACACAGAGCTGGCAATGGAAGGAAAAGTGTTGTGTAAGAATAAGGTATATTGTGATGAGTGTGATATGTCTGTACCCCACACAAATGATGCAAGAAAACAAAGTGCGGACAGTGCTCTGAGCGAGTTGAAAGCTTGGAAGGGCATTTATGTTTTCTGAAACCGCTGTTGGAACCACAAATAGGTGCAGGATACATCGTGTATGATTTTGAATGCTGTCAAGAGACAGGGGCACATATACCAAATTATGTGTACGCCATGGATATGTTGGGGGGTGATGACAAAGATGTACTGAGGTGGAGTAGTGTAAAGTATCTGGAGAGGTTTGTGAAGGAATTTATAAACCCCAAGTTTCAAGGCTGCACATTTATTGCACACAACTCCAAAGGTTATGAGAGCTACCTAGTCCTGAGGCAACTGATTCGTGAAAAGATACATGTAGAACTTTTAAGCTAGGGTAGTTAACTACTGTGTATTTACCTTCCGGTATATAAGATTCGATTTATTGACAGCCTCTCCTTTTTGCCCCTTAAATTAAGCAAGCTACCGAAAGCTATGGGATTTCAGGGGAGCAAGGGGTACTTCCCCCATCTGTTCAATACAATGGCCAATCAAGACTACATGGGACCGCTCCCAGAAGCTAAGTATTACAGTCCTGAAACCATGATGCCTGGCAAGAGAGAAGAATTTCTGAAATGGCACGCTGCTAATGCAGGCACTGTGTTTAAACTAAAGAAGACCCTGGCTTACTACTGCCAACAAGATGTAGAGATACTGAGGGAAGCCTGTAACCAGTATAGGGAGCAAGTCATGAAAATGACAGAGCGTGAGTGCCTCAGAGGGGGAGGGGGAGATACTGCTGAGGAGGTTGTGATTCGGTGCATTGACCCCTTCCAACATGTTACACTGGTCTCTGTCTGCATGGCACAGTACTGGTTCATGTATTTGGTGAGTAATACCATCGCGTTAGCCCCTTTGGACTCTTGCCAAAGGGTGCAGAAAAGACATTCAGCACTAGCCATTCAATGGCTGATGTACATAGCGCACACCGAGAACCTCAATATTTGGCACACTCTGAATGGTGGTGAGAAGCAAGTAGGCAGATATTTTTTGGATGGCTTTGCTGTCATAAACAGGACACCCACAGCTTTTGAATTTCATGGCTGTTTTTTTCACGGGTGCCCTGTCTGCTACTGTGAAAATGACTTCAACAAATTACTTGCTTCAACATATGGAGCTCTGCACAGCCATAGTAGGTTTAAAGAAGAGTAGCTCAGGGGCCCCAGTTATGCCGTGCACAACATCTGGGAACATGAATGGAGGGCTATGCTGGAGACTGATGCATCTTTGAAGCAGTTTCTAGTTGAGAATAAGCTCCCAGCTCCTTTGAATCTACAAGATGCATTTTTTGGTGGTAGAACAAATGCTACATGCCTGTACTACAAACCAAAACCTGGGGAACAAATCTAATATTACAATTTCACCAGTTTGTACCCCTTCATGAACAAGAACAAGGAGTACCCAATTGGCCATCCACAAATCATCTATCAAAACTTTGGGGACATAAAACAGTATTTTGGATTTGCTAAAGTTAAAGTGTACCCGCCAAAGAACCTCTATTTCCCAGTCCTACCCCACAAGTCTGGGGGTAAAGTAATGTTTAGTCTGTGTGCAACCTGCACAGAAAAGCAGCAGGTCACTCAATGAAGAAAGAGCCCTGACTGGGACCTGGTGTACTGTTGAACTAAATGTGGCTTTAGAAAAAGGTTACAGAATTGCTGAAATCTATGAGATCTGGCATTTTGAAAGAAAATCAGACACCCTATTTTCAGATTATATGAACACACATCTCAGACAAAAGCAGGAGGCCAGCAGCTACCCTGCTTGATGCAAAACAGAGCAGGACAAAGAACAATATATTCAGGATTATGAAAAGATGGAAGGTGTCTGCTTATGACATGAGCATGTTGAAGTAAACCCTGCTAAAAGGCAGATTGCCAAGCTCTTCTTAAACTCACTGTGGGGTAAGTTTGGGCAGAGCACCAACCACCTGACTACCTCTGTGGTGACAAACCCTGAGGAATTATTCAAATATCTTTTTGTACCCTATTATGAAGTTTCCTCATATGAGTTTGTGGATACAAAGACGACTATTGTTACATGGAAAACAGCTAAGAACCACCCAACCAAATCCACATGTACTAATGTATTCATCGCTAGTTTTATAACAGCTTCTGCGCGGCTGGAATTATACAGGCTCCTGGATGGTCTAGGCAACAGGTGTCTGTACCATGACATCAATTTCATCATTTTTGTAAGTAGAGATGGGGCATGGACACCTCCTTTGGGTGATTATTTAGGACAGCTGATGAGCGAGACCCTGCCAAGCACCGCGATCACCAAGTTTGTGGCAGCAGGACCCAAAATGTATGGCTATTCCTTGTCCAATGGGGAAACGCTGCTAAAGGTGAAGGGTATCACACTAAACACTGGCAATTGTGACAAGGTTAATTTTGAAAGCTTAAAAGAACTGATGGACAATTACTGTCTGTCTGGGGAGGAGGGAAAGAAAGAGATCAAGGTAGAGCAACCAGGGATTGTTAGGGTTAAGAAACAGTGGGCACTAGAAACATGGCTACTTAGAAAAACTCTAAAAGTAGTATATAATAAAAGGGCACTCAGGACTGAGGATTCCTGTACATTACCTTACGGATATTAAGGATAATGGAAAATATTGTTCAGTTTGTACACCCTTTCTCCTGTATTATAAGCGGACCGTCCAATTCTGGCAAATCTTATTTTATCAAACAAATGTTAGAACACGGTACCACTGTGATGCCTCAAATGCCGCAAAATATCGTATGGTTTTATAGTTGTTGGCAACCTCTGTACAAAGAACTACTCAATAAATTCCCATATATTAAGTTTATGGAGGGTCTACCGACATCTTTTGATGTTGATGATTTGTTCCCATCTAACCAAATCAATTTATCAGTGGTAGATGATCTAATGGCCTCTGCCGGTGACAGCAGTCAAATAGAGAAGGCATTTACACAGTACATTCACCACAGAAACCTAAGCATTATTCTTATACTTCAAAACCTGTTTTTCCAAGGTAAGAAAATGAGAACAATAGCTCTGAATTCCAAATATTTGGTTTTATTCCACTGCCCCGGTGATCAGATGCAAATTGTCACACTGGCTCGTCAGATGTACCCCACTAACACACAGTACTTTTTAGAGGTGTTCCAAGTTGCTTCTTGCAACCCACATGGTAGATTTTGGTAATCTTTTGGTAGATTTGGCAGCCACTACTCCAGAAACCTACAGGTTGAGAACAGGCCTCTTTCTGCCTGATTGGCTGGTTGTTTACACTGAGAAAAAGAAGACTAAAAAAGCAACAGCTTGAGCATCATAGTGTTAGTTCATCCAGGATGTCAGAGAAGGTGCGCAGAAATTGGGTTTTTAAAAAAATCTTAGTAAAGGCTGGTCCAAAACAGAGAAACGCCATCTTATATAGCGCTAATAATGGTCTGGTAGGCGCAATAGCAGAAATAGCCCTGAACACTTTAAAAGGAAACCTTCCTCTGAAACCTTCACAATTCCACACATTAAAGAGAAAGAAAGGTGTCATTAAAAAGTTGAGTGATAGAAAGGTCACACTTAAAAAGAAGAAACAGATCATTTGCGAGTCAGGAGGATTTATTGGGCCTTACTAGGGGCTGCTATTCCATTGCCTATCAACTGGATAAACCATGGACCTTGCTGAGAAAATGTATCTGGTGTCCCACCATCAGATGGAGCAACTACAGGGTAGGGTGCCTACTATGGGGGCTATGGCCACTAACCGGCTGGGTGATGAGATGCGTGCCATTCTTCAGAAATCTGATTTGAGTGAGGACAATAAGATTAAGCTCTACAATTCTGTGCTGCAGAGGTTTCTAAGACTGACCAGGCAAAATGAGTCTGAAAAGGACAGGCTAAATCTCATTTACCCCCCAGAAGAGCCTTGGCCACCTCTGACATCACTGGAATGACCATCTCCACAGGACACGACAATGCAAGAGGTCCTAGGCAGTGTGAGCACATGTTACAGAAAAAATGCAGAACTTTTGCTGAACAAAATGAAACAGCATCAGAACATCTCATCCTGGGATGATCATGGCACCTTTTTATACAAGGGCGTGCCTGTTCCTGGTATTAATATTTTAGACTTGGTGAAAGGGACCAATCGCTTACCGAGAAGCAGAAACCCAAAGGTTGGGATGAATCTATGAAAGCCGTGGCGGAGTTGAATGTACCTACATCTGTGCTGGGGTCTACAGCTGCTAAAGAGCAGTTAGAAAAACTGAAAGAGTCTACAGCTCCTAAGAATGAAACTGCGACTACCCCTGACTCTGTTATGACCACCTCTTTTGGGCCATGGATGCCTCTTTTTACTGGCACCCCCTCTAGACCTTGGATGCTAAATCCTCGAAGCATGCTAAAAGGAGAGGGATGTTTTCATCTCTCTGTATAATGCACAAAATAAAGATGTTCTATTGAGAAAAAAAAAAAAAGATTTGGTGACTGGCTCAGTTTGTAAAATGAATAAAAACACAGTGAAACAAGCAAAAAAGTTAAAGTCTTTGTCTTTATTTTACAGCAAGGCAGACATGTGTGCATACAATGGTAACGGGTACAGGCACCAGGCACCCTCCTCAGCTTTATATGTTTTGCAAATAGCTTTACCATTTGATCATTTTTAATATTGTCCTCAGAGTACCACTTTAAAATATTTTCATAATCCACACCTTTAGACTGATTCATTAGAAAAAACACACAGTGTTGCCCGCAAGTCACCATGCAGGGGTGTTGGAGTTGAAGTTGGTGAAATGTATACTTCTCAGCTTGCAGCTCTAAAAACTTCACTATGGATCCAGGAAAGTCAGGCTATCTAGTGGTCTTCCAGAAGTATCAAAAAATTCACCATATCCGGGAGATGGGAAGTAGAGGGCTAGCTAGTGTTCACCAAGTAGAGTTTGAGGATGGGTGTTTACAATTAATCCAAAAGGCCTTTTGGAGATTTGTCTCTTGGGTAGCAGGTCACAAGGGTAGACCCCTAGAAAGCATGTATTTCCAGAGAACAAACGGAGGAGCTGCAGGGTGTCCATACTCACATATAATCAAAAAGCATGTTCCTTGTGAGATTTATTTTAACAAGGTTTTCAAAGATTGCATAGAGAACCATGTTGATGGTATTGGGGAGGGGTTGTGCAAATCTAGTTTCTGCTCTGAGGTTACCATTCCTGATCAAAGAATAGTGCTCAGAGTACCTCGATCAGGGCTCAGGTCAAAACAGTACAAAGTATAACCATGACTAAACTCTTCCCAGCTAATTAACAGAGGCCTATCTTTCATAACTTTGCCCGATGCTTGCACCATCTGCATGTACTCTCTCACATAAATATCATGCTCATAATCAGGCTGAAGAGGCTTTGCTGGGATCTGTTCGCCATCACAATATAGGGCACAAAAATTGACATTGCAGTGTTGAAAATTGAATGGGTTTCTTTCATAATCTCCGCTAAAGGATGCATTGTCCACAAAACCAATCACTAATTGTTTAGGTAACTGCCCCAGAAATAGGTTTTCCTGATTACACACAAGGCTGCCTGCTGGAATGCTGTAAACCTTCATTCCCACTCAATCAATGGGATATTTGGCATTGGAGGATAGCAAAGCTTCTGCATGACCCAGGCGCACTCCTGGTGCTACTTTTACATGTTTTACCAAGAGAGAGGCAGATAGGAGTTGCACTTTATAATTCTCATTTCTGTCCTTCATCAGACAAAATTCATTTCTGCTTCTTATGAGTTTGACTTTCACATCAACCCTATTAATCAGCAGCTTGTCTTGAAAAAAGAGATCGCTATGCAAAGGTCCAAGCAGGTCCCATTTACGACTTCCAGCTGTATGTCTCGCTCTCGCTCTGAAGCCCGAGTTGCCTGCAGGTGTCAGCAGGGTACCCTCCATGAGGGTTGAGTTGTCTTTGTAAAACCCCCCAGCTGTAAATTGGGTTCCCAGGGCATCACCGCCAAAGTTCAGAATCAGTTCAATGATGGCATGGTAAGAATAACAATGATGGCTTTGTGTAATGAGACGATCTCCCAAGATTACATCCAGCTGGTTAAACACTGATGCTATAGGGTAGTTGACCAGCGCCACCCTGGCACCATCACTGATATCTGTACCATCAGCCTGTACAATCTTGCAATTCACATACAGCAGGGTGCTGTTTAAATCCGTGTAATGCTCACCATGTCCTGTGATAAAAAATTCCAAGGGTGTGTTGGGTGATAGCACAAATAAAGGTGGGATCTCAACATACATGCTGTTTTTAATACTGGTTTGTATAGATGCCAGTTGAAAAAGATCCAGTTCTGATTTCATGCACTCCTCTGAAGTCTCATGGATAAATGCCATTTTATATTAGAATATGTCTCGTTTGTCATAGCACTTCCTCTTCCATGCACGTCTTCTCTTTGTATGCTGGTTTTTTTTCACAATCTTTCTCTTTTTAACTGGAATAGGCGGCCCCACTGCATAATTCTTCCTGGCCAGGACCATACCCGAACCCCCCTGCCCCCCTTCAACAACATGGGATACAAGCTGTCCTGCCACATCTCTGACAATATTCTTGGCTGCAGATTTCACATGTGGTTTAATGATTTCCATTCCTTTCCTCAGAAATGGCATTGCTTTTCGAAAAAGTCCATGGAACACCCCCCCCTAAACCTGTCCCATACATGACAGGGCTTCCTCAGAAGTCTGCAAGGCCATGACCGGCTTGTGCTGTGTAGTAGGCCACATAGTCTTGGGGGCTCCCGTGCTCCTTGATCACAACCATCCTTTGCTTTTCTGAGGCCTAAAATGAAGCTTCACAACCACCTTCCCATGATAAAAGCGGACATTTTTGTTTTGATTGGTTTTGATTTCCACGGTGGTGGTGTCGATGTAATGCTTGCTGACTGGAACGTAATGTGGTTGATCATAGGTCACCATAATGAAATTGTTGTCTTGCCCCCCCCACAGGCATGCAATGCAGTAGTGGTACATAGAAGTGACCTACTACCTGGGGTTCTACGATGTTTGTATAAACATATAAGGTATTGAATCCTCCAGTCACATCTGCAGCAAAGAGAAATTTTTTGGCGCAGAATCCTGGGAACAAACCTAATATATGTCCAAGTTCTTCACCAACTAGAATGGCATATGTTCCATCTCCTGTAAGATTAATTTTTCGAACCACTGGATCATACTGCAGGGTCATCTCCAGCCAGTTCTTGGTGTCTGATATAAGCTTGTCCATATTTTCTACCAGCTGTTCAATGCTGGCATAGTACCGGCTTTTCAAAAAAAATACCACCTCTTTGTCTCGGTAAGAATTTCAAAATGTCCAGTCGAAGTTAATGTGTTACAACTATGTGGGTACTGTATTTCTACTAGTCCTACTTCCCATGAAGCTGGAAGATCCAATGCCCTCACTGACTGAATAGTAAAATTAGAACTTTTGTTTCGGGGAAAAGCAGCAGCTGATGCGTAGCTGGGAAGGGTAATATAAAACCCTGCCATATCAAAGATGGCGTACTTCACTCTCCTTAACCTAACTGTTAAATTTCTCTGGCCAGCCTGTCCATTTGACCAGAATCTCTCTATTTTTTCCCCACCCTCTTTTTCTGACCACTTTTTCAATTCTGTATACACGTTGTTGGTCATCAGGTACCTTTTGGAGCTCCCCTGGGTAAAAAGACCCCTTTACAGGTTTGTCGGTGTAATCTTTTAATCTATACACCACTCTTTCCCCCCTTGTCCCCAGTTCTTTGATGATGAATATTTCATCCATATAAGTTTGCTGATAGCCCTTTTCAAATTTCCCCTTCAGTTGGGATAACCTGATGTGATCACCCACTCTAAGATGTTTTTCCATTCTTTTACTTTTTAAAACATCCCCATACAGTCTTATCCACACCTCCCTTTTGTTAGACAAGTTTATGGTATTAGGAGCAGTCCAGATGCTACGATGGTAAGTGTCATTGTAATCCTGAAGAATTGTAGGTAAAATGTCTATGTACCGCTGGGTGTTTCTAGCTGTAAAATATCTCCAGAGTTTCTCAGAGTACGGTTAAACCTCTCTATAATGGCTGCTTTAGTCTCACTATGGGTGACAAAGTGAAAAATGCCATAACGTACTAAAAGCTTCTTCAGAGGAATATTTAAGAACTCTTTACAAGCATCTGTCTGTATTTTTTGGGGTGCACATCCTGTTTCAAAGATGTTCTGGAAGGCAGCTGTGACCTCTCTCCCCGACTTGTCACATAGAGGGTAGGCCCAAGCATATTTAGATAGCACACCGATAACTGTTAAGATGAACTTTTTTCCATGGTTTTCCTTAGAAAATTTGGAGACTTCTATGAGATCTGCCTGCCATTGTTGATCTATGCCAGCCACCATTGTTTTATTTCTAGGAAAATTAATTATTGCAGGTTTATGAAGGGTATAGGCATCTTGTCCTGAAAGCCATGTCTTGACATGCTTCATGGACAGGTTTTTATCATGCTTTCTTCCCTCCTGAAAAAGGGAATTCACACCTCCATAGCTCCCCACAGAACAAGGTGTGTAATAAATGGCCCTCAGAATCTCTTCATATTTCATTATACCAAAAGAACTCTGACAAATGATTGCACATTGCCTTTAACACACAATTTTATTGGTAATACAGTATACAGTCCAGAGGGGCATGCCTACGCCCTCAGAAAAATACCCCTCATCGTTGTCGTCATCATCATCATCATCACCATCATCAGAAGAAGGTAAACTTTCATAACATGCTGTTTTATAGTAAGTTGGCCTTTCCGGGTGACATTCTGTACCCCACAAACCATGCCCACAGTCACAAGTAAGACAATCTTCACTTGAATTACAGCTCTTTAACTTGTTGTGCAAATAGCCTGCCCATTCTGATAGAGCAGAATCATTGCTGCATTCTAGATCAAACAAATCTTCAGAAGATATTTGCCAGCAGCAATTACCGCTGGAATATGAAAGCAGGTTACTTTGAATTGCTCTTTGTCTAGGCGGTATTAATTCAGATACTCCAAAATATAAAACATAGTGTGCTATCTGCTCCATCAACATTTACATAGCAATAATTAATACCTGTTACTTACCCTCTCTGTGTCCTTTGATGGAGGCTAAAGATAGCCCATGCACCATTCCAAAGGGTGTCTGGTTGCTATTACAGACTATGTCCTCTGTCTTCTGCTGTTCCTCATCACTAAACTTACAACATGGCTCATAACAGCCATACAAAATACTGTAGGTCTGAAGTAATTATTTTCTCTATCAAAACCATGGCAACAGCTTTTGGTGCATTCTGTCAGTAGAGGTCTTGATCCTGGTTTTCTTCTTTCTTCACCTCTCTGGAATCTGCGGCTGCCATGTTATTTTCAAATGCAAGTGAGAGCTTAAACCGTTGAACTTCACAGTGGCCTGTAGCTGACACGTCAACAGCTCGGCATGCACACAAAATCACAGGGACTAACAAGCCTGGACATGCATACGTCCTTCCCACCCGTTCCAAACACGCCTGCGCAGATGGATTATGTCACGTCATTGGGTCATGTGCTTAGAACATGTCTGGACATGCGTACATCCCCTCCCATCCATCGCAAGCACGCCTGCGCGTGCCCAGAATCATGGCTCTGACATGTCTAGACGTATCAATAATGAGTATTGCTGCGGAATACTTGCTGCTTGGTTGGCTGCTGCTTGTGTGAGTATTTGGCTCCTCCATTAAATTTTCCTGGCTTTGTTGGACGGAGAGGGGTGGAAATAAAATTTTGTTAAGGTCATGCTTCAAAATGTTTACATGTATGTGTGTATTTGTGTTATTGGCTAAATTTGCAAGTGTGTGTGTGTGTGCGCGCACATTCACGCCCATGCCTGTTTATTTCAGGTTAAAATTTGCAAGCTATGTATCTTTAGCTTTTATGAAAGGTAAAGCTGTCTGTGATTTTGACTTCCCTTAGGATATGGGTCGGGGTTAGGATTAGGTTGATCATTCTGGGGCTGCTGTGGTTTAAAAAGTTCTTTTTTCTGCATTTGAGGAGGTGATTTTAAGACTGCATAGAAATAAAGCTTGAAATGGATCTCCTTTTCCTGCATTCAAGGCACTGCTTTTAAAATTCCACAAAATTAAAAGCTTCATTAGGCTTTTATTCATTTCACAAGGCCCAAGTAGGGTTTGCCTCCCAAATACAGTGCAGCCTATGGTTCTGTTAATTATTCACTGTACTTAGTTTTTGATTTGAATGCCCATAAACGTAGGTCTGAGGTTAAGCCAATCAGACACCCTAGGGTTGGCCATCACACCTTTCTTGATGATAGGGTTAGGTTCAGCATGTCATGTCCAGTTAGGGTTATGACCTTGTGAGTGCTGCTTCACATGGGGAGAAGGGTTATGCACGTCACGTCTGGGGGAGGGTTAGGGTTGCGCACGTCATATCCGGCACAACCTGATGGCATCACTTCCAGGGCGACCTGATGTCATCACTGATTAAACAAATAGATAAACTGTTGAATTTAGTATATACTCTTATTACTGTCCTTTTGCCAGACGTCTGTTAACCGTATCTTAAACCAACTTTACATTCACAGGTTGAAGTAAATAAACATCTTGTGAATTTATGTTGAGCTAAGACCATTTGTAACTTTATAACAGAAGTGAGAGACATATCTATGCTTGAAAAGCTGGCATCTGAGATGCTGTAAATAATTCTGTTATATAATTCCAGTTCTCTCATAGAGCTACAATCCCTTTCCATCTTCAAATACTTGAATTTCCAACTCCAGCTCCATAGAGTCTGTGGAATCAAAAAGACATGCCACGCTTACAGCTTTAATTGTTCTCAGAATCTTCTATCCGCTGCAAAGACCCATTTTGCCAGGTATTCCTAGCACATGAGAAAAGCATACTCCATGCTTACTTGAGGTAAATATTGTATATTTCTTTAAGATATATGTTCAAGCTTAGTAGTATTAGTTTAGCAATATCTCCAGTTCTGAATACAAGAAATTAGTAATGGATGTCTGAGTAGAAATACCTTGGTACGGTTGGCAAAAAAACAGGGAAGTGCAACATTTCAGATCTGAAGCAGGGAAGGTGCTTAAGAGGAGTCATGAGCAGTTTGTCCGTACCTCAAATATATAATTTCCTGGGACTGTGCAGCTACCATGTGAACCCCAGAAAAGATGCAGTTTCTTTAAGACGATGTTGGTAGGGATGGTATGCGTGCCCATACCCTCCCTGAAGCACCTTCTCTACTTCAGATCCAAAGTGCTGCACATCTGTAGAAGACAGGCATGGCCAATTTAAAAGGTTTTTATGTTCATATTAAGATCCTTGTCCATGACATGATAGTCTCATTTTCTTTTTCTTTCTCTGTATGAAGGATTGTTTTTTTCCTTTATGAAGGATTGTCTTCTTTTTCTTTAAGGATTGCCATACCAGATACCTCCATATGGACGTGTCCTTCTTTCTTATTGCCTGTAGTTATGGAATTTTGAACAACATTTCCTGACAAAACTTCCTTCCACAATTATTGATTTAGTTACAGTTTTCTTAATAAGCAGTGGACTCATGTAAAAAGAGAACTCTTTCCCATACTATAAACCGCATGCCTTCCAAGTTCCAGAGAAAATCTAAAATTTCCATTGACATAAGTTTCAGCTTCCCACTGGTCCCCAAGCCCCACATGTGTCTGCCTTAAGGGTAAAGGATTCTGGCCACTTATGGGCCTCTCACCTGTACGCCATCCCTGGGAGAGACGCTGGTGTAGGCTTTGTCGGGCACTTTTGGCAATGAGAGCTGCCAGGTCCTCAAAGTTCAAAATAAACATGATGACAATTCCTTCCTCATTCTTCACTGGGACCACATCCACCAAACACTGAATGCATGATGCTGCCATGAAAAAAAAATAACAAGTTGCATTAAGTTATAAATTAACATAATCTACATTTCAGTTTGCACCACTATCAGAAGCAAACTCAATATTTCTATCATCTTGACTGAAATCAGTTTATTCTGGTTAAGACTGGCTATAGTCTCAAAGATAATGATAATATTCTCTACTCCACCCCACTATTTAAGTGACTTCTTGGTTGCCAGTGCAAATAAAGCAATAAATATTCTCTAGATATTTACAGCTGCATGTTGAAAGGACTGACAAGTACAGCCATATTATTTCCAAGGCCAAATCTCTTAGGAAGCTAGAATGCTACTTGTATAGAGGACAGCCTTATGAGATGAGATGAGGTTGCTTCAGGATCCACGCAGTGACCCAGCTTTGCTTCCTCCAAACAGTTCTCCTTTGCCCTCAAAACACCTTACATGCAGATGGACAGCTCTGTCTTTTTCTGGTCCATGTCACTTTTGTAATGTGCAAAAGCAGTGGAATTCATAACTCTATTCCATCTCCTTTGCATCCATAGTAATCCACAATGTAAAAAAGGCATAAAATTGTATATAAATACTTAAACATATATTTTAAATTTACTTTCTCACAAAATATGAATTGATAAACACCATTTTTTTCATGAGATGCTGTTCATATAGGAATTCACAAAGATTCAATCCCTTAAACATGTATAGACTTTATTGATGTGTAGAACAGGAATATAGCAATGACATCCCATTTCAGATTAGAAATGATGAACTAAATTGTTCAAAGTCAGTGGGTGAATCTATGACTGAGGTAGCATAGAGGCAGATTCTATGTCTTCCAGATAGAAATCCCAAATATCTGCCTTCCACAGTAAATTTCCTTTTTCCCAAATAATTATAATAGACTTGTTTTTCCCCTTATCAGATGAGTTCGCCTGTAGTTTAAAGTTTATGCAGTGGCCATTACTACCAGTACTACTATTACTATTACTACTATTATTATTTCTTCTTCTTCTTCTTCTTCTTCTTCTTCTTCTTCTTCTTCTTCTTCTTCTTCTTCTTCTTCTTCTTCTTCTTCTTCTTCTTCTTCTTCTTCTTCTTCCCTTTATTTATTTAATTAAACAGAAAAAAACAAGAAAAAAGAAAAGGAAAATAATATATATAGGCAATTCATGCATGCATGTATGTATATATGTAAAAAATTCAGTAAAGGTTCACCATATTTCATTTTTGTTGTCCATAAGTTGCAAATAACATCAGATCTTAAGTCTTCTGGGTAATTGGGGACATATATTTATGCTTCCAATGATGAAGATCAATTCTCTTAGCAATAAGAGGGGTGCAGAGAATCCATTTCCATTATCCAACTGTCAATTTCCGTGTAGAAGATATGTAATTCAAAACAATATAGACAGCCAAAAAATATTAAACCTGTCTCAAAGTCATGTTAATGTATGAAATGACTTCTTCCTGAAATATAGTGATTTTAGGATGCTGAAAAAAATATGTATTTGAAAGAAGTATTATTCACATTGCATCTCCAACACCACAATGATTAAATTCAATGCATATACAAAAATGATAATTACTTAATGTACTAATGAACAAATATTTGCCTATTGGTATCGATTCCAACTTAGGCCAATTAACAGTATCTATTAACTTACCCAAATGTGTTATTCAAGTACATCAAACCAGAATCAAAGTATGAAGTTCAGAAATAAACAATAAAATATCATCAGCATATATTACTAATTTATATTCTAATTAGTTGTGAGAAAAACCATAGACATTATGATTTTGTCTAATAGCTCAGGCTAAGGGCTCTAAACACACAGTATATCAAAAATCAAAGGAGAAAATGAACATCCTTGTCTAGTACCTTTATAGAGTGAAAAAGTGAATGAAAAACATCCACTGACTTTCATTTTAGATATTGAAGCTGTATACAGACAGGTAGAGAGCCAGTTTGGTGTAGAGGTTAAGGCACTGAGCTAGAAACTAGGAGACTGAGTTCTAGTTTTGCCTTAGGCATGAAGCCAACTCTCTCTCAGCCCTAGGAAGCAGGTGATGGCAAACCACTTCTGAAAAACTTGCCAAGAAAACTGCAGGGACTAGTCCAGGCAGTCACCAGGAGTCATCTGAAGCCCCCCTCCCCCCGCCCCAAATACAGACAGGTAACAAACACATCCTGCCTGTAGATTTTATCAGAAGTTTTTTTCCACATAAAGCAATAGACCACAATAGGGACTATAACATTCATTATTAAGCAGAATGGTTATTAAGCAAGTCGCACCCAATTTTATGCAGCAATCATTAAGCAAATCACCATGGCTGTTAAGTGAATCATGCAGTCATTAAGCAAATCATGCAGTTCCCCATTGATTTTGCTTGATGAAAGCCAGCTGGGAAGGTCGCAAATAGTGATCATGTGACCCTGGGGCGCTGTAACTGTTATAAGTGTGAGCTGGTTGCCAAGCATCCAGATTGCAATCACATGACTGCAGGGGTGCTGTGATGGTTGTAAGTGCAAGGACCGGTTGTAAGTCTCTGTTCAGCACCATTGTCACTTCAAATGGTCACTAACTGAATGGTTGTTAAGTGAGGATAACCTGTATCCAAATCAATCAATTCCACTACCAGCCAAATATTATCAGATCACTATCAAGTTTTCATAAACCTAGTTTGATCATTGTTGTTCATGGTAGAAATCACTTGCTATTGGCTAAAATAACAAGATGTTAATATCTGCATTAATCATTGCGATGGGGTAATAATTAGCATATAAATATGATTTTTTTAAAAAAAATTAATTAAAGATTATAATTAGAAAAAATAAAAACTAATACAAACTACAAAAATATATAAGATTGAAAAAGAAAAATAGAAAGTGCAGAAAAAGAAAAAAGAAAGGAAAAGAAAAGAAAAGAAAAAAAAATGACTAAGTTCCCCCCTCATCATAGCAAGTACAAACAGTTTTGATAACATATTACCATCTCTTAAAATACAACAAATGCTCTCTTCTTCCCATATCTCATCTCTTGTTTGTTTTAATCTGCACTCAGTCGTTACTGACTCTGCAGTGACTGCTTTTTGGACGAGTCCTTTGCAGTTTTCAAGGCAAGGTGTTTCGGAAGTGGTTTGCCAGTGCCTCCTTCCTAGAGCAGAGCCCAGCTGGCGAGCATAGGAGGTGGGGTTTCCGTTGCTTCACACCTTTTTTGGGGGAGCACGGCTTCCACGCTACCGGCAACTGCTCCCGACTCCTTTTTGCAAGGCGCCGCCAGCATTTTTCCTCCCACCGGAGTGAGAGTACCCATTTATCTACTCACATGAGTTTTCAAACTGTTGGGTTGACAGGAACTGGGTGAGGAAGCAGGAGCTCACTCTGCTACGCGAAGGCTGGGCTCAAACCGCTGAAGTGTCGACCATTTCTGGCCAGCAACTTTCAGCGTCATTAAGCCGCTGCGCCACCGTGTCCCCTATCTTATCTCTTAACTATAAACAAAATCTTAAAGCCTTGTCATTCATTCCTAGGTCCATTAAGGGCTACTGGAGATAACTACATATTTTAGTTTACATATAACTATTTTAACCTTAATCAAATAAGCCAACTGGATATTCCTTTCCTGTACTTTTAACAATCTTGGCATTTAATCTCTTCAAATAATGTCCTCAAACTTGATTTCTTTTTATCTACTCTTTGTCTCCTCTCAGCAAATCCTTCAAAACTTTAATAGGTCACTTTTGTAAATCCAGTAAAAACAAGTTATCCAAATCACTGTTCTGGTTTGATACTTGCATGTCCTTGTCCTTTTTCAAGACATCAACCGGTTTCATTTGTATACCCAGTATATCCTATTTTTCCATATCATTCTTGTAACTTGTCATGTTTAAATCCACATTCAAATAAATTTCAGTCTAATCTGGTACAGCTTGTTCCTCTCCTGTAACATTTGCATACCATCCATCTATGATGCTAGATATTCTTAAAATTAATTTCTGAGTCCATAGTTCACAAATCTCCATAAAAACATCCACTATTAAAGTGTTTTGCTCCATTCTGTATTAGAGTGTCAAATCTGAGTATTCTTCTCCTTTAATTGTAATATTTAGTTTCTTCTGGTTCCTTCTAGTGTCCAACATTCAAAGTCCCATCTTATCATTTTTTTTCAAAAAACCAAAAAACCTCAGTTTCCCACAGGAAGGATTCTTATAATTAATTTCAAATTCTTATTTCAAATCCATCTGGACCTTTAGTCCATTTTTAGCTTTCCAGAATCAACACTCTAAACATCCTTTTGCTGTTTATTCCAAAAAATAATATTTTTCTAAATCCTTAAACTTGTATTTAAAACTTCTTTTGTGAAGAAGGAAACTCACCCAGTAAATGCGATAAAAAACTTGCTGTTTCAAAAACAGTAAAAAGTAATTCCAAAGGTGATTAAGAAATGAGGCTCAGCTGAGCTTTTTGTTCATAAAGGCTGCATTATGACTGTGAGCATAGATGGAATTTCCCCTTGACTCCCAGCCTCTTGACTTATAAGCAATCACAAAAACCTTAATGCCTGCAGTCTACTCATAAGGAGCAGCTGTTTGGAGTGCACATGAGCAATCTCATGATCTCTCCTTTCTATGGAGAGATTTGACCGGCCAGGATCCAGCATGCAGCCGCTCATCTTGGCCATAAATGCCATCCCCCTTTGGCAGGGACGTCTAGCTCACCATGGCCTCACCAGAAGTCCCCATATAAATATGATCTTTATGAGTTTGGGTATAAATGAGATATATACTTCATTTAACCTAGAATATAAGATGCCAATTTCAAAAATCTTATTGTTTAACACATAATATTTAGGAACAAGTATATTAGTTAAATACTTTATACTGTTCCGTAGGAAGTCCATCAAGTCCTAGTGCTTTATCATAGTAAAAATCACTTTTTAAATCTCATCCATAGTCAAAGGGATAACTAATGTAATTGTTTTAAGGAATTGAATTGTGGATGGCCAATTTTACTTTAAAAAGCCTCTATATTTTCTAGATAGATTCTCAAGTTTACTATATAAATCAGTGTAAAATAGGAACATTTTTTTCTTCAGGGGAATTACATATTTTACTAGACAACCTTGTAACCCATTGTGTCATCCTTTGAGAGAAAGGTAGCGCAGTCTGATGTGAGCAGAATGTCCATTAAATTTTAGGCTGACCATATTTTTTTTACCCCAATGCTGGATGGTCCCATGATCATCTAAGAAGAGTGTATATCATAAATAGAAAAATAATTGTAGTGGTAAATGAACTTCAATAATAAGTCAATATTTATTTATCTAAACAGATAAACAGAATGACCAGGCAGGCAAAAAAGCAGTGGGAGTGGGAGTGATTTCCAACTCCCTGCCAGATTCCCTGTTGACTTTGCTTGTGGGAAGCTGGCAGGGAGTGTTAGAAATCACAATCATGGGACCATGGGGACACTGCAACGGCCACAACTTTGTGAATAAAATTGGTGTGAACATCGTGGAAATTTCAATTCCACAGGAGTAATGGGTCTTGGATTTTTTATGCATTCTTTAAGTTAGCAGTTTTTAGGTACCTTGATTCAAAAATTGTTGTGGTATAATGCACTGTTTGGGGTAACCTGAGGGTACAAACAGACAAACAGATAAATACAATGAGAGTTTTAGTAGTACATACTGTAGATTGTTTCCAATCTGTAACAATTTTTTCTCTTTTTTCTGCTTCAAGCATTTTGCCAAGATCTGACCAGAACTTTCATCTTTTTCTTAGTATCTTTGACCCAAGCATGTTAAAGCAAAGTTAGTTCATTCTGATGAAACATTATTCAACTTGTGTTTAGTCTGTTGTATCTGTATATACTTGTAGTATGACATCTAGCCATTTGTGACCAAACAATTCTTAAATTATTTTTCAAATTACTTTTGTGCAGATTTTTAATTTCCTTCTTATATGATACATCTGGAATATTACAACTTCTCATATAAGTTTTATCATTATCATTCAATAATGAAGCATTAAATATCAACTTCACGATGGTTTAGTAAACATTTAAAGTTGTAAATTTAAATTGGTTGGGCTGTGACTTGATATATTGGAGAGATAGTCATTCATGTTTGAATATATTGAAATAATATGCAGGAGGCCAAACTAAATTAAAAAATAAATAAATCAAATCTGAAAAAATGTTAATGCACAGCTGAATAAAAAGTATAATCTTGTTATTTAATGTGTAACAAACACTGAGGGTAAATCAAATTTAATTCATTCATATATGTTTGAATTATAATTCTCATTAATGACTTGCTTTTACAGATAACAGTATTCCTAGTCAGTTCAAGATCTATAACCTCTGTGATGGAAAAAATGTAAATTGGCCTTCTATTGCTTTTTGTCAGTTCTATGGCAGCAGGGACTTCTCCAGGCAGTTGCTAGGAGTGAACATTGACTTGAAAGCACCAAAATAAAAATAAAAATAAGGCAGGGGAGAGGAGAGGAGCCAAATGGTTTGATGGGATCAAAGCAAGCATAATGCAGAGGGAACCAAAGTACTATTTGCTTTGGGCTACAGCATCCTTGGTACTTTGGCTCTCATTCTCAAGGAGCATCTAAAACAAGAGTTTGTACTAGTAGGGCAGCTTTTGATTTATCTGCTTCTTGGGTCTTCTGCCTGCCACTTGGGGATGGAAAGAGAGTGAAAGAAGGTCAAAAGAGAATGTTCCTTCTAATATTACTGTACTCTCCTAGATCAGCCTGGCTTCTGTCAATGATAATTAGTCCTTGGTTGTGTAAGCCACATATTTCTTATTTTAGCTGATCTGAAGCAATTGCACAAAAACAAGGATTAGCGTATCATCTGCTACTAGGTAGTGCTGATTCCTTACTTTCCCTGGCAGAGTTTCTCATCGCATCCATCACTTGTGCAACAGTAGCTGAAATTGCTTTGCTCCACACAGTCTGCAAGGGCTCGGATTCTCAAAATCAGGAGCAGATGGTCAGTGACTCAGAATTTCAAAACCTACAGTGACGTCAGTTACATGTTTTTGCTGTGTGTGTGTGTGAGAGAGAGAGAGAGAGAGAGATGAGAGGGAACAGAGAATGGGACAATGAAACGCAGTGGAATAAAAGTCTGGGAATTCAATTAAAATGGGATATCAAGGGATTGTAAAGTATCAGATTTACATTTAGCTATATTTTAGCTAAAGCAAGAAATCATCCATTTCTTGTTTCAGCTAAAGGTTACAATAGAAATTTAGACATCCTCCAAAGCACAAAAATAGTAGGTGTTACAGGCATTTAACTATCTGCCAGCAGAGGCACTATTTTCAGAAAATAACTGATAAATTGTTTACCAGAGATGTTGAAAACCTTAGTTGTACTCACTTGTCTACCATCATTCCTGCTTTAACCAGAGAAAGAAGGTTTATACATACCCCAATGTAAACATATATACTATGAGGCTGGGGCAGGGGGATGGACGGGACACACAAGGAAGAAAATAACTCAGTCATAGTGATATTAACCTATCAATAATTAGGAGTGATACAGATATAGTATTCCTGCATGATTGAGCTGGTTAACATAACGACTTGGTTGAGATAAGAAATGTTGATATCTGTTTAATCCACAGGAAATGATATGAAATCAACTGATGAATTTCGTCTCAGTTGTTTCATGATGAAATAACTCTTTATGATTTATTTATTTTCTCAAGAATGATAGTCTTAAGATCAGAGTATTGGGGAGCTAAAATATATCTTCATTTTTTTTTACATTCCTGAATTTATATCCTTTTATCCTTTTTCACAGATATTGGCCAGTTTGTATAATGTATAGTGTAGTTAGGCACTGCTGAGCTCAAGGTCTATGGGAAATGGATAATTATCAAGGGGACACTCATTTGAGGTGCTGTAAACCTTTTGGTTCTGAATCACTTTCTCCTTGGTCTCCTGTTTGAGTGTATTGTTTGATAGGCCCCTTTTCTGCAATATATTACAATTGAGGCTCATATTTCCTTGAAGATTGCATATCATTTCCATCCTCTTCTTGCCACGTTCTCTACGAATTGCACTTAGCTGAGAGAAGCACTCATGTGACTCATCTGATCTCTAAATGAAAACTAACTGGACTAGTGTGGCTGAACACAGTCAGAGAAGACACTTTGAAATTAGCAAGAAATGAGACATGAGTCACAAATGGCATTCTAAGACTCAGCATCCTTTGGACATCCATGAAATTATGCTGAAGAAATATCTTGCCCTACTTGT
This sequence comes from Python bivittatus, assembly GCF_059951505.1. Taxonomy (NCBI): domain Eukaryota; kingdom Metazoa; phylum Chordata; class Lepidosauria; order Squamata; family Pythonidae; genus Python; species Python bivittatus. Next base: position 5,935,724 of record NW_028277028.1, read on the forward strand.
TCTTTTGAAGAATCCTGGGTTTTTGAAGTGAGTTCTAGGGAAACAGAACTACACTAGAGATTTGACTACTATTATCAGTTTGTCCTTGCAATATGCTGTGGCCAACAGGTCTGGGCAATGTTGTACTTGAGCTATGTTTGCACAGATTCCATTCCAAAACATTGGTGTTGAGTTTCACAAGTGTACATCTTCCTTGGCAGTTAAGTCACAGTTCAAAGAAATCCCTGGAGATAGGAATCTGAATGTCACAGCCCTAAAATAGAAGTGGACAACTGTTATATGGTCAAGGCTACACTATTTTCACCTTTTGGCAGGTGGGGTATACAGGAGACAGGGCAATGATATTCAGATGTCACATGAGCTGGTGAGGCTGGTTTCCTTTTTTTTCTGCTTTAAATCTTCTAAGTCTTACTTGTTTTATTTCCTACTATAAATTGGAAGCGATTTATATGGCCAACATTTGGAAATTTTCCTGGCAAATTTCAATATTGTTTTCCTAGGTGTTCTGGAGGCTTAAAGACAGAGTTTGGGTCTACATGAGGCCCTGTACCATAAATCGTCAACCCTGCCATAAAGGGACACATGCATATAATAGAGAATCTATTTATTTATTCAAGTATTACAAACATTTTAGAGAGACTTATTTGTGGTTTTTTGAAGAGAACATTTCTAGCCCTGAGTGCAAAAAAAGAGAACATAACTATGTGTGGGCAGTTCCTGCCAAAGCCTCAGGTTCTTCCTCACATCCACATTAATATGCATTTGTCCAGTCCTTGAGTCTGCAGAAAAGTTGTCCAGCACAAATTACTCTTCCCTGACTAGACTGAGGAGCCCTATTCTGTCTCAGTGACAAGCCTGGAGATGGGTGCTGTCCTTACAGAGTTAATGTGGGACAAGTTAGAGGAAGTGATTGGTGGATTTCCTGTTGGTTCCATCCAATCACTCTTCCTAACATGGAGTCAATTTGGGCCTGGGTCAAAGTCTTGGTCTGGGGAGATGGTGTTTTGACAGATGGCTAGAATCATGGGTTTAGCCATTTGTCAGAACCTGATCTGTGGGGCGGTTGGGACTTCCCAGTAAGGCAGGAGAAGACAGCTTCTATTCAGCCCTGGCAAGAGAAGCGGGGCAGGATGGAGAGAACCAATTCCTTAGCTACGAGGATTGGAGTCAGCGGTGGAGTTCCTTGCCAGGCCTCCGATCACAATCCGCTTTGTGGGATCAGAAAAAGGATAGCTAATGAATTGGTGTCTTGCTATTCCAACTATCCCTGGTGGCAGCTTCAGGATCAGATGCCAGTACTGGGTAAGGTGGGAAGAGGAGTAAACAATTAGCAGGGCATCTTTATGCCATGGTTAAGGGGATGTCAAGATGAGTCCTTAGAACAGTGTTTCTCAACCTCAGCAACTTTAAGATGTGTGGACTTCAACTCCCAGAATTCCCCAGCCAGTATACTGGCTGGGGAATTCTGGGAGTTGAAGTCCACACATCTTACAGTTGCTGAGGTTGAGAAACACCACCTGAGAAGCCTGAAATGATCTAGCTGGAGTTCCATCATAATGTCTAATATAGGTAGTCCTCAGTTTACGACAGCAATTAGGACTGGAATTGCCATCACTAAGCGATGTGGTCGTAAAGCGTAATGTCACATGATTAGCAGTCCCAATTGCCATTGTTAAGCAAGGACTGTATGGGTCGTTAAGTGAGGACCTCATGTGACTGCAACTTCTGACTTCCTGCTGGCTTCCCCATTGACTTCGTTTGTGGAAAGCTGGCTTGAAATGTCAGAAATCATGATTATGTGACCATGGCTCACTGCACCGTTGTAATTGTGAGCCATATGACCGAAAGGATGCTGTAACAGCTGGAACTCTGAGGACCGGTCATAACTACCACTTGTTCAGCGCCATCATAAGTTTGAATGATCACTGAACGAGTGGTCATTAAACAAGGACCACCTATATATTGATTGAAACTTTCAGGATTTTCCCCCTTCACTGAATATTCTTGGCAGTTTACATGTATTTGTACATGCATTTAGAGACACAATATGTTTTAAATATTTATTCAAACATTAAATACATGTTGAAATCTTTATTAACATTCAAATCAGCATAGAAATTAAGAGTTAAAATGTATGAAAGTTTCACAGACTGGAAATGAACTGTTTCACCCATCTTATATTTCAGTTCTCTAGCTTCCCCATATATAATGGGTCTCTGTGACCTCACAGTATTTTAGAATGAAAATGTTTATACCTACTCAGTTGGACCACAGCACACTGTTAGACAATGGAAACCTCTGCATATAATTCCAGGGATAAGATTATGAAAACAGGAGCCAGGAAAGCAAAATATAGGTAGGAAGGTTGGTTGAAAGTAGAGGACCAGCAGTCTGATGGTAGAAAGGGGGGACCCAGAGCCTCAGTCACTTTGAAGCTGCCGGTCTGAGGGAAAGCATCAACTGGCAGCTTTATTAGACCAGTGGGACCCTGTTCCTCAGCTCCCAATGGCATTTTACTTTCCAGACTGGAATGCTGATCACTTTGGCATGAATGCTTCCAGCTGGTACTGCTTCTAGTTTACTTTTCTGACCACCAGCTCCAATGGTGAAGGTCCTACTAATCCACAGATTTCCTTCTTTCATTCCCCATGATATAGGAAAATTAATTCTTTTAAAAAAAAATAAATCCCAAAATAAATTAAAAAAAAAAAAAGAAATGCTGAGATAGGAAGGTATGGCAATGAACCCCCCCCCCCGCCTTTCCCACAGTCTAATGAATGTAGTTTAAGCTCAATGGCACTTTCTTTTCATACATAAAAGGTTTAACCTATCACAAAAAACACATTCCAGAACTGAGCCCCCATTCAGAAATAATTCAAATTAAATTCTGAACAACAAATTCAGCACAGACAAAGGGCATTCTTCTCCTGATGACTCTCTAGGAAAAAAGGACCCCAAAACAACCGAGAGATATCTCACTTTAGAATGAGAAAAGATTTAAGCTATTTTACAGAATCCAAGCAAGCCAAGTCAAAACCAGTGTTGCAAAATGTGTCCAGAACATGATAGAAAATCCAGTAATAGATACTAGGGCATTGTTCTTTTACAAATCTCTATTTTAAGAGGTAGTAGCACACTAGTACACCATAGCCTCTAAACAAACAAACAAACAAACAAACAAACAAACAAAAATAGTATAACACAAAATGCTTTGGACAAATCTTTTTAAATATAGACCGACATTTAAATTCCTACTGGAAGGTTATATGTTCCGTTTTTTAATTGTGTGTACATGATGTTTTATGTTTGCAGAGTCACAATTCCCTGCCCACCCAATCCATCATCTGTAGCGTCTAGCATATAAAACACACAGTACCAAGGTGCTACCTCACACCATCACTTCAATTTTTTGAAAAAAGGTTATTCCTGCTTTATAGCTTTGATCATTTGTTATGATAGTCAGCCAGCCAAGTGACAAACAGACTTTTTCATACTGGAATTTCACAAGACAGATAATCTTTGGCAGGTAAATGGGGTAGGTGTGCAACGGGCCTTCTCCAAATTTCAGAGATTGTACAGTGATGTTTTTAAAATTCTCTCTCATGAAATGTGGCACAAGGAAGAGGAAATAGGACATCCAATCCCATTTGTTATAAGTCAATTTTACCATGACTGCCAGACTGCTATCAGTCAGTAGATGTATGTCTTTTCTACAGTACAACAAAGCTTATTACACAAATGAGTCATTGCTATTCCACAAGCAAGTAGAACAGGGATTAAAATGATGGTTTCACAAACAATTGCAGCACAATGATTCCAATTACAAAGTGGCAATACTCAACCCCATGTGCACAGAATCACTAGACTTCTGCAATCCCTCCATTTTTATTTTTTTGATAATAATCCTGTAAAGGTGACTGCTCAAAGAAACCCACAAAGTATAAGGGACATGAAACTCCAAAAATCCCCCCTTCCTCCAAGGGCCACAACTTTGCTTAGACCTTTCTTTGTTCATTTATAAATAAATATGCACTTCCCTTTCTTGACAGTCCAAGCTATATAGTTCAATACCCAATAAATTGAATAGTTAAAATATGCACAAATCCATGAACAATAATCCATTAACATGCTTTTCCAAAATATTGAAGCATATAATCACAATTTCAGCCTAACCATTTGATTCCTCAAAACTAAAATACTTCTATCATAATATTTTGATTACATTGATTATCACATTTTAATTCTCCACAGTATTTGAAATATTTCTTTCTTCCCTTTCTTCCTAGAATCTAACTTAACAGTGCAATCCTTTCCATGTCCACTCAGAAATTCAGTGGCATCCCAAAGAACTTGACACTTTGCCATCAGAACAACAAAAGAGGCATTGCAATATCACAGCACCAATTCCACCGTTTTGGGTGTTAGTATGATTTTGCAACATATGCTGTATATAGAAAAGTAGTGGGTCTTATGTTGCAATGCTGCAATGCTGCTGACATCAGTCTGATCCCTCTTGCCTGCCCCCTCCCCAGTACGGACACCATTAGCACCAATGAATTCAATTTGGGTTTATACTAAATATCAATATCAATAATAAAATGAATAAAATCAATCCATGAAATCAATGCAACAGTAAAAAAAACAAGACTATAATAATAAATAAGCAATAAGGCAGCTGTTAAAACAAGCAAACAGACAGAAAGAAAAGGTGAAGAGAACATTTTCCATCTAAAGCCAAAATAATAAACACCAAGTCAGTATCACTTCTTACACAGAAGAGTTCCAAAATAGGAGGGAACCACTATCAAACAGGCAGTTTCCCTGGATGACCGCAGCTTCACCTCAGTTGACATAAAGTCTCTGTTCCCACTGGCACTTAACCACTGAACAATCATTCCTTGACAACAACAATTTTTCTCATTTTCCCCATGCCATTGCACTCATCTCATCCCCAGTTCATAAGGGAGGCTATATTAAGTTGTCTCACTTTTCCAGTATTAAAGTAGTATTTTCCCTTTTATTCTGACACTGTCCAATAAAAACCTTAACTGCATAAAATCTCTTAGCTTACCCATACACACTTGTATTCAAATAAAATTTTATAGCATGATGGTTTAATTGTCCCATTACCAGATTCATTGTTCTTAGCTGTTTATTAAATCAGGGAACTATCTGGATTCACTGTGGGAAACAACACTTAGGAGTGATATTCTCAACTTTCTAAGCCATTTATTTTTTGTACCAAGTGACCAGGATTTCAACAGAACTGCTAAGTAGAAACATTTAAAATGTAATCAGAAATCATAGATTCTTCAAATAGTTCTTCAGGTAGTGACTATTTTAATTGACCATTATCCTTTTGTAGAAACACTTAGAGACTTAAACATCAAGAAATGGTTTCTCCTTGATGAAGGAGTCAAAGAAAATTCTTGTACCTCCAGACCTCCAAATAGTAGCCCAGCTGAGAATACTAGTCAAGAGTTCAATGTGCCATGCACATTGTGCACATTCATTCACATACATTTTGGGATAGTCTCATGGAAGCCATGTAGCCATGACCTTATCTGCCCTGAAAAGATAAACCTTAGCACAATTAGAATGGAGGCTCTTGGCTCTGTTTAGGCAGACAGAATACTAGACTGGATACATGCAACAACCTTAATCACATCAAATAATTTAAACTACAATATATATTTGCACAACATGCTAAGCCTAGTTAGTGTTAATCTTGGCCACTTTTTGTGTCTTTTTGTAGCTGTTTGATTAGTTTATAGTCTAATGTACTGTGCAAACTTAGAAATTAGGTTAATCCAGTAACCAGGTGAAATGTGTTGTGGGAATGCAGCTACAGTGTACCATTGTCCCATTGACTAATAATGTCCTCAACTATTACCTGCTACTGAGAATCAAAACAAAATCCACACAGAATAGGGATTCTGGAGTCATAAAGGAAGACTATAGGTGTTGCCACCATTTGAAAATATGTGTTGGTGTTGAGGAGAGAGAAGTCAGCTATGCTATTTATCCAAGCTTTGGGAATGAAAGTCAGGTCAGCATCTTCATCCGTGATTAAATCATGGATGACAATCATTTTCTGACAGTCAACGCTAACTGTATCAGTTTAATGTAAACTCTGTTCCACAAGTCAATCTTCTTTATCTGTTATTTCTAGATTATTTTTTCTTTTTGCAATCTCTATCCATACAGTTATTATTTATCACCTTCTGGTTTTAAAGAGAATCATTTTTAAGTGGCACATTCCAAGGACTCAGACTCATGTCTTCTAAACAATATCATTCAGGGCTGAGCAAGTGAGTAGGATACACTCTCTTTCTCTCTCATATCTACACATACACATTTTCAGGTTGGGAAAATGATTAAAGCCAATGAATCTGATGAAGATAATTGTTCCTCCATTATTAACAGCAGCAGGGAAAAAGCTGTTGGCTCCCTGCCATTCAGCTGAGTGCTGATGAGCCGGACAACAGGAAAAACAGATGGTGATTCCCAGGTCTCTGTGGATCAACTATAGACTGTTCTGAATCAGGCCACTGGGTACATTTGATATTGTAAAAGTACTTTGTGTGCACTCAAATAAATAGCTGTCATTGGAGGTAATGAAGAGGAACTCGCCTATTCATAAAATGGCAGCCACTGTGAATGTAGCCAGTCTTAAAATGTCAGTTTATCAGAAAGCAAACTGGTGAGGGTCGCTTTCTGCCACAATTTGTAGCCCTCTCTTGCCAGGACACTCACCAGCAAATTTCAGTTAAGCATTGTCTCTTTTTTTTTAAAAAAAAAGATGAGTGGTCTTACTTATAACAACATTTCATGATCTGTATCCTTTAACAAAGCCCCCTCCCCTTTAATTCTATAATATCCCATTATTTCCCAAATCTTGTCTTTAAATTATCACTAAAAATGTAGGTATACTGTAGATGGCCAACTGTTACTATGTTCCTTCAAATAACCATGTGTGCAGTAATGGATAATTCAAAATACAATGTCGCTCTTTCTTTCTTGTCTCACAATGGACATTTCCCCCCCCCCACACACACACACAATGGCTTATTTAATGGAATTTTGAAGTCACTGCTCTTATCAGCTTACCGTGGCAATGATCCAGCCTCCATATAGTAAGTTGATATGCTCATGCCTCCATTTCCTTTTCCTTGATAAAGCAACTGAAAACTTACCTCATTCTCAGTTTACTGTTAACATTTTATCTCACTAAAGGTTGATATTTTAATATGAAATGCTGGAGTTCTGTGGAGTTTGCAGGCGAGCCATTTTCTCATCAACCAGAACTCTTGTTTCCCTCTACCTCCCAGCTCCTCTTTTCAAGAGTGGGAACAGGCAATGTTTGAAGAATCGGGGTCACAATTTAGTCTTCCAGCCTTCTGAAGCACCATGGTTGGCCATCCAGAGATATTATGATTTCACCAGAATGGCAGGACTGTTTTGGAGGGCTTATTCTTTTCACTTTGGAGAAGAAGGGGTCTAAGAATGATAGCAGGATATGGGGTCAATTTTTAAAACTGCCCCAAAACTCTGAAGAAGAGACTAAAATGGCATTGCTGAAATTCAGTCATTTTGGTAATATGACCAGATTATGCTGGGTGGCTGCAAATAGGGTGCTGGGGTGCAACTTGCTTGTCAACTCCTGCCATAGAGATTCATCTGCTAGAAGCATTATTACTGTATTTCTTGGGTTATTTAAATAACGCAGAGGCCTAATACCCTGCTGGTTGAGAACTCCTATCACAGCAACCACTTCTTTTCATTGAAAGGGACAAGTTGTGAAGGGAGGGAGATCACAGAATGTATTTTCTTATTTTTGTGTAGGACAGAAGTCAGGGATTTTTGTAGCTCCAGATTTAGTGGTAACTCAGGACTGGGCAATTAATATTAAATGCTATTTTGTATGCCTCCCGTTGTTCTGCTAGAGAGAGCTGTGAAGGTGATCACATGCTTTACAGTGATAAATTTGTAATCGACAGTAGTGCTGTGAATATGCCCCAAAAGAGAAAGCAAACAAACATAATGATAAATTTACTGTGGTAAATTATATGCCATTTTCTATTAATGTTGCCTTGTGTATTCATGTAGTTATCTGTTAATGCAAAAAAACAAAAAACCATCAAACCAAACCACCCTAGCTGGATTGGGAATCTCTACTGCTTTCAGGCAAGTAAACCCAAGGTAGCTCTAGTATTGATCCTCACTCAACAGATCAGCAGAGTAAAATTCATCTTTGGTGCCGGCTAGGTTTTTTCATTGCTTCTTCTTAAGCATCTTCTGACCTAGCGCTTTTCTACCTCAACTCTTCCCAGTGCATCAGATGTACCAGTATCATATTCCAGGAGATGGGAACTCAGGAAGGCAGCTAGACAAACTGCAAGGCAGAGCATCCAACTTTCCCTGAGCAGGTTTGAGATGACTAAAGGGATGGATGATAGAGGGGCATGAATATGCTCTGAATATCAAAGGCGTATGATTTTGTAGGAGCATAGCAGCTTTTTATAAATTGTCGTTATCTGTTATCATCAAAACAAATCTGTAAAGTAGGTTTAATTGAGAATGATTGGCCCATAAACATTCCCTCCTATTCCTTCCAGAGAAAATTGATAGTGTGGAAACGTTAATAATAGTAGTGATACAGACATAGCGGTGTCATGAGTGGGTGCAATTCCTCAATATGCATTTTTCTTAATGATGGACTTTAATGCCTTTTATTTATTTTTTTTCATAGATCTGCCTTTGGGTTCTGTAGTCCATAGTTATGTATGGAATACTGGAAGAAGGAATACTAGTAGTCCTTGACTTACGACAGCAATTGGGTCCGGAATTTCCATTGCTAAGTGATGTGTTCATAAAGTGCAACTGCATTGCTTGGCGACAGCAATCCCTGCAGTCCCAGTTGCCATCGTTAACTGAATCCCATAGTCATTAGGCAAGGCAACTTCCTGCTGGCTTTCCACAACTAAAGTTAGTGGGGAAGCTGGCAGGAAGTTGCAAGTCCCAGGCCCGCAGATACATGGTTGCTGCCAGGTGGGGGAGAGAGTGAGGGGGTGGGTGGCAGTGTAAGGGAGGATCGGGGAGGGTATGCAAGAGGTGCAGTGTGTGGAGTGTGCACGAGGGTGTGTGGGGGTGTGCGAGAGGTGCTATGAGGGTTGGGGAGGGTGCACAGGGGTGTGGTGCAGTTTGGGAAGGGTGCAGCACAGGTTGGGAAGGGTGCATGGGGGTGTGCGAGTGGCCAGTGTATGTGAGTGGCCAGTGACAAGGGGCTGGGAGAGGGTGCGCGGGGGGGGGGAGACTTACCCCAGTGACTTATGATCTTCTCTGCTGGCTTCCCCTTTGTCTTTCTGGGGAAGCCAGGACAGAAGGTTGCAAATGGTGATCATGTGATCGTGGGATGCTTGGTCATAAGTGTGAATGGGTTGCCAAGCACCCAGATTGTGGTCATTTGACCGCAGGGGTGCTGGGACATCCACAACATTGAGGACTGGTCGTAGGTCTCCTTTTTCAGCATCATTGTAACTTTGAATGGTCACTGAACAAATGGTCGTAAGTCAAGGACTACCTGTAATGCCTTCATTAATGCTTTCAAATCTATTTAAGTCAGACAACCATGATAACATTTCTTTTTTCTATGTGTATTATTTTATGAGTTATAGAACTTCAAAAATTGTGCCAATTGTACCTGCTACAACTGCAATGGTTTGTGGGCATTTTTTGGAAATCCTGCTCAGTGTGAACAACCTATGATCATCTGTCAACATGAATTCAAAAACAAAATTGTTGTATTCATCATATGGACAGTAAATGAATGGCCAGTTATAATCATAAGATCTATAATTGAGCCATTCTAGGATTATAGTTACTTTTTTATTCTTTAACATTTATATCCTAAATCACTTTTGTTCAGTTTACCACTTCAAAACTTTTCCTTTATTAATTTCAATGTTCTCATGCCATCTTAGCTGGTAGAAAGTGTGGCATAATTAGCATGGTATAATTAAATTGCTACAGCTGATGGCAGTTGAAATAGAATAGGTTGACCATATATTGGCATTACTACAAGAATAGGTCCTCACTTATTTTATTTGGTTTCCCAGACTGACCATGGCTTGACCATATGATAATATGTGTCAGTCAGAAATAGAAGCTGGGAACATGATTCATTCAATCGCTTAACTTAGTTTTCTTGATGAAGCCCATTTAAACTGTGGCCTCAGAACAAGATTGGCACATCCAGTCAGCTGGCTTTCCTCCTGTTTCATCACGATACATAGGAGGATTGCACTCCCATCCAACCCCCCCCTTTTCCCATTTGACCTTGAAAAAAGGACAAGCACTTAGCTTTTAATAACATAAAATAACATCACAGTAAAGCTTTCATCCTCCCCCCACTCTTCAGTGGGATCAGGATTGTTTCAATGTATTTATCTGTATCAACAGTATTAAACTAATCAGGGAGTTATGGCAGTTTCTAAAAGCTGGACATGAGAATATGTAAATTAAAGTTAAATCTTTATTACAGTCATAGACCAGTACATATGCAAATTAAAAAGGGAACTATTAATCATTCTCTTAAATCTAGTATGAAATCTTTTCTTCCCTTCATTCCTTTTCATTCCTACTTTTTTGGGGGGCTTATTTATTATAAGATTTAATTTCCAACTTCTCGCAGGCCTAGTTAAATCTACAGCAGGTTTATTTAGAATGCCTCCAGAGGGTCCCAATGATAGAGAGAAGCGTACCCCTGGCAGGGTGCACTCTTAAATTGAAATTCACCTCTCAAAATGGGCTAAAATCTTCCTACCAACTTTTAATTCTCTGGCCCTGAAAAAATAACTTTCTTCAGTGGCTTTCTCCAACCCTAGCCTGATACCTTCCAGATGTGTTGGACTACATCTCTCATTACTATCAGCAAGCTTAGCTACTGGTCATGCTGGCTGGGAATGACTAGAAGTTGCAGTCCAACACATCTGGAAGATTCAGGTTGGGAAAAGCTGATCTACAGTAATGAGTAATCTACAATCATGTGAATTAGGTCTTTGGCACATATGAATACATTTGCTGGCTGATGACTGTGGAAGGGGTTACTTTTTTTGTCATCAGGGGCATTGGGGGGTATTAAATGTTGCAACAGATGTAAAAACGTGGTGGAGCTTCAATCATGTTGGTGTGGCCATCATTTTTTTGTTTTGTTTTTGCTATTATTACTGCTTTGTGTCATATCTAAAAATTGATTTCCAGGCATAATCATAGAATTGCATATTAACAGTATCACGTTGAAAAAGAAAGAGCAATACAATTTAGAGGAAACCACAAAGCTATTAAAAGCGAAAGCGAAAGACCAATAACAATTATCCCATAAGATGTCCTTTTGTGTCTGGTATTGTGTCTGATATAGAGGAGGAGGAGGAGGAGGCGGAGGAAACTGGCTAAGGACAGACTTCGGACTTTATTCCTCCATTCCTTATGTAGGTCTTAAAGTCTGCTGTCCCTGGTCCCTATTCAGTGCTGTAGTCAGAGATACAGAGAGCCAGTTTGGTGCAGTGGTTAAGGCACCAGGCTAGAAACCAGGAGACCGTGAGTTCTAATCCTGTCATAGGTACAAAGTCATCTGGGTGACCTTGGGCCAGTCACTCTCTCTCAGCCTTAGGAAGTAGGCAATGGCAAGCTACTTTTGAAATCTTGCCAAGAAAACTGGAGGGACTTATCCAGGGAGTCACCAGGAATCACCAGTGACTTGAAGGCATGCACGCACATGCACACACACACACACACACACACACAAGTTAGAGATACAGGTAGTCCCCAGTTTAAGAACAAGTTCTGTTCCCAAGGTCTGTCCTTAAGTCGAATTTGTATGTAAGCCAGAACAGTATTACTGTATAATACTGTATAAGTCATATTGTGTAATGAACCTGAACCAGTGTGTATGTAACTCGAATTATTGTGTATTTAACTCAAATTTTGCTACAATAGGCTCCATTCTTAACTACAGATCATCCTTAAACGGGGCATTCTTAACCTGGGGACTACCTGTACACTGTTAGGTCCCCAAATGGTGACCTTCTCTGCTTCCTTCTCCTAGTTCTTCTCTTTGCTTATCTGTCAAAAGTCTCCCTCTCTTCCATAGAGAGCCTTTGCCTCATTCCACCAGTGGAAACCTATCCTTTCCTTGCTATGCCTACATATTTTTAATCTAGGCTCTTCCCAAGAGAGCTAAGTAGTTTATTAGTTATACTACCTGTCCTGCCTTCTGTTTGCATATTGCGGTCAAAGTAATTGTTGATTAATAATCTTTGTGTGAGAAGGAATGATATAAGTAGTGTCAGACTTCAAAATCCAGGATTTCTAGGTGCATCAATATGCTGTTAGACCCCCTAGTTGGTGCCTGCAAGAATCCCTGCCCCATCTGATGTATAAAAAATATTTTTGTGATAGAAGGCATGAGTGGGGAAGGTTCTGGAATGGAGCTTCAAGGTTGCCAAGAGGGGGGAGAGACATTCCAGGGGAAGCACCTCCTCAGTCCCCAGCCGGAGTGTGGGAAAGCCAAGAGAATGAGACTGACCCCCCACCCCCAGGGCCTCATGGTTATAGTAACTCTTGTTGTGGTATAGATTTAGTCTGGTGAGATTCTGTCTATTAGGTGTAAGCTAATAAAGGAGCTAAACTGTTCTGGACTGTCTCGCTGTTATTCTTAGGCTGAACCTGACAATTTTTAAATAAAAAGCATGCAAAGCAAAGTATCACTCTATAGCCTCAGATATATTTGCAGCAATGCCTTCTGTAGCAATATCTGCCTAGTTCCCCCTAGAGTATTAGAGAGTGTCCTAATATGCATGTGGGTATAGGAGGACACGTGTTCATCGTGGTAAATGGGTATTTTGTGTCTCCCCATGCCAGCTATTTTCAGAATGGGCAAGTCTTCTATGGTACTCATTTTGTGAGTATATCCACCACATGTCATCACCATTTTAAATGTGCTCCCAGCCTAGAAAGGTTCCCTAACCCTGCTTAGGGTCACAGTTCCTGGGCTCTACTACTTGTGTTAGAAGGGTTTTTGCTATGGAAGGCTTTGTGATAGTATCGTGTTGTCTGCATTTCCTGACCCCCATGTGTGAGTTGGCTCAATCCATGCATGGTTACCACAAGGATATCAATAGCACTTGATTTATGATTAGTGTGTGATCTTGCTAGAAGAATGGCTGGCAGTTTGCCTTGTTGAGGTTTTCATTTCATCGCATCTTCACTGACATTACATCAGTACAAACTGGGCAATTACTTGCCAGGACAATGGCATTGCCATGTAGCATTGTCTGGTCTACCCAGTTGTATTAATGAGATCATACATTTTAATAGAAACAACAATATGATTTTGTGTAATACACTCTTAGTGGATTACCAAAATGGATCAGTCTCTCAACTATTTTGATTTCCCAGGATATCAAAACAATACAGTAATGGTAGATGGAGTCTCTCTTTTTCTGATTTTAGGAGTGCAGATGGAGACAGCAAGTAAGCCCAGTTATGAAAAATTAAAGATGATGGCAAAATGCAATTTTGAGTCAGGGGTCAAGATGGCTAGAATTTAAATCTCTGTGCTCTGTTTCTGCCACAATAAATGTAGTTGGGTCTCACAAAACTATGGCAAACTTACACATTCACGGCCACATATTTCAAAACTTGAAGTAGGCCTGAACATGCAAATCAACTGTTTTGGAACTTACCCAAGAGAACAGCTGAATTCTGTATTTACAAGCAGAGGTGGTCATGAACCACTTGTTTAATTAGTGCCACAGAGCTTTCTCTAAATGGAGGTGAAATAGCAGGTTCACAGCTTTATAAAAATATTGCAGGAACACAAACCAGCATGAGAGTTTACTGCACAGCCCCAATTCCTTCCTGTGCAGCACAGAAAGCAAATACTTTCAAAACATGGGTTATGAATCATGGGACTTCCTGTAAAATGTGGATCTGACAGAATCAGGTGTTAGCACTCTTCTTCTGCCTATTTTCTTTTCCTGATAACTGGATAAATACAATAAGTGATCTGTTGTAGTTTATTAACTTCATTTGGGATAAACACCTCTTGGCAAACAGACCAAGTTAATGTGACTTGTAGGGTATAGCCAAATATAAAACAAGCAGGTCCCAGAAACAGCAAAGTAACTAATTATATATATATGGAATATTCCCAACTCCGCAAATCATATGTTTGCAATCCTCAGTACCAATTTCCCATGGTGCAAAAAGTGCTTTTCATTTTGTTTTTCAGATGTATACCTAAGATGTGCCAAAACTTTTAAATACAAATTGTAAATGTAACATCCAGCTACTTGCAAACAGATACATCACCAAGATAACTCACCAAAGAATCATGACCAGCTGCAGCCAGATCTACTCTCTCTACAATTTCAGATGAAAAACAGAAAATCATTATGAGAAGTGATAGTGATGCTCCTTATTTTCTTGGCAAATAGCCTCAATGTGGCATTTATGCCTTCAAATCCTTCGGAATACTTTTAACTACCATGTTCATATCAACAAAAGATGAGGCTTGCAATGAACAGCAAACATAACAAAAAAGTATTCTTTGAATATTTGTGGAACAAGAGGCAAGTCAAAGAAATGGTCAGTCTGCTGGTTTGAGAGGATGCAAGATGATGATGATGGACAATAAGGAAAATGCTGAACAGCTTAATTCCTACTTTTGCATTTGTCCAAAACAGTTGTCCAGCCTATCAGAAGCTCCACCATGGGATGTGGAAGAGAAACACAGATCAATATAGACAAAGAAATAAGGAGGGGAAACCTTGTTGCTCTGAATAAATGGAAGTCTGTGGGGGCCAGATGAATTATATCCAGGATGCTAAAGGAATTGAGGAATGTGATCTCAGAACCACTGACTGTAATCTCTGAGAATTCTTGGAGTACAGGGAACATTGCCAGAAGATTGGAGAAGAGCTAAAGGGAATGGACCCAGGAAACTACAGCCTAATAAGCTTGACAAGAATACTGGGGAAAATTTACCAAAAAAAAAGTCAAGCTGTGGGTTTGCAAATACTTAGAAAGGAACAAAGTGATTACTGGAACCCAGGGTGGGTTTGTTAAAAAAAGATTGTGCCAGACAAATATTACTGCTTTTTTTTTTTTTGGACAAAGTTTCTAGATTAGTAGACCAAGCAAATGCTATGGATTTGGTATACTGTATCTAGGCTTCAGTAAGGCATTTGATAAAGTTGACCATAGCCTCCTTCTTGATAAAATGGAACAATATAGGATGGATGGTCTTATTACTAGAAGGATTTGCAGTTGGTTGAGCAACTGCATCCTTAATCTATGTCTGCATGGAGGGAGGTGTGCAGTGGAGTACCTCAGGGCTCTGTTCTGGGCCCAGTGCTTTGCAACATTGTTATAAATGACTTAGATGAGATGACAGAAGGGATGCTCATGAAATTTGCAGATGACACAAAGCTAGGAGGGATTGGTAAGTTCTCAGAAGACAGGCTCAAGGTTCAAAAGGATCTTGATAGACTTCAACATTGGGCCCTATCCAACAGAATGCTGTTCAATGGTAAGAAATGTAAGGTTCTCCATTAAGTAAGGAAAACCAGATGCTTAAAGAAGAGAAGGCTAAGGGGAGACATGATAGTAGTCTTCCAATACTTGAAGAGCTGTCACAGGGAAGAGGGTATGGATTTCTTCTCTGTGGTGCTTGAGAGTAGAACAAGAACTGGTGGGTGGAAGCTTTACAGAGAGAGATCCAAACTTGAAATAAGGAATAATTTCCTAACCATGAAAGCTATTAAGTGGTGTTACAGCTTACACTGGGTACTCCATCACTGGAGGTTTTCAAATAGCCATTTGTCTGGGATGGTCTGAGGATTTTCTTAGGAAGCCAGTTTTGAGGCATATCCACACTATCAGGTTGACTTCTTGTGAGTATGGGTCACAGACTCTTTCTGGAGAGCAGGAACAAATGCCACCTTCTACTCACCTCCAGCCCACTGCAAATGCAACCTGTGCTTCATCTAAATCAGTGGCTGCCACACTGGAGCTCTGTAAACTCTACTGCAGCTATTGTTGAGAAACAGGATTCTGAGTAGCGTAGTGGTTATAACCCTTGCCTGACAGTAGAATGTGACTGGTATGAAACTTGGTAGAAATTATTTTTTCCCCCTATATTGCTATTTTTATTTCCATGAGCTATCTATTTTGCTGATTTTTTTTGGTATAAATAAATAAATAAATAAATAAATAAATAAATAAATAAATAAAATTAGTCTACCAATGCAGTGTTTGGTTGTTTTTCCAGTTATCTGAGACAGAAGATAGAAGCCATCCCAGCTGGCTGTTTCTACCTGAGGTGACTAGAAAAACAAAGAAATGGTGGACTGGTGGATTTACTGTTATAGCACATGGCAGGCAAGTGCGAAAACCACTACTACTGCTCAGTAGTGGCTTTAACAGACCTGTTAGAGCCAAATTGGGCAAATGTAGGAAAGGGATTTTTTACTTTAAGGCTGGTTGTTGCACATACATATGTGTGCGTGCTGATGCTCCCTTATACAGTGCTGCCAGATGGATGCAGTCTGGACAGGTTTTCACAAGAAGGCTTAGAGTTAAGCTGCCATTGGTCCAGAATAGATCACTTTATGGATGCAATGCAGATACAGTATGCTCTTAGTTTTTGCTTTTCTTAAATGATTGTTTCTAATCGATTATTTTACCTGTTACTGTTTTAAATTTGACTGATATTATATATGTATCTTACTGCATTGTATGTTACTCTGAGAGCTTTTGGCTTTAGGAAACCTAATCAATTTTAGAAATATATATGAGTAATAAATAACTTAGGATAGTCTCATTTGTTGTAATAATGATAAAAGGAAAAACTCACAAGTCTGGATCCAGTTGTGGTTTTTTTTTCCTTTTTTAACAAATGACTACATAATTTCACTGAACTGTGAATTTTGGATTCCAGCAATATTCTTCTGATTTTCAGAATCAGATTCTTAAAGAAGAAATTCCCTTAATTGAAAAGATAATTTAATGGGAATGCCCTCTCTATTAAGAAAAGACTGAACGTGATTAGAAAAGGAAGTATGCGAACCCAGTGTCCTTTTTAAAGGTGATAACCGTGGTTTCAGCAAGATGGTTTTCCCTCATCTCTCAGAGCTCTAAACTCGCTGGAGACTGCTGTCTTGTGGTCTCCTTGTGAGGAGCAACTGTATTGGAAATTGCTTGTTAACTGCTTTTCAACAGTTAGGAACCTTGGATCGACAAGTTTTACAGCACCAGATGAGTTTCCTTCAATCCTTACTGAAAGAAGTTTTAAATACAAATTTAAGGACTTAAAAATATGTATTTTGGAATAAATAGTAAAAGTGTGATTAGAACTTTGCTTTTGGAAAGTTACAAATGGACCACGGGTCCAGGTAGATTTGAAATAAGATTTTGAAATTAATCATAAGAATCCTTCCTATGGGGAAATGCTTTTGTTCTGAAATCTCTTTAAAAAAAATGATGGGATTAGACTTTGAAGGTTGAGCACTAGAGGGAACCAGAAGGAACTAAAGATTACAATTAAAGAAGAAGAACACTTAAATTTGACTTACTAATACAGAATGGAGCAAAATATTTTATTGAAGGATATTTTGAAACAATGGACCCAGAAATTAATTTTAATTGTAACTAATTTTTAATTTTATGGAAGAGGAACATGTTTTGTCAGACAAGACTGAGACTGATCTGAAAATGGATTTAAAAATAACAGGTTACAAATATGATATGGTAAAAGATGCTACACTGGACATACAAATGAAACCAGCTGATATCTTAATAATTAAAAGGGATATACAAATAACAAACCAAAAGAGTGACCTGATAATTTTCCTATATTGGATTTACAAAAGAATCCTGTTAAAGCTTTGAAGAATTTTGTGAGAAGGGACAAATAAAAAGTGAAAACAAATCAAGTTCTAGGACATTAGAAAGATCAAGATTGTTTAAATTAAAAAAAGGAACATACAGTTGGTTTATCTGATCAAGGTTAAAATAGATATGTTGTTATCTCTGGTAACCCTTAATGGACTTTTGCTGACCAGGATTGAATGATGAGGCTTTAAGGATTTGTTTATAGTTAAGAGATGGAATATGGGAAGAAGAGATCATTTGTTGAATTTTAAGACAAGGTGATAATTTACTAAAATTGTTTATAGTTGTGATGAAGGAGGATGTCATTTCTTTATATATTTCTTTTTTTTCCTTTACTATATTCTTATTTCCTACTTTTCTATTTTTCTTTTTTCCTTTTCTTCACTTTCTATTTTTTCTTTTATTTCTTTTAGTTTGTATTAGTTTTTATCTTTTTAATTGTAATTTTTAATAAAATTACTGTATATATAAAAAAGAACACTTAAGACCAAAGAAAGGCAGATCGTTCTGCCCAGATGTCCCAGGTTACTTATTCTGAAACTTCTATTCCTCACTTTCTTGTCCATTCTGACAGATGCTCATGTTTTCACATCTGCGCCTGCTAACTGCTGAACTGCATCCCATACGGTCCACCTCCCCTTCTTTTCCAGTATTTTAGCAATTATTTTAGGGCAAGTGATTTATCATAGGTGGCAGTTGCAAACTATTAACTGTTGGCACCAAATGAAATACAGGTAGTCCTCAACTTATGACCACAATCGGGACCAGAAATTCCATTGCTAAGTGATGCAGTAGCTAAGTGAGTTGCACCCAATTTTATGACCCTTTTTGCCACAGTCATTAAGCGAATTACTGTGGTCATTAAGTGAATCCAGTTTCCCTCACTGACTTGTTGGAAGCTCCCTGGGAAGGTCGCAAATGGTGATCACATGGCCCTGGGTTGTTGCAACCATTGTAAATACATGCCAGTTGCCAAGCGCCTGAATTTTGATCACATGACCGTGGGGATGCTGCAACAGTCGTAAGTGTGAGTACAGGTCATAAGTCACTTTTTTCAGTGCCGTTGTAACTATGAACGGTTGTTAAATTGTCATAAATCGAGGACTACCTGTACATGTATAATCCTGCAACCTTTACATAATCTGCATGATCTGATTTGCTCAGAGGACATTTGCAGATTTATTTTTTCCTGGTCTTAAAATATTATTATAGCCAGGAACTCTGCCTCTCTTCAGACCTCCAAGGGCTGAAGGGTCTGAAATAACCTAAACTTTGTTTCTCTGACTCTGCAAAAAAAGAACAACCTGCTTTGCAGGGAGCACAGCTGGGGCTGGGTGGGTTGAAGTGTGTTTTGTAGGATGAAATGTGAAAAGAGCCAAAAGGCAAACATTGGTTCATGCTACTAGATGGCCAGATCCTCTTGGGGCTTGTCCCCTGGAACTATCTTTTAAAAGACCAGAGCTGCCTCTTTTAACTAATTAAGCTACTGGACAAAGGATAAAATAGAAATAGCAAAGGATCCTTTTGATTCAACATCTACCTGCTGTCATGGTAAGCATACTCAATTATGAAAGTTACTACTGTTTCCAAAGGACCTCATGGCCTTTGGACATCACACATCAATGCAATGTTTAAAATATGTCTGCTCCTGGATTTTTTAAAAAATTCCTAGCATCCTTTCCTATTAATGAAGCTCAGATGAGTTTCAGTTCTTCTCTCTGATCTATTCCTTCCTGCTACTCCCACTTACTTAGCACCTCTGTTCTTGAATCATCCTGCTGTTTGGTCCTACTATCCTCAATGTTAATTTTTCCTCTTCAGTTGGGTAGGCTTTTCTCTTCAGCTTCCATTGATGACTCCTCTCCTTCTGATGAGTTCTTTCTTTTTTACTTCTCCTCCTCGGATTCCATCTCTATTTGATGGTGACTCATAGAAGTATAAGATGATGGAGGATGGAGGGGTTTTTTTTATGTAACCTTTCCCCCTCCCAATTATTTTTTTACCTGAAAATCAAAATGCAGGTAATCTCT
This sequence comes from Python bivittatus, assembly GCF_059951505.1. Classification (NCBI taxonomy): domain Eukaryota; kingdom Metazoa; phylum Chordata; class Lepidosauria; order Squamata; family Pythonidae; genus Python; species Python bivittatus. Next base: position 5,955,709 of record NW_028277028.1, read on the forward strand.
GGGTTGAGAATGCCTGGTTTATGGACAACCCATAAGAACAGAGCCTATTCTAGCAAAATTTGAGTTAAATACATAATGGTTCGAGTTCAATACACAAAGGTTTGAGTTCATTACACAATACGACTTATACAGTATTATACAATAATACTGTTCTGGCTTACATACAAATTTGGCTTAAGGACAGACCTTGGGATCAGAATTCATTCTGAAACTGAGGACTATCTGTAACATGAACATTCAACTTGCAGTGTAGTTAGCAAATGATAGAGATGTCTGAACCATAATGCAAGAAAGAGGCACAGTCCAAATCATACTTTTTTTTCGAGGAAAACAATGTCACTTTATGGACTAGCATAATTTCTACAGTATGCTCAGCACAAGATAACAGATATTGCAAACATGTATTATGCCTGCACTCTTCCAGAGAATAGTCCTGATTGCTGGCCACTATTGCCTCAAAACCTGTTTGGAGAAATAGGAAGCAACACCTGTGAACATATAACTGAAATGTGCCTGTCTCTACTTTTGCATTTTTCAAACCCTTGAAAAGGGATAGAAAAATTAGGATAAGTTGGTCCTAGCACCAATGAGGGAAAATTGTAGCTTTTCAGCTTGTCTCATGGAAGTGGGGCATGCTGTGATTGGGCTTGGGTAATACATTAGATTATTAACTAAAACTCACAAGTTTACAGTTTTAGTGTTATCTTCAGGAGCAGAATCAGCCATTACTTTCAGCAGTTTCTCCTGTCCATGCTTTCTGGCTGAAGTGACTTACTTTGTAATTAACCTCAGAGCTGCTGTGCTCTGTCATTGTCAAGCTCAGCTGTCAAATAGCTTGTAAGGAAATTAACTTTTGACTGATCCTCAGTAAGGTCGTATTGCCATGTCTGATTCACCTCTGCACTGGAGTCACTACTCTGGGAAAATACACTGGCTTTTTCCCATACTGTGGCTGGGTAGAAAAGTCAGTGGATTGTGCAGTGAAGCAGAGGCTAAGGACTGACGCCCACTGCCAGGGACAGTGCCCAGAAGTCATGATTAAAATCCAGATCAGAACATAATGCTCCCTGTTTGGAATGCCAACTCTCTACTTCCTCTCACTGGCATTATTTCCTATTCCTAGCACACAGTTGCATTGTGTTTTATACCCCCTTTTCTCATACTCACAAAGGTTAGTTTCCTAGCTATAATTCTTCTACCAGAACGGATATTCCTCATACATGACTGACTTTCTTTGGCATTTCAGCCTTTTCATTGTGTTTAATACTCCTTGGAACCTCCAAAGCTGCCTAAAACCCTGTTGCTTGGACATTCTCAATCAAACAGAATAGGAGACCTCTATAACTCTCAGTACATACTACCACTCTATTCACAAATATCCGTGACCATTATGGAGGCCAAGAGGACTGGTTGCAGACAATGAAGATAGATCATCTGCCGTAATCGTTACTGTGATCTACTCTATGCAGTCCTTTCTCCCTCCTCACAGAGCTTGTTGGGACCAGCTGTTCTATGGGGAAGAACAGCAGACTATTTTCTTCAGAGGCAATGGTAACATCTTCCCCCAGTAGCCAAATTTTAACCACAGAAAGCCATTATAAGAATGATGAAACATTAACAGCTAATGTATAAGATCCAATAGAGGAGAATATATGTAGTTCAGGGTTGAACTGTGGAGTTCTTGGTACCTTGGTCATTTGCTTGCAGACATTTCTTTACCCAGCTACGTAACATCATCAGTGAAAATAATGGGTAATGAAATGTCTGCAAGCAAACGACCAAGCTCAGAGAGCACCAAGAACTCTACAATATCTTAAAATATTTTTATTTTATTTTTTTTCTCCCATCCAAAATGAAAGGTGGAACATAAATGTTTTAAATAAATACATTTGAAAGATCTGGGTAAATAGTCCAAATTTCTAAGTAACTTGTTCCTCTTTTGGCAGCCTTTCACATGGAGAGGAAAAGGAGGTGGCTCTTACTACCTACTGTCTGCATAATGGTTCCCCAGAGCCAAACTCCTAGAGTCACTTGTACAGTGAGATGGGCAGCATATATAAATTTGAATAATAAATAAATAAAACAGAAGGGAAGATGACAGCATCTGGAATAAGTGCTTGTTGTATAACTTAAATTCTCCATCAAATTTTGAATCTAACATGCCCTGTTCTAATCTGGTTATTCCTGATTCTAATAAATGTTTGGGTGGGCAATGGTCTCACCAATGTTCTTCTTCTTAACATCCCAGCTTCAGGAGATATTAAATGTTGGAGAAAACTAAGTATGGCAATTAAAATAAACTGTGCAAGAGGGAACGTTTGCCTCATTTATTTCAAGTTCAAAATATGGATATTATTGAGATAAAACTTCTTAAATAGGTACACATAGATCCATTAATATTGCTAATAATATTAATGGGTTTCAGCCTGCTCAGTCCTGGTAAAAACATATGGGCAATGACTAGTGAATGTTCAGATGCTAGAAAGTGGATTGAATTAGATATCCAAGAGGCAAGATGGAGACTATATTGCCCTGTATTTTCCTTCTCCTTCTCTTAATAGAAGCAGTATGGTCAGCTATCCATAATATATTAGAATATGCTTAATCTACTCAATTGATTCAAAATAGAGGATTATTTTGGCAAAGATTCGCTGCCTTAGATATACAATGCTGCTGTAGGCTCACATATGTAGGGAGATAACCTTTGCATCTGGGCAGCCTATTTAGGAACTTCTGAACACCTCCTCCTCAGTGCTTTTATCTCTTCTGAAATATGTTGGCAATCAGTGCATGGCTTGTTCTTTCTCATTAGACCAGATTGAACTAGCCACTGTTTCCGAACAGATGCCCCTAACTGTTTGTCCCTGGTGAGCTGCAAAAGCAAGCCACAAAACAATAAACTGTAGACAGGGTCTGGCAAGAGCTACCAACACTATGAGAAGCAGACTGAATAGACTGAGGATCTGCCGTCTCATCTAATTAAACCTTGGCTGCCAATAACACAGGACCTTTCCCTTGCCAATAATACTGGTTTATATTACTGGGATAGATGATCACAGGCTGAGGATCAAGTAGAGACAATTGTGTTCACCCTGCTAATAGGGAAAGGTTTTAAAAATAGACATGAATGCCTTCTCTGAGATAGCAGAGAAAAAGAGAAAGGGAAGGACAGGAAAGGAGATGAAAAGAGGGATTCTTGAATTACTGATCTTAATTATCTTCCATAGCCAGTAGCAGAATGTATATCAAAGGAAAACAAGTTGGAAAGGCTTTCTTAAAAGCCTAGAAAGAGCACATTTATATTCATGTGCAAATCCAAGGGGGAAGGGGGAGGGGGGAAGGAGGAGGAGGAGGGAGGAAGGGAGGGAGGGAGGGAGGGAGGGAGGGAGAGATGCTTCAGAATGTCCTTGATTGTCACTGTCTCCCTGAAACAAATTATTTATTTTTTTATGGTGCAGCTGCCTCCTCTGAATATCTGATTTTTATTTCCATGATTGGATTATCCCAGGTTCTTCTCCTCAGTATTAACTATTTATTTATTTGTTCATTTCATTTATTTATGTAGAGGCCACCCAACTCCAAACAACTCTGGGCAACTTACACTTAAACAATTGTAACGAACAGATCACAGACATCCAGAAAAGAACATGAGAGCCAAAAACAACTTGCAGAGGCTTAGCAGTCACCCTACCCCAAGGCTTGGACCCCAGCCACATTTTGAAAGACTTTCAGAACTTCATTAGGGTGGGATACTACCTTTCTCTCTGCAAAAATCTCGTCTCAGAAGAAAACATCATCATCATCATCATCATCATCATCATCATCATCATCATCATCATCATCATCATCCACATTTATACACTACCCATCTCACTGTAAAAGTGACTCTAGGTGGCTTACAAATAAAAAAGAGATAGAAACAGTAAAAAATCTTTACAAAAATATATACAGGGTTAAAGGATGGGGGGAGCACCCTCAGACCACCAACCACCCCCAGTACTGTAAGCCCTCATTAGATCTCCACATGAGGTGGCAGAGCCAGATCTTAATGCTCTTCCAGAAAGCCAGGAGAGTGGGGCCCAGTCTCACCTCAGGGGGCAAGATGTTCCATAGGGCAACATAATTAAGTTGCTTCATGATAAACTGAAGCAGTGGGTACACAGGATGGGAAATGTGGATCCTGGGATTCTGAAAAGTGAATTCGTTGTGTCTGAATATCATGCAACGTTTGGGGGCATAGTTCAACCTGGTTGCAAGCTCAGAAGTTTTGTGCAGATCCATACCATAAAGCTAATTCTAACTTGCCTGGACTCATTTCAAAGTGGTCTCCAGCACTTCATTTCAATCTAGCAGCAGCCTTAGCTCTGATTGCCTGGAACAGCCCTCTCCCCAGTGACATAAAGCTAATTCTAAGTCACCTGGACACATTTAGTCCTCTGGCACATGAAAGCCGCTACTTGCAATTGCTTTTGAATATGCCAGCATTTTCCATAAGTATTGCTTGCTGCCAGAGCTATAATAGAACCAATTTGGTATAGCAGTTAAGGTGCTGGAGTAGGAGATGGGGAGTTCGAGTCCTCCCTTGGGTGTGAAAGCTATCTGGGTGACTTTGGCCTGTCATTGTCTCTCATCCCAACCTACAGTACCTCCCAGGGTTGTTTTTCTGGGGAAAATAGGAGGTGGGAGCATTATGTATGCTGCCTTGACTTATGCAAAATAAATGTGGGACATAATCTAATAATATATCAGTGTAATAAATCATGTTTACAGTGAGTTTTCGCTATTAGAACTTAATTCTTTGAAGGGTTGTAGTGATTTTTCATGATAAGCCTTTTATATTCATTTATTTTTATTTTATCTAATTCTGCTTTATATTTTTATGATTTATGACTGACTGTAGACTTTCCTTTGCTTTAATGATGTTGTCTGGGCAAGAGAGATCTTGACTGCAGAAGTATGTTCTGATAAGATGTAGGTTTGTGCTTCTCTTTTGCTGCTTTGAATAGAATATGTTTGGTTACATTAAAGTATCTTTCAGGATGACAAACTCCCAATTTCCCTTACTGTTAACTATGCAGGCTGGACTGCTGGGAACTATAATTTTGGAGGGTCACAGTTTCTTCTCCCCTGAGCTATGCCACTGGCAAACAGCCTGGGCTATTACTTGAGTAAGTAAACCTCCAGGCCTCGGAAATCTTTTGGAATTCTGCTGTCAAACCGTGGCCAACACTGTAAAGTCAAGTCAGCACATTGCCTCTGGAAATTATAACCCTGCTTTGACTTCTATTCTGCAGTTGATTACCACTGCAAAAGGAATAATAAACAGACACTACATTGAAAAGAGATCTGTTGCTAACACTTGCCAGATTCCACAGGACTGCTGTCAAGGAGGGTGATAACCGGGTTCCTGTAGAGAGAACAGTGGGCACCATACTAATACTACTCTCCGTTACGTTGCAAGGAAGGGACAAGTCCAAGCTGTGGGAACTCACGTTGCTCTCAAAGGCAAAATATTCTAGAGCAACGAGTGGAGTTGAAGCTACCATTCAGCAATAATGGGGGAGGAACTGGCCAGTTGCAGCCTAGTCCTCTCTTGCTGTTGCAAGACAACAGATTCATTGCTAGGGTCAGGAGGCAGGAACTTAAAAAAAAAAAAACAACCGTCTGCAACTAAGCTACAAGTCAGTTGATTGGTCAAGACTGATATACTACTGTATCTAAAACTATGGACACAGCTGATTCGTTTGCAAGGATATTGTGCAGCTCCTGGTATGAGCCTGCACATGATTTCTCTTAGCTTAAAAAATAGGAGTGGGAGGTATGTGGTCCGGAGGCTATTTAAATCCTTAAAACCAGACTTAAGTGCATAGTAAAATCACTATTCCTGAACACAGGGCATTGCCCTTTGACATAATTTAGGAACCTCTGTAAGGTAGCCACCCACATGTTGAATCTTACATTCTGGTATCCAAGCCATTTTTACTTAATGCAGTGATATCTGCACTCTGCACTCTGGGTATTTATGTAGTGGTATTACTTGCTTATTGTCACAGTCCAGTCCAGATAAGAACATACAATACAGTCTAAGAACTTGGATCCTAAGAAAGAAAAAGGCTAGTCCCTGGGACTAGGCAAAAAAGAAATGTTAGGAATGCTTACTGTCTTTCCTGTAGTAGAGGATCTCCAGCTTACATTCCTCAGATCCAAGCAATGCTTGTCCCAGCTGGGCAATGGAGTTGGGTGTGGTGTCAGGCCCAGTGAGGAAATTGCAGGTGCAGGGACGTTGCATAACTTCTACCCGTGAGTAGCCAAACATCTCACAGAAGCCATCGTTGCAGTAAATGATAGCACAGTTCTCCATCTGGGCATTGGCAATAAGAAACTTGCGATCTTAGGAGGAAAATAGGAGAAAATGCCAACGATTACCGTTAAGCCACTAATCAAACCAAAATAATATGGTTGGAGGGAACAAATAGCAATTTACATCAACCCATTTCCTGGAACGACTCCTTTTTACAAGTACCTGGTGTATAAAAAGCAGTACCTTTCTGTATACCAGGTATATAGAATGAACCAATGTTGTTCCCCAGGTATGATCATAAGCTGTCAACGAAAGCCGCACATACTAATGTGTTCCTGCACTCTTCTCCTCATCGTATCACCCAAAATTACCTTCTGAGAATTATGTTGCCATATTCTTCTTCTTCTTTTTTTTAGGTAGCTCTTGAGTCTAACTGCTTTTTAAAAATGTAATATATATTCTGCCTTTTGAGAAAAATACTCAAGTCTGAATTATGACAATCACTTTGGAGGCTAAATCCATGGTTTAATTTTCTCTGACATGCTGATCCAACACTCAAGGTCTTAACCCAGGAACAAGGGTAAAGTAGAAATGAATTTTTAAAAAAGTAAATTCACATGAATATTTATGGACATGTTCACATATATTTCACCTAATGTACATGGTTTATACATGTTTCCTTATTATATACATTGCTGAATATATTCTTCAGTTGGATATTGCATCACAAATTCAGGAAAACTGCAGTTTCAACGTAGAACCACTTTTCAGTTCACTTCACCATAGTTTCAAGCAACTAAACAAATTTGTCCCATTCTCTACTTAATCTTAAATGGTATACAAAACTTACTGCAAAGTACTACAAAATTGATTAGAAATCAAATACAGTATTATTGTTTGTCACTTTTTCTGTCTGACCAGGATTCTGATATATTCTCCTAGGTTGCTTGGTTTTGTGCTTCCATTTTTTCTGTTCATCTCACTCATGACTGAACAATAATATTAACCTTCATGATTGCCATTATTATTTCTTTTATTTTTTATGTTATTGTATTATTTCATGCTTATTTTTTATTTATAACTATAGATTTTAGGTGTGTGCATTTATGTGTATATTTTATATATATATCTGATGTATATTGTGTTCTCTGGCTATAAACCTGCAATGATGATGATGGTGATGATGATTTAATGGGATATACATAATGGGAAAATCCTCCAGGAAGTTCAGCATGGTCACACTGAATTTCAAAAGAAAGCACCTGAGGTTTAACTGAAACAGCCATGAGTAACATTTTTGTCCTGAAGGCTTACATCAGTGTGTCCAAACCTGGCCACTTTAACATGAGTGGACTTCAACTTCCAGAATTCTGGGAGTTGAAGTCCACTCATCTTAAAGTGGCCAAGTTTGGACAACACTGTCTTACATGAAGTATCGGCTGGTGAATTCAGAGCAGCACATCTACAAACACAGACATTCATTCATCTAGCAATAAGCCCAAGGCTCCATCTCTATTGAACTTCATCCTTGATGCCATACCAAATTAGTTATCAGTCTCCCCACCTGAGATTGCCAAATTAATCACACAACTTAAAAATGGTAGCTTTGGCAGAATTGCTTCTATTGAATGTGGATTGATGGGGGCCAGTTTTGGTATTGTTCACTCATATAGATTCTTTCCTTCAGACACCAGAAGACTAGAACAGATTTCTTATAATCCCAGTACAGTATACAAAATGGAAGATAGGAAGGACCTGGCAATTTTTTTTCCTCAATCAGCTTGTTAAGTGTAATCAGCAAACTCTATGCCAGCCCAGACATCTTGATTGATTGGCTGGTATAGGATAGCATGCTGTGGAAGAAGAATCCTTTTTTAGAAAGGGATGATCAAGCCTTGATTGGTGTCTTATTTTACATCATTTAATGGAAAATACTCTAGCCATCCATATGGTACCCTTATGTCACCTTGATCTAAAGGTGACATTTGACTCAATCATCAGAGATAGGATCCAGAAGAAATTGGCTGCTACATCCATTTATCCATGTTTCCTGCTGTTGTCCATGAAACTCCATGAAAATAACACTATGCAGTTCCTATAATTGTATATCTTTCACCCATAATTTGCATCCTGAAAGATTGTGAGATTTAGGCCTCCCTGAGTCATGAAAGCTGGCTGGGTGACTTTGGGCCAGTCACTCTCTCTCAGCCAAATCCACCTCATAGGGTTGTTGTTGTGGGAAAAATAGGAGGCAGGAGGATTATGTATGTTTGCCACCTTGAGTTGACCAAACAATTAAAAAAAGCAGATGATGATGATGATGATGATGATGATGATGATGGTGATGATAGGTTGCATATTTGTTCAATTCATTTTTAATTTTTATATCAAATCACTTGTACAAAAGTTATCAAGCCCTGCATTTCTCTGGAAATTTCAACAGATCTGTACTAGTGCTTTTATATGCTGATTAAGGAGGTTTGAGACAAAGTATTTTGCGCTCTTGCAGATAGGCGGAACTTGTCATCAACTATAACAAAACAGAAGTACAGTGGTACCTCTAGTTACGAACTTAATCCGTTCCGTGACTCTGGTTGCAACTCGAGTTGGTCTCAAGTCGAGGTAAAGTTTCCCATAAGGTTCAACGTAAATCCGGTTAATCCGTTCCGCCCTCCGAATTTGGTCGCACCTCGAGGCAAATTTCCCCATAAGGTTCAATGTAAATACGGCTAATCCGCCCTCTGAATTTGGTCGCACCCCGAGGTAAATTTCCCCCATAAGGTTCAATGTAAATACGGCTAAACAGTTCTGAAACATATGCATTTTATTTTTAAATCTCAAAAACCTTCCAAACGCCACAAAAACCTTCCAAATGCCACAAAACACACCACAAGCCTCATCGAACATCTCCTTGCTACCGCAATCTCGCCCACAGGAAGCCGCGACCGCGTGGCAGCAGGGAAAATGGCCGTGGATCTGGTTTGTAAGTAGAGGCGCGTTCGTAAGTAGAGGTAAATTTTTGGGGCCGGAGCTGGTCGTATCTCGAAAAATTCATAAGTAAGGGTGTTCGTAAGTAGAGGTACCACTATATAGTCAGTTTCTCCAGATGAACCATCCCTGGCCAGCACTCCTGTTTAATGCATTCAGTATCAAGCTGACATGCGGATATAGATACCTCGGGTGGCCTCCCAGCTTTGCCCTCCTGGAATGAACAGTGTAGGGCCATTACTGCTCAGGCCCACAGGTTTTTAAATGGAAATAACCATATACCAGCAGCCATTAAAATCTTTAGAGCCAAGATCATTAGCTATCTGTTACACGGGGCACAGATTTGCTGTGTCATGACCCAAATCCCACTGAGGCACTTCACTCCAAAATTGTAAGTGTCTTGCTCCAAGTACCCCAGAGTGTCTCCAGCCATCTGATAAGATTGGAATCTGGGCTAATGTCTTTGGAGACTTATATGTGATTCTATCATCTGAAATTCTGGATTAAATTACACTTCTTTGGTCATACCCTGGCCCTCCTGATCTTATAGGGCAACTTCATATCCTCATGGAAGAAAGGGATCCTACCTGATCTAAAATGTTACAGTTTTTCTGTTAACTGTTTGATCTCCCTCAGCCCAGGTTAAATTTGAAACAAAGGGCCCTTGACATAGGTATTCAGCAGGACTTGTCCCAAACCCCTACTTGGTATGCCATGGGTCTCTTTAGGAGATCATCTTCTCATGCAAAATGCTTAGCAAACATCCTTTGTCCATCTCACGGAACAGCCTTTATCCTGGCCTGATATAAGGCCAGAAGATTTCACAATGTTCCAGTTCAAAGTCTTTGCCCATGCCCCTGGAGGACATATAAATTGTCCTTTTGCAATGCCATTTTTACAGGACAAGGCCGTTGAATTAATAACTCCCTTCTGACTCATGGTCATGCAAGATTGGCTGAGGAGAACACTTGCTTCCTTTTAGCTGACAGCTCAATAAATATATCCTGAAAGATAGCCAAATTCCTTGCAATCTCTATTACTGTGAGACCATTAATTGTATGGCAATCTTGTTAATTTGTTTTCCCTAAGCAGATTTGTATTTATTTATTTTTAATGCTTTTTACTTTATCCTCCTGATTGATTTAATACACATGGTATCTTACTTCTTTGCTTTGTCCTCTGACCATAAATTTAATTTAAAAACCATTCTGATGGTAATAAGTTTTAATTCTGTTCCCCCTCCCCCGCATTCTTACTTGAGTGCATTGGACTTTATTGCACTGTAATATGCTTGATATTTTAGTCTTTATAGAAGAGAATATATGTAGCTCAGGGTTGAACTGTGGTGTCCTTGGTGTTCTCTGAGCTTGGTGCTCTCGGTGCTCTGATGAACTTACCTAGTTGGATAATGAAACATCTGCAAGCAAATAACCAGGCTCAGAGAGCACCAAGGATACCACATTTTAGTCTTTGATTGTCACACACAGATCGATACATGCACAAACATATCACTCACTCCTCCATTCATATCAGATTGCTAAGGAGGTTCCTCCCAACCTCTTTTCGACTTACTAGTGTTCCAGTCACAGGCAATTATATAGAAGTTTTGGTTTTTACAAGCCTCAGTGACCAGAGAATGAGAATTTAGCATTGGTGTCTATGCTGGGATGTTTCTGCGATGGCTTTATGTTGCCAAAAGAGGCAGATTTCTTGAAAGTCTCTCTTCCTTGCCAGGCCCAAACAATTGGGCTTCTGTTTTGAGAGGCCTCTATGTTCATTAGGCCTTTCAGAAGTAGGAACTTTCAAAAATTAGCAGGAGCAACATCAGCAAATGAAAAGAGGGCAAGCAGATCAGGTTGCTGGTCGGAGGTCTCAAAATAGGCAAGATGGTGGTATTGCAATCCAGCCACTTGTTTACACATGTATGATGTCAATGGATCATCAAGCCATCTTGCTTGTTTTGACTCCTCCCCATTGATACTCCTGAGCCAGGTTGCATATAGAGATGAGTGGAGTGATCCATGTGTTTTGAGGAGGGGGGGAACAGATTTCTGGCCCCACCACATTTCTTCTTTGTTGTTGTTTTTAGAGGAAGATAAATGATAGCTGCAAGAAGCAGACTTGCTCCCAGCAGCACCATGTTTCTTTTAAATCCTTAATCATGAGTACTGTAAAGGGTTGCACCAAAAGCCCTGAAACATCTAGCCATCCCTAAACTAAATGGAATGTGAACATCATGTTCAGATGAGACAAAGGAAAAGAAGCACACACAGGGTAGATCCACATTTTCTGCTTGGCCCATCACTTCCTGAGTGCAGGAATGGATGATGTTGTCCTCTTTCTACTCCCAGCCCATTGCCAATGTACTCCACACCTGTGTTTTCCAGCTTTGATTTAAAACAGCTGTTTTCCAACCTGAGCCACCTTAAGCCTTTCAGAGTGGATGGTCTCCAGCCCTTTGTTTTGAACTAGCAGCAGCCTTGGTTCTGATTGGCTACATTGCCTGGAATGGCTCTTCCCCCAGTGACTGGCTACTGCCCTGTGCAGCCATTTTGACCTGGGCTGCTGGGCTACTATGTCCTCCGCATTTTTAATAATGATGTGATTGATACAACGCTGGCCTGCTAAATCAATGAGCTATCCTCACCCCTAGAAACTCATGCTTCCTTCAATCCTTACATCTCTCAGTGGGCACCCATTCAGTTTCTGACCAGGGTGGGTGAAGGATAGTCCCCTTGCTTTCCCATCCCCTGCATTTAGTACTACAAAGCTCCTCTTCTCTTAATTTTACAATATGCATATTTAAGTTGCAAGTAAGAACATTGCTTTCTTTTTCTATGAAGCTGAACGATCGGTTCCTCCTTGCTACAAAGTTTCCATTTATGTATAGAGGATCTTAAGAACAAAAGAACAACTTGTTCCCTGTTGCTTTAATTATTGTAGCATCAAAGCAATAATGGGAGAAAGAAAAAATCAGCTTATTGTCAAAGGAGATAATGTGAGAAGGGGATGGAAAGGCATCCATGTATACAAACATCTGGGAAGGCAAAGGAAAGGTGCAAGGACTAGTGTGAAGAGAACAATCCCCAAAAGGAAAAGCAGGGAGGCCCTGGTAGACCAGGGTACCGTGAGGCATGCCTTCCTACATGGCTGGGAAGGGCAAGCAGCAGGGGAACAATCAACTGGGCCTTGTGGTGGCCCTGGTCCATACTGAGCCATACTGACCCCATTGCCAAACCCCTGCAATCCAGATTAGAATTCGTGAAGTTGACTTAAGAAACAGGTGGGATCATCATGGGAGACAAGCAGCTTATGCTGCAGTGCAGAATTGCCCACAGTTTGGCAAGATGATGGACAACTAAAAAAATAAGTCCTGCCTCTGATATATGTTCAGTGCCTTTTTATTTGTTCTTTTTTTATAATAACAATAATTTTATTACTGTTTACAAATACAAAGATAAAAAACTAATACTAAGAATAATATAAAAAGTAAAAAAGCACAACATGCAGAAAAAAGGAAAAAATAATAAAGAAGAAAGAAAATAGATATACTGTATAAAGAAATGATTTTCCCCTCCATTGAGACAAGTACAACTTCAGTAACTTATCAACTTCTCTGATATTTCAACAAAAGATCTCTTCCTCCCATGTCTCAGCTTATCAATAAACACATTATAAAGCCTTGTCATTCAGTCCTAATCAGCAAAAGTCCATTAAGTTACCAGAAATAGTAGCACATATATTTTAACCTTAATCAAATAAATTAGTTTTATATTCCTTTACTTTACTTTTAACACAGTAACTTATCACTTTCTCTAAAAATAGGGAAAAAATCTGTTATCTATAAATCATTAAACCCTCGTCATTCAGTCCTAGTAAAAAAAGTCCATTAAGAGCTACCAGAAACAACATATATATTTTAACCTTAATCAAATAAACCCACTTGGTATTCCTTCCATTTATTTTTAAGAATCTTAATCTTTAATCCCTTCAAATTGTGTCCCACAAGTTGATTTCTTATCATTTTCTCTTTGTCTCCTCTCAGAAATTCCTTCACAAGTTTAACACATCTCTTTTGTAAATCCAAGATAAGAAGGCTATCCAAGTTACTCTTCTGATTTATTATTTGTCCCCTTTAGTCATTAAGACATCAGCTGGTTTCATTTGTAAATCCAATGTAATATCATTTTCCATATCATTCTTGTAGCCTGACATTTTAAAATCTATTTTCAAATCCATATTCAAGTCAGCCTCAGTCTCTGTTTCACCCAGTAAAATCTACTCCTCTTCCATAACTTCTTTTGAATCCATTTTTATAATAGCAGACATTCTTAAGAGTAATTTCTGAGTGCATTTTCCCCAAATATCCTTGAATTCTTCCATAGTCAAATAATATTGCTCCATTCTGTATTAATGGGTCTCTTCTCCTTTAATTATAATCTTTTCTCTGGTTCCCTCTAGTCAACCTTCAAAGTTCCCTCTTATGATGTTTTTTCCCCTAATCAACAATACTTTCTCACTGGAAGATTTCTTACAGTTAGTTTCAAAATCTTCACATGTATTTTTTGTAAAATTTTAAACAACCCACAGGAAGTATTCTTGTAATTAATTTCAAAAACTTATTTCAAGTCCATCTGGCCCCTTAATCTATTTATAACTTTCCAAAACCAACGTTCTAGTCACCCTTTCACTGTTTATTCAAAACAAAACAAAACCTTTTTAAAAAGTCCTTAAACTTGCATGAAACGTCTTTCATCAGGGATAGAAGGAAACTCACCCAAAGTAATGAAACTTGCCCTTTTGAAGGTTCTTAACATCCAAAAAGCCATTAACAAACAAGTTCCTAAAGTTGTTAAGAAAGGAAATATGAGAACCCAGTGTCTTTTTGAAGGTGCCAAACTGCGGTTTAGGTGAGATGACTTACCCCCAGCTCCCACAGCTCTAAAACCCACCAGAGACTTACAGTCTTATAGTCTCCTCATGGGGAGCCAATGTATGGAGTGCTTGTGGGCGATCCTGGTCCTCTCCTTGCTCCAGAGAGGAATTCCAAGGAGCCAATCCATTCACCGGCTCCTCTTTCCACCGTAGTCGCTGGGTCTGCTCTCGTGGAACCATCTTCAGTCCGCTATTGCTTCCCCAGAAGTCACATTTTAATTGTTCTTAAGGTAAACATCCCTCTAACCAAAGTCCATCAGGTACTGGACTATGACGTGTATAATTCATAGTTAGCATCAGCATAATGGAAGGATGTTTATTTAATCGTTTATTAGAATGTTTTTCATGTTAAAACATGTAAGAATTATTGAGATAATATCTAATATCTTTACTGTTAAAACACAAAGGTAATTATTAAGATAATAGTTAAAATTTATTACATATATAAAAAACAGGAAAACCACAGAAGGGTCTCTGAACAACTCAAAAGATTACTGAAGACATAAAGGTTGTAGAAAAGCTGAACAAATGTCTTATCTTCACAGTAGAAGATTTTGGATTGATTCCTATTTGTGGGAAGTTGGTAGAATAACTGACTCAGACAGAGATGTTGAGAGAGAAAGTTGTAGGACTGAATGCCAAATTATAAAATAACAAGTCACCAGGCCCCAATGGCATTCAAAACAATTATTTTTTAAAAAACATAAATGTAAAGTTGCTAATCTTTAACAAAGATACATTGTTACACTTCTCTTTTTCAAAGGACTGGAAAGTAAACAATTTAATGCAAATCTTTAAAAAGACCAGTTAGCTTCATATTCCAGGTAAATTGATGGAAAAATGAGAAAGGGATCTCTTTGTTGGCTGACCTAGAACTGGTAACTATTGAACAAGTTATGGTGGTGGATTTTAGGAATCTTACAAAGCCTCTTTTCTTAGGATTCATAGAAAATGGTCTTTGGGTATCCATAATCCCCAGACTAATGTTCAAACACTCCAGAGGAATGAACGGTAAACAATTCATATTTGCAGGACTTTGTGGGTTATATTGGAGAATATAAGAATGTGTTTATTTTTGTTTCTCTACTAGAGTACTAGAACTGGATCAGTCAACAAACCCAGTAGAACTGATTGGTAGTAGATTCAGGGGAATTAAAAGAAAATATTTACAGTTTGCACAACACATAACTTACCAAATTCACATTTGCAAGATCCAGTGATGGCTACTATCTTAGTTGGCATTAAACAGAGATGATGCATTCATGAGGGACAGGCATATCTCTGTTTGGTAGTAATGGTAGCTAAATGGAATCTCCATGTTCAAGGTGGAAATAGTTACAAGTTGTTGGGAGTGGGGAATAATTGCTTTTATGCTCTTGCATGGACTTTTTGAAGTAATCTGGCAGATCTATAAAGCTGGATGCTCGGCTAGATAGTTTGGATCCAGCAAAGGCTGCTGTTATATACTACTTTTACTTAAATCATTTAATATTTTGTAGTGACAAGGGTTAGGATTTCCAGAATAGTAGGCTTGCTTTTTAATACATGCCTTCAAAAGAGCAGTTTCCTCATTTTATGATTTAATTATCTTCATATGCTCAAGTTAATTGTCCGTATGTTATCCATTGGTTATCTCCACAAACTTGGATTTTGGCACAAGAAAGGAAATTGCACAAACATTGACTGAAATTCCTGTTTTCCTGAAAGTGCTATTTTAGGCTGTATTTTATACATGCTTACTTGGAAGTAAGCACCATTGAACACGGTGGGATTTACGGCTGAGTAGGCACAGAATGATAGAATATATGCTTTGGGAAGGACTTAAGTGATCCAATCCCCTATTCAAAATAGGAATCCACCAACCCTTTCTCAACAGGTAGCCATCCAGCCCCCATCTGAAAACTTCCAGCAAGGGGCAGTCCACCACTTCTAGGAAACCTGTTCCAGAGCTTAACAGAATTTATAGTCAGGTCTTTGTAGTCTGACTTTTCTTACTTTTAATGGCACTGCAGGTTCCTACTTGATGCTTCTCTCCAGGGCAGGGCAGTACTATTTACAAGCCCCTTGTGTGTGGTGGTTCAACAAGTTGCAAATCTACCAGACTGCAGTACTATCGAGCCTATGGGGTCTGTGGAGGAACAGACTGATTTCAGCAATGTCAAGCATTGCAATGCAAACCCTGCCCCTTTTCTATGTGTGTCATGATGTTGCATGCATAAAAAAAGCAAAGGTTTCCTGTAGACATTAGTGTACCTAACCTACTCTTAGCCATCTTATCTACCAGGTAATTTGTTTATTTATTTAGAAGTGTTTTTATGCCACCGCACTCAAAGTGGATCTAAGCAACGTGATATCATGAGAGGCTCTGTCAAACACCTTACTGAGATCAAGGTACATTACAATCACAGTGTTGCCACAGTGTTCCCAAACTAGTCATTCTGTTATAAAATAAGTTTATTCTGAAATGACTTGCTCTGATAATGGTAATATTCTTTTCTAAATGCTGCATACTTTCCTTGAAGACATTAGGAAGGACTGGCTCCCTCTTCTGAAAGAAGACAGATGCAAAGAAGATGTTAAACAGTTCTACTTTCCTATAGCTTCTCATTATTACTTCCCCACCTTCCTGTCTCAATAGATCAACAAACTCCTTAATCAAGTAGGTTATTTTGGATTTTATTTTGGACAACCCCTTATTATATTATGGTTTCCTACCAGATTCATAATATTCTGGGCTTTAGCCTTCCTAATTCTACCCCTGCAGGCTTGAGTTACTAGCTTGTAATTGTCCTTAGTTATCAACCTCTGCTTCCATTTCCTATATATCGCCTTTTTACTTCTCAACTTGTCAATGAGCTTGCTGTTTATCAATAGGCCTCTTATAGTTTTCCCTATTTTCCTTTTCAGTGTTTCATCCCTCTTTGGCTTGTTTATTTTTTAAAATTTCAAGCCAGAGTATGCTACCTACTTTTTGTCCCATTTTGCTAAAATCTGACTTCTGGAAGTCCAGTGTATGTGACTGACTCAGCTTTTTCTATTCTGATTATTTTGAACTCCAGCATAATATGATCTGTTTTCTCTAAGATGCTTCACACCTTGAATCCATCCATCAGTTCTGCTTTATTTGTCAGTGTTAGGCCCAGGATAGCTGACCCCTTGAATCTTCTTCCATCATTTGAAAAATGAAATTGTCAGCAAAAGAGATTAGAAATCAGTGGGATTCTTAGATATGTTATCCTCTGCCAGAGTAGGTAATTTGTAGTGAAATTCCATAATGGTATCACTTTTGCTTCTTACTCCTTTAAATCTCACCCAAATGTTTCCAACAGGACTTCCATATTCAAAACATGAAGGCCTCCAAAGGCACTTTACTACCCTTTTTGTTGGATCTGTTTTTTTTTCAGAATAAGTAATATCTTCAACTTTGACACTGCAGTCCTGGCTCTCATCTGCTGCCAGGTTTCTATGATACACATTAGGACACATTTGCTTTTCTGGTTAGGATTTCTAGTTCTAGAAGATCGAGTTGTTTCCTTCACTGAACTGATCAGGATGGCATTAAGGTGTGCATGGCATCTCCTTAAAGGACAAGGACACCAATAATTGAGGGATGACCACTGCCCAACTGTGGCTGCTCAAATGTAGAGTTTGAATGGTTTCATCAAGAACACTCATGGTTAATGCTAAACATGAAGTCAGAAAAAAGAAAGGGAAATCTACTGAGTGTTCTGTGAACAAGCTATTAAGCAGAACTTTGATGGGAGCACGATAGAGACGTGTACAATTATGAACAATGTGAAGAGGATGAATAGAAACAAATTATTCTGTGGCTCTTAAAATAGCAGAACAGAGCTTCAAGCTGCTTAGATTTAGTACTAATTGGGGGACTACATTTCATTTTACTGTATCTGACTGCATGTCTCTCTCTGTTTATACTGTGAATGGGTCCAAAAGGACAGGGTTTCTGGTTGCATTGAAAACTGTTTTTTAAGGTGCAGCTTCCCAGCAAGGGGGGAAAAAAGGCTACATTTACCAAGATAGTTTTTCCCACATTGAAAATGAACGCACTCATTCTTCTTTCAAACTGAACCTGGTCATATTTTGTTGGCTGTGTGTCTGTCTTTCTCTCTGTCTTAAAAAAAGTGATGGAGGAGCAGGGAGAGGAGGAAGAGTACAAGATCATTAAGGATACAAAATCTGAGCATTCTGCTCTCCAAAGACTTTCAAGCTACTAGCCTTTGCCCTTTGCCAATTAAAAATCTGCAAAACCAAAATGGGTCAGAAAAAGGCACACTAATGAGGGTTGCATGCAAACTGTGGTCATAAAATTTTAAAGGATCGCTAGCATGGAGGAATTTGCCTTTCAAAACCTTGCAATGGGGAAATGTACATAGCAAAGAATGAAAGCAATGTGATGCATAGGAAGTACGCAAAAGATCAATAGAACTTTTGTATGTGATGAGATATTCTGAATGTAACAAGTTACTTTATTGTTTTAAAAAGCAGTGTAAATATTAATCTTACTATTGTAGACATGACTTTTAGCCATCTGGGTTTATGCCCCACACTGAAGACAAACAGTTTAATAAAATGGATTTGTAGCAGGCTTCTTATAAATGAACAGGTTACATGAAATTCATAGATAAGATGTTATGGATTTGACAATTTTGTGAACGACAAATCAATTATGAATGGTGGGCCTGCTTATGAACTCCCCAAAGACATTTAGCTGGCTCCTGTTTGAGACAAAGCAGTTGATTAAATGGACCATCTTGTTTAGACCAAGCAAGTTAATGATCAAATTATCATGAAAGATAACTATTACCTTATCATAACAGTTGCAAGACAGTCTTCACTGTATTAGGATTGACTGACTTCTTCAAAGACCACTTTTCTGCAATTTCTCACCCTTCTCCCTCCTGATCAGGTTGTTTTCTGTTTAACTTGTGAGAAGTAAAGGCTTAGGCTGAGACTGGTTATAATAATAAAATGTTGCAAGTCTGATTGAGTTGTACTTCCTCCTCCTTCTTATAGTTCAGTGAATTAGGGAGGTATCTGTCTAAGCTGCTTCCAAATGTTATGTGGAAGTTCCAGACTTAAACAAGGTTTTACTCCTTGTCACCATGGCAACAGCTTGCATATCTCTGTCAATGTCATCTTACTCTCTACAACCTCTGACACTTAATTTTCTTGTACTTTTTCTGGATTGGCTGAGAATTATTGTGAACAGAGAGACTAAGTAGTATTCTTATTACTAATTAAAACTTATTACTAATTAAACTTTATTTTCCCACCAGAGATGCAAATCAACTTGTGAAAAATTCTGTCCCATTCAGTGGTACCTAGGTAAGTGTCAGCCTTATCAGGTAGAACAGACAGGAAACACAACCAAATAAACCAATTCTATTTTATTGTAAAGCTACATTAACAAAATCTTGCAAGTCTGAAAATACAATCCTCCCCCTGCCTCCTTTACAGCCCAAGAACTTAAGGAGGGTCCCTTCTGAGCCTCTTGCTCTGCTCACTATGCAGCTGTGGGCTATGCTGTCTCTTATCTGACCATCCCCTAAACAGCATCCCTTCCCCATCTCTCAAGGTCTTTCTCACATACCATTACATCAAGCCTGACAAGGATCAGTTTCCTGATATCTCTGCTATTAATTACATGTGATGGGGTTTTGGTTAATATTTTGGATTTCAGTGACTTGATTTCTTTAATTCATACTTATTTCATTGAATGCAAATTGAGGAATGAGATTACCTGTTAAGACTAATGGTTGAAACTATTGGTTCTTTGTAAGGGCTGTTGAATATTTGTTTATTAAAACTTGCCTAAATATGTTAGCAAATTTGCCATGTTGTTGTTTTTGTACAGTCATATGTAGAAGTAATGATTAATAGTAGATAACTGCTTGATACTTATGGTATGATGTAACTGATTCTGTATATAAGCTGTTAAAATGCTCTACATAGCATTTCCGGATTATCAGAAATGTTGTAATTAAGTGTAGTCTTAAAATTAAAGACTGCATTTTTTAATGAGCCAAAATGTATGTTGGATTAGGTTTAGAGAGCTCTAGCTCTGTTGTTAAAATTTCTTTCTTTTTCACAGTTGTTTTATTGAACAAGAAGATAATGAAGACAAAAACTAAAAATGTGCAGAATTTTAAAATGAATACTGTATAATCAAGAATGAAAACAAAAGCATCAAGAAGAAAATCAAGAAACTTAGGGATACGCACACATAACATATGTGATGTTACTGAGAAATATAAATATTTTAAACATCAATAATTCTGCTCAGCATAACATTTATACAGATGAAGGTAATCAATCTATCAGGAAAAACTTTGTTCTGATACATAGTTGATTCAGTTTGCATCAGCAGGACATGATGATACAGATTTAAGTGGAATTCCATGCCATAGAAACTTCCAATTAGATTTGTTGAATTCATATCCCAAATCTTTCTCCCAGAGTTGTTTAAGACTTTCAGGAGAGCCTGTCATGCTTGATATAATAGATTTATAAAATATTGATGCCATTCCCTTGATTTTAAATGAAATAGAAGTTCATCATTTTTCAAGTGTTGTCAATGGTTGTAATGGATAATACCTAATAATCTTACAAAGAGATGATTGAATTTCTCTCATCTGAAACCAGCTGGAACATGCAAAATGTATTCAGCAGAAATAGTGTTTTCATCAATAAGTAATATCTAATCCAGTAAATTCCTCTATTTCTCTGTTCCTTGTATTGGACAAATTTATCTTCATGCAAAAAAAAGGATGTTCAAGGAACAAGAGAAAAAGAGAGGTCAACAGCCAAGGATTGTTTCTATCTTTCCCAAACTTCTATACAGTAGGTATAAATTTATGAAATTAATTATTTCATATCAGGAGAAAATGGCTTTGCCCTAGCTGATGAGTAGTTCAATTTTAACCCAATTAAGGTCCTTTCATAATTATTTGACAGGTTCCTTTTCTCTCCTTGGGCATGGAGCAGACTTGGTGACCTTGGGCCAGTCATCATTATTTCCCAATTATACTTGACAAGATTGTTCTGGTAACAAGGTTGTTATCATTCAGGATGAAACTATGGGAAGAAGAAAACATGCAAGCACCTTGAGCTCCTTGGAGGAAGGACATGCCATAAGCCTTGCCAGAATATGTAAATGATGTGCTTGAAAGTATCCTATTGAGTCAGCTGAGTGAAAAGTATGCTCTCCAGCTTTGGTACTCTTTTATATTAGCATCTCTTTTATTTATATCCATAGAAAGATATTTGGCACAGGTAGCTATTAGCACAATCCTTAATTTCTGACTACTGCATCCATCTGCAGTGCAATTTTTCTGGTTTCAATATATTTTGCTTCCATTCCTATCAAAGGTTGAGTAAGAGTAATTGCCTTTCTTAAAGCAGTAATACCAAGTTGATGAATGGTGTAATTTTTTTTTAAATTGTGCAAAACTTTTTTTTTTTTAAGACAGTGTTGTCCAAACTTGGCCACTTTAAGATGAGTGGACTTCAACTCATGGCTGGCTGGGGAATTCTGGGAGTTGAAGTCCACTCATTTTAAAGTGGCCAAGTTTGGACAACACTGTTTAAAGAGAAGCACTCGGGATCAGGTTTCTAGTATTTTATGGCTTTTGCTTTGAAACCTTTCCCCTACATGTGTGAATTCTGGTTGTGATAACACAGTGCTGAGGGAAGGGCACTATAGTCTGTGCCTGCTGTGAGTCATTCTCTTCTTTATGATCACTTCACACATTCCAGAGTTGAGCGCTGGCACTGAAAAGAGTTCCATAACTTAGCTCTGATGTTCTCTAAATTAAGAAGTAGAAAGTTCCCAGAATATAGAACACTTTCAAATCTCTCTATTCTGGAAAGCCTGTGATTGTGATTCCTGCAATTTTCCCAAGGGAAGAATATTTTTTTCAGATACAATCAGAACAGATTGTGGGCTGAGGGGAACAAATTTAGGCTGGACACTGTTATCAAGATTTTGCTAGCTTACAGCCTGATTTCCCCAAAATATTTAGTCAGACAAGCAAGGCCCACTACATCCAAAAGTATGTAATTCCTGTTAAACATGTTTAGAATTACAACAGTTACAGCAGGGTGACATATTTTTCAGACTGAAAGCTGCCCTTTCACCTTTGAAAAAAGCTGGGAAACTATTTTCAAGGACTGAAGTGGCAGCAGTTCGTGCATTTCTGGTTTCAGATACATTCCCTGTAGGAGCAGCCTTCCTTTTCCCATGACCATCAAGTAGGTGGAGAAACAGCATTCAATGTATAAAGAGAAATCTTTGGCACAAGAAGGAATGTCTTCTTCTCTATTCGAGTCCTTGCTCCAGAAATTATTGCAAATTGCAAATAGAAGCTCAGAAGAGCTTTTTCAGTAGTGGAACAAGTATTTGGCAATACCTGACTGGCCTTGTTTGGCTTAGAAGCTAAGTAGGATTGGTCCTAAGTAAGAGTTAAGAGGGAGACTGCTAGAGAATACCAGGGCTACAGGCTAGGCTGGGAAATAAAAAAAAAAACATCCCTTAGGAAGACAGCAACAAATCATTTCTGTATTGTTGCCAAGAAAATTGCACGAACATGTCCATGAGGTCACTGGTGGTTGAGCACAACTCAACTCTACTTTTTACAATGGTGAAATACTCTCCTAGTGCCAATATTTTGATATTTTGGACATCAATCAATTATATGGCACCTCCAGCATGCTTTTGACTAAATTCCTGTCAACTCTTGACTGACTTTGTGAAGTTTACATTGATGAGAAATATTGGTGTTGTATTTTTATATCTTATTTGTTAATTTATTTAATACACTTATATGGCCACTCATCTTACATACCATAAATATGGGCGGCTCATGGCAACAAGAATAAAAGCATGTAAGAAACCATTTAAAAAACCAACATCCAAAAAATGGCACACAGCCCTCATTACTGTGTGATGGGCTTTATTAAAGGTGTTTGAATGCACTGACTTAAATAACTGAATGGATTCTTAACCTCCACCAGAGAGGATTTGTGCATGATAGGTAGAACTTAATGGAAATGTGTTTTTCTGCATTTAAGTTGCTTATTCAATAAACCTATTTTAAAGATAATTGGGTGCAAGTGTTGAAGAAGAGGTAGCTAGAAGTGTTAGCTGTATTGGTCTAACATAGCATCCAGAAATGATCAAGATCTGCAGGAAGGCATTCCTGCTGTCCTCAGAGAGGCACTGTGCTTTCCTGAACACACTATTTTAAGAGCCATTGCCTTTCTCCAGAGCAATTGCAATATGTTATCCCTCTGCCCATTATGTGGCTGTAGAGAAACCAGCTGGCCAAAGACTCCAGGAGAGGATTAGATTGCTTTCCAATATTTCTGTGAATTAGAGCTTAAAGCAGAATGGATGAGTAGGAAAGTATATATGTGTGGAGAGGTTGGCACAGGAAAGACATGTTATATTTAAGTTGGCAGCAGGAATGGCAAGTTATATAAAGATTCTGCCACTACAAAGTCCTTGATGTCTATGCATTTATTCAAGGAAAACAAACATCCATAGCATGCTTTAAGTCTAAAATGGTGGGCAGAGCAATAGCATTGGGGATGGGGAAAATCTATGCTAAATTTTCTTTCTTTCTGCTTTTCCCTCCACTTTTCCAATGCCAGTTTTTCCACTCCCTTACCTGCCTCCTCCCCAATTAATGCTTTAAGGAGGCTTTAAATTTACCAGATCAAAAGCATTCCTCATTTCCAAGGAATGTTTTTGATTTGGTGGATCTAAAGCCATCTTAGATCCACTCACACCTTGCCATTTTTCAGTCCCTCATCTAGCCACAGAGATGGTCTTCCCATCTAAAGTTCTGGGCTTCTGAAGGGACATGAAACAAACCCAAAAAACCAGACCCAAAAAACCAAACCAGCTGTAGTAACCCAGTCCCAATATAACTAAAGCATCAGGGTAGGCTTCAGAACCTGATGCATTTAGCACATCAACTGAAGCTGAACAAAAGCATCCCAAACCTCAGCCATTATTTGAACAAAGTCAGATTTAGGAATGTTCACATGCAAAGTTTCACCCCTACTGGATACAAGAGGAGTACTGTCCCATCATGCTACAGATCCCTGGACAACTTTTCCCATAATTTTCTATATTTTAAAGAGAATGGCTCAATCAACTTGTATGATGTAAATGGAGATCGCTATAAATTTTTACAGCAATGTGGCCCTGTCTCCTGTTGCAACATGCAGCTCAAAGGTGGGGATAGTCCCTTGGCCAAAATTACACAACCCAGGTTTATAGTCAACACTCCATTACATCCAGGAACTCCCAAAGTTTAATTATCATCAGATTGTCAAGCATATCAAGCCTTTACTCAGAAACTTAATGTCTGAAATTAAGCAGAAATTATCCAACATCCTTCAGGCTGGATGAAAATAATCCCTCCTCAAAGGAGCCATTCACCACTTGTCTTCCAGAATTGCTGAATTCCAAAGTAGCATAAATGACACAAAGTATATTTCTCCATTTGAGGCTTCATCTCCAGCAACCTCCAGATTTTGATTATTGAGAATATTGTCTGCAGGTCTGTCCCTGAAAGCTGGAAACTTCAATTAATACAAAACACGCATGCTAGATTACTAACTGAGATTGATTATTAGGACCACCTCAGGGGTGTTCTAACTCTTTTCTTTAAAGCATTATACAGCTTAAGACCTGCCTACATTTGCTTTTAAATTACCCCAGCCATGAGCTGGAATCTTTGGAGATACTCAGGGTTAAGTGCATGTGGACTGGGAAGAAATTCTTATTTTACCTTGCAAGGCTTTGCCTGTTAAATTTTCTTTCCAAGGAGGCTTGCTTAAGCTCTACCTGGAAGCATTTTTTTCCCCTTCTCTATTCTCTTACAGACTATTTGATTACAAGGGATTCTTGCTTCTACTAAATAAGGTAAAATAAGTTGCTAACTTGTAGAGGATCTTCAAGGAAAATGTAGCCCAGAGGCCTCCCAAGGGGCAGGCTGCATGGATCAATGGACCACACAAGTTGATATCAAAACTCCTAAAATTTTATTTTTACTGTGGCCTGACATAGGATATCCTAAACTGGTTTCCTATACAAAGACATTTCCATGGTGCAGTCTAAGAATCTTCAGATGTGACATAAAATAAATGAGTCTATTCAACTAAAAAGGCATGCTGGTAAAACAATTTAATGGATACAAATTTCCAAATGAAATACAAAATCTTCTTAATGTATGGTATTGTTCTAAATTCAACACCAAAAGCAGATGGGTGAAATTGCAGATATATTGTTGAAACATACACCAATATTAGTCAACAACAGCCAGTTGTCTTTACATAATAAAGTCATAATGATAAAGAACAATACCGCCTTGAGCTCTTTTATGAAAAATGGGATGTAAATTCAAAGAAGGAATCAGGCTTTTTTTGTTTAATTCTGCAGGCATTTATGTTAAGGTTTACATAAGCTCATATCAAAGGGAAATTCCTGTATAGTAAGTGGGGCAACTTGTTTAAAAACTGTATGAAAACAAATGTAAGGGAAATTCCGTAATGTACCTGAGCAAGCCATGTTGGCTTGAAATATGTCTACCTTTTTGATTCATGCTTTGTGAATAGAAAAACAGAACAAACTAGAGGTAATCCCCAGTTTAAGAACAAGTTCTGTTTCCAAGATCTGAATTTGTATGTAAGCCGGAACAGTATTATTGAGTAATACCGTATAAGTAGTATGCGTAATTAACTCGAACCATTGTGTATTTGACTGAAATTTTGCTACAATAGGCTCCGTTCTTAACTATGGGTCATCCGTAAACTGGGCATTCTTAACCCAGGGACTACTTGTATTTAAATTAAAATACATTATAAATACACATACACAAGGTAAAGATACTCTTGAGTTGAACTTGATTCCTGGTAATTACATGTTTTCTTTGGCTGCCTGGGGTTTCCTGGTGGTTTCCCATCCAGGCATTAATCAGGTCCATCCCTCTTACTTTCTGAGTTCAACTAAAAGTTGACTCAGTGCTCCATGGGTAAGGCTCTGGACACAATGAAAACAAATGCATGAGTGATGTAATTTGCACTGAAGCCACTTATTCTATCAGCATGATAGTCATTAGTGTCTGTGTGGTTTAAGTATGTCATTTAAAACAACAGCAGCAACAGCCATGGTGTTTTGCCAGACAGCCAGCTATTTTGTCTAAGAATGGGTGCAAAAAACTTACTTCTATGCCAACTGGAGATGCTATGAATAGAAATACTATTTACACATGTACATAAAATTGACAGAATAATTGTGCAGTTTGTTAGCTTTGCAACATCCCTGTGAATTAACTTTATGTCTTTCTCATTTTAAAGCGATGAAGGTGAGAATGAGATGGTCATTTGACTGACAGTGCTTCCTGAGAAGTTGGCGGAATGTTTGGTCCCTCTCTTGGGTCCAGTTATATCGGCATAGGCTTTTGGTGGAATTTGGATTATTTTATTCTCAAGGTACACTTGTATACTGCAAGAGTGAAGTGTGGTGTGCTAACATGTATACAGTCTTGTGCTACTTTTGCTGTTTGCTAGACTATATCCAGTCACTTTTAACACAGAAACATTTATATGGTTATTACATGTGAATGGATATAATCTAGAACACAGCAAAAATATAAAATTAAATATAATATTAGTATTATTATGCTAATAAATGTAGTACTTACTAAGTACAAAAATTAGTATTTAGTAAAAATGCGTGGTACTGGGCAAACTGATTTCCTGTAGCCACAGGGGCACCTAATGAAACAAAAAGCTTAGATAACTGATGTTTTTAGGGTGTTATAGGGCTTTAACATATTTAGGCTGCAATCCTATACATAATTACTGGGAATGACTTCAGTTAACTTCAGTTATGTATGGGATTACAGTTAACCATAGTAGGTCCTAGGCAGAAAGAACAGCAGCATTTTTTTATAGGGAAAAATGGTGTTGTGAATGTTATCAAGTAAATTTCTGCTCAGTAAATAACATTCCCTTCACAAATTCCCAGTGAACAAGCCATATGACAAAGTGCTATTTTAGTAAAAGTTATGCTCTGTTGATAAATTCAAAGGTTGATAGGTAAATCCAGCAACTGCTCTCTTAATATCAGTAGGGTTAATTCCATATTTATACACATGAACATGCACACAAAACCCAAATTGTCCATTTTTAATAATTTGCTGGAACATGGGTATGACTTTAGTAATACTGGAGGGAATAGGCTACTCTGACATTCATGAAGTTTCAAGAAGTAATTGAACTACAGTGAGCAACACTCTTAATATATCCAGTCACCAAGCTTTCCATTTCCAGCCCCACATTTCACAACAGTGCTGACAGGCAAAAAATGGAGCTTTTACCCTGCTAGTTCTGACCTTCAAGTAGAGCAAACATAGAGAATGAAAGTCAAGAGAGATGTTCTACTCACTTTGTCCTTCAAATTTCCTGATGATTGTATCCAAATAGGTGTTCTGAGGGGCCACATGCCCCCTCCTGACAGGCATTTTTAAATTTTTGTTCACATCCAACGGGCAAGAGAAGTTCCGCTCTGCTCAGTAAGATGTTCTGGTTTCTGGTTTGAGTGGAAGGGAGGAAGAAGCTTGAGCTGTGCTCTGAGAAACCAAGGGGCAGTTAGTTAACAGGCCCTTGCCTCTTGTACTCTCGTGCTTGGTAGCTGTGAAGAGAGCAGAGACTCCCCCCTCGTACCCATATCCCTCCCCTAGTTTTCTTTAGTCCCTATCCAATACAATTTCACCAGGGCAGGAGGGGGGGAGTTGACAGAAACACCAGAGGAAAAGGAGTGGGAGTTTCCTTTTTTTTTTTTTTTAATGATGATGCTTAGTCATCACTGTCCCATTCCATATGTGGCTCTCTCAAGGACTTGTCAGCAGCAACAGCTGTTAATCTGACAATAGCCAGCAGCCACCTCCCTTCTCTCTTCTTGGGATCCTAAATAGACGTGGAACCGAAAAAACTCACAGGGAAGAGCTGTCTCTCTGATCTATAATTCAGCGCGGAAGAAGCTGAAGAAAAGATTGGGGCTTGGAAGGAGGGGTGCACGCCTTTGGGAGTGGTCTCCTTGTCGCTCCCCCTTTCTGTTTCTTTAATGCTCGGACGGTAAGAATACGTTTGGAGAGTGATGAAAGCAGGAGCTGTTCTCGGGCTGTGGTGCTGAAGAGCCTGTCCTGGAGAGAATACCACCTGGGTTGCTGGCTGCTAATCCGGGGGCGGAAGGAGAAAAAGCATGAGTGGGAGGAGGGGGCAGTGAAAAGAGAGGGAAAGCAAGAGAGCAAATTTGCAAGGTTTTGCAGAGATTGGTTTGCTCCAGACTACACTTACCACCCTGCTTCTTGGCATTGTGCAATATAGCCACTTGTTTGGGACCAGGAAAAAAGATGGAATAAACAAAGGATTCCAGCCACCAACCACTCCAGAGATAGAGAGCTAATCTGCACTCTTTCACAGTTACCTCACCACCTCATAGACTAGATGAACAAATTAAGTGGAAGACAACTATTGTAATAATGCTGCCATAGGATTTAGGGCTTATACTAATATTTTGCTTGACATATTTTTTGGAAAAACACTGTAACAGGAACCAAGTTTTCATGCAGTTGATCATAAGGATCATAAAACAGCTTTTTAAAAAGGATATCATTAAAATGTTTCCTATCAATCCTGATTATAATAATTGCAGATCATGACTGACACCCTTTCCTTTAAAACTGAACGGTGGTAATAGGCTTAACAGTGGCAGAGATTTTTCAGCTATAAAAAGTATATTACACTGCAAATTAAAAGAAAAATAATTTATATCTTCAGGGGTATGCAGCTTGGTGTCCTCCAGAAGTTTTGGACTACAACCTCACAATCCCTTGTTGTTCACATGCTGGCTGAGACTGATGGGTCCAAAACTTTTGGAGGGCACCAACTTGTCTATTCTACCTCAAGCCCAAATTGCTACAGTTACTTATGGGCCATAATCTTCAGGCAAATCTAAATTACTTCAGCACATTGTAGATCTACTCTTAAAAAAGATTTGGAAGCATCAGCTAAGGCAAAATATCAGGTTATTGGCTGGAGCTATGCAGTGTAACAGTAGTCCAATAAAGATACCTGTCATCTTGCTGCCTGTTTGACTCTACCCTTGAGTTTTAGAAGTAACATCTTTTGTGCCTCTAAAAAGTTGAGACAACCTCATGGACCATCTTCTTTCCACATATGAGAAAAAAAACACATAGCATTGAGTGGGCTATCAAGTTATTTTCCTGGGTTGTGGGTTGCCTGGGGCAGTCTTGTTAAATGCTTGGAGGCATACTTCAGAATCTGTTGTAGATCCCCATTTGTCAAATATTGAAATATTGAACTTTCCATTGCATCAGATCTGGGACTGACAGAGCTTACTAACATCTTTCCATGTAACTCATCCCTCTGAATACAGGCATCTCTCTGACCTCCTGCAATGGCCTTATACCAGGTCACTGCAGAAACTTATTTCTTGGGCTTTTCTTTCAAAGTGACCTTTAAGAAGGAGAAAGTTTAGCTGCAGTTCTTTTCCTCCCAGCCTCACCAAAGTCTAGAAGAATGGCCATTTTATGTCTATGCTTATTTTGTTCTCTGTGGTTTTTCAGACATTAAATTGGCCTTCTCTTCTCTTCTCTTCTCTTCTCTTCTCTTCTCTTCTCTTCTCTTCTCTTCTCTTCTCTTCTCTTCTCTTCTCTTCTCTTCTCGTCAATTTTTGACTCCTGGTGACTGCTTGGACTAGTCCCTGCAATTTTCTTGGCAAGGTTTTTTGGAAGTGGTTTGCCATTGCCTTCTTCCTAGAGCTAAGAGAGAGTGACTGCCCAAGGTCACCCAGCTGGCTTTGTGCCTAAGGCAGGACTAGAACTCACAGTCTCCCAGTTTCTAGCCTGATGCCTTAACCACTACACCAAACTAGCTCTCAGTTAGTCTACTGCTATCTTTGTAATACAGTTAATTAAGGATTCTTCCAACTAATATTTCAGGGCATTTCACAAATACACAAAAAAGGGAAGGGGAGGAAATTCTTCAGATAAACTGCTTTATAGTTAGCTTCATAATGATGTTGCCCTAAGACATTTGGATAATATCAAACTTAGCTGTTCAACAGTTAGATCCTATCCTACACCAAAGAAAGAGGATTTATGCCATTTGAAGCTGGGATTATATTTTGGATCAAGCAGATTATCTGAAAACTATTTTCTATTACAAAAGATGGCTGAACAACAATTCATTGCTGCTTCTTTATCACAGCAGCCTCAATAGCTGTTCTAGATGCAGACTCTGATTGTCTTCACAAACACAAAAAAAATCCTAAAATGTTTAACACAGAATATTATTTCCTTTCTTGATAGTAGAAGGGGCATCTTATACTGTAACTATCTGTGATTAGGTGATACCTTATTGGAATCAGCTAAAATGGTTTGCAATTTTTCAGGTTTTCCTATATTCTTAATCAAGCATGATGTTGCAAAAAACAGTGGGGTGGGGGTAGCCAATCCCCTCCTCAATTAAATCACATGTTTCAGCCAAGACATCTTTGGTTCAAAGTCAGTCTGGATAGAATTTTAGTCTGGATGTATTTATTAGTGAAGAGTATCATAAATGTCAATTTATATTTAGCACTCAAGGGGAAAAGACCATAGCTGCTAGTTCAGGATGTGAAAATATTAAACCTACCAGTTTGCACTCTTGACTTTTCCTAGAGTTGAAGCTCATATTTATGTTCGCTTACTAGTACAAATTAGGAGAACTAAATCAGAAAAAAGATGCCAGTGACAAAAGAGTCATAGATAGCTGAGCTCTCAGTATGACAGCTTTGTCCCAAATTAATAAATTTACTAATCCTGTCTCTTTAAATAATGAAAGAACTGAAGAAAGGGTGAACCATCAGTACTGCGTGAGATGATAAATGACTTAGTAAATTAGAAATCTTGGGACAAGCTAGATTAACTAGCTAGTATTGTAGAATTATAATAATGTCCTACCCTTCACATTAGCTCACTCTATCAATTTTTTGTTTTAAGTTCAGAAGTCACCCTGTGTTTTAATGGACTGTCTTTTCTACGCAGGAGAATATTTAATTTGATCCCAGAAAGTAATCTTCACTCAGAAACAGCCTGGCCATTTCAGAAAATAATAGGATTCTTGTGTTTCATCAAGTCCTAAACATTAAACTGCTTTTCTGTGTAGAACAACTATTTTTCTTCTGTTACTTGGTGATAAGATAGAAATATCTTATTAACTAAGAACTGGAAGTTCATACTATACAGAAAAATGTTCCAAATCTTTTTCTGAATGAGAAGTTTTGGGAGGACAACATCTATTGGGAGACAAACTCTGCTAAGTATGGTCCTGCCAGGAAATTCATGTCTTGCTGACAACTTTCTCCTTCAGAGATTAAAGGAAGGCACAAGGGAGCCCCTGTCTATAATTTGGTATTAATCAAAAGGGGAAGACATAGTTTATGAAGTGGAACTGAACACATACGGTGATCATGTAATGCTGGAGTTCTTGATGTTAAGGGAAACTAAAACTGATTTTATCCAAATATGTATATTTTGTTTCAGAAAAGCAGACCATAATAAATTCAGGACAATTATAAGGATTATATGGCAGGAAAAGCAAATGAGAAAAAATTCTCAAGGATGGATAGAAATTCCTAAAAGAGGAGATGCTAAAGGGCCAATCTGCAAACAAACAATTTTAAGAAGAAAATATTTTGTGCAAGCAGCTACAGAAGAAGCTTAATGAAGATCAAAACAAAAGGGGGGTAAAAAAATGGACACCATACAGGACAAATACAGAGAGAACATCTCCCCATTTGCACCTAACATGCCTTGGCAGGATCTTTTTTTCTGTTCTCCATCTCCATGATATTGCCTTCATCTCATCCCCAGCCCATGGCTGAGACCTTAAGGAGTGGTCCTTAGCTGTACTGGTGTACAAGCAGCATTTTCCCCCTTTATTCCAAGGTTAACAAGGGCAGCCAACAAGTCTGTACACAGGTGAGACTTTGTCTGCCTGGAGGGAAGTCAGAAAATTAGCAGTGTCTGGGAACAGAGGTCATAGAGGCAGGGGAAGGATTGGCCATGGGGACAAGAAATGTCATTCCAATGTAGTTTGCTGCCCACTCAAAAATGGATGGGTAACATTTTAGCAGTGGGGAAAGGCCAAGAGATAGCTTGGAATTATGAAGAAGTGTCAGAAAACTTAATGTAAAAAACTAAAGTAAAGAGAGGGCAAACTGCTAGCCGTTTTACTGCTCATTGAAGACAGCACAGCACTTGTGAAAAAGGTTCAGTATTCTCCAACATGAGGATATTTTTTCCCCCATGATGCAGTTACGAAGAGCAAAAGGTAAAGAAAGAATTTAAGTAATGTAAGGCTGAGATTGAGAGAAACTGAGTTAGGAAATACTTATTTACTTTGAGTGTAAATCTCCAGGACCAGACAAATTGTATCCTGAGTTACTGAAGGAACTTGCTTATAGTCTAAGTGAACCTTTATAAAACTGTTTTGGAAAATCCTGGAGCTGAATGAAGTGCCAGATGTCTGGAGGACAGCAAAGTTTCTGTCTTCAAAAAGAGGAGAAAGCTTGATAAAATAAGCAGTTTAAGAGTGATAACTGAAAAGATTCTAGAGCAGATCATAAAGAGATTGATCTGTAAGAATCTTGAAGACACTCAAGTTAGCATGGATTTATCGAGGACAAGTTTTTCCTCATCTCAATTTTTGATTGCATAATTTCCTTAGTAGGTTATGGGAATACTGTAGACATAATACATCTTGAATACAGCAAAGCATTTAAAGAAGTATCTCGTGACAAATTTATGTTCCAGGATCATTCTGTTTTAAAAATTACAGAGAAAAAGAGAAACAGAAGTCATGGGCAGACAGGGATATTAGTTCTTTGGATCAACTTATTGTTAAATAAGTTTTTAAATAATTTGAGTCACTGCAAGAGGAATCTGGATTGTCCAAAAGTATGCAATGACAGTATATTTAATTAGCGCTGGTTTCCCAATGTGGTCCAGATGGATTAGCAACCTCTAAAACATTTGAACAATTGTCAGTATTGGCATTGGTTTTGGATGATTTTAAGTCTATCGTATTGTTCTAAAAACAATTAAAGAATATTATTAAGATAAATAGTTATATCCAAGAACATTAGAAGAAAGAGTTGGAAAAACCCATATTAACAAAACAAGTTTTCCTATGCTCTCAAACAGAGATTAATTTAACAACATAAATTATTTTATGTTTATTTAATATTTCAGAGACTGTATGTACAAATAGTCCCCAGTTTCAGAATGAGTTCCGCTCCCAAGGTCTGTCCTTAAGTCAAATTTGTATGTAAGCTGGAACAGTATTATCGTATAATATTGTATAAGATATGCTGGTCTATGACCGAAATAAAATTGATCAATTGATTGATAATATTGTATAAGTAGTATTGTGTAATTAACTCTAACCATTGTGTATTTAACTCAAATCATTGTGTATTTAACTTGAATTTTGCTACAATAGGCTCCATTCTTAACTATGGGCCATCTGTAACCCTGGGGTTCTTAATCCAGGGACTACCTGTACAGTATTTATTTATTGCATTTACTGGTTGAGAAACAAACCAAAAACAAAGAGAAAAATAAATAATATACAAAATTAGAAAGAGAGTAGAAAGAAAAGAAAACTAAAAGAAAAAAAGAAATTAAAACATACAAGCATTTAAATATACATATACATATACAAAAGATCTATATAAGCATTTCAATGAAAAGTACTTATATTTCATTATAATAATCCATAGACAATTTACAGCAATAACTGATTCATTCATAAGTTGCTGATAATGTCAATTCTGCAGATCATTGAATAGTTGGGACCGTATATTTGCCTTTCCAGTGCTAAAGTCTTTTAGCTATAATTAGGGCATTGAGAATCCACTTTCTTCGTAAATTTCCATATTATAGGAACATAGTTCAAAACAATATATGTATCTGAAAATATTAAATCTTGTCTCAAAGTTGAGTAAATACATGTAAAACGTCCTTCCAAAGTGGAACAATTATAGGACACTGTGCAAACATATGTTTAAATGAAACATTAATTTCATTTTAACAACATAACTACAATATTTACAGTACTCAGACCTTTTCTATATAAATGCAATGGAGTCCAGTAAGTCTAGAATATTATTTTTTCTTGAATAAGATGTAATCTATAATCATCTGAAAACTTTGATATTGTTAACAATGCTTCCCACTATCTAGGCAATATTTGACTTTCTATTTATTCCATTCAAATTTGCGTATCAAATGATTCAGCACCAACAAAATATTACAAAAATGGTTCACTTTCAACCTCATTATGCTGAAAGTGAAAATGGGTGATGAGACACTTATCTATATTATCGTGTATTTATTTATTAGATTTCTACCCCGCCACAATTTAATCAGATCTCAGCAGCTTACAAATGAAACAATACACTGAAAACAAGAGCTACTAAGTATAACCAAAAACAAACAAATATATGAACCCAAACAACATTGTGTTGCATCCCAAATGACCTCTGGAAGAGCTCTGTCTTCCACTTTTTCCAGAAGGTAGTCACCAAAAAATGCCTCCAAGCATTGGCTCCTTGACTTCCCAGAAATGGGGAACAATCAGTTGCCTATTCAGGCCAATTCCAGTGAGAAGATATGGCCCTGCAGATAACCTAGAGCAATGTTGGGGAATTCTGGGAGTTGAAGTCCACTCATCTTAAAGTGGCCAAGTTTGGACAACACTGACCTAGAGCAAAGCCATAAAGGGTTTTATAGCTTAACCCCAGCACTCTAAACTGCACCTAGAAGCTAATAGGCAGCCAATGCAGGGCCACAATACAGCTATCACTGCCAGCAAGCATTTGGGCTGCTATGTTTTGTAACAGCTGAGGATTCCAGATAGTTTTTAAAGCCAGCCTCATAGAGAATATATTGTATTAATCTAAATAGATGGTGATGGTGGCATGACTGATTGTAGTAAGCTCCTTTCATCCCAGATAAGATCACAACTGATGTACTAGATGAAGCTGGGCAAAAGCAAGTTCCACAGCTGCAAGTCCAGGAGGACCCCCAAGTTGCTAGAGCACTTGGTAGTTGGTCCCAAACCACTGTCTCAACAACCTGCAACAAAAAGGGAAGGTTGGAGACTGGGTGGTAATTATCTAACATTTCTGGATCCAGAGAGGGCCCATTGAACAGGGAACACACCATGGCTTCTTTCAAGGCTAATGGCATTGTCCCTTCCTGTACAGAAGCATTAGCAGCCACTCAGATCCAGGGAATTACCCCCTTCTGACTGCTCAAAGGAGCCAGGAGGGCAAGGATCTAGCACAAAGGTAGTCAATCTAGGGGGTGCTTTATCCACTTCTTCAAAGGTAACAAGGGCAAAGAGAATCCCAAATAACACACCCAGACAATGCCCCAGTCACTCCACAAGACTGTGCTCAAGAGAGTCCAGGCTGGATCTTTATTTAGGGTTACCAGCTGCCAGGCAAACAGAGGACATGTCCTCCTTTATGTCCTCATGTCCTCCATCCAGCAGGTACAGCATTAAAATCAAATATTGTCTGGCTTTTGGAATGTCTTCTTGTTGGTTTTTTTGGATGGTTTTTGCAACAGTAGTCATTGAAACTTTCATGTACAGTGACCTTGTAAATAGTCTGCTTTTTTCTTTCCCTCATCCATCAACAGACTCGACAGCCTAGATTTAAGTTATTTAATTTATTTCCTGATTCCAGTAATTGGCTTCAATCCAGGCCCTTTAAATCAATGATCACTGTAGTCTGTAGGTCACATGACTCATCAAAAGTTTCCATGGTGAAATTTGAAAAGTATGTCATTATCAATTCTATATTATCACTTGCATATGCTCTTGAAAATAGAAATTTGTTGGAAAAATATTGCGATTGAAAAACCAATCTTTCTGATGCTGGAAAAAATAATTTCATATACACGTAGGCCTCAGGGTTTTGTTTGTTTGTTTGTTTGTTTGTTTTTGCAGTTTTTTGCTGTAGTTTTTGTTCTGGATGTCAAGAAAGTTAAACCGTTTGTGTGGCCTCCTTCTCCCCCCATTTATCCTCCTTTCTGACTGTCCCTGTCTTCCTGTGATGGTATGTGGGAAAGACCTTGGGAGAATGGGCCAAGAAGCGCGGCTAAGGGAATAAAAGACAGCATAGCCCGCAGCTGGATAGTGGGCTGGGCAAGAAGCTCAGAAGAGATCCTCCCTAGTTTCTTTCAGACTTTCAGACTTGCAAGATTGATGTTGGCCTTGCGGGGTAAACCAGATAGGAATCACAACCTATGAGCTAATTTTATTTTATTGTAAAGCTACATTGACAGAATCTTGCAAGTCTGAAAGTACAATCCTCCCCCACATCTCCTTTACAGCCTGAGGAAGTAGGGAGGGTCTCTTCTGAGCCTCTTGCCCTGCCCACTATCCAGCTGTGGGCTATGCTGTCTTTTATTCCCTTAGCAGCATTTCTTGGCCCATTCTCCCAAGGTCTTTCCCATATACCATCACATCTCCTTCAGATGTGGGAAAGACCCTGAGAACCCTATCTTTACTGGTAAAGGGCTATGTTAATTTGTCACAGTGGACAGCTAGTAACTTCCTGGTCTTGCTGTTACTCAAACGGAAACTGGTCACAGAAGTAAGTCTGCTGGACAACACCTGACAAAACACAGTGAGGGAGGGGAAGTAAGAATGCTTCCCCTCTCTTATTGTTAAGGAGTAGGCCTGAACCTGGGCATGTACCAATGCTTGGCCAGATTCCCCTTTAGTCATCCTCCTCCTGGTCTCTAGGCTTTGCTTCTGCCGCTTTGGTTCCAGGAGGTCCTCAGAAAACCAAGGAACCATCCAGAATCAGTTGACAGAGAGATGCTCAGGATGATTTTTATCTAGCGGTTAAGAAAAAGGAGTGGAGTGACATGGATAAACTGTGTGTATAAACAAACAAAAGCTTGCTCTAGTTTGAGTTAATATCTATACCTCAGTTAATTATTAGAAAATCAGTATGATTTAAGGATGTGAATACATTTTTAATGATACACCAAGGATTTGTACTATATTGTTATACTGTATGAAGAACTATGGATTTATTAAGCATGAGGTGCAGCAAAACAAAAACAAAAACCTCTTCAGTTTCTATCATAAACTGGCTTGTTATCAATATAATGGAAAGACCAATCAATGTTATTCCATGTGGTTAAGATTTTAAAACGTATGTAAACATTTGGCTGGGTGATTTTTTCCTGCATGTAGCAAATATGTCTGCTATTTTCTTGTGCGGTTGTTTATTGAACGATTACTTACATTTATATGCAACTCTACTTCCAGAGGCTCTGGAAAAAATGTATATAAGCGGGTTTTTATTTCTTTCCCCTGTAAATAAGGAGAAACAGAAGGGGAAGAGAAGGCAAAACAGCCTCCTATCCTAGATACTTTAATTTGGATTCCTGCATGCATGCTGCACAGGTTAAATTCATGAGTCCCTTCCACTTCTGTGCTGATTGTATGAGAATTCTACCCTCCTCCAAAGTATATTCAAATACCTGTGGTGCATGAGTGGCTAGTTAGAAGGAAATAGGCCGAATAAATTGCCCAGTTTTACTCAAGATTTAAATGTTGCTGAATACATTCTGTAGCCCAAAATCTTATTTCATTTTTCTCCCACCAGACACCTTCTAGAGATGTATTGGACTCCATTTTAGCTGGGAATAGAGGATATGCAGTCAACAAATAAAGCAGGATTTTTATATGAGGATTGAATGAAAGGTAATGTCTCGGCCCCGATTACTTTTTAGTTTACATAGGGATATTTTAAGAAATTAAACAGGAAAATAATCCTTGAAATGAGCTCTTTTGTAACCTGTATTTACTTCTCCACAGAATCACTACCATTTGCTACACACTTATGCCATCTGAAAGAACTCCACATTTTATCTCTTCAGCCAGGTCCCGGCTGTCCTTTTCACTCTTCATTGTCAAACAGATGCCAGCCACAAAGATATTCCCTCATTTCTGGGGAAAGGTGGAAGTTGCATGGTGCCAAGGCTGGAGTATGTCACAGACGGAGTAAGATGGTGAGATCCAGTTTTGGTGGCTTACAAGGTGTGAGGCCTCACGTTGTCACATTGCAGCAGAATTTCCTTGTGCTTCTGAACTCTGCTTAATTGTAGTTTCAAAGTTTTGAGTTTTGCGGTGTGGAGCTCCGAGTTAATAATAGTGCCAGTTTCAAGAAAATCTATGTGAACGACACCATCTGCACCCCAAAAGAGTGTAACCATGAGTTAAAGCCTAGGTTTTGATTTGGTGAAACTTTGTGATGAAATTCCATGGACTGAAGCTTTGTTTCTGGATCATAATGATGACTCCTTTGGCAGTCAAAAATTCAATCACAGTGCATAGCTTAGAGCACGCTAACAAGTACTTATTGCATGCTTCCATTTCATAATAATAGCAACACCAACTTCCCATTGGCTAAAATGAAAGAACAGATGCTAAAGAACACTTCAGAGCTTCTAGTGCATCAGTACTGCCATCTGTTGGTGATTTACGACATTGGAGGCATTACTTTTCCTTTGACCTTTGTATATATCAGTAGCTATGGTTTCAATTCATAAGCATGTGAATCTGCAAAATCAAAGTTCATGAAGAGAATGAAAGCTGACTGAGAAATATTGCTGATCCCATTGTTCTTCTTCTGTTCCTGATTGAAGACCAGAATCTATCCTCTTTGTCGGTATGTGTATATGCATATACACCCCTTTCTATGCTCTCAATTCAATTACAATAACTCATATGCAAATACAACACTGTATGGGAGTGTCATGGGAGTTCTTTAAGATCCATTTAGGAACTTTCACAAGCACTCTGCTTCATTTGCATGCCTTTATATTTGAATCTGAGTTAATACAAAGGTAAAGATAAACCCATGCTGTTTATTAGCAACCATATGGAAGTGGCTTGCCTTTACCTTCTTCTGGGTATGTTTTTTCATTCTAGTTTATAGCCCAGGTATTTCCTGCTGGCCTCCTAAGCAACCTGTAACTAGATTCAACCTAGCTTTTCAAGTTTAGTCAGTTGAGCTGGGTGAGCAAGAATTAAAGGCACAGACAAACCCACAGAGAGAGGAAAAGTAAGGGGAAAAAATTATTTCATATTCTCTTCACAGTGTCTGGGCTTCTACCTTTCTATATTCACAATATTCATTTTTAATTATCCTATCAATATGCTATAATTTCCTGAAAAAGAAACCTGACCCTCAATTTCTAAAGATGATGAGGAAGCAATCATTAAATCTTCTGTACAGAATATGATGCTGTTTTCTCTGGATTTTAGAAAAAAGGCCCTGCTCATGGATGTATCTTGCATAATTTATGGCTCCAATAACAAGGAATGTCTTGTTTAACTATAGTTCTATCATCAAAATTTCTTAGTGTTATCTTATCTAGCCTCCCATACCAGCTTAAATGTTCTGCCATAGTACCCAATGTTTCAGTTGGAAGAATGGTGTTCATTTTTTTTCACCAACTATATTAACATTATCTAGGATTTTGTGCTGTAGCTGCAAATGGGAACATGCTCGACTTGGCAACTACAGGATTAAACCACAGGATTGCCTTGCTCTCTTGAAAAATCACTGTGGCAAAGTGAGGTGTGTTGGAGGTTTTGTTTCATTGATCAGTATTTGAACACTGAGGCATAATTATGATATATCACCCAACTAACAGTATCCAACTAGCCCATCCAACTAGCAGCATCTTCAAGACACAATAGTCCTGAGACTTCCAGGGGTGGCATGTCAAACTGAAGACATCTCTGCAAAAGCCGACAACCGTGGCAAAGACCAAAGAACTGGTAAGTAGACTGGTTCTTTGGAACCTCTCTAGACAAGGAGAGGATGGGAGATTGCCCAATATGCTCCAGACAGCTGCTCCTCACAAGGAGACCACAGGACAGCGGTCTTCTATTGGTTTGAGCGCCAGGAGATGAAAGGATTAGCCATCTTATTCGCAGCTGCGGTGAAGCCTTTTAAGGATGCTAAGTTTGCAAGCCTCATTTTCTAATCACCTTTGAAAACTGCCCATTGATGATCTTAAAGCTATTAGAGACTTTTGGAAAGACAAGTTTGAAAAGTCTCCAGGTGAGTTTAGCTTCAGCTCTGAACAAAAGAAAACCTAATTATAAGTTTAAGAACTTAAAGAATTTGAAATAAACAGAGAAAAGCTAAGTTAAGATTTTGATCTAAGAAAGTTATAAATGGATTAAGGGTCCAGTTAAATTTAGAATATTGATTTTGGAATTAACTATAAAAAATAGCTTCCCATGGGAACCAGATTTATTCTGACTATATTAGGATATTGTAAGTCATAAGAAACATAAGCAACTTTATGATTTTAGGACACCAGAGGGGACTAAAGATTCTGAGTAGAAGGAAAAAAATGTAAGCCTGCTTTTGGTGTCAGTTAGAGCTGTGACGTACAAAATGACACAAAACGTTATAAAATTGGAAATATTAAAGGAGATTTTTGAAGAATGGAGCCAGAAATTGGTATTACAGATGTGGAGCAAATTTTATCTGATAAGACAGAGAAAGTACAGAATGTGGGACTACAAATGACTGGCCAAGAGAAAGATGTGGAAAAGGACGCTTTACTGGATATACAAAAGAAACTGGCTGAACTTTTAAAAATTAAAAGGGAAACACAAACAATCAATCAAGAGTATGACCTGAAAAATATTTTCTTATTAGATCTACAAAAGAGTTTTGTTAAAGTCTTGAAGAAATCTGTGTGATGGGATAAAGAAGAACTGAAGAGAAATCAAATCCTATGACAATATTTGAATGAAGTAAAGATTAAGACTGTTAGAAGTAAAATGAAGGAATATAAAGTTGGCTTATTTGATCAAGGTTAAAATAAGACTTTTTTTCCCCAATGTTCTGGCAATCCTTTACAAACTTTTTGCTGACACCAGGGTTGAAAAGTTGATGTTTTATGGATTTGCTTATAGATAAGGGGTGGGATGTAGAATGAAAAGATATCTATTTGTTACCTTATGGGGGTGAAGAGTTACTAAATGTGTCTATACTTGTTCAAATGAAGGTTGGAAGTAACTTCTTTATATATTTTTCTTTTTATTATATTCTTCCTTTTCTCTTTTCTTCTTTTTCTTTTTTCTTTCACTTTTTATTCTTTCTTTCTATTTTCTTTCTTTAAGTTTAGTTTGTATTAGTTTTTACTATTGTAATAAAAATCCTTAATAAAAAATTATATACAAAAAAAGACACAACAGTCCTGGTTCCTTTAACTAACTTGGGAAAAAGCAGACAGGAGAAAGGGAGGGGGATATCTCAAGTTCATGTAAGGAATTTCAACCAGGGAGTTATGATGACAGCTCTTTATCAGTGAGTATGGATAAGTCACCTGAATGAGAGTGAAGGCATTCGAAAAAGAGTGAATGTGTATGCATGTGTGTGCCCATGTATCCCACCTTTTTCTTTGATGAAATTATTGGCCAACTTCAGATAGGATTGTGCCTCAAGTTCATTCTACAAGAGCACTTTTGTTCTGTCTGGCTAGTGGTATAGCCTTGAAGTAAATATGGTGATCACAGATGTTACCTTGGGAGACATAACCCTCCCCCACTACTTATGCTAGAACAGCCATATGGTGGCAATGCTGCTGCCCTGCCCCCAAGAGTACTCTTAATCAACAGACTCCAGAAAAATGATTTGTGTAATCCTCCTGATGATCAAGCCCAGGCTGTTAGGATTAAGAACAGGTTCACTTTTTTACAATGGTGATCAAAAGTGGCTTGTAGAAGCATCCTGTTCCCATCAGCATCCTGTAGAAGTAGTAACAGCTGTGCTTTCCATCACACATGCAGGAAAAAACACTGAAATAGCAGGAGCAAACCTGGCATTTCAAAATTAGTATTAATGCCCCATTGGATTACTGAAATCAAGCACATGCTCTTGAAATCTTAATTAATAATCTAGTCCCTTATAACGTGTGTGTTTCTGACACTAAAGGCAAAGCGTCAGACACGTTGTTCATGAACCGTTGTTGAGATTTCATGATCTTACTAAAGGTTGTCTGTATTCTCTCCTTTGCAGTCCTACAGAGGGTTCGCTGCCATCGCTGTTGAGCTACACTCTGCTCCATTCTATGCCTAGGCTGTTTAATGTCTGCACGACATCAGTCAGAGGTCTGGGACTGGAATTATTGTTGGAAATATGGTTTCAGTTGAACTGACTCTTCAGCACCTCACACTGGATTGACCACAAGAGGCAGTGCGGTATAGATGAAGAGTTAGAATTTCCTCCGTGTTCCTTCTTTATCTCTCAGTCTGCTTGCTCCTTGCTTGTGTGACTGTTAATCTCAGTTGTTTCCTTCCTGCCTTTGACTTCCTCGCATACTTGCTCTGCAGGAACACACTCAAATGTCTTTCTTCCACAGTTATCAGCATGCTGGTGACATGCAGCTTTGTATCTTCCTATTGAGCCAGCTAAACTGTACAGAGTTTTGCATATTGTAAAAGACCAGATGAAAGACAAACTCACTGAGGCTGAATCCCCCAATATGAAGAGGTTCTTTGGGTTAGTTTCTAGGACCAGGAATTGGATAAACAACCTTCCCTTAATGGGCTGCATTCCCCATCCCCAAAGGAGCAAGTATGTAGCTTAACTGGGCCTTTGGCTAGTGTTTTTTCTTTACAGTGATAGCCTCCTCAATAATTTATGCTAAAGTAACCTTTCATCTTGATTACAGCCGTGCACGTTATGCAGAGTGACACGGTATGCCTCAAATGCAGAATTCTGCACTTAGATCGCTATAAGGACTCTCATATATAACAATGATTTTCAAAGAACTACCCGCATTGCCAATAAGCATTTTGTCTGAGTTCAAGGTGCTGCTGATGTGTAAATTCCTAATTCACCCTGCTCTTCATTGTACCCCACTACTGAGAGTTGTAGATTTTGGAAAGAAATGGGAGAGGCTCCTTTATTTTGGCTGACAGACTATAGATGCTCTCCTCCTGGACATTCAGCTTTATTTTAGTGATAGGTTCAGACCCAGCCATTTATACCAGCTTTTGGAACTTACTGAATGCAGCTTGTTTTATTTTGTTTATTAATGTTCTAGTGATGATCATTATAGTTATAGTGACTATTATGCTAGATTACCCACTTTTACTAGTTTATGGCTGTTGGTGGCATTGGTGTGGTCTAGAGCTATAGGATGGCTATGAAATATTTTAATAAAATAGCATTTATAGCTGGAGTAGTGATTTCCTTTCCTCAGACAAAGACCTGGCTTGTAATCCAGTCATGATCCATTCTTGGCTTGTTCTTTCACAAAAAATGAAGGAGCCAGTGAATATGTAGAGACTGTGATACATTTTAATTGTCATTCATGCACCAAAACAGTCTTTTAAAAACTTCCTGGCAGGATCACATACAACACCTGTTCAACCTCTGGAGAAACCTAGCACAACTCTTGCTGCCTAATATATTATCTGCCTGAGTTACAGCAAACCTGATGGAATTCATCAGCTCCTCAAATGAATATATGAAGAAAGGCATTGGGTCAACAGTGGTTCCAATAATCCAGTTATTCCCACTACCACAACTAGATCACACTGCTTCAGTTTTTTCTTCTTTTCCCTTTGTTCAAAAATCCAGATATTTATAATAAATATTTCTTTTTGCTTTGGCTCTTGCATAATCAAAAGGTTTGTTGAATTAATTAGAAGAGTCCAGTGCTTTTGTTGGCACAACTGCCCTGCTTGTACAAGGCTGCCACTCATGGGAGTTGGATAAGTGAACACAAATGCATAGCTATCCACATTCCCATTATTCCTTGTAAATTAGGACACACACACACACACTCGCCAGCCATATATCTGCATATTAGCCATAGAACGTCTGTATCCACACGTGCATACAACTCACAAACTCACATTCTCTCTAGGGACGCTCAAACGTATCTTACATAGACATACACA
Organism: Python bivittatus; assembly: GCF_059951505.1. Taxonomy (NCBI): domain Eukaryota; kingdom Metazoa; phylum Chordata; class Lepidosauria; order Squamata; family Pythonidae; genus Python; species Python bivittatus. Next base: position 6,000,062 of record NW_028277028.1, read on the forward strand.
AAACCAATATTAGTTTCTATTCTAAATGCAGATACATCTGGTCTCACACAGCCACACATATATACATACGGAGTTTCATCAGCTCTTTTCCACACTCACATGGAGGCACAGCAGAAGACAGGTTAAACACATCCAATTCATTTCAGTTCCATTTCTGAGTTAGATCTGAGGCCTTTCCTCCTTGTTATGAAGTACTTGACACCCAAGACTATTGTGGTAATAAGAAGGATAAGCCCAATTGCAAGCAAGATCCACTGTCCTGCTTCTATTTGACTGCGGTTCAGCGACATCCCAAGGAAACTGACATCTGATTCACCTGAGTAAGATACAAGAAAAACATAGAAAGAATGGATTGAAGTGAACTCAGCTTGGAAAGCAAAGCATCAAACTACATTAAAAAAAAAAGAAAAAGCTAAGCCAGAGCAGAAGCATGGCATATTGGGGAGAAAGAAAAGGAGGGCATTAACTTTGTCCCCGCCATAGTCCTAATATTCAGATATCCACAATTAGCAAAAGGCTTAGAAGGACTGTGTGCATACTTCCCCCTCCTGTCCTCATTTCCTTGTTTCTGGAAAACACCAATGTTGAAGCCTTTAAGTACCTGTATATGGCTTCCAGGTGTATTCAGGCCAGCCCAGAGTTTCATTATTTTGCAAGTTCTTTTCAATAAGCCAGTTTGTCAGTGGTTCAAAATAGGTCAGCAAAGCTTCAGCGGACATGTTGGATTGTCCTGTGATAAGTTGCATGACTTCAGGCCACGGCCTGCTGAAGCCCAGCTTCAAGGCATTCCTGCAAAAAGAAATTGTTATTCAAGATGAACATGGGTGCCTCCTCCCTCTCCCAGGGAACGCAACGTTGCTTTGCTGAATGAAGCTAAAGATCCATCTTGTTCGAATTCTATACTTTATAGAAGCCAGCCAGATCCCCAGTGGAAATCTAACAAGCCCTTTGCACACCATCCTTATTTTATAAATCTATATCATAGATATACACTTAGTAGAATTTGTGATATTTTTCTCCTTCTTAGCTTCTCAAAATTCCTGTTTCTTAATGGAAGCTCCTTCGCCCTTGCTGTATCTCAGCATTTTTGTTTCAGCCTGCTTTCACATGGTATCTGACATAATCCCACCTGGACCTGCTTTTTGCTATTGGACAAGTCTCTACATTGCTGACTACTGGAATGGCACAAATGCAGGATATTTGGTTTGTTAGTATTATCTGAGTTGGAAGTTACTTCCGTTGGGAGTCAGCTGAAGTTTTGGGAAAGAGGCTGGATAAAACGGTCTTTCTGTCCTTTGCATGAACTGGGTCACTTTTTGAACTCTGCAACAATAGACTTTTGCTTTGCTTTGCAATGACAGTGTGGCAATAATTCAGTGAGTCTCATCTGAGTTTGCAATAGCATAGCAGACAATAAAACATTTTTATCTGGCAAATAATGTTTTTAAGCTTGATGATTTAAAACAGCAGAACAAAATCCAAATAAGTTGGAAGACCAAATTACCTACCAGTAAATGGCCAAGACCTCTGTCTGTAACTTTCAAATTTAAAATGCCAATTTTGTCTCAATTTGATTTGTAACAATTCCCCAATCTCTGGAGCTACCTTTTGCTGCCTGAGGGAAACTATAGTTATCTAAGACCTGGTAAGTTATTTTAGAATGAGGTAGAAATTCCCTAAGTGCCTGTCAGACAGTCAAGACAGTTAAATAACTAATCATTTTCTGTCCTTTCCTGGTACTTAAACTCCTCAGTCATCTGCCTTGTTGAGCCAATCCTACCAGTCTCTTCTCTCTGATGCTGAGGGTTTAGCAAGAATTGTTTTTAAAAATTGCATTTGTACACATTTTCAAACCAAAGCAGGAACCAAAATTGTTAGAAATTCTGCAATGCAGTTGCCAAGAGCAACAATTTATCATATATCAAGGGAGAGCTAGTACAAAAAATAATATACTCATGAAAATAATATGCAAAAATGCATTATATTAGATAAATACAGAAAAAGTATTCATAAAATACATATGTTTAGAGAAATAGAGTCGCTCTTGTGTGAGATGGGAGGTGATTAAATTTGAAATATAAATGAAGTAAATAAATAAATAAACATTAATTTTAGTGCATAATTTATAAAAATCTTATTTGATGAACTTGACATATTTGCAAAAAACTGAGAAAATTTAAAATTTACATACCTCTTGATCCCTGCTTCCTGCAAGTACTGTATTTTACTTTCTGAGGTATGCCCTGGGGCTCAGATGGAGAAAGCTTTGAAAGAGGATCCACTGTGAAAATCCAGTTCTCTACCTTTTTTTTTAACCTCACCTTTCTAGTTAGAGGAGTGGTGATTTGATTCAAGTGAAAAGAGGGGGACCTTTTCATCAGTATGCCCACTTGCCATTTGCGATTTACTGGTGCTATAAGCTAAAACTGGATTTGCAATATCATTACTTAAAGGGACAGAACCTCACAGGGTTACTCTTAATTATGTTTGTTATTAATAATATCACTGTTATTATTTGACATGACACAGAGAACCTCAGGGCAGCATACTCACGCTAGGATTTTCCCAGCTTCTTTAGACTGGTAAATGTCACATTTGTATAAAGGTCCAGTATGGCCGGAAGCTTTGCACAGAGCTTGGTGAAACTGGAACTGAATTACAAAACTGACAAAGTACCTGGAAGGGAAATGAGACAGATAAAAGGGAGGCCAAGGCCACTCTAGGAAAAAGTGCTGATTTAACATTTCCTAAGGCACAGAGGTAGACAAGACAGCAAAAAAACACCGTCTTACCTGACATATGGGACATTAGCAGGGATGTGGAATTTTGCCCCTGGGTCAAAATCTTCTTCTGATCTTGGCATAGGAGGACATAAACCCTGGTATTTCAATCTATACAATTAAAGGAAATTAAGAGAAGATCATGTTCACGAAACAGTTTGAAAAACTGAGTGGTTTCAGGAGCCATACTCACAGGAATAAATCTGTTACATTTTTCCTTTCTGGGAAAAGACTAGAATCCTTTCAGAAGAATGTTTTTCCCTTACAAGACTCTTCAGAATTATCAGGCACATGTTGTCACAACAACTGACATGATGATTTGTCCCAAAGAGAACAATACTTTATTTCTTTATCCCCTAGAATTCCTTCAGCAGAAATACATGCGCAGGATATAGCTGGGAGAGGAATACTTTTCAAAGTCCTGTCTTAGGAAGCCACCTAATGGTAAGGCAGAATGGTTCCATCCTGACCTTAAACTCTGCCTGAAATAACTCAGATATGGTTCTGGTTACTCTTATACAAGCCATGTATTGACTTCACCTTCTCTACAGTTTTGGGTCAGACTTGGTCCCATCCTTCGTATGTGCTCAAGATTCAGTTGTGACAGAACACTACCAAAGTATCAATCTTCTTGTTAGACAGCTGCAAACTAATTACCTAAGATTCCACCATTGCTGGTTGTACTCATCATTTGAAATACGCCCATCAAACACTTTCCACCTCCATTGGTCCATCAGGTAGCCAAAGGGCAGGAAAGCAATCTTATCCAGTGCAATGCTCATCAGGTAGTTGATGTCACCCTCTGTCCAAGAAGAAAAAGTGTTAAAAGATCTATATGCCAATGTACCTGCCAGTTCTTATGCTTTATCTTTTCTACTGCCTCTGCTGTGCTTCATGCCTCAAAGTTTTCTCTTTCAACACCTAATCTTATTTTGCAAATTCCACAATATCTCAGTCTTAGGAATGGTTGCATCTCTCTCTTTCCCTCTCTCCCCCTCTCTCTGTCACACACACATGATCCATCAAAGCTAATCTGACTGCTATTAAATGTTTAATTCAGAATACCTCACCCTAATATTAATAACCAATCTGGGATGGAAGACAACACAATCAATTAATATTTTGTATTTAAAACATACAAGATGGATTTGGTTCAGAAAGATAAATGTCTCTACCCAAACCACAAACCAGTCTCAGTGGATTATAAGACACCATGAATCTTATGTGTCAGTGGTGAACATTTCTTAAGAACTGAAGCTGACAGATCTACCTTGTAATAAAATGTCCCCATTTTGCTTACCAAGGTTGTCTTCCATATGATCAAGCAGCTTGATGCTATACAAGTGCTTTGGGGTTGATACTGATAAGGCCATAACATCGCCAATGGCTTCATGGAATCCTGGATTGGCCCCATCACGAAATGAAATGGGCTGGTCTTTGTACTGCAAAAAGTATTGGACGTGTCCCATTTCATGGTGAACTGTTATTAAATCATCCATATTCACAACAGTGCATTGTTTTATCCTGAAGCAAGAGAATAATGAAAATGAAATGAAGAGTCAGTTTGAAAGAAGGAAATAGCCAGGTAATTTTCTCAGCAGCTTATAGAATAACCTGCACAATCCTGTTCCTAGAGAACCATAGGTAGAATATAAGCTTATCTCAGAAAGATGCTTACGGAACAGTGCCTCTTAATGATTTTTTTCATGTGAACTGAGCCACAATGTACAACTATATATATATATATATATATATATATATATATATATATATTTATATTTATATTTATATTTATATATATATTTATATATATATATATGTGTGTGTGTGTGTGTGTGTGTGTATGTATGTGTATGTGTATATGTATGTGTATATATATATATATATATATGTATGTATGTATGTATGTATGTGTATGTATATATTGGGCCCAAATATAGCCATCTACCTGGCCCAAGTTATCCAAAAATATTTTATTTGGAACAAGTGTGAGCTTCCCACATTTAATCACTAATTACAGGGTATCCTTTGAAAGGCAAGACTTTAACCTCAAAAAGCCATCAAATCTCTTACTAAAGCCAATCCAGAGAGATTTATTGTTTCAAGAAATTTTTCAGAGAATTTATTAGGAAGTAATTTCTTTACAGACCACCAAGTTCAACATGTGATATTGGAGGATGGGATTAGTGTGTGGACATGAGGCCAGGAGCGGGGCCAGGAGTGTGCTGTTACATAAAAATAACATGAAATCAGTTTTAGAGACAGCTGCAATGTGAAAAACAGATTTCACTCTGTGACTGTTTATAGACTTTAAAATGCACAAACAGTAGTATTAATCCAAACCGTGAAACTGGAGCACTGGTTTATACTATAATTCCTAGTAAAAATGCAATAAGAGATACTAAGTAATGAACCACAAATATATATTTTAGCTATAATGAGCCATTGTAATGAGGGTCCCCCTGATTTTCACAAGCTTTATCCATTTAGTTTACTGTGAAATCACCTAAAGTCCTTGCGGTTGTAGAAGTCCCAGGCCGAAGCATGACAGACCACTTCCCTCCCATCTGATGGCTTTTCCAACATAGACTTGTTCCAGAACTCAGGTGGCATAGGGATAAGTCCCAGTGATCTGAAGAAACTATCAGACTGTTCAAACATCTTCTTTGGGGTCCAGCCCTACAGATGTGCCAAAAGTTAAAAAGTTGAGGAGGGAGAGTCTGGGAACATGATACGGGTATTTTAAGCAGCAAATCACCCCTCCTGGCTTTGCTCTTCTTGCTCTAGTTGCAGATGATCTTAAATACCACATAAAAACAAGAAGATAACTATAAAATATTAACTGTGCAGAGCAAACCAAGCCAGTGATTTCTAGACAGGTATAGCTCACTGGCAGTGCAGAACTGAAAGCAGGAAGGAGAAGGAATTTGCAAGCCCAAAGGCCAAATTTGTCCTGTAGTCTTCTTTCCTCAGGCTTGTCTCTCTCCAGTTAAGCCTCACAAAAATGTTTCCATTCACAGGAATTAAAACCCAGTTACCACTCTAAATGGCTTAGAAAGAGAGATGGGGATAGCAGCAGTGGCCCCATCACCTTTGATTTCAGCCACATGCCTGATACATATTCTGCTTCAGATTTTCACTGAGGAAACATGGCCCAAGGGAGGCAAAAAAAAAAATCCCCAGCTCTACCATAAACAAACAAACAAATAAACTACAACTAAAGTTAGATAGATTGCAGTCTTGATTATATCATCTAATATAATTTATCATCTAATATAAAAACACAATGAGACACATTCTTGGGGGCAATTTTGACTCTGGGAAGTCCTTCCAATGGAGATTTGCCAAATTCTGAATCTTGTAGCCAACTTCTGAAATACTTTCTTATTAGCTTTGTTTTTAAGTGTTGCAGTTAGGCAAGTGAAGGATAACTTTTGCTCATACCAGATTCACAGAACAGGAAAAGCTGTTCAAAGGATGTCTAACAGGACAATAGGAACCACCTTGGAAACAACAGGAGTACTTAACAGTACTGAGGTTCAGATTCAACTGAAACCTCCCTTCCAGCTTCCTGTATCCAATAGCTACTGGGCTGGAAGCATGAGTGGCTGGATTCACATATAGCATTAGACCGTAATAATGCTTGTCTGAACTTGGCTTAGCACAATCTCTAAAGTCAGCTATTGTGGCTCATTCACTAAAACATGGCATAACATGATGTAGAAACCCAGGATTTACCAAGAAGGTATATATTCTACATATGCTCTTAAGTATTTGCTTGAACGTATAAAGCTTCAGTAATTGAAGATCATTAGAATGCAACAGTTCTGAGCCACACTTTAAACAACTAAAAAAAAAAATCTGTGAGAGCTTTATTCTGGGGAGTTTCTAAAGAGGAAAAGAATCATGTTCAGTTCCTATGAGAAAACGTTGCAAATAACTAAATGACTAAAATCTAGTGTTCCAACCTGACGTTTCATGGCTGGTGTAGCATCCACTTTGGTAGCTTCAGGGAAGGGCATGACAAGGTCAAAGATGTTTGCCCATGATTGTGCCCACATGTTACCTAAAAATAAAAGGTAAAGTTGATTAACAAGCAGCCAGAAAATATATTGGATATCAAATTACAAAGCGGGACAGTGAGGGAAGATCTCTCTGTTTAAGCAGGAGTTAAAACTGATGAAGTCTTGGGCTTGTGATATCCCAGATAGGTATATGCAGTGCTGTTGCAACTGCCACATAAAAATAGTTTTATGTCCAATTACATTTACCCCTGAATGTTCATAAGAAGAGGATAACATTATTTTCAAAATAACAATTTATTTAATTTTTTAAAAATAGAGGCACTTTATATTTTACTTCTATGCTGGGACATTCAAACTACTGGAATTGAAAAATGGTAGGAAATTATGGAGAAAATACTGTTGAAAGCTGCCACTCCCCACATTTCAAAGGCTAACATCCCATCCGTATTGTGGACTGGATATCACACTATTGTTACTTAAATAGGGCTGCAGAAGGAAAGGATAAAATGCAGTTGGACCATGTTTTCTCCAGCATGACCAACACGTCCTGACTATGTTCCAATTACTCCCACTTCTTGAAAGCGCTATCTATACCTCCTAAAAAACTCTTGATGTAGAGTTCCTTAACCTGGAACCTCAGTGTTTGTCCAGGTTGTGGATGCATTTATAACTCTCCTTACCCTGAGTCAAGTCTTGTGTGGGAACACTTTATTAACAGACCACTGGTTGCTTCTGCTGTAAGTTCTTAAGAAAACTGAATAGCAAAAGCTCACAACTGAGTCCTGTGACTGGTTTCATCAATTGGAAATAGGTCTCCAATGAACCAGGTCTGCAAAAATTACACAAAGGTGGAAAGATCCTGGGGATTTGCTCAGCATTTCCAATGGCTCAGAGCAGTCTGGGGTGGAAAGACTTACCTAGCAAATGAGCTGGAATTGGACCCTTGAGATTGATGTGCGTTTCTCCATACTTTTTGTATAAAGCCCGACGTACATAAGCATGCAGATTGAAGTATAATGGTTGAAGCTGATGCCAGATGTTCTCCAGGTCAGTTTCGAAAGTTGGAGTTTCATAAAGGGATCTCCAGAAAGCACCATTGTCTGCATGTCCTGAACACATATATGTGATTATTGTGAGCCCAGAGAAGTTTCTTCATATTATGAGACAGCATATATATGCAAGAATATATTGTTACTTTTTCCCTCTTGTACCTCACACCCATGCTGCAAAGCCAAGGGAAAAATATTGATTCTGACCCCTTTATTTAAACTATGAAAGTAGTAATGATTATGAGGCACTATATGGTAGTTCCTGACATCTATAAACATTCATCCTGACCAGGCCTAACATTCTGCACCTGAAACAAAGTATGCAATCTGTGGTCATTGGCATAAATCTGGTCTTCGACAAAACTGGCTATTTAGGACAAAATCGTTATTACAAAATGACAGCTTATAGTATATGTCACTGCTGTGATTATTAGACCATTTCATGATTGACTGCCATAGTAACAAATTACTTGAGAGTGTCAGCACAGATGAAGATTTTCTTCCAGGATCATATACCATCAGTATTTCCACAATAACACTAGCTTTTGAGTCTTACTTTTAATTATTTTGGTTCTACATCTCTTGAGTCGCCTTCTTTTCCTTTTATCCCACTATCAACTTTGTTTACCATTTAATCTGGCAGCCTTATTGCTTAGCTCTACATATCTCTTGTAGTGGCTTCGGATTTTCTTCCCTGATGCATCCCGCCAGCCTTTCCAGGTGTTAAGAAGCTCATCGTAGTCTCTTGATGTAGCCATGGTATCGGTAAGGTCTGAACAAGGAATCAGTGCACATATTAATAATGTTCATAATTGGACCCCATATCCCCCAGCTAAACCTTCTGCATTTCCCTCATCATGCATGTTTTATACAGTATGTCATCTCACTGGGAGGGATGGAAATTATGATCCAACAGATTTGGAGGGCACTAGGTTGGGAAAGGCCACTCTGAATTTTAAAAGTTGAATTCTTCCTGCCACAGTCTCTCTGTTTTCCATATGCTTCCTTCTTCTCAAAGAGAACTCCAGTGCTGTGGAATATATTTCCCTATATATTCTAAACCACTTGCTATTTTTTTACTAAGCCTCATCTCTTTTCTTTTATCTGTATTTAACTCTGTTTTCATGCACGAGATGTATCTCACAAACATCAAAATGATAATTAGTACATTATTACTAATGTTTTCCCCAACCCATTTCTTCTCAAATATCTGTATGCTTTCCTAGTGAAGACTGACTGTTCCATCAAAAAGTTCCACTGACCTCAAAACTACTTGAAAGCCTCCTTTGTTGCAAGTCTAAGATACGTGGGATCTGTGTGTTCTAACAACATTCCTAATCTGACCCCTTATAGGGATGGATAGTTAATTCCATGCTATAGGCCATGGAAAGCTGTCCTACAGTGGGGGAAAGTATATTTACAATATACTCAAAGCTCCATCTTCTTTATGAGGACTAAGTCTTTTTGAGTCTTGCTCAATTCTGCTTCTCATGGTGCCAAAGTGATATCTGAATGCAAAGTTGTAACCCCAAAACTTTCTATCAATTTCAGGTGAGTTTCAAGGAATTAGGGGAGAGGAGTAAGAAATTATCCCTAAAAATCATGTGACAATGATGGAACTTACCGGGATCTAGTGCTCTGCAGTCTGTGTCTTTTCTGCAGACTTTGGCTACACTATAAATTGTCTCCATTTCTGACAGCAGTTGATTATACTGAAAGAAATAAGATTATTCTACCAGTAGAGTAGAAAAGTGCCTTATGTTCTCTCTAGTTTAGAAGCTGACCATATGTTTCTACTAAGGGTTCTTAATGGTAAACATATTATATCCCATGAAAGTGATAAAAATGGATTATGATAATAGCACTCCCTTGACCATTCAACTTTTCCTTTCCCAATAATCATACCACAGGCTAATACTTGTGACAACAAATTGGCTCAAATTAATTATGCTGAATCTGTGATGTAAGCAGAGTTAATAATGGAACAATAAAAGCTCGTTCACGTATTGCAGAATCTAGCAGTATTCCTTCCGCTTTGACCTTTAGGAGAACTACTCATCCAGAGTAGACTTTCTTGTTCCTTTATACTCAAGAGATTATCTACAGTTACTAATTAGTTCACCTAGATTGAAGTGCAGCATAGTTTTCAATCAGAGACCCAGCTACCCCTCACTTTAGTCACTTTTTGGAATACGGTAAAAATGTAACTTTTCCAACAGGCCACTGGAGAGTGATATTTCCCTTTTCTAGCTGATTGGCAGTTGGCTATTTTAAATTTTACTTACTGAAAGAGCTATTATGTTATGTTTCTATTGCTTTTATAATTTAGTTTGTAAACTACATAGAGATCTGAAGCTGTGGTATAATGTGATGTAAACATAGTGCCTTAGTGGAATTTGAGGAAGAAGAGGGATATTCTTGGCATGAATTGGCATACTTATGACTTTGTTTTCCAAACACCTAGATAGCTTTTACCAGTGACTTCATGTAAATGTCCAACGCTTGTGCCAGGCATCCTAGATACCTCCACCATTACATTCTAGAATCCACCTGACAGATAAGAATTGAACCATTCAAAGCCATGGTTTTTATTCCAAGCCTAGAAGGCAGTCTAGAAAATTAATATGTCTGATATTATGAAAAGGCACTCTGAGGCTCAAAAAAATGGAGAGAGATGCAGGACACATTGTCAGTTTGTGTGAGAAAAGCACTTTCTGTATGTTAGGTGTGAAATCTGATTTAAATAGATCCAAATAATCAACCAAAATACTTGTAATATACAACAACTTATAGAAGAATTGTAAGTCAGAGACTGAGCTGGGCTCTTTTCTTTTTTTAAGGAGTATTCTGATGGTGGTATCTTGATCCCTACAAACACTCCCTCTCTTTCCCAGGAAAGAAAGTTCAAGAGGGCTTTTGAGTGGTAGAAGTGGTAGCATTTAATCTTTCTTCAATTTTCTATCCTCAACAAAAGCCAGCTTATAAAAAAAAACGTTAAGTGATTTATATTTTATATGCAACATGAGTCTAGCTCCTCAAAAATTCAAAGTGAATAGATCCAAATAATTAAGAATGGGAACAAAGGAACCCATTGCATGTAAAAACAAAATATTACAAAGTTCCATATCTATGCAATTCAGTAATTTTGTAAAGCACTATAAATAGCCTAAGATTAACTCTCCCTTCAATCTCACCTCCTTCAGCTCTGCTTCAGGTAAGGCTGCCCGCTCAATATCACTTAATTTCTTCAGAATACGTTTTATGCTGGGATCTTTGAAATCAGTGGAATCAAACTGCCGAGCCTTTAAACCATTTTGCAGAGTATGGTTTGACATTGCAAGATTCTTCTCTAGCTGCAGAGGGAATGGGGAAAAAATGAACAAGAAAAAAAGAAATAGAAACAAGCCCTGTGCTCCAAAGTAACAACCATATTGATTCAAATTATAATCTGGTGTGTACAAGGCAATTAACAGCACTAACACCACAAATATGTTTTAATGGGAAAAAAACCCACAGTAAAATAGGGAAACAAATGCTTTGGTTATTTTTAAGTCATTAAAAGGAACACAATGTTTCTGAAGTATTTCAAGAAATTTTTAGACTTCCATAGTTATTGAATAACTTTTATATCCCTTACAGCATAGATTTTGTGCTTAGAGGGAAATAACAACACAAATTTCTTAATGGATCTTAAAGAGTAAGTGGGAACATAAGGCATTCCATAATCTATAATAATTCTATAGTCTGCCTGAGTGATGATGCCTTCAGTTCCTTACCAAGAGAGGAGAAAAAAACTCCTGCTTCCCTTCTCAGTTGCACACTGTGGGAGGAGGAGGGTTATTTCCCAAACTAAAGTCTATGGATGTTTTAAATAGTGGAGCAGCCATGTATAAAGTCTGGCAGCAGACATCTTACACTTCTGTCTCCATTTGGACCACCATTCTGATTACTTATTCATTTTATTTAATTTATACCTTTTCTCCAAGTATCTCTTACTTACTTACAGTTTTAATAGAAAAATATTTTAAATTTAAATAAGGTTTAAATTTAAATTTATCTACTATGTTTATTTATTTATTTATTTATTTATTTATTTATTTATTTATTTGACTTGTCCCCGCCCATCTCCCCACAACGGGGACTCTGGGCGGCACAACAAACTAAAATCGGCAATACATAATTAAAAGATTATAAAACCAAAGTTACAAAGAGAAAGATAAAAAGGCTAAAAAGGCTAAAAGGCTTATGAGCTTCCATGGCTAAATCCTCCAGCCACAGTCTAGCACAGCAGCTACTCTGACTCTTATATACATTGTATGTTCAGTTTCTCTTATAGGCATTGCTAGCAAGTCAGAAAATCTGGATTATTGTTTAGTAACAGGCCTACATGAGAGACTTTAATCTGGCAAATCACAGAGAATGCATGGCATGATATTATGCTGGAACAGTTGTATCATCAGGTACAATTCCAATAGCAAGAAGCCAGAATTAAGGAGTATTGGGAATAAGTGAAATGCAGCAGGTATCTTTTAGATCTGGACCTTCTATCCAAATGTTTATTGCTTCACCGTCCAGCCTGCAGTGCTTTACAATATAATAATAATAATAATAATAATAATAATAAGAAGAAGAAGAAGAAGAAGAAGAAGAAGAAGAAGAAGAAGAAGAAGTTACATCCGTTAAAACTGCATCAATAAAATGATTTTTAAAAATTAAAAAGTCAGAAAATTAGGAGAAAAAAGTAGGTCTTATATAAATAGGTCTTAGTTTGAAAAATCAGTTGTACTGCCACTTATAATGAATGGGTAGCACTAGTTGTCATAGATCCAGATGTGCTTCTATATTTGACAGTTGTAATACATGAAACATAAGAAAAATATCCCACCCTCTTAAGCCTGGAGCGTCATCTATTCTGCCTGTTTCTCTTTGTGAGTTCCTGCAAGCATTACTAAATAGTATGGATTTTCCTACCATAATCTGTTTGTTGTGTTCATTAATGTCGACATTGTACGTCCAAGAGGCCTCTGTGTAAGCATTCCACACCACTTCAGCTGTGCTGTTATACTCTTCTAAGAATGCTTTAGCCACAGCTTCATCAGTTATTTTATCTGGAAGACAGAAAGATGAATGTGTGAGTATGAGTATGTGAACCGGCAGGGTACGTATGTATAAAAATATCATCACCATCACTTGGAAAAAGAAGCTTAATTTGTTTAAATATTGTTTAATTTGACCCAGCATGGGTCTAATTTGTAAAAAGAGAGGTACCAAGATCCCAGATTATATCAAAATTATACTGTCTATTCTAGAATCAGAATCACCACCACCCCTTCAGCTAAGAAGTATGAATGTTGGCTGTGGTAAAGGTAGGGTTACCAGATATCTGAACAGGCAAAGGAGGACATGGACAATTAGAAAGGAGGACAAATCAGGGGAGAGGAGGACACACTGTTTAACTTTCTTGGCATCCGTGACAAAAATTACAGTGAAAAACTGCAGCAAAAAAAGAAAAAAGAAAAGAAAGTACTTAGGCCTTCATGTATATGAAATTACTTTTTCTAGCATCAGAAAGACCTGTTTTTCAATTACAGAAATGTGCTGGAGCCCTTAGAAGACAAAGGCCTTCAGCATGCAACTGATTAAGATCTTATCAATTTCAGGAAGCAGCACAGAAGGGTACTAATCAACTGATTAAGGTCACAGAGCCAAGCTTGTTAACTTGTGGCTAGCACTTATTAGGGAAGCCCTGCCCAGCTGCTCAGGAAGAGATTCCTTATAGATACTCAAAAGGTCAGACACTATTTGATTTTAAGGCTATGCCCGCCAGGCAGAGGACATGAGGACAAAAAGGAGGGCCTGTCCTCCTTTTGCTGGATGTCTGATAACCCTAGGTAGAGGAAATACATTCTCAGCATACTCAGAGACACAGTCCACTATAGCTACAATTGAAAAGTTCATGGACCCCTCTGAGGCAGCTCCATTTTCTGACATTTCTATCTCCTTGAAGAATGGGATGTTAGCACTGTTTGAGAATCTGCCCTCGTTCATTGGAAGGTTAAAATGAGCATATAGGAAATGTATATTCTAGAAACCAATAATCACCACAGAGAGAGCTGTCTTTCAGGATATTTGTTGCACAGAGCTCCATCAATGGAAGAGATTCTAATAACAGCTAGTTTGTGTTTTTTTCAAACGTCATCTGCGGTAGCTCCTACGCACTCTTAATCAGTTGCCAACCCAACAAATGAGCAAGTATTTGAAGGAACAATATTATTAGCTTGGAAGAATTTTCTATTCCACTTCCAACATCCTCAAGGTGATTATGGAGCACAGCTAATAGCTAGCCCTGGCTTCACAGTCATATCTATTTCAGTTGCAAATTGTTATAGTTACATTAGTCATTTGGTTGCTGAATTTAGGTCTCATGTCCGCACTCCGTTTATATATAAGATTTCATTCTTCCCTATATCCCATTGCATAACTAGAATGATAACTGAATGTTCCTGCTGGATTATGACTACCAGGTTTCAGCACCAATGGTATCTAGAGAGATAATGATTCTTCTAGAACTGTGCTATCCCCTTTTCTGTGGAGACTTGTTGCAGCTAAAGTCTGAGCATCCCAGTGTAACATTCAGTCTATTCTCTCCTGGGTATCATCTCAGGTTTTATGCATTGAAAACTTTACCAAGGCCTTCTGGATAGCCCTCAGGGACAGGAGGACGCCAATCAAATTCTGGCCAGCCCAGTGTTTCATTGGTCTTCTTATTCTGTTCTTTCAGCCATTGAGTAACAGGTTCAAAGTATTCAAGCAATGCCGAAGCATCCATCTTATTTGTACCAGTGAGTTGTTGGAGAATATCTTGCCAAGGCCGGGAAGATCCAGCCTTCAGTGCCTCACTGCAGTGAAGATAAAGAGACAGTGAGTAGATAGAACTATTGAGATTAGAAATGACCTAGGTAAATTGTTTAAATCATGTTTGTGGTATACAGGAAAGAGATTTTCTTCTACAAGTACTTCATTGGCAACTGCTACTTTTTCCTCGCAACATCCTGATCTTGGTGTTAAACCATTATGCTGATAAAACTGATTAAAATATGGAGATGTTTCTGTTTTGACAATCTTGTATAATCCTCACAATTTATAGAAACTCTTCCCCTAGAGACCAGATGGCCAAACCCCGGCATGTTTTTTAAGTCTAAGAGATCATCATTAGGAAAAAGGGGTAGGTAGGTTTTGTTCTTGTAAAATCCCTCTTCAACTTTGAATGATTGCATTGCAGCCTATATATCTGTTTCATGCTTGATGTAGAGGGAATAAAGAATGGCCTTGAAGGATAGCGGGAAGATCTGTTACCAAGGCAATGACCAGACAAGCACAGCTTAAGCCCATTCCAAGAAACTAACTTGAGAAAATGCCTCAGACAGACCCCTCCCTAATTTACACAAAGATCAAGTGAGGGAGGAGGGAAGCACATTTAGACTTGCAAGATTCTGTCACTATAAAAGTAGTTTTAGACCTAAATGGCATTGGTTTCTTAGTCTGGTCTACCCTGTAGGGCTGATACTTATTTGTATTCACCCTTTGGCACTCACTTCATATCAAGATTAGACTGGGGGTCCCTAATGCAATCCTGGACCTTCATGGCCCAGGACCTTCCTGGACCTTCATGGCACAGTTTTGGCATTTCAAAGTGATTCCTCTTGTCATTTCAGAATGACAGGAATGGAAAATACTGATACATCTTTAGCTAAGGTGTGCGAACCTATAATCTTTTAAATATAAGTTTATTTCTTGCCAGTTCCCCCTCTCCCTCTGCTTTCACCTGAGTTTCTTTCCAGCTTCTTTGGAGTTATAGATATCGCAGGTATGAAGATCGCCAGTATGGTTGGCAGCTTGGCAAAGGGCCTTGTGGAACTGGAATTGTAGAATAAAACTGGCAAAGTACCTGCCCAAAGCAAAAATCCATATTTTTACCAAATATATGGTACATAAACACACACTATAATGTAACAGCAAATCCTTCTAGACTGAAAACATTTAAATTCTGAGGGGAAAATAGAAATAATATACCTATTACAATTACAAATAAAAATAATATACTCTCACTATTGATGGTGAAGTTGATAATTTTTGGCCGTAAGAGAACCTCATCATTTTTATTTTCTATTTTAATCAACCTAATGGTAAAAGTATCACTCTTACTTGTACTGAACACATTTGAAAGGTAGACTAAGCATGAAGTAATTTTGCTTAGGAGATCTTGAGAATGTGCTCTCAGATACTCAATATATAAGAAGGTTTGGTATAACACAAAGATGATGGGGTTGTGGACATGCACAGGTGTCCTTCAAGAACAGTTAGCCAGATATCCTCAAGCTGAAGTTAGAAGGATCAGTAGATGTGCCCAGAATTTATTATGAATGTGCTGGGGAAAGCATAATAACGTGGTCTGTAGCTCTAGAGTCTTTCCACTCTAGAAGATAACACTAGCTAGATCTTTTAAAGCTGTTTGTCAAAACCTTCCACTCCACTAAGCCCTACCATGTTTCCAACTCCCCCACGAAAAATCGAAGCATGAATTGAGCTTTCTTAATAACAATAAAATGTCCTTTATCATATTTACACCTCTCTTTTTTCCAACTTCCAATACCTGATGTAAGGTGTGTTGCCAGGGATGTGGTATTTAGCACCGGGATCAAAGTTTGTTTCATTTCTTGCAATAGGAGGACAAATTCCCTGGTATTTTGTTCTGGAAAAAAAAAAGTCAGCCAATGGACAAAGAAGGAATGGACAGAATAAGTATAATCATCTCTCAACACAAAGCAGACTTCAGGTTCAGACAAAGGGCATGTATAAATACAATGGCAATCACTGAGAGGTCACAAGGAGCAGTTACCTTGCACTCAGTTCTCCCTATTGTTTCCTTCAAATAAATTAATATCTTCACTTCATCTATCTTCCTTTTCAGATTCCCCTTCCCTCACTTCTTATACTCTCATATTCTCAGATGTATGAATTTATGTTCATGGTGGGAGGTGACTACTCAGGAAACTTGTAAGGATTTCTCTCCCATTCTGAATGCCAGTCTTATCACCTGATATTAATGTATAAACCCCATCATTTCACAAAGGTTACCCCAATCTCCATCAACCAGCACCCCCCAGTTGTGCTGGACCACAGCTCCATAGCTAAACTCCAAAACATCTCTGGGTGGCTTCAAAAAGTTAAAATAAACAACATTACATAAAAACAACCACACATAAAACAACAGCCATCCAAGGGATACATGATGGAGGTTGTAATCCAATATACAGTACATAGAAGGGTCTGGGTTGGAGGATTAAGTTTGCTAAACTGCTGCTCTGCTTGCCTCTCACCCACTATGGCAGTCTCCTATTTGCCCTGCTGAGGTTGTTTTACCTTAGGTACCACCAATCATAATTGTAACGGCTTGGAGGGGTGTGCCCACTGAAGACATTCCACCGCCACTGGTCTATTAGGTAGCCAAAGGGTAGGAAGGCAATCTTTTCCAGGGCCATTTTCAGAAGATAATTGATGTCACTCTCTGCAAGGAATAAAAGAAGGCAAAAATGTAAGGTGTTTCCAAGGAGAGTCTTCTTTTATTTGGAGCTGCTTGTATACCCAGAAGGTGGCAAAGAAGAGCTGAAGTAAGAATAGATAAGCGGTCTCTGTAGCTGAATCCTGTGCTGAGAACAAACCAGGGGATTCCCTCTCACAAACCAAGAGCAGCTGCTTGAGGAGCAAATAGCTTGAGATGATCCAAATGCCTCTGGGAAAGGCAGCGACATCCATGTTTGACCTTAGGAAAAATAATTTGCTTCAACTCAGAGCGCAGCAGCAGCCACATCCTGAACTTGTCTAAAGCTCTATACTGCATTATTCCAATGTAATAGGTATGCAATTTCCTCTGAATGTGGACAAAGGGGTGTGTGTGTGTGTGCACGCATACATGCATATTCATGCACACGCTTGCTTTCCTTGCCCTAAAGCAATAGGGAGGAGAGGGAAAATTGTACAATTCAGTCTAAAAAATTTTCCTAGAATGAGGTAAACCTGATTGCAAATCTTGATAACAATTATTTATCATACCCAGTATGAAAAAATCTCCCATCAACTTTATTGGTTTTCTTTTTCTGTCTTGTCACCAGCCACTATGCTCATCTTACCTTTATCTTCACTGGCATGGGTGAGCAGTCCAATTTTCTTGAGGTGGATGGGGGTGGAAACAGACAAGGCCATGACATCTCCAATGGCTTCATGAAAGCCAGGATTGGCCCCACTGCGGAAGCTGATGGGCTGGTCCTTATACTGCAAGTAGTATTCAACATGTCCCATTTCATGGTGTACTGTAAAGAGTTGCTCCATGGTGACTGTTGTACACTGCTTTATCCTGCAGAACAAGGAACAGGAAAGTGAGTGTTCAGTGAAGACTATATCACGTTGTACTAACAGGGCATCTATTGTTCTTGTAACCTGGAACATTCGGTGATAGCCTCAGAATGGCTGAAAAGGAACCCTTCTTCTTGTGCCAGAATTAGGGTTTCCATGATTCCTTGGGGAAAATGTGTAACTTAAAAAGAATTTAAAACCAACTTGGACAGCCTCCTTTCGACATCTACCTAATTTACTTTACCCCTCAGCCATGCATTAAAAATTTATCACTTCTAACATCCCATTTGTGGAGTGAATAAAAAGAGGCAAAAGAGAGAGAAGGGATGATAATTTTGGCTCTGGCCCTGACCTTGCCAGATGGCTAGCTTTGACTCTGACAACAGATTTAGAACTGAGGAGTTGTGTTCTTTCACCCAAGGTTAAATTCTAAGCTTTGACAAATTAACCCCATTACCTGTATTCTTAACATGAGAGGAGGTAATATTGCACTAATATCACTTTGCCAAGTACCTTTTCCAGAAATTGACAGTTGGGGGGCAGTTGGGGGGGGGAGGACAGAGAAAGAGAAATTATACATGCATATAAACAGAAATTATAAACAGAGATTATAGTCTAGGGCAGAGATGGCCTATCTTTTGGTAGGTCAGATTGTACTAGTGTTTTTGGCAGGGGTAAGGGGTACTGTGGGCAAAGCAATGATGCAAAAGGGCATAATAACACTATGTACATGGACAGTGCTAGGCTAATTTAGGGGTTACTCTACAGTTCTCTTGCACAGTGGGATTCTAAAAAAAAGTCAGAGGTGCTAAAACAGATGGATCCTGGGGGCACATAGAGTCTTGGAGTTTTATGACAATCAATCCTGCCTAGATGTTACCTGGGGAATATAATACAATTTCCAGCTAAATTCACAGCCCCCTAGCCATTTCCAAAATTAGGAGAAGCAGATCTTTTACCTAAATGGATCTTGATGTTTTTACCAGCATCTGATCTTGCATTTTTAAAAAAGCATATATTTTAAGTATTAACTTTCTAGTTATACTATTCACTGACCATGTGATGAAAATGTTTCTGAATTTGCCAGATACAGAGAAGACAGGTAATTCCTTTATTCCCTAAAAACCAGGCATACTTCACAGTGTGTCTGTGCTAATAAGATCTGGAGTTCCCTTTGCACGGTAAGGCCCCATCATATGCAGTATGCACCTGAAGTCTTTGCGATTGAAGAAGTCCCATGCCGATGCATGGCACACCACCTCCCGTCCATCTGTTGGTTTCTCCAGCATGGATTTCTCCCAGAATTCAGGTGGCATTCCAAGCATGCCAAGCGAGGTGAAGAACTCCTCTGCCACCCGGAACATGACTGTTACGTTCCAGTTCTAGGAAAGGCAAGGACCCATCCGAGGCATTAGATAGCACAAATGTGTTGGAAACTGCTCTTGGGGATTGGTCCCAGGTCACTCAAGTATTCTCATAATAAATTACATAGGCATGTGTTGCTTGAGCTTTAGAATATCATGGAGAACGGTAGTTTAGAAAAGAAAAAAAAAAAGAGCTGCAGAGTGGGACAGAGGAGAAGCAAAGCTGATTGGGAAGAACTTGAAATAAACAGGCTACTGGTCTTCTGCACTATGAGATGAGGACTGACATGTATCTTGTGTCTTGGAGATAGAGATTACTGTATTTGTCTCATTTCAATAACTGTGTCAAGAAATTGAAATAGAGAGTGCATCCCCAACTTGTTATTGAGGGCAAAGATATGTATGTATATCCCTTTCATTCCTGCATAGCACTTGCATGTAAGCATGGACAGTCTTTATGAAAATGTAGCATGAAATGCAGTCCCTGGAAAGCAGAAACTGAAGTTAACACCTGTCAATTATGCTGAGAAGCAGGGCTGAGAAATATCTGTGGCACAGAAAGCAGCATGGGAAGAATTCCATGGAGAATTGTGGTTCATGTATGCATTTTAGTCATGCATACCTGGCTTGTCATCTTTTTGGTGTTATGTTGAGCAGATTGGTACTTATTTATTATTCCAATTCTTGCTCAGAGAACAAATCAGCATCTCACTGCAGGATGACAACAGTATCACTAGCAGTAATATTTGAGTATATGGCATTTTCAGTTTCAGTTCCTGCTAACCGCTGCAGCTATAGTAGCAAAAAGAATAGAATAAAACCATAACACTGATGTTCTTACTTTCTGCTTCATGACGTTGGTAACATCTAGATTTGGCTTATTTGCAAAAGGCACCATCATGTCGTAAATGTTGTTCCATTGTTGGGCCCACATGTTACCTGCAGGGGGCAAAGCAGCGCTGTTTAGCTGAATAAAACCAACAGCTTGGAGGGAAGGGGGTTGCTACACATAAAACTAGACAGAAATTTGTTATTTGGCACCGAGTCTTGAGGAAAATATCAGTAGAATAAGGGTCAAAGGAGACACTGTGTTAATGTCATGAATGTATGTGACAGTTTGGTTATATAAACAACCACCACAGGGAAGCTAAGCAGACTTAGGACAAAAGGCACAACTAGGGAAAAGATCAACTCTTCCTCTCATTACCATAGTTTCAGTGAAAAGCATTTCATCGGAAGCTCATAGAATATCTTTATATAGATATACATGTAAAAATTGGCATATCAAACTGGTGTCAGTTTCCCACAGAGGCTGCATAGATACGCAACCCAGATGCCCAGCCCCTCCCTCATGTTATCCCAAGGCACCTCCTCCTTTGGCTCCAGTAAGTTTCCCATTTGGACTATTGCAATGCACTTTACATGGGGCTGCCCTTGAAGACCACTTGGAAGTTACAAATGGTCCAGAATGTAGCGGTGCACACAGTATTGGGTGTTCGTAGATTTGCTCATGTTACACCTCTATTGTGCGAGCTGCACTGGCTCCCAGTTTCCTTCCAGGTGTATTTCAAGGTGCTGGTTATCATCTTTAAATCACCCTAACCCTACATGGCATGGGACCTGGTTATTTGCAAGATTGCCTCTCCCTAAGAATATCTCTGTCCCAGTAGATCGGTTAGGGAGGGTAGGCATGCTCCAGATCTCTTACCTGAAATCCTGCCACCTAGTGGGACCTTGGAAGCACATCTTCTCTGTGGCTGCCCCTACCTTATAGAACACCCTCCCTGGATGGTTCGGCAGGCCCCCACCCTTTTAGCCTTTCAGAAGGCCATCAAGCCCTGTTTTTTTACTGAGGCACTGGGACAGAATTGGACATAATAGAAAGAATGGAATGAGGGTGATTGGAGCTTGCTGCAGGGCATCCTAAGGGATGATTAAGGTATACGGTTTTTATTTTTGTTTGATGGTTACGTTTTATAGTTACTAGGTTTATTGCTGTTGTGAGCCACCCAGATGGCTTAAGATGGGCGGCCATACAAATCTTTTAAATACATAAATAAATAAACCCATAAATGGGTTGGGCGGAAAGAGAGTGACTGGCCCACAGTCACCCAGCCTTTCATGCCTAAGGAAGGATTAGAATTCATGGTCTCCCAATTTCTAGTCCAATGCCTTAACCACTACACCAAATTGGTTCTTTTACATCTCTTACCTCTTAACTTTTCTATTTGTATGCCCCCCCCATCAAAACTTGGTGTTCTTTAAGAGAGCTTATGATGATTCCCATTATCTCCATCCAACATATTCAACAGATAATAGGAGTTGTAGTGTAATGCATCTGGAAGACACTAATTTAGCAAGGTTGTTCCAATGCAGTGTTTCTCAACCTTCGCAACTTTAAGATATGTGGACTTCAACTTCCAGAATTCCCCCCCCCCCCCCCAGCCACTCCACATATCTCAAAGTTGCTAAGGTTGAGAAACACTGCTGTAATGATTTCACTGGACTGAGAGATTCTAACGTTGTGACTGGTATCTCCCTGCCTACTTTTGGCAGATCCTGTTTGGAATAACTGCTCTGAGATGCAAGACCAAAGAGTCTTAATAAACTTGAATATATGTTTGGCCTTGTTTTTCTAATACTACAGCTCCTACTGTCCTCAGATTTTCAGAGTAGACATGAGCAGACAAGCTGCAGGCTCATGCAACTTTCCAATATCTCTTTTGTGCCCACCTGTTTTAATTTTGGGTGGTTTTAAGGAAGGGTATAGCAGATCTCTAGGAGGCAAACTGCTTCCATTTCTGTTAAACTATCCCACCGCTACCAAAATGCCCCAAAATGCACTGCTGAAATCCAAGCATTTTGCTGCCAAATTTTGGTGACACAATTTCAGGTTGCTTTCAGAAGTAGGGTTTAAAAGTGAAAATAAGACTGGCTTCCTCCCAAAGGTCTCTCATTCAAAGTCTTCCTCCAACTGTTCAAAGGTTGCCCACCTCTGGTGTAGAATATGGTGGGATACTAAGGATTATCCCAATTCTTCCCAGCCTGATCCCCATTCCATTATACACACACAAACTTTTTTACCCAATAAGTGAGCTGGAATAGGGCCTTTCAGGTTTATGTATTTAGAACCATATTGCTCATATAGTTTCCTCCTGACAAATGCATGCAGATTTAGATAGAGAGGTTCCAGCTGTTGATAGAGTTGCTCTAGATCTTCCTCAAATGTTGGTGAATCATACCAGGACCGCCAATAAGCCCCGGTATCTTGGAATCCTGAATGCAAAGACAGTACAGAATTCAATCCAAATTCAGCTCTTACAATCCAAATATAGCTTTTTAAATTATCAGACATTACTCTAGAATTACAGAACATAATTGTGAGTGACCCCGCTCCTAGGCTTTTCTGCACCATTCATAATGTGACTGAACCAGTCTAGTTCTGAAGCCAGAACACATCCAGTTCTAAATCCAAAGACAGCTTTTTCAAATAATTTTTAAATGTACTTGGGCTCTTGAGAATGACCATGTTAACAAGTCAACCTCAGTGTCTCATTCGCTTCTTATGCTGCCAACAGCTCTTATGAACTTTGGGTCGTTTTTCACATGGTTCTGATATGGTAAATTTGACCCCTTTTGATATGGTGATCAGATTCAAGCACTTGGGCACCTCTGTGCCATATTCTTGAATACTTTTGGAATGAAATGCAAAGGTATTGAGACTGCAAATACAACCGGATATATTGATCACAAATTGCTAACTCGCAACAGTTTCACTTTGGCATGGCAATAGATGTAACATAATACATAACAACTAATTTCAAAATATAAGAGTGAAGGTCCATGGAAGGAGTGCTAGACCTACAGATGGTTACAATATGCCTCTTTCTCAATCCATTGAGGTTTCTTAGTTTGAATTAAAAATGCTTAAATTGTTCTTTAGAAGGCAGATTTTCAATCCCGTTTGTAGCTGATCCCATCCCCTGTCTATGTTTTTTAACATCTCACCATCCATTTTATAGGCTTCGTTGCTCAGTGAAACAAATTTCTCATACTTGGATCTCAGAGGATTGCCAGCAGAATTGTGCCACCCTTCCCAGGCATACAGCAACTTCCTGTAACTACGAGAAGTGGCCATAATGTCTGTAATATCTGAGGAGCATAGAAAAGAAAGAGACATCAAAGAATCATACATTAAACAAAATCCAAGGAATATCCAAAAGCCACCAGTATCTGGAGATTAACTCCTCTACATATCTATCTACCTAAAGAAAAAAAAGAAGACCTACTGAGCAGAAAAGTTTGATTTTTCAGTAATTCCATTAAATAGTTCCATTATGCTAGAGCTAGAAGGTTTTTTCCCTACATGAAAGGTACTATCATCATCATCGTCATCATTTTTATTACGGTCACAGACCAGAAAGGTACTATCCTTCCTGGCTAATCTATGAAGAGCTATAAAGCAGCAGCCTCCCAGCTGAACCCAATTCTGCACAGTTGATAAGTACTGGATTCAGAAAGGAGCAATATTTTTAAAGATCATGGTTGAAGTGACTAGAATTCCAGAGACTCCTGTAGCTGTGAGGTCAAAGTTATCATTACCTTTTGAATCTAGTGCCTTCATCACTGATGCTGGCTCACTCATTCTAGCTGTTTTCTTGCCATATGTGCCTAAGTGCTACTTGAAGTTTGGAGTCCTGATAAAGTATACCGAGAAGTAACATAGCGACATGGAACACTATTGAACATAGACAAGGGGTGCAGACAAGTGCTTCTAATCTTGCAAAGCTTTTTAGAAGGTCCCACCTGTACTCTGCTTTGGCATATTCTCATATGTGTTAATGCACCAGTTAGGCACTCAGAGAACCACAGTTACAGGTAAGCAGCCCTGTTCCTATCTTAAATGCTAGAGGGTTGTTATCAGAGTTTTTTTTACAGAAGCTAGATAGGTTGGAAGAAGGATTGTTCATGTTTCAAAACAATTGGGATTATATTTCAGAAATGAGACAAATGGTTGAGAGAAAATGGGTCTCTCTACCCTCTAATTTGGATGTGTTACTTATTTTTTTTCAGATGTTAGTTGATTCAAAAATAAAGACTAGTGATCTCCAAATTGGGAAGCACTCATTCTGAATAGCTTGGCAATTGAAAAACTATTTTCTAACAGTATGCTAGCTTTCAAAAATATTAGTATACTTACCTTCCAGTCATTGTAAGGACAGATACAATTTAATGGCAAAATAAATTATCGAAATTCAAAGAAGGAAGGAGCTAGTTTATAAGATCACAAATTAGACTTCTCAATTTCTTTTCTTGGATTATATTTGTTTCATTCTTAAAGAATAAATATATCACAGAAATTGCATTTTGCTAACTAGTATGGAATCACCATATTATTTTTAAGCATTTTTGCAATTGCAGGTAGTCTTCACTTAACGACCGCTATTGGGACCAGCAACTCTGTAGCTAAGCAATGCAGTCATTAAATGAAACATCACGTGACCATGCCCAACTTATGACATCAGTTCCACTGTAGTCATTAAGCAAATCGACCATGGTTGTTAAGCATGATGACACATGAGTACAACTTGAGACATACTGCCACCTTCCCCATTGACTTTGCTTGTTGGAAGGTTGCAAATGGTGATCACATGACCGCAGGGCGCTGTGACCATCACGAATGCGCACTGGTTGCCAAGTGCCCAAATCATGATCATGTGATGGCAGGGATGTTGAAACGGCTGCAAGTTCAAGGACCAGTCATAAATCTACTTTTTCAGCACCATTGTTAAGTTCAAATGGTCGCTGAATGAGGCAGTTGTTAAGTGAGGACTACTTGTATGTAAAAAGTTATGTAATTACAACATATAGGTTAACTGTTGCCAACCACACAAGTCAAAATCTACTATAAACCAACTTTACATTATGTATAATTATGTTAAGGATGCTCCCATGGTTCAGAAAGAAATAGGAAGCCTGCAAAACACCTGTGAGGAGTGAACTGGGCTATTGTGGAGAAGAAAGTACATACCTGGCTCTAAGGCCCAGCAGCTGGAGCTCTGGTTTGGTGGACAAACCTTGGAAGTGGAGTAGATGTTGTCCATCTCACTCAGAACAGTATTATACTGAAATTAGCATTAAAAAGTACAGGTTTGAATGACAGTCTGCTAATTCTGCAACATGTAGATTCACACTGTAGTGTCTGTAGGCACCCATATTACCACAGATGCCTCCATAAGAACCTGCCACATTACCTGTCCCACTTGGACTTTTGGCAATTACTTTTATTTTAAATATGTAATTATAAAGTGATGCACCACACAACAAAGAACCAAGCTTCCAACATTCATTTTATTTTCACAAGTGCTTCTGCATTGCAAATGGGAGCTATATTCATTTTTATACAATAAAAATGGTAAGCAGCTACCATAGCTGCTTTGGTGTAGTGGTCAAGGCATCAGGCTAGAAAGTGGGAGACTCTGAGTTCTAGTTCTGCCTTAGGCACAAAGCCAGCTGGGTGACCTTGAGCCAGTCACTCTCTCTCAGCCCTAGGAAGCAGGCAGTGGCAAACCACTTCTGAAATCTTGCCAAGACAACTCCAGACACTTGTGCAGGCAGTCGCCAGGAGTCAAAACCTGATGACACCAAATATATATATATATCATCCAGTATTTTTGGGGAAGATTATCCATGTCTTTAGAAGAAAGTTTATTGTAGAAAACATATTATAAAGTGAATTGGCTTGAATTATGGACTGCTTTCTCCTTCATAGATTGTTAATGGTGGTGAAGAAGGTGGTGTATCCCAGTGATGCTGTGAGCTATACCCTCAGGAGTGTATACTCCCCAATGATGCCCCATTAACATAACAGCAAAAAAGGGCATCATGCTAATTAGAAGAAATTAGAATGCTCAGCTTGGAATTAAAATAGTATCTGGAATAGTGGGAAATTTGGCCTCAGTATACAAAATAAAGGAGGAGACATATTAAAAGAATTTGCCAAAACAATTTCAATATTTATAACAATGCTATCTTCTAACAGCCTAAAAGATGGCTGTATACATGGATACTAGAAGAACAACACTAAAACCATGGAGAAACTCTATTTTGCCAGCAAAAATAAGACCTGGTACTGACTGCATCTCAGATCTCAAATTCCTTCTTGAAAAATTACAGCTTCAGATAAAACCATCAGATCAACAAGATTCTAATTCACCAATATAATTATGCAGTGAAGATAAAGAATAAATATAGTGGTTTAAATTTGATAAAAATAGACCCTAAAGAACTTTGGATGAAATGTGTGACATCATTAAAGATGAATCAAACAAAAATATTTCAAAATACAAATAGCAAAATAAAGCAAAATAGATACATTAAAAATATCTGAAGAAGGGCAGAAAGCAAAAGTAGCACATACAGAAGAAAATTTGCCCAACTAAATGTTAAGTTCCAGAAAAGAGCAAGAAGATACAAGGAATTATACCTAAACAATGCAAGAAACTGATAACAATTGAATGGGAAGGACAAGAGATTTAAGAACATTTTAAAAATACAGAAATCAAGGGAACCTTATGCAAAAATGGCCTTGCTAAAAGAACAAAAGGAGAAAGATCTATTAAAAGATATAAATACAAGTAGTCCTCATTTAGCAACCACAACTGGGACTGACAACTTGGTCATTAAGTGAAGCAGTGACTAAGTGAAACCATGACTGTGTTTATGATTTTACTTCAGCTTTCCTTTGCTTTACAGAGCTGCAAAGGTCATAAATGTGAGGATTGCTTACAAAGTTACTTTTTCATCACTGTTGTAACTGCAAACAGTTGCTAAACAAGTCAGTTGCTAAACGAGGACTACTGTAATAACTAGAGCTAGATATCCTGGAAAGTGAAGTTAAATAGCCCCAGAAAACATTGCTAGCAACAAAGCTGCAGGAGGTTATGAAATACTAGCAAAACTGTTCAAAATATTGTAGAATGATGCAATTCAAATGCCACTTGCAGTTTGTAAGCAGATATAGGTAGTCCTTGTTTTGTGACCACAATTTGGACTGGCAACTCAGTCATTAAGCGAAGCGGTTGCTAAGTGAAATCACAATTATGATATTACTTCAGCTTTCCTTTGCTTTACAGACTTGCGAAGGTTGTAAATTGCTTATAAAGTCACTTTTTCGTCTACTGTTGTAACTGTGAACAGTCACTAAATGAGGCAGTTGCTAAACAAGAAGTGCCCATATGGAAAATGCAGTACTGGCTAAGGTATTAGAAAAAAAAATTATATTTCAATACCAAAAAAGGACAGTGGTAATGAATACTCAAATTTATAAACAATTGCACTTTTTTCACATGCTAGTAAGGCAATGCTCAACATTTTGCAATCCAGACTTCAATTCCATTGAACAAGAACTATCAGACATATACACTGGATTTAGAAGAGGTGAAAACACATTGTTAACATCTGATGGACAATGGAAAAGGCAAGAAAGATTTTCAGGAAATGTATTTTTTTGCTTTATTGATTATACTAAGGCATTTACTGTTTGGACTATAGCAAACTGGTTCTTTAAAAATGTGGGTGTAGCAGGCCATGTCATTAAAAAAATTGTATGATGTCCAGGAAGGAACTGTTAGAAAAGAATGTGGAACATCTAAATGGTTCAAAATTTGGAAAAGAGTGTGCCATAGTTGTATACTGTTGCCTTATTTTATTTAAGTTATATGCTGACCATATCATAAGAAATGCTGGAGTAGAAGAAACAGACCCTGGAACTAAAATTGCTGGGAGAAACATTTAAAAACCTCAGATATCATTCCGATGGCTGGAAGTGAGAAAGACTTAAGGAATTTCTTGTTGAAGGTGAAAAAATATAGTAAAAAAGCCAGTGTGTGCTTGAAGGTAACACCCCTTCCCCAAGATTATGTCAACGTGCAATGCCAATCCACTGCAAACAGGCAGAGAAGAAGTTGAAGTAGTAACAGCTTTGTCTTCCTAGTCTGTGAAAGTGATTCATCAGAAAGGCTGAATGAAGAAAATTGAGTAATTGTGCTGCTGGAGAAGATGGTTGACAATGCCTTGGACTGCAAGAAGAACAAATAATTCAATACTAGATGAAGTAAAGCCAGACTGCTCACTGCAAACACTAATAATGAAAATAAACATATGTGAAGACAGAAAACAAAGCCATAAAAAGACAAGTTTACTGGCAAACAATCCTGGAAAATAAAGAGTTGGAAATGAATGAAAAACAACAACAATGGAATATTTTGCCTAAATATGGGATTGAAGGTTGGTTACTGGACATTATAAAAGTGGTACATGATGGATGTAAAGCATGCATGAAAATTAATTGCCTGTATAGCAAATGGTTCAACAATGAGCAGGGAATAAAACAAGGAAGTGTGATTTTTTTCCATGGTTCTTTAATGTATATATGCATAAATGTATAAGGAATGCTTGTGTTGACACTGGAAATGTATTGGATGGGACTTGAATGTACATGTACTTTTGTATGCAGATGATGCCATATTGGCTGGGAATACAAACGATTAGCAGAGAATATTAGATAGATGATCCAATAAGGAATATGGATCTGAAAATTAATGTATTAAAGACCAAGGTAATTGTGTTTGGCAGATAAAATTGATTGAACAATTGCAAGTTATACACTGCTGCACGGTCCAGCGGAGGCCCTGGCTGCTGCCTGGAACAGAGAACAGGATCGGACAGGATCGTGCCTTTGCGACCTCTCTTGCCACATCGGCCCCGACACTCCCCGTGGTTTACGGAGGAGTTGAGGGTGCTGAAGAGGGTTAAGAGACGTCTAGAGCGCCGCTGGAGGAAGACACGGACTGAATCCGACCGAACACATGTTAGAGCCGCTATTAAGGTTTACATTGTGGCGATAAGGGCGGCGAAGCGCCAATACTTCTCCGCCCTTATTGCATCTGCAGAGTGCCGCCCGGCGGTCCTGTTTGGGATCACCAGGTCCCTCCTTGGTAAGGGGGATGTGGTGGTTCATTTGCAGGGGCCCATGGAGGAATTTGCAGAGCACCTGCAGGATAAAATCGCTCGGATTCATTCCAAGTTGGACTCCGAGCGTGGTGCAGGGTCTGGAGAGATACCAGGGGATCGTTCTTGCCTAGTTAGCTGGGAACGGTTTGATCCTGTGGTTCCTGAGGAAGTGGACAGGATCCTCCAGACTGTGAGGGCCACCACTTGTCATCTGGACCCATGCCCCTCTTGGCTGGTGAAAGCAGCTCGGGAGGTGACATGTGGTTGGATCCAGGCAATGGTTAAGGCATCCTTGCAGGAGGGAGTGTTTCCAGCACCCTTTAAAGAGGCGTTGGTGCACCCCCTCCTCAAGAACCCCTCCCTGGATCCTACTGTACTGGACAACTTTCGTCCAGTCTCCCACCTCCCCTTCTTGGGGAAGGTGGTTGAGAAAGTGGTGGCTTCGCAGCTCCAAAGGGTCCTGGAGGAAACGGATTATCTGGACCCTTATCAGTCAGGTTTCAGGCCCGGCTATGGAATGGAAATGGCATTGGTCGCACTTATGGATGATCTCTGGCAGGAGCGGGATGGTGGTAGTGCGACCATCCTTGCTCTCCTTGATCTCTCACCGGCATTCGATACCGTCGACCACGGTATCCTATTGGGACAGTTCAGGGATATGGGGGTGGGTGGCACAGTTTTGGGCTGGTTCACCTCCTTTCTCCGGGGCCGATCCCAATCGGTGGTGATAGGGAGCGAGAGGTCCCATCCTCGGCCCGTTCTTTGTGGGGTGCCGCAGGGTTCGGTTCTCTCTCCGCAACTTTTCAACATCTATATGAAACTGCTGGGTGAGATCATCCGTCATCATGGGATGAGGTATCATCAGTATGCTGATGATACTCAACTATACATCTCCATCCCTGGTGAGGTAAGTGATGCCGTGACCACCCTCTTGCGGTGCCTGGAGGCTGTGAGGGTCTGGATGGGGAACAACAGGCTCCAGCTGAACCCTGGCAAGACGGAGTGGCTGTGGGTTACTGGCCCCTATGTATCCAGGACATTGTCATCGTTGGTCTTGGATGGGGTAGCACTGCCCCAGACAGATCCAGTGCGTAATTTGGGTGTCCTCCTGGACTCGTGGCTCCTGCTCGAAGAGCAGGTGGCAGCCGTGGCCAGGAGGGCTTTTGCACAGCTTTGGGTTGTGCACCAGTTATGCCCTTTCCTGGATCGGGATGCCTTGCGAACAGTCACTCATGCCCTCGTTATCTCCCAGATAAACTACTGCAATGCGCTCTACATGGGGCTACCCTTGAAGAATATCCAGAAGCTTCAGCTGGTCCAGAATGCGGCCGCGCGAGCAATTTTTGGGACCCGAAGAAGGACCCATATAACACCTCTGCTCCGTGAGCTGCATTGGGTACCAGTTTGCTTCCGGGTCCAATTCAAAGTGTTGGTTATCACCTTTAAAGCCCTACATGGCATGGGGCCAGGTTACCTGAAGGACCGCCTTGCCCCCATGATCTGAACCTGTCCCACCCGATCTCACAGAGAGGGCATGCTCCAGATCCCCACGGTAAAAGAACTTCGAGTAGTGGGGTCCAGAAGGCGGGCCTTCTCTGCTGTGGCCCCCGCCCTCTGGAACATCTTGCCCCCGGAGGTGAGACAGGCCCCCTCACTCCAGGCCTTTCGGAGGGACTTGAAGACCTGGCTCTGCCATCTGGCCTGGGGCAGGGAGGGAGGATATCAGAAGTGGGGTATGCTGGCCCCTTAGCAGCCTGGTGTGGCCTCTATCAGCCTCTTGGATTTTTTAGCTTTTTTATTTTTGTAATGTTTGGTTTTTATAACTTTTAATTGTATTTCTGATTTTAGTTTGTTGTAAGCCGCCCAGAGTCCCCCGTTGTGGGGAGATGGGTGGGGACAAGTCAAATAAATAAATAAATAAATAAATAAAAATAATAATAATAGTAATAATAATAATAATAATAATGGGGGGGGAAACTAGAGTAAGTAAACAAATTTGGGTACCTTGGTAGAATGCTTAAGAAAAGTGGGAAAATGTATGGAGAAATTTTAAAATGTGCAAATGCTAATAGGAAGGGTACATGTAGTATGTTATAATGAATGAATATTGAAAATCACTGTATATTAAGGTGCGTTTCTGCCCCATTCATTTTACGGAGGTGACTGTTGGGTATTTTAACAAAAACATAAAACTAAATTGGATACAGTGAGAATGGGGCACTTAAGAAGAGTGTCTGTGGTGAAACTAAAGAGTTAAGGTAAAAAATGAATGGACACTAGAGAGAGAAAATTTAGTTTGCCTAGCCCAATTGCAAAAATATTTGCTATCTTACACATTGTCTTTAGAAACACACGTTTTATGTTGATGCTTCATCCAATTAAGCCTACATGGTCCCTGGAAAAGAGGTTTCTTTAATTGCTAGATGGAAAATGTTTCTTAAAGACTGAAGACTTCCTGACAAAACTAGACTTTAAAGACCTCAAGAAAAAGCAGTCTGCAGAAGAGGAGTGTCCTGGATTTCTTAACAACAATTGATTCCCTAAAGAACATTTTGTAATCTGAATATTGAAATAACCAAGGAACAATTAAAGGAAGATTTTAAAGCTTGAAATGAATGTGGAGGGGCAGCTGGAGCAGGGAAGTACAGTCGTGCAGAATGGCCTTTTCCAATAGAAATAGGTAGGTTGGGATGCGGGCACAAAGGCTTGTACTGAAAGAATCTGAGAAGCTGAACATTCATACCAATTTGGCTGTTACAGTGAAGTGGGCAAGAAGACTGACCACCACAAGAATAGGCTACAGTGAGGGCAGCACTGGCAGAAGAGTGTCAGATTCTGGTGAAGGCAAATATCTAGAGGGTTACTGGAGAAAATTATTACGAAGGGAAGCTCATCTCCGGGTGAGCACTAGTTTGAAAGAGAGGAGGAGAAGGGAAGCAATAAAAACAATTAAATGATAGAGAGAGGTGATGGGTGCTATGACATTACAGGCCATCTCCACTAAAGTAAGAAAGCCACAAAGAACAAAAAAACGCTCTGAGGAAAAGAGGACAGTTTAGTTGATGAGTGGGAGACACTTCATTCAGTCTTCTAGATGTAGACTTTCATAGCTTTGTCTTTCAGTTATATAGAAATATAGTGTGAGTGAGTGGTGGCATATTACTTAGCCAGATGGAGCTATGGCCTCACACAATTTTTTAATGCCCTTCAGTGCAAAATCGGGATTCCCAAATTGACATTATTTTATATGTCCATAGGTATGTGGCTTTAAGTCAGTCTTGACTCCTGGCAACTCCATGGACAGTTGTATGCATTTTTCTTAGCAACACTGTTGAAGTGGTTTGCTACTACCTTTTTTCTGGGAAGTTCTGTTCTGTTTTTAACTTCCTAGTCTAGGACTGAGAGAGAATGACTGGCCCAAACTTATTCAACTCTTTTTTTGCTTGAGAGAAGACTTGAACCTGGGTCTTCCCACTCCCAGTCCAACAATGTAACCATGCCAGCTGTCCTTCCTTCCTTCCTTCCTTTTATGCTACTCGACTCCAGGAGAAAAAAATGGTGCAGTACATGCTTTCTTTGAAGAACTTCCCAAGTTTATCTCCTGGCATTTCAATTTAGAGCTGGGAAATCCTGAGGAATTAGAATAACATCAAGCTTGATGGACCAGTGTTCTGACTTAGAAAAAGATGACTTCCTTTGTCCCTGCATCACCTTATTAGTCAGCAAATGACTCTTATTTCTAGAAACTACAAGTCATTTGAAAATAATGCTTGGTTACAAATGTAGTCTGCTATGCAACAGTTTATATTAGTTATTTTCTTAAATCAACCGAGAAAGATTGAACTTTGTTTAGTAAATAAGCTCTGGAGGAAGAAATCTATTTGCTTTGAAAAAGAAAAAAAAGGGGGCAGCAATATTAAATTCTTCCTCAAATTAAACAACAAAAAATGTTTTGTCATCGAGTCTTGGGAGCCAAGGTGGTAGCAGCTTGTTAACTGAAACATTCTTACTTAACAACTTGGAGAAAATGGTTTCTTTTGAATTCTCTCTTGGTCACAAAATAGCACATTCAAGTAGTACTTTTTCATCTATTTTAGAAAAATAGAAAAAATTCTCAGCAAGAACTTTGGGCAAACTCTATCTTTGGGGGGGGTGTGGAATTTTAGATTGTGATCGTGGCACTGAAGATGGGGGTTAATTTTTTCCTCAATGCCATATTCCCACTGGAAGATATTATTTGGCTGATTAGCACATGCATTAATGGCACTATTGCTGCTTGTTAAAAAGAAAGTTAATCATGGATCTCTACTGCTTAGTCCTCAGGGAAAACAGGGGTTATTATAACAGTAAAGCTCAAAGAACTTTGGGAAGTTGACTTTCTGAATCCTACCTCCAAAATAGTTTGAAAGCGTTAGGTACAAAGCAACAAAAATAGGGGGGGAAGCTGAATTGTTAAGAGAAGATAGAATACTTTTCTCTCTCTCCCGTGGCAAAAATTCCTGTTAAACTTTTTTTCTCATCATATTTATAATTACAGAAAAGATGGGATTTTTGTCAGATGCTTATGGCTGGAATGTAAGTTTTAGTGGCTCATCTCTTTTGATGAATGCATTATATACTGACTTATCTGAGCATAAATTCCATTAATTCAGTAGGATGTACTTCAAAGTGAAAATATATAGGACAGTTTATGTACTTTGTAAGCCCTCAAAGGCTTTAGGTAGCAGTGGCTTGGAATGTGGTAAACCCTACTCAACTGACATCTCACTTTCTCAATGCCCAGTTTTAGAAACGTGTCACTGGGAATGTCTGCAACATGAAGTGTAAGCCAGAAAAGCAGGTACACCCTCCTTCTTGTGTATTTACATTAGGGCAAGAAATAAAGGAATGTGTCAGCCTTCCTGAGCTAATTACTTTTCAGATATATGAAAATACTTCCCTCATAGCTACTCAACACAACCAAGACTGGAATATCTTATTGTGAATATTACCTATGTGTCTTCAGAACCCTTCATGTAATTCAGCCTCTCAGCTTTGTACCTCCATCATGCATGGAGTCCATGACTGTTATCTAAGGATCGTCTCTCCTTTAGCCTAACATCTTTTCTCCATTCCCACCTCAGGACTCAGCCACTCTTTCTACTGATTCTTACCTCGTGTCGCTTGTTCATTGGTAAATTGGAAGGGCCCAGGGTCTGAATGGAGCTGATTATTTTCTTCAGTTGAGGATCCTTGAAGTTCTGCCAGTTGTGGCCATAATTCTCCTTAGCTTTTTTCCCCCAGAGTTCTGTGAAGTTTTGTTCCTTCAAAGAAGCTGCTACCTGTAATAGCAGAAGAGGGCAAAGACATTTGGTACACACTAAACTTTTTTGTGCCTTCCATGCTACTTCTTTGGAGAAGTTGCTGAATCACTTTTAGGACTGTGAAAGAGTGGGATGCATGCTGCTGATAAAAAAGGAAGAGTACCTTAAAGATAGTTTGGTGTTTGAACTTCTAGGCTAACACATTTCTGAAAAACTTGGCAGCAAATAGAGCATTTAGCTCTTCAGAGCCATAGGGATGACAAGGCAATGAAAGGGAACCACAACTCAGAAAGGCTTGATTAAAAGACATTAAGGGTCTGATTATTTTGGAACTTATTAAAGTTTTATTTATGGATTATTCATTTCTATTTCTAACTTTCCTATCAATATGTGACAAGGCTACATTGTCTTATTTTAATTAGCAATTAGAATATTGAATACTGGTACTGGTGTTCAATGATGCTATCAGCTAAAACCAATGGCTTGTATCTGTAGTTAGCATAAAATTGGATATACTCCATTGAAACAGTTTAAATCCCCCATTGATGTAAATTGTCTGTAATGCCTGAGCCAAACCACAGAGCAAAGTAAGACATGCACTGGATTAGAGCCACAAATTGTAACAACATGAGATGAGTCCTGAGGCCCAGGCCAAAGACTTCCCTAATGCAGCATTCTGTGTCAGCCCACTGAAAAAGAAGGATAACTGGATTTCTGATTTGGAGCCCAGTAGAATCTCCAGCTGGAAATTTTGAGGGACCACAGCTGGTGTAGCTGGCTCATCCATTGTATGATGTCCACACGATTCAAATAATAATGTGCAAGCACAGCAAAGAAAGCAGCTAGAGCAGAGCAAATAGTTCCAGGTGACTTACTGAAGTGAACCAACCTACATTTTTGTAGTGGAAGACAGCCCCTCAAGGGTAACAGGCAATCTGATAGAAAAGAGAGGACCTTTTACGATAAGGAATGAATCAGTCATGTAGAGGAATCTCTTTTTTGCAAATGTTAGCAAGGTAATTGTCCATATCACCAACATTTTGTCTCTGGTTATGTTATCACTGTATGTGGAGCACAAGATCTTTCTGGTACAGGTAGGGATACTATGTTCTCCTTAAGAAGAAAAGATCTTTTAATAGTTCCTCCTCTCATTAAATCACCTTCCCCAAGATTTAACTATACAATAAAGAAAGGAAATTAGACAAAACAAAGATGGGGGAAAGTATTTTGTGGATGAAAAATTCCTTGTTGGTGACATCTGTTTCTGCAGTCATCTCTACAAATATACATATATTTCTAAGTCTTACCTCACAGAGGCATTTTATGGAATATAATTGCTTCAAACAGCATCTCCATGTAAACACTATAGCAAGGAAGAAGTATTTTATTCCTATAAAATGCTTCTTCAGATGATTCCAGCAATTTTCAATACCACTAGAATAAGCACATTTTACATCAATGGCTTCATGTAAGTAGTCTGTCGCACTGCAGTGTATAAACTAATCCTAATAGTAATAGACCTTTTTCTCCTTTTTTAACACTTCCAACCTGTTCTTCTACCTAACTGGATCTGAGTATGTTGGGACACAATTCCCTTAAGAAATACCACATGGTTTGCTTTTCTCATCCATTGCATTAATTGAAAGCTGCAAACTATAGTAATCCACTGCTTTTCTACTTCTGCTAATCTACTATGATGTCGATATAGCCAAATCCCCAAATCACTGTCCAAAACAACAACAACAACAACCTGGAGCAAGAGTACCTATCAAACAGAAACTCCATTAAATTCACATCAGTGAAATCAGTCACTGTATCCTGTCAGTAACTGCATCCTGACATAATAGTAACCAATGGTTTAGCACAGTGATTGGGAAATTGTAAAAACTTCCTGAAGAAGGCAATTACAAACTATTTCTTTAGAAAGGAAAATATATGGATGTGTCCATGAAGTCATCAGTTGTCGAGTTTGGTCAATTATATTAGTAAATTTGGTAACTTCTGGAAATAGGAGTCCAGATTACCTATCCCTGCTCTGGTTCATCCATAGCAGACATGCAAGAATTGAGATAGCACAGAGATTGCAGCACTATGGAAAGCTCCAAGTGAACAGCTTATTCCGATAAAGGCTAGAATTCCTCTACCATTTCTATTCCAAAGGCCAACATCCTTGCATGGCCAGTGTGGATCCTTACTTAAAGTTCCTTAGCATCCTTTAGGGGACCACCATCTCCTGTTTCTTGCCATCGGGTGGGCTCAGTTGGATAAGAACACTCTTAATTCTTTGGACAAATCAGATTTGGGAAAGTTATCTGAGAGGGGAGGGTACTAATGCAGATTGCCAATCATTACTCTTAGGTCCAGTATCAGGAACCAGGTTCTGTTTTTCAGCTGATACAGCAGTGGCCCTGAATCTGATTGCTTCCACCTCCTCTAGCTATCTCTTGGTTTCATCACTGGATTTTCCCTTTGGTTTCATCCTTTCTGCCAGAGACCCATGAAGAGGTGATACATTTCCATACGTTTTGTTCTCATTTGCAGAGTTGTTGGCAAATGTGAAATTAAATTCCTCTCTATGAATCGCTGACCCTCAGGTGTACCCCCTAATGAATCCTCAGAAATAAAAAGAAATAATTTTCCACCCAACTCTGCTCAGTTGCTTATGGCTATGCATGCATAAATAATATGCAGTGTATCTTCCAGCCTATTCCGTTTCAAAAGAAAAATGGGAATAGATGACAATTTGTATACCACCCGAATAAGCCAAATTCTATCAATGGATATTAGAATCCTAGGTTATTTGAGCAAACTATAAATAAAGCTGGGTTGGCCAAGGTTAGGCAATGACAAACCATAGTTGAAAACTGAAGCAAATTCTTTTGATCTTTTTCTTGTATTTATGCTGCAGGAGAAAGTGGTAAGGGAGGTGCAGGTATCTGCACTTAGTTCAACCAAATATAATAGGTAAAATTGGGGTGTATGGGGTGTCCAGGGAGGGGTAGCACCTCTGGTGGAGGGGCCTGCCGTGCCTTTTCCAGGGCTGGTCATTCACCTTTGGTCCCCACTTGGCACTCAGCTCTCACCTGTGGTTCCAAGTAGCTATAACATGCGCAGAGGCCACACCCTGGTAAACCGTCTTGGCAGACGGGCCAAACCAGATGAGAGTAGCTGACGGGTCTTCGACTCTCGGGGAGATAGGGGATCTGTCTATCCTCATGTGTGAAGTCTGGCCCTGGCAGATTGAGTGGAGGAGACTGATCAATGGTCCAACAGTCAAGAAGGCATGCCCAGCAGGCATTATGGAGCACTAAGAGCACAACAAGACACTTAGACATCCTTGTCATCTACTGCAGGAGAAGAGATCTCCAGCCATAATGGTTCTCCATGCCACTGGATTGAGGTCTCTTATGCCAAGAGAGTGGGACTGCCCCTGTGCAACTGCTGTTCCACTTAAAACTCCATCATGCACAGGTTTCTGTTATGCAATTCATCTTCATCTACAACTCATCTGCAAATCATCTCAGCCCAAACCTAATTCATTGAGCCCTGCGGCAATGTGGGAGTGGCAAAACAACAGGTGGAGATGACCACTGGCAGTTGTAGTCACAAACCTGCACGTGAGTGGCCCTTGGACCAGTGGTCATTCATCTCAGTACCTGGGGCAGCAGAGATGTCCAGCAGCATCCAGGACGACTGGGCAGCCCTTCTAGCATAGCATTGCCCACCCTTGTATGAGGGAGGGGGTTAGAAAAGGTACCGTAAACATTGCCTGCCCCACAACATCTGGCTAGCTAACCATGGCTGGCAGATCATCTCCTTGGCAGTTGAGCATCAAGAAAAACGAATCAAAGAAAATTTATTTTCAGAGCCTGGAACGACTGCACCTTGCTGGATAGCGACAAGGTGTCAAGGCCTAAAAGATGAACAACGCTCATAGCAGCTGAACTTTGCCGTTATAGCATTGACATTGCTGCACTCAGTGGGACCAGGCTGGCAGACAGGGGTTCATTACAGGAAGCAGAGAGTGGATATATGTTCTTTTGGAAAGGGAAACCACAGATTGACAACAGGACTCACGGAGTAGGTTTTGCAATCAAAACTGCTCTGCCGAAGAATTCTACCACTGGAATAAATGAATGCATTACAAAGTTCTGCTTTCCTCTCAGCAAATCCCAGTATATCACCATTGTCAGTGCTTACGCACCAACTCCAAACAAAGACAAGGAAGGTTTCTACAAGGACCTGGACCAGATTATTCAAACAACCCCCGCCAGCAACTAACTTGTCATTCTGGGTGACTTCAGTGCTAGGGTGGGGACAGACAGTGACAACTGGGACAGAGTCCTCAGGAGACATGGGGTGGGAAAACTAAATAGCAATGGCCCACTGCTTCTGAGCAAATGTGCCAAGCACTACCTGTGCATCATTAACATGACTTACAGACAAGTACAAAACTACCTGGATGCATCCTAGGTCCAAACACTGGCACCTACTTGACTATGTCATAGTATATCAGCGCAACCTTATAGACGTCACCATCACCTGAGCTATGTGAGGTGCTGAGTGCTGGACAGATCACAGGCTGGTCTGGTCAGTCCTCAACCTGCACATAGCCCCTTTACATCGTAAGCAACCAAAGACTGTTAGAAATTCATTCAACATTGGCAGACTGCAAGACCCAGGCCAAGTCCAACATTTCCAATATATACTTAATGAAAAACTCTCCAAAAATTTACTGCTTGTAGGAACTTGTTCTGAAAAGTGGACACAGTTTAAAGATGTCATCATGCAGACTGCAACAACTGTACTCGGACTGAAAACCTGGGTGTATCAAGACTGGTTTGATGAAAATCACAAGATGATTTCAACAGCCTTCCAGGCCAAGAACAAGGCCTATGCAGACTGACAAGAACGATCCATCATCTGTGTCAGAAAGACAAGTGTAAGCACCTGCAGTCCAAAGTACAGATGGAGAAATGTAGGATGAGTGGTGGCAGAGAAAGGCTGAGCAGGTGGAACACTATGCAGACATGCATGCCACCAGAGAATTCTTCAGTGCCATAAAGTCAGTTCATGGTCCTTCTAGAGGATGCTCCCCCCTGCTGTCATCTGATGGGTCAAGCCTGGTCAAAGACCAGGAACCATCATTTCGAGCAATGGGTCTTTGGACAAAGAAATTGACTCCAGGATCAGCAAGACCAGCCAGGCACTGGGACAGCTGCATATTAGAGTGCTCAATCAACACAACATCCACATCTCAACAAAGCTGAAAGTCTACAGAGTTGTGGTTATCCCTTCTCTTCCATATGGATGTGGGTCCTGGACTCTGTACCGAAGGCACATCAAACAACTGGAGAAATTTCACATGGGCACTCTCCACTCCATCCTCAGCATCCGTTGGCAAGACCATGTCTCTAACCTGCAGGTCTTGGATCACATGGAGTCCACCAGCATGAGTGCCTGATTATCAGAGCCCAAATGTGGTGGGTGGGACATGTCATTAGAACAGATGACCACCGTATGCCTCGCCAGTTGGTCTATAGTGTACTGGGGTCTGGGAAGAGACCTCAAGGTCGACTGTGCAAGCGCTACAAAGATGTTGTGAAAGAAACCCTATGCTGCTGTGACATCCAGCCAAGGGGACTAGAAACAGCGGCTGCTGACAGAACCCATCGGTGAGCCCTGTGCTATGAAGCCTCCACTGGCTTTGAAGGCAGGCACTGCCAACAACTGGTAGAAAATCATAAGCAGCATTACAGAATAATACCCAGAGGTGCTACAACAATGGACTTCCAGGGCCCCCCTGTGCTAGACTTTGTGCTTCCAGACTGGGACTGCAGAGCCACCTCCATATCCATAGATGAACTGCACAACAGCATGTCTTCTTTGAACCCAAAGGACTACCATATATAGGTAAAATTACATTTATTGGCACCAGTTAAAGGTGCATTCAATGTAGAATGTATGTTGGACTAAAATACTATCCAGTATCTATGCCAAGAAAAGCTAAATTGTATAAAACATACATGCTTATATTGGCTTGCTGCTTTTGCCTTATATAGGGAAAAACAGAGTGCTGCCATCATGTCATCTTGACGGCCATAAAAGCTAGGTGTCTGCTATTTTGTTTTTTAAAAGTTTATTCTAGACATTCCAATGGATACCAAGTGTGCCACGATTTTTTTTTTTTTACTCTTTATTTTGGACAGGTGATTAAGTCCCAACCAAAAAGATGTGGGAACTTTTCCCAAGTTCTTTGAAAGTTTCAACCAGAGATGAGAGGCAAGCATATCCTGGAGTAAAGTGGAACCATTTGGATTGTCAGTTCCACTTAACTTAGCTAGGCTGAGAAGCACTGTCATCTGAAAGTATCCCCTAATCCATCTTACACCCAATACATTTCAGTCTTGTTTTGGCACACTCTTTCCTTACCATACATTAGATTGTACTTTTTTGATTGCATGTGTATAATAAAGAAAAAGGGGGGGGAAGCTAAGTGTGGCTGTAGACAGAAGAAACAACAATTAGGTGTCTCTTTTCTTGACATCCCAGGTGTCACTTTTCAATATAAACTCAAGTAGGAAGAAAATTTCTAGGGAGAAATGTATTACGACATGTGGTGAAAGAAGCAACACTGAACAGAGGACAAGCCAAAGAATCAAAAGTGCTCCTATACTTTTGCTTCCAGAATTATTCAATTGTCCCACCTCTTTTAGCCTAGGTGACCTGTTTGTATTTTAGATAACATCATATTAAGACATTTATTTATGCAGATGAAATCATACATGCAGCCGCATGTGAAATAAGTATTGTTTTGCTCATCTGGGAGGCAGTGCAACTTTGTTTTCTCTTTACCCTTTACTGCCTCTTATTATTGCTGAAACACCACATTTCTGCATACCAGATCAGGAAGGCACTCTGGATAGCCAGCCCGCCAGCCCTAACTGCAATTTGGAAACCTAGGCACTTAAAATTGGGGGATTCAACTGAAAGAAGTTTACAGATTGAAGTACTGCAAGCTTCAATTTTTTTTAGTCTTCTTTATAATCTTCTCTTCCATCTGGGTATTGAGGAAGATGTTGGCAGGTTGCTTTTAACAGGTCTTAGCTATGGATTAAAATCTATGTTTACTAATTTATGTCTTTCACTTAGAGCACAGTCCAGCCACAGTTAATCACTGTTAGGCTTACCTGATTTCAGGTAATAGCATGTTTTTAAAATTTCTTCCCAGATATAACTAAAACTTAATCTCAAGATCATACCTTTAAGGTGTTTGTCCTCTGTGGAGGCCATGGGTACCACAG
The DNA here is from genome assembly GCF_059951505.1 of Python bivittatus. Taxonomy (NCBI): domain Eukaryota; kingdom Metazoa; phylum Chordata; class Lepidosauria; order Squamata; family Pythonidae; genus Python; species Python bivittatus. The sequence continues at coordinate 6,042,314 of NW_028277028.1, forward strand.
GTATCAAGTTTACATGATTGAGGAAAATAAAATTTCTAGCCATTTTAGAGAAAAACTGCCTCTAAATACAAGCTCTTATCATGTTCTGGCACACTTTTTCTAGTTGTTCATCCCAAGAAGGGTGAAAAGAAAGCTACTTGTTAATCTTTCACATATTTATAGTCAAATTGAAACATCATAAAAGCCATCATTATTAAATAAATACTTGAGAAGCTGAGGTTCTGGACATTTAAATCCCACCACTCCCATCCTCAATTGTACCAAACTCACCAATGGTACCTTTATTACCCAACAGCCACACAAGACAGCTGTTCTGCTATGGTCTAACATTCAACCCTTCCATTAGTTAGTTTACTAACTGAGTCCCTAGTGAAGTTCACCTATATTTCCACCACAACATCACTGAAGAAGTACTACCTCTAATCCATCCTTGACTGCCCCTTTACTTGCAATCTGACCTTTTCTTGCTTTCCTGCAACATGCTTGTGTACAAGTTTTACACAGTAATGCCTAGAAAGGGGGCAAGGGAGAGAGAGAAACCCTAAATCCTGCTTAGCAATGCAGCCCTAAATTACTGTCTAGATGCAATGTCACCCAGTCCACATTTTTTTTCTTTGCAAGTCTTGCAACTTCGCTACTAAAACATCTCTTTCATAGTGAGCTATTATATCATGTCTGCAGAATATTTTGTGAAACTCAGATTAGAAGCAGTCACTTGCTTCTTGTAAATATAATTTGATTAACACCTCCTTCACTTCACATCAAGAGACCAATCTGCGAAGAATGCATATGAAGAGAAATATTAATCAATAATTCCTAGTGGTTCCTGGATTGTATTCTTGATGTTCAGAATTAACAGTCACCAACGATAGAATAGTCTACTGCTCTGTTCAATATTTAACCCCATCTGCTGACATCCATCATTGTGACTAATTGTGAGAAGGGGAGGGGATGCTCCAGATACATTTACCTATTTTGGAAGAGTGAAATCTGTAAATAAAGAAATTGCCATTAGCACACAGCGAAGCACACAGGATAGAGTGGACAATTCCTCTTTTCTGCCATAGCTTCCTCCTCTCCTATCCCTTCTTAAAACTGTCTAAATTGGTGCGTGTGAATTATCAAGTTTACATCTGTACTATATGGAAAATATGCCTTTTTGTCCATCCTAAATGTCTCGCCATCTAATTTCACTAGATAACCTCAATTTCTAACACTATGAGATATTGTAATCTTGGTGTTTCTGAGCTTGTGTTTTCCCCTGCAGACATTTCATTACCGGGATAGGTGACATTATCAGTCCAAGGGGGAGTGGCGTTTGTTGGGTCTTTATATGTAGTACAGTAGTTTGTCCTACCTAACTTGCTTGGGGTATTGTTTCTTTCTTGATTGTTCCCATTTATCTGGTGCTGATCCCTGCTTATCTGGGTGTTGGTTAGCAGGTGTAAGATGAGAATGAAAATGCTGGGGCTGTTTGCCCCTTTCCTTGACCTTTGGTTGCATCCTTTTTTTAAAATGCTTTTTTGAATGGTTTATAGATGAAGCTTATCTCGTGAGAGAATGAGAGGAGAAAAAACTTGTATCTACTTTCTCCATCCCAGGGACCATGCTTTCTCCGCCGATCTTGCTATATTTTTTCTAAACTAAAAAGACCCCAATATATGTATGCCTTTATGTATAGGAGAGTTCCTCCACCCCTCTGTTTTGATTGTACTTTTTGTAGTTGTTTCAAATTGTTTAAACTTACAGTTTAAAAACTATCTAACCTGTGGCCATGAAAATACTACACAGCAGTGAGTTCTGTAAATTGGGATCATTTTTGTCTCTGTCAACTACCTGGTTTTTATAGTCCAATTCTTTCATTCCTTCAGATAGCTTCACTCTGATACTGAACGAACTCAAGGGAGAAGCAGAAAAAGCATCAAAGTCTCTCTAGAAGCAGCTAGATATTGCTTGGACATGAGATGTTAATGGCTGAAGGTGAGATAACGGGTTAATCCTGGGGGACTTCAATCTGCCTTCCCTAGGAATGGGGTCGGAGGTGACTCAGGAGTTCATGGTTTCCATGACAGCCATGGACCTACCCCAGGTCATCCAGAGTCCAACTTGGGACAGTGGTCACGCTCAGGATCTGGTGTTCCTGTAAGAGCAGTGGCAATGTGATCTGGAATTGGGAGAGCTTTTGGTGTCTCGTCATGGTCAGATCATGCTCCGATTTCTATGAGATCCTCTAGTACCACTATCCACTGCAGGGAAGCTGGACCCATTAGACTGGTCTGCCCCCAGCAACTGATGGACCCAGATGAGTTTCAGAGGGATCTGAGGGTTGTCCATGTGGTTCTGCTGCATGGTCCATCCGAAGCCTTGGCTGCTGCTTGGAATAAGGGGATGGCTGAGGCCTTGGATTGGATTGCACCCATGCAACCTCTCCCCTCTTGGGGATCTCATCACTCCCCGTGGTTCACGGAGGCATTGAGGGAGATGAAATAGGAAAAGAGACACTCTAGAGAGTGTTGCTGGCACTCAACAAAAAACAAACTCGACCAAACACAGGTTAGAACTGCTATTAAGGCCTACCTTGTGGTGGTAAGGGCGGCGAAGCATCAGTACTTCTCTGCCCTTATTGCATCCACAGATTGCCATCCCACAGCCCTGTTCCAGGTGACACAAACCCTCTTGGATAAAGGGGGTGTGGGAAACCTCTTATAAGGGCATGTGGAAGAATTTGCGCAACATCTGTCAGATAAAATCACTCTGATTCATTTCCAGTTGGATGCTGGCTTTCCTATAGGTCCATAGGAGATGCCTAGGGAGGAGTCTTGCCCAGTTATCTGGGAATGGTTTGATCCTGTTGGGCCTGAGGAAGCAGACAGGGTCCTCAGGTCTCTGAGCTCAGCCACCTGTTCTTTAGACCCATTCCCCTCCTGGCTGGTTAAAGCAGTCAGGGGGGTATCGTGTGAGTGGGTTCAAGTGGTGATTAATTCTTCTTTGAGTGAGGGGGTTGTTCCTCTACTCTTTAAGAGGCCTTGGTCTGCCCCCTCCTCAAAAAGCCATTGCTGGACAATTTTTGTCCAGTATCTCACCTCCCTTCTTTGGGGAAGATGGTGGTGAAGGTGATTGTGCAACAGCTTCAGAGGTCCTTGGAGAAAGCAGTTTATCTGGATCCTTTTCAGTCAGAATTCAGACCTGGGTATGGGATGGAAACAGCATTGATCGCGCTTTTGGATGACCACTGGCATGGGCAGGATGCGGGCTGAGCTTCCATCCTTGCCTTACTTGACCTCCTGGCAGTTTTCAACACCATTGACCATGGTATCCTTTTGGATCAGCTGAGAGGATTAGGGGTGGGAGGCACAGTGTTGTGCTGGTTCACCTCCTTCCCTCAGGGCCAATTCCAGTCAGTGTTGATTGGGGAGGAGAGGTCCCACCCTCGGCCCCTACTATGTGGGGTGCCACTGGGTTTGATGCTTTCTCCTCTCCTTTTTAACATCTACATGAGGCCCCTGGGTGAGCTGAGCCATCATTATGGGGTGAGGCATCATCAGCATACTCCTCCCAGGAATCTCCTCTGGACCTGTAGCAAAGCCAGCATCCCAATTATATATCTCTACCCCAGGCGTATTAAGCAATGCTGTGAACGTCTTATCCTGGTGCCTGGAGGCTGTGAGGGGCTGGATGGAGAACAACAAGCTTCAGTTGAACCCTGGTAAGACTGAGTGGTCCTGGGTTTTGGGGCCCACTAGTTCTGGGACTATGACATCTTTGGTGCTCGATGGTGTGGCACTACCCCAGACAGACCCAATGCGTAATCTGGGGCTCTTCCTGCTTGAGGAGCAGGTGGCAGTCATGGCTAGGAGGGCCTCTGCACAGCTTCCTCTTGTGTGCCAGTTGTGCCCATTTCTGGACCAGCAGGCCCTGCTTACAGCCACCTCCAGATTGGACTGCTGTAATGCGCTCTATGTGGGGCTGCCCTTGAAGAGTATCCAGAAGCTTCAGCTGGTACAGAATGCAGCAGCGCAGGTAGTTATGTGCACTCCTAGAACAGTGCATGTTACACCTCTGCTCCGTGAGTTTCATTGGTTGCCAGTTTGCTTCCAGGTCCAGTTCAAGGTGCTGGCTTTAACCTTTAAAGCCCTTCATGGCATGGGGCTGGGTTATCTGAGGGACCACATCTCCCCAACTACATCAGCCCACCCCATCAGATCTAGCAGAGAAGACATGTTGAGGGTACCATCAGCTAGGGGCGTACATTTGGTGGGTCCCAGGTGTCGGGCCTTCTCTACTGTGGCACTCGCCTTGTGGAACATTCTCCACCACCACCACCCCTGATATTAGATTAGCTCCATCCCTTTTGACCTTCTAGAAGTCCCTCAAGACCTGGTTATGTCACCAGGCCTAGGGCTCCTGGGAACTGGAGACATGCTTAGATGGCTCCATTGCTGAGTCAGCTATCCTTATTCTCTCTTGCCTAGGGTTTTACATTTGTCTTTTTATCATATTTATCTTTTAATATTGATTGTTGTAAGCCACCCAGAGTCACTCTTCCGTGAGATGGGCAGCTATACACATTTGATTAAATAAATAAATAAATAAATAAATAAATAACTCATAAGTAAGTTCAATGATAAGGTCATTCTGAATTTCCCAGGCTTATAAAATGGCTAAACTTAAGATTAATTATATTTCGCCGTTTCATCTGGTATGTTTTTGTATGTTTTATTATTTTACTAATCTTTGAAATAGTTTTCATTACTTTGCTCTCTGCTCTGAGAAACCTACATAGAAGTAGGATATAAATTATGTAAACGAGTGAAGTTAAGTCACCTTAAGCAAATCGGCTTCTTAGTTTAAAAATGGAAGACTAACATGCTTAGAGGAGGCCAGAAAGGACTTTGCATTACACAACCGCTATTGCACTAATAGGTAAAGTGCTAAGGATTTGGGGGAACAAAATGCATGTGTAGAGATGGACATTTAGCATCACCACCAAATCCAAGGGGGTATGGAGGAGACGGGTCTCTCTTACGACCTTTCACTTTTGAATGACAGCAGCGTCAAGTGGGAAAACGGGCTGAGAACATCTGAAGAAAAGTCGTATTAGAGAGGTAAGGAAGAGCGTCTTCCTCCCCGCGTCGCCCCCGATCCTGCCCTGTCCTGCCCTGCCCTTCGTACGACAGCAGGAGCTCGCTGGGAGGGCAGCGCGAGGTCAGGAGCGACCTCTGCTTGCTTACCTGCAGCTGAGCGTTCTCGTCTGTCAGGTTGGTGTTGTAATTCCAGCTGGCGGAGACGCTTTCGAAGAACACAGTTTCCCCGGTGCTGTTATAGTCTTTGGCGAACAGGCGGGCCCCTTCCTCGGTGTTGTTGTAATTAGGAGGCATCAGGGAGGCATCCAAGGCGAATGCCACCCCAAAGCAGACCGAGAGGAAAAATCCCGCCACCGGAGGCATCTTGGCAGGAGGCGCAGCTCCCCTGCGAGCGCCAGATTATAAACGCCGCTCTCCCGCAGACCCTGCCCACGACGCCTCCCCGCGCTCAGCTTGGAGCAGATAAGCTGGAAGGCTGCCCAGCTTTCGGTCGCCCTGCCCGCCTTTCAGCAGCGGCTCTGAAGCCACAACCGTAACACCAGCCGCGGCGGCAGCGGCAAATCGCCCGCTGAAAGGACAGCCCCTTGCCTTGCCCAGGTCCCCTCAGCGGGAGGGAAAGAGCCAAACGGAGCGGGGAAGAAGGAGAGCGGGCGGAGGTGAGGAAAGAAGCCACATCGCGCCTTTCAGGGAAAAGGGAAAACCAAGGACTACGGCCAGGCGAAATGGGCAGTTAGGAGGGCTTGGGAGAACAACAGCCTGCAAAGCGAGCCTGCTGCCATGAGGCGAGTGTCTCAGCCAGCAGACAGGGCGCCCTCCACACCATTCCTCCTGACCACCACTCCGCGCTTGTGAACGCAGCTGCCTTGCCCTCCCCCCACCTTGCAAACAGCCTCCTGGGTCACACGGTAGCACATGTTGTCCCATTGCCAGTGCCGAAATAAGGATTCAGGTACCAGCCGATGTGGGTGGGATACAAATGCACAAGGGCTGGAAGCTCCAGCCTATCCTTTGCCCCAGTGCAACATGTCCTGAGTTAGCCCTGAAGAAGGGAAGGGATTGCTTCTGGCAACCTGAAGATGTAGAGCTGGAAACTCCTCTCCAATCCGCTGGGAAAAACTGTTTATCTGAAATGATTGCTTCCTGACCTGTGGTCAGTTGGTCTGAAGATCAGTTGTATCTGTGGAGGTTGGAGGGCAAAACTCTATCGCCCCCTCAGCAGAATAAGCAGATGGGCCTTCATACATATAGTAGATAGATACACACACACAATGTGTCATCAGGTTGGTGTCAACTCTTAGCAATCACATAGATGGATTTTCTCCAGGATGATCTATTTCCAACCTGGTCCTTCAGATCCTTCAAAAATGCACCCATCACCAACGTAACTGAGTCCATCCACCTTGCTGGTGTTGTCCTCTTTTTCCCTTTCCTTCCACTTTTCCCAGCATTATAAACTTCTCAAGAGACCTAGGCCTTCATAGTAATGTGTCTAAAATATAATCTGAGGCAATTGCGCTTCAAGTGAGAACTCTGGATTAATTTGTTCAGAGATCCATTTGTTCATTTTCTTGGCTATCCATGGCATTCCCAGGAGTCTTCTCCACTTTCACAACCATAGAGTGCTACAGAGAAAACTATTTCCTGCATGATGCTGATCTACGTAGGTATAGACACATCCTGGCATCTGAATATCTTTTCCAAGACCTTCATTGCTGCCCTTCCAAGTGGTAGTCTGCAACTTGGAAGGGCAGCAGACCTTCCAGTGAAGGCCTTGGGAAAGATATTCAGATTGACTGCTGGTTCCTTTACTGTTGTTATTCAGTCTTAAAAGGCAAAAGCTTTCGGTATCTTCATTGTCAATTCTAAGGCTAGTTGCTGTACCTGTTGTCATTAGTTTGGTCTTCTTTATATTTAATCTTAGTCCCATTTTTCACTGTGTTCCTTCATTTTCATTATTAGAGCTTCAGATCATTTGCATATTCAGCTATCAGAGTAATGTCACCAGCATAGTGCAGGTTATTAACGTTTCTTCTTCCAATTTTAAAGCCATGCTCATCTTCTTCCAATCTAGCTTCCCTCAAGCCTGTAGGTTGAATAAATAAATAAGGGGAGACTATGCAGCTTTTTCTCACTCCTTTGCTAACCTTGAGTCATTCTGTTTCACCATGTTCTGTCCAGATTGTAGCTTTGTGACCTGTGTATAGTTTTTGCATGAGGACAATGAGATGTTCTGATATTCCCGTTTTTCTAAGCACATCCCACACCTTGACATGATCAATTCAACCAAAGACCTCAAAAGCCCACTGAATGTGAGAATGTATATTTTCCAATTAAAAAAAACAAACAACTATGCCATACACCAGGCCTAGACATCATTCCTCTCTCTGCCACCTGTGACCCTTAGAGTGAAAAAAGCAAGGGGGAGAGGTTGGTACTTTTGCCCCCATGGTCAGCAAATTATCTATGGGTGGGACAGGGAGAAATCTGCAACAACACGCATGTACTTGCTACCTCTTCCTAATGCTGCTTGTGGACCACCCATTGTTGCTTCTTTTTAGGTAATAGCTGGGGTGCTTTATAACTGTTCAGAGAATGAAAGTGTAGAAATGGTGTGTGGTGCCTATAGCTGATCTTCTGCAGCAGCTGTTGATCTCAACCACCTTTCTATTGTTCATTTCCCACTCACTGTTTTTCTTACTTGATATTTACATTGAAACATTCATTCATATATTTACATTCAGCACTATTCCAACTTTTAGCAACCGCTAAATTTTGAAATGTATTGGACTTTAGTAACACCATGGCTAGTGAGGCTGGGAATATGCATCTGAAAGGTACAGGATTGGTAAAGTTGCTATATTTAAAAAAAAAAAAATCCAAGGAAATATTAACTGTTCATGAGTGCTGCTAACAGGAAAAGGAGTTTCATGCTTCAAAGTAGGCATCTTTATTTTCCCATTTTCACTGGAACAATTTGAGCCTGGAGGCTCTTTTCTTTCACTTCCTTTTAAAATATGTTTAGCTAAACTCATCCTTCCTTCAAGGAGCTCTGAATAGCACACACATTTTATGCTTTTATTTATAAAGTAATGCTGAGAGATAGTATAGGTAAGTAAGTAGGCTTTGTGAGTGAGCGGGGACTTAGAATAAGGATTTCTACACCAGCTGTTACATGTGGAAGTTCCTAACTGTTCAGCACGTTTAGTAGTGTAACTTATTGGTCAATGAAAATCCTCCTCCCTTCAACTTCCCAGAGCTGTAATCTTCACCTGTGCAAGGGCTCCCTTTACGTGTTTGGAAGATACTGCAAGCCTAGAATGCTGTTTCCCAGCTATTGACAGGAGCCAGAGATTGCAAGTATCCATTTTAGTCTGATTTGCAGAGTTAGATTATTTCCTGGCTCAGTTCTAAGTTTTGCTTTTATACGAGAACAGAAGAGTCATGATATATCAGACCAGCTTTCTGTTTCCAGAGAGGACAAGCAGGTGCCCATGGAAAGCCCACAAGCAGGGCATGTTCATATTGCCCTGCAATTGTTGTCAGGAAACATATAACACCCAGTATGGGGCATAGCACACAGTAATCATGAGTAGTAGCCCTTGGTAGCCTTATATTCCATATATTTGTTTAATGCATCCACATATTTGTTTAATCTTCTTGTTGTTTCAACTGGTGGCATATTTTGAAAAAAGTGGTCCATGCTCTGAGTAACTTTCTACAGTATACAGTATCTTTTCCACCCATCTTTCTACTGATAAACGTTATATACTTTTTTTTCTGTTGTAAGTTGCCAGTTCTGCATCTTTCTAAAGTATGACCCAAGCTGTTTGCAATATTTCAAGTACTGTGTGAAGCATAAACTTGTTTGAAGACATAATATTTGCAATTTTATTTTTGCTTCCTTTCCCAGTGACTCCCAAGACTGAATGTGCCTTTTTCATGGCAGCTGTTTGTTTGCCCTGAACCATCCATTACTCTCTAAGATTTCTTTCCCAGTCAGTCAGCTCATATGATTCATTGAATATTTGTAGATAAGATTTTTTTTGCCCCAGTGTGCATTATGAAAATGCATTTGTCATTTTCCTGCATATCTCTGCAGATCGCTAATATTATTTTGAAGTTCACAATTTCAAAATAATATTTCACATTTCTTTTTGTTTTACCAATTTTAAATATGTTTGACCTTTAAAATCCTACAGCACTGCCTTTTACTATATGTTCTTTTCTGCTTCTCCATTTATATTTTGGACCTTTACTTCTGACTCCTTAACCCTATGAAAAACAATGAGTAGTCCACAAGATGTATGACTTTTTCTGCAATGTTCCAACATTGCAAAATATCTCACAGTAAGTGAGATTAGTTCATGCCTAATATTTTGGGAGATTTAAAGTCAGGCTGTTTATTAAGGCTTTTTGCTGAATGTACTTTTGGCTTGCTATAGAAAGAGTTTTTCTCATCCTTTCATCAGTTATTTCAATATTTTTAATTCATTTAATTATCACTCTTAAGAAATGTTTAAAGATTGAATGATCCTTTCCCATGGAAGCTACCTAAATCCTTTTGGGCATAGGGAAAAGATATTATTGCTTCAGCCACAGAATTTTAAGACAGTCCATATCATTGTTTTCCATCTCTAACCTTCCTGGGTTTTTCCGTGCTTTTTTCTGCCTTTTTCCTTGCCATAGAAAATATGTTACTAAGGAAAAGATGAAATAATTACCCTAATTCATGTACTGTTTCAATTCACCATGCTTCTGATTGAAATCTCTCTTCTAAAGGCGCTATTTATATTAGAACGAATTCTCCCCATGCTGATAATGTGAAATTATACCCTGAAGCAAATATCAACTTTAGAGGGAAGATTTTTCTAGATCTTCCCCTGTCCACACCTACTACAGTCCTAAAAGTTACAACTCCAGAAGTATGTCTCCTAAGCTAAGACAAACTGCATTTTTAAAAAGCCTGCATGTTAAATGCAAACATATATGAAGGTCAAGTCTGGTTTAGTCCTCTGGGTGCTCCTGCCCCCTCTTGGAATTGAGAGTTACAACCCAAAGTGTTAACTACAATGTGTATTTGATCTCGTTTCTGAAGTCAATAATTGCCTATTTAATTAAGAAAAATCTTGTTAGTTTAATTTATGATTTATATTGTGATGTCATATCTGAGATTATCAAAGCAGTTATCAAAACAGTACACTAAAAGCAGGCTTGGATCTTTAAATAAAAAGAATGAATAATTGGGGTTACAATTTATGAGAGCTGCAGTCCTAACCCTAATCCATTTTAAGAGCACCTTATTGAGAAAGGCTGGCATAGATGAACTTGTGGAGAGGTTTTGCAAAACCTAGAGAGTTGCATTTTTCTCTCCTCCTAATGTAGGTTGTCTATCAAGGCAATGAAGGTAGTTTCAACTTAAGATCTAAAAGTGACAGGTTGAGCAAATCTATTAAATAGTGCAATTCAGTAAGTATTATTAAATATGCACAAGATAAACTCTATAAAACGCATTAGGTGGTAATTACTTTTCTGCTATTTGTGAAGGTCTTACAGGGCTAACAGAATTACTGAGTAAATATATTAACCAAACCAAATTTTAAAAGAAAATTTTATTTTTAAAGAACACATATTTTAAAAAAGCAAATTCAGAAAGCTCTAATGTTAACTAAGTCTTTCTCTTTTCAATACTATCAGCAGTTTAATATCTTATTCCACATTTATAACTATTCTATTGGATGAATGCAATATTCACTAAGTATCACTACTTTCTGCTCTTGGCTGGACCAGGAGACAGTGCCCCAGCTGGCAGAAAACAGATCCACTGTCCTGGAGTGGGGGGCAGGGGGAATCCATTTTTCCATTTTTGTTCCAGAACACTTGGTACAGCCTAGATATCTGGTCTGCAGATTATATCTGGAGATCTCAGCTGACTCTGAAATGTGGAGTTTCTAGTTTTTCCGCTATTCCCTGATTTTTGTACCATCCCCCCAATGAAGAGTTCTGGGAAAATCAAAATCTTACATACTTGCTTGTGCCATTTCATTTAGGCCTAATAAAATTGTTGTCCCATTGTGGATTTTGGATTCATTTATTCTGTAATTCTGGACATATTTGGTAACAGCTTCTAGTGAATACAAGAGATTCTTCATTCCTATATTGTCCTTTAATTAAACATTTAGCTGGGGTCTGGATATAGTAAAATCATTTTGACATCCACCTTGTTTTTCCTTAGTATTTTTTTTTAATTCTTTGAAGAAATAGAAGAGACTGTCTTTTTTTCTGCATTCAGAAAAAGGAAGTACTCTCTAAACTGTTATCTGGTAAATGTTAATTTATCAGAGTTTTTTTTTGTAAAGAGATGTGATGTCACACGATGTTTTCCTTTGGTTATAATACAGAGGTTTCTATCTTTTTTCTTCCACTTCTTCAAGGGTTGAACTAGTTCTCTTTCCAATTCCAGAGTTTCCTCAATTTTTTATTATCTTCTTTGTCTATCTCATATAACATGCCATATATTTTTTTTCTTATTACCTTTTTATTTCTTGTTTTCTGATTTCCTTTTTTGATCATATTCTAGTCACAGTAATTATCTCTCACAATAATTGCTAATTTGTTCACTCATTCCAACTGATTAAAAGTGGCGTCATTGTTTTCTGTGGGCTAATACATAGTAAACCTTGCATCATGTGCGCTCATAGGTTAGGCCTCTGAATCTGGCCAAAATCCAGGTAACATTTAGATGGTAGCAAAGATAAAGAACCCTCTGCTGCCATCTGGTAGAAAAAATATAGATTTTTGCAACCCAGATCTAGCAGTTCTATTATGGGCAAAGAGCCCTCTTCATTGTGTTTTAAAATTAGTTTTATTCCAGTACCTTAAACAAGCAGTAAATGATATGAATTAGTGAGTATAACTAACAGGACCCTTCTGGGGACAAAGGTGTGATTGCTTTGCCCAATAAGCTTCCCTTTGGGGAGGGGGATATTCCATATAATTTTGTCTTTTTCCTCCTTTATTGCTTATCAACACTCCTTCAAATTTTTATGATTTAGTCTTTCCCACCAATTATCTTCTGAAGTTTCCTCCAATTTTTAACATTGCATCTCAGCCTTTTGGCTGAGATCAAAGATGTAATATGACTTAAGTTAGAAAATGTAAGTTAGAAAACAACAACGACTGTTCTGTCAGCATTTAGCTTACTTAGGGAACAACCCGGTGCAGCTCGGGTGGATAAGTTGTTGTGGGCCTCATTCCCTCAGCATGAAAACGCCTCCATGGTGCAGCTGCAACAATTCTGCCATCACTGCTCAGACAGGAACCTGGTGAGGAAGAGGGCAATGGGGTGGCATCAGAATGGGCATGAACTCTTATGCCCCTTAGACAGCCAAAGGCTGAGGATTAGTTCAGAGTCAAGTGTAAATAATTTCCCTCCTATGGGTATCAATAGAAATAGTAAAATTCTTTAAATAGAGAGGAAGCACATGAGTCCACCATAAATCAACAAAGCATAGAACTAGTGTTTTGTTTGCTATAAATATTCCTCTTTGCTACAGGATTATTTTACTAGTTTCTCTTCAGATATTTTTAATTACTGTACTATGAACATTTTCACTGTTAAATGGAAGGTGATTTCCAGTCAGTATGTTACATCTAATTACAGGAAAAAGTTCCCTGATCCAAGTCCACTTGGTAAGAATGATTTCATTAAATTATCTGTAGCACTCCCTTCAAGAAACAGGTAAGTTGAAAAATGACAATTTAAACAGAAAAGTGGGGGGGGGGATCTATTTTGTCTGATAACTTTATCTTGTTACCAGATTCAAGCAAAGCTATGCAACCCTTCAAAGTGTTTCTAGCATAAGTCTACAAGACTGATAATACAGGTCAAACTCTTTGAAAGTATAGCACTCCTCTTTTCTTTATCCTTACAGGAATAATACTGGCCTGGCTGCTTTAAAGTATGGGTAAAAAAAGAAACCAACTCATATGTGTGTGTGCATGTATGTGGGCATGCACACACACATGATTTCTAAGGCCATCTAGTTACAAAGCAACTCTTTGGCAAAGAGAGTAAAAATGTAATAACAAGGATAATGAGATAAAACTGGACATGAGGAGGACAGAAATTTTAATCACATTATACTTCAGCAAGTTCACAAATTGTCCTGGCCTAGCACTTGCCTAGCATGTCTTCTGGGTCCCTTAAGATGACATTGTTTAATTGATGGGACCCAAAGCGTGTTGGAGAAAGGTGGTCCTGTAAAAATGCAGATGCTAAGACCTAAAGGTATAAATTACCATCAGTGCCTTGACTACCACCCAGAAGCCAACTAGCACCTGTGCAGTTTGCAAAGTAGAGGTATTGCATGGGTGTACCAAGATGAACCTGTAACTACTCACATTGCTGCATTCTGGACCAGCTGTAACTTCTAAGTGGTTTTCAAGAAAAGCCCCAAGTAGCTGGTGTTGCAGTAGGTGAGAAGGGCTTCCCAGTCCAGGAATGGGCATAGTTGGTGCATAACATGAATCTATGCTAAGGCCCTCCTAGCTACAGCTGCCACCTGCTCTTCAAACAAGAGTCATGAATCTAGGAGAACCCCAAATTGCATACAAGTTCCATCTAGGGGAGTACAACCTGATTTGAAGGCTTAAACTAAAGCCTTGGGCTTGATGTCTCCCTTCCCCCTGCCCCATAACACTGACTGGAACTGACCCTGAAGAAAGGAAGTGAATCACTGTAGCACAGTGCCCCCAATCCCCAATTCCTGAAATCACTCCAGCAGGATACCATGATTGATGCTTGGAAAAACTCCTGATAGATCAGGAAGGAATAGGATAGTTTCACCACCCTTATTCCAGTCCCACCAGAGATCATCTAAAATGGTGACCAGTACCACCTCAGTAATGTACCAGATCTGAAACTCAACCGAAAAGCATCCAGATAATCCACCTCCTGCACAGTCCTCTGAAGCTGCAAACCTCTCCAGGGAGTTCTAGAAAGAGAAGGCTGGAGACCTCTGAAAATTATCTAATGCTGTTGCATCCATTTTGGCTTCTTGTGGAGGGGGGACACTATTATCTCCTTCAAGGCAGGTAAAACCACTCCCTCGCTCAAGAATGACTTCACCATTGTTTGCATCTAACCACACATCATCTCCCATGTAGCCTTGACCAGTCAAGAGAGACATGAGTCTAACAAACAGGTGGCTAACAGTCCTGAGAACCCTACTGACTTCCTCAAGACTTCAGAGGCTCAAACCCCCAAATAATAGATCAAACAGGTGGCTAACAGTCCTGAGAACCCTACCGACTTCCTCAAGACTTCAGAGGCTCAAACCCCCAAATAATAGATCAAACCCCTGCCTTAACCAGCTTAGAGAGACCTGCCCAGTTGAAGGCCAACTCACAGCAGATTCAAGTGGTTTTATCCATCCGACGTCTAGAATAATCCTCACAGTAGCTCTTCAGATATTCTTCTGACATTTCCCTCCCAAGCAAGGACTGGGTCACCCTGAATAGGGCTGCCAGGTAGTAATTTGCTGATGCATTAGCAGCAGGAAAATTGTTACATTTTGCTCTCTTATCATCAGAATGTGGTCCTTAATGTAGACTCATACATGTGTTTGGTTACACTTGCTCTTTAGTTTCTCCAATGATGCTCTCTCTCTCTCTCTCTTCTGTCATTTAATCACCTGCAGCAACTCTATAAACCAAGACATCCCCTGGATTGATGTATAGGGTGATACCACTCAGAAGCAATCTGATCCAAAGCCATAATCACCTGCTTATTCCAGGTGGTGATTAAAGCATCAGTTGGACTGCTGCTCAAAGTGATCAAGAGTGGCCTGATCATGGCAGATGTTAATGTCTCCAACCCTCAGATCATGTTGCAACTTCCCTAAAGCAAAGACCACATCCAATGTGTAATGGCCTATGTGCATGGCACTCTTGATAATATGATCATGATTGCCATGAACTCCTGAACCACTTCAGACTCCATCCCAAAGGAAAGCAAATTGAAGTCACAATCATAAGTTTAAGGAACTCTACCACCAACTTAGCAACAGAATCAAACAGTGCAAGCAGGGGGGCCAGTACAGCAGCAGCAGTCCCAACTGTTTCCTAGAGCCCATCTTCACAAACAGAATATCCGAAGGGCAGCACCACTGATAGCTTCCTGAATGACAATAACCATTCTACCACCACCACCTGCCCTGGCTACATTCACAACTGAGATGGGCATATCTCAGAAAGAGGAACAACCCCCCTTCAAATCGGCCCTCTCGCTCACAATAAGATCAGGAATGAGAGAGGCCTTATGACAAGCCAAACTAGCACTCAGCAGCAGCAGCAGCAGCAGCAGCAGCAGCAGCAGCAGCAGCAGCAGCAGCAGCAGCAGCAGCAGCAGCAGCAGCAGCAGCCAGAGACCAAGGCCACTGAGCAACAACAGCCAATGACCTGTTATTCAGGATGGTCCAGGGGTTAAGAAGGCAGTATCTGCTTCAAGCTTCAAACACAATCTTCCCAGAGATCAAGATTCATTTCACACTT
Source organism: Python bivittatus (assembly GCF_059951505.1). Taxonomy (NCBI): domain Eukaryota; kingdom Metazoa; phylum Chordata; class Lepidosauria; order Squamata; family Pythonidae; genus Python; species Python bivittatus. The sequence continues at coordinate 6,057,949 of NW_028277028.1, forward strand.
AAAGCAGAATGATTAAAATGAATGGAACTTTGGGCAGCAATAACAAGTGTTGTTGATTTTATTGAGACTAAAGTCTGGTTCTAACCCTGGGCTTTCAAACTAGAAGCTAGAAGAAAGCTAGAAGAAAGCAAGCTAATGTTCAGTAATGGGTGGTGGGAATCTATTTCCTTTCTCTTGCACATTTTGTCCCATGAGTGCCTCACTGTTGTGCTCCCTCTTTGTGTTTTGACTTAGCTGAATACTGTTCACTGGCTGTGTAGACTCAGTAGAAGAAAAATGTTTACCATTTTCCTCTTGAAGAGACCAAATAGTTGCTAAATAGAAGGCTAAATGGGTCTCTTTTGGAGAAGAGACAGAGACTCCTCTGAAATTTCAAGTTCCATCATACTGTGAGCCTTCTGGATTCAGCCACCAAAGACAGATTAAAATAATTTGCCTAGGAATTTAATTTTGGTGTCCTGTATAAAGTACAGTTCTTAATTAGCACGCAATAACGTTTTATTGGCATTTGAAGGCTAAAACAAACTTCAGACGGATCTGAATGTTATACTCTTTCTTAGAAGTATCTGTTCTTTTCCTTTTTAATTGCATCCAATCTGAGGAAAACATTTTACATAACTCACAAACTCATACATCTGACTGTGAACTTTCTGATACAGAAACTATTTCATTGTCCTTGTACTTTTATACTTTTTTTTCTTCAAATACAATCTTTCTGTTTTATCTTAGCAGTAGGTATTTACCACTTCACTGTCCTTCAAACCTGTATTTGAACTAATATTACCATAATCATTTGTTTATTCATTTATTTACTTATATATATTTTTTTAATTCTGTTTAGTCTGTGTGCTTTCAAGTTAGCCCTGACTTGTAGTGACTGCCTGGAAAATCCATGCAGGTTTGTCTACAAGATTTTCGGAAGTTTGCCATTGCTTTCTTCTTAGGGCTGAGAGAGATTGACTGACCCAAAGTGACCCAGCTGGCTTTGTACCTATGGTAGGACTAGAACTCACAGTCTCCTGGTTCCTAACCTGGTACCTTTACCCACTACACCAAACTGGCTCTCATAAATATATTAACTACTGCATAATAACTGAGATCCCCACTTGGTCTTGTGGGGGGGACGGTTGCTAGGAGGTGTCCAAAATGCAGGTAGAGCCAGGAGAAAGAGGTGGATCGACCCACAATAAAAGTGATCTGAACAATTTCATACAGGGGAAGGTAATCCTCCTTAAAGGTCAAAACTATCACTTTCGACTGAATCTGAAAACAAATTGGAAGTTAGCTGTTTCCATAAAAGGGATGCATAGTTTCTATATTCTGTTCCAAATACTCTTCAAAGGCAGCCTTACTAGACTGCATAGCAATAGCCCAGACCTATTCCAATTAATTTGTATGCGTTTCTGCCTGGAGCTTAGGAGGGATAAATGAGAAAAGGTATTTTTTCCCAAGCTGTAAAGGGCTTTACAAGCTAATATCAGGACAAATAGAATTGCATGCTCCAAATTGTGAAGATGAAAAAAAGGTATAGTCCATATACCCTTTTTCATGCTTTAATTTTTTTATAGTTATGAATTTATAAACCACTTCACTAGAAAGACTCTGTAGCGTGTAAGAGCAACAGCAAAGGCATTACAACAATAAATGCAATAAAACCCAATAAAATCTTACACTTCACAGGAGAGTTAATTGCAGCATTTCACAGGTTTCGTGGAAAACCTCTTCTTCAGAGGACATTTTTACGTATGTATACTTCAATATAATTACAAATAAAGCACCCAAAGAACACATTGACCAGTATGAAATGATATGGGTTATGCAAAAAGAAACTGATTACTACAAAAAAAAAAAACCAGAACAAAAGAATGCATAATAACATTTTTGAGCTGAGAATGAGTTATGAGAAACTCATGAGAATGAGTAATAAGAAACTTAGGGAAAAAATCTATTGTCAAATTAAAAATAAGAGCATAAATATACATATGAGTACAGCCCACAAAAATTAAATGGAGTTTAACAAAATAAAAAGCACTGTTTTGTATTTCATACGAATGTTTGGCAATAATAACCACCTGGGGCGGGGAGGGAAGACATCAAGCGTGGGGATGGCTAGCCCCTTAGAGGCCTGAGGTCTTCAGCTCTGGAACCATAATCTTCTTGGACTCTTTCTTTCTCTTTTTGGTGATATTTTGAATAAATTTTTATGTTTTATGTATTTATATATATTTATTGTTTTAATGGTTTGTGTGAGCCGCCCAGAGTCCCCCACTGAGGGGAGATGGGCGGAGATAAATTTAATAAATAAATAAATAAACACACACTTTTTCCAATTACACACATTATGCCAAGATGTGCTAATGCTTAAAAAAAAAAAAACTTAACTTGTGCTACAAGAAAACGAAAAAGAGATAATTCTCATAGTAATAAATATGACATTCGAAGCATATGGTTGCACTCAAACTGTTGGCAGTATCAAAAATACAAAAAAATCCCATTAATCATATGGGAAAGAGAAAACACCCAGGTCTAACAACTATATGAGTAAAAGTGTTCAAGGCCTTAATCCTTTAAAGAATAAAACGTGTGCTTAAAAAATTTGAACACCAAATTCTGAAACTGAAGAATATATCTAAAAACAATTTTAAAAACAAAAAATGATTAAATAATTAAAGTAACAAAGTCAAACCAAGATCTTCATTGAAATCTTCTAAATATCACTCACGCTTCCATGCAGAGGGCCATCTTGTCTGCACAAGCGGGCAAATGTTCCAAAGTCCCAAAAGAAAAATCTGAAAGGGTGCGTTCCTATAGAAACCAATTTTTAGCTAAAGGGTCCTTTGTGCTCTTATGTCTGATATTCCACAAAAGTTCACTAATCTTTCTTTTTAATTTTCCGGTAGTTTACTTTGTTCTGTGTTATTATTTATGTAGAATTATATATACATGAAATTAAAGAATCCAGTAAGATGAATACATTCCTTGAGGTCCAAAGTACAGTAACAACAAACGACTGTCCAAAAGAAAATAGCTGGGGGGGGGGGGCTTCATCCTATAATAAAATTGGATTGTTGTACAGGAACACAAATATCAGTTTTTACAAGGCCACTGGATACATACTTAGCATGACCATAAGCAATCATAGGCTTGGACTGGCATCTAGGGATATCCTGCACCAAAACCCAATATTTAAAAATAGTTTTAATGAATCCTGTAGATATGTAATTAAATGGTAAACTGAATATTACTTTGTTGAATGTGTCAGACCTAGATTCTTTCTTTAATAATATTTCTTACTGTTGACTTTCAGCTCTCTCTCTTGCCTGTTACATAACAGATAAAGAGTACCATCTAACTATTAAATCCCACTGTAACTGGTCTCATTTTGCTACAAAATCACACTCAGAATATGAATTACATTCAGTTCTTAAAAATAGACCAAATGGTTAATTGTATCTGACATGTCTCGGGTAGCAACTATTAAACCTAAACAGATTATTATAGTCTGTATTTTTTCTTTAACTCAGAGATCCTGAACATTTAACATGTCCAAGAAATGAACCTGAGCCAGGTTGGCTTGGAGGACAAATTGAGTATTTATACCCTAGGAGTTAAATCATTTATAAAATGCATTAAGATGAGAAAAATGTCATCTTAAAATGAAGAATAAAATAGACTCAGAAAAAAGATAGGTCTGGTGATAAATAAATTTGGACTGAAAAGATCTGCAAATTGTGAAGAGCCTTATACAACGACATCAACGTTTTTAGTTGGGCTTGAAAGCTAACTGGGATCCAGAGAAGATAACATAATATTAGCATAACATGTAATATTATCGTAATGTGCAATTTTAATCTGTAATCTAGCTGGCAGTTTTCTAAGCCTACAGAGGATTTTTAAGGACAGCCTAACAAAGGTAGTTTTATAAATTGTACACTGTACAGTTGTACCCTACTTGTACACTAATCTAAAAAAGATGTTACCAAGTAAGGTCATCGACCTCAATATGTGCAAAGTGTCTCACAAAACCCTAATGACAAAAACAGATATACCTGTATCCAGATATTACAAACTTTAGGGACAGTACAATTCCTTGGCTCAACGTCATTCACTTTGACAAACTATCCACTTACCTCTGTTTGGTCCTGATTAGGCTTCATTTCAGGGAATTTTCTGTTCACTGAATAATATAGAAATATTGCTCTGAATTCTGGGGGCTATGATGTCTGATGTTGGATGAGTCACTGGCTCAACTGTTCAATGATTTACTGTTTACACTATGGGTGTGAACCTGTGGCTCTCTCCAGAGGTTGCTCCAGTAGCACCATCCAGAGTGACTTAATGGTGAGGGATTTGGGAAACTGTAATTCAGCAAAAAATGGAGGGCCATGGATTCTCCACCTCAGAGTTTTCCATAAGGCATATTGGGGAATTATGGGACTACAGATTCAGTTAAAAAAAAAAAAGAAGTGTTTTCTGCTTGAACTATTGTCATTCTTGTGGAACCAATAACAAATGTGTAATTATGGAGTAATAATCATTATCTCTCAAGTATAATTTCAAATTCCAAATGATCAATAGTTAGCGATCATATCCTTTGTGATATACAATGTAGAATCAGAGTCTCCACCTGCTGACTTGGTTGGAACTCCAAACAGGTGAAGCAGTTTGCCACAGTATTAATATTCCATCTTTGATCTGTGAACAACAGAATGTTGTCATACTTTTCAATCCCTAAAGCACTTTCATGACTGTTTTTGCTAGTGTTTTCATATCACTACCATGGAGTCTTTGAAAATTTAGTCTATGATTACAAATATATCTGCATTTCTAATAGATCCATACACTATTTCAGTCCCTTGGTGAGCCTTAAAATGAAAGTTCTTTTGCCAAACTTCTCTCTACTTCAGTCTTCAATTCTTGCAGTTTCCTCACTGCATTGGGAACAATTCACTATACAGCCATTTGTATACACCTTAACATCAGAAGACTTTCTATCGTTAGCAGTGTATACAACCCTGTGCTAATGAAGTTACCTTCAGCATATGAGGTACAAGTAAATAATACTTTTGTTGCATGAACCTTTTCAGTTGGATTGGGTCCCCAATTGAGATAAATGAATCTAGTTGCCAGCAGTCATCATGATTTTGTAGAATCATCACAGCAAGAGATGGATTAGATCTAAAGAATTTTAGTGCAGGTACTATAATCATTCCTTGCTTTAGTGAGACCACAGATCATCCTCTGAACATTGCAGCAACCATTCAAGAAGTGCCAGGAGGATGGCACTCTTGACAGATAAAAATGGAATAATTATTATTAGGAAATTAACTATCACTGGCAACTATTGCACATCTTTCATTTGGGGTATATGAATGATTGATTGATTGATTGATTGATTGATTGATTATGTGCCATCAAGTCATTTCCAACTCCTAGCGACCACACAGATTTTCTCCATGACAATCTATCCCTAACCTATTCTTTCAAGTCTCCCAAGTGTGCACCCATCCCCACTGTAACTGAGTCTATCCCACTTGTTGCTGATCATTCTCTTCTTCTCTTTCCTTCCACCCTTCCTAGTATTAGAGCCTTCTCCAGAAAGCTGGGTCTTCGCATGATGTGTCTTGAGTGAGAACTCTGGGTCCATAAGGCATATTGTTCAATGATACATCAATCTGTTTTTTTGGCTGTCCATGGTATTCTCAGGAGTGGGATGAATCCCCCAAATTATAGCTAGAAAGATTACTTTGAAAAAAATTATGGCACAGGAAGCACCACCTGCACAATTTCATTTGGATGAGAATATATATGATTTTTTTTATCCTGCCTTTATTATTTTTATAGATAAGGTGGTGAACATCCCTAATAGTCCTTCCTCCTTCTATTTTCCCCACAACAACCATATGAGGTGAGTTGAGCTGAGAGCGAGTGACTGACCCAGAATCACCCAGCCGGCTTTCATGCCTAAGGTCTCATGGTCTCCTGTTTTCTAGCCTGGTGCCTTAACCACTAGACCAAACTGGCTTTCTTTATATTAGTGAATATTAGTGAATCAAAGAGTAAATCTTGGAACAAAAGCATATGGTCACAGGCCAATGGAATGAAAAGTAGCTGCAGCTAACTTGATAGAAAATATTCTTCATACCTTACTGTTTCTGATTGTGGTGTGTGGTAACACTAGATGTTCTAGAAAGTCTAGATGACTTTCACTAGATGAAAGCCATAAATGAGAGGTGTTAAAGTCATTAATTCCTTGTTGGTTCTTAAATTGGCTGGTTCCCACAAAGTGATAGAAAAGTTGTTAAAAAAATATTGCACAGATACTCTGGATATCAGGAGTATAGTTTTACTTATGTAAATCTATTTCAGAAAAATGTAGATTGATAAAGATAACTGACAAGGAATACTTTACAGTTAAAAGCAGAAGGTAATGTTATCTTAGGTAATAAGTTCATAAATATCAGTCAAAAATAGGAAAATTAATATGAAAATTAAGTAAATATTAAATTAGGAAGTACAGTGGTACCTCGGGATATGAACTTAATCCGTTCCGTGACTCTGGTTGCAACTCGAGTTGGTCTCAAGTCGAGGTAAAGTTTCCCATAGGGTTCAATGTAAATCTGGTTAATCCGTTCCGCCCTCCGAATTTGGTCGCAACCCGAGGCGAATTTCCCCATAGGGTTCAATGTAAATCCGGTTAATCCGTTCCGCCCTCCGCCCGAATTTGGTCGCAACCCGAGGCAATTTCCTCTTCAGAGCCTGATTCCCGCCAAGCCTGCTCTGCATTTTCTTTGGAGCCATGCTAACACGCACACCAAAAACCTTCACAAAACACCGCAAAACACACCACGAGCCTCACCGAACATCTCCTTGCTACCGCGACCTCGCCCATAGGAAGCCGCGACTGCGTGACAGCAGGGAAAATGGCCGCGGATCCGGTTCGTAAGTAGAGGCAAGTTCATAACCCGAGGTAAAATTTTCCTGCCGAAGCTGGTCGTAACCCGAAATGTTCGTTAGTAGAGGCATTCGTATCCCGAGGTACCACTGTATATAAAAGGAGAACTTATGCTGAAGCCACTTCAGCTGTCTGAAACGTCTCAGTTCCTTCTTAAATATAAGATATTAAAAGATTAACCAAATATTTTACAAGCCTTGATGTTGAAATGTATTATTTGATTGTGTGAAGGCTGTGCCATGCAAAATGTGCAGACTAATTCAGTTTTTGGAGGTGGGAATGATTTTAACTGAGTATCAAAGGCCACTAAGAGATCAAGGAAACCTGCTATAGGTCATCAACAAGTGTGGCCAATTCCATCTTATTACTATATCTCAGTCTGAACCAAGACTGAAAAAGGTCCCAGTAAACTGTTTCCTCCAGGGCCTTTTGGAATTGCAAACCGACCACCTTCTCAACAACCTTCCCTCAAAAGGAAAGGTTGGAGATGGGGCAAAAATTGTCTAATTCTGTTGGATCCAGCAATATCTTCTTGAGGAGAGGGTGGAAGACCACCTCCTTAAAGACCTGGTGGGGCCACTCCTTCTCTCAAGGATTCATTTACCACTGCATGGATCCAACTGCATGTCACCTCCCTGGAGGCCTGAACCAACCAAGAAAAGAATGGATCTAAAACACAGGTGAACATCTAAAAGCAGATTAACAGAACTAACATTTTATTACAAAGGGCGAGGAAATAAGGAGGGAAATGCATGCTTCTGGCTACTTCAAGTTCACTTTTGATGCTTGCTTATATGGTACCTGATTCTTAGTAGTAAGGAAAAAAATTCAGATGAAAGTAAAGCTCCTAGCAAGGCAAGTTTGTAATTTTTCAAGCACCATTAAGAAAACCTCTCAAGGAAAGCAACTGGAATAAACCCAGAATATCCTAAGGGAGTCTTAAACAGTTATCCATAATGTGAAATACAACTATAGAGAGAGTATAGATTAATGCATATGTTAGTAAGTTTCTTTTAAATAAAAACTGGCTAACTGACATTGTCATTGAAGGCTTCCTAGTTACTACAGCAATTTTTAAAACTATTACAAATGCAGATGTGGAAATGGATGTTTTCAACCTATTCAACATGAAGTTCTGGAATTACATGAGTATACAACAGATGTTCAACCTTTGGAATAAAGTAAGATGTACCCAAGACATCTGTCTCATTCCCACCAACATACACAGTTCCCACTGGACAGTGATGAATGCTTTCTTTAATACTATGTATCTTGACTCCAAACATGACATCTCATTGAGTCACACTGATTTGTTGCAAACATTTATAAAAATGAAGTCACTTCCACCAACAGATTGGACATAATGAATTATTCATTCACTATTTGATATATCAGTTCAGGAGGCCTTGGGTAACTAGTGGGATTTATGAATGTTTCGTGCAGCGGCTCATCAATTGTTTTCTTAACAGACAGGATAGTTGGTTGTTCCTGAACTTTTCAGAGGAGAAAAAATTACTTCCTCAGCCAAGTTGAACTCATGTTGGATGTCTGCCAGGACAGATCCCAGCCAAAGCTGACCTAAAAAACTACAGCAAATTGTGCATACATGCAGCCTGACTTTTATCTCATCCTAGCATAAGAGACTGAACAAAATCTTTACTGGTTGTGACACAGGTGCATATTTTACATTCCCATTTCGAGAGCAAGTGGAAATTGGAAATACCTTGTTTGGTTTTTTATTTTTGAATCTGCGTTTTTTTATAATAAGTGCAGTGTATCATTTAAGTTTATCACAAGCAAATACTTTTGGAAAAAAGAGAGTTAAAATTCAACCTGCTCTTCCGGCTTCTGGGAAACAGAGAGGCATCCAATAGAATAACTCCTGCAAGAAAATGTGAGTTGAAACTTGCCTTCTTTTTCAGCTAACCTTTGTCTTGCTTGCCTACCCTGCAGCTGCAAAAGGGAACAATAACCTGCTTCTTCCCAGGTCATTACTCAAGTCCCTGGCAATCACCACTGCACACACATTTCTGTAAAAAATAACTGCATCTTCCAACCTTGGTCCAGATGGGCAGTCATTTAGCTGAAAGAGCTTTACTAGAAGAGTGAGCAGAAAAAGGTGACAACTATTTCCTTTCAAAGGAGCAAACGCATTTTGTTTGCAGGTCTAGGAATGTAATGTTACAATAACAGGCATTTTTGTTTTCCAGGCATCCCAGATTATATACTACTACACAATCTTTCTAGGACCATTTTTAAAATTACGGGCATCTGCAAGAGTGGTAGCTCTTCTTCCCCATTCCCAAATAAGCTATAATTCCCAGCTTTCATTTTTTAAAAAGGGGTAGTTGAGCGAGCACTTTGGCCACAAATGGCTTGAAGAGTACTGCCTCCTCTTCCATCACAGAATCTCAGGATGGCTACCCCAGTTGTTTTGGCAATCAGGATTGGTGGATCAATCTTGCAGCACATTTTTTTTCTTCCCAAAACATGAAAAGCTGTATCTGGGTACTTAAAGCACTTGACCAGTTCAATAACTGTACCATCAGTTGTCCATTTGTATGTCCTTTATACTTTGGCATAGATCATAATCCTGGACTTAAGGTAATTAATTACAGGTTGGGCATTGAGATAGTATTAAATACAGGCCTTCAGGGTTCTCCTGAGGCCGACTGGGGAGATTGAGAATAAAGGCAGTTGCAAATAATTAATTAAGTTTCTCTGCAATCTCCATATCTTCCTTGGGCATTCTTTTCATCCTGCTACCATTTCCTGCCCAATTTTCTGTGTTGACTGTATTTAAATAAGACATAATCCTCCACGCAGTCATAGCCTATCACACTTCACCTATGTTTTGAGTTCAGCTACTCTCTCCTCCTAAACCATCTTAAGCCTTCTAAGTAGTCAGTCTACTGTGCTTATTCTAATCTGGTGACATTCCCAGCTCTAACCGGCTATGGTGCCTAGCATTCCCCGTTCCTTTCAATGGTTGGCCATTGCCTTGAATAGCAGTTGCCTAGTGGAATGTTGCACTGCTGTGTTCTCAGCTGATCAGCAGCTTCCTTTTCTCTTCTTCTTCTTTCAGATGATCTTGCTTATATATTTATTTATTTATTTACTTACTTACTTACTTACTTAAGTTGCAATATAGGCATGTTGGAAGGAAGCTACATCATTTCGTCCCCTTCTGCTTCTATGAATCTGAGCCATCCATTTTTCCTTGCTACAAAGTTTCTACGGACATACACTACAGTGGAGAAAAGAATAACTTGCTCCATTTGCTTTGTTCACTGTAGCACCAGAGCAACAATGGTACAGTAAGAGGACAAAAGAAAAAGAAAGGGTCTGTGTTAGTGTCAAAGGACAGAATATGGAAAGAGGGTGTGAAAGCAAATGTGTGCAAACTTCTGGAAAAAGAAAAGAAAAGGCATGGGGAATAGAAAGGAGGAAGCAATCCCTACAAGGAAAAGGCAAGCAGGAGCCAGCCAGCAAAGCTAGCTTTTGCTGCTTGGATGGGAAAGGCAAGAAGTAGGGCAATGACCACTCAGCCCTGAAGTGGCCACAGTCCGGACTGGGCACCAGCCTGGTCCCATTGCCAAACCACTGCAATACAGACTGGAAATGTTAAAATCAGCCAGTATACTATTGCTAGTTAGAAAAACACAAGTAAATGGAATAATTTTCTTTTGATCGAGGGTCTTGGGGGCAAGCATCACAGGCATGAACGCAATGAATGTGCTTGTTTTTTATTGTGTATGTAGAAGCAGATTTAACACTGTAAAAATTGGGGAATGAAAGTTTCTTTGTCTCTGCCATGGCCTTGATAAAAGGTGCCTCTCTGGAGCTCTTCTTTCATTGCAAGGGGAGCTCCCAGCTGAGGCAGGGGGAGTAAGGGGAGAAGTGACATCATGGGTGACATCACACAAAAGATGTGAATGATCTAATTTGCATCATGTGTGTGATGAGATGACACACACGACATCCGCTAATCTGCTTATATACATTTGAGCACAATTAGCAAATCAGCACCAACTTCAAAACTGGTATTATTAAATGAATTGTTCATGGTTTTAATGGCTCTTTTCAGTAACAACATTCAAAATACTAGAATATCATACATTACAGAAAAATTATAGACATTGCAGCTGCACTGGGAAGAAAAGAAAGGGGAGTTAGGGACACAGAAAAATCAGTTTGAACTCTGAATGAAGCTGTTAACACCATTGCAGACAGACCTATTCAGAAACAAAGTTATCTTCCTGCTAACTTGCAGGGGAGAGCTTTTGCAACCTACTGGCCAGGTCTGTTGGCCATCTAATTGAGTGGATCTGCAAAACGTGTGGCTGGCTTGTCAGATATATCTGGTATGGTAAATGTAATCACTGTTGAATAAATTACAATTGGTGGGGTTTCCAAAACAGGTTACGCTATGAACTGTGATTTGCCAAATACAAGGCTGGGCTCACGTAACATGCTAAGCACAAATGAAACCACATTATGAGGGCGTCCAGATGACCAGCCTTTTAATTGCACAAGTTTTCTGATTGTCTCATTGAAAGAAAGCAAAGGTTCCAGCAGACTGTTCTGATTGTTTTAGTACCCAAGTCTGCAGGGAAATGAACATGTTTTCCTCTTGTGTTAAGTCTACAGGCTCAGATAAACAAAAGCTACTTGTTTTTCCTTTCCCCAGAAGAATAGGAAGCTCTCCCAACCAAACAGTGCTCATCTGCTGGCCAATAAGGATTATGATGTCCTACCCACCCTCCTCAATTTTATGCCAAAAAACCCACAAAAACCTGTTTTCCAACATATTGGAGGGGGGGGAGCATTACAGGCATTTCTACTCATTGTGGAGGGAGACTGAGATGCCTCACTTGCTATGAAGAATTTTGCTCCCTTTGCCAGTCCTGATTTTGCTCCGGATTTGCCACGTCCATGGTGGGAAATAAAGACAAGCTATGTGACCCCACCAATGGTCCCACAGACCACTCTAAAAGCACCCTACAAAATCCAGCCTTTTCTACAGTGACAGACATGGCTCAAAAACAAGAGGTCCTGCATGCAATAAATGGTGACATCTATCAAAGGAAGCGGAGACCTGGCAGGATAGTTAGTGCCAGGTGACAGCATGATTGAGCTTTGCTACTTCACTAATGGACTGAAATGTCTACTAATGCTCTATGCCTTTGCTCAATCTGTGTACTCAATCTGTGGGATTCAGTGGATTTCAATGTCCTGACCTGAACAGGAGAGCCTTGCCAACCCTTGGTTTCCTAAAGTCTGTGATACAGCCCAAAATTCAATGCTGGATGCTCTGCTCCCTCTGATCCTCTGGACAGAGCTGGTGTGCAACTTGGGGGTCCTGGACTTATGACTTCTGCTCAAGGAGCAGGTGAGAGCCATGACTAGTGGGGGCTTTGCACAATTCCATCTTGTGTACTAATTGCTCACAGTCCAGGATCCAGGAGGCCTTTCTCACAGTCACTCATGCCCTGGCCACTTCCTGGTTGGATTACTGCAATATGCTTTACATGGGGCTGCTCTTGAAGACCATCTGGAAATTACATGTACTTGGCAGTACACGCAGGACTGGGTGCTTCAGGGTTTGCCCATATTACACCACTGCTGCATGAGCTGCACTGGATTTTCCAGGTGCAATTCAAGGTGCTGGTTATCACCTTTAAAGCCTTAAATGGCATGGGACCAGGATAGCCTCTCCCACCAGGTCAGATAGGGTGGGTGTGCTCTGGGTCCCTTCCCTTTAATGTTCTCATCTAGTGGCACCTATGAAGCACGCCTTCTCTGTAACTGCCCCTGCCCTATGGAACATCCTTCCCACAGAGATCTGGCAAGCCCCCACCTTCCAGAAGGCCTTGAAGAGCTGGCTCTTCCTGCAAGCGTTGGGGTAGAATGAGGCTGGAGCCCAGCAAGGCAGAATGCTGATGGGTTAGAGAGTATTGCTCCAGGGCACCAGGAGTTTTTATTCTATTGTGATTGTACTTGTCTGGTTTTTGAGTTTGTTTGTTTATGGATGTTTCTATTGTATTATGAACCACCCAAGGTTGTGGTTCCTAATATGGACATCTATAGACGTCTTTTAAATAAATATTAATGCCGCCTATATTAACCCAAGCCTGAAATTAAAGGTACTCTATGGGCAGAAGGTAGAATTTAAATCTATAATGATCACAGCAGCAATAGTAATAATTATAATAATGCAGTTGGAGAAACTGGACCATGAGGACTCTGTCCTAAGCCTTGTTTGCTGTGCTGTGTCCAAGTGCTGCTCTAGTTGTGATTGTGATTAATGGTTGACAGGAACATTTTCCCTGCAACATGCAAGAAAGTTGGCCTTTTGCTTAGCCAAGGGCTCTTCAGAAACTCCCTCTCCTTGCTGCCTTTTTTCTCCATGCATATGGAATGCTTATTAAAATGACATTCAGCCAGCCACCTCCAGCTGACAGATCAGATTAAAAATCTCCCTCCACCACCTCCCTCTGTTTTAAGAAGCACGGAAAATGTCCCCTCTCCTCATCCATTCTGGGAGCTTCTTAGAGGTTAAATGGGGCAGAACAGAGGACTTGTTTCCATTATCCTCAGAGAAGAGCCCCTCCCCTGCAGATTTGACTTCAGTCACATTCCCATTTGCCAACTATTGAACCTGATCTTTTTCTCACCATTTTTATTTCAACAATGGCTGCTGTTTAAGCAACTGCTTCCCCCCAATCAACCACCCAATGAAAGGAAGGCAATCTATAATTGCCAATTGCTTTGCAGTATCTCTCCAACGTGAGAACATCTCAAAGGTTGAAGTGCCGGAGGAAATTCTCTCTCAAGATCAGCCTTACATCTGCAATTCCAGGCTATTAATGTTGATTTATTTATAAGACTGTTGTAAAAGTTTACAACAGATAATAGAAATGCAGACTTTAAGTGTTCTTCAGGGCGAGATTTATTAGCACACATATTATTGGCAATGAAAATGCAACAGCTCAGCTACTGACTGTCATTAATTACAGGGAGAATAGTTCACTTGTGTCGAAACTGCCTAGTTGAGGTCAAAAGTGGTTGGAATGGAGTCTTCTGGAAGGGGGCGTTTTTGATTGCCTTGCCCTGGCAAACTCTAGGTGTGCTGGATTGCAAATGCAGAATTCCTAGCCAGGCCACTTTGGCTGGAAATTATAGATATTAATGGAACCAAGGAAGGTTGCTAAACTCACCCCTGATTAGGTAGGTGTAGGATTGTACGAAGAAATACTGCAGCATTTTCTTACAACTAAGAATGTTTGTTCATTCTTCCTTTTATCCCCATCTTTATACTTTTCATTCTTACTTCTGATGACCCCTTTCCTATCAGTTAGAGAGCACTTCCTCCTGGCCATGTTAAAACACATACCTGCCATCCTTGAGTCAGCTGAAAAATAAGGCAACATAAATGGAGCTACCCCTGCTGTCCCCCCACCCTCCATTTTACGGTGCCTCAGCAACCAGGCCAAGGAGTGATGCTATCTGTACAGATTTAACATCATTCAGAATTATATAGGGTCCCTATATACAATGGTATGGCACTATTCTGAAAGAGCACTAAACCTGTTTTAAACATATGTTTAGAAGTGTTCTGAAAGTGTACCTGACCTCCCTTTGAAAAAAGAGGTGGATTCTGTTAACTGTTTGTTACTGGGTCTTTCCCCAAAAAGGATATTACAGGTTTTCCACTGTTTCTTTCAAGACTTTTGCATGGCTGCATTTTCTACTGTTTGTTTTTTATAATTTGGGGGTGTGGGGAGGCTGAAGCATTTTGTCTATTCCATTTTGGGTTCTTCATGGGCTACCAGCCATGTCCAACCATGGCCATTACCTTGAAACACTTCCTGCTTTCTGCTTCCTCCCACACCAACTAACAGGTACACTCCTGGCATTGGACTCAGGATGAAGGAGAAAGCATTTTTCCGATGTATCAGACAAACTGCCTCCTGCTTCAGCCTACATTCATCTGGTACCTGCGTGACTGATCAAACTGACTTTTTGGATATGGGTATAGCTCTCTTCAAACGCATGTTTAAACAGAAAGCTCTAGTGCTCTTCCAGAAGACTGATAGAATGATCTTCAGAAATAGCCCAAGTGTAGGCCAAGAGTATCTCCACACCAATGACCTGTTGCTCTCAGACCATTTATTATGTGGTGAAACCCTCCACCCCAGACATCCGCCCACAGTCATTCCAACCCCACTCCTCTATACATTAAGGAGAGTGGTTGGTGGTTGCTTTTGCTCCTGGTAGGTGATACTGAGTGGGAAGAGAAATGAAATGGAAGAATCCGCCAATTGCTGCTCTTAAATCTGCAAGGCAGATTAGAGTTTTGCCACAAGGCACTGCAATTTTTGCAGACATACTTCTCTTGCAACTGAAGAGCTTAGCTCTGTGCGCGTGTGTCATGGCTTTCTATTATATCTCTTCCAGGTTATTCTCCAGCTGAATGCTTTCCTCTTTGTCTCTTACTGTTATTTGTATTATTAATTATTTGAATATAATTACTTTTAAATAGACAGTCAGCATTTCAGAGATCCATTGAACTCTGATTAATTTTAGAAAAGTGTCTGTTAATTGGTTTACACTTTGGTCGAATTAGATAAGGATTGTTGATACAGTTATACCTTCTGAGTAGATAAATCCTGCAAGTAGACATAGAAAGATTCATCAAAGAGAACATTTACACATTTGAGGTAGTAATACATTTGTTGACCTGCCTTAGAGAAGAAACAAGCCAAATTATTACACAAGAAATGGAGGAGTTCTGTTGTTCTTGGACAGAACTAACTAAAATTTGCTAGGAAAGCCATATTACAGCATATGTGCCACATGTCGTTCCCATCCACCAAGTTCAAGTTCAAGATTTCCTGCTGAAATGTTGATGGTAAACTGAAGATTTTTGAGAGCATGATTTTTTCTTTAAAAAAAAAAAAGTAAACCACAAAATGTCTCTGGTTTAACCTATTCTCCAGCTCTCAACTCCCCAATGAAGGCCACAAACTTCAGTCTGTTATTTCTGATGTTGCCTTCAAAGCCTCGCTATCAGTTTTTAAAAGTTAAACTCAAAAATATTGCCCATCCCTGATCGGTGACAAGTTTTTTCAGTTTGGAGAAGGTCCATAAAATCTAACAATCTTCTAGCATTTTAGAATGAACCAAGAAGGCATTTCAATAGGTCTTCTGTGTAATCGGAAAACTTCAGAGGAACCATTCTCTGTGAACGGAATTTGACCGATAAGTCTACAGCTTCCTTCCACTCCTTTTCCTTTTCCTCAATGTGGCATTTTACAGAAACATTGAAACAATGTTGCTATTTTTAAAGACAGAATGTCTGCTCTTCTACAATGTACCAAAATGCTAAAGCATTCACACACCTTTTGATTTGGGTTGCTTTGTAGGGATCCTTCCTTACTTCAAACAGTCATGGATTCACTCAATATTTGTCCAGAACCAATACCTTTTCTATTTAATATTGGTAAGAAACCGTTGGCAGAAGTCATCTGGAGGTTCTAGCTATAATATTACTAGGATGCTTTTCAATCTATAACTAGTACAGAACATGCAAAACAAGTGAATTAGCGCATTGGTAGCTATTTGGAAGCATTGTAAGTCATTTGGGTGATCTGAATGGAGATGGGAACAACATGCCTCTTCCAAGTTTGGTTTGGAAAGTTTGGTTTCTCCCAGATTTCTCTAGAATGAAAGGTGGTAGCAATTTTGGCGGGCGGGGGGGGGGGGTGCCTGACTCTAACACATCAGCTGCAACTGTTTTTCAAGGGGAAAAATCTTCATGTGTAACTGACATCCAAGCTGTATGTTATACTGCATACAAAGGCCTCCGAAGATAGTTTGGAAACTCATTTCTCACGTCTCATTTACAGTGGTACCTCTAGTTACGAACGCCCCTCCTTACGAATTTTTCGAGATACGACCAGCTCCGGCCCCAAAAATTTACCTCGACATGCGAACTCCGCCTCTACTTATGAACCGGATCCGCGGCCATTTTTCCTGCTGCCACGCGGTCACGGCTTCCTGTGGGCGAAATCACGGTAGCAAGGAGACGTTCGGTGAGGCTTGTGTTGTGTTTTGTGGCGTTTGGAAGGTTTTTGTGGCATTTGGAAGGTTTTTGAGGTTTAAAAATAAAATGCATATGTTTCAGAACTGTTTAGCCGTATTTACATTGAACCTTATGGGGGAAATTTACCTCGGGGTGTGACCAAATTTGGAGGGCAGATTAGCCGTATTTACATTGAACCTTATGGGGAAATTTGCCTCGTGGTGCGACCAAATTCGGAGGGCGGAACGGATTAACCGTATTTACATTGAACCTTATGGGAAACTTTACCTCGACTTGAGACCAACTCGAGTTGCAACCAGAGTCACGGAACGGATTAAGTTCGTAACTAGAGGTACCACTGTATCTTTATTCCAAGTCACTTTCTCTTAGATAAAAATTGGGCGCTGCGGTTTTAAAGTGGTTTTCCATTGGTTGGAAAGAGTAATCTTACCGAATGAACTTCAGCTACTCTTTAGCAATCTAACCTACTTTAAGGAGTTACAGGGTTTGCAAGAATGGTAAGAACCCTGCAAATAAATAAATAAAAATAACAGGTGAGTAGATGATCCAACCTATCTAATTGCATACATTATTATACATAAGGTAATAGCAACAACTTTGTCAGGCCTTCACCAGCATGTTTAATAATCAGCAGGTGCAGACAATATGTAAACATTGCTGCCCATGCTGTCAGGGATGCAGCAATGATGATAAAAGACATGCTCTGAAGCTTGTTATCTGTCAGTGCACTGACTAGCTAAATATAATGCTAATTAAATTCTTCACTGGTTCCAGTGGCACTAATATTACTGCCAAGGGCCGTATGTTACAAGGGATGCTGTGGTGAAACCCTCACACAACTGCTGTCTTCCCTGCCTCAACATATACATGGAAATTTAACCACCCAGTCCGCTTCTGCACAGTGATCACTTTGCCCCCAAATGGAAGATTCATTGGAAATTATCCAATGTGGTGAGGTTCAGTGAAGGATTTTGTTAAAAAGCAGTGGTCTCCTTTCTGTCTTTTTGAGGCATTAAGGAATCAAACCTTGTAAAGCTGTGTTTGTCACTACTGGTATTATCTTGACAAAACTCCCACCACCTCCTACCTGCTTTTTAAAGAGTAAGATCAAGCATATATGTGGTAGGTTTCCACCTCTCCGAATATCCTCTCTCAGCACTAAAGATGGATAAATATGTATACTAACTGGTCAAGCAGAATTAAAAGTTAAACAAACTGGACCATATGTCACCTGCAATATGCATTCCAATTCTATGGGCATCCATACAAGGGGCCAAAGTAGTCAAGATGATGGCAACTGAAGCCCTACCCATTTTTACATGTGTTGCATGTAAAAATGGGGCAGGGCTTTAATCACATGGATGGGGCCCCCCATCTTGAGCCCTTCTTTGGCTACCTGTCAGGCCCAGCCCACGAACAATGATGAAGCAGTCGTCAAGTACAGTTCCTTTATTTGTCTATACCTCATAAACAGAATCTTGCCAAACTAAATCTATACTACTGTGATGGAATGGAATTATGAAGGCCAGGCTCAGGCATATAAACATTTTCTTAGCTCGCCAGAGGAGGGAAGACTGATGTCAGGCCTAGCCCAAGGAACTCCAAGAGACAATGCAAATTCAGTTCAGCCTTGTTCACTAGCCACAACCTCTAGCAAGAATCTTCCCAGACTGAAACTCCAGCTCCCAAGCCATCCAGCCACAACAGTGTGAATTCCTCAGGGAGGTGCCAGTCTCATCCTCTTGTATCTCCCACGCTCCTCTGGCGAGCTAAGAAAATGTTTATATCTCTGAGCCTGGCCTTCATAATTCCATTCCATCACAACTACAGCAACTAGTGGATATACTCTGGGAGAGTCTAGGGAGTGGCTATCCTGAATCTCTCACTCTTCTCATGCTCCCCCTGCGGACTGTGTTGTCTTCTGCCTCCATTCCCCTCCTGGAATGCACCCTCTCCTTCCTGATAGCCTTGCTCCCCCACATCACTCTCCTCCTCGTAGATACATTCCATCACACTACCCCTGTCCAACTCAGCATGGAATTTTATCTGGAAAATGTAGAAATCTATTATAAAAGTCCATTAAGTGGCCTACATTTTCTTATGAAGCAGTATGTACTAGATGTTTGACCACTCCCTCACATCCCCCTCATTTGAATTACTCGGTGATGGTGCAATGGTGACAGAGAAAAACAACTTCTTTGCCAACCCTTTGAGTAGGCTCTCAAATGAATTCTGTCCCCTGTTTGGCCATCATCTTTTCCGCCAGCCCCGTGTACCTGTTATTCTATTCATTTCCTCGCTTCCTGGAAAACAAGGTGTTTGCCTTGCTTTCTTTAGTGAGCAAAAGCATTCCAGAGTGATTATTATGTTAAATGCTCAGACCATTTCCCATTCTTACTATTCAGTAAAGATTTCAACAGAATTGCCTGATGAGTTGATAAGAACATTCCAAAGAAATATCAGGAAACAATTGTAATCCTTTCTAGGGAAAATCATCTTGATTCAAATCCCCAAACAGTGATAATAGAATTGCAGGGAATTTCTTCATGTTCAGATCAGTGTCACCCTACTCAGCACAGAAAGTCTGATCATATATTTCCTGCTGAATGAAGTGAGGCCAGATGGCAGTCATGTGCTGAAACTACTTCTGATGTGGCAGCTTCAGCTAGTAGGCTGAAGTCCCACTGGACGAGATGGGGATAGGGAGGAAGCAGGGATTCCAGCAACACCCCCCAGGTTTTGCTACCTAGTTCAGGAATGGAGAATGATAAAGAGCAAAATAAGAAGTACAGAGTAGAACCCTTATCCTGAGTGAAGCCCCATCTTCAAAAATGTATTTTCCAAACGGGAAGATTACAGAGAGAGGACTTCAGGGAGAAAATCACCACAGAATGCAGCTCCTCCTCTCTTTCTGAGAAAAACAAACAAGGCTGATCAGAACAGATAATTAACTTAAGACACAGGAATTGCTGACTTATCATCCAGTCCTGCAGACTCTGCAGCCCAAGCAGAAATGACTTCCTAAGCCTCCCCTCCCCTCCCCATTCCTCTTGGCAGGGGGAAGGGGAATATGATGATGGGGAATTTAAAGATGTCACTAAGCAGCTTTATCCTACACAAAATTATGCTGCAATCTTTTCCTCCTCCTTCTGGCGCTTGGGACACCCAGGACCAACACCTCAAACAACCACCTTGCAGGTCCAGTAGGAATGGACCAGCAGGTATTTATGATCTCAGCTTCCCAAGATAAGGAGAATGATTAAGATGCCATCCAGTGGTACTCCTATAATGTATTTAACAGTGCATCTCAAACCTAAGCTAAGAGCATGCCTGAATGACTATAGTCAGACAGAATTATTCCAACTTTTCTATGACTACCATTATCCTGGCAATACTTTCCACCTAGCATTACAGCTTATGAATGCCCAATAAGCAGAGTAAATGATAAAAGGAAACATATGGATTTCACTTGGATAAACTACTGACTCAGAATAGGAAAGAAACAGAGAAAAGAGGAATATCATCAGGAGTCCAAATTTGTACTCCTTGCAGCTTGGCAGAGCTGACGAGGTTCTAAGACCACTTTCCTCCTGGCAAAATGCTAGGATTAAGTCAGGTGGCCTTTGGGAAAAATAACCCCACAGGCTCCTGGGAATGTGGAAGAGACCTTCCTCCCTCCCTCCCTCCCTTCTACATTTCCCTCATCAAGGAACAGAGTGTTATAACTGCACCTACTGCATTATCAAGTGAAGTCAGGAGCTAGTAGAGCTGAGGTAAAGGAAGAATTCTTCAGCTTTGAAGTTAAGATATATAATGATTTCCTCTTCTCCTAGGCAAAGATTTATGGATCTTCAGACCTTGTCCCCAGGGTCAAGGCCAGTGAACTTTGCCAGACAAGAGGAAACAGCTGGAGCTCATTAAGAGCCTATCTGCCCTGCCCGGTGGCCCCTATCATGAAGAGGGGCCACCACGAGTTTCTGGAGGGCAGGAACAGACAATGCTATCTTCTGCTCACCTCTAGCACACCACAAAGGGGACCTCCAACTGTGTTTTCCCGCTCTGAGTTGGAGGTAGTCTTTTCCAGCTTATGCTGGAAATTAAATTGTCTTAGAGCGAAGCTGGAATCAGCACAGAACAGGAGCAGTTTAAGGGTTCAGTGCAAAAATGTTCTTAGATTACCATAATACCTGCTCATACAAAAGAACTGGGTATATACGAACGCCACACAAATTGCACAGTACAACAGCTTGCAAATAATACCTGCAAGCATACACAGAGAACATTACCATGAATCTATTTTACAACGCTTATTAGTCATGTTGAGTGTTTGGAGGCGTCATTTAAGCCATCAAGCCCAACCACTGCTCAGTGCAGGAATTAAAATATCCCTCATAGATGTTGTCTAACCTCCACGGAAGGGGAATTCACTGCCATGTATAGTACCTTATTCAACTGCTCTCACTACTAGGATGCTTTTCCTAGCATTTAACAGGAATTTGCCTTCTTTTCATTTATTTCATTCAGGGATAAGAAGATACAGGGCCTGGCTTATATGTAAAAGTTATTATATGTAATACCTTTCTGGTATTTGAAAAATACTATAATATTCCTATCATATCTTTCCCTTAGTCTCATCCAGTAAGATGTAGTTTTCAGCCCCTGAATATCTTAGTTGCCTTTCTCTGAACCTTATTTGTTCTAATTTATCTGATAATGTCTGGCACTGTATACCCAGATGCCACTTGAAGTGAATTCAGATAGCCCACACTGGGGATCCTGCCAGGGTTTTGTCACTATCCTATCTTCTCCTTTGTTCTTCCTGCTTTCTCTTCCAGGGGAGGAGGTCGATCTGAAATCTTAGCTTGCTGATGAGTGGGAGGATAGGAAAGTCTGTCTGGACAGGGAGAAAGGGGACAGGCTGCTCCCACCCAGTAAGATGACACGTAAGACAAGGGGGTGAGGAAAATTGAACCCCGTCTTCCTTGGTCTTCTGGGCTCCTTTTGCTAGTATGGAGCCCAAAAGACAGGTCAGTGTAATATAGGGGCATAGTCAAACAAGAGATGTGACAAAGGCATTTGGAGATAATACAGGCATGTGAGAATCACGCCACACGTATACGCCCATCTTCCTTAACCTTGGCTGATACAGAACCAGCAGGCTCACGTGAAAAGTCTTGTGTTGTTTCAGAATGTGCCAGTTTTAATGAGCCCACAAGATGTGTCAAAAGTCATAATATCATCTTAAAGAGAACAGGAAGGGCATTACCTCCTAGACCTGAAGACTGATAAATATGTTTATTGTTGAAGTTATTACCATCTAGTTTAATTATGATGTCTTAATCATACTGCTTATCAGAAGAACCATAAATACCCATATGCTTCTGCTCTACAACAGATTAAGCATTGCCTCCTTTGCAGAGTAGTCATCTTTCCACCCTCCCAAGGAGTCATAATATTTCATATTTTGCCTTGTGTTCAGCATACAAGGTTTAGATTCCCTAAAGGTGTTTAAAGTCCATTTCTTAGCTGTAATCCATACATATATGAAACAAGCATACCTTGGAACAAACCTTGGAACCTGTGGCACAACGCCCAAAGATGTGATATGTATAGAATATTATTGCTTGTTCTCTCCAACTTCCAACCATCTACAGAAGGGGATCGATGAGTGAGCCAAGGCCAGATTCTGCTGTAAACTCTGTTATTGCAAACAGTTCCTCTCTGCCTTGTTTGTCTTCTCCTGAAGTATTTTGTAACTCTTGAGTTGTTTTTAAGGCTTAGTGCAGATAACAGTTGCTTCGTTGAAATGGCTATGATATAGTTAAAAATGAGAGATATAAGAAACTTTGAACATTTAGATAACAGAAACAGACCATAGGCTACTACCAGAGAACTCTAGATTAATCATGTTTAATAGTATACAAGAAAGGTTACTTAAGTTTAAGCTTCATGGGTGAAGAAAACATGCTTAAAGACCATTTTTGTTCAGTATTCCCTTCCATGCTACAGAGCATAGCCAGTTCCAAAGCAGAGTCCTGGTCCATCAATCCAGCTTTTTCCAACAGATTCAGCTGAGCAAAAATTGACATCTCAGACTTTTTCCCTCATTCTCAGACAACTAATTGGGAGGGCATTGCAAGAACTTTCTCAAAGGTAACACTGTTTGACAGGTTAACATAAGACTGAGGCAGCAGCCTCTTTTTCCATTTCTGAAGTTAGGGTGCTCCCAGAAAGAGGATTCTTAGCGCTATCAGTTCAAAGACACTGTGCAGAAGTTTCAACTTTTCCTCCTTCATTGGATTTTCTCTAAATTGAAAAACAATGGAAGAATATTGGGAAATGTCTAGAGTGGTGTTTCTCAACCCCAGCAAGTTTAAGATGTGTGGACTTCAATTCCCGGAAATCTGGGAGTTGCTGCTGGGGAATTCTGGGAGTTGACGTCCACACTTCTTAAAGTTGCTGAAGGTGAGAAACACTGGTCTAGAGGATCACAAATGGAGAATTATGCCAGATCTTCTATACAATACTATGGGTAGGAAGCACAATTAAGCAGTGCTGTTGTCCCCACCCTGAGAACATTGCTTTATTTCAGGGCATTTGGGGACCACCATAAAAAATGACAGCCACCATTTTTGTCAGACCAGTGCTGGAAGTAGAAGCCCCACAGGCAAGGGTGGGGCGGGTGATGGTGATTGAAGGGTAAATATGCTCAGACGTTCTGCTTCTTGGAAGCATTAGAAAATCCTCTTAAGACAAAATTTCACTCAACTGCCAAGAGCGAGATGCAAGCCATATTCATAGCAGTGGCAAGGTTTACTATTCTGTGTCTCCCACTCCATCTGGGCAGGGGCAGTGGCTGACCTCTGGCCCTTGTCACGATAATGGACCCCTCTGCTCCCCAGCTGCTTTGCTGCTCACCTCACCAGCCCTCATCCTTACACTCGTCCCCAGGTGCCCTGGAATGAGGGTACCTTGAAAGAAATTGGGGCGCATCATGGAAATGGCTGCCAGATACAGAGGAGGAAGGTATTTTGCCATGCCACGATTCGCCTTTCTCACCCACATTCGGAATAATTTACCCATTAAAGCTTTTGTCCATTCTGCTCCTAATTATACTGCTATCTCTTTTTTCTTTAAAAGCCCATGAAATTTCCATTGGTCAGAAACAAGCAAAGTTCTCTTAGTTAAAGAGAGACACTTTTTGCCTTTAAGAAGCTGCAAGCTCCTTCTTGTCATTCAGCCAAAAGGGGAAAGGAGCATTTACATGGTTATATAACACAAAGAAATGTCCTCTGACAGCTCTGGCTTCCCCTCTCTATTCCAGTCTCCATGTCTCAGCCACCAAGGGAGCTCCCTTACATAATCCATTTTCTCCCCTTTCCAGCCTGAAGAGTTGCACAGGCAGCACACTGAACAGCATCAGAGTGCACCAAAAGGATTTTTAAGCTACTGTCCCTCCAGCAGAACAGTTATTTCCAGGGGGGTCTATGGAGGGGGGGTCAAAAAAGTCAAGATGGCAAATGCAACTGTGCAATCAAGCCCCACCCCTTTTTAGGAGCACTTAAATAAGAGGTGGGGCTTCAATTGCTTGGTCACAACCACCACCCTGACTTTTTTGACCCCCCCCCCACAACGGGTGCCCCTGTTGTTATTTCCAACAGTAACTGATGATAGGAATGCTGGGGAAAGGGCAGACCCACTCGGGGTCGGGGGAGCAGTGGAGTGGCTACAGCCCTGTTCAGGTTGATGCTTCCTGGCTACAGTATGGCAGAGTTGGACTCCTGCTTTATGCTCACTTCTCACGCCTGGTAATGAGCACATATTGAGTAGCTACTCTGTTGATTACATAATGGACATTGAAGTAAATATGACATATATTTAAAGCCCCTGTTTGCAAACCAGCAAGATACTTACACCACATAACTTTTTTGAAATCCCCTTTTGACAAATTATTTTATTAAAGATTACAATTTACAACAATAAAAACTCATAGAAACTAAAAAAATAAAATAATAAAATGAAAAAAAATAGAACGTGCAGAAAAGAAAAAATAGAAAAGAAAGAATATAAGTAAATATAAGAATATAGTAAAAAGAAAATATATAAAGAAGTGATTTCTCATCTTCATCACAAGTATAAACAATTTTAGTAACTTATCATCTTGTCTTAAAATACAAGAAATGATATCTTCTTCCCATATCCCATCTCTTATCTATAAACAAATCCATAAAACCTCATCATTTCAGTCCTGATGTCAGTAAAAGTCCATTGTTAACAGAGATAACACCATATCTATTTTGACCTTGATCAAATAAACCAACTTTATATTCCTTTCTTTTACTTCTAACCATCTTGATCTTTAGTCCCTTCAAATAATGTTCTAGAACTTGATTTCTTTTCATTTTTTCTTTTCATTTTATCAAAAAATTCTTCAAAGCTTTAACAAGCCTCTTTTCTAAATCCAATATAGGAAAACTATCCAGGTCACTCTCTTGGTTTGTTATTTATATATCCCTTTTAATTATTAAGACATCAGCTGGTTTCTTTTGTATGTCCAGTGTAGCATCTTTTTCCATGTCATTCTTATAGCCTGTCATTTTAAAATCCACTTTCAAATCAGTCTCAGTCATGTCAGGTATACTTGTTCCTCTTCCATAACATCTTTTAGATACAGTCTGTCTATAGAGGCATTACAAAGAGCCAGTCTATTTGCCGGCTCTTCATTCCGCTGCGGTCGTCAGTTCTGCTTTTCATGGAACCGTCTTCAGATCACCATTTCTTCCCTGGAAGTCATCCAACTGTTTCCAAATTCTGAAGAGAACTACCTTTAGCATGCTTCAATGCCCTCCCTACAACAGTTTTGGAGGGCTGATACAAAAAAGTTCCCTATGAGCTGAGACGGTGCCCCTGAGGACAAGGGGCTGTTGAAACTACAGCTCATGTCCTGCTACACTGTGCCCTCTATAAAGACACAAGGATCCGCTTTATAACTCCTTACCTGGTAGAACACCCAGGAAATGCACAAGTTTATGTACAATTGTTATCATATCAGTATGATTTATTCTCCGTGAACGTAGCAAAATTTTGTTGTATTGTCTGTAAAATTAGGCAGACTTTTATTATCCACTGACAAACCTACCACCAATTGTTATATTTTATCTTGTTTTGTTTTTACTTTATTTTTACTTTTAATGTGTTTTTGTTTGCAATTCTGGTCAGTGACCTTGATAAAAATATTCACTCATATATTCAAATTATAGACTCTTTTGTTACAAAACTTTTTTTTTTAATTTAGCATTTTGATTGAGGATGGACTGAAGTAAAAGAAGGTGGTAAGAGTTATATGAGAGAGGAAATTAATTTGTGAGGGTAGGGGGAAAGTAAGGTTTCCTTGAAGTTGAGATGGTGACTTTATAGACAGTCTATGCAGTTGTCTTCACAACAGTACAAAAATGGCTTGTCATTGCTTTTTCACAGGATGTTTTTTTTAATTTCTCAGTCTATCTTACAAACCTAGTCTCCCATCCAACCACTAACCAAGCTGGACCCTCCTTGGCTTCCAAAGCCAGCCCACAAAGAAGAACATAAATTGGTCCCACAAGAAAAGATCAGAAAGGTCTGGATACCCCTAAATTTCTGGGTTCTTGCACTGTCTTGGTACTTCATCTTTTAGTTCCTCACAGTGGACTAGTCACCTTGAATGAAAGCAGAGACTTTCAGATTGTTGGCCCTCAATTCTGTACGACAGTACAGCAGTTAAGTATTCTACTGGAAATGTTTCTGAGATTCCAAGCACAAAAGCAATCTTTCTCAGAACACAGCAGAGTGAGCTAATTTAGAAATAAATGAAACCATTGCCTTTAATCTTATCTTAACGGGAACCACCCTGACAACCAATTGGTAGAAGGGCAATACACAAAAGTGTATATTGTAATGTACTGTTTAAAAGAGAAGTAAACTCAAAACCCATTCTGGTTGCAACATTTTAATGTATCAGCATTTTCAGACATTCTTGGCAGTATGTGAAGATAAACATTTCACAAATAACTAATTAACAGCATTTCCCCACCACTGACTTATGAAACCATTCAGCATCATGGATGAAGGCACCCATCCATTGTCTTCATTACTGTTACATTGGCCCACATAATGGTTGGATGACACTATAAGATGCTATAAAACACTAGAAAGGATACAGCACATCACATGCAGGCCAGGTTCATATTTGTGCATCTCCTTCCCCAGACTGCATCTGTTGAACTCAGTGGAGCTTACTTCTGAGAAGATATCTATAGGAGTGTGTTGTTATTTACCATTTTATTTTTGGATAGCAGATCTCTCTCTTTCTCTCTCTTTGTTTATTAGGTATTTACAAAAGGAATAAGCAACCTTTTATTAGACAGGACCTCATTTAAATTTTTGGGGAGGTTGTGGGCCGCAGAGTGGGCAGGGTTAGATTTGGGGGAAGGTTTGGGGGGAAGGTTTTGTTCGCTTGGTTTTTTAAACTCTGCTATGTCTGCATAATGGTGAACACCACAGCTTCCATCTGTTTTTTACCTCCAAATGGAAGGAAACTATGCTGTCAGCTTTCAGCAATCTTGATTGAGGGAGGCCCTGAGAGTCACAAAAAGAGGATTTGGGAGCTGCATGAGGCCACCAGTTGCCCACCCATGATTTAGAAGGATATACCAAATGGAGAAGGGGAATCATCTTTGAATTCTAAAATAGTTGGCTAAAGTGGTTGCTACTGTGCCCATGTTGTCTGTAAAATCTTTGAAATCACAGGATGCTGCTAAGAATGCTACACTGGTCTGTTTCTCAGGAACAGAAAAGGCCCAAGGCACCGATGTTCACCGAACAAGGACGTGGCTTCTGCTAGGAAAGGCTGAAGTCTCCAGCTGCGTGCTGGTCCTCCCATCAGTTTGTGATTCATCATCTCTCTGACCTGTTTCCAATATTAGCCCTGCTTCAGAAGCTGTGGACAATATCAATAAGAAATGGCCAGATCCTTTGAGGCAAAGCAGTACAGTGAGAGTGTCCTTCTTGCAGAAGAATCATCCATTAAAATGCCAAAACAGATTTAATAAAATCAGCCCTGTTTTTAATTAAAACCCCATTTTTAGGCTGTGCATTAGGGAGAGATTTGAAAGATTAATATTGTTAAAATATCAGCTGTTGGACAGAAGGATGCAGCAATCAGCTCTTCTGAAAACCAGGTACTATCTTTTAATATCTATTAGTTGTTGAACAATTTGCTTTTTAAGAAAGAGTAGCCCGCTTTTGCTTAAAAATAAAACAAGAGAGGATCTGATACAGTTTAAATCTTTGAGTGAATGCAGATTGCAAATGTATCATATGGCTAATGTGGAAGATATTTACCATTTTGGTGTTGGCATAACCTGTTAAGCCGTTTTGTGATTTGACTTAGTGTGTAGCAAGGCCCAAATTGCGGTTAAGCCAGTGCACTTTAATCATACTGTAGTTATAGTTTGGTTGAGGTTAGGTGAGCTTTCTTTAGCCATGCTCTGGCATGTTATATTATCCAGAAAGGACTTACAGAGTTATTAACTAGAAGCGGCTAGAAAAGGGGCCAATGTCCATTTTTGCTGTTTCAGCTTTATTTTTATTCCTGTGCAAGAACGCAGGAAATAAAGTAAAAATACAGTTTGGGCAGAGACTTCCTCTCTCTGGGAGCAGTGGCTCCAAACCCTAAAGAGGTCATGGTCAGCCTCAAATCAGCCCACCAACCAAAAACAAAGTTCTGCCAGCCAATACAGGCTGGAGAGAAAGGGGTTGGCACATTGATTACTGGGAGTTTGTCAAGCTGCACAGTTCACATTTAGTTGCTTTAAAGGCCTTCCCAGCAGTTAACTCTGTGCCACAGGAGACAACGTGCAGCAAATCCAGCAGCTACAGCTGCTTGTGTCATACATGTGTTTGCTGGAGCTTCACCCCAGATAGTAACTAGTTCTACGGAGCTACTATTTACTTATTTACTTGCTTTATTTATTGACCTGATTTGGTTTATATGGCCTCCCATCTCACAACTATGCCTGTGGTAAGATTAAAATAACAATTACAGCATCTAATCCTTGATGCCCAAGGTTAAAACAATAAGCCACAAATCACAAAAACACACCAGCAGCACAGCTTGCCTAACCTCCCAATCCAAACACCTGGGGAAACAGGCAGGTCTTCAGAGCCTTGCAAAAGGCTAATAGGGTTGGGGCCATCAGGATTTCCGTGAACACCACAAACCTTATTTATGGCTCTTTTCATTGTTTCAGTGACTTCATCCATTTCTATAGCATTAAGATTTTATTCATACCAATAATGGTGTTGTTTCAAAGAAGAAAGTATTTCCTCTTTCTCTGACATTTTTAGGAGCATGGGTCACTCTATCTGGGTGGCATATTTAACTGGTTTTGCTATGTGAGATACCATAGTTCCAATTAAAAATGTTTTTTAATACAAATTTACCTCTTGAAGTCAATATAAATTATGCATAGACTCATTTTACCAAGAGACCTTACTATACCACATATACGGAAGCATATTCCAAGATACAGCTATAGAGCCCTGCTATAAAATACCTCCTCAATGATACCCTCATATGTGTATCTGTGGAAGCAGCTATGATTACATATTTTTTTCAAAACACATAAACAATAGAAGCCTGCATTTAAAGTTTGAAAATCATACAAAAAAGGACAGAAAAGACAAACTGTTCCCTGAAAGATAATTCTGCATGTGAAAACCTATATATATAAAAAAATCAATTACATTGATCACCAGGAGGCACCGTGTGAAAAGCTTCACCTTACGGGGACTCCTCAGACATAGGTAGGCAGATGTTGTTCGATGGGGTTCAAACGCTGTCCTGGGAATTGAACTCACAGGCCTTTGCACTTTAGATGACTATATATGATGTCTGCATATAGAGACATTATAAAAGGTGTTAAGCTCAGCTTTTGGTTCTATATCCATGCAGTTTTCTTGGAGTTTTACAAAACTGGAAGGCTCCTTTCAGATGTTTTTTTCAGTTTTCCAGTGAACAGCCCTAGAATTCCCAGGCATTCTCCCCCATCCAATTACCAATCAGGGCCAACTCTGCCAGCCAAGACTGGCTAAGTATCACTATCAAGCAAGGTATAAAACTTTAAATCTCAAGAGATCCAAATGCACACATTTTCAGTTGCATATTAGGGAAAGACCAGGCAATAAATTCACCAGGCTTCACCATACCTTGATAATGTTTGCATGGCACATTAACTCCTGGTTAACTGAAGCATGATTTATTTATTAAATTAAGAATATAAGAACAGCTCTCCTACTTCAGGTTGGGGCCTATCTCAGTATAGAATTTGTTTCTCATAATGGCAGAATAGATGCCTCTGAACTGTTTACAAGCTGGAGCTGGAGAAATCCCATCTCCCAGTTATTCCTCTGCATGACGTGGAATTTGGATGCCTGTTGCCCCCAAGCTGGAGATGAGTAACACTGAAACTTCAAGACTGAGAAATCATCCAGGCCCAACATATTGCATTTCCCCATTCTTTCTTTAATACAGATGATCAAACAAATCTGTGGTAGAAAACCTCACCATTTTTAAAGCTGGTCATCCATAGTGGCTGATGTCAGCAAGTGGCCAGTGTGAACAAGCGAGACTGAGTAAGGCCAGTTATTTCTCTCCTGACTGTAAATGAAGGAGGCAAAAAAAAAAAAAGAACCAAGTGAAGTTTTTTGATAGGTTGTCCCCATCATGTTGAAGTAATTCATACAGGATTCACACAGTGTACCAAGCCATGGTTTTAACCATGGTTGGTTGAACAATTCAAAGAACCTAGTTCAGACATAGCATCAGCCTAGAATCATGGACTAGTTCTATATAAACAATTATGGCTGTGTTCATACACCACACTTTGTCAAAGTCAGACAGATCACATTATGGTTTTGTACAATGTGTGAACCCAGTTCTAAAGGCACAGCTAGATGGCTTTGTTAACATGTATTTCTCCTCTCACTGAATCATCAGAAGTGTATTGCCCTATTACCTACCTTCAAGAAAAACAGGCTCTTGTTCCTATTTTGCCCACCACTAGTGATAAAATCTCATGTCCCAAAAGTTTTGGTCTGATGGTAGATAAGTTCACACAGGCAGATTCTGCAAACTTTTATTAACCAACAACTCAGTCACATAAAATTGCACAAATATATCACGTAGAACACATTCAAAGATATCCTTCTTGTGATTACAACATCACTACATAAATTCACAGGGATAATGGCTGAAGCTCACTAATATATAAAAAAGACCCCAAAAACAACCTCCAACTGCTCTCCGGAACGTTACTGGGAAAGGTTGAGCCCATCTTTTCCCACTGGCCTGCCAGCCAGAATATTTTTGGAACAGAACTAGCAATCTCTCAGAAGATCAATAGTCCTATCAAATCCTCCCTCTAACCCCCATTGCCTTTTCTCATCCTCTTCCCCTTTCTTAATATTCAAATTTATTTCTACTTTTTGTGTAAACAAACTTGGCATTTACTTCCTGGTACATGATTACCCTCATGTTTTCTCTTATTATAATAACACTTATTATTAATAGAGTGTTGCTTACTCATGAATAAGGGTGCATTTGTGTTTATTCTAAGAATCAGCATTTAGATGTTCCAAATATTTGAAAACATTTATTAAAACAAAAACAATAAAGGGAAAGTCTCTATATATGTCAATACAACACATATTTCTGTATTTCTTACACTTACAGAATCATCAGATTGTGGCAGGATATAATTCCATCAATCAATCAAAGGACTTCTTTCCCAAGATATTTTTTTTAAAGAGAGGTGACACCCCAAAATGACATGCGGGTGATGATGTAATCCTGTAAATGCCAAGTACAGAAGTGATAGCATTTGCATGATTACAGACCTGCTAATTTAAGCACATCATTTGTGAAAAAAGTCTTACCTTCTTTCCAATAAAGCTTTGTAGAGAGTCTGAGCCCAATTTGAGTGAGGTCTCCTTGGATGCAAGATACCCAAGGCTTATAGTCCTCTAATGGAAAGCAGCTGCAACCCTGGGATCATGCCATGCATTTAAGTGAATCCTCTGAATGGAAATGTTTCTCCCTCTCCCTCTTTTCCAACTACCTGTCCATTTCTATAGCATGTTGCATTTCAAAGCAGGTTGTTCAATGGGAAGGAAGTACAACCACTGACCAGAATATGTTTGTTTGACATGAAAATATCAGTCTCCTGGAAGATCAATTATTATGTGCCAGAACTAGAGAAAACAACACCCCACCACCTACACAAAATATCCTGGCTGACCAGGATGCTCTACACAAGCGGGTTGTCTGGTCTGTCTTGCAGCTCAAGCCAAAATGAATATAGAGGCCAGTGCTCAGTAGGAGCAAAAGCAGATGTGCCTACAACAGACTTATCCAGCCACTAGGAGCTGGGTAGATGCTAGTCCCTGACCATATCATCAACTACATCATCAGTGAAGCATTGTAGATTCTCCATATGGCAGGATTTGTGTCAGTAGAAGAGGGAAAACACCACTTTTAACAGTGAAACAACTAAAGATGATTTTGAGTTGCCTCCTCATTAGGCTGAGATAGAGAAACACCATGAGGGCATGTCCCTTGAAATGGTTTTTGAGGCATCTTGATGCCACAACAAACAGGACATTATGATGAGGCTGAAGAATTGGGGGGCAGAGGAAGAGTTTTGAAGCACCTGTCATAACCACCCTAAAAGTTTTGATGAGACAAAGCTCCCAATCCACAATGCTACGACCTGGAGGACATGCTGTGCCAGGGCAATTCTTCAGAGTGCCCAGGGACCAAACAGTTGAGTCTGACCTAGTGGTGGATCTCTTGCCAAGCCTAGAGCTACCAGCTTTTCAAAAATTCAGACAACTATTAGACAGGCAAGTAAAGAGATATAAAGAACTCTTAACTCTAATGTGCTACTGTCTAGTGATTATCCAGATTTTTGCATCCCAGATCCGGTAGCTTTAGCCAAACACTTAAAGAACACGGGTAGCTCAGACTGCACAGACAAAAAGCCTAGAGATACAAGAGTGTTTGGTGGCAAGGAAAACCCCCTCAAGATGAATGGATCTGCTTATAAGCAAGTCCTTGTTTCTGAGTAGTCCCTTTGACAAGTATGAGAAGCCACTGATGGTGGATGAAGGTTCCAGGGGCATAACCTTCATTTGGAAACAACCCAGTTTTATTGTATGGGTGTACAATATTAATTGTAATCTAAATCTAGTGCAATTTGGGGTGATACTTTTACAGGAATTTGTGCACATGGAATCGAAATTTATCACCATCTAGATTTTGATGTTTAGAGAACATCAAAAGTTGATCCTTTGACCTTTATCCTACTACTTGCAAAAATCTTCCTCAATACAATGTCTTTATTTTTCCACACCCAAAATACTGTGTCGCTATCCTATGCATAATTTAACCTAGAGAAAGTTCCATTGAGGAGAAGAAATGTGTGTGTTTGTATTGTAAATGTAAAGCTGCAAGGTCTCTGCTGCATTTAGCTCCACTGTTCCAGTTTTTAATTTCAAAACATTTTTTTAAAATAGGTAATTATTAATTTTAAGTGCTTTCCTCAGTCTATTATCTTTAGATATTTTGAAAGTTCCAGAATTCCCAAGCAGTATGACCAAAGGGTGATCTAGATCTTGCTTCAGAAGACACCACCAAATCTGGGAACTCAAAACTCATTTTTGTGAACCTTCCCTGACATCTAGTGGCCAAATATGGTGTCATGAAAGCTGGCAAGAGAAACTGGAGGAGAATATTCTGTAGCTCCATGCCTAAATTCATAGCTATTTTTCTCTCTGCTATTGGTAATTTTATAGTGAGCCAAGGATCCTGGACCTCTAAATCTTGCACCATGAGGGCCCCATCCCAAATTAATATTTTCTATAGATCCTGCAGAGAATGTGGATCTCCAAGGTTCTGTGAAATGATGCTTCCAGAGTTGAAAAACTCCTGGAAAATATGCCCCTGTGGCTTTCCCACATGCATTCTAAGTGGTTCATCTCTCTCTTTTTTCTTTCCAACTCTCCCTTTTTCCAGAGAAGACAACAGAAACAGAGAGAAAGACAACCAACCAACCAGCCAGTGAAAAGCCGTTTGGGCTGTTGGATTTGGAGGTCAACTAAGTTGTGGGACCTAGACCTGTGCCCAGTATCCTAGTCCTGTTGGCACCAGTGAATATATCTGTCTATATGAATTCACCAAAATTAATTTTATGGAAATTTAGGTTTCAGAACGATAAGCTTAAATTGCAGCTATTTTCAACAAACTGACTGCATGCCACCCTGCACTAGCAACTCTCAGGACCCTAGCTGGTGAGATGGAGCTTTTGACTTTGAGTCCTCAATGCCTAAAGACTAGACTTTTTTCCCAAGTTGATTGTCAACCTTTTAAAAAATACAGATTGCCAGTATGTGCCCCCAACACAGTCAAAATCTTCCCTTTCTATCCATTACAGTACTGATTCAGACTGAGGAACACACAGTGGTACTTTGATTTAAAAAAAAAAAACTCTTTACAATTTATGTCAAAAAAACAAAGAAACTCATCTGTACTTTGGCTCATACAACAGAAAGCAACGCTGTTGTTGAATAACATCAAATGGACTGGTAAAGCAGTGAGACAAACAAGGTAAACAAACGTCTTTCCAAATGATCAGATAAAAACGAGACTTTCTAAAATACCAAACACTAACAGTTTGTCTGGCATACTATCATCACTCACTGAATTTCTACATCCCTTATTTTTAGGAGACTTCCGGGGAAGAAATGGTGACCTGAAGACAGTGACTAAATGAAGAAAGACCATAGGCTTGCTTCTACCCAGCAGAAAGAGTGGTGGCAAGCTCTGGAGGAGAAGGTTGCAGGGGCCATCTCTTGGGGATATAAGAATATAAGAAGGTCATATAAGAAGATCAGGGGATGTGGGGGAATATAGTCTAGTAGGCACCCCAGGTTCTAAGAAAGGGATTGGTGTTTGGTATGGCGTACAGGGCTTTCTAACTTGTTCTCCTTGGTGAAATTGTATACTGGAATGTCACCATATTTGCAGCTGCATTTTCATGCTTGGAAGGAAGATCTAACAGGATCCCAGGTGCTCAACCCTGGTGTATTTATGGAGCATCCATGTGAAACAGTTGAGTCATGTGGTTTACATGTTTAAATGTTTACATGTTTAAATGTGAAACAGTTGGTTTACATGTAGAACTGTAAATTATACCTGGCCCCTAGAATCAGATTTATCTTTTCAGTGCTACAGAGGCATAACTGGGCCTCACATAATAAAATTACTTGCTTTTTTCCTGGCAGAGTCTACCCTTTATGTAACATGGTGAGCTGCTTTATAGGCTGTGATGGCAAGGAAACTAAGAGCCAAAGAATGCACATCTAGGGCAGTAAATTGTACAGCAGCTGAGATGGCTTCTGATCGGCTGGGGAGTGAACATGGAGATAGCATGGAAATACCCACAGTCAACAGTTGCAACAGATACTTGACGCTCCAATTATATCTCCTCCAGGTTTTGAAGGACATTTGCAGTGGCTCCTGCTGCCAGTGGGACAAATGCTTGTTTCTCACCGGGTGGTCGGAAGAGGAGGCCTGCAGGTGAGGTAACCTGGCTCTTGGTGGGCAGGAGCTGGGGCTGGGAGGGGGAAAGAATAGAATGTTTAGGTTCTTTCCTAAATATTTCTACCATTTCTCACTGCGATTTTTTAAAGAAATTCAGCCAGTAGGTGATCCCATAGAAGGTGGTAATTAGTTGTACAGGCAGAAATGCATTTTTTTAAAAGAAGAATTTTTTTCAATTTATTCAGTTAGGGAAAAATGATGCTTAATAATGAATTTGAAATATACAGATTAAAATTCCATTTTTTAATAATTACTTATCTGTTTTTCTGGCTGCGTCCCTCTGTGTGGAACCCCAGCATGCTGCTCAATGATTAAGGTGTATATTTTAGTTTGGCTATCCTGCCTTTGGCTTAGGGTGGGGGTGTGCGTGGGGGTGTTGTCAGGAGAGCTTCTCAGAGAGCACAGGCAAATAGACGAAATCATCATTTGGGGATGTGGGGAGCTTGTCCTATCCTCTTCTGATCTGTGGCAGATGCACACATTTTACAAAGTTTTTGTTTTTATTCATTCTGTTTCCACCAAAGCTACCACATGAAATGTTATGAAGCCCCAGTAAAATGTCTTGGAGTTGCTGTTTTCAAAATTACGCTAATGACAAGACCTTTGAATATTTTTGTTATGTAAACATTGCACTTAATGAAAAGTCATCAAGTGAGAATGAACTAAATTTTACAGATATTTGTATGGATGGTTGTGCACATTCCTCTTAACATTTATTCAAAATTGCATAGTAATTTAGAAACAATTTTCTTGAGTAAACTATTTGAATGAATGAACAAATATGTTATTGCAGCTTTAGACAAGAGTACAAACTATAAATAAAAATTAGTGTATAATATTCAGTTTAGTGGATACATTTATAGCAATAAAATAAATGGCCATACTTAGATTAAAAAAAAAAAAAACTTAACTCAAAATTCACACAACTAATTCAAATCAGTCCTGTACAGGTTTCAAGAACGTGATGAGTCCTTGTAGCTGTAAAACAAAATTCTGCAACCAGATATGTAGCTTCAAAGTCTCTGACTGCTGTTAGATACAGAATATAAACTTCTGGGTGGCGTGGGAAACATTGTAGCAAAAGCTGAATTAGCCTTGTTGGGAGCCAGTATAAGATTCATAGTATAAAAGAACATGTACAATTGTCCCAGTCTCCCCTGATATGCACAGGAACATCCTTTGGGGGGCTAGAATGTTACTGTATCTGCCCCACAAAAAGACTGAGGAGAGCGCAGTAAAGTGAGCTTTAGAAAATGCACTCAAAACTTGAAACAGGGAAATGAGTATTAAGAGGCTCCTGAGGAGCATCTCTGGGATTCTTCAAAAGGTCTAAACCTTTGAAATTCAGCTTAGATAATTTTGTAACACTGAATCCAGTCTGCTGTTTGATTATGTATTTTGCATTTTTGAGTCTTAATGATAATAGATGCTGGGACAAGAGGCAATTTGCTCGTAATGCACTTCTACCACTATAAATGCCCAGTGATGTTAATGACAGCAGCCCAGTTGGAAATTAGAGTTAAGCCTTATCCAAGCAAACAAAATAACTAGCCATACTTTGGACCTGACTCTTAGAAACCAGCTTCTAATTTCAAAGTCACATTGGAGACAATCTAGGGGTCAAAAAGACACTGATTGTACTTTTTCAAGGACCCTGAAATTAGAATAAAGGCCTAGTTGCATCCTCTGCAGCATAGTAATGGTATGACAGATTCTGCCACAAATAATTTGATGGCAGCTGGAACAAAATTCCCTCCCTGCAACCCGTGAAATCATAAAATTGTGCGGTCCTTTTGGGGCATAGTTAATGTGCAGTTATCCTAGAAAAACAAATTGTTGGTTATTTGAAGCGTTTTGTCTGCTCTATTGTATGGTGATCCATAGGTCACCTGTGAATCCTGGTGTGGTTGAAAAGATAATGACTTTAGTTTTCTGCTGGCAGCTAGCAGCTTTAAAGCCAAGCCTTAAATGCTCTCTTATGGCCAATCTGGCCATTCTGTAGTGTCACTAGCATAAAGCAACAAAGGTATCCCACAGGTTTCAGGGCATATATGTAGACCTTCTTCCTGCATGCAATTAATACAGGAATTTGTATTTTAAAAAATTTAAATGGATCCCCAATGCAGCCTTGTTTAATTCCCTTAGCTATTATAATTTAGTTTAGAGAGCTGCTCAGAATCTTGCTCTAAATGCTGTGTTGTTGTAAAGTGTATATTTCAGTGGCAACCACCATTTGGCAGTAGTAGGGTTCTTAAGTGTTTCCCATAAAAGAACTCTAGAGATTGAATCAAAGGCTGCCCTAAAATTCACAAATGCCATAAATAATTGAACATTTGAGCTGCACGTGTATTTTTCAGCTAGATGCTGCAATATCAAGCAACAATCCATAGTGGGTCTTCCTTTTGTAAATCAGGCCTGTTCAGCCTTGAATATGTTCTGTTGGTTAAGCCAGTGATAAAGCTTCCATCACTGATGTCTGGCATGTAGTTTACTAATTATATTTAATAGACGTAGAGGTCTGTATTTGGGAGGAGCATTTTTGTTATCTTTTTTGAAAACAGGGACAACAGTAGCAACCCCTCAATCATCTGAGATGTATGCTGAGTTGTCTATACAAGTAAATAATGATGCCAAGAAGGAAGCCCCCTGATCTGCATTAGTCTGCATTGACTCTGCTGAAATAAAGTAATCATCAAGAACTTCCTTGCTTTAACTACTTCATCTTGATGATTGATACTGGATGTCAGCATTGTAAATGATCAGCCAATAAATCTAATGGAGGATAATTTGTATCAGGTTCTCCACATGTATTCAGAAAGCCAGCCAGGACATATCAAAATTGATATGTTCCGCAGTAATTCACCAGAAGGATGAAGAGTCTTAGATTTTAATGACTACAAACAGCTGTTGCCAGGTGAATGCGATTCCTTTTCTTCTTTTTAACTTCTGAATTTTTTTATTAACAAAGCACATTGTGTGCACTTAGGAGAACAGCACAGCAAAGCTCCGAGTCTTTATGCTGAAGAAAACGATAAAATGATTTATTATTTATTAGAAGGGTTTTATGCCACTTCAATCACTTGGATTTCAGCAGACCCACTCCATTTCTTTTGGAAGTTCTCCTCTTTCTTAGAATGTTAAATTAGATTCTGTACTTGAAGAGCCAATAAATCAAAGGCCCAAACCAAGCTGCTGCTTTAGCATGCATGGATATGCTCTTCACTCTTGATTAAAACCTTGCTGATTGTTGTGTACATGTGAAGACAACTTAAACTGTCCAAATAGCTTGCTTGCTGATGTGGCGGAGAAATTCTCTCATTGATAATTTCTCAAAAGCATTTTATGTGGTGGGTATCTCCCATTTAGATATAAATCTCTAAAAATAGGGAAACACTCTCCAGAAACAGAAGAAATTATTTCCAAACACTAAGGAAAAATAACTTTAAATCAAATTCCTGAATAAGGTGATGGGTTTGCTTACCCGTTTTAAGCAATCCACTAACTCTATTTCTGCAAATACTTGTATAATAATTGCTGATGCAACTGGAAGATCAGCATTGGCTTGAAGTATAATGCACACTACAAGGAAGCCACATCACTTATTCTGTGTTGAATGGGTTCAAAGTAATTTTTGTCAATGGCAAGGTCTACCTCCTAGTAGTCTTTAGTCACCATGCAGGACAAGTGATGGCAGAGAAAGGCTGAGCAGATGGGATGCTATGCTGACATGCATGCCACCAGAGAGTTCTTCAGCACCATAAAGTCAGTTTATGGTCCTTCTAAATTAGGATGCTCCGCCCTGCTGTCTTCTGATGGGTCGAGCCTGATCAAAGACCAGGAAGGACTGAAAAAACGCTGGACTGAACACTTTTCCAATCTACTCAATAGGCCATCCACAGTGTGGATCATGTGTCTTACAGCAGATTCCTCAGCTGCCAGTCTTGGATGCCCTAGACCTGCCTCCCTCTACTGATGAGATCAAGAAAGCAATCTCGCAGATGAACTCAAATAAAGCAATAGGACAGGATGGCATTTCTGCTGAAATCTACAAAGCACTAGACCCAAACACCTTACAGGCATTCCAAAACATCTTGGAAGACATTTGGTCCACAGAGGAGATGCATGACAATTTCTGTGATGCCCTCATTGTGGCTCTCTACAAAAATAAGGGAAACAAATCAGATTGTGGAAACTACAGGGATATCTCACTGCTGTCCATTGCAGGCAAGATCTTTGCCTGCATTCACCTGAACAGACTTGTCACTGTCTTGGAAAGGAACCTGCCAGAGGTGCAGTGTGGCTTTTGGCCAGAATGGAGTACAGCAGACATGATATTTGCCATGTGGCAAGTCCAGGAGAAGTGCATCAAGCAGAACAAACCTCTTTACTCTGTCTTCATTGACCTCTGGATCATCCTGAGATGTTTTGGATACCTGAGGAAATTCATGAAG
This sequence comes from Python bivittatus, assembly GCF_059951505.1. Lineage (NCBI taxonomy): Eukaryota > Metazoa > Chordata > Lepidosauria > Squamata > Pythonidae > Python > Python bivittatus. The sequence goes on from NW_028277028.1 coordinate 6,098,160, forward strand.
TTGATTTATCTACTCCACAATGGAGGAGGACAGGTTCTTTACAACAGTGATACCTCAGCTGCATTTGCCATTTCCAATGGGGTAAAACAGGGTTGTGTGCTAGCCCCAGTCCTGTTCAATCTGTTCTTCACTTGCATGTTGTCATGTGCTGTCCAGGGTCTGAAGGAGGGAGTGTACATCAGGTATCGATTGGACGGCTCTCTCTTGATCTTTGCTGCTTGAACGCATGGACAAAGGGCCTCCATACAGTCATCCAAGAAACCTCTTTGTGCACCAGGAGCACACAGTCATCAGCAAAGACAGTGATCTACAGTTGATGCTAAACAAATTCTCAGATGCTGCCATGCTCTTCAGCCTATCAGCCTGATCAAGACTGAAGTACATTACCAGCCCATGCTAAATACCAAACCCATTGAACCAAAAATCACTGTTGATGACACCCAACTGACAAATGAAAACAGCTTTAAATACTTGAGAAGCATCATCTCAAGCGATGGGTCTTTGGACAAAGAAATTGACTCCAGGATCAGCAAGGCCAGCCAGGAACTGGGGCAGCTGCGTATTAGAGTGCTCAATCAACACAACATCCATATCTCCACAAAGCTGAAAGTCTGCAGAGCTGTGGTTATCCCTTTTCTCCTAGGGATAACCAGCCTTGATGTTACTGGTGCACAAGTCACCAAAACCAGGTCTTTTCCCTCCAGGTCTTATGTTTTTTACACCTATTTTTATCAGCCAAAGTTGATAAAATATCCTTCTTAATACTGAAGTTATATGACTATCTAACACCATCAGGAAAATCCCCTAACTGCAAACCTGTTCCCAAAGTTCAGCCTCTGGAATCAGCAACAACTCCATGTTGTCTGAAGCCAGCCTCAGTTTATTATCTCACATTCAGTTCCTTACATCTCAGAAACCCCCAGAAACGTTGGAGGCATCCAACCCCATGCTTGCAGGAAAGGATATTATCAGTATCCCGATAAAAGCTCCAAATGATCTTTCCCAGCAATTTTTATATAGAAGTTAAATAACACAAGACACGAAGTGAAAGCCCATGAAACCTTCCAGGACCATTCCTAAGGGATTGATCATATAGGTCTTCCAATACCATTTTCTAGTAGCATACTGAGAAATAAAGCTAGTGCAAAGTGACACTGTAAGGAATGTAGAGTGGAGAAACCACTAAGGGAGGTAAAACCACTACTTAGTCCTAGGATTGTGAAAAGCATGAAAAAGAAAATCAAAATTACACTGACTTGATTCTCTTTGGTATGGGTGGCGGGCAGAGAGAAACTCTGACAGGCTTTGTAGATTCTATGGTCAGTATTACTGCTATTCTATACCAATAAAGTAGCATTCCTGGAATCCTTGTGGTATCTAACTCGAAGGGCTGACAGGCATCTCCATCCCCCAGCTTCTCAAAATGCTACAAAAATACATCAAATCAATGGTACTGAAAACTGCTGCAAGGCTCAGAAGTATTACCAGGATCACACTCCCTCTTTTCCAGTAAAGCTCATGCATTCAGATGTCTCCATACCAAATCTACGTCTAAGATCAGATCAGAAATAATCAATACTGTATAATCCATTTAATCTAAGACCTTGAACTGCTGCACCACCACTTTCTCTCCCAGTTGGCTAAATATAGAATATTGGACACTGACCAATAATTGTTAAAATTGGCCATGACAAGGATGGCTGCTTAAGCAGGGACATCTTACCACCTTCTTTAAGGAAGCAGTTCCATCTGCAAGAGAGAAATATCAATGATCAGAGTGATAATGGGCAAAATTGTGTCCTTAGAACCCTTATAAGTCAGGCTGGAAAACAATCTAAACATGCAAGTTGTGGCACAAAATGGTTCAAGAATCTTGTCCACTTTCTTGGGAGACAAACAATGAAGTGATTCAGGCAGATACTAGTAGATAGTGCAGTCGACTTTCTAGATAGGTCATTGCCCAAAGTGACATCAAGCTCAGCCTGAAGTGGGAAAATTTGGTCACAAAAAGCTGACCAAATTGCTCTCAATGAATCTCAAATGGTATCAAGAAATTATCCAGCACCTTGAGAGATTTAATTATCTACCATCTTTGAGGAGCTCCCTTGGACAGTACTTTGCAGATGCAGTGAGGAGGAAAATACATTGCTTTTCTCCTTCCTGACTAGTGCGGCTTAGGCCTTGCACATAGTCTCTATTATGTTATTGACAAAGATGGATCAAATAAAATTGAATGGCTGAATGGCTATTGCCTCTACTAAAATCTATCCAATAACTTAAACTAACTCAGTACTTTGTGTTCATGGGAAGACAGATTTAGGAGTACTACTTATGTGGTTAAGAATCTCCACTTCCTCTATTAGCAGAGATTTACTCTACAGAAATCCTGGAAAAAAAGAGATAGTCCAGAAACTCCTTATGGTACTTTTGAAAGTCAGCAGTTCAAATTCAGAAATTCAAAAACTGTGTTCATATGACAGAATATGGCAGAGAAAGTCATGCCTGCTGGCTCCTTTCCCCAAGTGGCACAACAGGAAACCACCACCTGTGATTTTAAGCTTACTGTGTGATCTGCAGGATACTGACCACTATAACATCCATAGAGTATTCCTATGGTTTTAAGATTATTAATAGTTATATTTATACACTGCTGTAATCAAAAGATTGATTAGAAGAATGCTTCCTAATTAATATTGAGGAAAGTACCTTTCGGCAACACACTGATCTTTAAAAATAAACAGCAGATTGCTATTTCTTAACTGTACTACTTGGGGAAATGAGCCAATGGATGTGAGCAGCTGCATGATTACAAAGCATCATACTTATTGAGGCCCAGGTCAACTTATTGAACTGACTTAAGTTGCATCAGCAATAATAATCGGATAATATCCTGACCTGCATTTTGATGAAGCTGTTGCAAGGATTATTTAGCTAAGGCTCTGAGTAGTTGAAAATACTAAATAAATGCTAGATCCCATACTGCATATGAAAATATTCGTTTTCTAGAAATTTCTTGATGAAATTTTTTTTTAAGTACCATATATCATACACCATTAAAACAGCTAACAAAATCAAAAGGAAAATAAAACCATTTATTTCTTGTATTGGCAATATCCTTTTGGTTTGGTAAATAAGTTTGATGTCAGTAGATAGTTGCTTTAAACTCTGGACTTTTCAGTTGCTTGCAGTTAAACTAATTTTCAAAGCACAGCAAGGACCTTTTGTACCTCAGTCTAACAGTTACTTGGGACTAACTTCAAATACTGTAAATTGAACTGTGTTTCAGTTGAACATCAAGATTGCATTGCATTTTATTACTATCTAGTTTTCTACTTTTATTTAGATGTCTGCACACATAGCCAAAATGTTTAGTACCCCAGAAGGTTAGATTTTATTGATTAGGGGCTATATAGGGATTAAAGAACGAATTCATATCAGATGTGGGCACGTCTGCTTCTGTGACTATGAAGAAACATTCATATGATCTTGTGAAGAATATGTAGGATTCACAATTGACATATGGTGAAGTATAACAATGTAGCGATGTGGTGTATTTTGTTATGGAATGACCTCAGCTCTTTGTTTTTGCTCCTGAAAAGTGTGTGTGTGTGTGTGTGTGTGTGTGTGTGTGAAAGAGAGAGAGGGGGGGGAGAGAGAGAGAGAGAGATTGTTGCTTGGCGTTTATTCCCACCCACACTCTGGGATTATGTTTTTTTCATTCTTGTACCATATCCATTATTATCCAAATGTTTACCACTTTCAAAATAAAATAAAATCCTTTATACATTATTTTATGATTAAACAGGTAGACTAAGAGGCATATTCACATGGCTTTGTATTTACAAGTGGGCCAGGAGAACAAAGCTCTGTAGTGATTGGATTGAAAATTCATTTGCTACACATCTAGAAGAGAGCCAATCTGTTTTGCACCTTCCAAAATAATGCTCAAATTGGAACATATCAATGTCTTTGATGTCTTGTGACTCTTAATTCTTTAAAGTTGTTAACTTTAGAAAAGTACCAAACTAGTATAGAATATGTATGCATTTTTATGCAGATGCCCATTTTCCAAATAAGTATAAATGAATTTGGAAGTGGGACAGAAGGACTCTGAGTGAACCTGATAGGCTGATGTTATGACTCTAGTAGTGATTAATTGTGCAAATCCATTTTTACTAAGAACAGGTTATGCAGGAACTTGATATAATATCCATAAAATACTTGCAGCATATTTCCCATTGGATTAATCATTAAAATTAGCTATACCTGTTACAATTATGAATTCAAGTCCCATTAAATAGAACCTTACTGAATTTTTTCCCATCATGGCAGTGCTTCAGTTGTCTTTCGAAAACGAAAACATAAACTTAGTGTTTTAATATATGCAAAAGAGACTGATCTATCTTGGATAAAGTGATGTCAGTAAAACAGGATGGAATTTCTTCAGACACGTTCTATTCTACACCCACTCCAACAGACATAAAAGGTCTGAATTAAATAAGAAATCGTGGCATTTCTTTGAACACCATTGAACCAATGCGATAAAATAGAGCCTTTGGAACAAGAAATGTTGAAAACAAATAGAATAGGGAGACACATTGCAAGGAGTACACATAAAGGATGATTTGTTAACAATTAAAGCATAAAATGGGATAGGAAAATTAGTGGAGGAGTTGTGCTTTGAAAACATGTGCTTTTTCCACTCCATGAAGTGTGAGAATAGACATGTTGAACACAGTAGTCAACCACCATTTCCAAGTGTTAACCATTTATAAATAGGTACATTTTTAATACATACAGTTCATTGTACAGGTTACAATCTGTATACATTAGGGAGGGGCTGAGGATAATGCATTCTTTTTGAACTTTTTCCACGTCTATCTCACAGCTCACATGTACAGACAATAAAACTCTGCTCAAGCAAATACAGTGAAGGGAAAGAAACACATTTCTTTCCTTTATACAGGGGTGGCCAAGAGTCTTAACCGATTGCAGGGATTTGTGCAGCTTCCCTACAATAAAAGATCACAACTGTGTGGTGATTCAATATATCAGTAAGAGAACAGAACATGCAATTGAATATTATACTGTACAGGGAAAATTCTTTACATCAGACTGATAGAAAAGGGTAAAAGGAAAAGGAACTCAGTATCTTTCCAGCAAGATGGCAAACCAGAAAGATTTAATACAAAGGAACGTGTGTTGCTGTATAGAGGCAGACAAGGCAGGCAAAATATTTCAATGCTCGTGGGGAAGAAATTGTAACGAGAAACATATTTAACTGGAGATTAAAAAAAAAAGCGAAACATTCATTCCCTGAAAACAAACCTTCTATCTATACATATTAATACTCGCGCTCTGTGGAATGATTAGTAACAGTAAATAATGGTAGGAAATGGTCTCAAGGTCTGGTACATGTTCAGGTGGAACAAAGTCAAACTGCCTCAATTCTCTCATAAACTTTGTGATGGCAACAAGCAAAAATCATCTTCCTTCTTTACTTCCGAGCAAGCAGAAAAGTGTAAAAGCTCATTCCATTTTATTAAAAGACTCTCGCATATGCACTAATTCAAAATGCAGAAGCAGCCCTAGACAACAATGTTGGTATTTTTCATTGGGAAGCAGTTACAAGAGGAAAACCAAGTGATTGCAAGAGAATTAAAGATATGTTTGTTTTTTTTAATTTGTACCAAGGGTCCTAGTCTGAAATAGCAATTTGATAATACTATGTTGAGGTTCTCTAAGTTAATTCAGTTACCACTGCACAAAATAGCCTGCTATGAAATTTCAGCCCTTAATATGATTTTTTCTTGTTAGGGGAGCAATAACAATCCAGCAATTAAATTCAAGTAATTAGAGAGGGGAGGGGCAGTTCAGCTTATCTACCCCTTTGTGCTTGTGCCTTAGGTTTTTCCTTCCTTTTTCACAGCAACCATAATTTCAGTGAAGGCATCTAACATGTCAGAAGAAGTGTATTAGGTTTTGCCTCCTCTAAGCCCTTTTAAAAAGCTGAACTCTTTAATAGTTGAAGGTCCTGAACTCCCAGTGTTCAGTAGTGGGAGCTGGGGAGAGAGATGCAGCTTGCCATTCAAGAAATTACAAGGGGCCACCTTAAGCAGAGGAGAAAAATTTCTAGGCACAGAGTGTTTTTTTTTTTTAATGTAAGGTGCAGAAAATCTGGCACTTCGGTTTATATTAGATGACTTTCTGTGGAGATCATGAATAGTAGCAACTTGTTAACTCCTGTCTAAGGCCAAGTGAATGGCTTGGAATTTCAAAACAAATGCATTTTTGTTCCTTTTTTAGTCCATTCTGTAAAACTTGTAAAAATAAATATATTACATTCCTCCCTCCCCCGATACTTTCTACTTCACTGAAACAGCAGAGTGCAGCATATTTCCAGTTATTTGATATTTGTGAGATTCTTAGAGAAACTCTTGTTCTATAAGTAATCGAGCCATATACCAAGCTAGCAGCTCTCTCCCCTGGAGCCAAGCCAAACTTGAAATATATTAAGATTTCTAGATTATTCTTAGGACCTGATAGCAATTTTACCTGGAGCCAGCTTAACTAATTGTTTCAAATTCTTAGATGTCAGCATCACATTACTAAGTCTCCATAGTCCTCTAGAGAGCAGATTTGGGGGCCAAACAAGACAAATTTAATGTGTGAATGCAAATTATGTGCCCATTTTGTTATATGACTAAGCAGTCAAGATGGACCGCCAAAGACAGAGGAAGTAGCTTTCTCTTTCAGCTAGTTAAGCTGTTTTTACATTGAATAGGAAGCCTCCTTTGACAATTTTGGAGAGGTAATTTTGGTAAGGTTCTTAGGAAAGGGAGAAAGAATTCAACTTCGCTCCACATAGATCTTAGACTGCTTAGGCTTCATGTCTTTACTAGAATCAACTGGTACATCTCTGACAGCCAGATGCACAGTAAGTTAGCATCTAGATTTTTGTTCAAGAAAACGTCCAGTGAGCAAAAAAACTTTTCTGCAAAGCCAGAGTAGCATCACACGGTGGATTTGGTAAAGCATGCATACATTCACAGTAAAAGTCTTATAGGACTTGAGGCTGTGATTTATTTGGTGTGTGGATTTTATAGAAAATAGTTCTGAAACTCCAACTTAGGCATGTGATGTGTACACATGTATATATAAAAGGGGTGGGTACAATACTTTTGCGTGTCTTTAAACAAACAAACAAAAAACACTATGGCAGATCTCTGTGTTGCGGTATTAGCCACTCTTTTAACTTTCCTGAGTAGAAAAAACTCACTTGAAAGATATCTCAGTTGAAAAAAGGACAATGAAATAAATTATTTTGTGCTGTATTATATTATATCTCAAGAAAGGACATGATAAGCCAATGAAGAACTAAACTGAGAGCAAATACAGAGGGAATTTCTCTCTGCCAAATCTTCAGAGAAATATGTCTTTTATTTCAGAAGAGATGTGTTACTTGGTAACTAAAAGCAGCAACAATTAAGCCTCAGATGCACCTAAAGAGAACTGCTGGAAGAACACAGCATATATTTCTCTTTGTACTAAAAATGATTTCAACTTTTGAGGCATATATACAATGTCTAGTACTTGTGCTATATACTTTGAGTCATTGCTTCTTTTTTAAAAATATATATTGAATGACAAGAGCTGTTTGTATTTCTAATGACAATATCATTTATGTTTAAATAACCATTATTGATCATAGAAACAAATGCAACTATAAAGTGCACCCAATTTACAGAGAGCAGGTGGCAAACCCATCAGTGCAAGAATCCTGTGAAATCACAACACAGTACTGTTAAGAAGCGGGGGAGGAAAATTCTGCCCAACAGCAGTAATTGATATCTCATTTTGGATGACCATGCCGTTTCTTTTACTAACTCCTAAATGTAAACAATTATGGTACAGAGAACCCCATGGCAGTGAAGATGGAGCCGGATTCAACACGATGAGCATTCATTCATTAAGATTAAAATCTTGAAACTATCAAGGCAGTTGCCATGATAGAAGCACGATGACTCCACCTTCCATATGACAGAGGTGGCTTATTAATTCTTTTTAACTTTGTTTATCAGGAAGGAGTGGGTAACCTAATATCTCAGTGCACTTCAGCTGATCACTTGCACTAAGGTACAAGTGACTGTATAAAGGCCCAAAATCAGAACAACAGCTATTTTCATCCTCCTCTGTGTACTGCGACAAAATAGGTTCTAGCTTTTCCAAGATATAAGCAAGACAAGTGCAAAAATGTTTTAAAGAACTAAATCATAGATAAACATATAGAAACATAATCTTGTTTGGTGCAAATTCCAGTTTTAAAGAGTTTAAAATTTAAAATAACCACTCTTCATAAAGCAGGAAAAAATGTTTTACAAGACCCAGAATCTAAACCACTTAGGAGACAAAAGAAATGTGTGGGAAAAACAGCAGTGGCTTTATCTATTCTGGTAATAAAAGAAAGCAAATATAGAGTTGCATCTTTAGGTTTATTTATGAAACTTCTCCACTTCTCTCCTTCTCTCACACTCATGCACCACACAAACACATTCAAACACTGAAAGAAAAGAGAGAACACCAGTGTTGGTTTCAATAAGTTAATAAAACTGAAGCATGCCCCCCAGCTCTTTGAAAAAAAAGCACTAGCAAACATCTGAGCTTCTTTGACACCAGCATACCATAGCATGAATCAACCAGAACAGTAATTTTCTATTTTGCAAGCAAATTTTGTAATGTGACCAATTCAAGGTGGAAAATATGTGCAAGAGTTGTAAAGAACCAAAAGCAAAGTAAAAGTAGCTCTTGGAAATGCTACATTTCATACCCAGAGAAATATGGCAACTTATAATAATGAAACCAGAGAAAATAGTCAATTGTTATATTGATCTCTTTGCCTCTCTGAGCTCTTTCAGGACCTTAAAACAGGAAATATCTGAAAACATTTCCAGATTTAAAAAAAAAAAATTATTGACCTCATTTTCAAGATGGAATCCTTAAAGATTAGTAAAAATATCTTTTATCATACTCTTCTATTCATATAAAGGAACTTCTGAATACAGCATATATTTTTTTAAAAAGAGGTATCATAAAGCACAGTGGAAGATGTATTGTACTTTAGAACCATTAGGATAGTTTGACAAGAATAATAAAGAATAATGAAAGGGCAAAGATGCAAGCTGTTCACTTCTATGCAACCACGATCCCCTCCTTCCCTCGATTCCCCTTCTCCCGGCCAGCCAGCTTCCTCCTGCGTGCCTTGTGAAAACATTTTTTTTTTAAATTTAATTTTCAGAAGTTGGTAAGCCAATTCATCCTCTGAATGATCAAAATGCAGAGAAGGCAAAATGTGATGTATTTTTTTGCCTGCTTTGTGTTTCTGCCCTGGGGATGACCTCTCTATACTATTGATGGTTTCCTGATTCATATATGCATTCACAAAATATTCTTCTATCCCTTGGTATGGATTCCTAGCTGTACCAAGTCAAGCTTTTCTGAGCTAATTCAAAGCTTACTGAAAATAGTATGGACTGAGAATATCTGCATAAAGCGTTTGCTACATTATCATTTTCTCCCTTGAGATCACTGGTTTCATTAGCTCGCAGGAATCATGAATCACTCAGTCTTTTGCATTTGGATTGGAAAAGCAGTCCAACTTCTAACACCAAATCATATTTCTTCTATCTCAATACCAAATTAACCTAGAGAAGAAAAGAAGAACTTCAAAAGCAGCTGCAGGGAAGACTGCCCATCTGTAATCCAGGAAGCTTTGCCAGGAGAGTACCAGTGCTAAATCTAGGCTGGGGGGTATTAAAACTACCATTCTATCAGTCCCTCCTTCATGATTTAAAGTAGACTTTTCTAATTTTAGATACTCAGATACTAATTTACAGTATCCAACATCCCCAAGAAACATAAGCAATGGTTAGAGATGATGTGAAGTATAATCCAGTATCCGGAGGGCCAATGATTTAAAGCATTTGGTTAATTCTTGTTTCTTTTTAATGAATTTTACTGATATGAGAATGTCTACAGTGTGATTTGCTGCATCAGGAAGACAAGCACACTAGAAAATGGACTGGAGGTCTAAGACACACAATGATATCACCACTGACTGTTCGGCTAAAGTGGAGAGGACTTTAATTTCTCTCTGAATATTTGTTCAAATGCCTTGGAAAAAATAACAATTTGCTTTTCAAAGCTAATGCCAACAGAGTAGCAGGGAAAGATACTAAAAATAAATAATAATGTGGCTTTTTAAAAAAGGGCACCCCTATCATACCACATAAAGCAGAATGGGTTTTATGCATAGCTCCTTAATTCTAAAAACAAAGACCCCATTCGTGCAGATTAATAGCTCTTTGGACACAATGAAGAAATGTAGAAAGCCTACACAGACTGAAGAGTGTAATTTCCTAGCAAAAAAGGGTCAATACACAAAAGGGTCAGATTGTATTCCAATCAATTCAATTTTGAAATGAAAACTTTTCTTCAAAGAGCTGTTTACCTCCCTTGAGTATGTATATAATTTGACTCAGCCCCCATACTGTACATTTAATTGCCTGACAGCTGAAAATTGTATGGTGCTGGCTTTTTCTGAGGTCAGCTGTGTATAGAAAAGAATTTGGAGCATGTCTTGGACTGCCTCATCATCATACAGAAAACACAGGAAATCCCCTGGGTGGTAGTCTGCTAGTGAATAAAAATCTTAGAAAGGAAGAAAAACAGCAACATAAGATGTGAATTCAGCCAGGAAAAATGTGCTAAAAAATAAAAGGCTCTTACTCCAAGACACATCCATTTTAAACATTAGACTCCACAAATGGTCTCTTTGGTTTGATTGGGGATGTCTGCCCTTGCCTGGAGTCTCTGGAAAGTTGCCTATAGAGGTTGTCCTGATATGCCTGTGCAACAGGCAGTGTCCTGGCCACCTTAACATCAGGATATGAAGAAGTTTGGCTAACTCTTTCTAGAAGATCTCCTCTGGAGCCATTGGCCAAAATCCCATGTGGACTGTAATAGTCATCCTCCAGCAAGTGGCCATTCTGTGCATTGTTGGTTTTGTTATAAAAGGCAATGCTGCTGATTGAAGAAGGTGGGCTGAATGTTTCTGGCTGGGGAAGATTTCCAGGAGATGTAGGGCTTATAACGGTATCCACTGAAGACACAGCCCAGGTTCTGTTTTGTTGGTGTAAGTGAGGATACTGCTGAGTCCGGGCTGTTTTATCTATGATTCCCATGAAAGGTGTGGTCCTGGAGCGAGCAGGCTCGCTGGGGTAACCACCCTGGGTTGGAGACACTGGGGAAAGCTCATCACATGATCTGTCATAGGCTGCCTTAAGTGGAATCTCCATCTGCTGAACAGAAGCAGAAGGGCGGAATGGGGGATTCAAACTGGGAGTAGAGGAAATGCTATTGCTAGAAGGGGAAAATCTGAGACCAACACTTTGAGAATGAAGCAGAGGTCTCGGAGTTGGTGGATGAGGCTTTATTTCATTGGAATTTACTGTAATGGGCCTTCGTATCAAATGGGAAATGTCAGGAGAACCAAGCTGACTAGAGGGTAGAGAGGAACGTTCCAAGTCAAGCTTTGCATGACAGACTGGATAGTAGGAAGCTGACTGGCTCCGCCCAATCTGTGGGGTTTGACTATATCTCATCCCACCACGGTAAGCAGAGGAAGGTCTTTGTGGAAGATCCTCTTTAGTCAGCCCTCCATGCTGACAGATTGCCCCTGCACTCAGACTGGCCTGAACATGCTGCACAGGTCTCCCATCCCCCACTATTCCCCCAATAGAGCTCTGATAAACCAGCCGATTTTGGCCAACAGCCATTTCTGCTAGCGAAGACTGATACTTGTTAGCCACAGAATGGGATACTTGGCCATAAGTTCCTGTTGGGATCACAGTACTACAATGCACAGCTGAACTTGGCTGGTTGCTTCTGACAATCTGTGCCTTGGCAGGCTGCAACCTAAGTCCTTGCTGTGGAACTGCAACAGGTAGTGGAAGCATCTGGAAAGATCTCTGTGTCATTTTAGAAAGTGGAGACTTTGGCCGACTAGGAAGTTGACTGATGTTGGATTCTTGCTGGTATCGTACTGGTGAGCCGGACTGAGCTCTGTAGACACTCACACTATCTGCAGGAGGGCTTGCTCGGTATTGAGGGCCTCTACGAAGGGGTGAAGGAGGTGGGCTTTGATAATCCTTCCCTTGGCTACCAATTGGAGGTGGACTAAAACGGTAAGAGGAGGGCTGGTGAGCAGGAGATGTGTGCGGTGGACTAGGCCTATAATGAGAATTCTGGTGCGTTGGGGAAAGTGCTGGCGAGGTGGGTTGGTATCCTTGTCTTGTTGGTGATCCTACAGAACTATTTGACCTGAAGTCAAAGACCTGGTGTGAACCAAGTGGTGAACTGGAGATGTAGGCAGAGTCCCGGTGGGCAGGGGAAGATGGTGGGCTTTGGATAATGGGCAATGTTTGGCTAGGTCGTGACTCTGTCTGTAAGCCAACAGAAATGTTTTCTACATCTTGCTCAAGATATTCTTCTTCCAAGATGTCTTGTACTGCATACAACTCTTCATGCTGTGTTTCTGGTTCAGATGCTACGAGAGATTGTTGCTGTAGTTGCACCTGCGTCTGTCTGCACTCTTCTTCCACCCGCATAAGGAGCCGCTGGATTTCACGGTTGTTCGGACAAAGTTTGATGGCCTCGTTCAGGTCCTCCAGTGCTGCTGAAAACTGCCTGTTTGATCCAAAAAAAATGACAAAAAGAAAAAAAACGAATAAAATTTACTCTGGATCAGAATGGCTTTAATAAGAATTTCTTATGCATAAAATTATAGCTAATCATGAGGAGGAGGATTTCCAAATCTTGTGAACCAGATTCTTCAGCCTTGTGTGTTTCTTCTATTTACTCAGGAGAAGAAACAGACAATATTTCCAAGACTGCACTCTTGGAGATGAGGGAACAAAGACAATATATTGGGGTATTTCAGATTTGTAGAGCTCTGTTCCTCCACTATTTTAGGTCTGAGTTTATGCCAGTTTAAGGCTCCAGAAAAGGGGCATGCTCAGGCCTGCCTTCAGCCAGTGGATTCTGCTCTGAGTATTGCTCTCTTGGAAATGAAAGAGAACAAGGATAGGAGAGTGTCTGACAAAAACCTCACAGGCCTTTGCCTATCCTATGAGGAACAGAAGGGTGGGAAGTTTCAAGGGAGGTGGGTTGTCATTTACAGGGACACTGGTAGATTTTGAACAAAATAGTAATCTAGTCATGTGTTTCTGATTGGTAGAGATTAATCTCTAGACTCTTCATGCATTTTGCTTTCTTGGTTGGTTTTAAAACACACAAATGTGTTTTAAAAGCACAAAAACAGTTGAACACCTAAACATTTGACCTATACTGATTGCTGATGCTGGGAGGCAAGGCAAGGGAAGACTTTTTTTACAGTAGACCCCAAGAATCTGAATGTGGGGAAGTCCTAGAAATTAACCTGGTTAACTGTTTTGAACAAGATATTGCCAACTGTGGAAAATCAAATAAAACAGCATAAATGTGGGAAAGTATAACAATGACTTGCAGTTTAGCTCAATGAGTAGAGTTCAGCCTCTGGAATGAAGTTTAATCACAAGGAGAGACCAAGAGAAGGGTATATTAGCAGCTCAATGGGCTGTTCTTGAGCTGAGGGGTTAAACCGCAGGGTTTTCAGCTCAGTCTGGCACAAAGCACACTCTTGTCAGGTATCTTACTCCATGAGCTGATCAAAGAGGATAGCAGTTTCTGAAAGACAAAGCTCTCCAGCAACTTCAGGATTCTGAAATGTGATCCCACTTTCAGCACATGAACTAGGCCCACTGAGCATCAATCCTAACACAAATGACACATACCTTGATCCGACTGCTTTCAACTTATCTTACATAACAGTTAACCTTATGCTAAGAGCAGAGCAAGTTATTGATTAATCCACAAACTTATCCTCCATGTTGATGCACGTTTTTATGGTATGGATAAAAGTAGTACCTGCAGAATGCTCTAAGGACACTATGGCACAACTTAAAGAGCTGCTATAGCTGAAACTATGGAAGATGCTCAGCTTGATGATAGGCCATAAGAGTTTCTGAATCTTTTATCTTCAGATTATAATTAAACTCTCCCTCAGGTACACTCTTGCTATTTGTTCCTTGTGTGGATCAGGGCATTTTTAAGAGTGTATCACACCCAAACCTTCATTTCTCTCTGGCTCTCCTCTCACCTGCTGCTGCGTTTGGCCCTTGCTCTTGCATAGTAAGCTTCATAAGATTTCGGTTTCAGCTCCAGTGCTTTAGTAGCAAATTCCTCCGCCATTCCAAAATCCTGCCATTACAATAGGTGCGTAGATAAGTCATTGAAAAAACACACAGAGAATTTGGGAAGAAAAAAAAAATCACATGGATAGATTGTTGTAAGCGGACTGAGTATTTTCCAACATTAGCAAAATATCAGACAGCTGGTATCAAGAGATCCAACTCTGTTTTGAGATGTTAAGTTATCCATTCCCAAACTGGGACTGTAAGTGTCTAACCTGTTCTTTGTGCATCCATTCAGTCCGTGTGTTATCATTTATTCTGCCCTAGAAAACTCCAAGTATTTTTTAAATTTGCAACTTTTTTTTGGTACTTCTGTACTAATAACTTCAAATTATTTAGGTCTTCATACTGACCATTGACATGAACAAGTTCTGGAACAATATATATTGTAACCTATTTTGTTTTTCTCATATTCTTATGGTTGGCTCACTTGAACTGTCTCATGTGTTGAAGGAATTAGGTAAGGGGAACTTAGGGATCTATTACATAATCCTCGATATTCGCAACAATTCCTAATTACAATTTTCTTTATGACTATGTGAAGGGTCTTAGATAGATACAGAAGTACATACATAGAGGTTCTCCATGCAGAAGTTCCATACTTGTGTGGCTGGGAGCATAAGGAAGGGGAGGCATGGCCAGAGTGGGCAGCATGGGCAAGCTTACATTGAATAACCCTACAATTCTCTTATATATGGTTTTAAAACTTGAGAGAGTTTAAATCACATTTATCAGAATTAAAATTCCAAGAATAAGGACAGACATAGGTATGCCTGAAGTTTTTGTTGTACCACCTTTATTATTAACATAAAAGAGTTACCCATCTTAGCTAGACTTAATACCATCATTATGATGATATAAGTGAAGTCTACTAATATATTATTAAGAAATAAGCAGTGCCTTGCTGGATCGAACCCCTGGCCCATCTAGTCCAAGCAATCTGTTCTCATAGCGGCCAACCAAATGTACAAGGTTGCAACTGTAAAATCTATTTATATTTTTAAGTTTGGAGTTTGTTTCCATAGTTTAAAATCTAACCTGTTATATTTTGTTATGTGTCTCAGTGTTTATATCACTGAGTTATTATTATATGATTTCTAACCTAAAAAGTGTTTTTTCTCTCTCACAGGCATATTCCACTATACACACACAAACACACCTTTTATGTTGTTTTAAACATGAATAGCTTGTGAGTAGCATGAAGTGCTGTCACATGCCAGGAGAGTGCAAACTATGCATCTTGACTTTGAGTCACTGTTCTAAGAGAAAGCAAGAGCTTTAGAAGGAAAAGACAGCATTTTAAATCCACCAGCATCCTCCAATCTGCATACACACAGAAATATTTTTAAAAAAATCAAAGGAAGCTATAGCAGCTGTTTTCATAGATTGATGATTTTTTAATTGTTTGAAATGAATCCTAAAGCATTGCTTGGCTGTTTCAGAATTAGAAAACGCCAGTGCTCTGTGAAGGACAACCAAGTTACAAAAAGGTGGAGGTTTTAAGGCCATTCTAGGAATATGGGTAAGAGTTTGGTTAGGAAGTGATTAGGAACAGGAAAGGAAGCTGGGAAAGGATCACATTCAGGAACAGGCTTTAAGAAGGAGGGCACTTACATTCATTTTCCTCCGACAGCGTGATAAGTTGAGAAGGAGTGACACTTTCAGTTCCCGGAAAGTTTTTAGGTCCTCTCCAAACCCTTCTCGGGGGAACTTCTTCAAAGCATACTGGTACCGCTGGGCGGCTTCCTTCACTTTCCCTTTCTAATAAAATGTTAAACAGTAAATGCACCATTCAGTTTTTTATCTGTGGGTTGTAATGGTTACAAATCAACCTATTAAAGAAGTTGAATGTGCCTATGAAAGTTTCTAGAAATAGCAAGAAATGTCAGTTATTCTCCTTGCAGAATAACTTTTATCAATCTGGTGATTGTTAATAGAAACTCTGTTCTTACAAATAATTCAGATTCCTTTTCTTGTTCTGTTATTGGAGAATCAGCTTGCTAGGATATACTTTTTGTGGCATGATTGAACAGTGTAAATACTAAGAAAATACTATTTCTTAAGTAAGGCAGAATGGGCAACAACTCCCAATATCTTTCACTATTTAGCATAAACTTCACCCTAACCCAAATCATGTGCCTAACAGACATAAAGTTGTCAAACAATGTCTTCTGGCCTATGGTTTAAGAGATAATGGTTATTCTCTTGTCATACAGTTTACAATTATGAGATTTTTATTTGTTTTTCATGGAAAGGGTGAATTAATTAGCAGACAAATGGATTAGCAGAGACAAAGCAACAAGTATTATTTCTGTGGGGGAAATGAAATATTAGACACTTACCATGAAGATTATTTTTTGTTTGATGTGTTACATCTGCACACTGGACTATGATTTCCTTGCAGTTCAGAAATGGCAAGATTCCTTACCCAAGATCTTTACTGAATCAGTCTCTTAATGAAACTGTTACCAGTTCAATTCCAAAGCAAAGTTTTAAATAGAGCAAGATAAAGCAAAGAGGCTAGGATAATATAACAAAAGGACTAATGTGTAGCTAGTGATGAAGCAAACCTCTTTGCATTATCTGTAGCACAACACTGTATGATGGGTTAGCTAACATGAATAAATGGGTGGGATGGTTGGCTCTCATAAGAAAATGGAGCATCAGGTTTATGCTATAACCATGCTGATGAGAAATATTGGGATAGAAAGAAGGTAAGCTGAACTCCTTGTGAGTTCTAGGGAAAACAGAATGAACTTCAATAATGAAGAATTACTTTTTAAACAAGAAAATGGTTAGGAAAACACTATGGTAGAATAATGAGAAATACAGAAGGTAAAAGAACAGGTCACAAGGATTTAGGAGAAAACCATTACTGACAAAGGCAGAGAATAAGTAAAGATTTTGGTAAAGGCCTTTCTGGTGGTTGATGGGAGGCAGTCTAAATTCTCTGTTTTCTTTATACCATTCTAAGACAGGACTGATAGCTTCTTCTAGAGCAGTGTTTCTTAAACATTTTGCTCTCAGGACCTCTTCCCACTTTTAAAAATTATGGAACACCCCAAAAGACCTTTCCTTGTATGGGTTATATTTACCAATAATTACTGTATTAAAAATTAAAATTGACACATTTGTAGAAAATGTTTTATTGAATCATGTAAAAATAACCCATTAAGTTTAAAAATATTAAACCCATTAGATATTAACATAAATAAAATATTTTTCATGAAAAAAAACCTATATTTTTTAACAAATGAAAAATAGTAATGAGAAGAGTGACATTGTTTTAAATTTTTGCAAATATCTTCAACATCTGGCAAATAATTTTTATTTTGCGGACCCTTGAGAGGGTCCTGGGGCACACCTGAGGGTCCTTGGACCACACTTTAAGAAACATTGTTCTTGAGTAATCTAAACACTGGCATATCCACGCTTATTGTTTAAGCTGTTCCTGTCCTGTTCTCATACCACTTTGCTCTAAGATGGCGTAAGAAAATCCTGTCCAGACTGAGACACTTAGCAACAGTTTACAAGATATTCAGTATGGACAGCAAGCTATCACATTCTCCCATTGGATAATTCCCCTGCTGCTGTGCCCTCCCTCCTTTCTGTTCCATGAATGCAAATGCCAGTTGTTTTTCTTCCTGTGAGTAGGTTACACTCAAAGTTAAACTGAATTTATATATACAAAGTTAAAGCACTAAAATGTATATTCAGGCAGGTACATCAAGCAGCTTTCTAGAAACTTCCCTTTCGTACTGTTTATTTCTAATTAGAGCTACCTTTACCATGAATGTTGTAATAGCACAATTGTTATAGTACGTGCCCTGTAAATCAAAGGCTGCTGGTTTGAAACCCAGCAAAAATGTTTTTTTTTTCAGTTACTATTTTCTTTCTATGAGGTTCTTACTTTTCTCTGTGTGCTTGTTTGTTTGTTTTTAGTTAGGTCCAGCAGTGTATCATTTAATCATTTTTGTAGTCACCTGAAATAAAAATCCTCTAGGCTATTTGGTAGCATTGGGTGAAACTCTTATACCTTAGGTGACTGCAAAAACACTAAAATAGTATTCCACTAGACTTCTTTTTTTTTTCAAAGTCCTTGGGGAAAAGGAAGAAGCTTGTGGAAAGAGAAATAGTAATTAACAAAGAATTTTCTCTTGGGTTTTGAATCAGTAATCTTCTAGTTACAAGGCAAGTGTGATAATCATAATGCTATTAGAGCATTCATAGTAAAGGTAGCTCTAAAAGGAATTAGAGACCTTGAAATAAGATTCGAGGACAGGCTTTATACCGCTTCAAGGACAGCTGAATGATTTTAGAGGACATGCACTGGCACTAATGGGGAAATGGCCTAGAAAGAGAAATAATTATGGAATGATTCCAATTTTCAGGATTGTATTACAATTGGCTACCAAAAAGTCTAATAAGTAACTCTGCTATCTGTGAGCTTTAATTTGCTCATAATACTCTACCAGTTCAGAGTCACTGCATCTCAATGTAATGGTTCTCCTTGTTCTAACTTTGCATATTTTATTACTTCAATTCAAGCCAGGTACATTCACAACACTCCTAATTTCTTATCATGATTAAACATTTGGGAGCTGGCTCAGTTTCTCTCTTCCCAATGTAGATGATTTCTATCCTTCTAAGGGTTTTAAATATGGTTAAAGATTTTGCCTGCACTGGCAATAAACGATCAGTGCTAATCAGGTTTCCTTGTCACTAGTGTTTGTCAACTAGCTTTAAATAATGATTATGATGGGAACATGGTTTATTTAATTATAAGACTACTTACTAAATTACAGGTTTAAATAACATAATAAACCATCTAATGAATGCCATTTTTAAAAAGGAGCAATGGAAGCAAATTGATTAAAAGTTCTATACTAAAAATATATTCAGTGTACTTTAGAAGCAAATCTATCCCATAAGGGAGAATATTCCCTAATCTGGATGCCATAATTGAAAAGTGTCTCTTCCTTGATCCTCACCAGATAGTTTTTTTTGTCAGCAGGGGGACTCAGAAGAAGGTGGAAGCAATAAAGTCTGCAGAAATGGAGCAATGTTCTTATGCAATTGGGAGGATGTAATTATTGAGACACTCCAGTCTAACAGGATTTAAAGGACAAAATCAGAAACTTGATCATAGAAACAAACTGGGAGTGAGTCAGGCTGAGGTTAAATTCATATAATATGGTCTGTCTTGCAAGTCTAAATAAGATCCTCACAGTGGCATTCCAGGCTAATTGAGCTTTCTACAAGCAGTCCTACATAGTGTACAGTACAATAATCCAGCCCCAAAATTATAAAGGGATGAATGATTATAACTAACTGTTTTTTTCCAGGAAAAGAATTCAGATAAATCTTAGCCATAGTTAAGTTTAAATTATGATTACAGCTTGCAGAGGGAGGAAAGTGAGAATCTAAAATGAACAGAGAGAATTTCAGTCTGATCTTTATAATTTAATTATGGTTAGATATCAAGACCATCATGTCTGTACATGACCTCAGCCTGTATTATGTACAACCTGTGTTGAATTTTAATTTCTACACAGATAAAATATATGCCAATCTTAACTTTCAGAATAAAGAAAACTACCCTGATCCCAGAAGAGCTATTTCAGATATTAGAGAATTCAAAAATTCTCTTTTGTCCAAATTGGACAATTTATCATAGAGCTGATGTTATAGATGATATGGACAATCAAAAGACCCCTTGCATTTTATCAATGAATGTATTTTTGTCCCAGTGATCTCAGAGAATGATATGAGTCATCAAACAGTGTTTAACTTATATACAGTCAGGTCCAGAAATATTGGGACATCGACACAATTCTAACATCTTTGGCTCTATACACCACCACAATGGATTTGGAATGAAACAAACACAATGTGCCTTAACTGCAGACTGTCAGCTTTAATTTGAGGGTATGTACAGCCAACTCAGGTGAACGGTGTAGGAATTACAACAGTTTGCATATGTGCCTTCCACTTGTTAAGGGACCAAAAGTAATGGGACAATTGGCTTCTCAGCTGTTCCATGGCCAGGTGTGTGATATTCCCTCAGTACCCCAATTACAATGTGCAGATAAAAGGCCCAGAGTTCATTTCAAGTGTGCTATTTGCATTTGGAATCTGTTGCTGTCAACTCTCAAGATGAGATCCAAAGAGCTGTCACTATCAGTGAAGCAAGCCATCATTAGGCTGAAGAAACAAAACAAACCCATCAGAGAGATAGCAAGAACATTAGGCGTGGCCAAAACAACTGTTTGGAACATTCTCAAAAAGAAGGAACGCACCGGTGAGCTCAGCAACACCAAAAGACCCGGGAGACAACGGAAAACAACTGTGGTGGATGACCGAAGAATCCTTTCCCTGGTGAAGAAAACACCCTTCACAACAGTTGGCCAGATCAAGAACACTCTCCAGAAGGTAGGTGTATGTGTGTCAAAGTCAACAATCAAAAGAAGACTTCACCAGAGTGAATACAGAGGGTTCACCACAAGATGTAAACCATTGGTGAGCCTCAAAAACAGGAAGGCCAGATTAGAGTTTGCCAAACGACATTTAAAAAAGCCTTCACAGTTCTGGAACAACATCCTATGGACAGATGAGACCAAGATCAACTTGTACCAGAGTGATGCGAAGAGAAGAGTACGGAGAAGGAAAGGAACTGCTCATGATCCTAAGCATACCACCTCATCAGTGAAGCATGGTGGTGGTAGTGTCATGGCGTGGGCATGTATGGCTGCCAATGGAACTGGTTCTCTTGTATTTATTGATGATGTGACTACTGACAAAAGCAGCAGGATGAATTCTGCAGTGTTTCGGGCAATATTATCTGCTCACATTCAGCCAAATGCTGCAGAACTCATTGGACGGCGCTTCACAGTACAGATGGACAATGACCCAAAGCATACTGCAAAAGCAACCAAAGAGTTTTTGAAGGGACAGAAGTGGAATGTTATGCAATGGCCAAGTCAATCACCTGACCTGAATCCCATTGAGCATGCATTTCACTTGCTGAAGACAAAACTGAAGGGAAAATGCCCCAAGAACAAGCAGGAACTGAAGACAGTTGCAGTAGAGGCCTGGCAGAGCATCACCAGGGATGAAACCCAGCGTCTGGTGATGTCTATGCATTCCAGGCTTCAGGCTGTGATTGACTGCAATGGATTTGCAACCAAGTATTAAAAAGGGAAAGTTTGATTTATGATTATTATTCTGTCCCATTACTTTTGGTCCCTTAACAAGTGGTCCCGTTCACCTGAGTTGGATGTACATACCCTCAAATTAAAGCTGACAGTCTGCAGTTAAAGCACATTGTGTTTGTTTCATTCCAAATCCATTGTGGTGGTGTATAGAGCCAAAGATGTTAGAATTGTGTCGATGTCCCAATATTTCTGGACCTGACTGTATGTTGCCCTACGTTTAGACTAAGGATATCTGTTCTTAGCTTTGGAATTAGGGAATTTAATTTATTTAGCAATTCAAAATACTGCCAGAGCTGTTTGCACTATAAATTAAAATTCCTGAATAAAATTATGTAATCAATAGAATTATGTAAATTAAGTATGCCTACACAAGCTTGCTCAAATTAGGTTCTTTTAGCTACTGTCTTCAGAAGAAAACTGAAATCTTAGAAACCTAGTGTCATGTTCAACCACTATACATCTGTTTAAAATCAGCTATTGTGTATATATTTTCAATGCTCCATAAACAGAAAATGATAAATGTTTCTTTTTTTGTAATGTAGAAGCTGAATTACTAAACATAAAAACACTGTTTTCCATCTTACCTTGTAAAACATGTCTCCCTCCTCCATCAACTTGCTCAACAGGATGACCATGATGTCTGGTTTGGAAGTGGCCATTGCCCATGTTGCTGGACCTGTAGTGTACAGGATGCATGATGGGTAAAAAACTCATACAATGCAAAAGGTGGCAGTGGAGGAAAGCTAAGATGAGAAAACATCCTGGGCAGAAAATTTCTGATGGAGAGAACAACTTGTTGCAGCCAACTCAAGAAGCAACATTGTCCCAGCAAAAAAGTTGGGCTTATATATGTGAATGAGTGAAATATATACTTTGCAATATTATAATTAAATTAATTTTAAAGCAACTCATAAATGCTTGAGTCATTTCAAAAGCGAGAATATTCAATTACTGGCATTAGCAAGAAAACATATTCTAGAAAAATGAATAAGGAGAACAAGTCTAAAATTAAACAGAACTAAAATTAAACATCTATATCATTGTACAGAAGTTCATTGCTGTGTACTGCAGAATCTGATACAGGTACATTTGAAATTTTATGTGTGAATATTTGTGACACCATGTGAAAATCTTTTAAAACTTCAGTGTTTCTGAAAAAGTTTCAGTTCAAACTATATTTTTATTCATGAAAGCGCACTCCCCTTCTAATACAGTCCAAAAGTCCAATTCTGCAACTGTCTTATGTTGGTCTTCAAAAACAACAACAACAAACAAACAAACCACTTCAAAATGAGTTTCTCACTTGGTAAATTATCAGCCACTGAAGTTCTTATCATTATAGAAAAGCATTTCAGAAGACTCGATAAAAATAAATTTGTAGTATTTTACAATATTTTACAGCATTTTACAAGTAAATTAAGTCTTGAGTTCAAGTTATTCTCTGCAGCAGTAAGGACAAAATAATTATTTGAAGATAAGAAAAATTAAAAGTGGGGAGTGGAATACAAGCAGGCAAAACTATAGAAGAGAAAAAGCAGAGCTGTTAGACCACCAAGTTGGATGATGACAGCAGTGAAATATACCTCGTGGGCGACTTGGTAGTGTCTGACAGCCTATGGGGGTGGGGTGGGGGGAAGGAGGAGGAAAAACGAAGTTGTAGGAGAGGGAGAAAAAAATGGATGACGGTGAATTTTAAAAAAGGAAAAAGCAGCAGTGAGAGGCAGGCAGCAAAGCAGCAAGGCAACAGCAAATTTTGTTGTGACGCAAGAATTAAGGGACAAGGGCATATGCAGATAATGCTCAAGTCTAGAAGCTTCTACAGAGCAGGGTAAGCAGCATACCAGCATAACATAGCTGTCCAAGTTTTCATTTTTAGACAAGGACCTCATTATGAATTGCTTTCTTTAGTTTGTAAGAGCTAAATAATGAATTCACAATACTGCAGTCATCGCATATGGAAGTGCTGAGCATCTGCATATTGAAACTGGGCATGCCTATGTCACAGGAATGCACTATGTTTTCATATCCGAGAAAGGTATGAAAGAGAGGTTTTTCCCTCTGTGTCCTCCCTACCTATCTTGGCTCCTTTCTTCAAAAGAGTAACTACAACAGAAGTATTGCGGCAACCCACTGCCCTATCGAGCGGGCGCATCCCACTGTAATCCACATGCTCAATCATGGCACCATGATCCACCAGGAACTGAACCTATAAATAAACAAACAAGTGAGTCAGCATCATCCAGAAACAATCAATGTTATTATGTGACTAAGCTGAGGTTTCAAATCCAAAAAAATGCTGGTTACCCCCTTTAAAGCCCTACATGACACAAGGCCAGATTACTTGTGGGACTGCTTATCTCCAGCTGTTTCTGCACATCCCACCACATCTATTAGGATGGGTATCCTCCAGGTCTTCTCAATGAAACAGCCTACTCTGTTGTGGTGCCTGTCCCATGAAACATGCCTTCCCCTGGAGATCCAAATGGCCCTGATCCTGTTGGCCTTCTGGAAGGCTGTAAAAAACTGGCTTTTCTCACAGGCATTAGGGCTGGGTTGTTAGTGATGCCCAATATAGGTGAACTTATGATTGAGGATAACATTTGAGGTGCTTTGGCTTTTGTATTTATTAGGTTTGTTGCTATTGGTATATATGTTTTTTTATCATTTTCTATTGTAAGCTATGGTATTTCTAATCTTGAATTAACTATATCTCTAAATAATAGGTTTTATATCCCTTTTGATCTGGCATTAGGAGTCATCAGTCCAGACCAGCTTGTCAAACTGGGCAACCTGTTGCACAAAAATCCCAAATGGCGCAGAAAGCTGAAGTTTATGACACACCTGAAGTACTTCAGGAGTCATCAATGCTCATCCCTGACAGTGTTACATCATGTTGGTTCCTGTTCTTTAGCCCTTCAATCTAATTCTGGAGTTACATTCGAAGGCATAAAAGCTTTTCAAAACTAACCGTTTTTGTGGTCTGAGTAGATAATTAGTAGCCCAATCAACACCACACAATAAATCAAATTTGAAAGCTTGACAAAGGTGTCATAGAGTTCAATTCCCCTGTTATATTTTATACAGATCCAGCCAGAAGTATTGGATTCCATAGTCCATTTTTTCCCAGGCTCTGCTTTATGGACTATGGAATGAAGAATGGAAGATGCCATTTACTTGTGTCAGTTTCAACTTATTTCACAGCAAATTGGGATTCTTTGGGGGAAAGTGGAGAAATATTTTGGCCAAGTCTGTATGTCATAGGAGTCAGTGGCTGTGGTAAAGAAGTGAAATGACTTATTTTCTCTTGGGAAATAAATAAATAAATAAGCAATAAAAATAATCAAAACTTACCACCTCTGCATCTCCATAAAAAGCTGCTAAATCCAATGGAGTACGCCCATTTTTGTCAGCATGGTCTGTAGCAGCTCCACTCTCTACCAAAGCTCGCACTACTGAAAGATGGCCTTTTAGGCAAGCCCAGCTAAGGGCAGTTAGTCCTTCTTTGTCCATTAAGGAAATTGAGGAGCCTGGAAGAAAAAAACAGCAAATCTGCTTAAATGTCTGCACAAGCTAAGCCCATCTGCACCACATTCTTGCAGTATTCTTTAATAAAGCTTTGGTCCTATAAAGATTTAGGAATGTACATATTTCATTTACAAGAAATATTGCTTATAGCATCTTGATAGATACTATGGGAGGAAAATTGTCACCTAATAGTTTGTTGCCCCTGGAATGGCTTGTTAGAGTACTTTCTGGTCAGAGCATGGCTTCTCAGCTTGTTTGTATTGAACAGGATTCTTGTAACACTCCTTCTGCATTTTGGCTCATTCCTTAAGAGTGAGACAGACTAAGTTATCTATTTGATTAGCTCTCCTAGCTAACAGATTAACTTTAAATTCTCCAGAAGCATCTAGTAAGTCATGCTTGCATTTTTAAAAAAAACAATATGGGCTGCTGGGTAAAAGAGAGCAATATAAGTATTTAACAAGACATAGGGACTAAGTGACCAAAAATGAACGCAAGAGTAGTAGTATGGAGATCTTTATTGTATTAAATACTAAACAATTTAGGATTTAATTTCTATGAAATCTATATATTTTAAAATATATATCTGACTGATGATGAGATTCACATGGCCATGTTCTAGATCTTTGCTAGTGAAGTAAACAATTTATTTGCCCTTCTAATGCATCACTCAGGGTAGCTTACAATGTTACTTAAGATTAATACATGTTATCTTAATTGCTTAAAAAACACCCCTCCCACACCAAAAACACCAAAGGAAAACCCAAAACACACAGAAAAAGCTGAAAGCAGATACACAATCTTACATAAGAATGTAATACAATTAGAAAACGTGGTGGGGAGATAGTGTTTTCTAAAATTTATGTTCCATATGGAGTGAATGCTTTTCTAAACAGGAAAGTCTCAACTCAAAATACCAGTGGAGAGAATGCCAATTTACCCTCCTGAAAACAAGGGGAGTTGACGTGTCCACAGTTGGGGCATAAGGTAGAGTAGCAGCAGATCTCAGGGAGTGGAAAAGCCAGTATATCATGAGCTGATATCAGAATTGTCCTGAACCTAAGCTCTTTCAGGCTTTAAAGATCATCACTAAGACTCTCTGGTGTCTAGAAATAGTGCAGCTTTGTAGCAGTAGCTTTATACAGTCTTGCCTGGAAGCACCTCCCAGTACGTTTTGTGCAGGGCCATTTGTGGTTTCTGAAGATTCTTCCAAAGTAGCCTCCTACAGAGTTCACTACAGCAATCCAATCTGGATGTAACTAAGGCATGAATCACCATAAATATATCTGATTGTGCAAAGAACAGATGCAGTAGGTACACCCATTTGCAAATGCAATCTTGACTATAGTCTAGGTACCAAACCAAATCTAGAGGCCCTTCTAAACCATGAACTTGATTCTTTAGAAGGAATGCTATCTTACAAAAGCTGAAAACCTACTTCTGAGTCTGTCAGCTTTCTGATCTGCAGCTGCCCTGACTTATTTAGATTTCATTAGTCCTTATGTAGCCCATTCTGAACATCAAAAACATCCCTGGTAGATGGAAAATTCTTAAAGAGAATCTGGGGCAAACCTAATAAAGCTTTTTAGTAAGAACTGTAACAGTGAGAATTCAACTTCTTTGTGACAGCTCCTATGTCATAAAGCTTTGGGTTTTTGCAAAATAATCAAGCAACTCCAGAACACACACTTTGTGAATTTCTCTTTTCATTTATTTGCAGCAGATTGCTAATGGAAAAATTTCTTAGTTTTGTTTCCAAGTGTGAAAGACTAATTATACTGATTATATCTAGCCTGTTTAAACAAACAATAAAATCTTTAGATCTCTCTTTTCAGTTTCCCCTTCATTTAATTCTGCTATAACAAGGTTGGAATGCAGTAAGTCAATCCTTGATTTATACCTACTGTCTCTAATGTTTCTAATTTAACTACTTCTGTGCCTGAAAAGTAAAGCGTCTGCTTTTGACAACTGAACTGTTATATATGTGGTTATTTCTATATCCCTCTCCCCTCTTAGAGTTAAACAAGGGCATCCATTATACTTGGCTGACAATCTCTCAGGTTGGCAAGACATTGTTTTCCTTGATCTCCTCTGGAACATGATCCCCCAAAATGATAATTTCTCTCCCTCTGGATAGGATCTTCAACTGTTTTTCCTGGGCCACTCTGGAACAGGGAAGCCTTTAGCAGCTATAGCTGCATAACCCATTACGATTCATCAGTCTTTCCCTGCATCCCAAGTTTTGTCAACTCTCCTACCTTCAAGCATATCAGGTTGTCTTGTTCCCCATAAGAAAATTTCTGTCTATGTACAATTGCATATATATTTAGCCCAGTTTTTTTCTATTTTTTATAATATTTTATTAAAAATTTACATAGATAAAAGCTAGTTAATAGAGAACTAAAAAAATATACAAACAAAAAAGAAAAGAGAGAAAAAGAAAGAGAAAGAGAGAAAAGAGAGAAAGACATATAAAAGGTGGCTTCTCCCTCCCCCCAAACAAGTATAAACATTCACAGACCTTAAGACCTTCTCTATTATTACAAAAAAACCTCTTCTTCCTATCTGTCATCCTTTAATAATAGTCAAATTATAAAAAATTCATCAATCTTACACAGCAAAAGCAGTAAGAGTACCAGTAATAATAACCCATATATTTTAACCTTCAACAAATACATCCATTATGCATTTTAACTAAAACTTTCTCTAATAAATAAAACATAAAAAGATTTATCCCTATAGGCATAAAAATGCCAACAATGGTAACATATATATCTTAGACTAAATCAAAAAGGTCCCTTTTAGCTTCAAACCTATAACTTTCTCTAACAAATAGAACAAGTTTATCCTCATATGAAAATATCTTTAAATCCTGGTTGTAACAAAAGATTCCAATATTAACAACTTAGAATTACAACTTCTACAATGTAACCCTGATCAAATAAGTCCACTTTGAACTTCTATTTCTTCCTTTTAAGAGGCTTGATCTTCAGCTGTTTCTTCAAATAAAGTCCCACATAATAATCTTGTCATTTTCTCCCTGTTTTCATGCGTCCCTTCTGTAGATCCAAAATCACTCTTCTGATTTATAATCTGAATATCCTCTTTAATTGTTAAAATAAAATTGTAGGTCCCATGCAGCTTCTTTCTCCATGACACTCTTATATTTTCCCACATTAAGGTATCTTACAGTTAATTCCAAAATCTTCAGCTGTATTTTTATAAAATTTAAAACAGTCCATAAAAATATTCTTTCCAATCCATCTAGGCCCTTAACTGTCCACAGTCAAGATTCTAAACTTGCTTTTGCTGTTTCAAAAATAAAAGCTTTTTTTCCTTTTTAATCTTTAAACTTACTTAAATTTTCTTTCTTCAAGGACAGAAGGAAATTCTCTTGGTATGCAGCAACTTGATTTTCAGAAGGTTTTTAATTCCAAATAAACTGTTTGTAGGTAGTTTCTTTTGTTAATTAAAAGAGGAAGTGTATGCGAGTCTAATGTCCTTTTGAAGGCTCTGAACTGCAGCTTGGGCTCAGTGTCTCCCGCGACTCCCAGAGTGCTCAACCCACTGGAGATCACTAATTTGAGATCTCTTCAAAGGGAGCCTCTGTAGGGAGTACTGTGGGTGATCCAATCATTTCCTTTGTCTGGAGACAGTTCTGGAGCCAGATCCTTCGTCGGCTCCTCTTAACTGCTGCCATCAGTTCCGTAAAAATGGAGCCATCTTCAATCTGCCATTACTGCCTCGGAAGCCCCCATTTTTTCCCCCTAGATCAGTTTCCCAGTCTCTGCTTATCAGACTACCAGAACAGAGGCTGAAATCTGGGATCCAGGTGGTCTATTGGCTGCCCTGTCCAAATTGCACAATCTGGTTACCCAGCTTGTGTTGAAATGCCCCCCCTTGTTGGCATTGGATGATTTCAACCTTCATGCTTTAGTGACTGGGTTGGGAAGAGCTCAGGATTTCATGGCCTCTGTGGTTATATGGTCTTGTCCCAGGAAACCCCAGGCAAGGCACACATAGGTGGGTATACTTGGACCTTATCTATGCCTTGGAGCCAGTGTATTATCTAGATGTGGACAACATTTTAGCTAGCCCTTTGCCATGATCAGATCACTTCCCAATCCTGATAGTAATAGTTTATTCAATTTATAGGGCCACTTAATTGAAATAACTCAAGGTAGATGAGATTGACTGCCACTCATGACCTTTGTGGGGCAAACTGACTGATCAAAAAGGTCTGTCTGTGATGGAAGACATGAGCGGGGAGGATTCTGGAATGGAGCTTCAAGGTTACAGGGAGGGGGGAGAGACATTGCAAGGAAAGCATTTCCTCAGCCCCCAGCTGGACTGTGTGAAAGTCAAGAGAAAGAGACTGGCCCCTCCCTAAAGGCATAATGGTTATAGTTGCTGTCGTTGGGGGATTAGAGTTAGCCTGGTGAGATTCTGTCTATTAGGTGCAAGCTAATAAAGAAGCTAAGGTAATTTCTGGACAGTGTTGTGATTCTTGGGCTGAACCTGACACTGTCTCAGGTGCCTCATGGATCCAGATGGATTTTGGAGATGCCTGGGGAGATTCTCAGTGATTTTATGAGTAGTCCTATAGAAAATTGCTTCTGAGTGCCCTCTCAGTGATCCTGGATGGCTGCTTTGCTTACTGCAGAGCTCAAACAAATGAAACAACAGAAGCAACACCTGGAATGCTGGTGTAGAAACATGAGAAGTGAGCATGGGTACAAGTTCAAATTTGAGCCTACATCATGGCAATAAAACAGATGAAGGACAATCACTTTTCCTCTCTTATTGCATCAATGGGCTGTTGTCCAATGGTCTTGTTTAAGCTAACTGATTCCCTCTCAGAGAGGAGATACCATGTACCACCAGGAGCTGCTCCTGGACACTGTGATCTGTTTTCCCAGTTCTTTGCTGATAAAAGTCATTCAGATTCACCAATTTCTTGACTCTTTATGGGTGGAGTCCATGTAGTGACTGGTACAGCATCTTGCCATATTACCTGGGATTCATTTTTGCCTGTGGACTCCAAGGAAGCAGGGTTGTCTCTGGTATTCCTCAGCCACTTGTGGCTTGGATCCATGTTCCTCCTGGTTTATTTGGGAGATGGTGTTTGTGTTTGTGTGTGTGTGTGTGTGCTTACGATGGGCTGGTTCCAGGAGATTATCAATACTTTGCTTTAGGAGGGAACATTTCCTGCAGCCTTGAAAGAGGCTACAGTGTGCCCCCTCCTTAAGGGGCCCTCCCTGAATCCAGCTATTCTTGAAAACTAATATTGTGCCTCTAACCTTCCTTTTATAGGGAAAGTTACTGTAGGCCCTACAAGGTAGACCAGACCAAGAAACAGATGCCAATGTGCCTAAAACTACTTTTATTAGCAACAGCTATAGTCAAGAATCTTGCAAGTCAGAATATGCTTCTCCTCCTCCCTCTTTTATCTTCATGTGAATTCAGGGGGTGTTTGCCTAAGACATGTTCATACCCTCCCCCCTCATCTAGGCTTAAGCAATGTTTATTTCCTCATTGCCTTGGTAATAGATCTTTCCTCTCTTCATCAAGGTCATGCTCTTTTCTCTCTGCAGTTACTCAGACCATGGTCACTGGTTAGCTACAGAGCACACTAGAGGAAATGGATTATCTTTTCAGTCAGGATTCAGACTTGGGCATGGGGTGGGACAACACTAGTTGTTGTCTTTGCTTTGGCATCTATTTATCTGTCCATTCTAAAAGAGCTACATACTGCCCTCTCCATAATCAGATCACCATCATCCTGTCCTGAGCAAGACAAATCAAGCCAAGAGTCTGTCCTCTATATGAGTGATGCCAGTTATCAATTGGGAGAACCCCATGGTTGTTGTGGAGTCTTGGGCTGCTCCTAACAGTATGGCCTTTATATGTCCTCTAGACACCTATCAGCTAAGGCATTCAAATATCCAGGATTTGGGGAAATAAGCAGACTAGAATGTGGGGGAGCAGCACACATTATCTGCCCACTTTATCCTGTGGTTACCAATCTACCTTTCATCACTATTCCTTCCTGTACCCGCTATCCTTACAATCACCATAATTTATTTCCTGTTAAACTTCTCTTTAAGTGTCTGACATTTCCTCTGAAAGATACCGCAAATGAATAGAAACTAATAGCCTGGCTCTGAACCCATCCTTAATTACTAAGTAGTACAATTTCTATATCAGAACTTGCAGAACAAACATGCTCCGTGTCTGCTCTCTGGAACAATATCATTTATATCCAGGAGGCATGCCTTCTGTGTCATGGGACCTACCATATGAAACAGCCTGCCCTCTGAGATCTGGAAGGTCTAGTTGGCCTTCTAGAAGGTTTTGAAGACCTAGGCTTTTTCCTCAAGTGCTGGGTACATGATGTTAGTGGGGTCTAGTATGTGTGTTTTGTTTTTATTCTGCTATCAGTTAAATAGACTCAGTTATTTTTAATTTGGTATAACCTTCAGCTGTTTTGTGGTGGGTTTTTTGGGGAGGGTAAGCTGCTCAGAGTTACCTGGTTAAGATGGGTGGCCATATAAATTAGAGAGACAGACAGACGGACAGAGAGATCCCTATCTCGTAGAAGATTAATACAATGGCAGAGAGTGCTATTATATCCTTTGTAAAATCTAAGACCAGCAAGCCACTTTGTTTCTCTATGGGACAATGGCTCCCAACTTTTGGAATTATTCCTGATTCTCCAATCTCCTGGATAACAATATTCAATCAGGGTTATCAATGTTTGGGGCAGTAAGTGATTACAAAAATAAAAATAAAACAGTGGTTTCTACATAGGTGGAATGGGGTGGGGTGGGGTTCTGTAAAACAGAAGTATATAAATTGTAAATTAAAATAAATTGTTGAAAAGTTTTTTTAAAAAGATCCTAAACTCTTCCATAATATATGAAATATTGGCTGAAAATAAGGCATTCCCCAATTGTATAAAAGTGCTTTGAAATAAACTCTTCTGGCCTCATAAAGTTGAGCATATCTCTATTCTGCTGCACATGAATACTGTAGAATAGAACCAAAGAATGAACAAACGATTCATAAAGATGGGAGAAGATGTATGCATTCTGGAAGATTTGGCCTTAATCTTACAATGATTAACACTAACCTTGTCCCAATAAGAACTCCACAGTGCCCAAATGCCCCTCTGAAGCTGCCATCATTAGAGGAGTCCGACCTTGTTTATCTGCCATATTAACATCTGCACCATGGGTGAGCAAGAGGTCGACAATCTGAAAACACATAAATAATGCACTGGGTACAAACCATCTACATAAACATCACATCAGAAGTATCATGGATTCCTCTGCTAAGAATGACAACCTTTTGATGGCTGTGGCTACAATTTGGGGGGAGGGGGGGAAGGAACCAACAGTCAGAGCAAAGGTAAAAAAATCAATGGGTTGTGCCTACTTTTCCACATGACTGTACCTAATGTCTCTGTGACCCAAAAATACTTTAAATGCCTCTTAACTGAAACAGAGAAAGACTAAACAATCCAAGATAAATTCCTAAATGGCAGTTCCCTAGGAGGAACCAGAAATCTACAGCACAGAGTCTGTCCTTCTTCTTAATTGTAGAAGGATGTATTCTAAGCTGTTAATGGCCAAGAATCCAGCAGAAAAGCAATTTCTTCTGGGGGCTATTCCCAGAGGGTAAATCCAGAGGTTTATAAATATTCAAATGCTACTGTAATTATCATGGCATATTGCTGATTAGAGATTCCTATGATGGACTTTCAGGTTTAATTTAAATATCTTTTTTATTGGCTTCATTCCGATCCCCCCCAAAAAACCTTCTCCACTGAAATTCCCTTGTTTGGGATTTATGACTCTTTTCTCTACATTTTAGAGGACAGTTTATCATATCGATTAACTTTCCATATTGACTTTGGCAATTATTTTTTTCTGCTTAACACCTTACCATCTTTGTTTTAATAATACTTAGAATTGCAACTTTTAATTACAAGGACAATCACTGAAAGGACAGTTATTTGGTCAACACAGTAAGGATTACTTTTCCTTATTTTGATTTTTCTTCTACATTCAAGAAATATAAAGGGAAACTTGCCTTGATTATAAATATAAATACAATTGTTTTAAAGTCATCTGTGTTTCTAAT
Source organism: Python bivittatus (assembly GCF_059951505.1). NCBI lineage: Eukaryota > Metazoa > Chordata > Lepidosauria > Squamata > Pythonidae > Python > Python bivittatus. The sequence goes on from NW_028277028.1 coordinate 6,131,392, forward strand.
AACTGTACTAATATATATATATTTTGGTGATATATATTTTTGGACCTTACTATTTTGCTTGCTTTGATATAATATACATTGGCCAGTTTGCTTCTTTAATTCCTTTAATTTTTTTTTCTAACCACAAGAGAGTTCCAACACAGAGAATATTTTGAATTGAAATCAAATGCAATATCATGTGTGAATTAACTGTTTGATGTTTGTTAAAGATTATATTGAGTGCTTTCTTTATGTTTTTTTCCTTCTCATACTGTTGGCTATTATATATTATGTTTTTAGTATTACTGAATTTTATTTTATGCTTTTTTTAATCTCCTACTCTTAACATTTTTAATTTTGTTTTAATATAATGAATAGAAATTCTGGGCATAAATAATTTATCATCTTTCCAACATGAGTAGGAGGAAACATAATAAAGAAGACTCAAAGATAAGGAAGTACAGCTTGATTCCTCTGTTTTTTTCTCTCAAGTCAAAGAATTTCTTGCAGACGAGTTTGATACAATAGAAAATTACCTCTTTAAATTAATTCAAGAGACCCATCAAGATATGGAAGTGAAATTCAACTCTCTTAAGGTGAATATTAATGATTCATATGATAAATTATTACCTGAAGTAGAATAACAGAATAAATAAATTAAGAATTGCAGACTGGACACTTGGAATTGTCCTTAATTTATAAATTTCAACAGAGAGAATTTAAAAGGTTGGAAGTTAAATTAGAACTAGTTGAAACAGAATTACACAGAAACAATTCAAAGTTTAGAGACATACCTGACAATTTTGGTAAAGAAGATCTAGAAAGAAAAATGGGACATTTACTTAAGCTGTATCTTGACTTGGATTCAGATGAAACTTTGGAAATTCAAGAAATCTACAGAATAAATTCTTGGATATTACAAAGGAGAAAACTACCATGGGTTATACAATCAAATTTATATTACTTTAAGTCTAAAGAAGAAATATTGGAATTAAAAAGAAGTGAAACCCCGCTAAAACTTGGTGATACCACAACTAAGATTTTACCAGATGCGCCTCTGCATATCCTTAGAAAGAGGAGAAACCTGAGATTTTTGACATCTGTGCTTCAGGATAAAACATCAAATACAAATGGGTTAGCCTATTTCATCTTGAAGTTTTCATGGATGGAGGGAAGGCTTTAGTCTGTTCTGTTAATAATGCTAACAGAAAGTTTGAATCTTGAATCTTTATCTTTAACAGAAAAGGGGAATAGAGAATAATAATAATAAAAACAACAACAACAACACCACCAAGCTTTAAGAACAAATGCATATAAAGCCAGAATTGAGAAGACAGCAATAGACAGTAAATGCCACCTCTGCAAAGAAGCTGAAGAAACAGTGGACCATCTAGTTAGCTGCTGCAAGAAGATCACAGAGACTGACTACAAATAACGGCATTATGAACCCTAACCATGAATCAATTGCAAAAAGCAGCTTTACTTGGAACAGCTTACATCCTGCAATGATACTTTTAACACCATCAAACAACACCTGCCTTTCCCAGATTCTTGGGAAGGACTCAACAGGTGGATAAAAATGCCAAATCCAGTCTAAACATTTGGCTGACTGTGCAACCAACAACAACAACAACAACAACAACAACAATAATAATAGATTAATATTCAATGTAACTAGAAAGGCCTTTCATAATAAATACTACTATGTGATTGGTAGAGGCCAGTTGGTCACCCTTGAAGCAACAGAGTGATTTGGAAGCATGGTGGCTCCGGGCCATCACAAGACATTGGGCTACCTAAGGCAAAAGACAAAGAGTTGAAGAAGAAAAAAGGCTATTAGAAGAATATCTGAAGGACAATGAAGCAGATGCACTTAAGCTAGTATACCATGAAGGCTTATTAAATACTGAAGAGACCAAACTGGCCTACAAGAAAGACCAAATGAAGAATAGAAAAGAGACATGGCAAGGCAAAATATTACATGGCTAGTACACAAAAAAACTAGCAGGCAAAGTATATAACAACAAGATCTGACAATGGCTAAGAGCAGGAAAGTTGAAAGAAATAGAGGGGCTAATTCTGGCTGCATAAGACCAAACCTTAAGGACAAATGCAGACAAAGCCAGAATTGAGAAGACAGCAACTGCTGCCTCTGCAAAGAAGTTGAAGAAACAGTGGACCACCTAGTCATCAGTCTTACAAATAATGGTATGACAAAGTAGCAACAATGGTGCATTGGAATATCTGCAAGAAATACCATCTGCCTGAAAGCAAGAACCGGTAGGACCACAAAACAGACAAAGTAATAGAAAATTAAGAAGCTTAAGTGCTCTGGGACTTTAGAATTCAAACAGACAAGCATCTGCCACACAACATCCCAGACTTAACAATTGTTGATAAGAAAGACAAAAAAGTCTGGATAGTGGACATTACAATACATGATGACAGCAGAATAGAACAGAAAGAACTGGAGAAAATCACAAAATATAAAGACCTGCAAATAGAAATAGAGTGACTGTGGCAAAAGAAAGCAAAGATAGTACTAACAGTAATAGGCGCCTTGGGTGCAATCCCAAAGTATCTGGAGCACCACTTGAACACCATCAGGTTTGACAAAATCACCATCAGTCAATTGCAAAAGGCAGCTTTACTTGGAACAGCTTACAGCCCGCGATGATACTTTTAACACCATCAAACAACAACATCTGCCTATTCTAGGTCCTTGGGAAGGACTCAACAGGTGGATAAAAATGCCAAATCCAGTCTAAACATCTGGCTGACTATGTGACGAATAATAAATTAAATTTATATGCTGCCTGACTCCCCGCAACTCTGGGAAAGAAGAAGAGACACAAGATCAAAAGTTGGATCAAGTAGCTGGTAATTTAGGGAATGGAGATTGAGAACAGATATAAAATCAGAAAGATGGACCAAACAGCTAGTGTTCCTTCAGAAGTTTTAAACAACTACTGTCATGGATCAAATCAAAATATTTTCAACCAATATTAATAGGCTGAATAGTGCATTTAAAAGAAAAAAAAAGTTAAAAAAATGAAGAAACACATATTAATGTCTTTAGGAGACTCATATTAAGAACAATAATGTAAGTCTGTTGGTTTGTAAGCATCTTGGTCAAAAAATTGTAGCCTTGGATAGATTGAAAAAAAAATGGAGTAGTTATATACATATAAAAATTGACCATGGACTCTAAAAAAACAAATCCAAGATGAACAAGGAAAATGTATCATAGTGCATTTTCAGACTGAATCTGGAAAAGTAACAATTGCCTCAAGTTATATACTCGGAATTATATGTAGTTCATAATCCAATAATTGCAAGACTAAATCAAGGAATTTCCAGATTGAACAGATGGAGATTTCATGAACTATTATAATTACAATAGAATTTTAAAAGTGTTATCAGAACTAAATAACTTCTTTCAAATCAATTAAGTTCTGATGGTTCTTAATCTACAGAATGGGATGTTAGCAAGGCATAGATTTTTTTTATCTCTCTGGCATCAGATAGAAAGAGATCCATGGAAAAACAGGAGGATGTATTATTGAATGATTTGAAGCAGTTAGAATCAATGTATAACATAACCTTGGATTTTGAACGAAAGATAGAAGTCCCAAAGAAATATTATAAGAAACAATATTAGACCCTTCTTGAATTTTAATAAGATAAATCTGATAAATAAAAAAGTGGCTATGACCTTTCTTGATACTGAAAAAGTCTTTGACAATTTGGAATGGTCCTTCATGCTTGCAGTTCTGAAAAATACAGATTGTGGCCTAATCTTCTCATATTAGGGTCACAGAGTATTTATAAAGAACAAAAAGCCAACAGTCAAAGGTTCTTTATTACAACAATGTTCCATACTGTAAGGGACAAGATAAGGTTGTCCCCATTCCCTTCCTTATTTTTACTGGCATTAGAAAAACAGTCAATTAAAATATGTCAAGAAAATAAAATCTTGGGATTTAAACCAGCAACACAAAGACATAAACTGAAATTATATGCTGACAATGTTGTTCTTACAGTTACAGGTAGTCCTCACTTAACAACCGCAATTGGGACTGGCAACTCTGTCGCTAGGCAATGTGGTCATTAAGTGAAATATCACATGGCCATAATGGATTTACAACATCAGTTCTGCTGTGGTTGTTAAGCGAATCACCCACGGTCATTAAGCATGACATCATGTAATTGCAACTTGCGACTTACTGCCAGCTTCTCCATTGACTTTGCTTGTCAGAAGCCACTGTGAAGTTCACAAATGGTGATCATGTGACTGTGGGATGCTGCGACTGTTGTAAATGCATGCTGGTTATGAAGCACTTGAATGGCGATCATGTGACCATGGGGATGTTGCGATGTAAGTTTGAGGACTGTTTGTAAAGCTACTTTTTCAGCGGTCGTAAGTTCAAACAGTCACTAAAAAGGGCAGTCATTAACCAAGGTTTACCTGTACTCACCTAAAGATTCTGTACTACCGCTGGTAGACTATATACCACAATATGGTTTTAAGTAAAGCTATCAAATTAACTCAAATGCTGACATGTAATTTGGTGGAGGAAGAAATGGAACATTTGCATGTAGCAATGGAGTTTAACATTACTATAAAAAAGGTTAAATACTTAGGAATCTCCTTGACAAAAAATAATGATTTATTTAAAACTATTATTTATTGAGGTGCAAAGCATAATAGCAGATATTACTAGATGGGAAAAAAACCCCTCAAACCTATCATCGCTAGAAAGAATTTCACCATTAAAATGAATGTTTTACCAAGACTTACATTTCTTTTTTAAATTATTCCTGTATATAAGGTATTAAGTGACTGGCATAAACAAGTACAGGTAACCCCTAGGTTATGTCCATTTGTTCAGCAACCATTATGACGGCGCTGAAAAAAATGGACTTATGACCGGTCCTCAAATTTCCAGGTGTTGCTGTGCCCCCATAGTCATGTGATCAAAATTTGGGTGTTTGGCGACTGGCCCACATTTACAACTGCCCTGCTGTCACCCCCAGCTGACCTTCATTGTGTTCTTCGCCTGCCTCTCCTCCACTGGTCTTGCGGGGGCTCTGTCGGCCATGCTGTGCATGCACCCCTGCCCCTCACCAGCGCCTCTCCCTCCAGCTGCCTTGCCATTCAGGAAGCCCTAGGCTGAATAGCCACCAGGAATTACAGCCAGGCATCCTGGCCACAGGCGGGGGAGGTGCCACGGAAATGTCCCTGCCTTGCTGCCCAGTGGGAGGATTGCCCGAGCTGGCAGTGGCGTGCAGCTCAGTATGGAGAACTTGCAGCCCTGACCCCTTGCCTTCCCTTCCTGGCAGGGCAGTGGCACCTGTTGGCACACCCACACTCCCTAGTGCCTGCTCAGGGCACCTGACCGCCTGCCTGTGCTCCCTAGTACCCACTGTTGAGGAAAATAACAAAAGTGGTCCCAAGAATTTATGGTGTATACACGTCACTACAGCAGTACAGGGACAGGGAACAGTTTTCCCCCGCAAGCGCTCCCTTATTCTGTTACCTGCCAATGGCCTTGCCGAACGGCACTGAATAAAGGAACAATTCCTCGTCGGTTGGGCTGGGCTACAGCCGCTCCTTGTTCTAGAAGCAGACGACAAACATCCAACTTGCCTCGTCCTGCTGCAGCAGTTAGAGCTGAAGAGAGAAAAAACTGATTGGAAAAATTTGAATATAGGCCCACAGCCTGCATTCAGAAAAAAAGAAAAATGAGAAAGGAAGGAAAGAAAGGAAAGAAAGGAAAATGGAACAAAGTCTTCAGGCTATAGTTTCCCACCCTTTTCCAAGACAAGTGGAACAGATCTTTTGTTAGGGGCAACTGCTAGAGACTGAGTAATATTTCTTTTTGCCCCCTTGCAAAAATTCCCATTCCCAGGCACTGCTGTTAATTAGAGTTATTCTTCAGTTCTGCTACATATAGAACTCTGTGTAAGTTAACAGTTTGCACACATGAACACAATAAAAATAACTTCATCAAAAATACTTCTAGAGAGGAATTAGAGTTCATTTGTTGGAGCAAACAGCCATACTACCTTAGTAGTATCTATCTACTACCTTAAAAGCTAATATTATTGTGCCACTTGATCCATAAAAAGTAGTTAGTCTTAAAGTATTATAATTCTTTATTTTTAAACATTCCCAAAACAAAACTTTTCTCGCATGTATTTTAGAATCCAGTAGTTTCTAGCATATAAAATTGAGACACAAAGGAACACTGCATGACAATTTCATCATCCCCTCAAACATTGATCTATGAGATCTATTTCTCATAGTGTTGACAGTTGTTGATGAACAATTTCAATAAAGAGAGGCCTATTTTAAATCATTGGTACACACTTCAATTTCCTGCCTCAAAAAGGGGTATTTATTTATTTATGGTGATTTTATGTCAGAAGGAAGCTTAAAAAGAAAATGTTTCTTAAAGGAGGACAGATTGAATTGATGCTGAGAAGCTACTACAATTTCTGGATTTTCTTTCAAACTTAACTGTATGACAAGTTACACTTGAAAACTGAAATGTGTTATTTTTTATATTTGGATCAGAATTCAAATAATTACTTACTTAAATATTTATATTATTAAAGTGTACAAAACATACAGTGAAATGTGCTGACCCCAAAATGTCCCATTCCAACTTTACTGGCACATTTCAGTAACCATATTTGTGTATTTGAAAATTTAAAATTTTTAAACTTTTTGATGATGTTCTATTTTAATAATCACTTTTTAATATTTTACAATGATTGTTTTTATCTGTTATTTTATTTAACTGTTGTACACTGTCCAAAATCGCTTTGTGTGAGATGGGCAGCTATCTAAATGTGATAAATAAATAAATAAATTCCAACATCAGAATGGCCTGCTCCTATTTTACTGGAAATACTCCAACCTCAGAAGAACCTGGTCTAACCTTGGAAAGTGTTGTGTATCTCTCTTCTATTGCACATAAACTAGAATCAAAGAATGACTCTAGACCTGAACCTAAATTCATAGAACTGAGGGAAAAAGCATAAAAATCTGGAAGAGTCTCATCCTTTTGTTCTCTTCAAAGTCTAGGAAACATGGATAGGGGCCAAGATAGAAGCCCACTGCTTTAAAGTTGCAGGGTTTAGTCTGTTTAATTTGGAAGCTGTTTTTGATACCTCTTATTTCTGACATTTGAAGAAATACATACATACATCTACAGTGGTTATAAATGCAGGATCCTAGACAATGCAAAATGAAACAATTTCCTTTATTTATAGCTAACTTCAAGAGAGTACAGTAGGACATGTAAATAGTTCTATTATTATGGGTCAATAACCAGAAATTTGGGTTAACAGGGCATTTCCTGTAATGAATTTACAGCGATCGATTGATCAATCGATTGATCTAGCTAGCTATGGCAATGATTGCAGCTGGTCAACCTGTGAGGGAAGCTTAACGTAAGACTATTTCCTAGTTTGTCATTAGGGTCCCAGTTCAAAGCATGCTTCCACTTCACAAAAAGGACTGAGAGATATAAAATGGATGGCCAAATAGGTGCTGCAGCCTACATTATGAGCTTCCTTAAGCCAAGCTGTTGCTTTGTCTCTGGGGTTTTAGTACATCTACCTTAGTACATCTGGAACAGATGAATGGGAACAGTTAGAGCATTTTAGCTTTTTTGAGAGCCCCCAGTCCACCCCCAGGTACAGACTGATTCCCACCCGCCAATCATTCTCTCTCAACTCAATCTACCTCACAGGGTTCCTATGCTTAGATACAGGCACATAACAAAATATCATGTGATACTGTATGAGAATGTACTCTACTATTTTCTGCAATCTCTACAAAACAGCTGTACTTCTTCAGGAAAGTTCTTGCTGAACACTGGGCTATCCTGAAAGCAAAGTGGGGCAAAAGCACACATACTATCATAATGTAAATAGGTTTTCTTTTCTTGGCCAGTGTGTTGTAGACAAGCAATTTGTAGTGCTCTGTCTGTTTTATGGATCTCAGCAGGTGGCAGAATCTAAATGACCTTGTCTTACTCAGAAACTAAGCAGACCATAATAACTGAACCTGATGGGTACTAGAATAGGAAACTACCAGGGAATTCCACGGCTATAGGCTAAACTGGAAAGCACTCATGAACTGTTGCCAAAATAACTACATAGATATGTTACTACAGTTACAAGAAGTTGAACTTGATTTGATTTCCTTTTCATCTACAACAGATCCTGAGATTATGATTCCAGTATTTTAACATGTAAAGGTTGATCTATGGCAACATGTTAATGAATAGTTTCCTAGGGTGCGTTTTTGCGAAGGCTGTACAGTAGTTTTTTTGTATTTGGCAGGTATGAATGCTTTTCAGTTCATGTGCTTTTGTGTGTGTGTGTGTGTGTTTGTGTGAGAATGAATGAGTGTTAGACAGAGAGGTGAGAACCTGCTCTTTCAACATACAAAGTCCCCCAGCTTTGTTCCTTATGCTTAGGAGTTGATAAGCAGTAGTACTGACACTGCTCTCTCTCTCTCTCTCTCTCTCTCTCACACACACACACACACACACACTGCCCAAGCCCTCTAGTTTTCTCCTCTGCAGAAACAGCTCTTGAACAGTTTGTAATACCTGGAGTGAAATCAGAGCAGCTGCTGGGAGGGAGAGAAGCAAACAAGACTGTCTAGTGCATGGGCATGCAACAGCCACGTGTATGGGCACTGCTTAGAGGGAACACTATAAACTATAAACACCTCAATAGATTCTGTCCACCCAGTTTCCAACCTGGAGAGAATGCAAGTGATTTTATCCACAAAATACTCAGTCAGACAATCACAATTTAAAGTAATTGTTTTTTTCAGCTAATCTTTCCATAATGGAGTCTGGGCATTCTAAATAGTGCAGCATGCTGATATTCTGCAGATGCAAAAGAAGTGGAAAAGTATTTCACTGTTGGCCTTATTACCACAGTGTAGACTTGAATTTGAGCTTATACCTATGTGAGGTCACAACTGATTCCTTTTTTTGCATCAGCATTTCTCCAGGCGTCCCCTCTCTCTCATTTCCCAGAGGATCAACAGTTGGGGAGACGCAATCATGTCACATGCCCTAGCTTGCTTGTTTTCCAAAGGCAGACAAGGCATGCAACAGTTCTGCCTTGCAAACTGCTGGGAAAATCTCCAAGAACTGTCTGGCCCACTCTCTGGATCCATCAGGCACCTGAGGTAAGCTGTCCCAATGGCCCACAACCTAGGGAGTCTCATGGCTCCTGTTAACTCCCATCCTCATGAGGAGGTGATAAGTCTATGACAAGGAAGTGATGAAGATGTTCCCCAGAACCAGATCACATCTCTTCTGCTCTGGGGTAAAAAGCAGATCTAATGTGCAGCCAGTAATGTAGATTAGGCCAGTGTGTGAGAGGATGGCTGTGAAGAAAAACATTATGCTGTTTTTTCTTACTTCCATTCCCTGGCAAACTTAAGAAGGGCCTCACCCAGGAAAAAAGGGAGCCCTTACCTTTAAAAGGAATGCAGCTATTTGCCAGAGATGTATTTGCTTGCCAGACTCAAGAGCATGGGAACAGCAGGACTGGTTTTCAAAATGCCATAAGCAGAGAAACTTAGTTGCAGCAGATATAGCCAAAGCTAAGAGAAGAGGCAAAAACCCAGGGGGGTGGTGCCAAAGTAGGCATGTGGGGTCATTGCAGGGCAGCAGAAAGGTTAGTAGTAGTATCCCCTGGAGAGGGGATCAAGCCAGAAGATGAGACAAGGGGGAAGAAAGAAGTAAGCCTCCCTACCTTTGGAGTGTCAAGTAGGCAGTGTAAAGAAGATCATGGAGGCTAAGCTGAAGAGTCTCAAGAAGTGTCTGGAGGGTTGGGCTGATGGTAGTGCAACCATAGTCAGCCAGAGCCCACAGCCAGCCATATAAGCAAGTAACCCAGCTAAAGAGAGAAAGAGGCAGTAGAGCTCAACAGAGTGTAGTGGGGGCAGGGGGCAGAAGCGGGGAAGAAGGCTGGGTGATAGAACAGCAGCCAAAAAGACATGGTGAGAGATGCCTTGTATGGCTGAAGAATTTGGGCAGCAGCAGCAGGAAGCAGTTTAAGGGAATTAGGAAATGCTGTTTGCCACCGAACCAGTAAGTGCAAAGGAAAAAGTCAACCCAGAATGGGCCAAACCAGAGTGGTTCAAATGCATCAAGTGACCAAGGAGAGGGCTTCCAATGCAAAATGGTTATCACTACAGAGCCAAAGTCAGAAGAGTCAGAACCATATACAGTGGGGCAAAAAAGTATTTATTCAGCCACCAATTGTGCAAGTTTTCCCACTTAAAAAGATGAGAAAGGCCTGTAATTTTCATCATAGGTATACCTCAACTGTGAGAGACAAAATGGAGAAAAAAATCCAGAAAATCACATTGTCTGATTTTTAAAGAATTTATTTGCAAATCATGGTGGAAAATAAGTATTTGGTCAATATCAAAAGTTCATCTCAATACTTTGTTATATATCCTTTGTTGGCAATGACAGAGGTCAAACGTTTTCTGTAAGTCTTCACAAGGTTTTCACACACTGTTGCTGGTATTTTGGCCCATTCCTCCATGCAGATCTCCTCTAGAGCAGTGATGTTTTGGGGCTGTCACTGGGCAACATGACTTTCAACTCCCTCCAAAGGTTTTCCATGGGGTTGAGATCTGGAGACTGGCTAGGCCACTCCAGGACCTTGAAATGCTTCTTATGAAGCCACTCCTTCGTTGCCCGGGCGGTGTGTTTGGGATCATTGTCATGCTGAAAGACCCAGCCACGTTTCATCTTCAATGCCCTTGCTGATGGAAGGAGGTGTTCACTCAAAATCTCACGATACATGACCCCATTCATTCTTTCCTTTACACGGATCAGTCGTCCTGGTCCCTTTGCAGAAAAACAGCTCCAAAGCATGATGTTTCCACCCCCATGCTTCACAGTAGGTATGGTGTTCTTTGGATGCAACTCAGCATTCTCTCTCTTCCAAACACGACGAGTTGAGTTTAGACCAAAACGTTCTACTTTGGTTTCATCTGACCATATGACATTCTCCCAATCCTCTTCTGGATCATCCAAATGCTCTCTAGCAAACTTCAGACGGGCCCAGACATGTACTGGCTTAAGCAGGGGGACACGTCTGGCACTGCAGGATTTGAGTCCCTGGCGGCGTAGTGTGTTACTGATGGTAGCCTTTGTTACTTTGGTCCCAGCTCTCTGCAGGTCATTCACTAGGTCCCCCCATGTGGTTCTGGGATTTTTGCTCACCATTCTTGTGATCATTTTGACCCCACGGGGTGAGATCTTGCGTGGAGCCCCAGATCGAGGGAGATTATCAGTGGTCTTGTATGTCTTCCATTTTCTAATTATTGCTCCCACAGTTGATTTCTTCACACCAAGCTGCTTGCCTATTGCAGATTCAGTCTTCCCAGCCTGGTGCAAGTCTACAATTTTGTTTCTGGTGTCCTTTGACAGCTCTTTGGTCTTGGCCATAGTGGAGTTTGGAGTGTGACTGTTTGAGGTTGTGGACAGGTGTCTTTTATACTGATAACAAGGTCAAACAGGTGCCATTACTATAGGTAACGAGTGGAGGACAGAGGAGCCTCTTAAAGAAGTAGTTACAGGTCTGTGAGAGCCAGACATCTTGCTTGTTTGTAGGTGACCAAATACTTATTTTCCACCATGATTTGCAAATAAATTCTTTAAAAATCAGACAATGTGATTTTCTGGATTTTTTTCCCCATTTTGTCTCTCATAGTTGAGGTATACCTATGATGAAAATTACAGGCCTCTCTCATCTTTTTAAGTGGGAGAACTTGCACAATTGGTGGCTGACTAAATACTTTTTTGCCCCACTGTAAAGCAAGAACAGCACTACAAGATATATCACCATCACCCAAATCATTCCAGCTCCATGATAGTCAAGTACAGATGAAACAGCTGACAACAGAGATAGGATAGAGTTCAAGCTAGCTGTTAGAAATAGTAGAATTAGGATAGACCTTGATTGTAAATTAGAAAGGGATGGGTAGTCTTTCTTTTGTAATGAAAAACAACATTTTTTAAATCATAAAATATTTTTAACTGAAATTGATGGGTACGCATCCTGCTTGAGATCTGTGCCATCCTGAATCTGTGATATAATGATGACCTGGGACAAGTACATGGTTGTCATGGTGGCCATGAACTCCAGAACTAGAGAAAGGAGGTCAAATTGCTCAGTACAAAAACTGGGTGAATCTATAACCACTCTTGCAATGGGATCAAGTAACTCAGGAAGAGATGCTGCCATGCAGCTGGGAGGATAGTACAGTTACAGTGATCTCAGCTTATCCCTTTGGCCCAACTCTACTAGTACACATCTGACCACCTCCCAGGGTCTCCAGGTACAAAACTGATACACCAAATCCCCTGCCCAGTGTTGAAACTAATGCAAGATGAGAAATCTGGCTGGACAAAACTCAGCAAGGGGACTCCCCCCTGTTTGTCTAGACAGATCTTAGTGAGAAATGCCATGTCTGCCTTCTCATCCACAATTAAATCATGGACAAGGCTGGACTTATTGCAGACAGACCTGGCATTCAAAAGTATCAACCTGGGTCTGGCACAACCAGCAATCCAGTTGCCTGCCTCCTAAACTGAGACTGGAGGGTGGCAATAGAAATGGGAACCAAATTTCCAATGCCTCTCCCCCTGGAATAGCTAACCCCCTATCTCTCACCATATTTTCCCCTGTCCATCCCTATCATTACCCTTCCTTCCATCTCTGATGCCCTCAGCTACCTAGACACCCCACTCTACTAATTATCCAATACTGGACACAAGACCCACCCCAGAGTCAGATGGTTGTAATAAACCTTGCCAATCCCTCATTTAATTTCCCCCCATTTGAGCAGCAGAGCAATCATTTTGATATACGGGGGCTCTCAGCAGGTACTCTCTGTTTACATGAAACAAATGGGCAGATTTTACTTAGAACAGGTAGTCCTGAAGATTCCCAGGTTCAAAGCCATTTAGGCTTTTTGGCAGTGACCAGCACCTTAAATTGTACTTGGAAACAAAGTGACCACCACTGCATTTCCTAAAGAAGTGGTGTCACATGTCAGTAAAGTGTCTGACCTATAAGCTACATGCAGCCACATTTTGTACCACGTACAACAAATTACAGTAATTCAATTGAGAGATAACAAGAGTGCGAGTCACTGCCTTCGGTGCTCCCCATTCCAGGAAAGGCAGCAACTGACACACCAGCTTAAAAGCTGGACATAGGCCCTCCTTGTCACTGTTTTTAGTTGCCCGTCAAGCAACTTAGACAGAGTCTAAGAAGATCCCAAGTTGAGAACCTGTTTTTTCTGGAGGAGCCCAACTCTGTCAAAAGTTATAGTTGGTTGTGAGCCTGGAATCAGAGGACCTTGACGGAGATATGTAGGAACCATAAGCTAGGCAAATGGGCTGAAGCATTTTTTAAGTCCAAAACAAAGAGATAACATTAGGAAACAGCTCAGGCAGACACTGCCCTAATTTACTGAACTATAAGGAGGAGAAGGAGGTACAGCACATGTCCTGAGGGTTGATATCAATCTTGGAAGTCTAACTGGGCTAAGTGGGGGCTTAGTTCCATTTTTTAGTAATAACACTAACACATTTCCAGCATTAAAGGCTGCAATGCTGAGGTGGAAGTAAAATTTTGATTTTTGTTGACGTGGCAAGCTTATTCTTTGAAATAATCCCAGTTTGAAAACTGCAGGGTTTTTTTTTTAGTTCATAAACCAAGAGAGGTATAATACTTTCAATCAGCTTATTCCCAATTAAGTTTTAAGTTATTGTAAGAGGAATCTGGATTGATAAAAACAGAATATCTAATTAACACATCTTTTGATTTCTATTAGCAGCATCCTGAATCACTATCAGTATTAAAATACATTTGGATAATTCCAAATATACGTGTATAGAGTTCAAAGGAATATTGTTATTGGCCTTTCAAGGTAAGCAAGGTTGTAGAGCAGTCATGGCAAGGATTCCAGGAATGCTACTTTATTATTGTAGGGTACATTAGTAGAATCTTGAAAGCCTGTCCAAAATTTTCACTCCTCTTTTTTAAGGACAACACAGTCAAGGCTGAGCTATTCTGCAACTCTTCTTTCTCATGCCTTCCCCAGGGCTCAGCAATCATTTTCCCTCTCTCTTTTCCATCACAAACGGAGAGCTAATTCCTTTATAATTGTTAAGACTGATATTAGTTATTTAAAATATTTGGCAACAAAGAGTTGATTATACTTTTTTAACAAACCAATTGTTACGAGTCTTAAAGTGTCTTAAATATGTTTATGATCTTAAGATAAGATTGATTAAATTAAAGGCTCTTTTATTTACAGATAATGTTTAAAAAGGATCAACTGTCAACAGCATTATTCTGGAACTATAAAATGAGAGGGAACACCACACATATGATATGGGTTTTTTCCAGAATAGTCCTTTTTTGGTTTAATTTCCATACTTTCATTAATATGGCTTTTCAAAGAATAATATAGATTAAAGATGTAAATGTGATTTTGAATTATATACCAAAATTTTGGAATGTATCAATATGAAAAATTGTAGATGTAATTAGCATGGGGCAAAGCAAAACTACATACATACATATATACTGCTTTACAACAGAAATACAGTATCATCCTGGAAATACAGTCTTGGATATGTGCTCATACTTGTATATGAACTGGCTTTTTATTGATGTATTGAAAATACTAATTAAATATTATTCCAGGTAGTCAAGCTTTAATGCTGTGTTTTAAAAGTTAGCTGTTTTTTATTATCAGAGGTGTCTGCAAGATTGAAGGCTTTTGTCAAAATGACAAAAATAGTGTTGCGCTGTCATGATGCAAACTTCACCCCTTTTTATACGTATGGGCAATGTCACAGTACTGCTTTCATAATTTGCCTCTCCCACATACACTGAATTATATTATGTATTATGTTTTCTGTCCTTTTCCCCTTTTTTCTTCTTTGGATTGTTTCCCCTTTCTTTGTATATACTAAAGCAAAACTAATAAAAAATGAAAATGAAAAAATGAAAAAATGTTTATACTAATATATTTATATTGGATGCACATACCTCAAGTATAATGCTACAATTGTGGAAGAAGTCCAAGATTGGGCTATCTCATCTTTTTAGAAGTTTTTTAAAATATGTGTTTTGTAAACATATGTGCATCTGTGCAGAACCACAGCATTAAAATGAAAAAAAAAAAACCTCAGTTATTCATAGCTGTATAATCATGTACAGGTAGTCCTCAACTTATGACCATTCATTTAGCGACCATTTGAAGTTACAACAGTGCTGAAAAAAGTAATTTACAACCAGTCCTCACACTTACCACCGTTGCAGTGTCCCTGCAGTCATTTGATCAAAATTTGGGTGCTTGGCAACTGGCATGTATTTATGACAGTTGCAGCACCCCTGGTCACGTGATCACCATTTGCAACCTTCCCAGACTAGTTCCAACAAGCAAAGTCAATGGGGAACCGTGTGATTCACTTAACCACACAATTTGCTTAACGACCACATGATTCACTTAACAACCACTGTGATTTGCTTAATGACTGCTGCAAAAAATGTCATAAAATCAGGTGCGGTCACATGATGCCTCACTTAACGACTGCACCACTTAACAATGAATTTTCCAGTCCCTATTGTGGTCATAAGTTGAGGACTACCTGTAGATATAAACTGTGAACTAGGCTTAAAGTGGTTGATCAACTATCCCTACTGTTAAGGGAAAATAGAAGAAGAAAGCTACAAATATCCTACCTGCATGAAGAAAGCTAGAAATACCCTACCTGCAAATCCCTAATCTTAATGGTAAGATGAGGAAAAATGGCTCTACCATTTAAAGGCACTCCAGCTGACAAGAATTAATAATGCCAGATAGAAATGCACATGAGTCAATAATAACTGGAAACTACAATCAACTAACAATGCATCCATAAAAGTGGTTTGGAAAAATACAATATATTGAGGTAGAAATAGTGAAAGGATGTTGGACTGAAGACTGATCACATGTAATATGAGTGAACCACAAGTTGATGCGCAAAGACACCTACTCCACTAAAATAATTTTATGTATCTTTCTAATTTGCTCTGAGATCAGGTCAGTATATATGGATTTATTCCACTTCATCCTTGTAATATGCCTATGTGATTAGTACACTGTGAGATAGAAACATGGGTCATTTTTTAATTGTTGCTAGCTGCCAGATTTATCACACCAAAGTTAGGTAGATCTTTGCTCATATGACTTAATGATTATAGAAAAACACTGAAAATTGAAATATACCTTTTTTGCACCAAGGTATTTAAAAATGTGAGAAACAGCACTGATTGAAAAATTAACATAACAGCAAAGTTAATATTTATAATTTCTAATAGATTTAACTGTGTCTGTATAAATGCTCTTTTGTACAGCAATAGTGTACTACTCATGTACTAGAGGCCAGAATGCTCCAGTTTTCCAATGTATTGGGCAATGCCTATGAAGCCTGAACACGTCCTATTTCATCAGTATCTTAGGTTGCCTAATTAACTGGCAAATTAACTTTCGTTTCCTAAACTAAATTGTAGTAAATTACATGTGACACTCACCAAATTAAGAAAACAGGAAGGTAATTTTGGCATTGCAAAGAATTTCCCACAGAATAACCAAATCTCTTTCAATAAATCCTCTATGTATCCAAGGAATATAAATATGCTATCTAAAGAATTTACCTGTCTCTCCCCAAAGGCTGTCAAAACTGTTGATTTGCGCTCGTTCTACCTCCTCTTCATCTTTTTCTGGGAGATCAAGCAGGTAGGAGACAATCTAAAAACCAAGAATCTTGTCAGTTCATGAAATACATACACACACACAAACACACACACACACAAACCAAATTACATGGCAATAATAGTCCTTATAAGGCAAATGCACTTCCTACACTCACTGAAAACAATGTAAAAAACTAAACGGTTAGCATAGTTTAAAGTCACACAAATTTTAAAAGTATGCAAAACAATAATTTCTTGAGATTTCTTGCTTGATCTACTGAAATGATGCATGGTATATTTAACATTCTGGCCAGCATTATGTTCAGCTTGGTTAATATATCAACACACTAACTTTCTCCTGGGAAGGTATGACATTGCTACAATTATCCATGTTTTAGTTAACAGTAGGAGAACCTTACTTGGGGTGAGGGTGGGTTTTTTTCCAAAAGCTATACTCTTGAGTGGCATATTGTGATTGGACTCAAAAAAGAGAATGGGGGCAAGACAAAGAAGTGGATGAGTACCAAGTCACAAACTAAACTTAATTTAATTTTAATTTAAACTTTAAACAAAGTTTTAATTCATTAAATCAGGGTCTCATGAGCAACTTAGTCACTTATACCTTAGTCATGAGCAACTTAGAAAGGCGGTCATGGCAGACTAGAACAGTCTCCTTGCACTGGAGACGATGCAGAGGCAAAGACCAGCAGCTGGGTGGTACGCCCAAGCTGAAAGGCAGCTCCTTACAAAGGAAACCCACAGAATCCAGAGGGATCCTGCAGGTGACTCACAAGTAAGAGCATCAGGAGTCCCTGGAGAAAACAGGTTTCTCACAGCCTCAATCAAAGCCTGCTTAAAGGACACTAGATTCACCCAATCCACTTTTCTAAAGCACTTTTGGATGGAGGAAATTTAAAGTGCAAAGGGACCTTCAAAGCAGCAGAGCGCTCAAAGCCATCTGGGTGAATGTACCTTCAACCCATGGAAAAGATTAAAAGTAAGAAAAAAACCTGTAAAAACTTTAAAAAGAGTAAAAAGCAAAAAGCTTGCCAAGAGTTTGGAATGCAAAAGTTAAAAATGGACTACGGGAACAGTTAAATTTGGAGTATTGCCTTATTTAAAGTACTTTTGAATTAATTAAATAAATAATACATACCTCCATGGGAAAAAGATTGTTTAAACTTTCTAAGGACTATGATTGCCTTTGCTAAACAAAGAGGTAAGTGGAGACAGAAGGGAAACAGAAAATTGTGAAAGATCATGTGACTACAGAAGTAGGGAGTGGCAAAAGGGACTAAATTGTTACAAATACAGAAAAAAAGGGCTATTTTTTATTCTTTACTTCTCCTTTCTGGATTACAAATTAGAAAAAAGAAAAAATGGTTACTACCAGAAAATTACAGAAGGGAGGAGAGGTTCATTAGAAGGACAACAAATAGAAAAATGGATTATGCCAGAGTGTTTACAAAGGATGTTTGAAGAATTAGGGAAGAATGTTACAGCATCAGTAACTGCATCAGTGCCTGCATCAGTTAAGAGAGATCTGGCTACCCTAGAAGAGAGAATGGAGAACATGGAGGAAAAAATTACTAATATGGAAGAAAAGATAAATAAAAAACTTGAAGAATCTGTGATACAGATGAGTAAAGAGATTAAACAAATTAGAGAAAAAATAGAAATTTTGGAAAATAAGGCAGAAATAATAAATCAAGAGATGGAAAAGGAATGGAGTGGTTTGCCCACAAAAAGATAGAACCCCTATGAAAGGAATTAAATCAACACAAGGTAAATTGCTGAACCTATTTTTTTGAAACAATGGACAACTTTGAGCTTATAGATACTGTATATGGAGACATAAAAATGGTGATTCTGAGGAATATATGTATTTTTTTTCTGAAAGGCACAGATCTTTCTCAAGAATAGGTATGTTTTGGATTTCTAAGAAACTTGCTACATGTACTAATAACGTGGAGATATTATCAAAAACTTTTTCAGATCATAACCCAGTGGCTTTAACATAGAGTAAAGGCAGAATTTATAGATGGAAAACCAATAACAACTGAGGACTGCAAAAAGAAGTTGAAAGAATGTTTTGAGATCAATTTAAATAAAGGCATGGACATAAGCATAGTTTGGGATGCAAGTAAAGCTTTTATGAGAGGACAGTTCATACAGCAAAATGGTAAACTGAAAAGACAAAGAGAAGATGCAAAAGGAATCCACAGGAAAAAATATCTCACAGCAAGTTAAACTTCTATAATGCCAGTTTTCTATGTTATCGATAAAAGAAATGGAGATAAAAATGATTTTTTCAAAACAGAAGAATGTTGAGTTTAAGCTGGGGAAATGGTTAGCATATAAATTGAGAAAAGCAAGCGAGAAGAAAATGATATTAAAACTACAAAATGAAAATGCTATGGTAACAGATAATGCAAATATGCAAAGAATATTCTATCAGCGTTATATAAAACTTTATAAAGGAGAAGAAATTTCCTGGCAAAAGTGGATGAATATTTAAAGAAACAAAATTTACCAAAGATAACGGATAAACAAAAGCAGGCAAAGAATGGACCTATTACAGTAACAGAATTTGTGAGGCTATAAAAAATAGGGAAAGCTCCTGGTCCAAACAGATTGCTAGCCTCCTATAATTAATATTTTAAATATGAGCTGTTTCAACCTCTTCAAAAAATGATGAATTCCATTTTGGAAAGTGGAAAGATACCAGAAAGTTGGACAAATGCAAATTCAGCATTAATTCCTAAAGAAAGCCAAGTCCTGACTTTATCAAAAAATTACTGACCAATATCTTGATTGAACAATGATTATAAAATTATTATTAGCTGAACATTATTAATATTAACATTATTAAAAATATTATTATTAGCTGAAAGGATGAAAAGTGTTTTGCAAGATTTTATACATGAAGATCAATGTGGCTTTTTGCCAAAAAAGACAGTTAAGAGACAATATTAGAAATATCCTTAACATATTAGAATATTTGGAACACCATAATGAAAAACAAGCCACATTGATATTTCTTGATGTGGAGATAGCATTTGACAATTTGAACTAGACTTTCCTGTTTAAAATTTTGGAAAATATGGAATGTGGAGAAAATTTTATTAAATGGGTGAAATCGATATATATTTTACAAAAGGCAGGAATTGTGAACTGACAAAATCCCTGTGAAACACAGAAAGGGACAAGACAAGGATGCCTGCTTTCACCACTGCTGTTCATTCTGGTGCTTGAAGTTTTGAATGACGATATAAGACAAGATGAGAGAATAGCTGGGGTGAAGGTAAAAAAGAAGTATATTAATTTTTTTCTTTTTTCTTTGCATTGTCTTAAATCTATTTTTGTATTTGATTTTTGTATTTCATCTGTTTTATATAATCTCCAATAAAAATTATTAAAAGAAAAAAGAATTTTATCTATAATGTACAGATGGATCAATGGGAGAGAATGTGGATAAAGGGGCTGAAATTTACATTATTGTGTTATAATTTAAGAGAGAACTTTTACAAAATGATGTACTGCTGGTATATGACGCCAGAGAAATTATCTAAGATGTATAAAGATACTTCTAGTCATTGTTGGAAATATGAAAAACAGGAAGGGACATTTTACTATGCATGGTAAACTTGTGAAAAAGCAAAAAAAAAAAAAAAAAAAGGAAACAAATACATATGATGATACAACAATTTGGAAGATTAATATTTAGATGAAACAAGAACTCTTTTTATTGGGACTTATGGATAGTCTATTAGAAAACACTTATAGAAGATTGATTTTATATATGGTAACTGCAGCAAGATCGTTACATGTACAAGTTAGAGAAATATTGAAGTACCCACAATGGAGGAATGTATTGTGAAGATGGCAGAACTAGCAGAGATGGCAAAACTGACCTGTTTGGTCAGGGACAAGACAATAAATACTTTTATAAAAGTCTGGAAACCTTTTATGGACTTTTTGCTGAAAATGGGGAAAAAAAGTGAAAAGGTGATTTCTGGATTTGATGAATGAAAAAAGATTGAATAAGGAGCTGAAGGGATTATTGTAATGTTAAAGAGGGAGGAGGGATAATGAGTTTGTCTATAACTGCTGTAAAGAAGGGTGGAAGTTGCTTCTTTAGCTATCTTTTTTTCTTTTTTTCCTTTTAACTGTATTCTTTTCGACACTTTTTCTTTTTTCTTTATATATTTTTGTATTTGTCTTTTACTTATGTAAAAACTTAATAAAAATTAATTCAGAGAGAGAGAGGGAGAAAGAGAGGCAATCAATTCAAAATACTGTATTTGACCTTTAAAGTTCTATATAGTCTAATATCAGGATCTTCAATGATTGGTTGTTCCCATCTCAGTTTTGACCACAATACTTTGTCTTGATACTTCATGCTCCTTTGGCAAAGTGGTTACTGACTGATTACATGCCATCAAACATAAACATCCAGTTGATGTTTAGCAATCACACAAATAGACCTTCTCCAGGATGATCTGTCCCCAGCCTGGCCCTTCAGGTCTTCCAACTGTACACCCATTGCCACTGTAACTGAGTTCACCAATTTTGCTACTGGTCACCCTCTTCTCTTTTTTTCCAAATGAATCTGGTCATTTGTGCCTTGAGTGAAAACGCTGGATTGATTTGTTCTATGATCCATTTGTTTCTTTTCTTGGCTATTCATGGTACTCTCAGAAGTCTTCTCCAACACCAAAGTGCAAAACTATCAACACCCTGCCTTGCCTAGCCTAGCCTAGCCTAGCCTAGCCTAGCCTAGCCTAGCCTGCTTTTTCAAAATCCAACATTTGCTTCCATAGAACCAAACCAAATAATTGCTTGCATGATTCTGATGATTGTAAGAATAGAGACATCATAGTATCTGAATATCTTCAAGGCCTTCATTGCTACCTCACCAAGTCCTAGTCTGTGGTATACTTCTTGATTGCTGGTTGCTTTACTGTTGATAGTCAATGCTAAAAGACAGGAAATATCTACCACTTCAATATCTTCAGTATCAATTTTAAAGCTGGTTGCTGGACCTGTTGTCATTAGTTTGATCTTCGTTAGTCTTAGTCTTAGTCCCATTTTTTTACTCTTCTTGACTTCATTACTAGAGCTTCCAGATCATTTGCATTTTTAGCTATCAGAGTAGTGTCATCAGCATAATGCAGGTTATTGAAGTTTCTTCTTCCAATTTTAAAACCATGCTCATCATATTTCAATCCAGCCTCCCTCAATAATGGCACATTCTTCACTTCCTTCAAGCTTTAAAAAGAGGTTGTTAAATAGGATCTTGCCTAAACATATCTAACTTGAAGACTTGGCCATTTAGCAAGACTAAATAACAGCTTACCTCAGTATATCCCATGCTAGCAGCAGCAATGAGTGCCTGTTGGATAGCCTGGCTTTTTTTGAACACTCCTTGCAGCTGTCCAGCCATTGTCCAGTCACACTGAATCAAGAATTTGACAACCTCCAGGTGGCCTCTAAGAGCTGCATGTACCAATGCACACTGACCATTCTTGTCCAAGTGATCCACCTTTGCAAAGAAAGGAAAACCAAAATTAAAACCAAATGTTATGAGTAATACTCATTACATAATGCAATATTCATATAGAATACTTTTACTATGTTTCTCTGGCCAAATATATACAGAGCTAGCCAGAATAAGTTCCTAAAAAATGGTGTCCTTCGATAATAGAAGCATGTTACAGTACAGGCAGTCTTCAACCTACAGCCATTCATTCAATGACTGTTCGAAGTTACAACAGCACTGAACGAATTGTGGTCATGACCAGTCCTTGGAGTTCCAGCCATCCTAGCACCCCCGTGGTCATGTGATCACGATCTGGGCATTTGGCAAGTGGTTTGCAATTACGATCAACTGCAGTGCCCCACGATCACCACTTGCAACCTTCCCTGCCAACTTCCCCAGAAAGTCAATGGGGAAGCTGGCAGGGAAGGTTGCACGTTGCTGGGGTAAGTCTCCCCCACCTGTGCAACCTCTCCCAGCCCCTCTACACTTGCGGCATTCATGCACACCCTCCCCGACCCTCCCTTGCACCCTCACATACTCTCCCCAACCCGCACCATGCCTTGCACCCCCCTTGCACCCTCCCCAACCTGATCTCTCATGTACCCCCTTGCAACCTTTGCACACCCAACCCACACCATGCTTGTGCACCCCCTTGCACCCTCCCTTGCACTTTGCACACCCTCCCTCACCTATGTTTCTTGTGAACCCCCTCGCACCCTTGCACCCCCTCCCTCCCCCGCACTCCCATGCACCCCCTTCCTCACCCGGCAGCAGCCACTTACTTGCCTGCCTGGACTTGCAACTTCCTGCTGGTTTCCCTATTGATGTTGGTTGTGGGAAGCCGGCAGGAAGTTGCCTGGCCTTGCCCTATTTATTTTTTTATTCATTCATTCATTCAATTTATATGGCTGCCCATCTCAAACAAGTGACACTGGGCAGCGAACAATCATAAAATCAATTAAAACCAAATTACGAACATACATACATACTTACATACATACATACATAAATACAGCAGCCAAGAAAATTATAGTCCATAGATGACTGTGGGATTTGGTTAAGAACGGCAGTTGGGACTGCAGGGTCCCAATTGCCATTGTAAGTTGAGGACTAGCCTTGGCAATAATGGATACTGAGGAAGCAGGAAGAAAAGCACTGCCCATTTTTGACATTCCCAAAGATTCAGAGTGTCAAAAATGGGCAGTGCTTTTCTTCCTGCTTCCTCAGTATCCATTATTGAATACCCCTCTTCAGCTAGAGCCACTGACACACCCATTATTTCAAATCTTCCCTTCCAACAACAAAGTATTCTCCAGACTGGAAGTCTGAGAGGCAACTGAGGAGTCACTATGCTCTTCTCTCCTGGCTCACCCAACTTCCAGCCTCCCCTGCTCCATCAAGCACCACTCTCCTCAATCAGAATAGCTGGCAACACAGATGCTCCTCCTGACCAAGACTCTAGAACACACTCCTCCCCATCTACCAAGATTGGAAGGGGCACTACAGCTGATGTGGGTTAGGGTGTTGGGTATACTTGAGTCATTATGGAACAGTGAAAAATTCAGTATCTTCAGTATAGCAGAAAGTTGCAAGTCAAAGACCATTAAATTGATTTGTGTCACCATGAAGAATTAACCAATAAGCTTCTTTGATAGTTCTGTGAAGGAGAGATGCTCAATAAGAAACCCAATCCATTATTTAATAGTGTTGGTAGAGGGGGTCCTTCCTGTTGTTGAGAGTCAGCAGAGTACTTATAGGAACACTTGGTGCAGTGTACTGTAGTTGTTCTTGAAGGAGAACAAGTTGTTTTTGAAGGATGTAACCTGCCTAAAACTTCTGAAGCTTTGGTATGTGCAAAGGCCAGAAGATACTCAGAAAAAAAGCAAGGATGGAGGCCATAAGTGAATTCAAATGTGACAGTTGATGGGAGGCATGAATTGAGTTGTTAAAAGTAAATTCTCTCATAGATTAGATAGATAGATAGATAGATAGATAGATAGATAGATAGATAGATAGATAGATAGATAGATAGATAGATAGATAGATAGATAGATAGATAGATAGATAGATTGATCGATCCAAGGTGGTATTTGTTCTCTTAGTCTCCTGAACCAACTGTAGAAGATTGGCTAAGAACAGGTTGAATTTCACATCCAACTGTTGAAATAGAATCCACTAGAAAAGTGCCATGATTTATGGCCCCGTCAGAAATTAAGTGGTTGGGGCCTAAAATATCATCAAAACTCTTGACAAAATGAGCGACAAAATTATACAGTCTATGGAAACTATCCCAAGGCAAGCAGGATGAGAAGGGGCTGCCATGACCAAATGGGTTTGCCAGCCTGAGATTTGGCATGGCACCAACTTTGTTATGATTCTTAACATCTGCTTGGATACAAGGTGACCAAAAACATGGAGAAGGGTTATTTTAAACACCCCAAAATGTTCAGCTGGGTGACTGTCACAGCAGAGTTGCAGATTCTTCATCAAGAAGGAACATGTAGCTGGCCATTGTGGGGAAACTCTCTTTGCTTACAGGAAAACAAGGAGGAAGATGGCAAACAGAACCATCCTAGACTACTCAAAAGGATTCTTCTCTTGCTGGGCATAGATTTGGTTGGTTAAGGAAGAAGACTTCATTCTTGCTTCAAGAATCTTAGAGGGAGGAGGTACTGAAAAGCCCACCAAAAGTTTACATGATGTAAAAATTTAGGAAGATTGTAAAAACCTTTTCCTCAGAGTCTTTGGTTTGGAGAACACTAATTAGGCCAACAATGTGTGTTTTTAATTAATTACTATTATGCCTTTATAAGTGTAAGTCACCTAGAATCTGGCTAGAAGGCAGCAAATAAAAAATACATACATTATACATGTCTGGGGTCCCAGCTTTGAAGTCAGAGTTTTGACCAAATGGTTTCTGAAAATGTCTGATCCAGAGGTGTTAGGATGAGACCAGAACTTTTTTTACTGGGACTTATAGATGGCCAATTAGAAAAGACCTATTGAAGATTGGTTTTGTACATGGTAACTGCAGCGAGACTGTTGTAAGTGCAAAGATGGAAAAATACTGTATTGAAATACCCACAGTGGATGAAAGGATTGTGAAGGTGACAGAATTTGCAGAAATGGCAAAATTGGCCTGTTTGATCAGGGATAAGACAACAAGAACTTTTATTAAAGACTGGAAACCGCTTATGGAAAAAAAAAGAACTTGTGATTTATAGATTTGCTGATTAAAAAAGGTTGAATATGGGAAGAAGGGAATTATGATGTAACTTTAAAAGAGGGAGGAGAGATAGTAAGTTTGTGACTGCTGTAAAGAAGATTGGAAGTTGTGTCTTTATATCTTTTTCCCCCTATTTGTACTATTTTTCACACTTTTCTTTCTTTTCTTTAATCTTACCTTACATCATTTCATGCTTATCTTTTACTTCTACGAAAATCTTTAATAAAAATTATATATAAAAAAGGAGGAAATAGGGCATATGTTGGAAAGAAAGCCACCTCCCCACAATTGTAGCACTTTACTGATACTTGGGAGTGGGGGAGGTGGATTAGCAGGGCAGCCTCATGCAAAATAACTAGATTCTACACTATATAAGCCGGCTTCTACCACATTGGTTCAACTTCCCTGAAGTCTCCAATGTGTGGGAGGAAAGGGAGGGAGACAGAAATGAAAGTGAGTAATAGTATCTTCCCTTTCCATCTATAGCTCCTTGAGTCTTCCATCAGTGTCCAGAGAGATTTGGATTAATACAGTCATAATATTTGAGGTGTGCTGATGCACTAATTAGTACATTTTGTATTTCATAAGACAGGCCTTATTTGAACTGTCCACTCTTTCATTCCAGCAGTGAAACTGTAACACTACTCCCACACTGGTGGTGGCCAATCTTGATTAGGATCATCAATTAGCCCTCAGGCATACCCCAAAGTTATTATGGTTACCCATGTCTGAAATGGCCTAGATCAGTCAGGAGACTGTCCACTTTGCAGTCTGAGGTTTATTGAGAAAACTACTTTGGCTTGATTGATAGGAAAGTCTTCTAGTCTCAGAGAGATATGTAATTTATTTTGAGTTGAAAGGCAGTAAACTTGGTTGGATTTTTGTAATATTTGTCTTGCAAGGAAGTAGGTACCCAATGCTGGACCGCCATTACAGGTGTAGCTCCTGCAGTCCCTGCTGCTATGTGGTCTATTGGAGCCCCTACACATCTGCAATAGTGATGTGTTCTGCTGTCCCTCCTGGGCTAAATGATTCATGTTCTGGATTAGTTGGTTGAACTGGGTAGCCATCTTATATTTATACTGAAAAATGCGTTAACTAACTGGTCAGCAGCCATTGTTCTGATTCTCAAATGGGTATGTGATGGCTCTCCTCCCACTGATGCAGAAGTGTAGAGAGGGAAATTAAGCTATCAGGCATCCTCCTTTAGCTAGCTCAAACTCAACAGCTACCTAGGCACTTGACATGGCATGGTTAGTTAAGAATTTTGATTCATCAAAAGACGGAAGACACTTAAATCAACTGAATGCCCTCTGCCAAAATGCAGGTACAGTTTCTTCTTATATCACAGTTCAAACGTGGCACTCCTTTCTCCCATACTTTCCCCATCTTAGCAGACAACCTGCTTGCATTTCTCATGTTTAGTGTGATATGGTAGTAAGTTATTGACATATTCAACATTCCTATCCTGGGGAACACTAGTTCCCAATGTATTTCCTACAGATATAATACACCAGGGCATCATACAGATTGCATTTCAATCTGGATCCTCATCCTTATAAAAGTAGCTGGAAAAAGTTTACTAATACCACTTTATCTCATAAGCACAATCAGCCACAAGAGAGCATTGAGCATCTTTGCTCATGTCATTTATCATAATATATCATATTCTGATAATTAATCAGAATATTCATATTCAGAATAACCATAATCATAATAATCATACTTTGATTAATTATCAGAAGACTAAGACTGTAGTGTTTGCCAAAAGCCCCAAGCTACATAATTGGAATATCCAATGCAATATCATTGAGCTTACTTTAAGTATCTAATCAAGTCAAATCTTTATATGGTCAAAGACCAGCATATTAGTATCTAGCATTATATTACATGCCTCAGGCAAGAAGAGCAGCCAGGTTGAAAATGCAGTACAGAGAGTACAGAGAAGCACTGCAGGTATTTTAAGGTACTTCTGCTCAAAAGGAAATAGTTGCAAGCCAGCTGTCTTCAAACAATTTGTGGCAAAGCCATTGGCTCAACTCTTACATGAAGCTCAATTAATCCATATCCCATTTATTCTGTTTGGAAATAGTGCAATCCAAATTCCTGATGGTAGTCTTCAAATCCCCAATTGTATCCCTAACACTGCCTTGCAGCTAGAGGCCAGTATACTCAAGGCTCATGTTTTAATTTTTGTTTAAAGTTTAAATTCTGTCCTCTAATAATTTTTGACTGATTTTGGTTGGCCTGGAAGAGGACCCTATTGAACAAACTAGTGACTTATGGCTTTTCTCCAGCGTTTTTGCTATCCATAGGTTATGTTCAACCGAGACAGCTTCTTAAACACTGAATAGGCACTGAATGGTATAATGAGTTAAATCAAGTCCCTAACAATATTAGGGACCAAATCTCTGCCTGCAGCCAGCTAAACATTTTTTTTTTTTTTTTACTATCTAACTACTGCAGAGCCTTCTCTTAGGCTTAATATCCTTCTGTACACTATTCTGGAAAGCAGATTTACTGGATCCCTCTATTAGGAGTGCTTCTGTCCTGGTGGCTTTTTTTTTTTTTTTTGCTCAAGTCATTGTTTGACTCCTGGCGACTGCCTGGACTATTCCCTGCAGTTTTCTGGGCAATGTTTTTGGAAGTGGTTTGCCATTGTCTGCTTCCTATGGCTGAGAGTGACTGGCCAAGGTCACCCAGCTGGCTTCGTGCCTAAGGTGGGACTGGAGCTCATGGTCTCCCGGTTTCTAGCCTGGAGCCTTAACAACTACACCAAACTGGCTCTCCCTGGTGGTGTAGGGTGGTCAAAACAGTTGGGCATGCTTTCCTATACTGTATATTTTATACAGACCTACACAATAAACTTATTACACTCTTTTATTGAACTTTTCAGGCCACTCACATGAATTCCTTTTTATCAATTTACTTGTAGACAGGCAGCCAGTTACGAACCATAATGCAGCAAAATGTTGCATGAAGAATGCAACAACAGTGAAAACTAGAAAGCCATCTTTCTCTCCAGAAGTAGCACATAATTTCCTATTGAGATTATGTTATTGTCTGTTTTATTACAGTATTATTCTATTATTATCTGAGCTCTTATAGGCTATTTTGAGCTGTTGGCCTTTGCCCATCATAAAGAATTAATCATCAGGTTTGCAAGTGAAAAAAAACCCTGCTTAGCGGGGAAAGAAGTGTTCATCAGGAGGAGAGTTTATAGGAAGCTATTAGGAATGCAATTTAAAAAAAAAAAGAGCATGCCTTATCCATCATGGTGCCTATCTTTTGGAGCAGCCTCCCCTCACATTTATGAATGGTTCTGACCCTATTGGCCTTCAGGAAGGCAGCAAAGACCTGGCTTTTCCCCCAGCACTGGGGCTCAGATGTTAATGGAGCTCTGGTGTGGTTGTGTGTGATCTATGAGCTTTGAGATTTTTATTGGGCTCTTGACTTTATCTTTTTTCTTTTTTTCAACTAATGTTGATAATTTTTTTAAATTTTTGTTCACTACCCAGTGGTCCTTTGGTAGATGGGCTGCCATCTTATTAAATATAAATTTATTTAATAAACAAACAAACAAACAAACTGGTAGACCCTATTTCTGGTTCTAAGATTTTATCCAATAATTATATCTGATGCTAAACTCAGAAAAAATCTTGCAGGATGTAGTAGTCTACATGCCAATTATTTAAAACACCTTTACTACATTTACTGTTTCCTTCTTTTAAATAAAGGGAAAGAAGTAATACTCAAAGAAGCAAAGAACTGTCACTCCAAGGACAAAGCTGAAAAGATCTCCCATTATTTACAAAATAAAGAATAACAGATGCAAACATTGAAAAGCTAAATAACTTTCTGGAAGGAAACTTTAACTACCAATGTCTAATAAAGCAAGCTGACACAATAACCTATACAACACAAACACCATTTAAAGCACCTACTACAACGCTCATTAAAAGATTATTTGGATATATTTGCATGGTCTTAAAAAAATTATTGGAGCAAGACTTTGACCTTTAAAGTCCTCATTTCCAACAAGTTATATGCAAATATTCCTGCATTTCAAAAGCAGTAAAACTATCAGCTCACTACAAAGGGTATGCTTATAAAGACAGACAAAATGTTTCTGTGTACATGCCCTAATGTTAGACATTTCCAGTGCATTTGCCTCCTGGAAAGTTCAACAGACTGAAAATTTTATTGGGCCTATCTTTAGATTATTCTGTAAACTATTGAAAAGACTAATTGCATTAAGTAATTGATAAATTAAAGAAATGATAACACATAATAATTTGCAGAATTAAATACTAATTAAGATACTGTAAGTGATGTGATGCGAAGATGATGAAACAATGATATAGTTTGCATAACTATTTGACTTGTTTATAATGTTATAAATTGACAAATCTTGCATAAAAACTTTTGTGGCATCTGTCCAGGAGTTATAGACATCTATAGACATCCTATGAGGCCACTGAAGCTGAAAGCAACTTTCCAGCTTCTAAATTAGAAAGATCTGGAAATGATTATATATCAATATATGCACAATATATACATAAAAATAAATCTTATCTCTAACTA
This sequence comes from Python bivittatus, assembly GCF_059951505.1. Lineage (NCBI taxonomy): Eukaryota > Metazoa > Chordata > Lepidosauria > Squamata > Pythonidae > Python > Python bivittatus. The sequence goes on from NW_028277028.1 coordinate 6,161,541, forward strand.
TCCTCAAATGTTACTTTCATGTTCACTACTACATGTACACAACTGAAAAAAACAACCCTAGACTTTTAGTTAATCCTTCTCAGTGGCTGAAATAAACATATCTCACATGGTAAATTATATATCGTTATATATATTAAATTAAAAGAGGAGATTTTTAAAAAAACAGACCAAGGAAAGGTATGTTCCCTCTTGTCATTCAACTTGACAATATCCATATACAAAATCCAAACTACTGCTGAAGGCTTTGGTCTTATCATTTTGGGAATTAGAATAACAGCACAGACTATTCATACAGTATTACAGATGAAAAAGAAAGCAATTTTGTGTCTACTGTTGTTAGCATACTATCTCTGGAGGTGGCTAGATGGTATAGCTGCATAGTTTAGTTATATTGACTAAATCTGCTGCAATCTCAGATTCCACTTGAAAAGTCTGTGCTGGGATCACAGAACCTTTTGATGGCTAATTATCACACTTAATATTTAGGAGGAGCCCAAAAGCTGCCATGGTTAGGATTGTGATGCAAATGGACACATGAGGCGGTCTTGATATTTCCCAGGGTTTTGAGAGAGGACTTTCAATGTTTATTTTTATTTTGAAAAGCTATGTGACATCAATTTTAGGCTTACATTACATTTTTCATGTGTTTCCTGCCTCAAAATGGTAGAAGATCACACAACTAAATTTTAAGAATTGTGATTAAAAGGGCTTCAGGGGACCTCATCAATCCTGGGGATGCAGGCTGCCCACCTTTAATCTAAACTGAATACCTAATAGGAATGTGATGCACTTTGGATCTGAAGCTGAAAAGGTACTTTGGAGAGGATGTGGATGTGCATATCACACCTATCACCAATGATTTAAAGAAGGAGCATATTTTCCTGGGGTCACATAGTCTCAGGAAAATTCATGTTTCAGTTAAGAAGGCATCAACAATGCACCCACACCTGCTCTGAAGAAGTATGTCACACATCCTGTTACAGCCTCCTTGGTTATCAAAGGAGCCCAGGAAAAGACACAGATGCTTTAAATAATTGTTAACAGGTGCAGCATGTATCCCCATGACTGCTCTATAGCACCTTTTCAGCTCCAGATCTGAAATGCAGCACATCCCTAATATCAAATTATTTTATTTTTTCCACTAGTTGTTTAATCAGAAAGATGTAGCCATTTGTCTGATTCACATAAATTAAATAGCAACTATGCTCTATTGCACCCTAATCCCACTTAAGTGTTCTAGATAGCCCAACTATGCCAACCTAGGTCAAGCCTGTAAATGAAGCAGCCATCCACTCCAACCCCCTTCCTCACCTTGGCTCTCTTCTTGCATAAAAGTGCCACAATGCTTAGATAGCCAGCAGCAGCAGCATAACCAAGAGATGTTAAACCACTTTCGGAAGAGGCATCAACATTTGCTCCAAACTCCAACAGCAAGGCCACCATCTCAGAGTAACCAAGGTGAGACTGGACACACAAAATTGGAGCATTGTTCAGCACTTCAGTCCTGTAATTGATGTTGGCGCCTCCCAAGATCAGCAGCCGACTGACCTATATAACAAGAAAGAAATCATTATAGTAATAAGTTAGAGCAATATTTTTCAGACTTCTAATAGCTGAGAAAAAATATTTGATTTTCTGAACCGAAATAATACAGTGTTTTGGGTAACAGACTGATTTTGAATTGGATGAGCAATTCTTTGCAATACTGGAATGAGAAGAACAGAGATGAAAGACCTAAAGATGAAACATGGAATGAGTGGTTACTTATAGCTGCAGTTCTTTGAGTGGCTATCTGTGAATTTAATTTAATTCATTTGATTTAGGTGCCGTCCAACTTCAAATTACTCTGGGCGGCTCACAATATAACAAAAGAATAAAATACAATACAACTCAAAAGCAAACCAGCACAAAGATAAGAAAGCAGATTAAAAAAAGATGGCGAATCTGGCCATCAGCAAAATTCAGAGGTTCCAGAGTTTAGCATGAGCTGTGCCTAGTCACATGATATACATATACATGGATGGGACTCCAACCAAAAATTTTATAAACTCTAGAAGGTCCTGAATAAGGTCTACCTATTTCTGTCTAATTTTAGCCTAAGCTTATCTTTTTCTCAGCTACTGCTGAAAATTTACAAGAAGTCAAATTAAAGTTCAAAAATTTGAAAATATTCTCTCATTCTCTCTGCTTCCAGTCTAAGGCTTTGCATAGGAAAGGAAATAGGACAGGAGAAGCAGTAGCATCTTGTACCAGCTGGCAAATCAGGCGTTCCAAAGTCTGAGATGGTTTTTCATTTAACAGACTAAGAGATTGTGCCATTGGAAAAAATTGCTCACTAGAAGAGTTAAGACACTGAGAGGGAAACTAACAGCTTGGTCTCTACTAGCATATTAGGCAACAAGATAGAAGGAGAAGTTCACCAATCAAAGAAGCACCAAAACTGTAACTGTTTCCCTCTGAATGGTCAGACTGAGCTGTATAAAATAGTGAACAATGTAGTTGGTTTGGATGAGTAGTGTTAACAGGCCTCACTTCTGGGCAAGGAAGAGATGACAAACTTTGAGTGAGAGGCTATGTTGGGCTAAAGCCTAAATGTGAGATATACTTCTGATGACTAACTGAAGAACAGACATGTCATGAGGATACGAAAGCAATCCCATAACAGCCTGTGGATTCTGGAATCTTTCAGGAGGAAGACTGTGATGCTTAGACAGAGGAAGACAGAAAACACAAGGAATGAAGAACCAGACTGCCAAAAGAAGTTTATCATTTGATCAGGTTCATCAGGCTTCCAGCCATCTTTCTTCTGAAATTATTAAATGATTTTCAAAAATCCCTTCATAGTCATATGAGAGCTGAAAAATATCTCATTTATTTAAGATCCTCTTGAAGCAGGAGGACTGTTATCTTTATCCTCTATGTTTGATATTATTCTTGCTTGTATTCAGGTTGTTAAACTTCTTTATATCTGACTTTTCATTATACATTTGTTGTATCTGTACAATCCTATCTACAATGAAAGATTATGAATTGATGCTTCTTCCACAGCTGTGCCCCTCCTTTTTTTCTCCTCCCTTTCTCCCCCTGACCTCAGTTTTCCTTCTTTCTAAACCAGTCTTCATCAAAACAACTTCTCTGGTATCTCATTCTTTGGTATCTAAATGTAAAGCATACACAGAACTGCTTTGCCATGATTCCCTCCCATCCCAGAGCTGGCACAAAATCATGCCATCCTAAATGTTGCTGCCTGCATGGCACAGCCTTAACAGGACTGTGCTGCACTGAATGCTGTACACATTCTTAACATTTTAAGAGACATGATTGGCAATTTCCTCAGCTGAAATCCTAGCTCTACCCAAGATCACCCACCACATGAAAAACTTCCTCCAATTGGCACGCACAACACTCTGGTTATTCCACATTCTGTAATTTTTTCTTTTAATTTTGTCATCATACCATCAACTTAATTTATTTTTTAAAATTATAGGTTGACAGTTCAGAGTTTTTTTGTTTCTTGTGGCTGCCATTCAGAGGTCAGCTAGATCCGTGGAGCCAAGATGAACTGCTGAATATGTTTTGTTAAAGGGATGGAGTTTTGCTGCAGAATTGGTATGTGAGGAGAAGAAGTGAGGAGCCAAAGCTTACCTGGCAGCAGTGGCCATTGGGAAGTGAATTTTTTGCTACACAGGTACAAGAGATACTGTTCCTTGGGGAGATAGCAACTGTAGCCAGGAAGGCCTTTGCAGAGATCTATCTGGTGCACCAGTTGAGCCCATTCCTAGATCAGAAGGCCCTTCACACAGTCACTTATGCCCTAGTCACCTCACAAGTTGATCATTGCAATGTACTCTATGTGGGGCTTCCCTTGAAGAGCATGCAGAAGTTACAGCTGGTCCAGAATGCAGCAGTGCAGGCAGTGATGGTATCCACTGCTGCATGAGCTCCATTGACTGCCAGTCTGCTTCCAGCCTATAATTTTAATAAAATTAATATATAAGAGCTGAATATTTTCCATTAGATTGATTTAGCCAGATTCTGAATGGAGCTCTGAGCAGATATATAACTCATGTGCGTGAACTGCATAAATCTGAAGAACTGTTAGATCTTTGTAAAGAAAGAGGCAGAAAATGTCTTTACCAATATTACTGCTGGCAATGGAAAAGAAAGGGGCAGATAGCAGCCTAGCCTTCTTGAATGTGTACTTTCAGGGGGTTGTCCTTCCCACCAAAAACTTCTTGGCTACAGAAGATTAATAATAATAATAAAAAAGTGGTGCCAGTGCAAAATCTGTATGTATGATATATTGGGAAAAAGAATGAAAATGTAAGGAATCTCTGCAGATTTTTAGGATTTTCACATATTATTTCTTTAAAATCCACACAAAAATGAAACAGACTGGACTTGGTTTAGAACAAATGAAGGATCAGGACAGAAAGGATATATTGATTGACCATCCTTGTTTGTTTTATTTGTTATTTGTGTATTCCCTAAAATCTTTGACATATTGTAAAGAAATATTTAAATGTTTTTTCTTTTAATCATCCAACACCTTGAGCACCATTTGCTAGTGGAAAGGCAAGATATAAAACTAATAAATGAATTAATACAATTCTCTATTGTTGCAATGTGCTCTACATGGGTCTGTCCTTGAAGACTACTTGGTAGCTTCAACTGGGCCAGAATACAGTGGCATTGGCAGTGATAGGGTGATGACATGACACCCTTGCTTTGCAAATTGCATTAGTTGCCAGTTTGCTTCTAGGTGCAATTCAAGTTGCTGGTTATGACTTATAAAGCCCTACATGACATAGGGTCTGTTTACTTGAGGGACTGTCTATCTCCTGTGCGGGTCTGCCAGCTGGTTCAAACCAACAGGGTTGGCATGCTTGGGGTTCCTTCAATCAAATAGTGTCATCTATTGGGACCCAGGAAGCATGACTTCTCTGTCTTGGCACTTGACCTCTGGAATGGGATTCCCTCTGAAATCCAGATAGCTTCCACCTTGATAGTGTTCTGGAGGGTCTTAAAGAAGTGGTTCTCCACCCCTGTCTATCTCCACCCAGATCACACACCCAGCTAGCTGGGCTGCAGCCCCTTGCTGGGTGTGTGATACATGTTTTTGTGTTGTTAGCTGGATTCACCATTTTGTTTACTGTTTTCTATATAGCCTGTACCTTTTTTATTTTGTACTTATACTGAGAGCTGCCCAGAGTTGTTCTGGAGTTGGGCAGTGACTAAATCAAATGAATGAATGAATGAAATAAAACAACTTACATTAACTACATTAAACAAAGTTGTATTAAAGATAGTCAGCAAAATGTCCCTAGAAATAAAGAAAATATTAGGTCTGGTAATTGGGAGAAATACCTACAGATCATAACTTATCAAATTGATAGAACTTGATACAAATAAAACGAAGGCAAAATGGAAAGGTAATTAACTTGAATACAAAAATAAATCTTGCTAAATTTCTGGAATCTGAAATGGGAAGTACTAAGTTGCCAAAATATCAAAAAGGTTGAACAGAAGTGGAGCAGGTTGCTTTGCCTGAAGGCCAAACTAGGATGTTCTCCAATTTGTTTCACTTGTCAAAAACCTCAAAGAATTAAGGACAATTAAGTGGAGCTTTGAAAATACGTTTTCCAGAGCTAGACAGAACTAGAACTGGGAAGGGCTGCTCTTTCCAACAGGAAGGTCTATCAAAATGTTGGCTTTGCTTCCTGGAATGAGCCGGATAGGATAAATAGGATAACCTGTTCAACTATGGAGTGAGCAGGAGAGGATCTAGAAGACAATGTGCTCCACTATAGGAACCCTACAGTTAAAATCTTTGTTCACCTACCATTGTCTTGGCTTTTAAAAATATTCTCTTAATTTACCCTAGGAGAGAGCATCTCTTGGCATTAATAGAGGTTTCACTCCAAACCAAAAATAACTAGTATTGGGGAAGGGAGGAACCAGAGAAAGGGCTCAGAGCCTCTCTCCATCTTCTGTATTTATGACAATGTTCAGGCTTACCACAGCTGCTATTTATATAAGGAAAACAAGGATATTAATCACATTTGTGAAATTAATGTTACTTTTGGTTTGGTACCAACGTAACATAATATTGAGCAAAGAGGCAGTTCCAGGAGGTGGATCATGGGTCACAAACTGTGATGATCAATGTTGAATTTCTCCAAGTCCAATCAAATCAAATCAAATCAAATCAAATCAAATCAAATCAAAGTTTACTGATTAGCCCTAAGGCCTTATCAAAAAACAATTAGACAGTAAATAATGAATAAAACTCTTTACAAAATTAATATAGCAGATTAAATAAAACATGAATAAAAATAGAGTAATAAGTATACTGTAAGTAGATATACATGTAAGTGAAAATACAAATCATATTTCCATATCACCTTGGCAATTCACTCCAATCAACGCCACATATGTAGATCTCAAATGCACTGCTTTGCTTAAAAACAAGGCTGTGTTATATGTTATTTTTAGGTTTTGACCACACATAAAATATGTTATTCTAATATGTGAATCCCAATGGGTCGTTTGTTTAACATATGGGCCAAGATGTAAGTCTCTCACCATCTTATACAAGCTACAGTCAAATAGTATGCGTGCTATATCCTCAGTTTCAGGTGCTCCGCATATACAAATGCATTCATTATAAGGGATCCTGTCAAATCTCCCATATCTGACCATGGTATCAAGTTGTTCGAATCTAGCTCGTGTGAATGCCTCCCTAAGTTGTTTTGGCATTTGCATTTTTAAGGAATTATCAGTTTGAAATGTACGTTTATAACAGCTCAGCCATTTCAAATTGTGAACCTTACTGAGGGTGGCTATATCTTTTTGCGCTTCAATATCCAAAATTCTTTGTACAGCTCTCTTTTTAGCTTGATCTCCAAGAGCATTGTAGACTGGGAGACCACAATTCCTTATAAAATTTATCAATTGTGTGATCCAAGAGATCTGTTGTTGGGATTTTATCTGTTCTAATAAACACAATCTAGGAAGTCTATCAGATTCCGTTTCATTAATTTTATACCAGTAATTATATGCTCTGATTTTAGTTTGTGAATAGGTTGTGTAAATTCCCAGTTCAGCTCTAACAGTGGCAGCTGAAGTCCTTTTATCTAAACCCAGGATGCTTCTCAGATTCTGTGATTGTCTCTGTTGCAGAATTTAAGCCCCAAACTTCTGCTGCCTATAAAAGCATAGGAATAACCTTAGCTTTATATACTTTAATTATCGGGGTCAAGGAGCCTGGGTAGATATGAGTTTTTAATTTAAGCAGTAGGTTCATACGTGCCCTTGCTCTAAGTGAGCTCCTTTGGTGGTGGCAAATCCAGGATCTGGTCTCAGAGAAATTTACCCCAAGGTAAGGAAAGGTTTTCACTTGCTCTATTACTTCACCATCTAATCACCATCTATGTCTCTGCTGACCTTTTCCAAATACCATAATTTTTGATTTTGACTTGTTAATGATTAGAGAATTATCCTGACAATAGGAGCTAAGCCTTCTTAACAACCTGTGGAGTCCCACTTGTGCATAAGATAATAATATCATGTCATCAGCATATAACAAGGTGTTACAATATGTATTTAGGACTTTAGGCATAGGTACTGAGGGGTCCTTCATTACTCCTGGTGGGTCGTTAATATAGAGACTAAATAACAATGGCATTAATATGCAGCCTTGTCTTACCCCTTTATATGTATTAATCCTGTTTGTCATAGCTCCGTTTACCCCAAACCTCACTCTCAAACATGTGCTTGTATGTAGAGCTTTAATCAATACCAACAGTCTGTGTTCAATTTTGAGGGCAATCAATTTGCTCCATAATAATTCTCTATTCACTGTGTCAAACGCTGTAGTAAAATCAATAAAGGCAGCATAGAGATGTCTCCTCTTACTGGCATATTTGGTGATCAGGTGATTTAAAATGAAACAGTTATCAGTGGTCTATCGATTCTGCCTAAAACCTGCTTGTTCTTCTGCCAGGATACCTTTTTCATATACCCAGCTTTCAAGTCTACTCAAGAGTAATCAAGCATATATTTTTGGCAACAATATCTATTAAACTAATAGGCCTATTATTGCTAGGGTCCTCTTTATTCCCTTTTTTATATATAGGCACCACTATTGCCATCTTCCACCTGACTGGGATCTGACAGGTATTATTTATATGTGTAAATAGACCTGCCAGTAAGAGACCACACCAGTTAGGGAAGTTTTTAAATAATTCGGCTGGCAAAAAATCCTCTCCCAGGGCTTTATTACTCTGTAGACCTTTAATAATGGTCTGAATCTCATTTTCTGAGACTGGTGGCCAGGGCAAAGTAGTTTTAGTAGGTAATGAATCACTGCTTAAAGGCTGTTTTTCTGCAGAGTCCGTTAAAGCAAATAAACCTCTATAATTCTTCCAATCTTCAGCAGAGATTGGGATATCAAATGCACATCTCTGTTCTCTTAAAATTCCTGCTCGGAGTGCCAAAATATAGCTGAATTATGAGTTTTTGCTGCTGCCTCTAGTCTTGACCAAATTGAGATGGCGTGATTTTTTTTCTTTAGTTTTATAAGTTTTTTATATTCCCTTCTTAAGGTCAGCATCTCCTCGTGTGTATAAATGGAACATCTCTGAGTGTGTCTCATGGCTGACTTCAGTTTCTTTTTCATCAGCTGACATTCATTATCAAACCAGGGAGATCTGCCTACGTAAGAGCTTTTCACTAAAGCGTTGATTGTTAAATGATTCTTCAACATATAGCACAGATTTATAAATGCATTAGAAACTAACAACCAGTCAGCATTAGGAGATCGTATTGTCTTAGCCCATTTAGCCACATTCTCTGCCTTAAGGCTATCTAATATAGCCATAGTATTGATTTTGGCCCATGTTAATCTTCTATTTTGGTACACCTCATATTTATTAGTGAGCCACCTATCAGTCTTATTAAACAGTCTTAAATCTGAACTACCCGTGAAATTCACACTCACTGGCTGATGGTCACTTTTGCCTCTTAGATGTATTATAATCTCTGAAAATAGGTCAACTTAATTTGCAATACACAAATGAGATCCACACACTGCTTGTGTGGGCTGAATGATAAGTGTACGGATATATATAACTATTATCCTTGCCCCCCAAAATTTGAAGATTACATTTAAAAATTATAGAAACTAAATACAGGTCAGCAGTGTTGCTTTTATTATCTCTTGAGAGCCACTCTCAAGGAATTCATTTGGAAAACTATTCTTCTGGACAAAATCATGAAGGGATGATCCTAATTTGGCATTAAAATTGCCAAGTAGTATATGGCAATTGGATTGAGAATATAATGATGTTAATTCATCCATTATCATTTCTAAACTTATCCAATAATCGGAATTAAAATAAGGGGATGCATGTGGGGGAATATATACATTTACTACTATTACTTCTAAGTCCTTATATCTAAATTTCACAGCTAATATGTGGGGAAATTTATCTTCATTATATAATTTCTCTCCACTGCCAGTGCAATTCTTGCTTGATAAGAGTACAAAGGCTGCCTTTGTTCTTTAATTTTTGAGCAGGGATATCCCATCTTTGAAATCCCGGGAGTTGTACAGGTTCATCCTCTCCTGTTAACCATGTTTCCTGAATAGCTATTATATCAAATTTAGAGAGGAAGCCTGCCAATTCACTGTCCACCGCTTCCTTCCATCCAGGTACATTCCAGGACACAATTTGTATAGATCTCGTACAGGCAGGATGTTCTAAGCGGGATAGTGAAATGGGACTTAGAGGTACATTCAGTCATTTTGTTTCTGAATCTGGTACAATATTATCAGTGCTTCCCAAATAAACACAGTTATTATAAATTTTGACTTTCCTCACCGGAGATTGTATTTCTTGCTCTTTTATACTCAATTCTACCTTCTGATTTTCTCCAAGTCCAATCAATTTATCCATAAATTCAGAATCCAAGTTTTTATTTAAACAAATATTTTTATAAGAATTTAAAGCCTTTGTCAAAATCTCAAGACGACTTGATCTCTGCAATCTGGAACTTAAAGACAACCTCTATTTCTAGTACCTTTATATTGGGTGTGTACAGATTGCGTAGAGAGGCCAGTGCCATGGAAAGACCTTCTGAGCTATAAGAAATCCAAAGCCCTTGAAGAATTGAGGAAGAAACCCCAACTTTTTTACTCAGACCCTGAAAAAGATAAACATTATAAAATTCTAAGTATTTATTTTCATTTGTTGTTAAACCCCATGGACAATTTAATCTTAAATTTATTAGCAATTTCAAAGTTAAAAGTAAATAATTTTCTTAAGACAATGCAAGATTACTGCAGAGGACAGAATGTTTTAAATTTTATGCCCAGTGAAGGAAAAGCCATAAGTGATCATTTTTACTGTCACTTGGTAATCTTTCCTCCTACTTCTCTAATCCTGAATCAGATAGGAACATAATCAGCCTGGTGTGATTGTTTAGTGTTGGATCATCTCACACAGAAATAAGGATTCCTAAACACATTTTTACAAAACGTTTAACGCTTAAGTTTTTAAAGCTGCTGGGCTTTACTAAAAGCCTTTGAAAAAATAATTTCTGATCTACAGACTATATTTCAACTGTGGAAGGAATCCTTTAATGTGGATTTATCAATTATAAGACAGTTTTAGAAGAGAATCTCCAATTGGTGGTTCCCAGGTCAAACCCAGATCCTTTTCAAGTTCCTTCTCTTGCTCACCAGATTCACAAGAGAGAGGTGAGACAACAATAATTCATCCTGTCCCTGTAGCGTATCTATCTAACTGTTCCATCTTCTAGATATCGGAAGAGAAAGATGGATTAATTAATGAAATTGGATCAATAAAAGATTCAGAGTTATTCTTTGCTGTGTCTGATAACAGTAGAAAAAGCATGCAGGGACATTGTAAGTTTTCCCTTTCCTGCCAATATTATTTTGACAGTAAGCTATCTGAAAATGGAGACTTGACCCTCCCCAGCATAACTGCTGACTAAGGTACAATGCTAGTATGTATCTCAGAAGGTAAGCATTCTTTATGCTTTATTAAAATAGCAACACACACCAGTATACAGAATCCAACAAAAAGATGTCATATTTTTTCTGCCTACCTTGAAGATGTGTGCTTTGAGAATATGATGGCCCAATTCAATAGTCTGCTGCCTGTTGAGTTTTCCCTCTTGACGAGAAAACCAAAAGGCAAGCAAAGTATGACCGCTCCTGAATAAAAATAATGAGAGAGAGAAAGAGAGAGAGAACAATGGGAAAAGGAAGTCAAAACTCTTATGACATTTAACAGCCAGACCACTGAAGTGTTGATTTCAGTTACACAATTTATTTATAAGTAAAATACTGCTAGAGAAATTGAATTCAACTTAACTGAATAATATCAAACACTATTCTACTGAGTTTCATGAAAGAATCTTCTTGCTTTAGATTCAATAAAAACACTAACACACAGGCTAAGAGTCAAATTTATAACATGATAAATACATTTATCAGTATCAGCTTGGGGATGTGATTTTTATCATCATGTAGGGAAAGTATGTGATGAAATAATCTCCTATCTCCACTATAGTCTGGTTGGAATCAGTGCCCTATGCCTGTTAATTTTCTTTGAATTCTTGTTGAGTAAAATAATGATTTATGCATATGTACTTCATATTTAAATCCATAATCAAAAGCCTAATGGAGGTGATTAGAACTTACTACTAATGAGAAATATATATGGATTTATATTTCTTTTGAGTGGTTATACTTCAGTGGTACTTCTGTGTGTGGGGGGGGGAGGGCATGTGTATGCGCACGCCTTCAAGTCAGCATTAACTCCTGGCAACTGCCTGGACAACTCCCCGCAGGTTCCTTGGCAGCATGTTTGGAAGTGGCTTGCCATTGTCTTCTTCCTAAGACTGAAAGAGAGTGACTGACCTAAAGTCACCCAGCTGGTTTCATGCCTAAGGCAGGACTGCAATTCATGGTCTCCTGGTTTCTAGCCTGGTTCCTTAACCCCTACACCAAACTGGCTTTCTCTTTCTCAGGGGTATATTGAAGAGTTAATGATGAGAAAGGAGTAGGTAGCCTCCAGGAAGCAAACTGCCCCCACTCTCATGTTTATTTCACCAACCCACATAACACAGCCTAAACTTCACTGCTGGGATGTTGAGATGAACTTTCTTTTTAATTTACAGGAGTTCTGTCACTTTCCCCAACTATCCCAAATGACTGAAAAAATGGTAAAAATGTGATGTTATGGTTCAAGTGTATTTAGATAATGAATGATACTTATTATTCTTTGTTTGAAGATATCTGTTTTTCATATTACCCTAGCAATATGAAATCATATTGATATTGTAAACTTTTATGGCCCTACAAAAAATAATCCAGAAGCCTTTCATAAATGATTTTCATAATTATTTACTACATTTTTTGATAATTTAATTCTTGGTGGAGACCTAAATCATATTATGAACTTTCAGTTAGATAGATATTCTCTTCCAAAAAAAATGTATTTATAATCAAAATTGAATTTTGATTATAAAGAAATTTAAGAATTTAACTTGAAGGATAAATTCAAGAATTTAACTTGAAGGATATGAGGGTATATCATGCTATAAAAAGATATGCTTTTATTTCGTATGCTCACAGGACCTATTTTAGATTGGATTTTTTAACAATGTGTTCTTTACTTGATAAAGTTTCTTATTCAAAAATTAATCCTGTTATGATGATTTCATATAATGCTTCAATTATATTAACAGTTCATCTTAAAGAGTGTGTGTTAGTTAATGATAGACGGTATTTTAACACCTCTTTGATACAGATGATAATTTTTCTGATTATATTAAACAGCAAACACATTTTTTAAAAATCTCCATCAAAATGGATGGATTCTACTAGTTTACAAGTTGTATAGGATGCATATAAGGTTTTTATATGTGGGTATGTTATTACTTATGCCTCATGCAAAAAAATCAGAAATCGTATAAACTTATGGGAAATCTGGTTAAATAATGTTTATTGGCATATGCAAGGAATCTCACAGAGACTTATACTGCATTTATATTAGCTAAGTTACAGCTGGAGAATTTCTATGCTGATGAAGTTGCATTCTCTTGGAAGAGATTATTGGGAATCTGATGAAAAAGCAGGTAAATTATTAGCACATTGTTTAAAAATAAACAACAAATATAATTTTTGGAATATTAAGAAAAGAGGGATTGAGACTCACAGATATTAAATCCATTAATTTACATTTCTTTCAAGTTTAAAGCATTTGTACATACTTAGTGACTGGTGGATGAACAGCAAATGGGTAATTTTTTGAGTGAGATTGACATTTAACCATTATCACAGGACTGTGTGGATATCATGGAAACACCTTTAAAATTACAGAAGATATTAGACAGAATTCAGTTGATGAAAAATAGGAAAGCCTCCTGTTTGGATGGTTTTCCAGCTGAATTGTATAAATTTCTTATAGATTTATTGGCTCCAATATTGTTGGAGATTTGTAATGAATCATTTAAATCTGACAACTTGTCTTTATTTATTATTAGGTTTATATACTGTAATATTAATTTTAAAATCAGGCAAACATCCTAAATCTTGTGCAAGTTATAGACCCATTTCATTAATTAATGTAGATACTAAGATATTACCACTTTGTTGGTTCGGTGATTGCAGAGATACTTAAAATGTATAATTCACCCATCTCAGTGTGGATTGATAAAAAACAGAATATTTTTGATATTTTTGAGCATCAGATAATTCATGTTTAGTAATAGATATTTGAGATATAGCTCAAGATAGATTGGATTCTGCTATATTAATAACTTTGGAAGTTGAAAATGTTTTTGAAATGGTTCAGATTGATTTCCTAAAGTAAGGTATTATTTTCTGTTTTCTTTTATTAAATGGATTGTAATTTTTAATTTGCAAGAATAAGAAGAAATTATTTATCATTTAATTTCTGGACCAGTTTAGTTACAGCAGGGCACCCATCAAGGTTGTCCACTTTCTACATTGCTATTTAGTTTAATACTTGAATAATTGGCAATCATTGTTAGGCAATCCTGTTTATACCATTGGAATTACAATGGCAAATTATTTTTATATGCTGATGAAATCCTAGTAATTCTGAATAATTATTCCACATCACTGCCTAACGATATGGATGGTTCAATAATTTGGAAAATATTCAGGTTATATGATTGGGTAAAATCTAATTTAAATCCTTTAGAATCTGACATATTAATTGATTAATGTAAGATATTGAGTTTTATCATATGCACAGAATATATTAAACATTTAGGATTATAAAATATTTCCATATATGTAGAAATGAATATGTCAAATGTTGTAAGATTTCTATAGATGTTAACAGATGGACTAAAATTCCATTAAGCTGGTGGGGTAAGACTAATATTATTAAAATGAATATTACTCCTCAAATTATGTGTATTTTAAGAGATACCCCAATATTAATTCCAAATAGCTATTTCATTCAGATTGATAATCTCCTATAGAAACTTATATGGCAAGACAGGCCACCAAGGATTTCACTGGTAAAGTTGAGACTATCTATTGATAATGGAGGTTTCTTTACCAGATTTTCAACACTATCATTTGGCATTTACTTTATCATCTATATTTATGATATTTCAATTTCATAATTAATCAATTTGTTGGCTATTACTATTTTTGTATATTGTTTTCTCTATATTTCCTTATTTAAAATTGCAGTTTTCTTAAAAATACCATCTTTATATTTGATTGAGCAGATTCACATTAAAACAAACTGATTGATCTAGTTTGGCTTTGATGTCTTTCTCCAAAAGCCCAAAGAAAAGTCCCTTCAAGTCTCACCAGAAGCAAGCAGATGTTGTCACAGCCCATCTTTCACCTCTTCACAGCCCAAGAAACTGACTCCATACATAAAGTCAAGCAACTCTTTCAGTGACTGATCTCTTCTTTTTCAAATAGACCTACACTTTATGAGGGAATCAAGTTTGTCCTTCAAAATTACTCTTCACAGAGGAAATCTTGCCGTATTGGCCCAAGTGGTCCAGTAAAAGACTCAAAACTGTTTGGGATCTAATACTGTGTCATGATAAATAAAAAATGAGGAAGACAAATTTCCCTTTACAAAGTTGATATGATTTGACACATCTATAGAAAATAATGTTAGCTTTCAATGAGTGTACTTTTATAAATTGCAACTCAGAATTGCATTCGTTTTTTTTAAAGTGCTTTCTCTGATTGCAGAATTACATTAAATACTTACCTAGGATCACAGAGGAACTTGATCTTTTCTCCTTCTTCTCTCCAAATCAACCACTCTCGAAACGAAGGATGGACAAACATCCGGGTCATATCTCTGCGTTTGATAAGAAACATAGAAAGATTTTCCATTCTTTGCTGAAAGTCCTCCCATTCTAAGCTACCCTCAATGCTCCCAGCATTGATAGCCTGAAAAATATGCTCATCTGTCAAAGGATGTAGAGATGCCACTGCCACATTCAAAAGAGGCATTACCCGGTCAAAGGAAGACTGTGTTGGGAACTTCATATTGCACTGCAGTAGATATACTTCTGAAAGGGAGACAGGCACTACCTTATAACTGGAGCTTTTTAACACCAAATAGCCCTTCTCAATAAGATCAAATGTGAGCTTAAGGTATAGGTAGGATCCTTGACTCAGGGTTTTGAGATGAGAACTGAGTTTGCCAAAGGTTGTATTGTCCATTTTGCCATTAAGAGAGATGTTATTTTGTATCTCTGAGCTGCTGTGTATTCGGTGTAGTATATAGGCTTGGAGATCTTGATCTATAGCTTCATTTTCTTCCAGTCTGTCCAGGAATATCCTATGGAAGGGCAATAACTTTATTATTTCCTAAAGAAGAGAGAAAGAGAAAAAAAAGAATGAATACCAGAGGACTTGAAAAAGGCTTACATACACTATCTCACTGTATAAATACTAGCAATCTTTTACCTCCAAGTAGCATTACAAGCCATATGTACTGGGTTTCTTACGCTTGGACCAAATCAAACAGCACCACTGCTTTTCTTTACTTAAAATATTTTTATTATGTATTTGTATTGAAAATAGTGTACAGTCCCTGCTGTTAGGCTTACAATCTAAACGATATGAAACAGAACAAGGGGTGAGAGGGAAGAGGAAAAAGTACAATTTTAATTCCTAAAGGCTTATTAAATGCCCATGGATATGTTAAAATAACATTTTAAAAGTTCTAAAATCTATT
This sequence comes from Python bivittatus, assembly GCF_059951505.1. Lineage (NCBI taxonomy): Eukaryota > Metazoa > Chordata > Lepidosauria > Squamata > Pythonidae > Python > Python bivittatus. Next base: position 6,177,824 of record NW_028277028.1, read on the forward strand.
TGAAAGTATAACCAAAGGTAAGTGATGATAATGTGAACATTTGCTACATATTCATTGCCAGTGCACTTTCCAGATGAAGGATATTGCCCTTGTGCTGGCTCAGAATTAACTGATAAGAATGAATGACAGGATAAATGTGCTTTAAACTAAACACAGATTCATACATTTGGTGGAGTTCTATATATGACAAGAATGGTTAAAGGCCTGATTTGGAATGGAAAGATAATAGTCAAGAGTAGAGATGCAAAATTTCTGAACGTTTTGCAGCTAGGAACCTTCCCCCAACTCTCTCTCCCCCCCACCAAATCCAGAAAGTTCAGTAAAATTTAAAATACTTTTCTAAAGCACTCTTTCTTTTATAGATTTAAAGATGCTATGATATTTCAGGGTCATTAAATGAGTGATTTTGTCATCACTGGATTAATAAGAATTCAATTATAATTTATATAGTGAAGAAAATATACTAATGTAGCAATATAGATCAATATAGTGAGTTAAGAATTCATACCATTTAGTAAAGAAATATATGTCCTTTCAGTTCCTTGGTATTGTTTTAGTCAATCTCAAAGGACATCTTACAGGTCCTGAGAAGGGAGCTCCTTCAACTTGAAAATCTGTGGACTTTTTTCTGTGTCTTCCAGAGCACGTAGGGCAATCAGATTTTGTTTGTTTAGTTTTTTTGTGCCTTTGAATCAGTCTTGAATCCTGTCCGCTAACTGAACAAAGCCCCGCAGCAAGATTTTCAGAAGTGGTTCGCCTTTGCTTTCTTCCTAGGGCTGAGAGAGAGTGACTGGCCCAAAGTCACCCAGCTGATCTCATGCCTAAATCAGGATTTGAACTCATGGTCTCCCAGTTTCAAACCTGCTGCCTTAACCACTACACCAAACTGGCTCTCAAGGACAATTCCTAAGCCATTCTCTTCAGGAATGGATTTCTATCCTTTCTACTGCAGTCAGTCTTTTGAGACCTAGTCAAACTAGCAAGAGAACAGGAACAGATCCACTATGCTCTAAACAACTACCAGGGACAGCACAAGTAAAAAAGACACATTAAGTTTCTCTTCTTGAAGGCAGAAATACATCTTATTTTTACAAGTCCTGATTGTCTTCACCTGAGGAACTGAAGCCACCTTGTGGAGAAATATTTTTCTGTTGCATGGTTTCAAGAGATCATTTTGAGGGAATACAGGATTGTAATACATATTATTTTAAACATTGTGTTCATCTTTCTAAAAAAGTTTGTAATCCAAAATTGTTTTATTTTTCCCAATTTCCCAGAATGTGAATAAACAAAAAATGAGGGGTGGGCAGACAAGACCCACTTTTTTCCTAGATCTTACCATCTCTAATCTGGAGAATTCCATTAAATTCTCATTTGTTTTTCCAGGATCTTGGCCAGAAGAAAAGATGCCAAAACTGTAGTTACGGTATAAAATCACATGTTTGAATTCCACAGTGTTTGAGAATTAGAGATAGTGCTACAAATTGTTTTAAGTTATGCAACACATTTTTATTTGGTGGGCCTTTTAAAAAAAACTTTAAGTGAATTCTGTCAATGTGTTTTATTAATATTAATAAAGTGTTGGATGTAACTGTCAGTTTCAGACTGCAGTGGTAGCTTTAGAAAAGGGATCAACAACGTGGCACGTCTGGGCAACAAGTGTCCATCACCTCACAAAATGTCACTTCCGAACATTAAATTGGAATTAAAATAAAAAATAATGCCCCAAATTTCTAGAGATTGCCAAATCTCAAACATTCTTATGAGAATTTAGTGTTTCTACATGTATTGAAAGCTATCGCAAGGAGAGGATCATCTACAAATTGTGAAAAGTATTAATTTTGCAACACTGCAGGCATATTTGGGGCGGGGGGTATACCCAGGGAATAAAAAACTTTCTAATAATGGTCTGCAAAATGTTTAAAAATGTTTTCAGTTGCAAAGACCTATCACAAGTCTTTTGGAAATATACCTGAAGCTCTATTCCAGTGTAACAAGCTTGAAACAGTCAAGCTCAAAACCTTTGTTCTGAAACATGACTGTTTTGAGCTCAAAACACTTCCAGAATGGTCAGGATATTCTGGCAATGTCAATACAAGTAGTCTTGAACTTGAAACAACAGTTTTGAGTTTAAAATGTTTCAGATTCCAAATGTTTTCCTCACTTTTAATTACTACTCCTGGTATTAAAGCTAAGTGCAGAGTACTATCTTTCTGCAAAAGAGAATTTCTCTCTTTAAACCTTATTTTTGGTTTATCTTTCTAGAACAATTATTACTGTCCTTTAAAAATCCTAAGAAATCCAGAATGTCAGGATAATACATTTTTTGGGATCAATATGCTTTTTCATCCTTTTTCTAATTAGCTCTTGGGAGTTATGCTTGCCTTATGAAATGGATGATTGTTATACCTAGTTTTGCGGGTGAAAGGGCAGTGCATTGTTATCCAGTTTACTGAGTGCTGGGGGGTCATTTTAAGAAAATTGGGAAGGGTTGTGAAGTAAAGGGCTACCTAGCCACCAGAAGGCTACAAAGGAAGGAGTTCAGTTGTAAATCTATGCATATTTACAGTACTTATGCACATAAGACTTTCTAAGCATCATGTACATATTTGACTGGAAGTGTGATCCATTCATCTCAACAACTCTTTCTTCTGAATATACGTTCCTAGTGTTTTTCCTGTAGATGCACGGTCCATTTTTTTTTTTTAATCAACCCTATGTTGATCCATTGGTTGTGACAGGAATTTACTGACTGGCTTGTCGCCTGAACCGGATGTTGTGGGCTGAGAGGGAGTGACTGGCCCAAAGTCACCCAGCCGGTTTTTCATGCCTAAGGCGGGACTAGAACTCACAATCTCCTGGTTTCTAGCTTGGTGCCTTAACTACTTTTTTTCTAAATATACATGTGTAAGGTTATTATACCTGAAGTTTCAAGTTGACAGCCATGAAAAAGACAGAGGTATGTGGATGAATAAAAAAAGAATCAAGATCTATCTTTCAAATTTGCAATTTTAAAATATGAAATATTAGGTGTTGATGTCAATCTTTAGGATTTAGCTCCTAAATCTCTAAATTCTAAGTGAGGTACATAAATGTATGCACACAGTAACTTACTGTCCAATGCACAGTTGACAATTTTCCCCTCATCCATGTTGACACAGAGAGTTGCAAGGGTGAGTGTCGTCCTGTACCAACTAGGATTCAGTGCAAAGAGGGATACACTTACGAGATGGGGGAACCAAGAAAGCCTGGTGTTTAAAGGCATGTGGATACCTCTGTCTTTTCAAAACTTCCTTGTACCCTTAAGGGAAAGAATCATCCCCTCAAGGAGTTCTCTTGTGTGTTTAGACATCAAGACTAGGCAGTTGAAGTCTTATCCTGTTATCTGGAGACGAGTGAATTCTGTACGGGAAGAAAGAGGCTGAAATTGAATCCAGGCAAGACAGAGTTGTTTGTCCATCAAGATACTCTGCTGGCTCTGATACTGTTTCTTGAGGGTTTGGCATGCCCAGAAGAGCAGGTCAGTGACTAGGGGGGAGGGGTGTCCTCCTCGACTCATAGTTACTGCTAGATGGACAGGAGAAGGCCATGGGCAGAAGGACCTTTATTGAGGCTTGGCTGGAGCACCAGTTATAGCCCTACCCAGAACAAGAGGATCTCACAACAGTCATTCATGCTGTCATCACTGACTGACCGCAAGGTGCTCTATATGGTCTGCCTTTAAAAACCACTTGGAAATTGCAGTTGGTACAAAATGCAATAGCTCGTATGCTAACTGGCACAAGATGCTATGAACATATTACATTTGTGCTGCAGGCCCTGTGTACCAATAGGGTTTCAGGTACCATATAAACTGCTAGTTTTAATTTATAAAATTCTATGTAACTTGGTTCCAAAGTATCTTCAAGGACTGTCTCATTCAATTACAATTGACCTGTCTGATATGAACATCATAATAAAATTCCCCACCACTGTGAAATCAGGCAGACTGAGGCCAAGAGGAGATATTTTTCTGTCTTATCTCTTGTGCTGTGGAACAGCCCTTCCCAGAAGTTTGACTTGCCTAACCCTATCTTCCAAAAGGAATTTAAAATGGAGCTCATCCAGAAGGCTTTTTAAAATAGCTATATAACTCCAGAGGAATTTTATATCCTGCTCCATAATCACTCAATCAGTGGCATATGTGCATTTACAACTCAGGTAATGAGGACTAGATCCTGGCAGAGCATCTAGTATTGCTCAGTTCCTTGAGAAGCAAAGCTGCCAATGCCTGTAACTGAGCCACACTTGCATCTGGTCTATTTAAGAGCAGCCACCAGCAGCCAGCCCTTTGTTGGGAACAATTCAACAAATCTAGTTGAGTGGAGGAACCCATGACATTGCCAGATAAATATGTGGAATTTGAGCATGTTTTGGGGCAAGCAGAAGCAGACAATGTGCCCCCACACAGACTGTATGAGTATGCCATAGATTTGGTCCTTGGTGCCCATATCCTAGCAGGGTTACTACATTCCCGATATGAACCAGAAACTGAGGCACCCTGTGGTTTCCTCAATAAAAATCTGAAACAGGGATTTATAAGGCCTTCAATCTCTCCTGCTGCAGTTCCTGTTTATTTGTTAAAAAGAAGTACGGGGAACTACTCTTATGTAATAACTACTGGGCTTTAAATTGAATCAGCATCTGCAACCGTTATCCTCTGCCACTAATTTTGGACTAGCTGGAGTGCCTATGCAATGCAGTAATCCATACAAAACTGGATCTCTGAGGAGTCTCTAATTTAGTGTGAATTTGTGGAGGTGATGAATTTAAGATGGCATTTCAGATCAAATATGGACACTATGAATACTTGTAATATGCCCACCATCTTCCAACACTTTATGAATAACATCCTCCATAGTATACTCAGGTGACAAATTGATTTGTGCAGAGAGGCACCAAGTTCATGAAGGACATGTGAGAGTCATTCTACAAAACATTTGTGAATATCATCTTTTTGTCAAGCTCGAGAAATGTCCTTTTGACTTAACAGAGATAGAATGTCTAGGATACTCAGTATCCACAGCTCGTATTGCCATGGAATCCAACAAGGTCCAAAGAGTTGGCTCTGCCAAGAAATAAGAAAGATATGCAAGGGTTCTTGGGATTTGCAAATTATAATAAACATATTATAAATTCATTCCCGAAGTCCAGGAAATGTGCTTGGGCATAGTGCTCATTCCCAAACTGCTGCCTGATTTGTTTCAGCAGGTCAACAGATTGTGGTGAACCTCTCTGGGGGGGTATCAAACACACATGATGAGGGGACTCTCCCTTCGTTCATACTCTAGCTTGTGAGACAAGGCATCAGCAAACTTGTAGCTACTGGGAATGTATGTAATCTTGAAGTCAAAGTAAAAGGAGAACAGTGAATTGGCCACTGATTCAGCTTCCTTGCTGTCTGCAGATGCTTCAGTTTGTGGTGGTCTTTCCTCATCTTGAAGAAATAGTGCCCCCCTTCCAACAAGTGTCACCTAGTCTCAAACACCACTTTGATGCAGACTTTGGATACTATCCCAGTTCTTTCCATCCATGACATGACATTGTCAGTCTCCACAACACACTGCTTCCTAAAGAAACTAAGAGCCAATGCTCAGTCTTTCAAACCCAACTCACACAAGCCAAGGAAGTGTACAGACGCTTCACTGACTATTGCTTTTTGGGGGTTTTCCCTTAGTGAATCCATCATCAACCCCATGGCTTTTCTTTTAAAGCTTCTGACAATCCTCAAGATCTATCTTGTGTTCCATTGATTTTTACTGGTTCCAATATCTCCTCCAAGCCATCACCATCAGTCTGCATCTCCAAGATTTCCAGTTCTGGTGCGGAGGGAACTGGAATATGAAGTGGACTGTATTCTGAACTGCCACTGTCAGAGATCTCCATTACTTGATTGGCTGGATGGGTAATGGTCCAGAAGATCACTTCTGGGAAGATGCAAATCAGATCCATGCACTGCACTTCATCCAGCAGTTTCACTGCCATTACCTGCAGAAGGCCGGGGGGATTTTGTTATGGACTCAGATTCCTCAGAGTCAGAACCAGAGATTGAGAGGCCTGTTCCATCAAGTTGTCAGCCTCAGGAATTGTCAGATATCATCACCTGGGGCTGATTCAACAGAAAATCAGTAGGAGCGGGTATGGAAAGAGTCAGGTGATGAAAAGTTCAAGGATGCCTTGGAAGCTTCAGAAAGCCAAGAAGATATGTTCTGCTCAGCAACTTGAGAAGCAAAGGTGTCAATTCCCATAACTGAGCCGTAACTGTATCTAGCTTATGTAAGAGAAGCCATCAACAGCTGACCCTTCACTGGGAATAACTCACCCATCTTGGATCTGTGTTCCTGCTTTGCTTCTTGACTCTCAGCCCTTTGACTGACTGACTAATGTCTTTGGTGTTAGACTCTTGCACTGTTGTAGACTATTTGCGTCTCTGAGCCCTTTGGACTGAACTCTAAGCCACTCAACTTAAATAAACCAATAAACCATTTGTAAATTGAGCAAGTGTTTATGAGCTCAGTCTGAAATAGGACAATATCATCTATACATTTAGTACTGGGCTCCAAAGTATAATAACTTTAAGCCAGCCCTTGTCAGTTAATGACAATAGTTGAGAGCCAGAGCAGGGTAGAGGTTAAAGTGTTGGACCAGGACTAGGGAAACCCAGGTTCAAGTCCATAGAACTTGAAGTGCAACTATGAGATAGTCTCTCTCATAACCCAATCTATCTCACAAGATTCTTCTTGTGGAAAAAAAGTGAGAGGGAGATGCCATGTATACCACTTTCACCTTCTGAAGAAAAGGTGGTATATAAATCTAACAAATAAATATAATAGATTTTTTTTCACGATCTTTGGGATTGAATGAGAAGACTAACAACATGTCCAAGAAAGGATTTTGTCTTAAAAATACCCCTGAAAACATTTACACTGCACCAAATGGTTCTTTTGACAAACAGTGTAATTTCAAGAGCAGTTTACAATGAAACACAAGGAGTAAAGGTTACAAATCCTACTACATGCACCCAATGGAATTTCAATGGAAAGCAGTCCCTACCCATGAACTGTAATAGTCATTTTTCACTGAAAGGTCACATTTCTGGTTTGAATCTCATATAAATCCATAAATGATCACATTAGATCTACCTTTGGTTTCAGACAATGGCAGCAGATGTCTATCTTCTGACTTTTTGTAAGATATCAATGGACAAAATTACACAGTTTCTCTTTTATGGTCAGAATCACAATGTTAGTAGTCATTTCTATGTCTTACATTCCTCCTGACCCAGGCACATACTTACCACGGAATTTAGCATAAATTCTCCCCTTCCACAAATAGATGCTCATCACAATAATGATCATATATGGTATAGCTTATATCTACCTGTAGACTTGTTCTAACTGTTACAATTAGCTTCAGCCAGGATGGAAATTTTCCAATCATTTTGCTGAGGAATGATACAATTGTATCCCCATAATCTGGTTTGTGAAATTCAGCTTCATTTAAGCCATCAATCAATATGATGAAATCTTCATTTGGGATCTTCCGTTCTAGAGTTTGTGAGAGAGAGGTAGGAGAAATATATGCAAAATAATTAATCATATGCTGTAAGCAATTATGCAATCATATATTATTATGTAATTAAATTCCTACCTTTATGAAGGTTTTCCAAGGGTTCTAGGACTCCTCTCCGGAAAGAAGCAAGAGGATCTTGGACACAGGATCGCAAGCTGAGCATGCTTTGCAGATGTGGTTCACGCAACAGTTGCTCTCTGTAGGCAACAAACTGGGGGGAACGGCAGAGCAAGGCTGCTACGTTGTGTACAAATTCTGGCACCAGACAGGTGTAGGCATTATCAGCTTGACAATAGTGATATGCAACAACCTAGAAAATGGAAGCAAACATCAGCTTCTCAGCACATACATATTAAATGAAAACAACATTTGTTTTGTTTCATTCAGTTCAATAAGAAGAGAGATGTCTGCCAAATATCTGGAATCTAAGAGGCAGAGGAACTGTGTAAAAAAAAATACTAAAGACCTAATGGTTCTCACAAACTCTAGGTTAGGATAGTGGCTGAGCCTCTTTGGTTTTTCAGTTTTTGGTTCTGTCTTCCAGTCAGCTGTATTCTTTTTCTTCTATATATGTTGTTTCTCTTAATTTTTTAAATTGTAAGCCACCCAGAGTTGCTGTGGAGTCAGGCCTTGAAATTGAATGAATGAATGAATGAATGAATGAATGAATGAATGAATAAATAAATAAATAAATAAATAAATAAATGTAATATCTGTCAACTGTCACAACACAAACACCAACAGTCTAACACGTTTGTTAGAAATGGTACTTGGTAAACCGTATAATAACATTATACTGCTTAATACTGTTTAGTTATTATACTGTTTAAACAGAGTGTTTTAGTTTTCTAAAAAATGAATGAATAAAATAGGCAAACATTTCAGGGGACATTAAATTCCTTGGGGGCCATCTTTGCCTCTACCCCTAAAACACAGGTACGCATTTATCCCTAAAGAGTACTTCAAAAGGTTGTCACCAAATTTTTATAAAAGAAAAAAAATGGGACTCTTTTTAAAATTAAATTAAATTAAATTAACCATTTGTTTTGTTCTGTGCACTGTTGTTCTATGCCTTTTTTCTATCAGCCTTCAATTATTAAAAACAGTATCTATTTTATTTTTAGAACAATCTATGAATTATGGTTTGCTGTAGCTGCATAAATTTAATATATTTCCCTTCCATAAATAACATTCCTGTCATCTAATGTAGAAATGGCTTGGTAATGGGGAACACGCTTGTGTTAGGTTGGCTCCTCTGCCCCCTGAAATTGGAATCCACAAGCCCTTTCCCTAAATCCCTACAGTTACAACCTCCCATAAACCTGGTGGGTATAGGTGTATGTTTGTAGGCAATCACCACCATATTTCACTCAGGAACAAATTTTCTTTCCATGCTTTACTCTGAAGGGAGAAAGCAGATGATCCTTCTGGTTTTTTTCTCCCATTTCTTTCTCCTTCTTTTCTCTAATGTCAGAGCTACAAGATATGTTAGGCAATTTCCCTGGCAAAATGAAAGTACTAATATAATGAGAAGTTACAGGCAGCTATTATGTATATGTATATAACAGTTAGGAACCAGTTTAACATTAAAGGGTCATTGGGGAAAGAAAATTGAAAATTGGGTCCCTGCCAGCAGCACGGCACCTGCACACACACAAGTAGAATAAAACAGTAGTAAGGGCATACAAAGAACAGCTCAGAATAATCACTAATAGAAAGTTAAAAACAGAATCCTAATTGCATTTAGTTTTGCATTTTCCTCAAATGACTAATTCTTTATTCCAGGGTTGAGTTGGTTGGTCCTCACCTGGCAGAAGCCAGCCAGGAGTGATTCCTTCCTCCCATGATGGAAGAATAAAAGGCAAAACAGAGCTTTCCCCCTCCCTTATTAAAAGTTCATTTGAGAGAAGGAAAACCTTTCTGCTCCTGATCGGTTGCTTGGAAATGGTTTTTTCCAGGCTTTGGTGGACTCTCCTATTATCTAGATTGGTTGATTGATTAACTCTTCCATATCTGACCCTCTGAAACTATTCCCCTTCACTACACCTCCCTAAATGAAAAGCTGGGAGAAAAAAGCAATGATGCGACTTGCATTGTGTTAGATATAATCTATTTTACATCTGAGCTAAACTATCTCAAACCACTGTTAACAACAGCTTATTATGCAATAATAGTGAGGGGAAAAACGATCAATTCCTGTTGAATCTTCAGCTCAATTTGGTTTCCTTCAGTTCTGGTCTTCAAATGGGTCTCTGGATAACATGTCTGTTATGGTACATCTTTCACTGAATATATTCTATAGTTCAGTCATATTCTTGCAGTGATAAGCTGCAATGGATGAACTTCTTGGGTTGGGCTTCTTGCAGTCAATTCAGTGCTGCAGGGTCTGTATTCTTTTTGAAGCTTCTCTTTGAATCAAGGTGGCTCCAATTCTCTTTCCAATGGATCCATTGTTAAAGTGAATGACTTGGAGCAGTAAGGTGCATGCAGCACTAGGCAGGTGTGTATTTGTACACTGATGGCTGCCTTCAACCACTCAAAGTGCACTCTACCCACCTTCTACACACAGAATGAATACAGATTTAAAAGTGCTAGACTTTACTTCTATAGTCTACACTATTGGTTCTGTACCCCAAAGCAGTGGTTCAGTTCTTTAGTAGTCCAGAGAAATGAACTCTGATTTTAATTGGATGTGTCTGGTATGAAACAACTGAGCAAGACAGCACCTCTGAAGCTTATTTGATGGAAGAAAGGCAGAGAGGGCAAAGTGATGAAAATGACTAAATGATGGGGACAATGTTGCCCTCTTCTGCTGAGTGGGGAATACAAGTCTTCCCAGCAAAAAAACTTTATAATGGCTCAATTTCTCCTGCTATTGGTGACGAAAATAGAATAATTTTGAGCAGTTAGGAGGATTGTGACATATATATATATGATGAGCTATGCCTTTAGGTAGAGGGGAGAAGAATTTGTGTGTATGTACTGTATGTGAGTGCATGTGCATTTATGTGAGGAATGTAACAGAAGGAAAGTTGTGTAAATATGAAGAAGTTGTGTCTGTGTCCATGTGTGTGAGAAGATTATTCCTGGTGGCTATCTATGTGTATATTAATATATGTGCTTTCAAAGACCTGGTCTGGCATCCTTCGGCTCTATATAATTGCTTAAGGTATATTAGCAACTTCTTTAATCACATTTGGTGCCATGCAGACATATTCAGATTTTGGTTCTTGAATACAGAATGAAAAGAAAACATTTAAATGAAATAACCTTGAGCAGAGTTAAATGAAATACCTGAGCAGCAAGTCTTCGCATAGCTTCTTCTTGGCGTCTACGCATTTCTGGAGTTCCAGGACAACTCCCACTGGCAATGGAGGAGTGAGCAGAGGATTGTTGGGTGAGGGGAAGCTCTCGATTTGCATCAACATCTGCAATGCAGATGAATAGGAATAGATGAGAGTTAATCTGTCTCTTAAGGATACAGTTTTGAATGGCATGCCTGTGGCTAAATTCAGTGAAGGGTGGTAGGGGAGAAAATCCTAAAGTTATTCAACATATATACAGAAACATGAATTACCACAAGGAATCATGTGAATTGTGAAAGGAGAGTTTGCTCTGGATTCCTCTTCCATGGCTCATATTCCACAGAAAAAGGTCTAGTCTCTTAAAAGTAACATAGTACTTAATAACTGAATTTTTTTTTTAAATACTACTTTTATCTTAGACAGCAAGAGAAAAGCAAAACATATTAATGTATTAAAGAAGCTTTCTAAACTGCATTTCAAAATAAAATTCTATTTAAAGCAATACAAAGAAAGAACCAATTCTCCTGATACAAGCCAAAAGCAAGAGTCAAATGTAGAAACAGAGGAGGCGGAGGATGCAAGTCAAAATGGTATTATATAAAATCAAGACAATGCTACAATGCTGACACAGCCTGCTATAACTGAAATAACACTTCTCCCCAAATCATTATTATCTGAAAGTTAATGTTGCCCATAATGTTCTGTAAACATTACCAAACTGTGATGGAATGGAATTATGAAGGCTCAGGGAGATAAGCGTGTTCTTAGTTCACCGGAGGAGCATGGGAAGTTCAAGAGGATGAGGCTGGCACCTCCCTGAGGAATTCACGGTGTTGTGGCTGGCTGGCTTGGGAGCTAGGTTTCAGTCTGGGGAGATTTCTGTCTAGAGATTGTAGCTAATAAACACAGTGGAACTGAATTTGCATCGTCTCTTGGAGTTCTTTGGGCTAGACCTGACACAAACCATTTTATAAAATTGTAGATTAAACAAACCAAATTGACTTACACTCTTGGCTATTTCATGTAACTTAAGAAGATTCTTAAGGCTTGAACTTTCCAAAGGAGAACTCCTTTGGAAAAGAGATTTCAAAAAAGGACAACTCTGCACTTGTGAGCAGCTACTATGAATTCCCTGTATCTATCCTCAGTGGATTAGGTTTGGCACCTACCTGTTTCAATTAAAAGGATGCCTTCTTTACAACCATACATAGCCATAAACAGACTGCTGCATGCAAACTTATTTGAATCTGGGTTGAAATATTCACTAGGAAGAAGCACCTTTGAATTTGAAGTTCATATAGTATAGAACTGGAAAATGAATAGTTCTAGTACAGAGGAATTTTTCGCACACCATATTCAAGTATTATTGTCCCAATTTTTTTGTACAAGAACACAATTTTTTCATATAATATGCAATTTATATTTCTCTTCACTTACGTTTTGGGGATGCATGGGGGCTGTCTGAAGCAATCTGCCTCATGCGTGTGCCGTGGCAGCTCAGTGCAACCAGTCTAGAGATGATTGCTGTCTTGCCAAAGCCAATATTTCCAACTATCACCACACCTCTGTTCACATTGGCATCAGTACTCTGCAACTGTACATCAATCTCCTGGAACACCCAATCCCGGCCAACAAATATGGACTCTGTGGTGATGCTAGGTACCTCGAAAAGCAGTGGTTTCAAAGAGATGTCAGGAGGTCTGTAAGGTGCAAAACGAACTGCAAAGGAATAAAGAATTCAGCATTCCATAACAGGTTACTAGCTACAGATGTACATTAATATACTCTCAGACATTAATATATTTTTCAAATGCCTGTTCCTAATGATCATCCTAGAGATCCTATGTGGTCACTGAAAGCTGACACTGACTTGATGGCACACAATCAATCAATTCCTAATGTAGGTTTTATTAACTTGTACTGCTGTTCTATTTAGATGTAGAAAAACCAGGAAACGAAAAAAGGCTAAAAATAATATATTTTAAAAATATTGTTGTGGTCCCTCTAGTTTCTTATTTCATCTTTTTTTTCAATCAAAGATTAAAAATGGGGATGTGGAAATTGCTCTGACATAATTTTGTAAATTCAATATATTGGCTGTAGTGTTTCATCTTCCAATAATTAGAGAAAATCTCTATAATATTGGAAATTATTATGCTAACTACTAAATGATGATACTTAATTTATAACACAGGAATACTCCAATACTAAAAGCTTGCACATAAATGAATTTGTTCTTTCAGCAGCTTTTTACTTATTTTAGTGTTTAATATGCAATTGTTCTTATATGAGTTTCAGTTTATTGAATCATCCAATACATTTCTTAAAAACAGCAGGAATTAATTGTGGGCACAATTCCAATCTTCTTTTAATTGATAGAAAATGTAAGGCATGGTCCTTCTTTGCATTGGTAGAAGTGAACTTATCATTCATTTCATTATTTGACAATCCACAACATTGTTTACTAATACCAAATGAAAGATTCTCATTTATCATTTAACTAAATATAAATGGTCAATGTTCTAAATAATACCAGCTTGTAACTTGACTCATGTTTATAACTGAAGCTGGGAAGAATATTGTTTTATCCTCCCAGACTCACCATTAGTAATTGAAAATGCATTAAGAAGAAATGCACTGGCACACTGAAGACACTGAATGGTCAAGTGATGAAATTAAATAAGGTCTTGCAAGCCACTCTATGTGCAGTTAGAAGCCATGTACAGATCAACTCACTCATTCCTTTTCATTCCAGTATACTTTCCCACATTATGGACAGATTATATTTCCATTATACTCTTAAAGGGGAAAGGAAAAGAAAGAGCAGACATTCAGGGAATGGGCTGACAGTAAAGATAAATCCCATAAAAATATCTGTACAATGATTTTAAATACTTGATCTTTCAAAAAGCATCTCACCAAAGATGGATATAAGATAGGTCCCCTTATCACATATCTATTTGTAAATTATTTCCATCTATTTTCAATGGTTTTTCCTGAGACTATGGTGGGCAGTTATGCTGAGACCTTGATCGGCTCCTGGAATAGAAGCCTTAGATAGAATTGTACCTGAGCAGCCACTCCCTGTTTACCGATCCAGGGGGGCTGCTTCATTTACTGAATTGGGCAAGTCCTATAGAAGTGACCAAGTCTTCATATTTCAGGGTTATCTGGGATGAGTTTGAGGTACTGAGGAAATGGACAGGATTCTCTGTGAAATCAGTCCTGCCACTTGCAGTTGGGATCCCTGACTTTCTTGCTGGGGAAAGCCTCCAAGGAAGTATTGGGGGGACTTCCAGTAGAGGCATGGTGAGTTAATAACGCCTCCATGGAGAACGGAGACAATGACCATAGCAAAGACCGAAGAACCAATGAGTGGTCAGGTTCTTCAGAACCTCTCTGGGTAAAGAGAGGGCAGGAGATCACCCACATAAGCTCCAGACAGCTGCTCCTCATGAGGAGGCCACAGGACAGCGGTATTCTACAGATTTGGCTGCCAGGAGACAGAGGGATCAATCATCAAGGTCACAACAGCAAAGCCTTTTAAAAGATACTAAGCTTGCTAACCTTGCTTCTAATCACTTTTGGAAATTGCCTAGTTAACCATCTTAAGGCTATTCGAGATCTTCAGAAGGACAAGTTTGAAAAGCCACTTGGTGAGTCTATCTTAATTTCTGAACAAAAGAAAAATTAACTATAAGTTTAAGAACTTAAAGTATTTGAAATAAATGGCAAAAAGCTAAATAAGATTTTGAACCAAGAAAGTTATAAAAGAATTAAGGGTCCAGACAAATTTGGAATATTAAAACTTTTACTATAAGATTTTGGAATTAATTACCGTATTTATCGGGGTATAACACGCACAGGTGTATAACACGCACCTTAATTTTAAGAGGGAAGTTTGAGTAAAAAAACTTAAATTTAAAATAAATGACTTGGAAGCAAAATAAAGGGAGCTCTGAACTTTTTGTTTATTAATATTTATACCACTTATAAGGTAAATATGTAATATGAAAGAAAAAGCAGCTGTTTGAAAGAAGAAAACTGGCGCTCCCCATCGCTCATGCCTGAGCTCTGCAGAGCAGGAGGTGAGCGGCGGGCAAGGGAGCGAAAACTGGCACTCTTCATCGCTCGCGCCTGAGCTCCAGAAAGCTCAGCTCCTGCTCTGTGGAGCTCAGGTGTGAGTGCTGGGCGCTGGTTTTCACTCGCTCGCCTGCCGCTCACCTCCTGCTCTGCGGAGCTGCCCTGGTTACAGCCCTGGCTCAAATGAAGGCTCCACTCTCCCAGCCCTGCCACTTGAGTATTGGTGTATAACATGCAGCTAAGATTTCAGCCCCAAATTTTAGGGAAAAAAGTCTGTGTTATATGCCGATAAATACGCTATATAAAATAAACAGCTTTTTGTGGGAACCAGAATTATTTTGTCTACTGTAAGTCATAACAGAGATTAGAGACCCTATGACTTAAATTGGACACTAGAGGGAACTAAAGATTCCAGGCAAAAAGGAAAAAAAAAACCCTGCCTTAGGATTGGGATCTATAAAATGACATAAAACACTATAACATTTGAAATATTAAAGGAAATCTTTGAACAATAGGGCCAGAAATTAGTAACCACAATATCAATAACAATGTCTGCTTCTATGGATAGACTATGTTTAAAGGATGTTAATGAAGGAATGACAGATGTGAAACAAATCTTGCTTGATGCAGAAATAGTGGAACCAGAAATACTGGATTAAAAAAAAAGTGTGTATAGAGAAGGTATTTAAAGTGGAAATAGAAGTGGCAGGCCAAGAGAATGACCCAGATAAGGACTCTTGTGGATCTCTCAGCTACCTTCACTACCACTGATGAAGGTGTACTTCTGGACCAACTTCAAGGGCTCCAAATGAGAGGCATTGTGCTGCAGTGGTTCCTCTCCTTTTCTAGGAGGTATTTCTAGTCAGTGGGTAGGTGGTAAATTCCGAGGGCCCTCCAGTATGGCATGCCACAAGCCTTGACTCTCCCCTTTTATTTAACATCTACATGAAGCTCCTACAAGAGATCATCTGAGAGAAAGGGTCAGGTATCATATATATGCTGATGATACTCAGTTATAAATCTCAGCTATGGGCTCAAAGGAAATGCTGTCAAGGTTCTGTCTGAGTGTCTGGAGGATGTTAGTGCTTGGATGGTGGCAAAGCTCAGATATAATTCCAGCAAGATGGGGTGGTTTGGGATTTTGAAGGCTTCTGATTTTAGTGGTATTCCATCTTTGGTCCTGGATGGAGTTGCATTTCCCCTTGCAGAGCTGGTTCATAATTTGAGGGTCCTCCTGAACTCAGTTTGTGGTCAAGGAGCAGATGACAGTTGTGGCTAGGATGGCCTTTGCACAATTGCTGTCTGTACACCAGTTATAACCTTCTCTGTAAGGCCCTGTTCAGTTACTCATGCCTTGGTCTCTTGTTTAAACTACTGCAGTCCCAATGCAGGTGCCCTCGGAGAGCATTAAGAAGCTGCAGTTGGGCCAGAATGCAGTGTCTCAGTCTTGGATAGTATTTGATTTATGCATGTGACACTACTACTGCAAGATCTGCACTGATTCCCAGTTGGCTTTCAGGTACAATTCAAGGCGCTGATTATCATTTTTAAAGCCTTTCATAGCTCAGGACCTGGGCATCTTCAGAACCATCTTCTTGCGATGACTTCTACCTGTTCAGTAAAATCAAATAGGTTTGCCACCCTCCAGGTTCCTACCTTTATGGAATGTCATCTTCAGGGACATTATGAGTTAACTATCTCTGTCACTGCCATTCTTCTCTGGAATAGTATCCCCCTGGAGATCAGATTGACTCCCATGCTTTTAATATTTCATAAGGCCATTAGGACCTAGCTGATTTAGCAAACCTTTGGGGTCTGAAAGGTGGGATGATTCCTCATATAGGGGAATGTTTGTTGTTTATGGGTTTCCCATTGTATCTTTTTAACCAGATTACCAAAGAAGGGTACGTGAGCCACTTAGAGTCACTTGTTATTTGGAGTGGCATATAAATCTAGATGGATGGATGGATAGATCAATCTTGAACTGAGGGGGGAATGGTCAAACAAAAGGAAATTAAGACTAAAGATGGGAATAAATAAACCATTCTCACAAGCAAGGGAAGGAAGCAATAGCATCAAGGAAGGATCTGTATTGAGGCCTATTTTATTTATAATATGATCTTAAATTATGGGAAGCTGGGGTAGGTGATCTAGTTGGTGGATAACACCAGATTATTCAGGATGTAAAGAATGCAAAGAAGATTGCAAAGAGCTCCAAAGGGATATCTCCAACTGATTAACTGCAACATAAACAACTGTAAACCTATGAATACAAAGCCTAAGAGTTCTAAATCAAAATAATACTTATCGGGGTAGGACAATTGGGGAACTAAAAAATCAGGAAGTTTGTATCATTATTTGTTGAACAAACAATTCCAAGTTTCAGTGAGTGGGTTCACACATCATTTGAAGCCAGAACCAGATTATGGATTAGTAGAGTAGGTATTTGGGTTTAGACTATAATTAAGGAGAACTGGGTTCAAATTTACACTCAGCCATGGAAGTTTACTGGGTGACTTTGGGCCAAATATTATCTCCCAGTGATATAATTTTTTAAAGGAAGAAATTGGAGATTCCCATCTTAAAAAAAGGCAAGATATAAATCTAGTGAACTATAGTGGCAAACACTGACATAGTGGGAGAGATATGAGTTGAGCCAGGAAAGCAAGCCAATCCTCAGAAGCAATGGAACTGAACCTGAGACTAAGTCTAGATACCGGGGTATTCTAAACCAGAGATCTTAAATCAAAGATTCTAAAGATTATCTTTACAACTTCTTATTCCTTGTCATTCCTACAGACTTTGATTTGTGTTTCCTGATTTACATTATCTGCTTAACAGCTTCCTCCTTGCTCTGGATCATCACCAATTCTGCTTTCTCCAGTCTCCACTGCTGACTCATTCTAACCAGGACTGGACAAAACAGTATGACAGGAAGGAGAATAATAAGGATTAGCTGAACAGCAGATTGTGCAGATGGCCCTCAACCTGAGCAATATAGTGGGCAATGGACAATTTTCTCCTCCTTTCTATGTTATTTAAGATCTTTTCCCCTTACTGAAATTAACTTCTCTGGGAACAGATGTTTCAAGATTTGTTGTCTTTGTCCAACAGGGAAGGGCCCATTTGCTTGAGGTTTATTACTCTCACTGATTTTAACTGTTTCCAAGAAAAAAAACTGCATTCACATATATTCAGATATTTTGCTTCTTATTCTTCTAAGTACACAAAATCCTTGATAGTGGTGATTACCACTAAAATTAATACACAGTTTTCCCAGAGAGAAGGGAAGAAAAACTTTCTGACATAAAAGAGACTAAGAGTTGAGAGTGACTAGGACTGTTGATTTGCAAGACAGTAGATGGGAGTTGTTTAAGAAAAAAAA
Organism: Python bivittatus; assembly: GCF_059951505.1. Taxonomy (NCBI): domain Eukaryota; kingdom Metazoa; phylum Chordata; class Lepidosauria; order Squamata; family Pythonidae; genus Python; species Python bivittatus. The sequence goes on from NW_028277028.1 coordinate 6,196,208, forward strand.
GGAAAAGACATTCTGCTTTGGGGGTGGGGGGAGAAGAATTTTGACTAAGGATTACATACTTGTGTTAAATTGTAATCTTGGTTATGCTTGTTCGAGGCCACTTTCATAGTTTTACCTTTGTGTCCTATTAAAATCTTACTCTATAAATGTTGCCAGAAAGGCTCACTGAGGGTTAATTCCTTTAAGAATCTCCCTGTAGAAGAAGAATATTCTCTTATCTCAGAATAAGTAGTAGCTGTGTCCCAAAAAAGAAAAAGACTGCTGCCCTAAACTAGTCCTAACCCTAACCCAAACTCAAACTTGTTTTATATACTTTTAGTTACCACCTAGCTAGGAAAAGGGCCAAGGTAATAGGAAACCAAGACAAAGGAGCTGTGAGCCAGAGTCTGAAGGATTGATTCCATTTCACCCTCCACTCTCTATTTAATCTGTGGCTCCACTTCATTATCCTATTTATTTTTTATTTTATTTTTATTTACTCAGATTTCTATGCCATACCAGTCTGAAGACTCTGAACCATTTACAATCTGCTAACAGTAATGGGATTTAAAATCATATATCACAAAGAACAACAAACCCCATAACTTGCTTTTCCCACACAGCACACACATCTCATGTAATTCAACATTCCATCTCTTCCCCAAATGCCCTCTGGAGAGTGGATGGACAATGGTGATTATGTTTTATATTAAAGATGCTAAATTCGGTTTTCAATATTTATTAAGGTAGGGAGATTGCTGCTACATCTCATAGTGGAAGAGCATATTTCCAAAAGAAATTTTAAAAATCTGTATTGGTATAAGGAGTTGGTAAAAAACCTAATATACATGAGTCACATGACCTTTACCTCTTAGATCCTGTTGTGTGCGAGCACCAGCCATACTCTGACGAGGCATCCGGAGAGATGTTCGTAGAGGAGCATGCCTCTGCTCATCTAAGTAAGCTAGATCTTCCAAGTGTGCTGAGCTGGTGGCTGTCCATAAGAAAATAATCAGATACATTCATAAATACATTCTAGTAAATAAATTAAGACCCCTTTGAATATGATGCTGAATATCACCTTTATTTTGAATATAGTTCCAATTATACAACTCTTATTTGTAAAATTCTGTAAATTATAGGCTCACTTTATTTTGCTTAAAACATTTATATTCATTCATTTCAATCCCTTAACTTCAGTAGAGCTTAAATGATTCTCCCATATAGTAGATATTATGTTTCTCGATTTTTTTTTCCTAAACAGAAAGACAAACATTAAAAACCACAAAATTAAAACCTAGTGAAACAGCAACTGAAAAAAAGAAAAAGAAAAAAAGGAAGCTAATTATATATGTGATCTTAAATATAAATCAAACATTTTAAACATTCAGTTTTAATACTTTTCTCCAGAACAACAAAACAATCTATTAGAGAAAACATTAACATAGATAATAAATAGGAGCTAAATTTGAGTACATTTTGCTCCACTATCAAGTTTTTCAAAGCTCACATTTTCCTAGTGCTTTTAAAGACTTCCAAGAGAACATTTGATGCTTACTATAAAAGTTTACTGTAGCACTGATTATATTCCCTTACTATTAAATGAAGTAAGTATAAACAATTGTTCATACATTACTAATTATATTAATGAATGAGACCTAGATATACTGTATAAAGAAGGAAAGATTGAGCATGCCTCACTTGAAACCAAACTGGTACTTATGATCCTTTCTTTTCTAAATTACATTTAGAAATAACAGGATTTCCATCTATATTTAAGGTTCTAATTCTATAAACTCACCCAATGTTCCCATGTTCAAGGAATGGGAGAAAAGTAAAAAGGTCAGGAGCCAAAAATCATTTCAAAATTTTCTAAACCTCTGAAGTAACTTTTTAATGTTGTTTTGTAATTACTTAATGTCAGTGGCATTGAAAGAGAGTATGGGCCAGTCACTGTCTCTCAGACCAATCAACCTCCCAAAACTTATAGAATGAAAGGAGGGAAGACCCTCTGTAAGCCATCATGATTTATTAAAAGTAAATCAGAACAGAAATGCAATAATAACATACATAATAAATATTTGGTCTAAATAAGAACAAAAGCATGGAGATACTTGAAAACAACCAAGAATTCAAGGACACTCTTCTGGAACAGTGCAAAAAGGACTGAAGTGATCTCCCCAATCCTATAATAATGCATCTGCAATCCTGAATTATGCATCTATAGTCAGCAGCAGTCAGAGGCCTCTGGACCTGCTACGCAGAATGGGAGGCCTCAAGACCAGTTAGTTTTCAGCATCCACCACTTAAGAATTCTTTCACACTGTGGGGAACACGAACCTGCTTTTGAGTTAAGGTTTACTGGCAGTAATCAGTACCAGTCAGCCGCAGACCATTTGTGAACAGTTCCAGTTTGAAAAGGTAGCAAGCCAACAGACTGCTCTGGTTGGTTGAGTTTGTTGCTTGGATAGAAATATAGTGTGGTAAAATTGCATGTATGAGCAAGCTCAACTTCAGCATAACCTATCAGGCACAGCCCTTTTTTTCCACTGTGACAGACTGGTAGTTGGTGAGTGGTGGCAAAATAAGGAAGAGAGGTTTCCTCATCGCAAGTCAGTAAAAAAAACAAAGGCAGCATTGGAGAACAGGAAACCAGGCTAGGCTAAAGTGGTGATGTGAAGCAGTGTTTCTCAGGCAATAACTTGTTTGGGACTCTTCCTTAACTTGGCTTTCAAGTAAGGATCTGTGTGTGGATCCAGAGATAAAGTGAGCATGTATACTGATGCTGGTTAAATCTAGAGAAACAAAAACTGTGCAATATATGGCTGTCCAACCAAGCTCTGAGAATTTTCCTATCTCTCTAATACACCATGCAAATATTTTTTATTACAAAGTGAATTCCAGGCTGTAGAATAATTATCAGGGAAATAATAATTGGTTTGAATTTTTTCACAAGATCACTAAGTTTAAGGTCCAAAGCAAGTAATTACAAGTGTCTGCCATATCACTAACATAAACTTTACTGGCTTGTACAGGTGCCACCTGAAGCTTCCATGGAATGTGATGTTAATTCAGGACTGCTAAATGTTGCATTATCCAAGTAGTCCTGATACTACCAGCCATGGAGTTTTTGCTTTGCATAATGCTTCGGTACAAACCAAAAATCTAGAATCCAGCAATCAAAATGCATTGTTATTCTACAAATTGTATTTTAAATACTTGAATCACTTGTCCAACAATTTTACAAAGAAAATTAATTATAACCCGCTGGATGAGATTCTTACCTGCTACAGAATTGGGCCGTGGCATAAGATAAAGTGGAATGGATTGTACTGATTGGGATAAAACAGTCTCTAGATTCCTGTCAGGGATCTTATTCAAACTGTATGTAGAAGCTGTCATGTTTTCATCCACTCTATATAAACAGGAGTCTATACTGGATTTTTGAGACTGCCAAGGTTTCAGGTTTCCTCCAGATCCTAATTCCTTACTGCTTTCCCCTCCATACTTAGCACGATCCATATTTTCAGAATAACTTGTCAGTGTTGCTGCAACAAACAATAAAAGACAATGAATAACAGAAAAAAAAAACCAATTTCTGTGACTTTACAGATGATAGATTAACATTGTCAAGATTTAATGCTATGGATTTTTCTTTTTTTAAGAAGCTTTGTGACAGTGTGAATGTATCCATTGCTCCTTCTGGTCTCTGTTCCATAGTGATTTCCATATTAACCTGGGTATCTGGTGGGTGAAAAGGCCAATTGAGAAGAAAGATAGGAGGTACAGTAACTAACTGTATATCCTATATCCTTTCTCAAATACCCAGAACATTCAGATACAAGTTATATGTTCAGTCTCATGGTAAAAACTTGCCAACCCTAATGGTGATTTGTATTATCAAAACATGAATAATAAATTCAACAATTATATAATACGATATATAGCAGTTATTCTACCAAGTAAAATCAAACATTAATATTATGGAAGAGTTGAAACTGCATATTTATATTGCAGTTGACAAATATAACATCACCATGGTCCATAAACAAATACGAAAGCCAGGAAACCCATAAATGTAGTATTTGCAACATCCTAATGCAACAAACAATATAAGAGAAATCCTAAGTCTCTTGGTTCCTTGTTAAAACTGATGTCAAAATGCAGAAGGTAGAGACTACTTCCATTCCCATCCTATACCTATGTCACATTCCCCTTTCCTGATGCTTTCCCCCACTTCCTTGCCTCATGTAGTTGAAGGAATCCTAACAGTTAATTACATAGTAGTAACTGGGATCTTTTAGACATTCAAATGTACAGGTATGGTGGTCCCTGTAAGTACTTCCTTACAGGTAAACAAATATAACAATCTTTATAATTTTATTATCCAATTCTTTGTATTTTTAATAAATTAACTACATAATAAAATACCCAGCCTATTCTTGATCATTTTGCTCTTATTTCCACAAGTAGGCCATTTGATAAAAAACATACTTCCTATAACATATATACATCAGCTCTTAGTTAATGTAGTTCTTTAAAATAAAACCAGTATTTATACTTTTAATTATTAAAGATTACAATTCTCTCATACTTAGATCATAGTTCTCTCATACTACAAATCAAATTAATTCTCAAGTAGCTCCTAGCTGGAACTCAAAAAGTAAACTGCTTTTTAGCTAATTAATAGAATTTTGAATGAAGAATATTTGTTTTATATTCTTCCTCTCTAGTACTTTAACATTCTATCTAGTAGTTTTTCATGAATGCTGTGATTTGCCATTGCTTAATGTCAGGGAAAGGTCAACCATGTTTGCTTCTGCAGGTAGAATCAGAAGCCTGATATGTAGGAAAGACTTCAGAGGTATACTGAGTAATAGGAGGTTGTGGATAAAAGGAAAAAAAAAAGGAAATTTGTGTGGTTTGGGGGAAGGAAAACCGCATGGATGTAGCATGGGACCATGTCATGCTTTCAATTACACTTGGGAAGACATTTCAATCTGACTCATAATTGGGATAGGATTAACAAATTAATATGTTGAAATCCAAGGAAAATATTTATATTCACAAGCCATTTATGATCTGACACAGGCTTGAACCACCCTCTATTTTATATTCTTCATGACTTCTATATAAGATGTTCCTCATCTTAACCTGCAAAAACAAAATTCACCTTTTTTTACCAAGCTTCATCTCGAAAGAAAGATTTTTCAAGGTGAGCTAGGACAGAGCTCTTTAACTTTTCCAAATCTTAAACTTCAAGTTGAAATACATACTTTCCCTCAAGTTTAACTTGAGCTTTTCCAATGTTTTTTCTCACTTTTAATATAATAGATATTCAGAAAATATATTTCCATCATATTAATAGGCAGGACTATGCAGAACTTCAGATTTGGGCTCCAAAAAGTGCTGTGGAATGGATTGGAGTGCAAATGTAGCAGCTAAATTCAGAAGCAATTCAACATTTTGGACTTTAAACTACTGATTTAGAGGATTTACTTCTATAAACCACCAAAATATCCCCGGGAACAAAATTGTCCAGAGGTGGTTCATCATCGAAATGGAAATGAACCACCCCAGCTATGCCTTTTCCTAAGATTTTGCTGCTATCCTTCTGTTTAAGGTAGTGCGACAGGAACTGTATTCACACACTCAAACATTCTGCAGCACCTTTTAGGGACTGAATAACTCTCTTCAATCAAACAGCACCTTATTTTCTTGTAACTGAGATTACATTATATGTAGCTTTCAATCATTTTCCTCAATAAATTTGAGGACAGAACATCCCTTTTATTTGTCCAAAACAAATCAACAGATCAACAATAAGAACATGTATAACTGAAACAACAATTTCTTTTCTTTTGGAGTTATATTCCTATGAATATTCCTACGGATAGAACTTAAAAAAAACCCCAGCAACAAATGATTTCAGCTCCCAGAAGTAGTACCTCAATAAAAGTTGGCCTTTATGCATGATGAGGAGGGGAAAAGGGTAGTAGTTTGCTGATCTCCAAAGACGACTCCTCCACATGCCCTACAGTGTCTGCATGGGAGGTCTTCTCCCAGCATGAGATGAAAAACAATCTGCTGAAATGTCTTAGCAGAACTTCACCATAAGATGGTGGCTCCATTGTGACTATATGTTCTTGGCAAATAACAAGTTATGTGGATGAGCTCTCTTTCAGTCTCTGAGCAGCCACTGCATGAGGCTCACCCTGGATTAAACATAATGAGGTTTCATATGTTTCTGCACCATCTGAACTGCAGTGAGATTCATCCACCCCCCCGACTTAGCTTCCTGCCCTTCCTCAATCCCACTGCCATGGTCACCTATCATCATGTGTGAACCATGATGATATTGACCTAGCAGAGCCAAACACGATATGCTGACTCTGAGGTCATATGTACTTACAGCACACAATATACAGCAAAGAATAATGCTTTGGTCAGCAGCAGACCACACAGTCCAGCCAGAAGGAAAAAACAAGTTAATCCCCTTTTCATCATGCCATTGACTGGTTGTCTGGAAAGTAAGCTACTGCTAGCTGTTGCAAAAATTCCTGTGGGGAAACTGGACTTCACCTGGCTGAGTTAATGTATGTAGTCTTCAAAAGAAAAGCAGGTGAAACCCTGTAGATAACATCAAAGGTGCTGTTTGTGCACGCAAAGGTATTATTGTGTTTTAGTTTAGACACAAGGGTTGGTCAAGACAGTGATAATATGAATATAAACAGTGACAGGACTGCTACCACTTGATGTTACTGACTCCATGTTCTCCCTGTCCCCTGCACCACAAGATTGGGCTATAACAATGCTGGCCCTTTTAACATTTCTGGGTGCGTTTGAAAGTGTGTTTGCAGAGGTTCATTCAACATTTTACTTTGTGCATTCTCTCACATCACTGGTTCCTTCATCTCAATTATGGGTGGAAACAGTTACTGTTTTGAACTTCATTTGATCCGTCTCTTGTCTGGTGCAAGTCTCAGGAAACTGGAGTTCCTCCATCTATATCTGAATGGCCTCCTGATCTGAATATCCTGCTATCAGCAATGTAATTTGGATATGGAAAAGGCTCTGGCAACTCTCGCCATTACAAAATGTTGATCAATGACAAGAACATCCTTTATCCACCTTAGGAACTGTTTTATTTGTGACTAATTCTTAACACAAGAACAGATTGCTTCTTTCTCCAAAGCATCAAGTCTCAGTGGCATAATTCATTTACAGAAAATCCAAATCTCAGCTTCAGTCCTTAATCAAACTTCTGGATAAGATGGCATCCCCCCAGATTTTGTTCAAAGAGCAAGATTCCAGACAAGTCCCCTTCAGATTTTTCTACTGTACCTTTAGGAGACAATTGTAAACAACTAGACCCAGTAATCTCCTTCCATGGTTCCTATCTCCCTGCAGTATTAGTCCAAGTCCTTCATACTTATTAGAAGTCAACATCCAGAAATTGGAATAAATTGCTATGAAAACAAATGCTTCCTTCTCTGTATGGGGAAACTTTCTGCCAGATGTTAGCCATCCAGGGCGCACAGTCATCTGCAGAATCTCTACTGAAAATTGATATTATGAAACTCAGAAATATATAACCAGTGTACTGCTATTTTTCTTTCTGAGGAACTTTCACGATGTTATAAGGATACATAACATGAAATAAGAATTATGTCAAAAAATAGGGAAGGATCAATTTGAGATCCCTGATTAGAGAGGCCATAGTTTTCTTCTCCTGGGCATAGAATCATCTCAATTGTCAAGCATCTGCAAGAATTCTGAATATCCAGCCAAACTGCTGAGCCATTAGTAAGTGTATCCAAGATAATAGTCTCTCTACCCTGAGGTATTCACATGATTATCAAACAGCTAAGGGCTACAAAACCTACTTAGGTCAACACCCCTGCTCCCCTAAACAGCACAAAGGATTTGCAGACTCTCCGCTAATTAAATAGTCTAGAGAGCTCCTGTATGCCTCCTCCCACTTGAGCTAATTTCTCTGAAAGATCAAAAACCCCAGAGCTTATTCTAACAGTACCCAACTGGCTCAGAAGGCCTTGGTGAATCTATCTATATCCCAACCAATTCCTGTTCTCCATTCATCACAAGAACCCTAACTTTGTAAAATTAACCACTTGGAAACTGAGCAGAGTTCCTCTCTTACTTAGGCTATGCAGAAAAGACAGCATTCAAGCTAAGGATGCCTCTTGGAGGGTATCCAGCAACAATACTGTACATATGAGCGCATTAGGAAAACATACTGTACTGACACCGGTACTAATCAAGTTTTATCTGTGCTGGCCATTTCATTCAATTTCATTTTATTTATCTTACATTATCTTTAAACTTATTTTATTCCTATCTCTTATGTTATGTAAGACTAGTCAGTGACCAAAATAAAGTACTTTGACTTACTGACACTGGTATTTTCAAAACAATCCAGACATATACCCAACTTTCTGGATTTTTTCTAGGAGGATATTTCTGCATCCCTTAAACCTAACCATTTGAAGGTTTCTGATATTGAGCCTAAACTGTATGTTCAGAAATCTGCACAAGCCATCCTTTGAACTAAGGATGGATTCTCTAAAAGGTATGACTATCAACAACTTCTAGCTATTTTGGAATTAGGAACTCTATCAGCATAAAAAGAATTATATGTTTTATCAAGATAAGGTTCAGAGCTCAAGTATACTTGTTCCACTTTTTCAGAGCTCAGGTATACTTGTTCCACTTTTCCCAGTTCCCTTCAGAATACCATATAACATAAACCCCCAATACTGTATAGCCGAATTTTAAAATACATTTCTGCATATCCAGGACTCACCTATGATGCCACTATCCCTGCTTTCAAGAGTAGATGTGGGACTTGTGACAGCTCCATAACTGCAGTCCTTTGCTATAACATCCTTAGCGCTAGTTTGAGGGAGGGTGGAGCAAGGGCTACTGGCAGGTGGTGAAGCAGTACTGCTGGTCAGTGTGGAACAGGGACTTATTCGCTGGGACACCGCTGAAGTCTGGAAAATTGGAAGCAGGTACACAGTCATCACAGTGTGTCAGTAAAGCTTATAGGCTTTCACTATAACACAGTGAAGAATTCACTTAATATAATCACAGATATGTTAGACTATTGGAAAGCTGATACACAGATTTACTCTTCCATTCCCTTATAAACTGTATCATTCATTCTGTTCTTTAGATATAGAACATGTGAAAAATGCATTATTTCAGCAATAATGAAAACCAAACTTAGCACAAGATGAAACCAGTAGCATTAATATATCTTCTCCTGCCCAATACCTTTTAAAATCCTGTATTTTAGTGAGTTCCAATAAACCTTGACTGCTGGCCTCATATATTTTATTATATACAACAAAATAAAAACAATTTTATTCTTTGGGAAAGGTGGATATTTTTAATTACTTCTAATTTGCAACAAAATAAATATAGATAATTATTATTTTGGAACAGCACATTTCAAACAATAATTTATTTATCTATCTATCAATATTTATAAGCTGTCTCCACTCCTTATGGACTCTGGCCATTTTACAATAATTCAAAAAATGGTTCAGTTTAAAGAAACAAAATAATAACACTCACAATGATGTTCACCCAAATGAGCCAAAAGTTCACTGGAACAATATCGCTTTTACCTGCTTCTTGAAAACAAAGAGGGTTGGAACCACTCATACTTCTGACTGGCAGGGCATACCTGCTGATGGCATGGATCTTGTTCTTCCTATTGAGCTGGCTCTTCAGGATCTGTCTTATCCTTTGGTGTTACTTGGATTTTGCTGTCTTCCTTGCCTCCTCATCATGGTTCCCACATGACTGTGGGATTCCAAGGTACTTGCAGCTGGCCTGTATGTCTGCCATGTGGCCTGCTGGTAGTTCCACCCCATCAGTCTTAACTACCTTCCCTCTCTTTACTACCATCCAGCCACACTTCTCTATTCAAGTGACATCCCAATGTCCTCACTGTAGATCCGTGTCAGGTGGATCAGTGAGTCAATGTCTCGTTCACTCTTAGCACACACCCTGGGTCATTCATGTACAGGAGGTGGCTGATGGTTGTTCCACTCTTGAAATTGTATCCGTATCCAGTCCTTGTGATTATCTGGTTGAGGGGGTTCAAACCTATGCATAACAGCAGCAGGGACAGTGGATCACCTTGGTATATGCTGCACTTGATGGCTACTTGTGTGAGCTGTCTTGAGTTGACTTCCAGTGTTGTCTCCCACAGTCCCATTGAGTTCTTGAGGAAGGTCCTTAGTGTCCTGTCGACTTTGTATAGTGCCAAGGATTCAAAGATCCATGTGCGTGGCATTGAGTCGTAGACTTTCGTGTAGTCAATCCAGGCTGTGCTCAGACTGGTCTGTCTAGACCTTGAGTCTCGGGCGACTGCTCTATCTATGAGCAATTGGTGTTTTGAGCCTCTGGTGTTGTTCCTAATGCCCTTCTGAGCTGTGCTCTTGTACTGGCCCATATGGTCCTGTAATCTGGCGGCTATGGTGACTGATAGGCCTTTCCATGTTGTGGGGAGGCAGGTTATTGGCCACTAGTTGGATGGTGCTGTTCCCTTGTGGGGGTCTTTTATGATCAGCACTGTCCTTCCTTGTGTTAGCCAGTCTGGGTAGGAGCCTGCTGCTTGCAGCTGGTTCATCTGCACTGCTAGGTGTTCATGCACTGCTGTTAGTTTCTTTAGCCAGTAGTTGTGGATCATGTCCAGGCCAGGTGCTGTCCAGCTCTTCATGTTTTTGACCCACTGTTGGACATCTACTACTGTGATGGTGACTGGTTCCTGTTCTGAGAGATTGCTACGGTCTCCTTTCAGGTCCTGCAGCCACTTTATCCTGGTGTTATGTGTCTTCTCTTTCTCCCATATGTTCTTCCAGTACCAACAGTTTCTGCTATTGGTGACTCTGCTGTTACTGTGTTGTTTCACTACAGTTGGGAGTACACCTTGGACGGTTCTTTGGAGAACAGGGTATTTATCTTCTTGGCCTCTGCTTCTCTAATTTATCTCCTTAGCCTGGCAGCCAGTGCTGTGAGCCTTTGTTTAACAGTCTCTAGGGCTTCAGATGGAGTCAGGCCCTTGTATTTTTTCAGTAGCTGAGTCTTATCCTTAATCTCCACACCCTTCTGTAGTTCCATCAGCTGACTAACTTCTTTCTGAGTTGCCTTGATCTTAGCCTCCAACCTCATTTTCCAGGGGTGGTTATGTACTGCTGTTCTTCTTGATTGTGCGAAGCATCTCCAGGATTATAGCAGCTGTAGCGTATACCAGTTCATTGCTTTGAGTTATGGTGGTAGTAGGGATTGTCATGAGGGATCTATTGGCATCTTCTAGCATACTATCTCATGGTACTTCTCCACTGAGCCTTGGTAATTGGTCTTGACTGTAGCTAGTTCATCCATGATCTTATGCCTCATATCAGCTGCTGTGCTCTGTAATGGAGGGGTGGCAGTGACATTCCAGCTTCAGGTGTTGGCTACACATCCAGTTGTTCTTCTGGGTCTTCTTGAGTCCAGGATGTAATGTGTAGTTGGTCTATCTCAAATTGTGAGAGCTGCTTCCTCTTCACTATGTTGAAGTGTTGGGTACCTAGCTGTTTCTCAGTTAGTGTGGATGTAGGTCTTCTGTCCATCCATAGTTCCTTCATACATTTCATACATCCCCTCTCATTAGATCTACTGTTGTAGTAGCATTCCATCAATTCCAGGTTCTCTTATCTCATCCATATATGGGTTTGTTTCAGTAGCCCACTTATTGTCAGATTGTCCTGGCTCCCCAACATCTGACACGGACTTTGTTAATTCAGGCGACATCCGAGCTGGCATGACTCTCTTAGTTTGTGTCACTCTCATATTTGAGGTAGACAGGTGAAGCTTTAGGGGGTCTTTGCCCAAAGACCCCTACTGGTAAGGTAGGTACCAGCTGGGATTTGAACCCAGGTCTCCCATATCAAAGGGCGGTGCTCTAACCACTACACTATCCAGCCATGCATACACATACACACACACAAAAGGCTAACATGATATTTTAAGAATTTAATAAAACAATAAAAATAAAAAACAAAAACAAAATGCAAAGTATAGTAGTAAAAAATAAAAACAGAACTCTCAGTGTATGAGAAGCTTCCAAAAGAAAAATAAGAATACAAAATGACTAAAATCTAACACACCCTGCCTTCCAACAAACAAAATCCCATTAGGACTTCTGGTAGAGTGCACTATGAACTCCACCCTGAGTTAAGCTATACTGTAGCAAATTTTAAAAAATCAATACGATTACTGCTATTTCCTTTCCTTTTCTCCCACAAGTGAATTTCTCAGCTGTGGCTGGATTATAAAACATTTTCACATCAGGGGTAAACAAACAAACAAAAAACCAAAAACTTTAGCCCTTTTTGTTTTGCTGATTGGCAAGTTCCCTCCCCCCACCCTCACTCCCAAAAAAGAAAGCTTTTACTTTTAAACTGTCTGTGGAGGAAGATCTGGAAAAATCATTATCTTCTCTGAATTTCATTCAAGTCTAAGTCCTAAGATAAATGTTGAAGATGGCAAAAAAATCTCATGACAATGGGACTATGCTTCTGAGCTAAGTCAGCAAAAAGCTGCTGAACATGCAACTCCAAATTATTTTTTTTCAACTTCTCTTAAAGTTGAAAGCAACTCTATTTGACTTCTTGTTGGCTTCTTTGAAGGAAAATTTGGGGGGAGAAATTGGCCCCCATGGAGGAAGGAGGTCATTTTCTTGTTGCTTTAGGATATACTATATGTAAATGTATACACACAAATACACACACTTATATATACATACACATAAATACACACATACATAAACATATACATACTTACACACACACACATACAGACCAATACACACACACACACACACACAGACAAAATATCATCCAGTGAAGTCTGGCATACTGAACTTTGATTTATGAAAGAAATTGGACAAAGAGCACACTATTCTCAGATCAAGGCAGTGCATATATTTGAGAATCTCCCCTTTTGATTAAAACTTCCAGAAAGCATGTTCTTTCTAAGAGACTCCTATGCAAAAATTGTCAATTGTTCTGAAAATCTTGAAGACAAACCAACTTGGGGCTTCCCTCCTTGAAATCTAGAAAGGGGTAATTTGCTATCAGACTAATAGCATGAGATGAAGTAATTTAATGAATCTGTACTGGGTCCTGGCCACATCCTCCAGAGATAAGCAGAGAAACTTTTGTAAAGGCTGGGTATGGAGAATAGGTCTACTGCATTACCTTATACAGTATCATTATGTCTTTCCAATGACCTGGCATTGTAAGAACCACATCAACTTGCTCAGCTTTTTGAAGAGAGCTGTTTCTTTGTCAATAGTTGCAGCATGTTCAAGTTAATCCAGAATAATATTTTAACCACAGTACTAAATGGTAGAGGGATGCCCTTCCTTAGAAAAATAATTAGCAGGCAGAGGAACTTTTTTATGGCTAAAAGAATGGATAATCTAAGATGGCAAATTGCTTTAAGCCCATCATTTGATCATATACTTGATTTTACTGTTTTTCTGTTTAATCTGTATCCCATCTTAAACAAGAATGACTAAAAACAGTTTACATTAGTTTCTGTCTAATCTATATAGACAAAATTCTTTGTTAAACTAACATCTGACAAAATGACAAAACCTGAAAAGTTCTTCCTACTTGGATCTTATACAAGAAAGCCAATTTAGCTTCTAGTCAGAGTTATATATCCAGAAATATTTCTTACTTTGATTTAACTTGACTTGGTTTCCTCCATCTCTGCATATTTACAAGTTTAACAGAGGAAAGAATATATCTCAAGTTCTAGTTAATCACCAATACTGTATGTATAGATTTCAGACTACAAGATATGGTCTCTTGAGATCTGAATCATAGCATACAGTATTTTGTTTTCCATAATCAGAATACAGTGAAATTGCTATCATTCTGCACAAAGTTTTAAACCCACCTGATTGTCTTCCTGTCCTTCCATGTTATACTGATTCCCTGCCTGTAGCTCAGTGACCTTTTCTCCCAGGAGGAAGCCCAGGCGAGTCATGAGTGTGTTTGCTGCTTCATCTACAGAGGGAGGAGGTCCCAGCTCCTGTTCAGTTTCACCTGCATAGAATGAGAAGAAGGATGTTAACTATAACCTAGCATACTTTTACATATGATCTTGCACTTATAGCATTGAAAATATTCTGCAGGTTATTATAAGGGGCTAGAAATATGCTATTTAAATGGAAAAGGTTGTTGGATTCTTAGACTCTACCCCAGGCCAGTCCAACTTATAGAAGGGAAAGAGCCACACTGATAAATTAAAAAGAATTGAGGACCACAAAGGAATAACTGGTGTGCTGATCAGTTGTTCAACGGCTAGCGGCGCAGCAGCAGCAGTGGAGTTGATGGTGTTGGTGAGGCCTGGAGGCAGTGTAGGTGCTTGGCAGTGTGTCTTTCAGGGTGGTGGTGGTAACATTTGGCAGTAGTGGATTTACTGAGTTTTCAAAAAGTGCTGGCAGGCAGCAAAAGACTGCTTGGCGGGTGGCATGCAGCCTGTGGGCCGTATGTTACACAGAGCTGCCCTACACTATACGCAAAACTTTATTAGGGTATAATTACAAAAAAGAATAGTGGATTTCTTGCTATTGCTTACAGCCATGTAATTTTAAATTTGGGGAACATTTACATAAATCTTGAGACAAAAAGATTTATACATTCCTCCATTTATAACAGTTGTTTTTAGATAATATATATAAGATGTAAATATTTATTATTTACTATTTCTCTCCCCTATGTATCCAGGGCTACTTATAATAATTAAAAACAAAATTAACAAACATACAATTTACAGACTTAACATAAGAACTGCATGCAAAGGGACAAATATAAATTTAGATATATAAGGTATCTTTGTCCAACTTATTCTGAAAGGTGATTCTGAACTAGATGGGCAAAACAACAGAAAGGAGGCTCAAGAGGCAGTGCATATATTTATATTATATTGTTATCAGCAAATGGAGCAAACTCAGCTCAGGCCTTTTGTTTCCCTTGAAGCAGTCTTTGTGATCTTAACAGAAATAACAGCCTTTTTATCTTCCAGGAAGGCTTTGTTCAGTGCTGCATTAATTTCAGAAAATAAATAAATGCTCATAGAAAAGGCAAGCAGATTTTCTCCAGAAACACATTTAATCAGTAGCAGCAATGTGTTTGTTAACACTTATTTCTAGAAAAGATGGTACTGAGCAAGATGTACAACCCATGGTTGGCTTATGGAGTGGCCCTCTGACTTGTTTAATGTGCATGTGAAAATGACATCTGTGCCTAACAATTAGAAGAATGTTATTATTCCCTTCTAGTGAAGGGAAAGGAACAAAAGTGAACGCAAAACCTACTGGAGGATTAATTTGTTAAGTGTATCTGGGAAGGTATTTGGCAAATTTCTGATCAAAAGCATATGAGAGGTGACAATCAGCAAAGTTTGGGAAGCGTGGTATGGCTTTATGTTGGGCAGAAACATTTTAAGAGAAGAGCCATGTCTATGGTAGCAAACAAATCAGGGAGTCTAGTAGTAACTTTTCCAACTACCCAATTTTAGTAAAAAGCATAACCTTTTATGAGCTGTAACTCACTTTATCAGATACATGGAGTTGCTAGGCTGCTGTAGGATTTAAATTGGAATGAAGCAGTGACAGAGGAAGGGAGGGGAAGACAAGTTGGTTATGCAAATGCTGGTTACATGTGAGACAGATTACAAGTACCTTATCAATTAATAATTGTAATGTGTCAAAAACCCATTGTGTCTTTTTAGAACAAGATACAATAGAGTGTCCTAGCAAGTTGAAATGTCCTGATATTATTTTGTTCTTGTTTTGAATCCTGATGTTAAATCAGTGTCCATTAATTCTTTTGGGCAAAGTTGAGACTTCTGGTGGGGATCAATGGCAGCTTAGGCGTCTTCGAAATAGCAGAGATGGCATCGTTGCTGGATCAGTGGCTGTCAGCAAGCACTGGCCGCCCAACATTCTCCAGACCAAGGAGGAAGTGAGAAATCAGCCCATTCAGTCTCTGGACGGCTGTTCCACAAAAGCTAATCGTGGAGACGGAAGCTTCTGTGAATGGCTTTTGAGTTGAACAGCTGGGAGGCAGGGGATACATCTTTGTTTGCAGCTGCAGTATAGCCT
Organism: Python bivittatus; assembly: GCF_059951505.1. Taxonomy (NCBI): domain Eukaryota; kingdom Metazoa; phylum Chordata; class Lepidosauria; order Squamata; family Pythonidae; genus Python; species Python bivittatus. The sequence goes on from NW_028277028.1 coordinate 6,212,385, forward strand.
TTATATGGATACAAGAGCTGATTGAACCTCATTTCTAAAGCACTGTGGATTATAATTATTTTTCAACTTAAGAGAGACCTTCCTTCGCAATAGATTAAGTAACTCTCTTGGGGCTTATTTTTGGGACTATATTTTTAAAAGAAGAAATAGAGCTTTAATTTGAATCTGATAAATTAGCAAAAGGACAAATGAAAATTGGAATTTAAAAGAGACTTAAAAGTTACAGTGAAAAGGGAAGATTTATGTGTTAGAAGGTTATTTTTTCATGAAACTCCATTTGCAGTAATGAGGCTTGATTTTTCCATGGGAAAGTTTTTTGTTTTGCTGGACTATGCTTGTTAATTGTCTGGGTTTCTAAAACAGAAGACTGTAACTTGATCCCTGTGTTTCCTTTGATGTCTACCTGCAATTCCATCTTGAAAGACACCAGAGGGCGTGAACTGTCTGTTTACTTTCTCTTGTATTTAATATATCCAGCTATCCATTTTACTTGTGTAAAGGGAAAAAAAATAAAAAATAAAAAGAATATGGCTACGAGGAAGGCACTGAGAGAAATGAAAGAAATGAGAAGAGGCTCAGTAGAACAACCATTAGAGGAAAAGATGGTCCCTTTAAGTTTGCTTAAACTAATGTTTGATGAATTAGAGGCTAAATTTGCAATTTCGGAAAAAAATGAAAGAAAGACTAGATAAAATGGGCAGTTATATGAAACAAATAGCTGGAGAGATGAAACAAATCACTGGGAAAATGAAGCAGGTTACTGAAAGAATGGAAACATTGGAGAATAAAGCAGAAACCAGAGATCTTGAGTTGGAGAAAAGACTGGATAATGTGGCTTTGCTGGAGTTCAGGGAGAAGGAATTCTGCCTGAGATTCAGAGCTATTCCAGAAATTCCAGGGGAAGATATTAGAAGAAGGGTGGTTCAAGTGTTGGCAGAATTTTTTAATTGGGAGGAGGAAAAAGTTGAAGATGAGATTGATAAGGTGTACTGGGTAATTTCACACTATGCAGCAATAAGACATCTACCAAGGGACGTATTAGTACATTTGCAAAGAAAACGACCAGGGATCAAGTTCTGCAATGGCGTTTTAATACTAGATTGAAGATTGACAATGTGGATATAATTATACTATAAATTACATTAAAAGAAATTCCCATCAGAACTTTATGTAAGAGAAAGGGTTTTGTTTTGTTTTGTTTTTGACAGAGGTATTGAAACTGAAGAATTTGTTCCATTGGGATAAATTGGAGGGAGTGATTTTTACTTTCCAACAGAAAAGATTTCAAGTGAATTCAGTTCATAAAACCAAAGAATTTCTGGAAAAATTCAAAGGAGACTTGGAAGAGATGCAAATGAAGGAGGACGAGCAGACAATCTCAAAAGCCAAACAGGTCCAGGAGGAAGATGAAAAAGAGGACTCTGAATTGGGTGCCACAGGTACAGACTTTTCTAAATTACTGACTTAATTATGGATTACAAATAGCAAACATGGAATATTAATGGAGCAAATGCTCCACAAAAGAAAAGAAAAGTGTTTCACCATTTAAAATAACTTAAGATGTAATTTGCTTACAAGAGATTTATATTAGAGAAAAGGACATAAAATATTTGATTTGCAAGAATTTGGGACAAGAATTTATTTTGGCAGGTCCAAAAAAGTTAATGGAGTTGTGTTATATGTTACCCACAATTAAAACTAAAATAAGTATCAGCTGATGAACATGGTATATTTGTTGGAGTAGAAGTCAAATTACAGGGAATTAAATCATTAATCTTGGAACTTTATGCTCCAAATGAAGATAAAGAAAACATTTTTAAATATCTTATGGAAAAACTAATACATTTTTCTTATGCAAATAGGTGCCTGATTGGAGATTGGAATGGAGTGATATACCCCCACTTGGATAAAATATCAGAGAAGGAAGTTAAAAAGAATCAGGGTAAATTACCTAAGACAATTTTGATTTGATGGGCAATTTTTCTTTAGTGGATATATGGAGAAAGAAAAATGCTAACTCTAAAGAATATACCTATTTTTCAGAAAGACACAGATCATTCTTAAGGGTAGATATGATCTGGAGTTCAAAGACTTTGGCTGTTAATACTTCTAAAGGAGAGATTTTACCAAAGACTTTCTCTGATCATAACACAGTGAGTTGGACTTTTAAAAGAAAATCTAATTCATTCAGATGGAGATTAAATGAAATGTTGTTGCAAAAGGAAGAGATAGAGAAAGATTGTAAAAAAAATTAATAGAATTTTTTTGAGAATAATCTAAATAAAGGTACAGACTTGAGAATAGTTTCGGATGCAAGCAAAGCTTTTATTAGAGGGTATTTCATATAGTATAACACTGAGTTCAAAAAGAGGAATCAAGAGAAAATGCAAGCTATTTTGAAGGAGATAAAGAAGAAAGAGGAGGAATTAAAGTTAACACCAGGAATTGTTAATTAAAGTTAACACTGGAATTGAGTCATGGCAACTGGACTTCTTTTCTTTTTTGGTAGAGACATTTTGCTACTTGTCCAAGCAGCTTCTTCAGTCTGAAAAAGTTGGTTAGGGGGACCCCATAAAAGTCTTCCAGGGTGGCTGTGTTTCTTACTAGCATGATAGGCTCATTGAGGGACAATAGGAGATGTGATTAGTAGAGTCTTTGAGATGTAGATGTCTATTCCTAATCCCTCACTCATCCCCAGAGGCATGTTAATTGTTGCCTTCCTGGCAAACTTTTGAACTGTTCTTAATTTTCTTGGGGACTGTTGAAAGGACAGCCTGGAAAATGGGGGACAAGTTGTGTGGAAAATCCTTCCCTCAATATCTTGTTATTTTTGTTTTAAACAATACCTGTTATGACAATTGATGTTCCATTTAAACAATGGCATAAAGACATATCTAAATTTGTGTGGCAAGGCCAAAAACCCCCCAAACAAACATGAATTAAGTACGAAGTTTTACAAGATGCTAAAGAAAGAAGAGGTTTAGGTCTCCTGGATTTGAAGTTTTATTTTGCAGCTTGTTTGGTTTGGATGAAAGAGTGGGTGACTTTTAGAAATAGGTTATTGAAACTAGAGGGGCATGACCTAAGATTTGGGGGGTATGGCTATTTATGGTATGATAAAGTTAAACTTAATGTAAATTTTAAAAATCATTTTATTACACGTGCCATATTGAGAATATGGAACAGATATAAATCTAGGTTGTCTCTGAAGGTTCCTTTATAGTTGTCACCACAAGAAGCTTTTTATAGAAGAGAAATGGTAACTAAACATAAATGGTTAACTTATTGTGACATACTGGAATTTTCTCAAGGGGATGTTAAATTAAAGATGAGAGGAATTGATATCAGAAAGATACATGTGTCAATGGTTTTCTTATATACAATTACAAGAAAGATTTAAAATGGATAAAAGGAATTATAGTTTTGAATATGGTAAGACTGAATTTGAAGCAGAATTATGTACTAATGATGAACATGTTATTGCCAAGATGTATAAACTTTTACTGAAACTAGAGACAGAAGATGAACAAGTTAAGAACTGTATGAAAAATGGGCTAAAAACTTTGACTGCAATATACAGATGGAACAATGGGAAGATATGTGGCAGAAAGGACCTTAAAGAAAACTTTTATAAAATGATGTATAGTTGGTACTTGTTGATAGAAAAAGTATCTAAAATGTATAAAGGTACTTCAAATGTATGTTGGAAATGTGAACAACAAGAAGGGACATTCTATCTGGTGGATTTGTAAAAAAGCAAAAAAAAATTGGAATGAGATACATATTTGCATACAGAAGATTTTAAAGATTAATATTCAATCAAAACCAGAGACTTTTCTTTTGGGCTTGATGGATAAACAGTTGGAAAAAACTAATGGAACTTTGTTCTTATATATGATAACAGCAGCAAGGCTTTTATGTGCACAGAGGTAGAAAGATAAGATATTACCTACAGTGGAAGAACAGATGGTGAAGCTGATTGAGTTGGCTGAGATGGCAAAATTGACGGCTTTGATTTGTGATAAGACATTGTATAATTTTAATGCTAACTGGAAACCTTTTTTGGACTTTTTGCAGGAAACAGAAAAAAAGGAAATTATTTATATAGTTGAAAATCTGGTTGGTTAAAGCCACTATCAGCCTCAATTTAGCCAACAGTATCCTAGGGGCTGCACCCTGCTATTAAAATTTTCTCAGTAAGTTATCTAGTATAAAATATCTAATAGAAATCAACACTGGAATCCCTCTAAAATTATATGTGAATCTCAACATAATGTTCATTTTGATAACATTAATCTTGCCCCTCACCAAATACTGCTATGCCGCCTCATCATGCATCATGGTAGGGCTGGGGAGGTGGGTGGATGTTCCTCAGAGGGAATGATGGGAATGTATGCCAAGAGTATATACTCTCAGCAGGCTGCCCAAGATATATAGATCATCCCAACTGCCCAGCTAAAGCAAGCAGGCACTTGTATTAGGCATCAGTGATATAGGAAGGTTCTGGATGATTACTTTAGTGACAAAGACAAAGGCATAATTTCATACTACACAGGAGAATGTAGTGACAAACCATTCCAATATTTTACCAAAATAACTACATGAATAGACAAAATAAAGCAACTGACATTATAATGATTGATGATGGGCCCCTCAGGTCAATTGGTGTTCAACATGCTACTGATTCAAAGAAGATCAAACAAAAATGGAAGAAGTATGCTGAAATTCTGGACAGTAGAACTGTTAACAACCAAAATACCCTAGAAGATATTCCCTACTTACAAGAACCTCTAGTACTAGAAGATACTAGAAGTTAGATCAGCATTCCGATCATTACCAAGTCAGAAGGCTACAGAATTGATGAAATATCTACAAAAATATGGCAAACAACAGAAGAAGAATTACTAAAGGTTCTAACCAAACTATGTCAGCAAATCTGGAGAATGACATAGTGGGCAACAGATTGGAAGCAGTCGGGTTATGTGCTAATACCAAAGAAAAGAGAATTAGCCAAGTATGCACTTTTGCACAATATACTTAATTTCACATGTTAGCAAAATACTGCTTATAATAATCTAACACAGGTTAGAGTCCTAGATGGATTGGAATGTGTATGTGTCTAATGTTCAAGCTGGCTTTAGAAAAGCCGAAGGAACAAGAAGTCAGTATGTGCTTCACTGATTATACAAAGGCCTTTGATTGTGTTGACTGTGTAATGTCCTTAGAAAAACATCTCATTGTCCTCATGAGAAACATACTGTATATACAGGACAAGAAGCCATAGCCCAGACAAAACATGGTGAAACAGACTGGCAAAGAAATGAGATAAGACTGTATACTCTCTCCTTATTTATTCTACCAATATATTCTGGGAGGCTGGATTGTAAGAAGATGAGTGTAGATTTAAAAGTAGAAGAAAAACATTAATAACTTATGCTATGATAATGACACTACTCTGATAGCTGAAAATGCCAATGTTCTGCAACAGATACAGTAACTAGCCTTAGGATTGACAATGTAGGCAGTAAAATAATAGAAAGCTTCTGTTTTTTTAGGATTAACTATCAACAGTAAAGGACAAGCAATCAAGAAGTATACTACAGACTAGCATTTGGTAGGATGGCAATGAAGGTCTTGGAAAAATCTCAGAGACTAATGCTTTCTGGGATTTATTAGATCCCATTTTTTTTCATCAGACCCCATTTTGTAATTCTCTGAAGCTTCACTATTTAAACAGTCCATTATGTCAGTGGTAGATGCCCCTGAAGCATTACAGGTAGTCCTTGGTAATTGGGCCAGTAATTGGGACTGGAAACTCCGACACTAAGCGACACAGTCATAAGGCGCAATGTCACATGACCACACTGACTTACAACAGTCCCAACTGCAACCATTAGGTAAATCCCACACGGTCACAGCATCCTGCAGTCACATGATCACCATTTGCGACCTCCTACCAGCTTCCCCATTGGCTTCGCTTGTCAGAAGTGGGCAGTGAAGATCACAAATGGCGATCACATGATCAGAGGACACTGCAACATCGTAACTGCGAGCCAGTTGCCAAGCACCCGAATTGCAATCACATGACCATGGAGATGCTGCAACGGCTACAGCTACAAGGACCCATTGTAAGTCTCCCTCATTTAGCGCCTTCGTAACTTTGAATGGTTGCTGAACGAGTGGGCATTAAACGAGTACTGCCTGTAAATACTTTCCATTAACTAATGAAAGCTCTTCAAGATCTACTTAGTTCTCATTCTGTTCCTGTGTGTGGCAACCCAAGAAATAAATTTTCAAAGCCTTGGTTCAATAAAGAATGCATACTAGCTAAAACCAGGCTTATGGATGTTTTAAGATGTATTCTTTAAAAATTTAGAGTCTCCAGAGGAAAAAAAAAAATATCATTGTTCACATTGAGTGTTTTTGCTCTTTGAAGGCAGATTATAAGATTCACCTGAGAAGAAAGCAATTGCCATGGCAAAGGGTAAAATGGGAAAAAAATTATGTAAGCTGTCCTTTTGGCACTTAGTCAAAAAATCAGCTCCAACATGTTGCTGGAATATGGCAGAGTCAGAGCAAATTTAAAACTGTATGATAAAGTGGATGCAAAATTTGAAAGAAGTAATCACAGTGGGCCAATGGGAAGAACTATGGGAAAAAAATCAATACAATTTGCTCAAAGCTACAATTTAAGGGAAAATTAAAATGGTATAAAATGTTTTACAGATGGTATATAACTCCATGTACAATTGCCAAGATAGATATAGCATATAAAAACAAATGGTGGAATGTCATAACAAAGAAGGAACATTTTACCACATGTGGCGGTCATGCAAAAAATCCTCAAAAGCATTGAAAGGAAATACATAAAAAAAATTGAACTGAAGCTACAGATGTTTCTATTAGGCATAATAACAGAAAACATACATGAAAAAATTAACAATTTATTAAGATATATGTTGACTGCAGCAAGAATAAAACTAGCACCACATTGGAAAAGAGATATTGCCTACAATATCAGACTGGGAAGCTAAAATTGGAGAATGTGCTGCAGTGGCAAAACTGATACTACACACACACACACACACACACACACACACACACACAAAGACTGACTAAGTTTAAGCAAGAGTGGCTCCCTTACATACAATGTATCACAGAGCAAGGCAGATGTAGATGTCTGGAATATGGTTTTTAGGACTCAAATAGAAACTAGCAACAATTATTAATGTTAGATGCAAAGGTCAAATATTCAAACTGTGGCCTGTGGTTGGGGATATAAATGGAAAGTATGGGGAAGATGCAGCTTACTTATTTTTTTTCTTACCATGGTTTATTTTTAACTTAAACATAGACATCTTTTTTGTATTTTCTTTTTTTTTTCCTCTTTTTTTCCTTTCTTTGCATTGCAGTATTTGCCCTTTTCTGTATTCTTTGTATTTTAATACAGGTAGTCCTCACTTAACAATGGCAATTGGGACAGGAATTTCTGTTGCTAAGCGATACAGTCATAAAGCATGACATCATGTGACCGTGACAGCAGTTCCAGCAGTTAACCAGTTACTATCTGTAAGCAAATCACCATGGGTTGTTAAGAAAGGACCTCATGTGACTGCGACTTCCAACTTCCAATTTCCTGCCGGCTTCCCCATTGACTTTGCTTGTGGAAAGCCAGCAGGGAAGGTTGCAAATCATGATCACTTGACTCTGTGATGGTTGGAAATCCAGGCTGATTGCTGAGTGCCCAGATCGCGATCACAGGACCGTGGGGGTGCTGCAATGGTCAGAACTTTGAGGACCGGTTATAAGTACCACTCATTCAGTGCCATCATAAGTTCAAACAGTTGCTGAACAAGTGGTCATTAACTGAGAGCCACTTGTAATATTTATCAAAATGTATTTATGGTCCAAGGCCAAACATAATAAAAGACCAGCATACAATACAATAACTATAAAAAGGAATGTTTAAAATTGTGAGAAAATCCTAAAACAATTGGTAGCTAACAATTAATAAAATGAGGGAAGAACTAGATGGTTTTTAACAGTTATAGCTGTTAAAGTCCTTAATGGCATGGGGCCAGGTTATTTGAGGGACCACCTTTCCCCAATTACATCTGCCCATCCCATCAGGTCTGGCAGAGAAGGCATGCTGCAGGTCCTGCCTGCCAGGGAATTCCATTTGGCAGGTTCCGTCTCTGCTGTGATATCTGCCTTGTGGAATCTTCTCCCCCCGGAAGTGATATTAGCCCCATCCCTCTTAACATTCCACAAGTCACTGAAGACCTAGCTATGTGACCAGGACTGTGGGTCCCAGGGGACCGGGGAGATTTTTCAAGGCTCCCTTACTACGATTAATAGTATCCTCTCCCGTTTTGTGTGCTTTTTATAGTTTTTATAGTTTAATGATTGCTTTTATATGTATTTATGAGTTTTTAATTGAGTATTGTATGCTGCCCAGAGTCATTCTTTTCTGAGATGGGCGGCTATATAAATATGATCAATCAATCAATAAATATTGATAAGAATTTTGCAACCTTCTTATAGTTTTCTGAAGAGTGGTCAGGCAGAAGAAGGCAATAGCCTCCTGGTCGCAATGGCAATCAGAGTTATTAACAACTGTAGTATTAAACTTGATTGTCATTGGATGCACAATGGACATTTTAATAGCACATGTGAGACAGATCCTATCTTTAAGTCTGAACAGAAACAAGTGGGAGACTTATATATCTACCAGTTGTTGTCCTAATAGATAGTGCCCCAATTCAGCCAAAGTAAATAGTCTCCTATGTGAGGCATTCAAGATGTTAAAGAAATATCTAAGGATAATCCAGGCAGGAAGAATAATTGTGCTATAAAAGGGATGGGAGACTTTAGCTCTGTCATTTTGGATATCTAGGTCTCCAATTCTTTGCTTTAGTTCAGGCAGGGCTTTATCAAGTCCCAAAGTAGGTAGTTCTGACATGGTAAGACTGCAATATGCTAAATTGTCATTAATTTATCTTCTTAGGTTGGAAGAGAATCTATCTAGCAAGGTGAGATGGATTAAGGAAGTTCCCCAGTAGACTTGCTTCAGCCATAATCTAAGGTGACAAAGTCTTAATTGGGCCTCAAGGGAAATGCAGCCTCATTCTAGCCATGTAAGAGTTTAATTGGGAGTTGAATAAGGGACTTATAGTAAGATTTTCAAGAATTTTGATTGGATTGTTTCTAAACTAGAAGACTCCTTATAAATATATAATTGAGGACCATATAGCATAAAACCCGTAACTTTGGCTTTAAATAGTTTAATAGCTGCTTAGACATAATTGTTACCAAACTGACCTGCAAATTTAGCAGTTGCAAGGGACATTCACTGGGCTTTTACTAGAAATGCTCTCTTTCAAACTTCTACTTGTTTGAATAGACCACCAAGTAGAAGACTGAAAACACACCTAAGTATTTAAACAAACCAGAACTCTGGTTTCTCTTCAGATCATATAAATCTTCCACCTTTAATAATACATAGATACACAAACCTAAAAATGAAAACAAACAAAAAACCATCAGCCCCTAGACAACTCTTACACAAAGCATATGTAATGAACTCCATGGCTCAGGACAGCTACTTTTGTGAGACATTTGCCTTAGCATCAAGCATTCTATCGCCCATTGAGTGACCCTCCCCCTGATTAGCCTCCAATTACTGCAACTTGATCTTCCACTTGAAAAATGGAAAAACAGTTGAAAGTGACTTGATACCAGTAGAACTCTTAAACTCAAATCCAAAGTAGTGGTCTTCTGTACTGGCATCCTTTTTTTACACATATAACCATTTTATGGAGACTCCCAATGACTGAGAACATTCCATTAACTATATGATAGGAGAGAGCTTTAAAAGTGAGTTCTATTATCAGGCTGTTACCTGGCACTGAAATCCCCAGCTAAAGTCAGGAAAGAGTATAGAAACTGTAAAATCAGGTCTGATAAAAAAAAATCCTCTAATAAATTCCAAGAAGCATTAATTTGGGTGATCAGCTATGAGGAGATAATATGTCTCACACACACACACATACACAATGAGCAAACCTAGACCCTGGATCTATTTTTAAAAAATAGAGTTATGCTATTGGCCAACCATGTTATTAAGTATAATAAGCAAATTATATGCCAAGTATCTCTGCATGAAGTTAATGGATTTGATGATTCAAGAAAAAATTATAGCCATAGAACAAACTGGCTTCAGCCAGTATTTTTCGTTTCTGACCAAGGCATCACATTTTCATCTAGCTGAAAACTAATCTAGTCACCCCATGGAATTCTTTATGCCACTTTTATTTATTTGAAAGCCACTTTTCATTTGTTCCCTCGTAAGCAGCTATGGCAGAAATTAGCTGCAATCTTTATTCACTGATGCTTACTGAGACTAATTATAATGTTTCATGAGGATCTCGCATGGCAAGTCAAATATGTTACTGTGCACTAGCTCCCTCAATTCTAACCCGAAAAGTATTAAGTTGTATTCTTGCCTCCTCTCTATTTAATGTTTATGTCAGCAACATTTTTCAAGCTCTATACAAGCATAGATCCAACTTCCCTCACTAAATTGTAGACCAATCTCTTTGCTTCTTTATGCTGATGACACTGTAATTCTTTATCACAAGTAGGCCTTTGCTGCAGTCTTTGTATATTAGTCAAATATTGCTACATTAAGGACTAATAATAAACTATAAACAATGGTGTTTTTTTACTAAGAGACACTGTTAGCATAAATGGACTACAAATGGCTTCCCAAATCAGTAGGTTGAGACTTTTAAATATCTAGATGTACACTTTCAGTCCTATATTTAATGCTAAATTGAATTGCTGTTTGATGCCCAGTTCTTTGCTTATGAAGCTATTTCATCCATTTTTTAAGCATCTGATTACAAGTTCCCCTCTCTGTCTCATTTGTTCTTCTCCAACTAGACAAAACAGTAGCCCAGCTCACATTTGCCAACCATTTTGTTTCCTCTTGGGAAAAAAATATTGCTAAAGATTTTTCTTTCTGTGGTCCGCCACTTTTAATATCACTTTGCCCTGACAGAATTCGCCAAATATCTAAACAAAGAATCCATGATGTAGATGCTCAGAATGACCGAACCAAAATCCCTCCTTATTGCTTCAAGGACCTCTTTCATTGCCCTTCTAGTCCCCCAAAATATCTTTTATAACATCACCTCTGTTACACACAGAAGCGCATTCTCCCTAGCAAGGTTTTGTACCTGTTCAGGCTCAGAAGTTTGACTGAGCTGAAAAAGACTGAAAAAGGTGGATTGCAATTTGGCCAAACCCAAACCCAAACCCAGATGGTCTGTGTTCAGCTGACCCACAAATCTTCCCAGCACCTTCCTTCCCTGTATGTTTCCTTAGCTACTGCTATGCTTGAATTAAAGTTTAAGATACACCCTCCCCCATTCTTCTGCTTTTCTTCCCCTTTCCTCAGCCATCACCAATGCACACCAAAACATTTCTGGGTATGTCTTTTTCCCACTGTCTCCCAACGTGGAACATTTCTGTCTGGAACATGAAAATTTTAGGTCTATGTCTGGACCACCTGAAACTGTCTGTTCTGGGCACATATTTTGCACTTCCCAACAGTGCTAGAATACATGGCCCACTGTTTCCGTCTCATCAAAGATTAATTTTATGAGATGGGACCTAAAACAGCTTTAGAACTGTACCAAATTCAGTTCTAAAAGATAAATTGATGTTTAAGCATTCAGCTAAAACAAAAAATATTTACAATAATAAACCTGGCTTAGTCAAGAATGCATACAGACTTATTTAAATTTACAGCCCCTTCAGAGGAAATGATGAATATCCCCTCAAGCATATTGCAAAAGCAGACAAAAAGCTAAAGATATAATGAAAGAAAAAAGAGATACATACGATTATTTTTGCATGAATAACAAAACCTTTGCATAATGTGCTAATTAGGCCCTTCAGATTTGGGGGTTAGTATAGCAATCCAAATTCTTTCTCTTGCAGTAAATTAAACATCTTATCAAAAAACAACACATAGTAAATAAGATGAATTCTTTTACATTAGGAGATCCTAATCTTTTTAGGCTGGAGAATGCATTTTCCAGAAGCCAACATTAATCCTTTTGTTTAACATGGAACAGGAAAAAAGAATGATGCACTGACATGATTGTCTCCAAGTGTCCTCTCTGTGGTGGTAAAGCCACAGTTTCTTCCTACTATTCTAGGAAGCTCTGAGCAGTATAGCAGGCAATTAAAGTGCAAGCCATATAAGACTTGCTAGAAGCTTACACCAGACACACCTTATTTCATATAGTCATACATCTGTGTGGCAAATAAGGCTGCAAAGGCGGCTTTCTTTCTGGCCTCCACTGCACTGTTGTCCAGAAGAATTTTTTTTTAATATGGACAAGAGCTTATTGTCATCCTGAATCAGGAGGGACTGTGTATGCTTTGAACATATAGTCTGAAAGCAGTGATGGTATGAATGAGGGCCAGTAAACTCAATCCTGACAAGAACGATGCAGGAATTATAAAGTTGTCCTATTCTTACAAAGAACTGATATGAAGGATTTGGGTTGTTCTTGAAGTCACTGCTGTCAGACCTTCAAGCTAAGCCAGGTCAAGAATAGGCATGGCAGGAATTCTAGGAATGCTCTTTATTGTAATGAAAGAATAATAGGATCTTGAAAGCCTGTCCACGTGTCTTTCTATCCCATCTTATGCTAAACAAAATCAGGATGGGGTTATTTTGAGTTTTTTCTCATGCCTTCCACTTTCTCAGTACTGTGTAATCTTTTCTGCAAATCGCTTCCTTAATGGGTTGTTCACTCCTTCCTTATCCCCGAAGTCAGCTCTAAATTCCTTTATAACTGCTTTCATTAAAGGCCCTATGACCTCCATAACAAGGAGCAATATCTTTTTCTAACAGGACAGCCTAGCTATTGTATCCATGTACCTAGATTCTTTTAATGTGATTTATGTGGGGTTACCCATATGCTTGATCCAAACAGATGCAAAATGCTGAATGGGGCACCTAGTCATGTACAGTATAGTAAAATTTCAATTTAGATGGACCATTTCAGTGCAATAAATGTCCATTCAATCTGAATTTATATCAGTGTTTGAATAAATATACAAATGACATCAATTGACAGAAATGATGTGAACATGTCAATTACATAATTACACAAATAGCATAAATTACAACAATTTTCCAGACTGATTTGGCAATGTCGGCCTGTCAAGGTAGACCAGGTCAGGAAATGGACACCACAAGAAATACTGCAACTGTATTGATATAGGCTATAATAACAGAATTTTGAAAGCATTCTGATAGCATTTTCCCTTGCCTCCTTATAAGAAAGAGTCCAGGCAGAGCAATTTTAAGTTTCTTTCTCACACTTTTTCCAAGCTGAGCTCATGCTTTGCTAACAGACTCTACATACCCTCTCCAAGTTAATTTCCCTGTTCCTCTATACCACTTCCCCTGTCATGGGAACTCACTACAGACTTGCTTCCCCCATCATATTAGGCAATTCCTCCAGATTGCTAGATACGTCATGCAGTGCAGAGATAGAAGGAGTTGGCAGGTACCCCTCCTTTCCTGTTACCCAATGGCTGGACTCTCTCCACTCTCCCCAAATCCACTTTGCTAGTCCTGCAGCACAGAGCCAGATGGAGCTGTGGAGTTCCCACCCCTCCCTTCCTGCTATACAGTGGCTTGTCCTGGAGATACTGGGAAGCACAGAATCCTCTTCATCCTAGGTCTCACTGTCACTTACAGGACTGGCAGATCACAGAGATGAGGCCTAGCTGAGAACTTCAGATGAATTTCAGGTGTACAAGGTGTAAGGTATTGACATCTATTATGCTTTCTCATGATCTCTCCGATTCAGGGTAGCCCTTCTAATGAATCAGACAGTCCAACCATTTCTCCCTGCATCTAAAGTCTAGAACACATACAACTTCATACTCTTCTTCCCCACCCACCAGAAAGCCGGAGGTGGGGGAGGGGGAGGACAGTTTAGAGCACAAGGAGTGGGGGGCTGCTCTAGCACAAATAGCAACCAATGGAAAACAGGATGAACCTTAATAGATGCAGGCAACTGTGTTAATTTCTTGGATAACTGGAAAGAGGTCAATAATCTTTGAGTCCAGCTTTTGGAGGGTTAGGTTGAAGTTGAGCCACATCCTATTCCCCACAACAACTTTGGCACCCTCTTGTCTGTGTGCATCTGCAGCCACTTATAAGCAGTTTGCTATATCTAGCTGTTCCTTTAAAAGAAACTGAGCAACCTGTCTCTCTTGCAGAAAGTCCGAGGGGCAAGGAATAGCAGATGCAGGAGTTCTGGAGGGTAAAATGTGGAGCTGGAAACCTGAAAAAGAGACATGCCTATGGAGGAATGCACTACATTACTGTAGGCAAATTCTGTAAGAGGCAACAGTTTTCCTGTTGATAAGAAACATAGCATCTTAAATGTAGTTCTAATATCTGGTTCATATTCTCCATTGGTCCATTAGAGGAAGGATGATTCAAAGATGACAAATTAATTGCAATGTCTAATAACTGGAAGAGGGCCTTCCAGTTTGGAGATGAATTGAGAGCTGTAATCCAAAGATCATATGATTTACTAAGCCTCTGTACCTAAAAACACGGTGTAGAAAAAGTTGTGCCATTTCCTAAACTGATGGAAGGCCCTTGCAAGGAATGAAATGATCCATCTTGGTAAATAAATCCACCACCACAAAAGTGGCCAAATAACCCCTGTACACAGGGAAGATCAGTAATAAAATCCATTAAAGCCTACTCAGGTCACAAAGGGAAAGGCAGGGGCCGGAGCAAGCCAGCCAGCTTTCCAGAAACAGATATGGCCCAGGCCAAACATGATAAGTTGAATCATAATTCTTGACATCTGCTCTCACCCTCGGCCACCAGAACTGAGTATCCAATGCAGAGTTTTAAAGACTCCCCCCATGTCCAGCAGTTCTACTGTCATGGTACAGTTGCAATATTTCTTCCCTTAAAGGAAGGAGAACAGCCACTGAGAAACAGCTGCACATCATTTAAAGTGAAAAGTAGAAAGTTGTTAACACCAGGATGTATATGCCAGAGCTCAGATGGATGACCTTCAGGGAACCCCACAACATGACTTTCTACTTTTCACTTTATATGATGTGCAGCTGTTTCTCAGTGGCTGTTCTCCTTCCTTTAAGGGAAGAAATATTGCAACTGTACCATGACAGTAGAACTGCTGGACATGGGGGGAGTCTTTAAAACTCTGCATTGGATTAGATCCAATCTATCAGATTTATAATCTGTCTCCCTGCCCCCAATATTTTGGAGGATCTAATCCCTGGTGGAGGCAAAATTGCTCTGCTAGCATTGTGACAAAAAGAGATGAGTAGGAAAGGTCACATTCAGGTTTATGCAATAGAGAATCTGAAAGCCAGGAATGTAAACCAGGAATATAGGTGATATAGAAACTGAAACAGGAGAAAAATTCTGCCCACCTGATCTGCCAAGGTGTGAGGGATTGTCTTTTTTGCAGAACTTCCAAATTCTTGTGATCTGTGTGTACCTATACTGGATAGACTATACTTTTCAGGAAGTATCTCCACTGTTGGAATGTTGTCTTTACTGCAAGCAACTCCTTATTGAAAATGTCATAGTTGAACATAGTCGTGCATTCAGCTGAAGCAACCTGGAATAAAATGCGCATGGCAGGAGATCCTCCCAGTTTCTCTGTCTGAAGGAGAATGGCTCTGATTGCAACATTTGATGCATCTATTTGCACCATAAACTGGGAAGAGGAGTCTGGGTGCTTGAGTAGCGGCTGTGAACAGAAAAAGACTTTCAATTTCTGAAAAGCTGCTTGCTCTTGAATAAGTCATATGAACTTACATTCTTTCTTCAGGAGTTGAAACAAGGGTCTTATGCAGTCTGCAAAATTAGAGATGAACTTTCTATATAAATTAGCAAACCTTCACATTTCTATGTCTTTGCCATGAAATTATAGAACATACTCCTGCAGGATCCATTTGTATTCCTTCTTTAGAGATCTGGTAACCGAAATAATCCAATTGGGGAAGATCAAATTCACATTTTTTCAACTTAGCAAATGTTTGTGTTTATGGAATCTAAGAAATTTCTGATATGCAGCTCATGTAAAGAAGGGTCTTCTGAAAAGATCAGTATGTCATCTAAGTATGTACTTATCCAAAATATCAGAAAAAATTTCATTCATGTATCTGGAGAAGACTGCCCTGCAATTCACCAATCCACAGGGCATTTTTGTGTATTAAACTTTGCCAAACTTGGCATCAAATGTATTTGTAGCCCTCATTCATCTTGATCAAATTGCAAACTCTTCTCAAATCCAACTTTGTGAAAATATATGCCTTCTGGAGTAGATCCAGGAGATCTGAAATAAGAACAATGGGTAGTGGTCCCTAATGGTCACACTGTTCAGGAGCCTACAATCATGCATATTCCTCATAGAGCCATCTCCCTTAGGGAGGAAAAATGTTGGTGCAAATGCTGCTGATTTAGAAGGGCATATAAATCCTTTTTTTAAAACGTCGTTCAGAAATTCCTTTAAGGTAACAACTCACAAATAGACATGGGATATTGCCTCTTAGCTGGAATCTGGTCTCCCAGCTACAAACTGTCATATGGTTAATGAGGAGGCAACACAGTTGCTTCTTCCTCCTCAAACACATCAGCAAAGTCCGAGTATTTTTCCAGCGAGGCAGAAGAGTCAGTGAGCTGAGCAGGAGAGGATGAAGAATGAAAGTAGAAAATTACAACTGGTGTTATTGACATTTTAGCGATAGAAAAGAAATAGTTCCTTGTCCCAGTGCACATCTGCTATACGTATATGCAGCCAATCAATACCTAGCACAATGGAAACATGTAAGGAAGCAATAACATAGTAACACAGGATCTGTGTGATCCTGTATTTGCAAAGGTATAGTACACTATAACACAGGACAATCTCAAAACGCTTGCTTTCAACTGTTTCCACAAGCATACTTTTTTTTAGTAACTGAGTGTGTAAACTAAACTTTTATACTGTTGTCTCGTCTATGAAATTGGTTATGGCCACTCAGAATATAAGAGCTGAGAGTTGTATCTCTAAGCCTGAGTTTAAACAAAGAGTAATGGGGATAGTAAAATGTACTTGACTGTTGTTCGCTGCCTGCGCCTTCCTTAATTGTCTGAGGGCTTCCTGCTGAGCTCTTGGGAAGGGAATCTGCAAAGTTTCCCAAAGGCACAGTTTTGGAGGAGTTGGGCACTTGCTATGTGACTTGTAATTCCACAGGAGCGGCATCTAGCAATCAGTTCAGGGGCCTAATCTTTAGCGGTGCAATATTGGGCTAGATGTCTGAGAATTTGGGATTTCTTTTTCTCTGCTGAGGACAGGGATTTATTTTTTGTTCCTATTTTCACGGTTTCTTCAGGGCTGGAACATGAGGAGGGCACTGAGTGGGGATCTAGGAGAGAAGAGGCTGTAAAACATTTTCCTCCTGACATTTCCTTTGTGCCTCAACTTTTCCAAACACCCATCAATTAAAATACAATGTTGGAACAATTCTTCTAAATTTTCTGGTGTGCCTTGCTTTACTAATTCATCTCTCAGTACATCAGCAAGTTCTTCTCAAAATTGGTCAATAGAGTCAAATTGTTTCACCCCACATCTCTGGCATACAATAGAAAATATAATATATATGCATGAACTCTACAAGTACGTTGTTTTTGCTTACAGATCTCTTGACTGCTGTTGCTGTTCTACCTGAGTCATCAAATGCCACTCAAAACCTTTGCATAAAGTTCTGGTAATTGTCCAATACTGGATCATTGTTTTCAACGTTGGGCAGCTGAACAACAGAACAAACTCAGAACAAAAGTCACCTTAATGTGATCTGTAGGAAATTCTGCCAGTGAAGTTGCCATAAACAATTCACAATGAATTGTGAAAGTGAGGACTTGAACCTAGGCTCCTCTGAACTTCTCTGGCAAGCTCCCATGAAAGTACAAAATATTGGATGGGCTGCTAGCTGTTGTGCTGCTCCTGGTTGAGGCAAGTTTTGTCCCAGATGCTGCATTAGTAGCACCATGGCTTTATGCAGATTTGTGATTTATAAATCCACTTTTTGGTAGTGCTGTAATGATGCTTCAGCAAGTTGTTCAGTGGACAGTGGGGTGCCCTGAGGATAGGATGCCATCTCTGGTATCAAAGGCAAGATTCTCTGCCTCTCTGAATAGAGAGTATGAGGCTTTCAAGGTTCATATCAGCCTTATTGGTAGGCCAGATCAGGAAAGAGACACCACAAGAAATACTAGAACTCTACTTTAAAGGTTATAACAACAGAATCCTGAAAGCCTAGCAGCATTTCCCCTTCTCATCTTCTTATACCAAAGAGAATCAAGGTGGGGCCATTTTAACTTTCTTTCTCATGCTTTCTTGTTTTGAATAGAATAGAAATCTTTATTGTCATTGTACTACTTGTACAACGAAATTAAATGCCACCCCAGTGGTACACCACCTCTTTAAAAATATAAAAACCATAGAACACATAAAACACATA
Source organism: Python bivittatus (assembly GCF_059951505.1). Lineage (NCBI taxonomy): Eukaryota > Metazoa > Chordata > Lepidosauria > Squamata > Pythonidae > Python > Python bivittatus. The sequence continues at coordinate 6,230,976 of NW_028277028.1, forward strand.
ACACACATAAAACACAGATAACACAACCTTCACATTCCATATTGCACAACCCCTGATGCTGCATTAATACTGCACTATATGATAGAATTCAGTATAGTTACAGCTCTAAGATAGAAGGGGACTTTTCCTGGTCTGAGCTCATATTTTGCTAACAGTATCCATGTACCTTCTCCAAGATTATCTTTGTGGTCTGCTATGGACAAAGTCCAAAAGTAAAAATCTGTCTATTGCATCATAAGTCTACCGAATGAATAATCAAGGTTTAATGTCTATGTTATTTTCGGTTGAAGTTAATTGGCACTGGCTGCCAATTAACTACTGGTTCAAATTCAAAGTTTGCTTATTACATATAAGGCCCTTAACAACTTGGAACCATGATATTTGATCCACTATTTTCACCATTTTGGAACTAGCTGACCACTGAGATAATCACAGAGGTATGTCTAGAACCACTATTAACTTGCAGCCACTCATGGTTATATTTTTTTCTGTATAAGAAGCAGAGCATTCATAAATCAAGTCTATACTGTCATTTTTGTTGTTGTTGAGTCGTTGTGTCTGACTCTTCATGACCCCATGAACCATATTGTGCCAGGCCTTCCTGTCCTTCACTGCCTCCTTGAATTTGCTTAGTTTCATGCTCATTGCTTCAGTGATGCTATCTAACCATCTCATCCTCTGCCCTCCCCTTCTCCTTTTGCCTTCAATCTTTCCTAGCATCAGGGTCTTTTCCAAAGAGTCCTCTCTTCACATTAGGTGACCAAAGTATCTGAGCTTGAGCTTCATTATCAATCCTTCCAATGAGCAGTCAGGGTTGATTTCCTTTAAGATTGACTGGTTTGACCTCCTAGCAGCCCAAGGGACTCTTAAGAGTGTTCTCCAGCACCACAGTTCAAAGGCATCAATTCTTTGGTGCTCAGCCTTCTTTATGGTCCAGCTCTCACAGCCATACATTACTACTGGAAAAACCATAGCTTTGATTATGTGGATCTTTGACGGCAAGATGATGTCTCTGCTTTTTAATATGCTGTCTAGGTTTGCCATAGCTTTCCTCCCAAGGAGCAAGCGTTAATTTCATGGCTGTAGTCTCCGTCTGCAGTGATCTTGAACCACTATTCAAGAGCCAAATAAATGAAGTCTGTTACTGCTTCCATTTCTACCCCTTCTATTTGCCAGGAATTGATGGGTCCAGATGCCATGATCTTAGTTTTTTTAATGTTGAGTTTCAAGCCAGCTTTTGCACTCTCCTCTTTCACCCTCATCAAGAGGCTCTTTAGTTCTTCTTCACTTTCTGCCATTAGGGTGGTATCGCCTGCATATCTGAGGTTGTTGATGTTTCTCCCTGCAATCTTAATTCCAGCTTGGGATTCTTCCAGCCTGGCATTTCTCATGATGTACTCTGCTTGGTCATAATCCCATAAATCAGTTCTCAGCCTTTCATCAAAGTTGCAACAGGTCAGGCAGTAGCAGTGTTCACATTAGACTGAAAGTCAAGATTCCAGCAGAAAAGCCACATACATTGTTAAGTTTCAGGTGAACCAGTCTAGGAATCAAGGAATTCACACAGACAGGCACAAGACACACAGCTTCAAGATAAGATTGTTAATAAACTTGTTGCAGCAAGGAATCTACCTTCTGAGACTGCCCAAGTAATCTGTACTTCCCCACAAGGTACAGCTGAAGCTAAGCAGAAATTATTTGCCAGGGTCCAATTCTGCAAAAGTTTAGCTCTCACCAAGTGCCTTCCCCTACAGTGGCCACTTCATCTGGCTAACTTCTGTTTTTTCCACCTACGGCCATCAACATTCCCAAGAGCAGGAGGGTAGTCTTGTCTCCAGTTCAAAGATACAGTGGAAACTGACAGATTCTCTCTATATCTTAGCTTGCTTTTGCTTTGTGCAGGTGGTCAAACTTCCAAATAAAGCACTGAGAAGCATCCAGCCATAATTTTAATTTTTCTAAATTCCTAATTACAGGTAGTTCTTGCTTAACGACGATTTGTTTAACGATGGTCCAGAGTTACAATGGCCTTGGGAAAAGTGTTTTACAACATCCACAGTCACGTGATTGCGATTTACAACTTTTTAAATGATGGTCATTAAGTGAATCATGTGGTCGTTAAGCAAATCACATGGTCATTAAACAAATTCTGGCAAAAAAAATCCATTGGGGAGGCTGGATTTGCTTAACAAGCACAGTGATTTACTTAATGACCAAATCACTTAGCGACCTAAATTCTGGCCCCTGTTGTGGTTGGATAGCAAGGACTACATGTATTAAGCAAACAAACTACTCAATTCACATTTATTTGCTACTCTATGCCTGTGGCTTTTGGGACTGGTTATAAAGGCTGTATCTATGCTGTCATCTAGTGATCATCTGGATTTTTGCAGCCCAGATTTGATAGTTCTAATAAATGTCATAGCTTTCCATTTTGGAAATTTATAATCAATTCTTTCTCTGTACAGTAAAAGGCAAAGGCACACAGCCCTCTCAGATCAGCTGAGATGGCTGAAAAATTACAATAAGGTTCATGTAAAGGAGCACTGGATTTACCCAGATAATTATGAGAAAATATACTCAGTGCAAGGTGGAAGGAACAATCAACACTTATGTATTTACCAAGAGTCTTTCAACTAAGGCAGTCAAAAAATAAAATATTTAGTTACTGTATTTTACCAATAACAACAACATTTTGTGTTGGTTGCTGACAACACTTCTTCCAATGTGACACAATAGAAAATAGCAATTTAAAAAATTATGGCTAATAGCATATCCATAAAGTAAAGATATTACATTTCTTTATGTTAATCATAAATTTCCATGTTTTTATTAATATAACCACATAGACGTAGCACACAGAGACTAAGGAATTTTACTTGTACTACAACTTTACTGCATTATCAAAGGCCTGCTTCTTTGAATTTAATGTTTAAGTGCACATAATCCTATGTAGACTTACATGGGAAAGAGACCTGTTGAATATAGTGAATACCCAAAAAAACTGTTAAATTAGACAGCATAAATGTGGGAAAGAGGGAAACAATAGTTTCAGTGCATAACATTATTGTATATTGGGATATTCACAAATAAATTATTTTTCTGTTTTATTAGTCGGTACATGAAAGAGGAAATCGAAGAAACTGGGCTCCACTGTCATACATGACAAATTATTTATTTTATTTAGAAATATTTAAACCACCTCAGTCTTAAAAGACTTATAACTCTGCTTTCCTTCATTGGCTAGAGACATAGAAATGTAAAACAACTCCTGAACTACCTAATAACCAAAAGGGCATGAGATCATGTTATGGTAGTCCTAACCTCAATAAAAATATTGGAAAGATTACTTTCTGATTTAGAAGACCCATTCCTTGATTCTGTGTGCCAGTACTTTTTGTTACTACTTCTTATATCTGTGAACTAATACTGTATGTAACAATTTTATACAGCTGGTTTTGAAAATCTAAATTGGATAAAACCTAAATTTAAGCATATTTTCATAATAGTTTGACTGATCTCCTCTGTAAATTTCCTCACAACTGAAACCATTTCATCTGTCCCAGTAATATTTATAATTTTTATTAAAAGCATTTATTAGCTGTATTTTACCCAAATATACACAATGACAATAAGAATAAATCACATCAGAGTAACATAAAATGATATATCCCTTCTGAAATAGCAGAAAGACCTGAAGAAATGAAAAAAAAGTGCACTGAAAAGGCAACAAAGAAGAATCTGACTTTCTAAGCAGACAAGATGGCATCCTAACTTAATTATGACCAGATTGCCTGGGTTGTATGTATCAGAAATAGTGACTCAAGAAGAATAAACACAGGATTAGGCCGGGCTTTAGTTAGGCAATGCTGCATAGCACAATTCTGCAATGGGAATCCAGTTCTAGAGAAAAACCTATAAAGCAGGTTATTAGTTACTAAGTTACTTTATTTAACATAAAATGGATAATGGAGAGATCAACAGAATATAAAAAGATGTTTACCTTTGTTTCAGTGACTAGGCAAGGGCTTTTTATAATCAGGGGTGTTAGCTAGAAGTATGGTCTAGAGCAGCTAAGCCAAAACCTCATATTTTTTCCTGCTTGTCCAGTAGGAGTGGGAAGGTAAATCCAGCTCACATCTGACAATATTGGACTTTGTATGGCAAAGCCACAGCCATGAAAGGACCATGCTTGGGTTTTCTGGATAGCCAGCTTGTCCAGGTAGCATGGGAAAAATGTAAATTTGGGCTCAACTCTAATTGTGAATACTGAGACTTAAGCATCTAATGAAGAATTTAATTTCTTTTAATGCTTTTTTAATAGAACTTGATGAGCATAATTGTGCTTTATGAATGAAAATATCTCCCAAATTTTAATGGGTATATATATATATATATATATATATATATATATATATATATAGTTTTTGGATACAACTTTGTATTAGATCAACATAGTTCTTTAAAAAGGATGCCCGGTGAGTTTAGGATTGCAGCTGATGCCTCTTAACTAGTAATGTCTTTTAAATCATTGTAATTATGCAAACCATTTTTTTTTTTTTTTGGTATTCTGTTGGTCTCTCTCTTGTTCATTTCATGTTAAATTAAGAGGCACGTGTTACTGCTCAATAGCAGCACCTATTTTATGAAACAGTTTCACCTTAGGAATTAAGTTGGTCCCCAAACTGTCCTGGCCTTCTGGAAGCTCTTTAAAATTGAGTTATTCCAGAAGATTTACGAGATGAGAGCCAGTTTGGTAAAATAGTTAAAGGTCCTGGGTTAGAAACTGGAAAACTACAAGTTTTAGTCCTGCCTGCGGTACAAAGCTAGCTCAGTGACTTTGGGCCAGCCGCTCTCTCTCAGCCCCAGGAAGAAGGCGCTGGCACCGCTTACAAAAATGTTGCCATGAAACCTGCATGGACTTGTCCATGTAATCATCAGGAGTCAAAGCTGACTCAAATGCACAAACAAAATAAATAAATAAAAATGATGATTGATAAGACACTCAGTTTGTGTTTATGGGGTTTATGGTTTCAGAGTTTTAGGTTGTTTTATATATTTTAGTTTCTATTATGGACATTTTATTTAGAACCTTGTGTTGTTTGTTGTGTTGCTTTCCAACATTCAGGAAAGTTCATGGCCAAGAAATACTGTCAGTCCAATAATTTAATCATTATTTTTCCTCAACAATGTCTGTGGGTTAGTGGGTGAAAAAAAAAATGAAGATGATGGTTGCAGCAGTGTGACTGGAGCCCTGCTCCACCGCACATACCTTCCTGCCTTTATATGTGAGTCCATGCCTTTCTTTAACTGTCTCTCAAGACTATATCAAATAGTTAATCTGAATGTTGCTAGCAGGGGGGTGGGGGGTTTATTGGTTTTTTGTATCTGGGTTTTAATTCTGTAAGCTGCCTGGAGTCACTGTGTGTGAGTTGGGCAGTCATATAAGTTTGCTTAATAAATAAATAAATAAATAAATAATAAATTACTCTTGTTCTTATGGGAAATCTTAGCTTCAGAGGGCACCTCTTAATATCTCCACTAATGTTGCAACTTTAATAAACTCTTTATTGTTGCCCTGATTTCCCAGTTAACTGAGTCACTGGATTCCTTAAAGTTCAGCTCAATTCATTGTCCATGAAGTTTTCTTGGCAACAGCCAGGAAGTGGTTTGCTGTTGCTTCCTTCAGGTTTTCTTTTGTTTGGGTTTTTGCACTTCCCAGTTTAGCTAACAGTTCTGGCATTTCCTAGTAGTCTCCAATCCAAGTACGAAGCAGGCCCCACACTTTCGAACCCAGACAATTTCAGCCAATCAGTTAAGCCTTCATTTCCAGTGTAGAGGAATCAGAATCAGTACAATTGCTAGATTCATCTCCATTAGAGAGATGATAATTCTTTACTTAGTGGCTTATTGCTTTCTACTATATATAAATGATACATCCACAAAAATATAGGTTACCTATATCCAATATAGCAAATATATTGTACAACTTAACATCAACAACTCTTATCTGTTGTTTTGATCTATGATCTTCGAGATTTTCTGCACAGCTGAAGTGCATTTATCATGATGTTTACCCCAATCAATATAAATTTAAAATATCTATTTTAAAATAAAACAAGCAATCAAAATTCATCACAAAACCTTCTTGCTATTGCTGCTACCAATTTAAAATCTAGGTAATCCATATAACTTTCAAATCACTGCAGTATGCACTACCAAGTACACACTTAGAAACATATTCAGTGAAATGCCAAAAAACAGCTTCACATTTGCAGTTATAAACACCAGCCATGCATTCTCAACTTGGTTAAATTTAACATAAAGCTCCATCCTCTCAAACCTAACAGAAGTAAAAAAAAACAGGAAACAACAGGTGACTGTTGTCTTTCCATAGTTTGTTTTCTCTGGTCCTCCTGTCTGTTCCCAACTGACACTCCACACATATTCTATCTTGTTGAAAACAATTATAAATATAATAAAATGTATTTTTGTACCCCAATAGCCCTCTCCCTTATATGTTTCAACTATTGTCACGCAGAAATATTTTATATATAGTTTGAATTCTGTTGGCCTCCACCAAAATAGATTAGTGTTATAATTTATTTGCTCAAATAAGTTTTTAATTAAAATTATATTGCTAGGTTTCTTCTTGGAATGACTTGGTTTAATAAGATGAAATGTTATAGTTTAATAAAAGTTGAAGTCTTTAGAAACACAAATTTCATGGTTTTAAAATAATAAACTTTTACACTCTTTCAACCTAATTATTTATTTAGGATTAAAGATATATATTCTCCACTGGCAGACACTGAGGCAAGAGCCTTAAATATTCCAAAGTGCTAAATCATCCTGAGGTGTTGGAACATCATTCTCAGCTTGCAACAAACTTGACAGGCCCCCATGTACCTATTACATATCTCTTATATAAAGTCTTCAAGAACATTTCACTACCGAGATAAACACACTGAATTCAAGGTTTAGATCTAATGACTAGTTTGTGACTGTATGGCTACTGAAAAAGATTTAGTCAATTTCTAGAAGCTGTTTTGCAAATATCTTCTACAAGTTCCCATACCTACAGTACTGTGCAAAAGTTTTAGGCAGGTGTGAAAAAATGCCGTAAAGTAAGAATGCTTTCAAAAATATATATTGTAATTGTTTATGCTTATCAATTTACAAAATGCAAAGTGAGCAAACAGAAGAGAAATCTAAATCAAATCAATATTTGGTATGACTACCCTTTGGCTTCAAACCAGCATCAATTCTTACACTTGCACAAAGTCAGGGATCTTGTAGGATTAGATTCAGGTGTATGATTAACCAATTATACTAAGCAGGTGCTAAGGATCATCAATTTCATATGTAGGTTGAAACATAGTCATTAACTGAAACAGAAACAGCTGTGTAGGAGGCTTAAATCTGGGTGAGGAACAGCCAAACTCTGCTACTAAGGTGAGGTTGTGGAAGACAGTTTGATGTCATGGGTCATACACCATGGCAAGACTGAGCACAGCAACAAGACACAAGGTAGTTAGACTGCATCAGCAAGGTCTCTCCAAGGCAAAAATTTCAAAGCAGACTGGGGTTTCAAGATGTGCTGTTCAAGCTCTTTTGAAGAAATGGGCAATGCTGAGGACCATAGACGCAGTGGTCAGCCAAGGAAACTTAATGCAGCAGATGACAGACACATCATGCTTACTTCCCTTCAACACTGAAAGATGTCCAGTAGTGCCATCAGCATAGAACTGGCAGAAACCAGTGGGATGCAGGTACACCCATCTACTGTCCAGAGAAGTCTGGCCAGAAGTGGTCTTCATGGAACAATTGTGGCCAAAAAGCCATATCTCTGACGTGGAAACAAGGCTAAGCGACTCAACTATGCATGAAAACATAGGAACTGGGGTACAGAAAAATGGCAGCAGGTGCTTTGGACTGATGGGTCAAAATTTGAAATACTTGGCTATAGCAGGAGGCATTTTGTTCACCGAAGGGCTGGAGAATGGTACAATAATAAGTGTCTGCAGGCAACAGTGAAGCATGGTGGAAGTTCCTTGCAAGTTTGGGGCTGCATTTCTGCAAATGGAGTTGGAGATTTGGTTAGGATCAATAGTGTCCTCAATAATGAGAAATATAGGCAGGTATTTATCCATCATGCCATACCATAACGGAGGCATGTGATTGGCCCCAAATTTATTCTGCAGCAGGATAACGACCCCACACATACAGCCAATGTCATTAAGAACTATCTTCAGCGTACAGAAGAACAAGGAGTCCTGGAAGTGATGGTCTGGCCCCCACAGAGCCCTGATCTCAACATCGTCAAGTCTGTCTGGGATTACATGAAGAGACAGAAGGATTTGAGGCAGCCTACATCCACAGGAGATCTATGGTTAGTTCTCCAAGATGTTTGGAACAACCTACCTGCTGAGTTCCTTCAAAAACTGTGTGCAAGTGTAAATACTTGTAAATACTTACATCTAAATACTTGTTTAAATTATAAAACTACTTTGTGACTGTGAGAAGGCAGGGAGAAGTGAGGGCCTCAAACGAACCATGTTTGCTAGGGGAGAGCGCTGTGCACCATGGGGGGACGGCAGGAGGGAGGATGGGCAGAAGGCACACTCGCACCAGAGTGGAGAGGGACGGCAGGAGGGAGGAAAGACTGCAGGCAAGAGGCACGATCGCACCAGAGTGAAGAGAAACGGCAGGGGGCGGCTGTCGGGTCAAGTGGGGATTGGAATGTGTATTGCGCTGATTGGATTCGGAAAGTGGAATGTCTGCGGTTTTGCGGTTAATTAGCGGCGCTCCGGGGCAGTAAAAAAGGTGAGATTGTGAGCCAAGCCCTCGTAGGAGCGGGAGGACAGATAGGGGGTATAAAAACCTGTCAGACCTTGCTTCGGGGTTCCTCCATTGCTGCGGGAGGGACCCACCTTTGCAAACGTGCCCAATAAAAACTTTTGTCTACTGGATAACCGAACCCGTGTCTGTCGTTTTCTGACAAAATTGGCGAGCCAGCCAGGAGTCCTCGACGTGGACCGGACTGTGGGGAACCGGTGAGTAATCGGCCGTAACACCCCGTTGAGGTGTCTCCCGTTTTCCCCGGAGTCGGGTCCAGGACGGGACTCCAATCGCCAGTCAGACAGAAGTAAAGAGGAAGTCGGCCGACGAGGAGACCTCCGGGAGGTCTGGTGAGTACAGCCTACCCATAATCTCGGGGAGATTAGCGTGGTTACGAGGCGTTGGATGCCGCAAGGGGACAGAAGAGTCCGGGACCTTCTGTAAGGTGGGAAACGTAGTCAGGAAGGATGGGTAAGGCGCAGAGTAAGAGTGTAAGGCCAGGGGCCAATGGGAAAAACGCAGTAGGGGAATCCCCACGGATTCTCCATTAGGACAATTGTTGCAACAGTGGGAGACACCCTGGTTGTGTCCATTCACCAGGGGTCTGGAAAAACCGACCATGATAACTTTGTGCACTAAAGAATGGCGAAAATATCCACTAGTGGACCCCGAATTCCCCTACCATTGGAATCCCCAGTAATTACTGGGTGACCCAACTAAAAAACTACATTGTGGAGCATAAAATGTTAACACAGGAACCCTATGTGGAAGTCTGGTTCCATGTTCATTGGGAGGGGCCTCGACCCAAGTTAGCCAAAATTTTTGTCCAAAAAGAACAGGAGGATGAGGAGGACCTCTGGCTGACTAGACCTCAATGGGGGCCGCCACCTCCTCCTCCTCCTCCTCTTCCTATCGCTCCCCTCCGGCGCCCCCACCCTATCCCGGGCTGCGGAAAGAGCTGGACCAGCTGAACCAAGACATTCAGAACGTGCCCTTTAGTCTAAGGTTGGCCAGTGCCTTCCCCGTCCGGGAAGTCCCGAACGGAACGAACGCACAGGGGGTGGCCGTCACCAGTTACGTAACGGTTCCCATCAAACCCAGTGAGTTGAGGGAATTAAAAAGGACCCTCCCTCGTATGCAAGAGAACGCCCATACCGCCGCCGAACAATTGGAACTTTTTCTCGGCCCGGTGGAATACTCCTGGGGGAACTGAATTACATTTTAGCCCACCTCTATACGCCAGAAGAGAGGGGCCAGATTCGGCGAGCTGCGCTCGGGGCTTGGGAGCAAAGGAATGCAAATGTCCCAAATGCCCTGGCCGCAGATACTAAATTCCCTCTGGCAGACCCAAATTGGGATCCCAATAATGCTGAACATCGGGAGAACATGAGAGGAGTTTCCCCCTGTACGACTAGGGGGGTCATGGTTCCCCAACCGGGACCCACGGGGAACCCTTGGTAAACATCACGGTGGGTCCCACCGGCGAGGAACAGCAGTTCCTCGTGGACACCGGAGCCTCTCGAACATCGCTGTGCCAACCGATCCCAGGGATTGCGAAATCCCGGGGCACATCGGTATCGGTGATGGGGGTGGGAGGCTCTCCGGTCAAGGCAGACGTACTGGAGGGAGTGAGACTGGAGTGGAATGGGAAGGAGGTAACTGCAGATGTATTACTGATCCCACAGGCGAGAGTGAACTTGCTGGGAAGGGATCTAATGGGTAGTCTAGTAGTAGAGCTGTGGAATGTGGAACAGGCAGAAAGGATGTGTTTGTTGCGAGAGGCGGACGTGGAGGTTGTGAACCCTGAGGGAGGGGAGGGGGGGGCGGGGCGGTTTCGCATAGCCCCAATTAGCATCCCCTTGAAACCAGGGGTGACGGGTTTGCGGCAAGCCCAATACCCGCTGTCCCGGGATGGGAGGCGTGGGCTGAAGCAACAACTGAGATGGACGGTGCTGCCCCAGGGGTACACCGAGAGCCCCTCTTGTTTGGACAGGCATTGGAAGAGAAACTCCAGGGGTTCCGGGCCCCTGGGGGTTCTCGGGTGCTGCAGTATGTGGATGATTTGTTGGTGTCTGGAGAGAAGGAAGTAAAGGTGAGAGAAGACTCAGTGGCTTTATTGAACTGGTTGGCTGAGGAAGGATTGAAGGTGTCAAAAGGGAAGGTCCAATTTGTGGAAAGGGAGGTCAAGTATTTAGGACATGTACTCCGGAAGGGCGAGAAGTTGATTGATCCTTCTCGGATACAGGGGATAATGCAGTTGAAGCCCCCTCATACTAAAACGGAGGTGCGGCGGTTTCTGGGTCTAGTAGGATATTGCCGGCTATGGATAGATGAGTACATGAGCAAGGCTCAGTTTCTGTATGAGAAGTTGAAAGGATCATCTGACAGGGTAGAATGGACAGACGGGGACACAGAGAAGTGGGGGGAATTACGAAGGAGCCTGGTGACGGCCCCGGCTCTGGCTCTACCGAACTTGGCCCCCCCCTTTCACCTATACGTTACAGCCCATGGGGGAACTGCCATTGGAGTGCTGACTCAGAGACGGGCTGGGAAATATCAACCAGTGGCCTTCCTGAGCAAAGCCCTAGAACCAGTGGTGAGGGGATGGCCGACTTGTGTGCAGGCAGTGGCTGCCGCTGCTGTGCTAGTGACAGAAGGGAAAAAACTCACTTTTGGGAGCCCCGTGATTGTCCATTCGCCCCATCAGATCTTAAGTGTGCTTAGTCAGCAGGCGGCTGCTTGGATGACAGAAGGGAGGATGTTGAAATATGAGACAGTTCTCCGGATAAGTCCTGATGTGGTGGTAGGAACAGACAGGAATTTGAACCCAGCGGAGTTTCTTGCGGGGGAGCGGAAAGAATGGGAGCCGGCGGAGCACGAGTGCTCCACCCTGTTGCAGCTGCAAACAAAGACCCGGGAGGACCTGCAGGCGGTCCCGCTGGAGGAGGGTGAGGTCTGGTTTGTGGATGGGTCTAGCCGAGTAGAGCAGGGACAAAGGAAGTCAGGATATGCGATAGTGACGGCGGAGGGAGAGACAATAGAGAAGGGGGCACTACCAGCGGACTGGTCGGCTCAGCTGTGTGAAGTGCACGCTTTGAAACGGGCACTAGAGTTGGGAAAGGGAGTGTCCCTCACCGTCTACACAGACTCGCGATATGCCTGGGGAGTAGTGCACACTTTCGGGAAAATTTGGCTGGAACGGGGTTTACTCACAGCTGCTGGAAAGGGAAGGTTGCAGGGAGGAAGCAGGTCATTGGGTTATAATTGAGGGGACCCCAGTAGTGAGCCGTGCTGACATGAGGGGGATGGTGGAGAAACTGCACGAAGGGTCTCATGGGGGGTGCAGGCTTTGGTAGACACTGTAAAGCTGTGGGAAGGGCCAACGGGGTGTTGAAGCAACATCTCACCAAACTGGGGCTGGAAACAGGGCTACCTTGGACAAAGACACTTCCGGTTGCCCTGCTTCGAATGCGGACAGCCCCTCGCAAGGATGTGGGGGTCTCCCCATTCGAGCTGATGATGGGAAGACCTTTCCTGGCTCCAATGGGAGAGCCTATCCCCGAGCTAAAGGATGCCTTCCTGAGAAAGTATCTCTTGGTACTGTCACAATCTCTCTTGTCTCTAAGAAAACAGGGACTCCTCGCTCAACGGCCCCCTTGCTGAAAGACCAACACCCCCACAAGCCAGAGGATTGGGTCCTGATAAAGACGTGGAAGGATGAGAAGCTGAAGCCGTCTTGGGAGGGACCATACCAAGTTCTCCTGACAACTGAATCAGCGGTTCGGACCTGACAGGGGCCCGACCATGGACTGCCCAACCGGGAGACGGACTCAAAGTAAAACTTAAAAGGAACTGAACTAAGGCAGGGGAGGAGATGACCAACATAAAGGCGTAGAATTGGCACAGACAGCTTTGATCACTGGGGATGATCCCCGTGGGGGGGGGATGTTCTATCATTTTGGGTCTTCTCCCATACCAAGACCCTGGACTAATCAAAGGCAAATGGCTCTAAATCTCTTGGGGATAACCAATGCAACTCAATGTGTATATTTCAACAATACCCAGAACCATACCCCCCCATTGCCCTCAAAAGGTCCTGCTTTCACTTGTGGAGGGGTCTATAATATCCCTTACGCCTCAACCCCTCTATACCTACCTAAAGGTTTCTTTTTGTTATGTGGACATGAAGCTTACACCTATGTTCCAGCCTATAGTTCAGGGGGCCCTTGTGCCATAGGGCGCCTGACCTCTCTATATGCCCTGCCTCCAATACAAGCGCACCCATCAAAAGAAAAAAGAAAAAGGGAGCTGCCATCTGATTGTGAGAGTGATGTGACACTCTTGTCTGAAACAGAAGCCATGGCTCTGGCCCTCTCCTTAGTAGGGGTTCCTGCACTAAGCGGAAGAACTTACCTGGACCTAAGGAAGGTGGCCTGCCTCCTGGCTAAAAGTGTCAACCTTACATCCTCTCTCATTGCAGCCCTCACTGAAGAAGTCACTGAGATCAGGAGGGTGGTCATTCAAAATCGGATAGCTATAGACTATCTCCTATTAAGGGCAGGACAAGGCTGTGAATCTTTTCAAGGTCTTTGTTGCTTTAACCTAACCAACAATGAGAATTATATTGAAGCAAAACTAGCCAAGTTGAAGACCTTAGCCTCTCGCATATCCGAGGATCCAGAGGGATGGAATTGGTCGTGGCTCACTAGTTGGTTACCTAACTTTGCTTGGTTAAAACAACTTTCTGTACTAGCCATTGGCTTCATTGCCTTACTGGTCCTAGTATGTTGCTTAATGCAATGCCTCCCTGCTTGTGGGAATTACCTGTCCCAGTGTGTGAAGCCCCGGGTCCGGGACAAGGGAGCAATCCTGTTAGTCAGGTTTGAGGCCCAACAGAGGCGTGAAAAGAAAAAGGGGGGATTGTGAGAAGGCAGGGAGAAGTGAGGGCCTCAAACGAACCATGTTTGCTAGGGGAGAGCGCTGTGCACCATGGGGGGACGGCAGGAGGGAGGATGGGCAGAAGGCACACTCGCACCAGAGTGGAGAGGGACGGCAGGAGGGAGGAAAGACTGCAGGCAAGAGGCACGATCGCACCAGAGTGAAGAGAAACGGCAGGGGGCGGCTGTCGGGTCAAGTGGGGATTGGAATGTGTATTGCGCTGATTGGATTCGGAAAGTGGAATGTCTGCGGTTTTGCGGTTAATTAGCGGCGCTCCGGGGCAGTAAAAAAGGTGAGATTGTGAGCCAAGCCCTCGTAGGAGGGGGAGGACAGATAGGGGGTATAAAAACCTGTCAGACCTTGCTTCGGGGTTCCTCCATTGCTGCGGGAGGGACCCACCTTTGCAAACGTGCCCAATAAAAACTTTTGTCTACTGGATAACCGAACCCGTGTCTGTCGTTTTCTGACATGACTAAAATATTGAATTTTTATTTTTATTACCATGATATATAAATTTGACATATTTATTGTCAAAATCAATTAAAATGAGAAAAAAAACCCTGTATTTTAAAAGGACAGTATGTTCTAATGATCTTGAAAATGGGAAACAGACAGATCTATTAAGGGCTAGGCACTTAATTATTCTGAAGTGGAATAAGAACCTACATTGTTACAGAGAGGAAAAATTAGAAGCAAAGTTTCATTTACAATTCTGTATATAAAGAGCTCTCCCAATTCACTGTTGGAGATAAGGTTTCTGGCAATTATTTTTATTACAACATAGAAGAAAATGGTTGATATCTATGGAAAATTCTACAAAAAAGAGTGGAGAGAAAAGAAGAATATAGTGAAAGAGCAAAAATGCAAACATTAATGCCACAAAAAGCCCTTCCAATATTCTGAAATCTCCAGAACTGTTTTCTTTTACTCTACATTTGCAAGCATACATATGCCAACATAATGAAAACTACCCTAGCAATTCAGATCCTTTGCTCTTTATTCTTCCTTGAACTACAATCTTATTGAAGGTGAGAAGCTGAGTGGAGGAGGTCAAATTCCCTCAAAAGGTATCTTAACATATGGGACTACACTGTTAATATAAACCACTCCTATCACGACTCCTGTATGTTTTACCACTCACCTTCTGCATTTGCACCAAGCCTACAATTTATTAATATTCTAAAATGTTCCTTCAAAAATGATTGTTTCTAAAGCCTTGAATTTTTGCTATATGTCCAATAGAACATTCAAGTAAATAAATTGAGGACAGTCTCCTTCCAGACACAATGTGTAAAAGTTAGATTTCTTTTTCCTGACACTACTTTTCATCAGAACATGATTTCAACTGGAAAATCTGTATTTTTATATTATTTTTTATCTGTGTCCCATGGAAAGAAAATAATTATAAATCACATGTTGATTTAGTTGCCCAAGAACTTTCATCTATAGAAACAGAGTTTTCAAACTGTGAATTGTGAGAGAAGAAATATAAGAAAGATACCACTTTTTATGTGGAAATGTTCTCGGTACACAGGTATCTATCCACATGTGATGAATTAACAAAGTAACTGGGTAAAAATTAGAGATTAGCTTTAATTGCTTGAAAGTAACTGTTGTTCTTTGGGACATTGTTGATATTCATTACATATTGGATCTGTATTTTAAAACTTGTAAAAAAAAATCAGTTAATATATTGGCTTAGCAGAAGCTTTCAGAAAACAGCTGAAAATAGATTATCCTCAGTTCTTCAGATAAAAGCCTTGTCTGCCTGCATTGTGTTCCCTTTGTGCACAGCCTACATGAGGTTGCCAAGCAACTAGTCCAAGTTCAGAGCTGCAGCTAAATAAAGCTTTAACGGGATTCTCACATCTGCAACAGCCTGAAGCTGCTCAAGATACTAAAGAACTTAACTGATGAACAAAAGATTCAGAGCACCTATTGCGTTAAGTCAGGGAATGAAAGTATTTTATTTCTAATAATGCCATTTTTTGCAGACTACATTAGTAGTACTTGTCAAACTCCACAAAGAACTTAAAATCATGTAGAAATTGAGGAAATGATGTCATGCTATGGAAATCCCCAGTCATTTACAATTTGCTCTGATGGGACATTCAAGAAAAGAAAGGGAAAACAAAAGCACATCACACTATAGTTATGTTACTTACCTATGTTTGCAAATCTTTCTGTATGAATCTCTGCAACTGTACAAATTATATACTACAGCTGTCCTGGACAGCAATTATGAAACATTTAATACTATGATTATACTATGAGTCTGACCACTCCCTTAGATGGGAAAGAACAAGAGTCAGCAGCCACCTGTTAAATTCCTTCAGCGAGCAAAGCTCCTAAAAAAAATTGTGCTGGAATGTCAAAAGCACAACTATATCAGGTGAATGAGTTGGTCAGTCAATCATTCCTTTATTATGATCAATGTCCAGAATTCCACTTAAAACAAAATTAAAAAAACATGTAAAATCAAAAGTCAGAAATAAACAGTAATAACTAAATAATCAATATAAAAATCACAGCAAGTTTTACAAAAAATAAAATTTGGCCATATTCAAAGAAACTAAATAATATTAGTCAGCTAACAGCAACAATATAAAACAGATCCAAAAGGCTTGAAAATCTAAAGGGGATATAAAATGGGCAATACAACAATACGGGGATTGTATTTTCAAACACCTCTTCATCACAAAGTCTTAAGAGTAAGGGATTTTCCTAAACTTTCCTCCAAGAACAATTGTCATTAATGCATCACAATGTGCTAGGTTAGTGGTCTCCTAATTTTGTATTGTAATGTTGGAGGATGGTCTGCAAGATGATTTAACTTAGTCATAACAAAATTAATATACAGGTGACAAGATACAGCCCTAACTCCTGTACAGATGGGAATTACTCTGGTGTAATGTACTCTGTGTATTGCATTAAACTTTTAATCTACAATTTTCATAAAGTTTATTTATTAACAAGAGCAAGCATCCATCTACAGTAGAATTTTTAATTTTGTACCACACCCTTAATCTAGAAATAAAATTCATTCATTCATTCTAAATTCATTCAGGCAGTATATACTGCAGATCCACCTTTAACGGTATGTTTTTCAATTAGATGTTGTAAAATTGGGGCATGAAACATCAAACATTCAGCTCTAATGCCTAACTACTCATTAGCAATATATATTCTGAACTGATCCAGTCTAAAGGTTTATTATAAAGATGCTAAACATAATGTTTACATAACATATTTAAAAGACTTAGAGGTCTATAATGAGCAGGTAAATCTCAACTGACTTTTTTATAAATGGCACTATAATGGCTAAGCTCCCCTCCCTTGGAATCTGTGCAGTACAATCTATAAAAGTAACCACAGATGCTATCCCTGGGGCCTATTATTCCAGATTATTACTAATAACTTCAGTGGTGATAAAATCATTGCCTGGGCCTTTGCCTTGCTTAAGATATTTCACCAGCCCTGCTATTTCTGAGCTTGTAACAGGGACCCAGTGTGGAAACGGACTGTCATCAAAGTTCCACAACAAACTCTTCTAGCTGTTCAATGTACACAGTGTCCTAAAGTGAACCTCCCACACTCTCTACTGGTATAAGAAAAGAGAGGCAAAGCGGCCTGGAAACTGGATTAGTAGCTATCTCTGGTCAAAACAAAACTTCAGGTGAATATCCTTTAGTTCTTTCTGGCAGTTTCCACAGAACAGTTGCTGAAAACAAAACATAGTGCACGGCAGGAATTGAAAGTTTAATTTGCTATCCCCTGGCTTGTGGCTCATAGAAGTGTGATAAAGCTTACATATCATTATTATTACATTTAGGAATCGTATCATTATTATAATTTATTGTCCCGCTAACGACAGGGACAATAATAGCAATTTAGCAATAAGCACCAACAGACATAGAGCCAAAAGAAAGCTACTGAGAATCTACATGGAGATTTTGATATGTACTCCAGATATATAACATTTTCTTTTTAAAAATGTAGGAGAATTTATTAAAAAATCACAATGAAGATAAAAACATGATCAATAGTTATAGACTATGAATACTAACTGAAAAAGAAAATCAGAAAATTGAAGGTGTAGAAGAGAAGCATTCCTGCTAGGAAATGAGGATATAGGCAGAGCATGTTCTCATTTAGGATAGGTGTCAGCACCTTACTGACCTTGGCTGATCTCAGAAAAGCTAGACATGACTGAACTTGGTTGATATATACAGTGGTGCTTAAAAAGTTTGTGAACCCTTTTGAGTTTTCAATATTTCTGCATAAACTTGACCTAAAATGTGATCTGTTCTCCACTAGTCCTAAAACTAGATAAAGAAAACCCAGTTAAACAAATGAGTAAAAAAATTATACTTTTTCATTTATTTATTGAGGAAAATTATTCAAAGCTACATAGTTCTGTATGCAAAAGTATGTGAACCTTTGTTTTCAGTAACTGGTGTGCCCCCCCTTGGGCAGCAATAAGTGCAACTAAAAGTTTCCGATAACTTCAAGATAAGGAAAAATATGGCTCATATAAAGATTTGCAGACAAATATGTTTGCACTCCTAGATCCACTGAAACACCTTATTTTGGAGTTAAATATGAAGCATCATACAGCTCTTGATATGATCCCAAACTGTACAGCTGATAACAGTGTTAGAAAACAGGAGAAAGAGAGAAAGAAAAGAAAGGGAAACCAAAACAGGACCACTGTCCTTCCTCATTACTACAAGCTTTATCTACTTCATATCAGACTAAATTACTTTTGCATTATCTTCTTGTATCATCAGGTAGGATATGAGACTGCACTGAACTCCAGTCAATGAATATCAATGGGAGGTTAGCAAAATCTGGTTTCAGTTTTCATAGCGTTAGTATTGGAAGAATAGAAATATAATTCTACAAGAATATAGAATATAGAAACAAAGCACCTAAGGAAATAAACAGTGGAGAATTGATTTGTTGATATCTATTTCTCTTTTTTGAACTCATGCTCAATAATTAAGCTCAATAAGCATAGAAAGTAACCTTTAAAAATATCCTCCATGGGTATTCTTCTCTAAAAGGCATCAACAAATTAGTTCAGGAGAATTCATTGCTAACTCTGAGTAAGATCTTAAAAGCAATTTAATATAAAAGGAATCCAAAGTAAAGTATAAAAGAAGAAAAACTTTCTTGACTATTTATCAGTCACATAACAAATAAAAAGGTAAGGATCAACTCAAAACACTATAGTTCTCTGAACATGAAGTAAGAAACTATTAACCAACCTAGGATCCAAGAATTTCAGAGGAAAAATAATGGAAGCATACTGGCTTGATTCAGATATAGCAAACTATGGTTTGTCATTAGAGTAATTAACCTCATGTGCTCCTTCCTCCCCCTTTTCTTTTAGCAAAATGGAAGAAAAATGAATTTTTACCATTTCTGTTTCTATAACAACAGCCTATTTCATCCAAATGTGATAAATTATGGTTTTGGCAAATCAAAATTTCAAACTAAGATCAAATTATTGTTTGGGACTCTGGTTGTAGGGCAAATTATGATTAGTATAAGCTAGAAAAAAATTGCCAGAACATAAAAGATTTTTTCTCAGCTTTGAGAATCTTGACTTCCATCATTACAGAGTATCTTCTTCGTTGACAGAGCTGCTCTCTAAATTCACCGTAGTTGATTATTGTAGAAAAGCAGAGCAAAACAAATATTATAGAAAATAAGACACTAGTTAGAAAATAAGACTTGGAATTGCATGCTTTTTAAAATTTTCACATTTTGCTGTGATACAACAAGATAAAATTAATCACATAATTAAACCTCTACAATTCTATTAATTATTTTGTACACTTGAATCAAACTCACAAAACAATTCAGGTTATAACTTGGGTTTGTTTGTTTTTTCAACTGCAACACTTCCATTTTTAATTTTATTCAGTTAGCATCTTTCTATGTTAGATATTTACAAAACAAGATATAAATGGACAAGGAAAACTGATTTTAAGTAAGCTTGTACTGTAATACTAAAGAGTATGTCATGTACACACACACACACACACACACACACATTCCTTCTACTAATATACTCAAGAGTAGCTTCCAGAGATGTTGCTGAATTTTTTATTTGTTGCTATTTATACCATATTTTTCTATTCTAGTGTGTACTTCAGGACAACATAACATACCTTAAGGATGTTATAAAACTAAGTGTGTTCAATTTTTGATAGAATAGTAAAGAGAATATTCCAGAAAATTCAATAGCAGCAGCATGACAGAGTAAACATTCTGGGATAGCAAAAGAGCAAGATTTCTGAAGTTCCCCTTAATCCTGGGTCTATACATACATAAATTTTCTATTTGTATTACATTGTTATTTTTTTTCTTTTAATTCTCAACTCTTCAGAAAACTAAGGAATTGCTTGAACTTGTTAAACAGGAAGATAATTTTTATGAACAATTATGGCTTTAGCGCTACTCATTTCTGTACTTCAGAGACTGAGTAGGGAAATGACTGAACTACTACGCATGATAATAAACAAAGTCCCCAAGAAGCTTCAGGAATTCAGTCTTTTTAACGCGTATCTTATTCTTGCAGATGGTTTAGAAGTCACCCGCAATATCAAGCTGACAGGTAAACGATAGAAAACCAATCATGGATCGTCCACCCAGGGGTCACTACCTTGTGATCTGTTTTATTTTTGTACTTCCCTCTTCCTGATTTTCCATTACCATTTTGAAATATATTTGCTCAAAAGTATCTGTTCATAAGATAAAATTACCAATGGAAGAAACTCCTGATAATCTTTCTAAAGGTTTCTTAAACAAAGGAGGCTAAAAATAGAATAAAACTGCTTTGCCTTTACTTTCAGCAACAGTGTTTCATGTCTAAGGAAGCTTGACCTACAAGCTCCATGGAGTCCCCGTAATAACTCTTAGTCTCCCAGAGAAATATGTATCTATGCACTAACTAAATAAATATCCACACCTTAGGCTGTCCAAGACATATTGTTATTTGTAAAATAGTTCCAATTTTGAAAAGCTTTAATTTAAATCTGTAAGGCATCAAGTATTAAGTTAGCAACTATTTGCCAAAAATAAAACTGCCACTTCTGACAATCTATCTGCTAGAAATAAAAACTGCCAGCTCTCAGGTTAAAAAAAAGGTGCCAGAAAGCCTATCATCAGGTCCAAGTAATGCAAATCCTGAAGAACTGAAACAGATCTGCCTTCTCCCTTTCAGACTGCAAAGGCATTCTGCATGCATGCTTACCAGGACAGTAGGCATCAAGGTCCAGTTTTGGTGTTGAATTGAGTGTTGGTGAGCCAAGCTCAGATTCTGGAATTCGAGGGCTCTCAACAAATTTTGCTTTCCTCAGTGGAGCTTAAGAGAGAATAGAAAGAGAGGACATGAATAATAGTACACTAAACAGCTTATGAAATCAGTTAACAATATCAAACTTAGATCAGCTCCACTTTTTATTTTTTTATGTCAAAAGGAGGAACTATCCATTTTACAGAAAAGAGATGGCCCACCCAAACAAGTTTAAACTACTGCACAATTTCTCAAAACATCTAGGTAAAGAATTATTCACATTAATTTTGTTCAATGAGTTTTGCTTGTAAATATGTGCTAGAATTTCATTCCATAGATAGTGTTCCTTGCATATCCATAGCTTCTCTGGAACAATTATGCAAAGATTCCAAGAATATACACAAATAATGGGAATGACCCATCTTCCACTGGGATCTAGAAAATCTAAATTTCACTGCCAATTTTATAGTTTCTTGGAGCAAATTAGTTACTTGCCGATATAACTGTATCTAAATATATCATCTAATGCAAATCCCACCTCACAAAAAAGCCATACAGATATGTGACTATACAACTCCTAGCAGCATGGGACCTAAAGTGGGCAGAATAATCTCTTTTCACTTCTTTCTGCCACTCCATTTTCTTTCTCTCTTCCTGATATATGCTATTGTCTCTCTATTATTCGTTTCCTTTCCTTGTCAGGTCACTGGGCAAAGAGAGACAGGGAGAGATTGAGTTTGATTTTGCTGAAGTTTAAACTGCTTATTTAAAACTCTGTTGTATAAGTCCTAGAGCTGCATGTTTCCCAATCCTAAATATGCTTAGAACTACAACACACGTTGAAGCAAAATAGATGGAAAGCTTGCCCGAAAAAGTAATTTTGCTTGTTTCTTACATAGAAACTAATAACAGACAACACTGGGTTTAGTATTTTTCTGTAACTTTTATTGCTCCACACCTTTTACTGATTTGTTATCCTGTGGCCCACTGCAATATAGTGGTACCTCGGGTTACGAACGCCTCTGTTAATGAACTTTTCGGGTTACGACCAGCTCCGGCGGCAAAAATTTACTTCGGTTTGCGAACTCCGCCTCAGGGTACGAGTAGGATACACGGCCATTTTCCCTCCTGTGACACGTGGTCTGCGGCCATTTTCCGCCCCTGACATGTGGTCTGCGGCCATTTTTCCGCCCGACACGTGGCCCGTGGCCATTTTTCTGCCCCTGACACATGGTCTGCGGCCATTTTTCTGCCCCTGACACGTGGTCCGTGGCCATTTTTCCACCCCTGACATGTGGTCCGCGGCCATTTTCCGCCCCTGACACGTGGTTGTAGGGAGGGGGACTCTCCCTCCAAGCAATAGCCGCCTCCCTGTCCTCCACGCCAGAACGGATTAACGGTAATTACATTGAACCTTATGGGGAAATTTGCTTTGGGTTGCGACCAATTCGGGTTGCAGCCAGAGTCATGGAACGAATTAAGTTCATAAACCGAGGTTCCACTGTATATTATTGCTATCTACCCCTCCCTTCATCGCTAAAATATTTTGCCATTTTTCCTGTTTTAAAATATTTTATATAGAAGATCATTTATCTTTTCTTATAGAGGCATAAATCCATGTATACTACCTAAGTGTATGAAAGGGGGATGGAATAGATGTCAGATTTAAAATAAAGGGCATCATACTATAATATAATTTTAAGTGGCAACAAACAGCCATTCTTTCATGTTTATCTATTAACGTGGAGATTTCTATAAAAGATTTCTATAAAAAGCAATGCAGTTTATGTAGAAATAAAACAGTTCCATATACTGCAGAGATGTGCACCAGATTCTAATAATCTATCCTTTCATATTTTCATGAGAGTAGAGCATAGTATGTCAATCACTAGATTCATTTCAAGAGGGACAGATAAATTTCTTAAAGTGACAGAGAGATGGAATAGACCTCTCATTTATTTATTTAAACTCAATTGATTTATATTGCTGCCGATCTCACAGATGTACTGTAACTCTGGGCAGCTTACAATAAAAATAGGTAAAAACTAAATAAACACATACAGTACAAAAAATAAAAGCACAGCAGCTGGGATCATAAAGCAACCCTTAGCATAACTAGAAGACGGGCTTCTGCACATATCAGGAAGGCTTTCCTTTTGGGCCCTGCCAGCCAATACTACGTAGTTGATGGGATCTGGAATGTGCCCCTTCGACTGGATCAGGTAGAAATAATAGGGAAGAGACAGTCCCATAAGTAACCTGGTCCCAAGCTATGAAGGGCTTTAAAGGTGAGTACCAGCACCTTCAACTGCACCCAGAAGCACTTTAGAAGCCAATGCAGCTCTGCAGGGCAGTGGTGTCACATGTGCCATATAGCCAGTGCCATTAACTGCCCATGCTGCCACATTTTGCATGGCTGAAGGTTCTGAATACTCTTCAAGGGCATCCCCATGTAGAGCACATTGTAGTAGTCCAGTCTGGAGGTCACAAGTGACCATGAGCAGGGCCCCCTGGTCTAGGAACGGACACAACTGACGCACAACCCAAAGTTGTGCAAAGGCCCTCCTAACCATGGTTGCCACCTGCTCCTCAAGCAGGAGCTGGAAGTCCAGGAGGTCCTGCAGATTGCACACCAAGTCTGTCTGAGGCAGTGCTACCCCAACCAGGACCAAAGAGGAAAGGTCCTTGGAACCAGGAGGTCCAAAAACCCAAAGCCACCCAGTCTAGCTTTGGTTGAGCTAAAGCCTGTTGCAGCCCATCCAGGCCCCCACAGTCTCCAGGCACCGAGACAGAACCTCCATGGCATTATTCAGATGACCTGAAGTGGAGATAGAAAGCTGAGTATCATTAGCATACTAATGATACCTCAACCCAAACCACTGGATGACCTCACCCAGCGGCTTCATGTAGATGTTGAACAGGAGGGGAGAGAGTAGCAAAGCCCTGTGGTATCCCACAAAGGAAGTGCTGTGGGCAGGACCTCTCCCCTCCATCAACACTTACTGAAACTGACCCCGGAGGAAGGAAGAGAATCAGCACAGCACAGTGCTGCCCACCCCCAACTCCTAGAGCCAACACAGAAGGATACCATGAACATAGGTATTATGAGGCTGCCAAGAGATCAAGAAGAGCAAGAATCAATGCAGCACCCCTATCCCGCTCCTGCCAGAGGTCATCTAAGAGTGCAATCAATGCCATATCAGTCCCATACACAGGCCTGAACCCTGGCCGAAAGGGTACAGACAATCCACTTCTTCCAGGGTCCTCTGAAGCTGAAACACAACCTTCTTTTCTACAAGCTTCCCTAAAAAGAGAAGGTTGGACACTGCATGAAAATTGTCCAGAATGGTAGGATCCTGCAATGGCTTCTTGAGGAGGGGATGCACCACCATATCTTTGAGAGATGGTGGGACCATGCCATCTCTCAAAGAGAAATTAACCATCGCCTGGACCCAGCCACACATCCCCTCCTGGGCAGCATTAACCGATCAGGATGGACATGGATCTAATATAGAGATGGCCAGATCAAACTCCTCCCAAACTCCTCCCAAACAATTAAGACAGCCTCAGCTCCTGCAGCCTCCACAGGATCTGCTTCAAGGCCAGAGTCCAACAGAGCAGATCCTATGGACTTAATCAGATGCCTAGCATATTCCTTACAATGACCCTGCAGAAGGATCCCCGACCATTCCCTCCCAGGTGGGCTTGGGTCATCCGAAACAGGTGGACAGCTGCTGGATAGCTATCCATGGATGCAATAAGGGGAGAGAATACTGATGTTTTGCCACCCTTACCAGCATGAAGTAGGATCTAATAGTGCTCTAGCCTGTGTTCAATCAAGTTCGCTCCCTGTCATCCTCCAGTGATACTCTTGGTGTTTCTTCTCCTGCTTCATTCCCCTTAGATCCTCCATAAACCAGGGGAAGTTCCAGGAACCCTGGGAGAAGAAAGAGCACTCAGGCATAATCCAATCAGAGTCCAAGCTGTCCTCTCATTCCAGGCAGCTTCCAGGGCTTTGATCGGAGTGTGCAGCAGACCCTCCAGAACAACCCCAAGCTCCCTCTGGAACCCAGTTAGGTCCATTAGTCACTGAGGGCATACTGATCTAACAGATCCAGCCACTCTGCAATGGGGAGTGGCAACAGAGAACTGCTGGGTTGGCACAGAGTTATCTGACCATGACAGGGGAGAAACTTCTGGCTCCCCCAAGTCCAGATCACCTGACAGAAAAATCAGGTCAGGCATATGATCATTGTTATGCATTGAACCCTGGGTGATTTAGGACAGGCCCATGCCTGTCATGGTAGCCATGAACTCCTGAGCTACCTCCAATCCCGCAACCAGAGCAGGCACATTGAAGTCTCCCAAGTCCAGAAGTCTGGAGAACTCCGCCGCCAGCCTAGCCACACAATCAACAAGCTCAGGCAGGGAGGTTGCTACACAGCTGGGAGGCTGATATAATAGCAACAGCCCCAACTGAACCCTAGAGCATTTTCTAAGTTAGCTGAGTAAAGTCTTGGGAAATAGGTGGTCTATGAATTTTAATAAGTAAATAAATGACACCCGAACTGGCAAACTTAAATCAAGTTCCACGTTTTTTCTTATACTGCTTCCCAATCCAGATATTATTCCTCCATGAAATCAACCATGATATTGCCAATATGCTAAAATGTTTAAATTGCATTGACAGCTAGCACAAATTTACACTTCTCACCACCTTTGTCCTTTTCTTCCTTGCCTATGAAAGGTCAGCATCTTGTCATTAATATTGCACTGAATTTGTTTTGCCATTTTAAAGATATACTCAACAAAATGCAGAACACTGAAGTGTGCATTTGTAGATCCCTATATTTTGCAATGAATTTTTCTAACAGACTGTGTTTCATTAATTAATCTTAGTAAGGTTAGTTAGACTACTGTTGTGAATTGCAAGTATTTTGTCAATATGATTATGGAATAATCATGATTTAAGTAACAATGATGAATTACTATACTAATGTGTTTGGTGCATTACAAAGGGTTAGATACTGTAGTAGGAGCATGCAAGCATTTGAAAGAGGTGTTTCTTTTCAAAGCATGTTAGCTTGAATGAAACATGTCTCTCTGAAGCATTAAAGCAACAATATCTTTTATAAAAACTCTGCAGTGTAGAAGGTTGTCAACAAGTATGGGTGCACACATGGACGAGATTTCTGCTGGGACTCTCAGTGAAGTAGTGTCTGTGAATATACACACAACTGGAAACAGAAGAGGACAGCTTTCAAAGCATCTGAGTAAGCCTTCTGAAGAATGCAGTTGCTATGATGCTTTCAAAAGAGATACATTTATGCTGAAGTGCTTTGCAAAGGATATCTTTCAAATGCTTTGCACAACCCTGTAAGAAAACATGTAGATAACATGTTTACAGCAGAGCTGTACAAAACATTCTGAACATGAAACACTACTTGTTCCAAAATTCTGTCCTGAACTCAGGAGAAATGGAGATGTCCTTTCATGTTTTTTCAACTATTTTTATTTTCCATGACTAGTTAGGGTTTTGTTTGTTTTAAAGCTCCAAGTCACTAAGATTTTACAGAGTATGTCTCCATTATAAACCTAATTATAAATAAATAATTAATAAACATGATCTGGCATAGTTTCACCTTTGTTGTCTTTGGACAGAATTCAAGGGAGTTGTGGGGTGGGGTATGGGAAAATCAGTTAAGCATATACCCTGAGAGTGAGAGACCTTTGGATATAAGTACAAAACTGATACCTAATAGTAAGTTTATTGCATGTGCGTTACAGATAATTCCTCTGATGATGAGCAAATGCCAAAAATATGCTTTGCTTATTTACTGAGTATTGCAGCATGGAAAAAGGCAATAATTTGCATTTAGGAAGAAGCCTAAAGCCAAAAGCAGAACTTTGTATTTTTACTGTTGCTGTACTATAACATGGATTGTACTGTATTGCTTTCAGTCCCTTCCACAAGCAACGCCATGTGATGGAACCCAGGAAGCATGCCTTCTCTGTCAAGGTGTCTGCCCTGTGAATCAGCTTAACCTCCAAAATTCAGAAGACCCAACCCCGTTGGGCTTGAAAACGTGACTTTTCCTACAGGAGCTGGACCAGGGGACTGAGTGAATCTGATTCTGAGATATGTTTTTAAGAGGTGCTTTATGGAGTTGAGTAACTGTTATCACTTGCTAGTTGTTTTGTTTTTGAGGTTTGATATTTTTATTTGCTTTTATATTTGTTATAAGCTGCCCAGAGTTGCTTTGAATTGGGTCACCATAAAAATAGAAGGAATAAACAAACAAACAATTTACAAAAGAATGAAAACTATTAATGAAGCTTGGCGCTGGGAAAGTGAAACTACTTGACTACCATTTTGCTAAAGCTTGGTTAAAATTGCTTCTTTTTGTTTTTTAAGTCAGGCATACTTTAGAATTATCTTGCACTAACAGTGGCACCTACTTTCCAGTAGAAAATAAGATTGCTACTGACCCATGAATCACAAAGATCATGAAGAATTTGTTGGTTATCCATAATTCTGTTGTTTTTTTTTGAGTGGTTATCTGCGTATTCAAACAATCTTCCTGCCTGCCCTTCTACAGGTACCAGATACTCCTATTATTCTGCTATAAAGGTCTTAAGGGAACAGCAGAGAAAGGCAGTGACTGTGCCAAGGTTTATGCACAATGGCAGAGAGACTTTCCGCATAAAAATATAACTGTTCTAGAAGTGCATCTTATTCCCAAACCTCAATTCCTGTTTAGCAGCTTTACATTACTTTAAGTTAGCTAAAACTCCTTACTGGTACAGTGGTACCTCGGGATACGAACGCCTCTACTAACGAACTTTTCGGGTTACGACCAGCTCCGGCCGCAAAAATTTACCTTAATGTGCAAACTCAGCCTCGGGGTACGGTAATTTTTCCGCCCTGACACGTGGTTCGCGGCCATTTTTCCACCCCTGACACATGGTCTGTGGCCATTTTTCCGCCCCTGACACGTGGTCCGCGGCCATTTTCCCACCCCACCGCGTGGCGCCCGGCCATTTTCCCGCCCCGCTGTGCGGCGCCCGGCCGTTTTCCCACCCCGCTGTGTAGCGCCCGGCCGTTTTCCCGCCCCTGACGCGTGGTCCACGGACGCCAGAACGGATTAACGGTAATTACATTGAACCTTATGGGAAAATTTGCTTCAGGGTGCGACCAAATTCGGAGGGCAGAACGGATTAACCGGATTTACATTGAACCCTACGGGGAAATTTGCGTCGGGTTACGACCAACTCGGGATACGCCCAGAGTCACGGAACGGATTAAGTTCGTATCCCGAGGTACCACTGTAAATGTGAGCAGGTCTGGTTTTGAGATCATAGATATGCTGTATTGAGATTCCTCACAAGAATAAGATATATTCTGACAAAGAAATAAATTATTCCTGCCCATTCCCAAATGTACACTAACAAAGAAGTGCAAAACAGCATATGCTAACCAGTATATAAGCAAAAATACTCAAATGCAGATGGAACCCTATCAATCAATCCATCAATAAATCAGTGGCATTTTTTTATTCAATGATAAAATTTACTATTTTGACTGGCACCTTATTTCATACTTATTTGCCTCCAGAAAATGAGGAAGAGCAGGTGAATATCATTGGTTTCATCAAGAACCCAAACTAGTTTTGTCCATACAATCAGCAACTCTGCTTGGAATTAAAGAAATTTGTGTATGGGATATGTATATATGTTCAAGAAAGATGATGTATATACAGGTAGTCCTCGACTTACGACCATTCATTTACGACTGTTCAAAGTTATGACAGCACTGAAAAAAGTGACTTACAATTGGTTTTCACACTTATGACTGTTTCAGTGTCCCCATGGTCACATGATTGTGATTTGGGCACTTGGCAATCATCGCATATTTACGATGGTTGCAGCGTCCTACCGTCACATGATCACCATTTGCAACCTTCCTCAGCTGGATTCTGAGAAGCAAAGTCAATGGAGAAGCTGGCAGGGAAGGTAGCAAATCATGGCCATGTGATCTCACTTAACAACCGCAACAAAAAAGGTCGTAAAATCAGGTGCGGTCATGTGATGCCTCACTTAATGACCGCACTGCTTAACGATGAATTTTCTGGTCCCTATTGTGGTCATAAGTTGAGGACTACCTGTATGTGTGCATTTATGCATATACAAAATGCTTGTAAATAAGCAATGGAGTTATTAATTCATTTTACCAAAGCTAAATCCAAACCAGTTATGATTCTTTTACTAGCTTTCAAGTAAAATACAGCCTGAATTCTTTGCAAGTACAGAGAATCAAATGAATAGTTCTTTAGTTTAATACTCATATTAGACTATTAGAGGGGGCAAAAAAAAGTCAGTCTTTGTTGTTGTTGTTGATGTTTCTTTGTTTGCAGGGACTTGGGGTCTTAAACTAACACATATGTATTAAGCCTCACAGAAGTTTTACAAACCTATTTCATTTTTCTAAATGCCTCAAAAATCACATTAAAAAATCTATGGTTTTGCTGCCAAAATTCAGCAGTGAGATCTTAAGGGCTATGGAAGTTACATGCAGAGGGACCCAGCAGAAGGAAAAATATTGCTTGCACAAGTTATTATGGAGAAAAATGCAGGAAATAGCTATCTGAGTTTATGTGTTTATTTAATTTCTATGCTACCTGACTCCCAATGATCCTGGATAGCTCACAAGTAAAAATATTTTTAAAAATAAAATAAAATAAGAAAAAAAAAGAATAAAAGAGAGCAAAATGACAGAAACTAGACATGAATGGAAAACAGAAACAGACCCACACAATCCAAGGGGGCTTTACTCACCCTCGCTAAAGGCCTCCCTTGCTAAAGAAGTTGAGGTAGCTATCCCTTATTTTGAAGAATAGGTAACATTCTTGGAATAAATATAAACAATTGTATTAGAATTCATATACTATAGAAATATCGAACTTTTGGTATCTTGGTTCCAAAAATCAGTAATAAGCATTGTATGAACAGGCTTTAATTTTATAAGCACCAGTTTTTGAACACCACACTAATTTTGATCTGTCTTTAATATTATTAAACCATATCCTCAAAGTCTCCCATTATGGTTCACAATTTTGTTTATAGTAACCTAGTATAGCTAAGTAGGTCAGTGAGAAAAAGGAACAGATAATAACAATAATAAAAGAATCTATTCTGCTATGACAGTCCTCATTCTGGTAAAAGAATAAATTACAATTATTGTCAGAGAAAAATAATTGAAAGTAGAGAACAGGAGGGAAGAAGGAGATTTTGTCTTTTACTAATACTGAACTTTGTCAGTGATAACATAGAAAGTAACCAATCAAAACCTATTTGACAAAAACAAGTGTAGAAGTAGGTTCTGTACAGAGAAAACTGGGTAAGGGAAACTGAATTTAACAGAAAAGAAATGTAGCTCAGTAGCAAATCCCCAGTTCAAAATTCATATGATCTTTTCAACACGCATACAATCTGAGGTCCTTTCTTCTTCGGGAGGAGTCTGACACCATAAAAATATTAGACAATACAATTTAATGAACTAATTGGACTAATTGGACTTAGGAGAAAATGATGAAATTGACTGTTTTACTCTTGTCATCTAATTCTTCTCTCATCCAGATTTCTAAATGGTAAACTCATGTATAGGACAATGTAACCAGATGATGCCAACCAACATATTTGTCACATAAATAATTTGTTCATAAATAGAAAATGGTATACAAATATTGAATAAATGCAGGTATTTAAACCCAAATATCATCTTAGCACATCCACATATGTCCAGGTTTATATAGCATAGGAAGAGAAAAATAGGTACAAAGTCATCAGAGAAGGTGTTTCCAGGAATTGCTCGGTAAGTGGCACTTGGCATTTTTTTATATCCACCAAGCTATAAAAATAATGACCTTTCATTACTGGAATTTTATTACTAGTATTTCTATGTTGCTGTATTCCAAAATGGTTCCAAGCAGCGTACTAAAGAAATTGAGCATAGAAAAACAACAAAAAAGCAACAAAATATCTTAAAATAAAGCTAATCAGCAAAGGTAGATCTTAAAAGAAAACCTAACTTTTACCGTGTTGTAATTTAAGAAAGAAAAGTAAGCAGGCAGACAGGCCCCCAGCAAAACTGGTAATTTCAGGATTATAATCTCTTGCCACAATAGGACTATAAATCATATATAGGTAGCAGTGAAAAAGGTACACCAGGAAAAGCAGTTTCATGACTAATTACCTCATTTCTAATGAAGAATATTTGGCTCAATTTATGATTTAAATATAATGTTGGTCCTGATTAGCTACATTTTGAATAAATGCAACTACTGATATTCTCATATAGTCATACAATATATGCTAACGTTTTTTTAAAACCTGGATGTTTAGAAAACATGACAAGAAAATAAGCTTTACAATACAAGAAGCAAATAAAACAGGTTATACCACAGAAAATCAAAGGGACTATACACTGAGGAACATAGGGGATGAGATAGGAATGCCTGGATCCAAATAGAAAAGAAATTTACTAGTAAAAATAATCTATGCTATTGAAACAACTGATTTTGTTCATTTACAGAGAGATTAATCAGATGTAATATTTTATCTAATTTTATTTGATATAGTCATTGGACTAATCAATAAACTAAAAACTAAAAACAATAGACTTTGATAAAACACACTAAATTTCTACAGTATTTTACATTATTTCCCTAATAAAATAATTAGAATGTAAATGAATGCAAATGACAACATTGGCAACAGATTTGGAGAGAAAGAAACTTGTTTTTCCCAGATCTACCTTTCACAATGGGACAGAAGCAGAGAGAATTCCACCAAAGTTGTTTCATGGCCAGACAACCAGGAATAAAGCCTTTTTCCCTGTATACTGCACCAATTAGCTAAACCTTGGAAATTGGTGTCAGAAAACTATATGATCCTCAAAAGACTTCCACTATCAAAAAAAACACAACTGCTTCCTATCAGATGCAGATGTTCTACACCAATACACTCAGTAAGGATTTATTGGTTTGAAGGGTCAGTGGGATTATTCATGAGATAGAAATTCTTTTTGGTTTTTCCTTTTTCTCCCATCTCTTTCACCTTTTCAATTTGCAGGAAATAGAAAACTCACTGGCAGGTCCCCACTGTAAGTCCTGATACCCACAGTTTTTTTAAATTTGGTTTTTCATATTTTTAATTTCAAGTTATTTTATTATTTTTAATAGTTGGCCATTTATGATTTTATGTTAAGTAGTTCTGTCAATAGACTTCAGTATATTTTTGTTACAAATATGTTGATTCATTTTCCTTTTTTTTTTTACTCTTTATTTTTATTATGCCTTAGGTTACTTATTGATAAAAGGGTTTTTAAAATAATGAATTACGTAATGTTTAATAAGCTGCACTTTACATGGGGCTGCCCTTGAAGACCATCCAGAAGCTACAGCTGGTCCAGAATGCAGTAATGTGAACAACGATAGGGGTGCCACATAATATAAATGTGACCCTACTGCTTCGCGAGCTACACCAGATGTACATTTTAAGGATGTACCCGGAATCTTTTTTTTTCCTTTTGACTATTTTTTTCTATCACACTGTGAAGTCTAAAACTCTCTTATCCCCGTGTATATTTATGTAATCTGTATTATTAGCATAATTATATCATCACACAAATGATGTAAGTTCCCACAATGCTTCACTCTCTGAAATCAAAGACTTTTCTGAATAATGAAAAAACCTTTCCTCCAATCAATTTGTTAAAATGAGTTTCACTGTAAATATGCCATGAATTTATGTACACACTGTTCCCATAACTACTGAAAGATTACTCTTTTTAGTATATCCAAAGTATCAGACATTATGAATATGCACAAAATATATTTGTGCAACCTAGAAACTGTTTAATAAACTTGCGGTTCTCAATTTTTAAGTACTGCTCATTCTTAATGATTAAGTGATATATTTGAAAACATGACAGAAGAAGGAAACAACAAAATTGAAATGGTACTGATTATATTTTTCAGACCTCATATATTAAACCTAGATTTTTCAAGCATTATTTCTACTACAAGTCAGAAAGAGTCTGATAGCACTTTTTGAGACCAACAATTTTACATAAGGTATAACTTTTTGTGAAATGCAGCTCACTTCATCAGATGCATCTACCACAAGCTATTATATAAGATCAATACTGATTTTTTTATTCCTGAATTTCACTATATGTTATTAAAATTCTTCTTGAATTTTATAAATAGCTGTAAAAGAATTGTATTAAACATGATCCTTTCATATTCTACATGCCTGGCTTGTCAGACTTCATGCAGGCACAGTTTCACTCACAAGTCTTCAGATACTTAACAATCTCTCTCCCCTCTGCAGTCAGTAACTAGTTAACAGCGGCAACACTCTGCATGGTTAGATAAGAGCATTATTGCAAACTCCAAAATATATTTATGCAGAAAATCAGCTATTACAGGAATACATGTGAGTGTATGTGTATCTGTGACAGACAGACCAACAGACAGACCCAGGTTTTAGAACCTAGGTCTCTTTCTCATGCCTTTCGTAGTAATAGGGTTTTTTTCAGCTTTTTTTCCTAGACAGAAATAGATGGGGAATCAGCCCCAGGTATACATAGCGATCTTATGTAGTCTGAGGCTCTTTGCTTCACACCTTGCCAGCTTTTGCCTTCACACCACCTCACTTTCTATTTTCTCCTTTCCCTCCTCCTTTGGATCTGGTGGTGTCAGGAGTATCTCCCCTCCACCCTTACCTGGTTGTAAGGACAAAATACTCTGGTTTACACAATAAAGCATCTGCCTGCTTGTTCTAAGAGCTAGAAATGTAGTCCACCTGAACTGGTACTGCTTGAATATATGAAAGTCTGTAAATGTTCCAAATTCTTGTGGTCAGTTTGGACCTTTAGGGTGTACTGCCCCATCAAAGGATCTGGAACCAATGATGAAAAACTTCTGTGAAAGTTAAAAGCTCCTACTTAAAAAAATAACATAGTTCTATTCAACTGGAAGGAAATACTGAGACCAGAATTTAAAGGGGAATCAGCTGTTTTCAAATTGGAGAGAAGATTGTAAGACAGTAATGTAGCCACCGCAGCAAAAATAGAAACACATTTATGGTAAAGATTGGCAAAGCCCTAAAATGCTGCACATTAATGATGGTGTAAGCGATATCCATCTTAATCTGAATGTATCTGAAATCTAAAGTTTCACATACTTTTCCCAACAAAGACAATGAATAAAAGCATGACATGGTGCACTGTTTTGAGTGTCCTCTGTGTAACCAGAATTCTTTATCTATGAATAGATCAAACCCAGACCACAATCTAGATCACAGTACTGCAGAATGATGGATAGTTCTAAGGATTTCTCTCATGCTTGTACTAGCATATTTTGTCCCCTTCTCTCTTTTGTGCCCTCAGTATTGTTTCTAACTTGATTCTTTTTAAAATGAACAACATTTTTCTTTTGTTCTTCATAGCCCAACTCATTAAGTCCAGCACTGGGTGGGGGGAGGCATTTTTCTGGACTTTAGTAAAGAGCTGCTTAGGCAACCAGAACATCCTGAGCCACTCCCTAATTATCCAACCCATCTTAATATAGATCTCAAAGAAATCACCTAGAAATTATGCTACAGTCAGTTACAGTAGTGATGGGTAGAGCATTGGAAGATCATTGGAAGAATCAGGATAGGGACAGATCACCATGGAGAAAATCTACCTATGTGGTCGCTAAGAGTCAACAACAGCTTGATGTCACATAACCAATAAATCAATCTGAATGCAAAGGTAAGAGGGAAGTCCTCGGAAAACCAGGGCTCTGAATTAAATAAATTACAGTTCAATACAGATAGTTCTCAGTTAACGACCAATTGTCCGACGACTATTCAAAATTACGACAGCACTGAATGAGACTTACGACCAGTCCTCAAAGTTGCAGCTGTCACAGCACCCCCGCAACCATATGATCATGATTCAGGCGCTTGGCAACCAGCTCACAATTTCGATGGTCGCAGCATCCCGCAGTTACATAATTGCTATTTGCAACCTTCACTTCTGGCTTCCGACAAGTAAAGTCAATGGGGAAGCCAGCAAGCAGTTGCAAATGGTGACCACATGACATCAGGCTTAATGACCATGCAGGTTCGCTTAATGACTGCAACTGGAATTGCCGGAACTGCTATCATAAGTCAGTGTGGTCATGTAATGTTGCCCTTTATGACCACATAGATTAACGACGGAGTTCCCAGTTCCAATTACCATCATTAACCAAGGACTACTTGTATAAGCAGACAAAGGAGATGCAGTCGTCATTATGAATACTGTGGATTCCATCAAAGGAAGCCAAGAAATAACTCTCTAACACCATATTACAATACAAATACAAATACTGTACAAATACTTTAATGACCAAGTATAAAAAATATACAAGGAATTTGTCTTCGGTGACGAACAGCAAGATCAACGGTGCGTTTGGATAACAACAGAAAATTAATAAACAGTAACAATAACACTGCCCAGTAAAATAACTTTTCCAAAAGAAGAAGCCACTGTCCAGTACATATCAAATCATATAGTATTTAACAGAGCAATGGCACAAGGGAAAAAACTATTCCGATGTCGAGATGTTTTAACATATGGAGCTCTATAGCGCCATCCTGAAGGAAGAAGTTGGAAAAGATTATATCCAGGATGTTCTACCAACTTCTCTCCCCAGATCCCATAGCTACACATCAGAGAGAACTATGCAAGAACCTACAAGACCATATTTACATGGAGATGCCTCAGGAGCCCAGACCAGGCATTTTCTACTTGCTTCCCAATATACACAAACCAGGCAACCTGGGCCACCCCATTGTCTCAAGCACTGGAATTACCACAAATGCCTATTAGGTTTCATAGACTCTACACTTAGACCTTATGCTGCCAGCACTCCCAGCTACACAAGAGACACCACAGACTTCCAAAGAAGTCTGAATTCCACAGGCAATCTCCCTAACAGCACCATTCTAGCCATCATAGATCTTGAAACACTATACACCAACATCCTGCACAAACGTGGACTTCAAACCATCAAATACAAAATCACTGATGCCAAAACACCAGATGCCTTACTGCCAGACAGCGTGATTTCTTATTTACCCACAACTACTTCATCTTGATAATAACATGTATCTGCAAATCAGTGGTACAACAATGGGCACATACATGGCTCCTCAAGATGCAAGAACAAGTCCACTTCTTTGATGTCACAATAAAACTACACAATAGACACATAAACAATATGATACGCAGGAAACTCACAGATCATCATGCATTGCTACATGCCTCCAGCTTCTACCCAGAATATACCACCAAATCCATCATCTATAGCCAGACTCTAAGTTACAACATCATTTGTTCTGACCCACTTGACAGAGATGCTCAATTATTGGAATCAAACCAGGCATTCAGGAGTCTGAACTAGTCACCTAATAAGATTGATAAATCAATAGATCCATATCATTTCCCAGATAAGACCTATTAAAAGCCAGACAGCGCCCCCACCAAAAACAAAAAAACAAAAAAAACAAAAAACCAGAACAAAAGAACACCACTGGTTGTCATCTACAACCTACAACTCAAGCCATTCAAATGCATTATTAATAAGCTACAACCCATACTGGACAATGACACTGCATTTTCTCAGGCACTGGGTGACAGAGTCATACTTGCATATAGACATCCACACAATCTGAATCAGATTCTCACAAACAAGAAGAAACAACAGACAATGATGCTAACATGAGAACCAGAGCCTACAACAACTCCAGATGTCTACTTTGCCTCCACACTTACATTAACATCACTACCATGGGCTCCAAAATGTACCTACATAAGATGAGGGGAGCTTCACACGCTCTTCCTCTAATGCGATTTATGCCATCAACTGCCAAGAACGCCCCTCCAGATGCTACATAAGACAAATGTTGCACAAAATAATGGACACAAGTTTGACATCAGGACTCAAAACAAGGAAAAAGTAGCATTAGAGCATTTCAACCTCCCAGGACACTCAACTGCAGACTTAAAGTGAAAAAATAATATTTTAACAGCACTACTGAGTGAGAGATTGCTACACCCAAACATATCAAAAGGTGTCAGGATCTTCACAAGCAACTATTGAAAGGCTATTAGAAAAGTTATATAGACAGATAGCTAGTGAGTTCAAATGTTAGTTTAGACAAGAACCATATTTTGTATACCCGCTTGCTTGTTCCTGCCATAAAAGTCAAGAGGGAGGGTGGACAATAAAACAACAGAGGCCAGGTGCACTGTTATCTCCCTGAGAGGCGCCAGCAAGGTCGAACGGCCGTGAGACCCAAGAAGAGGCGTGCAGGAATCGAGCAGGAAAATTAGAATAGAGGGGGGTTAAAAGAAGAGCTGTGGCCGGGGAGGGTCAGTCTCAGCAAAATGTCAGAGTCTGCACGCTCAGTTCCCAAGTCCAGTAAATCCTCTGGAGACTATTTGTTTCCAGTAAAGATTTCTTTATTGAGAAGTAACATACAGCATTCCATAAGTTGCTGAGACCGGCCCTCCCCGGCCACAACTCTTCTTTTAACCCCGCTCTATTCAAATTTTCCTCCTCAATTCCTGTGCGCCTCTTCGCACCTCTTCTTGGATCTCCTGGCCATTCGACCTTGCTGGCGCCTCTCAGGGAGATAACAGTGCACCTGGCCTCTGTTGTTTTA
Organism: Python bivittatus; assembly: GCF_059951505.1. Taxonomy (NCBI): domain Eukaryota; kingdom Metazoa; phylum Chordata; class Lepidosauria; order Squamata; family Pythonidae; genus Python; species Python bivittatus. Next base: position 6,268,822 of record NW_028277028.1, read on the forward strand.
TTGTCCACCCTCCCTCTTGACTTTTATGGCAGGAACAAGCAAGCGGGTATACAAATTATGGTTCTTGTCTAAACTAACATTTGAACTCACTAGCTATCTGTCTACATAACTTTTCTAATAGCCTTTCAATAGTTGCTTGCGAAGATCCTGACAAAAGGTTTCGGACAATCTCAAAAGGTTTCAACGAACACAACTCATTACAATTATTAATTGATAGGACACAGGCAGTCTTTCTTACATGTTACCTGCATCTTTATATCTAAGTTGTCTTCCCTTTCTTTCCCTCTCACTTCGTTCCAATTTAAATCCTATACCAATCTATCTGTTCTATGTATATACAAAATGAGCTATAGCTTACAAAAGCTTATGCCTTTAAAAAAACATTTGTTAGTTGGACCAGATTCCTGATTTTTTCCAAACTTTATGTAAGTCTCAGAGCTTTCTGAGGTCCTGATCTTCAACCTGCTATCATCTCATTTAATTTGTAAGTCTCATAGAGCTTTGTCTGTTATTGCCCTCTCTATACCTATAGCAGAATATTGCAGCAACTAAATTTATGGAGGAAAATAAGAACAAGGATAATGCCAGTCAACAAGGTCATTGAAAAAATTATAATATTAAGAGCAGTTCAACAGTGGAATCAATTAATCTGGTAGTAGAATATCCTTCACCCAATGTGTTCAACAAGAGGCTGAACAGCCCTTTGTTTTAAATACTTTAAATTGGCCTCCTGCGTGGAATAGAGGTTTGGACTTGATGGCCAAATAGATGCTTTGAATGCCATCATTTCTATCATTTTATCTATTTTGTAGGACATAATTCTGCATCCAGCAAAATCAGTTGGTCTTGAAAACAATGGTGTTTCTCTGCAAAGCAATTAGAAGCAGATTGGAAAGAAACACTTTTATTAAAATAAAGATGTGCTATTTCATAAGACTGCCCACAAACTGCTGTAAATATATCCCTTGAAAAGCCAATTTGGATATTACATATACAAGAGCTAATTACTTGTATTACATAACTGTTATAACTTTACTAAAAGATACAGAAAAGTCCAATGAATGGCAGAACTTTCCAGAGTGTATTTCTTCCAGTATCTAAATCAAAATCACATGAACAATGGAATGAACTGTTTTCTATAAGAGATTCTAATAATGTGGAACAAAACATGGCTGAAAAAGGATATACTGTTTAGGCTTACTAAACTCATGTCTTGCAAGATATGTCTACTATTCACATCCTTTATTTAAGTCATACAGCTTACTTTTGAAAAAATGTATTATAGAAATATATGAACTTTAAAATTGTTTAGAATACATATAATACAAATAGACAAATAACATTTTGAAGAAGGAAAAATAACCTCTACAAAAATATTCAAACTTTGTGGTGTTATGATTCTCTAAATTAATAAATCAATTTGTATGATGCCACTCATGAATAAAATTGCCAGACTGTGCTCTGATAATGCTTCTGCTCTTATACTGGTTTTTCTAGGAAGAGCAGGAATGTGGTCTGGCAATGATCACGCTGTATGTGCATGCCAGGCTAGTGCACCCAAAGTTGGATCCCTGTTAGAACTCACTCCCAGGGCAGAACTCTCATCTGACAGCCTTTGCACTAGTATCAATGAGTCCTGCAACAGTCCAAGGCAACCTGACCAGACCTGAGGTGCTGTTACCTAGTCCCAGTTGTCCCTCTTTCAAGGACAGTTCTTCCTGGGTTTCTTCCTGGAAAGTATCATACTGGATTTTAACATTGACCCTATAAACCCACACCACGTAGTCCAAACGGACCTCCTGATCCAAGACATCACCCTCCTGCAAGATATGGAAGAGATGCAGAGTTCCCCTTGGCTTTGCCTCTTTTAAGTACAGCTGCTTCTTTCATCTGCCTGGAAACTTTGGATTAACCTCCCTTTCTCTCCCTCCATGCAGCCTATGACTTTCCCCTTAACTGTGCCAGATCATGACCCTCCAAGCCTCTTGTTTGTCTGTTTTCACCCTGCACTGTCCTGCTCACATTCTAATTGACACCTAGGTTCCTGCTTCTGAGGAATGTTGCCTCAAAATCCTCAGCACACTCACTGGGTTGGAAGTAAGGTTCTCTCCCTGAACTGCCCATGAGCTCATGGGTAATCTGACTCTTGTGTAATGCAGCCCCCTCTAAGACTGGAATACTAGGGACACTTAGTATAAAAGACTAATAGGGTCAGGCCACCCTACAGCAAAGGCACATCTCCAATATCCCAATAGATGACACTGCTTCAGAGAGGAGACCTGAAGCATGCCTACCCTGTGCAATCTAACAGGATGGGCAAAAATAACCAGAGGAAAAAATCACCTGAATATCCAGAAAGAGAAAATAAAAGAAGTAGAATCATCATATATAAAAGCTCAATAAAGCCAAGCATTGTGGCCAAGCATTTCAATTATTGCAAAGGCACAAAGGCAAATGCATTTATTAAAGGGGGTACTACCAAATCTATAAGCTAACAAAGCAGATGGCCAGGTGTTGAAATATGCCCTGGGAAATGCTTTCCAGTGTTTAGCCACTGTTAAATTAGAAAGGTAACAGGTTGGTAACTGGGTGGAGTTCAGTCTCAAGAATTTGAAATTTTCTGAAATTCTGCCTAAATAATTTTGATGTTCTGAATCCAAAATATCCTGCCTAAGAGTCTCTGTAGCCCTGCCATGGTCTTTCACCAAAGCTCCTACTGATTATCTGATAGCAGTTGTCTTAAAATAGCCACCTAGGTCAACTGAAAAGTATCAGAAAATATACAGTGGGGCAAAAAAGTATTTAGTCAGCCACCAATTGTGCAAGTTCTCCCACTTAAAAAGATGAGAGAGGCCTGTAATTTTCATCATAGGTATACCTCAACTATGAGAGACAAAATGGGGGGGAAAATCCAGAAAATCACATTGTCTGATTTTTAAAGACCCAGCCACGTTTCATCTTCAATGCCCTTGCTGATGGAAGGAGGTGTTCACTCAAAATCTCACAATACATGGCCCCATTCATTCTTTCCTTTACATGGATCAGTCGTCCTGGTCCCTTTGCAGAAAAACAGCTCCAAAGCATGATGTTTCCACCCCCATGCTTCACAGTAGGTATGGTGTTCTTTGGATGCAACTCAGCATTCTCTCTCCTCCAAACACAACGAGGTGAGTTTAGACCAAAACGTTCTACTTTGGTTTCATCTGACCATATGACATTCTCCCAATCTTCTTCTGGATCATCTCTAGCAAACTTCAGACGGGCCCGGACATGTACTGGCTTAAGCAGGGAGACACATCTGGCACTGCAGGATTTGAGTCCCTGGCAGCATAGTGTGTTACTGATGGTAGCCTTTGTTACTTTGGTCCCAGCTCTCTGCAGGTCATTCACTAGGTCCCCCCATGTAGTTCTGGGATTTTTGCTCATCGTTCTTGTGATCATTTTGACCCCACGGGGTGAGATCTTGCGTGGAGCCCCAGATCGAGGGAGATTATCAGTGATCTTGTATGTCTTCCATTTTCTAATTATTGCTCCCACAGTTGATTTCTTCACACCAAGCTGCTTGCCTATTGCAGATCCAGTCTTCCCAGCCTGGTGCAGGTCTACAATTTTGTTTCTGGTGTCCTTCGACAGCTCTTTGGTCTTGGCCATAGTGGAGTTTGGAGTGTGACTGTTTGAGGTTGTGGACAGGTGTCTTTTATATTGATAACAAGGTCAAACAGGTGCCATTATTACAGGTAACAAGTGGAGGACAGAGGAGCCTCTTAAAGAAGTAGTTACAGGTCTGTGAGAGTCAGACATCTTGCTTGTTTGTAGGTGACCAAATACTTATTTTCCACCATGATTTGCAAATAAATTCTTTAAAAATCAGACAATGTGATTTTCTGGATTTCCCCCCCCCCTCCATTTTGTCTCTCATAGTTGAGGTATACCTATGATGAAAATTACAGGCCTCTCTCATCTTTTTAAGTGGGAGAACTTGCACAATTGGTGGCTGACTAAATACTTTTTTGCCCCACTGTATATATAAGTAAGAGCAATCACTTATCTATTGATGTGGTCTTATTTTTTTTTCCATAGGATTTATCTTGAGACTGAATCCAAAGGAGCCCTGAAATCAACAATGCCCTGTAGAGTAAAGCTTTAAGCCTGGTGGATTATGCTGTAATACAACTCCTTGATTATTAGTGGATCAACAAGTCTAGATACAGCTTGTCCCTCTGCCAATATATTTTTCTGATTCAGCCAATCCTGTTATTTATAATGTAAGCATCTAACAAATGGAACTAATGATAGCTGCCCCAATCCCTAGAGGAGATTAATCTATTCAAGCAGGGAGAGTATTCCCTCTAAATGAGTGCTGCACTAGCATAATATGCAACAGATGGCCATTATTCCTATTTTGCATACATTTGAGTTTCACTCAAACTCACAGTACCATCTGATATCATTAATTGCTATTTAAATCTAACATTATTTTTCTCAAAATTTATAAATATTCCTGATCAACTGAGAATAACACTACAGACAATTAAAATCCACAAATATTAGACCATAATGTATCTTACCTTTAAATTTAGCTATGTGACATTCCCTGGTTTTTTATTGCTAAAGATGGGATACTGAAGTTGATATAGAGCCCTAGACAATAGAAATTATGCTAAAAGACTGCACCTTGATCCTTTACATAACATTCAAGGATCTGAGCTCCTGAACTGATGTAGAATTGTTAAATGCTTAAAGGATCAGAAAATATAGATAGCATAATGGTCAGATCTTAGATGGAAATAAACAAAGTGATCCCTTAAGTTGTACTGGGATTGGTTCTTTTTAATCTGTTTACTAATTATATGGAATCAGGAATGAAAAAAAAAAGGTATATAGAGGAAAGCTGTGTCCAGAATTGCAAGGGACAACAGTTCCCCTATTTTCCCTCTGGAAATAGATCTAATAACATATGACTCTGAAAAGGTCAGGAAGAGAACTTAACACACTGGCAGTACCGTTGTCATGGAGAATCCAGGATCTAGGCATAATAGTGAAAGTTGTGACAATCAAGGTCACTTTTAAAGGCAGTGCAACACCAGTGAGAAAAGTCTTGGGTGATTCTATAAATTTTTTTCAGTGATTCTCACCATCTGAACATTTCGATTTCACAGTGAATAGTAACATAGTAACTCCAGTGTTTAGCGAATAATAGATAGTTTCAAAAGATTTTGAAAGGAGAGTCTGGGTACCAGGTTTTCCCAATTCAAAGCTATATCACATGAAGTCTGTTATGTGTTATATTTTTTTAGTTGCTCAATAACAAAAATAATTTTCCTCATAGAGGAAAAATTAATATGAAAACAAGAAATTAAAGATTCATTCCAAACTCCAAATAATTATGAAGGAAAACACCATGTATAATGCATCAATACATTTCTATGTGAGTTGATTTAGAGCTAAACCCTTAATAACGTTCACTTAATTCTCAAATAACAATAGTGGTTAAGTTTGCTTAGGCTAATGCGCAGTTAAAAGCATTAGCATTCATCTTGTTTCTTGACTTAACCTCATCTCTCAAGCTGATACATGTATGAAATATCATTTCCAGCACGCATACTAAATTCAGTTAAAAAGGGAAGGATTTTATATTTTCAAAAATCTCAAATCTTTTTTAAAAATTCAAACCACACCACTTATGTAGCTCACAAACATAAGAACAGATTCCTATTCTAAAGAAAAAAAGAATAAGCAAGTAAGTAGATAAGTATAAACACACAATTCTGAAGCTACACATAAGGGCATTATTGTTTCATATTATATATACAAAATCTAGATTCAGTTTTCTGCAGTGAAATTGTTCCTGGTATTAAAATCCATAGCATAAATATCCTTAACTATGATTCTTGAGATTGCTATATGTTGCAGTATACATACAACTTTTCAAGTGATTACTGTAGTCTTTTTTTGTTTTGTTTTGGTGGGTGGTAGAAAGCTGGAGAGTTACAGATTTCATAATGTAGATAGATAGACAGACAGACAGACAGTCAGAAAAGACAACTTGGGAAGCATCTTTCAAAAGCACAATAATGAAACAAAAACAAGAAAATTGCACAACTACTTATATTTATTTAAAACGTTGCTATTAGTTTCACATAAATATGAGCATCTTATTCTAAAAGAAAAAACTAAATGCATTATATAAAGCTACAAGTAAACAATTAAAAGCTATATGGAACATCTCTGACTCACAACAGCAGCCTCTTGATAGTTTCGGTGAATTAATTTTCAAGAGACAAAAATCTCTTTTTCTACAGATTTTCATAAGGTCTGAAGCAGGCCAAAAAATAATTTTAAAAGACATCAATTTTCCTCTTAATATACTTACAGACTTCAGTTCTTCTTCCCCATTAATAGAATACATTTTTCTGCCAATAAGAGCAAAAAAAGCCTGCTTTCATGGGCAACATTTCCATCAATACGCCCTCTTGGTTTCCTTGTCGCTAGATCCATATCACTGCTGCCAGCATCAGTGTGAAGTTACGTATGTTGCGATGTTTGATCCCCAAAACCAATCACCTATGGTCCTGGCATCTTCCAAGCAAGGAAATCCAGTTCAAGGTCAATTTCAGGATAGTTCACATAAATGCCAAGCTTCTCTCTCGATTAAGTCCTTCAGTACTAAATAATCCTTCTTTCTGGACTGCCATACAGAATGTAGAATCTATAGCTCCCTGGAGATAAATTAAGTATTTTCACACAGTTTCTTTCTGCGGTGCTCTTTAATTTGTACCACCCCTTGTCAGAGTAAATTATAGAAGGGACAAATAGGTAATGGCGCAGAATAGCCAAGTGAATGATTCACTTATATGCTCCTTAACATTCAAGAGTAACACGAAAGGCTAGCAATGCAACCCAGTACAGAGCTGATGAATGGTGCAGTGCTGTTGTTGTCATAGCAACTGGGGGGGGGAAGCACTACCATATATAGAGATGTGACATGAATTCCGGGAATGGTTCTATTAAAAAGCAATAAACCCTTTAACACTTACCATCTCTCTATCATGTTTCTGTGTTGCCTTCACTTACAATCACAACAAATTGTCACATGCATAATCACCTCAAATGGCAAAACTGTCCTGGGAATATTGAAGTAGCAGTAATAATGTTGAAAAAAAAATACAAAAGCTCCTCCTCCAGTGGTTAGGCAGAAGGCTGTGATCGAGGATTCCATCTATGTTTGGGACAGAAATCAAAAGCTGTACATCAGGAAGGAGCAAGCAGGCTCTGTGGAAAAGGAGTTAAGTGAGCCATAGTCTTGTAATAACATAGCACTGGAACTGGTTGAAAACTCATTAAATCCCTGTTTGCTCCAACCCAGGAAAAAACAAAACCTGAAGCTCTCAATTTCTATTAGAAAGCTTATTAGAGGCTAGTGTAATGATAAGCTCAAAAAGAAGAAAGAAAACATGGTAGAACACAGCTAGAGTCAAAAACTAGCGTTCATTCTAATCAGACTGATAGGTTGATTTAAATCAAATTCCTCTGTGTGGAACAAATAGATGGCTTTCAGTTTTACACTCTATGAATTTTAATGGTTGATACACATTGCTCTTATAGATCCACATTGTTCTTATAGGCAGAACAGGTACCTCAGCCACCTCATATGTCATACAAATCCCAAGTTCCTTCTAGTATCAAAAGACAAGAGTTTTGAAATTTGGGGATATTTCTCAGGGCAGAGAGTCCCTATACAGTCTACTTCAGAAGAAAGGGAAGAAGAAAGATGAGTATCTGCTTGTATCTACATGTTTCAATTTTTATCATGGCAATTCCCACAACCATTTCCATCTCCAAGGCATTCCACATTGTTTTGCCTCACAAACTACAGCACAAACTATTTGGCTTCCCTACTGATTGGCCCCTGCCTAGGCTGATTTGAGGACTCAATCACTCTCCTCTATAAGACTAGCCCACTTTCAGCCATCTTCCTTTGCTAACTCCAAGAGACCTTAGCTACAACTTGTTTTTTTCTTTTCTTTTCCTTTCACTTCTTCCATGTCCTGGTCTTCTTGCTCTTTTTCAATACTTCTTCTTTCTGTATCACTACTGTCCCTACCTCTACTCCTTCCAGTGCTCCCCTCTCTTGCACATGCAATTCTCCTCTTCTCCTTCTTCAGGTCTCAGACTTCATGCATGTCTGCTAGTCTCTTCAGTTATCTGCTTTGCCTGCAGTTTCTCACTTTATTTTTCCTAACAGTTTGTGCTCATTTTTCTTTTAAATCTATTACCATTACAAAACTCTTGACTTCTGCTCCTAAGTCTATCTGAACAGCCTGTCAATACTTCAGCAATGGACACCAGAAGATCTGATTTCTGCTGCAAGCAGAAGAAGGATAAGCAACACTGTAAAACACATATTTTCAAAGCAAATTTGCATCTTAAGTTAGTTATTATAACAATTCATCTATTGATAAGGTCAATTGACTAATCAATAAAATTCATTCAATTCATCTGTTAATAATATAACATGTTGTGATATAATGTAACTTTATACAAATGAATATATTACAAAAAAACTCACAGAGGTAGGCTAGGTGAAGCATTTTGGATAGCTAAGTAGAATGTATTAATTTGGTGAATCTATCTTGAGAGGTTTTTGTGAATGGAAAAAACCTCCCCAGGGTTGCTATTCTGTGAGATAATTAACCACATACTCAGAAAATTCCAAATGTTCTCAGAGACCCCAAAACTACTGTTGTGGGTAAGCAATGTATATTGTAGTCTCTGTATCACATACATAGTTAATAGTAAACTATACCCACAGACAGCAGGATAAGCAGATGATAGAAGAATAAAGTATTACCCATCTCAAAGATGTATCAACCTATATTCTGTTGTTCAGCTTGTCTGACAAACATGGATAATTGGGACTACATCGAAGTTCAGGTAATGGAACTTCTTTGAAGAAAATACGAATAGGTGAGAAATATGCTATCAACCACTCAAGTAGGGTGGAAGCATCCTGTTCTTATTTTCATTGCACATAACAAACCAAAATCTTTGAAATAAGCCACCAAAGCATGATGAACTTCTATGTAATATAAAGATGACTCCACAGCAAACAATGGAGACAGAAAAAAAAGTTGCACAATATTCTGATCAATATGACAACTCAACACTACCCTAGGCGAAAAACATAAAATGAGCCAAAGAAAGCCTTTCTTTTTATGAAAGGCTAAGAACAACAGACTGACTTTGAGAATCACTAGTACAACAGGGCATGTGTTATATCTAGCATAAATGACACCTTCAAGTGATTGTTATAAAATTAATATGCAGGCTAATTTCAATAAATAAATAGTAGAAAGATGTAGGTAAGATCTTTTTTTTGGCTGACAGGGTATATTCTACATTGCAACCAAAAGATTTCAAGCTAGAAGGAAGAGGGAAGAGTAAAGAAGGGTATACATTGTTCATACTGTCCAGAAATTATTTTGTAAGAGGATGGCACCCCCCCCCCCAAAAAGATGTTTTTCTCAACTCTAGCAAGGCAGGAACCAGTGGATCCCAGGTTGGAGGGAACTATTATGTTAACATAGATCAGGTGTTTCTGAAGGACACCAAGAGAATGAGTAAGTATCCATTTACTCGAAAATGTGAGAGGAAAAAGCCTAGAACCTAAACTCTGGAGTAGAGACATATATAAAGGCTTTGACCTCTATGTAGTGCAGTGGGCAATTCATCTGTGTCCATATGATTTCATTCTTGTCTGAAATAAAGAGATTAATCTAGCCAAGCTATGCCTGAGAGCCTTCTGCTGAGTATACCATTTCCTAAATAATCAGCTTAAGTTTCTAGATTGAGCATAGGATTAATAAGAATTTAAATGGAGTATTTAATGGTGTGCAAATAGGTTGATTTCCAAAGTCCAGTAAGACAGCCAGACAGATAGCTTCCAAACTTGTTATGTGTTCTGGACTGAATTCTTGATGCTATCAGATCACTGTTTTATTCTGTTGATATTAAAGTCTGCAATACCATCCATATGTGAGCAGAACAGGAAACTGTTTGCCAGGGTCATCACTGAGAAATCAAGATAAAATTGGTGTTGTCTTGATGAATATTGTTGATTACTTTCTTATGTAACAGAAAGGGAGAGAGGACATATATTACCAGACCGGACCATTGGTACAGAAATGTGCCCCCAAGAGACCCGTACATTCTTTTTGCCTGATCATGAAAATAAATCTTGCACTAGGCATTCTGTGATAAAGCAAAGAGTTTTAATGCTGGCCACATCAATGAAGGAATAATCGGTGTGTACCAACTGCCAGTCATGAATATCTGTCTTGAGTCTTTCTAACTGAATTAACAATGAGATATATCCATCTGTATAAATATTTAACAGCAAAATATTAAATGCCTCCTCTTCACTTCCTCAGGTAAAACATTGTAGTAATTTTGTCTGTGAGTAACTATAATATATGGCCAGCCAGGACCATTTCAAAAACCAGAAGGCCTTGACAGCCAATAACAAATTGTATATTCATATAGATGGATATCTCAAACTCATGCCAATGGCTTTCCTTTCACATACTATCAAAACTCCAACTTCATGGAAGAAGAGTACTCCATTTCTCCTTCCAAACTGTTAATTTGGCACCTCTGAACATCCAATTTGGATCACAATTTGGACATGGAGAAGAATACTCAACTTGCCTGCACTGCTTTTTATGTCTGGCGTGGCCTTGGATGTTTATTCTAACGTATGCCTACTCTAGGCTATTCTTATGGGAGAATGTATCATGAAAAAATACTTCCAATTTTGTTACATATGCATTTTGGAATGGGCATTCCAAACCTTATCCTCTGACAGAGTTCAGAATTTAGCTCCTCTACCCAGACCTTCAAGTGCTCTCAATGGGCAAAGGCATTAGGACACCTTACCAGGAGACTAACTTTTGCAAAAGACAAAAGCAAAAGAGAAGATCTCATTTCTCTCAAGTTCTCTCAAAAGTATCTGCTGTCTGAAATCTTATGGAATCAATAGGGACAAGACAAATAAATGTCTTTTCAAATAAAAATTCAAAAAATTTAGCTGTAAATATCTACACGTTTCCAGAAGGAAGACATACCTATAAAACAGAGTGTTTTCCATAATCATTTGGGACTGAATATACTTTAAAACTCAGGTTCAGGTGTACAGTATTTCTTCAGTAGGATCAGCAATTATGAGCTAAGAAAGTTACAGGAGGAGTCAGAAGAAAGAGAAAGCCAAAAGATGGCAAGCTTTGGGCTAATAAATGGCTGATTTTGATAAAGAGGTATCTGTTGGGCTAAGTGCTGGAGATTTGAAACTTCCCCCATTCTGTAATAATTTTAAATATGTTTCATTCTAGGTAAAGAATGTAAGATGCTACATTTATTATTTATTTATTGAAAAAACTTCAGCAACAGCACTTCAAATTAGCTCATTTAATACAATTATAACAAAATAGTATTCTAGAATGTGTACTGCCTTACTTTAAACATTTCTATGCGGTACTCGGTATGAATGAAAGCAAGTATTTACATGATTACAGTAGTCCATTTCTTAATTATGTACAAATATTCAAGGAAAGGTGGAATATAAATCGGAAAAATAAAAAAGCACACATGACTGGCTCCTAGTTATAACTAGGAATGCCCTGCCCTACCCTGTGGAACACCCTTCTGCTTGGGACCTGGCAGGCCCCATCCTTTTAGCTTTTTTAGCCTTCCCGGAGGCCATAAAAAGCTGGCTCTTCTCCCAAGCGCTGGAAAAGGCTGAGGTTGGAGCCCAGGGATTGCATTTGTTAATGTATTGGAGAATGTTGGTTAGGGCACCAGGTTCTGGTTTTATTGTTTTTTTGGTTTTTACTATTGTTGTGAGCCACCAAGAGTTGTGGCACATAAGATGGACAGTCATGTAAGTCACACAAACAAACTAGCTCTGCTGTTATGAAGACCTCTGTTGGTTCAATCAGCTTGGTTGAAATATACCTGATCATTTCATCAGGTTTTGCCTATCCATAAAATGAAGAATGTTTTCTTATGAAACCTCAACATTCCTTCTCTGGTACAAGTATTTTAAGTTCCATGCTAAATCTACTCCCTTGATAGTCTTACAGTTACTGGCATCTTCTGTCTGAACAATCAGTTTTACATTTCTGGAATTCAAGATCTATACAGCCTTAAGCTAGACAAAATGTTCCAACCAGGCCACAGTTGCAAGATTTCTTTTTTCATTACAGATATATGCCATTTAATTTACAGCTTATTTTTTTAACTGAATAATATAATCCAGTTTATAAAGTTAATGACCAACCAATATAAAATAGTTCCTGTAGGAACATCTGAGAAATACTCCTAGACATAACAGCAAACAGAATGAAACATCAGGAGAATCCATCTCTGATTCTCATGTAAGTGCACATGGGTTTTCAAATTAGAAGCAGTTACTGAAATTCCAAATAAAACTCATATGATACATGGAAAGGGTATTGAATAATTTTTCCACAGTATATTCCTAATTACTCCCTTACTCAAGTTATTTGTCTGTCTTCAAATACTGTACCAGTTTAAACAAGGGATTTACTTTGGTTGCTCAGCATAGCCTCTCCCATTTAATATACATTTTACACAGCACTTTTCTTACAGGAACATTGCAGATGACTCAATATAATTTCTGTAGAAACACTGCAAATGACTATACAAAAGCTGTTCAAAAAAACACTATACTTGTTTACAGAATAATCCATATTTTTAAAATAGTGGTATTATTTTCCCAGCACCACTTTTTCTTATCAGATTCTCACACCAATTCCATTATTTCCAGCCATTTGTTTGATATCTTCTTATAAAATCATCTCAGAAAAAGGCACAGAAATTTCTTGCACTGTAAAGGTGAGGATACACAGCTAACAATTACAGATTTATTCTTATACCTTTATGCTGTGATGCAGCTTATTTCACAGTTCCTTCATAAAATCACACACCTTATATGTTCATCTAGCATTTTTCCACCCACAGCAAACTATTTTTGTATTTTATTCCTCTCTCTGTTTCCACCCCCAACAATCCTCTGAGGATTCTGGGTTGCTTGGCAAAGAAACTGGCTGCGCTCCAGATTTGATGGGGACAACTAATGTACCCTGCTGTCTTTTTATGCAACACAGCATTATGGGTTCATCTTTCTTGCAAAGAATAGAAAATCCTTAATCTGCCTTCAGTTATACCTTGACTCAATTTGCCAAAACAATGAGATAACACCCTGGTCCTATCAAGCTTTCTATAAGAAGAGCTGCTTCTGTGTCAGCATCTTTTACCAGCATCTTCAGTCAGGCACTGAAACCATTTTCTGCCTTCTAATTTTGGGATGAAGAGCCTAGAATATGATGAACCTATCAGTTAACAGGGGTTAAGATACCCCTCTCCACACATCAGTATATACTAATTTATTTTATCTTTGTACAAATATTGGAAAGCAATATATAGTTTTAATAAAATGCAAATATTTTGAGATATGCTGAGATAAACAAATACAAATACAATGACTTATTTTTCTGTCAAACACAGCAACCTGGATTTCAAAACTTTTCCATGGGGACACTGTTAATTCAAAGTAACACCAACAATAATTTTATTTCTTATAATCACATTTGAATCTTGCCATCTCTCCAAAGTATTCAAAGTTGTATCCCAGGGTTTATCTTATTTTCACATCATTTATGTAATGTAGGAAATATATATCTGTCTCTGGAGTTCAAACCTACTTTTATTATCTCTCTAGTTTAAAAAAAATGATCAAGAAGGTTTTGAGATTTCATAAACAAAGAGAACGATTTGCTGCAACACATAAAAGTGTTTCTAGCAAGCAGCATATATAGTATCATACTATAATTAAAGACAGTTATTGTGAACTAATATTTTCACTGACATTTGCACCCCCATCAGGTTACAAAATCACTGTGATATAATCAATATCTTAGGAGAGATATGAAAATGGTCTTCAAACATCTGAAGGGCTTCATATAGAAGAGAAATATATTTAATTTCTATTGTCCCATAGGGCAGAATTAGAAACAGTGGATTAAAACTACTAGGTTCAGACTAGACACCAAGACTGTACCAGCTGCCATCTTAAGTGGTGAGTTCTTCAAGAGAGGTCTTCAAACAGAGACTGGATAAAAATCTGCCAGAGATGCTCTAGGGGATGCTACACTGAGCAGGGGATTGGACTAGATGACATCTAAGGTAATCTCCAACTCTAGAAGGAGATAAATTATACAGTATTATGTATTCCTTATCAGATTCTTAGCAACTGCTATTTGTTTTGTTTTTAGACCATCTAGCAACTACAGTTTGCAATATTACTAGACTATATTTGTGCTTTGGCATAACAGGAATGTTTCTAATGTATAGTTGCAATAAGAAGCCATCAAGTAATAGATGAATTAAATACTGTTTTCATAAATATATACTGCTTTTTAACAGAACACAAATAAAACAAGATGTTTTTAAAATTATTACAAAACAACCAATTCTGCACCAAAGAAATGCTAACTATCTAATTTTTATCTGTATTATAAACCTGTTAAAACTATACAACCTATATAATGCAATATAAAATAAGAAATGCATTGGTCTGCAGTTAAGATAAACATTTTTGACAGAATAGTCACCTGATTAAAAAAAAATTTACTTACAACTTACTTACAAATATTTATTTACAACTTAAGGGATAGAGCCAAGATGGTAAAGAAGCAACCAAACCCATCAAGTGCTCCTGCAATTTCTCTAGTTTTATTCTATTTGCTGCTGTTACTTACAACATGTTTATCTTATCAACTGCATTTACATCAACATTTTAACCTTAACAACTATGTTTGTAACTATATTTGTATAAACTTAATGTACATTTATATCATTTCCATCATAGTGGAATTATCATAGAAGAGGCAATCTTCTTATATGCAGAAGAAGCAGGAATCTCTTCAGATAACTTTCCCAAAGGAAGTGTTTATAACTACATACGTTTTAAAATTAATAATCTTCTGACCAATTAAATTCAGTTTGATTTCATTAATTTTGACATTTATATACCACTTTTCTGTGGAGTTAAACACAGTCTTAAATTAATCAAATCCAAGTTGCTAAGCAAAGGAAAATATAAACGAAAAATAATCTTCATAGTTCTCATTAAGAAAATTAACAAACTGCAGTATTTTTTTTTTAAAGTACAGTCTATATACATCAAATGATCTAATCAAAATGTCTGCCAGGATAAAACAATTATGAATCATTTTAAAAGCTGGCAAAATTACTCTATTAGCCTCTTTACCAAAAAAAAAAAAAAAAAAGCGAAGGGAAAGATTTATAAATAAATAAATTCCCATACCAGGTAACAAAAGGAATAACTAAGACCTCTTTTTTTCCTCCTTCTTCTTCTTCTTCTTCTTTTTTTTTTTTGCAAGTAGAAGCCATGCAAACAGCCACAAAAATGAATTCAGCAAAGAAGCAACATAAACGGTTTCACTTTAAGATTGCCCATGAATAATATAAAAACTATAAAAGTGTCCTCTGGCTATTGGCTTAAGGTATTTTCATAAGATACATGGCTGCATAATACAATTTTTTTGCATTTGTTGTCACCTTCAAAGCTCAACAAAATTACTTTTTTAAAACAAATTAGAAATCTGAAATCTAAATATGATAATCTTATCTATAACACACATACAAACTGCACACTTTTGTATTTGACCAGCTGCCTGAAAATGAAAGTACAATACACAGAAAATACCTGGGGAACAATATTAAAGGACAGTTCATAAACTCTAACTTCCTTATAACAAAAGACCTGAAAAATACTATTAAATTTACCTCCCAAGTAAGTGGCAGCATATCCTTAACTAATCCACTTTCACCTCCAACCCACACCTCCTCTCAATTACCTACACATAGTCCTTCCTTAACAACCATAATTGGGACTGGAATCTCGATTGTTGAGTAAAGCAGTCATTAAGTGAGATGCCCACATGACTGCTTCATTCAATGACTGCAATCTGGGTGCTCCCGGTTGTGGTCATTAAGTGATCTCCCAAGTTGTTAAGCAGACAGAGCTGCCTGCTGAAGGATTTCAGCTCCATGTGGAGCTGAAATCCTTCCAGCAGGCAGCTGTTTGAGAGCAAAAGGCAGCCCAGCAGGCTGAGAGCAAAAGGCAGCCCGGCAGGCAGCTCTTTTGCTCTCAAATGTTCCTGAAGCCCCACAAAGGGTTTCCCTTCCCCTCCGTGGATGCAGGGGAAATCCTTTGTGGGGCTGCAGGAATGGAGCTGAAATTTTCAGGATTTGAGCTCCATTCCCATAGCCTGCCAAAGGATTTTCTCTCTGTTCACAGGCTGCAGGAACAGATTTTTCCCTCCATTCTTTGGCGGGCTGCAGGAACGGAGCTCAAATCCTGAAGATTTCAACTCTGTTCCTGCAGTCCACAGAAGAATTTCAGCTCCCCCTATACCCTCCACTTGCAACCTTCCCTGCTGGCTTCCCCACTGACTTTCTGAGGAAGATTGTAAATGGCAATCACGTGATCGCAGGGTGCTTGGCAACTGGTCATAAATGCGAGCCAGTTGCCAAGCGCCTGAAATATGGTTCCGTGATTGTGGGGGGACATTTTACAGTGGCCAGAAGTGCTTTATGGGCTGTAAAACATCCTTTCTGAAACCGTCATAACTTTGAATGGTTGTTAAATGACCAGTCCTAAGTAGAGGACTACCTGTATAAATAATCACATCAGGAATGGAATCTGTGTCTGCTTTTTATCAGCTAATGCTTTCTTTAAATGTTCATGGTTGGAAGAATTTAAAAACAAAATTCAACCATGAGATGTCAAAACACTAAAAACAACATGGAATAAAATATCCCAGTTTATCCTGAGTTCAGAGCAAAGTTTAGATCCAAGGTTAGAGCATTCAGAACAGCTATTTAAATCTTAAAACACTTTGCACCACTGTCAGCCACCTCTTCATTTTTTTAAATATAATTTTATTAAAGATTTTTTAAAAGGAAGATTAAAACTAATACAACTAATATAATATGTAAGAAAAAGAAAAGAAAAAGAAAGAAACCAAAGAAAAAGCTAAAAGTGCAAGAAAAGAAAAAAAGGAAAAGAAAAATAGAAAAGAAAGAAAAAAGATACAAAGAAGTAGCTTCCAATTTTCTTTACAGCAGTTATAAGTACAATTATAAATTTACCTCTTCCTCTATGGTTACGATATAATTCCCTTCTTTCTATAATCTATTCTGTCTAATCATCAGAAACATAAATCATAAGTTTATTTTTTCTGTTTTAAGCAAAAAGTCCATAAGGGGTTTCCAGTCAGCAATAAACATAGATATTGTCTTTTCTCTGATCAAAGAAGTCAATTTAGCCATCCCAGCAAGTTCCATCATCTTCACCAACCATTCCTCCATTGTGGGTAGTACTGAATCTTTCCATCTTTAGGCATAGTTATCATATAAAAATAAAAACAAAGTTCCATGACTTTTTTCCAACTGTTTGTCCATCAATCCCAAAAGAAAAAACTCTGGTCTCAATTGCATATTAATCTTTAAAATCTTCTGAATCAGTATGCGTATTTGAATCCAAAATTTTCTAGCTTTTTTACATGTCCATCAAACATGATAAAATGTCCCTTCTTGTTGTTCACATTTCCAGCATTAATTTGAAGTGCCTTTATACATTCTAGACAATTTCTCTGGTGACATATACCAACGGTACATCATTTTATAAAAATTCTTTTTAAGATTATAACATAGTGTAAATTTCATTCCTTTCAACCACGTATGTTCCCTTTGTTCCATCTGTATATTATAACCAAAATTTTTAGCCCACTTTCTCTTGAATTCTTTCACTTGTTCTTTTTCTGTTTCAAATTTCAATAAATGTTTATACATTTTAGCAATTACATGTTCGTCATTGGTACACAATTCTATTTCAAACTCAGTCTTACAGTGTTCAAAACCATAAACTCTTTTGTCTACTTTAAATCTTTCTAATAAGTGTAAATAAAAAAAAAACATTGACAACTGTATCCGTCTGCCACCAGTTCTTCTCTTGATTTTATTTTACATTCCCCTTGACAAAATTCTAGTATCTCACAATAAGTTAGCCATTTATGTTTGCCTATTATTTCTTGTTTATAAAATGCTTTTTGTGCTGAGAGCCATAAAGATGTTTTCAGGTTCAACCTGGGTTTGTATCTATTTCATATTCTCAATATGGCTAACATAATGACTTTTAAAATCCACATTAACCTCCACACAAATATCATACCACCCAAATCTCAGATCATGTCCTCCTAACTCCAAGAGCCTTCTGTTTCTCAGCAGCATCAACCCTTTCATCCAAACCAAACAGCAAGCTGCAAAATACAGTGTCAAATCAGATAGACCCAATCCTCCTCTTTCCTTTGTATCTTGTAACACCTTATATTTAACTTGTGGTTTTTTTCTCCTGCCACACAAATTTAGATATTTTCTTCTGCCACTGTTTAAATGGTGCATCAGTTGTCAAAACAATCACTGTCTGAAACAAAAACATCATTCTAGGCAAAACATTCATTTTTATCACAGAAATTCTTCCCAACAATTACAGTTGTAGTTTCTCCCATCTTAACATGTCTTTTTAATTTCATTCCATGTCTTAACATAGTTCTTTTGAAATAACATACAGTTCATATTTGTCAAAGTGATACCCAAATATTTAACTTTCTTCTCAATCTTAAAATCCATTTTATTCATCAATTCTATTTGATCTTTTTTCATATTTTTTGTTAACATCTTCATCTTCTGTTTATTAATCTTGAAACTTGCTAATGCACCAAATTCTTTTAATTTGCCCATTAATGTTTCAATTCCCTTTAAAGGATCTTCTAAAACCAACACCAAGTCAGCCACCTCTTCACTGGTGAAGGACTTCTGGGAATTTCAGCATGGATCTCAAAGAGGTTCCTATAGGAGGAGGTTGATTTGCAAACCATTTAGGACTTTAAAAGCATTACTCAGCACCTTGAATTGAGTTTAGAAGTAACTAGAAGATAATAAAGTTGAATAGAATAGCTGTAATATATACATTCCACTATGAATATTGTTTATAGTAATCCTATTTGGAAATAAGACTATGTAAATTTTTTGAACTGCATAGCTCTATCTGAAATTGTCAAAGGCATGAATAACTAAAGCACATTCTGATTTCTCCACAAAAGAAGAACATGGTAACATTTGTCCACCTGTCTCCTGGTCAGGTCATCCATTACAGCAACAAAAACTATTTCAGCTAGACAGAAGGCAAGTTAACAAAAATGAATCTCAACTAAGGACTAGCATTATTTAAATGTATTGAAAGTTTTCTAACTGGTTTCTTTAAGTCAGCCTTCCCCAATCTCATGCTCTTCAGAGTTATGTGTTTTTTATGTTTCCAAGCTGTCTGTTAACTTAAGTTCTGCAGGTAGATTACCAAATTGCTATACTTTCAAAAAAGAGAACAACAAAACAAAGGCAATAAAGTACACTTAATAAGTAGAACAAGAAAGATATGCAACATAAACTCTACTATGCAATGTGCAATGTAAAGTGGGCATTTACATTCAAACTGCCTACACTTTATTGGAATATTCTCTAGGCCCTAGAGTCTAGGGAGCTCACTGCGCAAGTGAACAGGGAGACCAATAGGATATTTTCCATGGGAGTTCAGCTGAGGGGAGATAAAGGAAGAGGGGAAGAACGGAGTAGAAGAGCCAAAGAGGTAGAGATTGCAGAGTGATTGCTGCTACTGGCAGTCTCCTGATTGCCCTTCATGCTATCATTGTTCATTGGAAACAATTGTTTTAGGTTACATATTAGGAAGCCAACTGCCCAGAAAACAAGCAATAGAAAGAACAAACAGGGGAGTTTTATGTAGAAGTGTGCTGTGCTGTGCTGTGCAGCGGAGACTCAAAGTAACACCGGCAGCAAAGGAAGGTTTGTGTTGATCTGCAAAATATATGAAATATTTATCTTCCTGCCTGACAAGAATCCAAACTATGCCTGCTGGAAATGCAGGCTTCTGTTTTTATTGGAGGAAAAGATAAAAAAGCTTAGGAAAGTTATACTGCAATACACCACAGAAGGTGAGATAGTCCTGAACAGGACAGGTGAAACTCCTCAGAAGCGGCAGAGAAGGAAAGTGCCACAGAACACAAGCAGGAACACAAGACCCAGAGAAGCAAGAGGATCAGGAGGCACTTAGTGTTGATAGAGCTCAGCAACTGGTATCCAACTCTTATCTAGCAGACGGTCTACAGACACTTGAGCAAGCTTGTAAACCATGGCTTCAAGGAGAAGACTGAAAGATGCCTGGACCCACACAAGTCCAAGAACCTAAAAACCACTGTGTCAGGGACCATGTAGCTGACAAGACCAAGGAAGCAAAAACAGCACAGATTTCAGTAAGGTCTTTTAATGTGAATCTGGGATAAATACAGAATCTTGAAGACTGTAATAATAATAATAATAACAACAACAACAACTTCAGTTATTATTTATTAATTTATTTGTAAAATTTGTCTGAAATTAATTGGACATCTTACAAACTTTAAGTTGAAAAACAGGATACAAATCAAGAAAATGAACATATATTATAGTAAGTTTATTAAGGTGGACTCTCTTTTAAGCACTTTCTCCCAGATCTCTCAGTGCATGGACTGAGTTGGTTTTTCTGAGATACAGCTGACTTCCCCTCAGCTTTTCTGTAATTTCTTGCACACTGTAAGGAAGAGGTGGTGATAGGCAATTTCCTGCTGAGAGGAACCAAAGTGCATACATGATATATTATGGAAGTTGTGTTGTCTTTTAGGTATCCTTATCCAGGATGAAATGGACAGACTGCCGAGGATCTGGGTGTTCTACCTGCTAACAGTGTGGTGTAGCTGCTAAAAAGGCAAATGCTATTTTGGGATGTATTAATAGGAGCACAGTGTCCTTATTACAGAAAGTAATTGTGTCACTCTGCTCTTTCTGGTTTCACTTGGAATACAGTGAAAAGTTCTGGCCACTAAAATGGAAATTGACAACCTCAGTTTCAGAGGAGGGTTAACATGATGAGGGACTGGAAACCAAATCCTATGAGGATTAGTTAAAGGAATTGAGTATGTTTACTCTGCAGAAGGGAAGACTGAGAGGAGATATGGCAGCAATCTTCAGGGGCCTAAAGAACTGTCATATAGAGAAGAGAATGAACTTCCAGCACTAGTGGGTTGGAAACTACAGGGAAGCACAGTCAGGTTAGATATTAGAAGGAATTTCCTGACAATAAGAGCTATCAGCTAGTGCAGTAAGCCCTCTCACAATATGTTATATTCCTCCACCCAAGGTCTTCAAACATAAATTAAATAGCCATCAGTCTGAAATGCTTTAGTTGATTGTGCACTAAGCAGGGGATCAGATATCCTCTAAAGTCTTTCCAATTCTATGATACAACTCCCACAATTATCAGGCAATGTGGCTTTCACCAGGCTGTCCAGAAACTTTGGGGATTAATTCCCAAAACAACTGAAGAGGATTTCCTGAACAGGATTTCTCTTTGCCCAGAGAAGTACTAACTGATTGCTAATATTCTCTTTCTAAGTGAGATCTTCAGGAAATTGGTCACTAATCCTCTCCAGACATTATGAAGGAAACAGATGATCTATACCAGGAAAGGGGAATCTGCAACCAGAGATACAATCCAGCCAGCCAGGTGACTATATTCAATCTACAAGTCCCAGAACTGCATGTCATATCACATTTTCAGGAAAGACTGGGAAACAAAGTAGAGAAAGCATGTAGAATTTGTTGTAATCTTTTTAACCATCAGTGGCCATAGGTGTCAACATTTTTTCGTGTAATGAAATAACATGTTGCATCTGTGTCTGTTTCTCGTCTTCCCTCATATTGCAACTATATGTGTTTATGTATAATGGGAAGCACAGGACAGGGTATATATGTTCTGCTCTGGTCACACTGACTAGGAGGAGAAGAGGGTTTAAAATGGAGCAGTTACCAATATATTGAGACCATTGCCTTTTCTATAGGGATGCTTTGGGGGTGAAAACTTTTTTTTAATGTTTTTCTGCATTTTTAAATCAGTCTTTGGTTTGCTTGCTTCTTCCCTTCACACCAAATTTGGTCCCATTCTGTTCAGGTTTTGGAGAGTTATCCTGTTGATGGACAGACAGAATCCAGGTCCCTTTATATAATTTCTTTTCAACAGATTGGAAAGGAAAAAGAAAAATGGTTTCAATGCAACAACTCTTTAAAAACTCAAACAGACTTGAAGAGTTCCCTGAGTATTTTTAAAATCCTAACAGAAAAAAGCTGGTAAGCCCTATCAAATGGGCAGTAGAATTAATCAGTTATTTAGATTTCCCTACTCATTAGTATTCCTAGAGTCAACTGGATTTGGAGGCTCAAGTTACCCTGAGTGGTTCTAGCTGGCCCTCACTTATGACTTTTCTGGGACAGGGACAATTTAATCACACTAATTCATGCAGTGGTAACATAGATTTTAAGAAAGATTATATTAGAAGTGCCATATTGACAATATGGAACAGATATAAACCCAGACTGTGCCTAAAAATGCCTTTATGGGTCTCAGCACAAGAAGCATTTTATAGGAAAGAAAAGTAGGTAAAGAAAAATAGTTAACTTATTGAGAGTTGTTAGAACAGGAACATGGCGAATATAATCTCCCCCAACCTCTGCCCTTTTGGCTGCCCTGCACTATGCCACTACCTACCCCTGCCACCCACCAACACCCTCAGCTGACTTTCACCATCTTCTTTCTCCTGCTGCTGCTGAGATGTGCCTGGCTGAGACAGTTGCTAGCCCTTTACGATGCCTCTGTGACATCTCACAATGCCTCTTCCGGGCATGCCTCATCAGCAGCAGGAAGAAGAAGACAATGAAGGTCAGCTGGGGGTGGCGGGGGGCAGCAGGGGGCAGCGTGGTGGGGATGCAAGGCAGAATGCAGGGCAGAGTACAGGATGGCGTGGGCAGCAGAGTGCAGGGCAGAAGGGACAACAGAATGCAGGGTGGCCAAAAAGGCAGAAATGATGGGAGATGAGGGGGGAAGATGAAGCGCACACTGAGGTGGTAAATGCGGTGGGGCTGCCAGGTGCCTGAATTTTGATCACATGACTGCAGGGGTACTGCAATGGCTGTAACATTGAGGACCAGTTGTAACTACCATTCATTCAGCATTGTCAAAACTTTGAACAGTTGCTGAAAGAATGGTTGTTAAACAAGGATGACCTGTATATCTTTGGATTTAAGTTTCCTAGTATTAAAAAATATGGTACATTTATTTTATCTGTAAAATACTAGGCCCAAATCTATCATAAAATCCCAGGCACATCATAGAGACATCTATATCTACACACTGACAATAACTTTTTGTAACCCCATCCTTCAAATGCACAGGCCACATTCAACAGCAGCAGCCAGCCATCAGGTTTATGCTGCAAAAACTGGAGGAAATGTACTACTTGAATGTAGTCATGTTATCTTATAGAATTTCTAATTAAATCATAGCAAAGAGCATCTAATGCTCCAGGTTTCCTCTATCTTCTCCCTTCTGCCATCTCTTATTCCTTACAGCATATTCCTATGTTGCCAGTTTTTGTTTGTTTCTAGTATTCAACAGAAATTTCCTTGACAACCCTTCAGTTTATTACATCTTTAGATTACTATTCAAGCTCTTCCCATCTGGGCAAGAGTCTGTCAGGGTCAAAATTTCAATCTATATATTTAGGAAATGTAGTCATTCAATTAGCTTTATTGTAACACTACTGCATTCAGGAAAATGGAAGAAAAAATGCCAGAATACAGGTCTGGTGTCTTAAACAATTATGGTTTACATTGCAAACTTTTCTCATGTCCTATGAAAAGAGAAATATTAGGTCTTTGTTTCATATCCAGATGCAGCTTGAATTTTGGGGCATACTGGGATAATTTGAGACAGATTATCATTTAAATATGGTGGAAAGAACACTTCTGATGTGACATATCTTAATCACCAAGTCACTTCAAAAAGAAAGAAAAACTTTTGGCACTTAACAAATAATACCCTGATATAGAGAGGAGGAAGAAATGCATTAAGTAATTAATAAGATTTTTCCTCAACCCAGAGTTAGTCTTTCCATTAAACCACCATCAGAGTGACTCTTGTAATTAAATCAATGAGAATGGCCCTTGCATTTCTATCACAGCACCTAGGATAGGTGGTGAAATCATGAGGAGCAAAGAAAGAATTTTCATGGGCTAGGTACTATTGAAGAATGACAAGACACAGATGGCTCTGTCAAATTAGGGGTACTAAAGAATACTTAAGTTTTTTTAAATGCTGTGGAAGTGAACTCAACAATCTGTTACTAAAGTCCAGAAATTAAAACAAACAAAAATACAGTAAGAAGCATGCATGACAATTAAGTTGGACTCAAAAAAAAGACTGCAGTCTACCTTGAAAAATACTGGGGTCACTATAATCAGAAGGGGTAGCCAGATCAAAATCATGCTTTGGGAGATGAGTATCAGTAACCCCACTCACTCTCCTTACATTCAGAACCATCCATTGCTACTCTCTAGAGAGCTGGGACAACAATGTCCACACAATGTTTTGGGATGGAGAATCCATGCAGATAGAATGGATATGTGTTCTGTTATGTGAATAGAAGAGATATTTACAGAACAGCAGGAAGGGGGTTAGAAAACTTCCAAAAAAGCAAATGATTGGCTCTCCAGCGGTTCGAGCCCAGCCCCGCAGGACAGGGTGAGCGCCTGTCCCTTGTCCTAGCTCCTTGCTCACCCAGCAATTCGAAAGCTATTCCATCTGCGAGTGGATAAATGGGTACTCCCGTTTAGATGGGAGGAACCGGCGGTGCTGCGCAGGGGAGCAAAATACCGGTGCTGGCCGAACTCCGAATGCAGCCGGCATGAGCGGTGAGGAAGATCTACGGAGGAAGAAAAAGCCCGGATGACCCCCTAGCGACCCCTGCCGGTCACATAACGTAATTAATTGTATAATTGTAATTGTATGATATGTACTTTGTGAGCCGCCCAGAGTTCCCCATTGGGGGGAGATGGGCGGACAATAAATTGAATGTATAAATAAAAAATAAAATAACCATGCTACTGAACTATTTTCACCTAAAGTAAGGAATAGGTTTATTTAATGACTCTTCTTAGCAAGAACAGAATTCTGCTTCTCCAGATTATTTTCTGGAACCAGCAAATGAATGGAAACAGATTGACCCAAGTTGGATCAAGTTATTTACAGTTCCAGTGGATTATACAGTGTCTGCATAGCTGAAGTGAAAACCATCTAAGAGTCTATTCAGTTAGATTGACCTTCCTCCTCCAAGGCCTTTAAACCAACTTCACTGTAGGAAGGATATAAGAACAGAGATGGACACTGTTGAATTGTTGAAATCACACTGTGATTTTGTTGAAGTCTTTTGATGCTATTTCTAAGCTGGCTTTAAATGATATGAATCCTGAAATGTGGGATCTAAATCACCGTAATTTGGGAGGCCAAAAAAAAAAAAAAAAGTTCTGTAGTTTTCCAGGAAGTTAGCTCAGAGGTATAATTATGGGGCCAAGCTGAAATGCCTCTTGCCACTTTACTAACCTATTTGTATATGAAGAAAACAGGGAGTTTCAGTGACTAGGATAGGCAAGTGGGGAGGAATAATCACATTGCTTTCAGCTGCTGGCAAATATTTGTTTTCCTCACAATATTTGCTTCAGAGGAACATTATAGCATGACATAAAATTATTCTGAAGTTATTAGAGAGAGGAGTAGGGAAGTGGGAAACTGGTAGGTATAAGGAAGCGGTGAGTTAATCGGGGGAGGGGAGAGGGTGAATTAATGTGGGAGGAGGAAAAAGATTGAGACTATGGAGACAACATGAGTGAATATGCCACATACTGTCAGGATTGGAGGATCAATGGGCATATTAAGAATAAATGTAAGTATTTACATGGCTCTGTGAAGGTTGGTTGGGACCACCGGGATGGGAAAGGGACAATAAGCAAAAGAGGAGGAGGAGATAATGGGGATGGTGAACAAATATATGTAGGGACAAATTGGGGGAGATGTGGTAGGAGGATCTGGACAGACCATATTAGAGGCAAGGTTATGTATGGATCCTTTGATGCCCATTTCCTCTTCCAGCCGTTTCCAGAACCCAGTGGTCAGATTGCTGATGGCCTTGGCGTCAAAGTGCTGCTGGAAAATGCAGGTCTATGTGCCACAAGATCCTATTTGTCCACAACCTAGTGGTGGATGAACATGCAGGTATCACCGTCTTACTGAGATCTTGGGGGACAGCGGGGAGGTGTGGACAGATGATATAACACTGTCAGAAATCTGCTCCACCAGGTCTTGGATCTTGTATCAGCAGTAATCCTGAGGTAGGGAAGGTGGAGTCGAAATGAATGTTTGGGACAATGTAACAATAGCCAGGAATCCTGCTTTAAAGTGACAGCTTATAAATGGCTGTTTGTGATGTTGGGTCTCAGGATAAGTTCAGAATCCTGCTTGTGTATCACCCTCCTTACTGTGCAACAGGTTCTCTACCTGGCCTCCAAGATTTGGTGGTCCCTGGGAATAGAGATTCTAGAGGGTACAACTGAGGTAATAACTCTCTGAGAGAGTTAGAATTAGGGGATTTTTAGTTAGGGCTGGCAGATATGTTAAGGGAATGTGAGTAGGTTAGGTCCTGCCTGCCTATGACAGCTAATACTGATCTAATGAGTGGTGGCTGGAACATATAATAATAGAAATGAGAATGGGGCAAGGTTAGTTTCTGAGGTGATGCAACTGGAGCCCTGGCAGACTGACAGGCACTGAGATGGCACTCAAAGAAGCTAACAAAAATAAAACACAATTAAAAAATACTAAAAATACAACTATAAAAACAAGAATAGTATCCAGCATCTAGTTATTAGGTGGCTACCCTAAAGTAGCCACCAAATACATCAAAGACATGGCTCAACAAAATATTTTGGCCTACAGAGTGAAGAGAAACTGAGGGAGAGTCAGCTTGGCCTTTCTAGGTTCAAATTTTTAAAGCCTGGGGAATAATTATTGAGCAGGCTGTCTCTAATATTCCCACTAGATAAAATGACTGAAAACAAGAGAAACAAGTTAATAAGGCAAACAAGAGCAGTTTAATAACGGCTGATACTGTATTTCAAATTATAAAAGTCTTTATAGGTAGTCCTTGTTTAGCAACCACAATTGGGACCAGCAACACAATCGCTAAGTGGAAAATCATGTGACCATGACTGTGCTTACGATTTTACTTCAGCTTTCCTTTTTCCTCACTCCTCCACCCTTTGGAATGCTCACCCTGGCACTGGGATAATTAGCAAGAAGGGAATTAATGTCTGTATTTACATTCATTGGAGAGGAAGGGATTACAAGAGAGTAAGCAGACACACAATGGCGAATACACACAGAAAGGAATGCACTAGTGCCGGCTGGCCATCTAGGTTTAAAACAGAGTGGAAGAGCACAGTGAAACAGCAACCCTGAGTCTTCAGAGACTATGTAACCCTATCCTGCACAGGATAAATCCATATACCCTGATCTGCCTTTCAACGATCAGAAGTACATCTGTTTATCTGAATTAAATTATTTTATTCCCATTCAGTCTGTTATCATCCTCAATCACTGATTTTGAATTTGAGCAACTTCCTTGGATTTCTATATATAGCTTATAAATACATTGATCACTGGTAGGCTTCCTTAGATGTACCACCTTCCCAAAAAGGATAATGCCCCCCAATTTAAGATGATCTACCCCACCGCACACTGCAACTCACTGGGAAAAGTACAGAGAGAAAAAAACTTATAACACAAACAGAAATCCAGAGCCATATCCAGCTTCCCCATATTTTCAATCTAGGATTGCCAGCTTTAATCTTAAGGATCCCTTCATTACAACTGCCCAATAAATATGCACATTGTGTGTGTGTGTGTGTGTGCACATGCATGTGTGCATGTACTTGCCAGAAGCCACACTTCCCAAATGGCCAAGCTCAGGAAAAAAAAATTACATTAACTGAACTAATATGCATTAATTAAAATCAATTGTCTGTAAAACAAGGTAAATTATTTTACTTAATCCCCATCTGCTTATATCAGCCATTATCTCACTCACACAGACATACATTCTTCCTCTCCTTGCAGGATAGAAAACAGAAAAAAATAAAAAGTGTAACAGAGATAGGGTAAGAGGAAGGGATTTGTACACTGGAAAAGAAATGAGAAATGAGATACAAAACCTGATGGAAAAGGGGCAAGGCCAAGAGGTAATTGGACAAGAGAACAAATAAAAGAGAGGGAAGCCCTGTTTACCCATTCTTATTAAAAAAAAAAAAAAAAAGGTTAAACATCAGGCAAATAGCCCCTCCCATCCAGCTACTGATTTTCAGGCCACTCTTCAAAGGCATTCAAGCTTTGAAGCAGCAACAGATACAGCCATTTGCATCCTTAATGCCTTTGCTTTTAACAGTTGCTTCTATTCAGGAAATGTAATCAAATTATTGGGGGAAGGATTTCCTTTTCCTATTGGTTAAAACAGGAAATAGAAAAGAGAGGTTGCGTCTCATTGGTATATGCTATCCCCATTATGGAACAGGCATTCTACTGGGCTTTAGCCCCTGTTTATTTAAATTCACTCAAACTTTTATCTGTTATTTAGAATTAATGTATGTCCTGCTAAATGACTGGCACCACATACAAACAGGGACAGACCTAGAGTTACCATGGATACAGTGAAGTCTTGACCTTTCCAAATACAAGAAGTCACCCCAAAGAACAAGCTGGGAGAATTCCAGCATCACTCCTGAAAACTACATCATAGGGAGGGGGATTTAGGATTCTTGTTCTGCTCCTTCACATACAAACATTCAAAACAGAAAGAAAGCAAGATGGTGTACAGGCCTGGGTTTAGAATCATGAAGCCAGCTGCTCCCCCAGGCCTTGCCCATTGCTATAGGGAGAACTTAGGTGGGCAAAACTGATCTCTCCATGTCACCCAAAAATATTTGATATGTATCAAATCGGAATCATGATCAAAACCCGGAACAAATCTTAGATAGTTGTTGATCTCCATTCACTGACCTGGCATTCAGCAAACATTAAAACAGCTATTTTGTTCAACCTTTTTTGTTGACAGAAGTAAAACAGGTACAGGACAAGTACAACAAAACTCCAGTTAATTTAATCTTCCCAAACCAGGGGATTATCAGTGGTTTTGTGGGGAAAAAAAAGGATTGAGGATAAGGAGGGAACTTTTATTCAACAATTTGAATTTACTAATCTAAGTTCCTTACCAGTCAATTTCTTCATAGGCTGGAGTCGAACACTGATAGATTGATGTGTTAGTAATGGGGAAGATGGGAGAGAGCGGGACATGCCTTCCATAATCCGAATGTGCTGCATACCTTCAGGCACTGGGAGTGTTGGGATAGCATACTCTGGTTCAAAAGCACAGTCGTTCTCTGCAGAACTGCCACCTAAGACAAATATAATTTTAAAAAGCGTTATTGATATAATAATGCATAGGCAACATCCATGGGACTTTACGCTTTACACTAAATTAGGAAAAATCTTCTAAAAGGCAAAACCACTTTCCCCAATCTGTTAAGAATTAGAAATCTCACTAGTTCCACAAGTGAAGTCTTATGCTTTCAGTTGTATTCTATAGTACAGGAAACCAAGTTTAATTATATTTTCCTTTAGGAAACTCCCATGTTCAGCCTAAAAAGAACTCCCTATTTACCTGTAATTGTTGTTCTTCAAGTGTTTATCTGTAAATGTATACATATGGGTTTTGTAACTGCAGAGTAGCAAATTCAGAATGCTCTAGGACAAACATTTTTTTACAAACATCCTCATCTCATAGCATTATATGTGAATGAGACTCCTACCCAATCTCTCAATTTCAATGATCACCACAGATAATCAAAACCATGATACTATTTCCAACCCATGATAAGTTGAATGCGGGGAGATAAGAGAGGTTGTGTGAAGTTGAGCTGACCACCTGAACTACTACTATTAAAGGTAAGAAACCAGTTCTTCTGTCTGTTACATATATGGGTGACCTGCACAAAATTGCACTTGATGACAGACTTATAATGGGAAAATATTGAGGAAAGAAAAAAATGTGCCAACATTGCTCCATACTGAAACCAATGATCCAGATAACAACATCTTATAAATGTAGAAATTTGGGATCAAGTAGCAGTTGGACAAATTTCAGACAAGGAAATATTCCTTAAAAAACATTACTGTGAAGTGACACAGTTACACATGACCCAATAGGAAAACCACTGTGGGATAATTGGCTTATTCTCAACCCAAGTTTTTGAAAGATGCAGTGCACTTTAGTTAGCTAGCCCTTCAGATATTGAGACAAAGAAGATATTACTCCACAGAATTAATCTCCAAGGAAACACCAATACAATAAAGTGATGCCAATGAAACTCTGCAACTACATTCAGAAAAAAAAAATCTAAATAATGCTTTCTTCTTAAGAAATATCAAGAACTCATCAGATTATAAAGAACAAGATAAATGAGACTCCTGGTTTGATCATTTTCAAAAGCATAGTCTGTAACATCAGCAAATGCAACAGAGGTACAGGTAGTCCTCACTTAACAACCCTAATTGGGACTGGAATTTCCATCACTAAGCAATGCGGTCATCAGATGAAACATCATGTGACCACACTGCTTAGCAATGGCAGTTTTGGTAGTCCTGGTTGTGGTCATTAGGCTAGGACCACGCCGTTGTTAGTGTCAGATTCAGCCCAAGAACAGCAATGAGGCAATCCAGTGCAGTTCCATTCCTTTATTAGCTTGCACTTAATAGACAAAATCTTGCCAGACTAAACCTATGCTAAAACAACTAGTGGCTATAACCTGTGAGACTCTAGGGAGGGGCCAGCCTCCTCCTCTTCGTCTTCCCACCGTCCTGCTGCGGGCTAAGGAGGCACTTGTCCTGGAAAGTCTCTCCCTCCTCCTGACAACCTTGAAGTTCCATTCTGGAATCTTCCCCGCTCATGCCATCCATTACAGTTAGGCAAAGACCTCATGCTTTTCCTGCCTTACCATATTCACCTCTGCTTCAACTCCTCCCACCCACCTATCTCCTTCCCATCTCTGCCCTTTTGGCCACCTTGCACTCCACCGCCCCTGCTGCCCTGCACTCCATCAACTTGCCACCCTGCACTCCACTGTCCCTGCTGTCCCCACCGCCCTGCATTCTACCACCCATGCAGTCCTGCACTCTGCTGCTCTGCACTACGCCCTGCACCCTCGCCACCCCATTCTCCACCTGCCACCCCCGCTGCCCCCGGCTGACCTTTGCCATCGTCTTCCACTAACAAGGTGTGCCAGGGGTGCAGGGCTAGCAACTAACCCCAATAAAAGACTGCAAGCTAAAAACACTAGAGCATGAGTCAAGAATGAATTCAACAAAGCTCTCCCAAAATGTTTGATGATTAGTTGATAGAAAATGATAATATCTTGTATGGGACAGTCAAATGTCCAAGACCATAGCAAAATAAACTTTTAAATAGGGATGGTTTCTCCATTCTAGAGGAGGCAAATTTGCCCAAGTGAGGTTACCCTGTAATACCATGAAGACAGATGGGGGCTACTGCTAGCAATATACAATCCAAAAGTATCCTTGACACTATAGCAAGGATTAAGAGAAGAACCAATAGGATACAGAACTGATAGGAAATGTCCCAACCTTAAACCGAAGATACCAATTACACCCCGGAGCAAAGAAAACATGAAAATCAGTCAAATCAACAGATGTGAATCAACAGCCTCTGAACACTAATAGAAAATAGCTTAGTATGAAACCATTCAAAATGTTGATATATTTAATAAATATTACTGTTGTTAGTATCTAAGATTGGATGAATACCACCCTCTCTTTTAGTACAGAGTAGAATCCAGATTGAGTAAGGGACAAAGGGACAAGCTGAACAGTCCCTTTGGAGAGACATAATTTCACCTCTGGTGGCATGGCAGCTAGTGATAGAAATCTGTTGGGGGTCAATAAGAGAAACTAGAGACAGTAACCAACTGTGACAACTCAAAAAACCTTAAAGTAGTCCTTGTTTAGCAACCACAATTGGGACTAGCAATTCAGTCATTAAGTGAAGCAGTCACTAAGTGAAAACAAGACTGTGCTTATTATCTTACTTCAGCTTTCCTTTGCTTTACAGACCTGCAAAGGTTATAAATACAAGGATTGGTTGTAAAGTTACTTTTTCATCACCACTGTAACTGTGAAAGGTTGCTAAATGAGGCAGTCACTAAATGAGGACTACCTGTATTTGATGGGTACCCCACAAGCCTCAACAGGACTAATATCTTGTCTGGGATAGAAAGGGACATTGGAGAAGCCAAAAATACAGATAAACAATAATTAATGTGTAACAAACAACCCCACAGAAGCTATGGATAGGGAGGGAGCACATCAGCAGTGTCTCCTAGTCCTCTCTAGGACCCCAGCAGCATTAACAGTGTTTTCTAATTCTCTGTAATAAACCTACTTTACTGAGTCTGCTTGGGAATGCAAAACAGAGAGAATTTAATCACTTTACTTGGTATGAAGCCTTGACTACAAATTCTCCATCTAACAACACCCAGGAATTGTCCCTTTATACAGACAATCCCCTACTTACGAACTTTTGAGTTACAAACTTTCGAGTTGTGAACTTTCGCTGATATGAACAAGATGGACCCAGAAGTCAGAAGAAGAAGGGAAAGGGTTAGTTTCTGGTGTGCCATAAACTATCCTTTACCTGCCTTCTCCTACCTTCTGAGAGGTTGGAGGTTTGCATTTGAGTTGGAGTTCCTGGAAAGAGTTAATTTAAGGACAGGAGAGGCAGCGGTGGCTCCCTGAGTGACGGGGGTGGCTATGCAGGAAGCGCTGTTTCGGGTGGCGTTAACCGGAGGAAGTAGAGGGATGAGTGCAGGTACAGTGTGCGCTCTGCAGCTCGTGTAGGAAACTGCTAGCCCTTCACAAAGTCTTGCAGGAGGAAGGCTGAATATTGCAGCCTTCCAAATCACACTGTAAACTCCAACACAAGGCCTCACCCAGCGACGGAATGCACCACGCCCCACTGGCTTGTCCCTTCATCCAGGGAGCCACTGCTGCCTTTCCTGCCTCACTTGGTGATGGAACGCACTGCATAAACTAACCCTTTCCAGGAACTCCAACTCTAACACAAATCTCCAACCTCCTGTATGTGGTGTGCTGTAAACTAACCCTTTCCCACCTTCTCCCACCTTCCAAGAGGTTACAGGTTTGCACTGGAGTTTACAGCACGCTTTGGGAAGCCACAATCTTCAGCCTTCCTCCTGCAAGGCCTCGCAAAGGGCCAGCAGTTTTGCCTCCCACACAGCCGCCCCCTTCACCCAGGAAGCCACCACTGCCTCTCTTGCCTCACCTGGCAACAGAGTGTGCCATGCCCCACCGACTTGTCCCACTGCACTCTCCACAGTCTGCAGGCTATTGCTCCTTGCACTGGCAGCAGAAAACAGAGCTCTCCTCTGCCCACACTGCTGCCCGGCCTCCTCCTCCTCCTCCTCCTCCTCCTCCTCCTCCTCCTCCTCCTCCTCCTCCTCCTCCTCCTCCTTCTTCTTCTTCTTCTTCTTTTCTTCTTCTTCTTCTTCTTCTTTTTACTTTTTACAGTACTTTTTACTTGGTTGGACTTACAAACAAAATGGACTTATGAACAGCCTCTTGGAACGTAACCTATTTGTAAGTAGGGGACTGTCTGTATACAGTAGTCCCAAAGTTTGAATGCTGGATTTATTCATCCTGTCTTTTTGAGTCAATGGTCATGTGGTTATTTATTTCTTCGCCTTTAAAGTTTCTGTCATCTGTTCTTTGTTTACAAATTGTCTTTCTCTGCTGTAAGAATCAGAAATACCAACTTTATCAGCTTCAACCCTTACAGAGAAAACAAGAGACAGGCACTAAATGAGGATGGCAGCAATAACAATACTGTTCCACTGGGCTGGACTGTGATGCAGCATGAACAACAGTATTCCAAGAAGAAACTGCCAGGAGAGAAAGTATAATAAATAAAAAACTGTTCTGAATGCAGTGTATTGAATTAGGCTGAAAAAGCCAATTGTAATCCTGTTATGAAGTATTAGATGGAGATTTGGATCAATGATGCAACCAATGGGATCAACAGGATCAATGATGCAGCCAAGAGTAATAATCATGCTGGTAATCTGCGGCATCATGCCAGCAATAATCATGCTAGTAGTGGCTCTGTTCCATCACATCAGAGCAACCTAGCACAAAAGGAGTCAAAACTAAACCTCATTCACAACTCAACAGAGCCTGAAAAAAGAAGTTAATGCATGGTAGGGGAGTGGAAATTAGTCAGAGGTCTCCCCTCAAAAATTGAGTCTGCCATCTGCACCTTCAGAGAAGTCTAGGATGAGATCATCTCTGATGGACTATGGGTGAAAGATGGAGAGGCAGCAGTTTTAGAATTAAGGAAAACATTACAGCCTCTCTTAGTAAATGCCAGTAGTTCTAGATGATTGATGATAATATTGTCTGTTGCTTCCTTTGCTTCTTGTATTTCTAGTTGTTAGGTTCAGAAGATTTTTTTATGGCCAGAAGGCTTTAAGGGCAAAACATATGTAAGTAAGTGATGCCACCCTTTCGCGGTGCCTGGAGGTTGTAAGGGTCTGGATGGGGAACAACAGGCTTCGGCTGAACCCTGGTAAGACAGAGTGGCTGTGGGTTAATGGCTCCTCTGTTTCAGGGATTTTGTCATCCTTGGTGCTGGATGGGGTGACGCTGCCCCAGACAGACCCAGTGCGTAATCTGGGGGTCCTCCTAGACTCACGGCTCCTGCTTGAAGAGCAGGTGGCAGCCATGGCAAGGAGGGCCTTTGCACAATTTCGGGTTGTGCATCAGTTATGCCCTTTCCTGGATCGGGATGCCCTTCGAACAGTCACTCATGCCCTTGTTATCTCCCAGATAGACTATTGCAATGCGCTCTACATGGGGCTACCCTTGAAGAGTATCCGGAAGCTACAACTGGTCCAGACTGCAGCTGCGCGGGCTATTGTTGGTGCGTAACGCCTCTGCTCCGCGAGCTGCATTGGGTGCCAGTTTGCTTCCGGGTCCAATTCAAGGTGTTGGTTATCACCTTTAAAGCCCTACATGGCATGAGACCAGGTTATCTAAGGGACTGCCTCTCCCCTATGACTTCAACCCGTCCCACCCGATCACACAGAGAGGGCATGCTTTGGACCCCCTCAGTGAAAGAACTTCAACTGGCGGGGTCCAGAAGGCGGGCCTTCTCTGCGGTAGCCCTGCTCTTTGGAACATTCTGCCCCCAGAGGTGCGATTAGCCCCCACACTCCTGGCCTTCCATAAGGCTTTGAAGACCTGGTTCTGCCACCTGGCCTGGGGTGGGGTGAGAATACCTCAAGCATGGGAATGGCTAGCCCCATAGAGTCCTTCTGCCTTCAGCCTCAGATTTTTCATCCTCTTGGTCTCTACTTCTTTTTAGTAATGTTTTAAATTACTAAATTTATGTGTTTATATATTTTATGTCCTAATGTTTGTTGTGAATTGCCCAGAGTTCCCCCACTGGGGGGAGATGGGCGGCTGAAAAATTAAATAAATAAATAAATAAATAAATAAATAAGGCATCCCCAAGGTCAAAGGTTAAATTTGGAGTTACCTACTGGGGTTTGCAGGGTCAACATTTCCTTTGACTTGAACACAACATACTGCTAACTGTTACTTGTGGCTCTTAGATCTATAGGGATGAGCTGGGATATTCAGATGGAACAGCTAGGATGACCTATGGCTGGTTTAGCCATGGGAATTTGCTGCTGTGAGGGAATAGTGCAGAATAATAACAACTGATTACAGCAGGCAATATTGGTTCAGTGTATAAGTAGGATATCACATAACAAATTATTAAATGCTTGGCTTCTGGTTAAAGAATTTATTAGCATATATTTCCAAAAGAAGAAACATAGGTTTCAAAAGAAGAAACATAGTTTGTGCTATTAGTACACAAACACTACTATGTTGACAGAAAACTATCTTTATATTGGAACTGCCAAGACACACAATTACAATGAAGGAATCTGCAGTCCAACAGTCTGGCTTGAATACACCTCTGTGTCACTTTCAAAAATGGATCTTCATAGGCTGCATCCATTTATATTTATGCTTTTATTTATTTATTTATACAATTTATATAGCTGCCCCACCCATTCTCGGTGACTCCAGGCACCTTACAAGAATAAAAATCCCAATACAAAACCCACTTCACCCCACCCCCACCCCCCTGGCGACAACAATACATTTAAACAAACCACTTGATGGGCTCTGTATCAATCTGGGATCCCCAGGCCTGCTGGCACAACCATGTCTTCAAGGCCTTGCGGAAAAGCATCAAGGTGGGGGCCAGTCTCATCTCTGCAGGGATGATGTTCCACACGGAGAGAGCCACCACGGAGAAAGTCCTTCTTGGTCCCACTAAAGCCCCAAGTCATGTAGGGCTTTAAAGGTGATAACCAGCACCTTGAATTGGACCTAGAAGCAAATCGGCAGCCAATGCAGCTCCCACAAAGAAGTGACGTGTGTAAACCTAGGCTTGCACAAAACTATGTGGGCCACCACATTCTGAACCAACTGAAGCTTCTGGATACTTTTCAAGGGCAGCCCCATGTAGCGTGCATTACAACAGTCAAGGCAGGAGGTGACTAGGGCGTGGGTGACTATGAGCAGGGCCTGTTGGTCCAGGAAAGGGCATAACTGGCACACAACCCGCAGTTGCACAAAGGCCCTCCTGGCTACGACTGCCACCTGCTCCTCGAGCAGGAGTCGTGAGCCCAGGAGAACCCCCAGATTATGCACTGGGTCCATCTGGGGCAGTGCAACCCCATCCAAGACCAAAGATGGCAATTCTCCACGGGCTAAGGAACCCCAAACCCAGAGCCATTCTGTCTTGCCAGGGTTCAGTTTCAACCCCTTTGCTCCCCATCCAGACCTTATCAGCCTCCAGGCACTGCGAGAGGGAGGTCATGGCATTGCTTAACTCACCATGGGCTGAGATATACAGCTGAGTATCATCAGCATACTGATGATATCTCACCCCATGGTGACTGATGATCTCACCCAGCAGCTTCATGTAGATGTTAATCAGGAGTGGAGAAAGTACTGAACCCTGCGGAACCCCACAAAGCAGGGGCTGAGGGCCAGACCTCTTGCTCCCTATCAACACCGACTGGGAATGGCCACAGAGGAAGGAAGTGAACCAGGACAACACAGTGCCCCCCACTCCCAACCCCTGAAGCCACTCCAGAAGGATACGACTGAAAAGGGTTCAGATAATCGGTTTCATCCAAGAACCTCTGGAGCTGCAGCGCAACCACCTTCTCCAGCAACCTTCCCCAAAAAGGGAAGATTGGATGAAAATTTTCCAACAGGGTGGGATCTAGCAATGGCCTCTTAAGAAGAGGGTGGACCACAGCCTCCTTAAAAAGTTGGGGTACCACCCCCTCCCCCAGAGAAGCATTAATCACCACCAGAACCCACCCACATGTCACATCCCAAAGCCCATTACCTTCCCATTCCAGGCAGCCACTAGGGACTCAGCAGGACTGCACAGCAGATCTTCAGTAATAACCTCCAGCTCCTTCTGAAACCCATCTGGGTCCATCAGTCACCAGGGGTGGACCAATCTAATACGTCCTGCCTCCCTGCGGAGGGGTAATGGCCCTAGAGAAGCTCATAGCCACCAAGGTATGATCTGACCATGACAAGGGGACCAAAGATAGGTCCACCAATTCCAGATTACATAAGCATTGCTCCAACAAGAACACCAAATCAGGTGAGTGACCACTTTTCCTAGTCAGGCCCTGGATGACCTGGGACAGGCCCATGGAAGTCATGGTTTCTATGAACTCCTGAGCTACCTCTGACCCCACCCCCAGGGATGGCAGACTGAAGTCCCCCAAAACTATACGTTTGGGGAACTCCATCACCAACCCTGCAGTGAGGTCCAGGAGCTCAGGCAGGGAGGCTGTTATGCAGCAGGGAGCTGGTACACCAGCAGCAATCCCATTTGGTCCCTCAAGCCCAACCTAAGAAAGAGGGTCTCACAACCAGGCACTTGTGGAGCGATGCCCCTGGAGGCCACCAGAGATTCTCTGATAACAACAGCCATACCCCCCTCCAGCCCTGCAGTCTAGACCAGTGCCATACTCAATAACCAGCTGGGCACATTTCTGAGAAAGGAACCCCCCACTTTGGACCCAGCCAGGTCTTGGTGATACAAACCAGATCAGCCTTCTCTGCAAGAATCAAATCAGCAATAAGGGAAGCCTTATTACAGGCTGATCTGGCATATAAGAGCAGCAGCCTAAAACCCAGACCTCCACGGATCTGCTGACCAGGTAAATGGGTTGAGTTCAAGGAGCCGGAGCACGGGATCAGTACAAGGCACCGAGGTCGTGTTCCCCATGTGCGGCCCGCCCCTTGTCTCTCACCATATTTCCCTTTATCCGACACCAGTGAAATACATTGCCCTACCCTGTTTGCTCCACCAGCCATCCCATCCCCCATCCTCAGATCTCTTCTCTCAATCTAGAGGGGAATCCCACCAACCAACATGCAACCAGGGGTAAGGTGAGCCTAACAGGTGCTATAGCAGTTGGTTTCAGCACCATCAAGCCACCCCCCCTCCACTCATCTCCACATCAGAGAAGGTCACAACCATCCCCCCTCACCCCCCTTTACACTCACCCTGACTTCACTCAAACTCACAAACACCACCCTGCCTGGTCACTCTGACCTACCCAGCAGGGGGCCACTCCCCCTCCCCTGTCTCTTACCCAGGGGAGAAAGGACAACCACACTCATCTGACTCTCACAAAACACCCCCCCACACACACACAACCCCAGGACCTCCTGTATGCCCTCCCAGGGCCAGATCATAAACTCATACAAAGATTGATCTAAAAAGAAATCAGAATGGCAGTCTAAAAACATATTACGCTGCCCCAAGTGCCCCAAACTCCCCTAATGCCCCAAGCGCTGTTGCAGCTGCCAAGCAACTGAATACCTCCAAGGATCCAAGGCTTTCAATTGCCAATAAGAGTCCAAAGCTCCCCAAAACCAATCAATTGGCCAAAAATCCAGCCAGTAGCCTACCATACTCCCCAACATCAATGTCCATGTGAGTAGGTCCAGCTGTTGGCGAGGGCCAGGGGAGCTTATCATTTCTATCAGCTCCGCTGCCATAATGCAGTCTGCGCCATCTTCTAAAATTGCAATAGCTGCAGCAGCTGACTCTCGGGCTCTCAGATTTGGGCTTGGGTCTAGCCATTCTCCACACAATGAAGGTAGTCCACTGGGGTCCAGGGGAGTCCAAGGGAAGTCCAGGGGATCCCAAACGTCCATAAAATTCAGCCCCCTTCTCCGTCTTCATTCTTACCTGCCCCTCTCCAGTCTCTCCGCTCTTCCAACTCTCTACCTCTCTTCCAACTCTCCAACCTCTTGTTCCTTGTTCCCATCTCCCATTCTAACCTTCTAACTTCCCATTAACACAGTCCTTCAGAATCCTCCACATCCACGAACCACCTCCACATCCAAATTTCCTCTAAAAACCCTTCTTTCTCTCCAAGCACCATCAACAAGCATCTACACACAGTGCCACTATCTTCTCAGAATCTTTAGCTTGTGAACTTATGAACTATTTTAAAAATGCAATTGATTTTACTACAAAAGAACATGTATTTGTAGCTGCAAAATTGGAGAATATGCCACTCCACCATTCTGACTTGTGAACTACTCTTACTGTATGTATGTCTAACTGCTGTGTAATGGCTACTTCTATTTTTCCCACACATGGGTATTATACTTAGATAATAAGCTTCACCATCACTGCACGCACTAAAGAGATGTGGTTTCAATCTTTTAACTCAATTGCTAAAAAACTATCATAACAGCAATATAAGGAAGCACCAAGTAGGACACTGAAAACATCAGCAGCACAGAGAGAAGATGGCCTGTGCAACTGTTCAAAATGGCCACTATAAGAATTGTAAGTAAACAACCCATTTTAATTCTTCTTAATGGATGGCCTCTGTGTAGCCCAAATTAAGGCACCCATAATATCTAAACCTTGAATCTATATATGATGGTCTATGACTGTAATAAAGATTTAATTGGATTTGAATCCATATTTGTTTATTCAAGTTGGATAATTGGAGCAAACAATGCCTTGATATAACTCATAGACTAGGATTCCACTGTGCAAAAATATAGAGGGTGCAATGATCCTGGCAGAGAGTGTTTACACTGCTATAGGCACAGAGAGATGAGCTAGATTATAGAAGAACTTTACAATGGCTGAAATCCAGAGGGTGAACCACCAAGCTGAGAGTAGGAGAAAAATAATGGCTGTATCTAAAAACATTTGTCCATCAGATTGTAAGACATAGACTTCCAAGGTATGAAAATATTTTTCAGATACAAAGATTTGGAGTGGTTTCTTTGAAGTTGGAAGTTTCAGGTGAAAGGCCAGAAGATTAATCCAAGCTACTACAGGGAAGGGACCAATAAATTTCGTATCTAATCATCAGCAAAACCATAATTTGGTTTAAGTGGAACACAGGAAAGCATTGCCAGATCTCCCTGGCAACAATCAGGCCTGGAGAAAAACAAGCAAGGGAACAATCCTCTCTGAACTGATTAGGATAAGATTAGGAAAAAGGCTGAAACAAGAACACAAGAATTCCAGCAAGTAAGTCTGCTTTCAAATGTGGAGCTCATGTATAGGCAATTCAAAGCCATTATATTTTTATTTTCTTCCTCCCACGCTTTTGATGTAATGGGGAAGATGCCAATTTCTTCTGAGAAGGCAGGCCTGTGGCTTGTCTGCCCTTGTATTTTGTTTATATAATGGTTACTAACCACATTATAACTGTGAGAATTCTTTCCTGCATCATTTAAGTTCCTCTTTCTTCTCCTCGCTGGCAGAATCTGCAAGCCAATTTCCATGTTACTGAGTCCAGAGAGGGACAGTGTCAGGAAGAAGTGCCAGGTAGGAGAATCCTGGCCAGTTTGTCTAAATGAAGAACCCATCTCACAAGGTCTGGTAGGAAGAGGATGGGCATTGAAAGAGCATTGAAATTGGCTATAGAATCTGGGGTAGGCCAAAAATAAGTATCCATTTGTGTTTCAGAGTCAGGCTTCCCTTCCACCTGTTTGGAGATTGAGGGCTGGGAAGGGACAGAGTTGGTGTAACAGTCTAATGGCCACCCACTGCATATTGCCTTATCCTTCAAGTCCAGAAAGTCTATAGACATCTTTAGCAACAGAAAGGGCCAGTCAAGTGGACTGGTTGTATAGACATTGCAGATGGAATTGGGGAAAGAGAAGATGTGCATGGACATTTTCAGCTGCTTCCAAGGATCTATCTCTGCCTGGGTATCTCTGCAGTGAATCATATGTTCCAATTTGGCTCTTCTGAGTCTGAAAACTAAAATACATTTCACGTTGAATTCTTCCTTCTGCACAAGTGACATGAAGAGAAGCAATAGATCAGAAGAGGGCAAGGGACCCAGAGTGCATTCAAAGACCAGAAAGGAGCACTAGAAAACTTGATTGTTTTCTTTGAAGTTGGAAGTTTCAGGTGAAAGGCCAGAAGATTAATCCAAGCTACTACAGGGAAGGGACCAATAAATTTCGTATCTAATATTTTAGAGGCATGTGTGGAGGATATAAACCTAGTTGAGAGCTCAACATGATCCTCCATAGCAACAGAAAGGCCTTCTTGGTAATAGTGATCAGCAAATCCATTTCTAAGAATCCTTGGCAAAATTTAGCTGCTCCTTGAGAAGTTGCTGTGATTCTTGCAGGAAAGCCAAACCTCTGGAATGGAGAAGGGAGGAGTAAAGCAGGCAACAGATGTGGATGGTACCCCTAAGAAGCCTGAAAAGATGACATACAAGTAGAAGAATAAACAGCCAGAAGTAAACATTCAAACCAGTTGTCTTTTTGGTAGCTTACATAACAACACAAGTATTGTTCCAGGGTAGCATTTGTTCCCTTGCCATTGGATTTTGGGTGATGTGCTAAAGACAAATGGAGCTTAATGGGCTGTGAAATGAGCCCCATAGTCTGAATCAAATAACCTATTACTTTTGTTATTTTCTTGTCCTTTTTATTGAAAAATTCAAAGGCAACAATGCCTTGATTTCAAACTTCTTCAGTGCAATTGTACAGCTAGGAGTTTTGTTAATTTGGAGACATCTCCTCTGGATATATTCTGTTTGCTGCAATCAGACATGCATCACTCAACCTACGGTATTCATAGTGGCTGAAACTAGCTTTTTAAAACTCTTAAAACTTTCTCTTCTTTTAGCCACAAGGGGGAGCTCCAACATAAGGACAAAATTAAATTAAATTAAATTAAATTAAATTAAATTAAATTAAATTAAATTAAATGTTCAATT
Source organism: Python bivittatus (assembly GCF_059951505.1). Taxonomy (NCBI): domain Eukaryota; kingdom Metazoa; phylum Chordata; class Lepidosauria; order Squamata; family Pythonidae; genus Python; species Python bivittatus. Next base: position 6,311,452 of record NW_028277028.1, read on the forward strand.
TTATGTTAAGAGTGATAATGGAATTTAATTTTTAATGTAAAAGCTAATATTAAGAGCTTCTTTGGGTTTTTATTCTAATATAGTACTATTTGGTTATTCATATACTATGTTATTGAATATTACTGAACTGTTAAAGAATTCCCTATCAACGTTTTAATCTGTTTCTTTTACTTAATGAATAGACATTCTAAGCATAAAATTACTTATTATTTTTAAGTATATTATTTACTCATCTAACATGAGCAGGAGGAAACACTACAGAGAAGAATCCAAAATGGAAGAAGCTAAGCTTGATTCCTTTACTGCCTTTCCTCAACTTAAAAAAATTCTTACACAAGAGCTGCATAGAAAGGAAGATAATCTCTCTGCATTAATTCAGCGAATACATCAAGATTTAGAAGCAAAATTCAATTCTCTGAAGGCTGATATTAATTACAGATATGGTAAACTAATGACTCAGTAGAATATCAAAACAAAGAAATTAAAGAATTACAGACAGAACATCTGACATTGTCTTCAGAAGTCTCAGCAGACAGAACCAAGTTAAGTTGGAAACCAAATTAGAACTAGTCAAAACAGAAATATGCAAAAATAATTTAAGCTTCAGAGGTATATCTGAGGATTTCAGTAAAGAAAATATGGAAAGAGAAATTAAAAATGCATTCAAGACTTATCTTAACCTGGACATAGATGAAATCCTGGAAAGTTAAGAAGCCTACAGAATATATCCTTGGACAGTACAAAGTGGAAAACTACTACAGGATATACTTATGAAATTCACATATTTTAAAACTAAAGAGGTAATACTGGAACTAAAAAGAAGTGAAATTCTCTTAAAACTTGGAGATTCAATAATTGAGATTGTACCAGATGAGACTGCACCAGACATATTTCTGAAAATAGGAAGAGGAGGAATCAGAAATTTTTGACAACTGTTCTTCAGAATAAAAAGATTATATATAGATGGCTTACTCCACTTTGGAGGCATTATGTGGGCAAAGTTTTATATATTCTGTTGATGATGTACAGAATACTGTAACAGATCAGGGGAATAAAGGGTGAGGACAGATCAAAAACTGGACCAAGCAGCTGGTACTTTCACATAATTTATTCAAGAATAGTTATAATGGATCAAATCAAAATATTCTCAACTAATATTAACCATTTGAATAGTTCATTTAAAAGGAAAATATTTTAAGAAAGAACAAAAACATATGTCTTCTGAAGACACATTTTAAAAATAATCATGAAATTCTGTTAGAATGTAAGCAAATGGGTCAAAAATTTGTGGTCCTTGGATAGACAGATATATATGCCATGATGCTAGAGAAACAACTTTAAGAAGAAGGAACTTTAACTTTTAAAGGGAAAAATGGATCTTTTTGATCAGGCCTGCACAGCATATGGCCCGTGGGCCGGTTGTGGCCCACCAAAGGATTTCATGCAGCCCGCATCGCTCATGAGCACGAGGTCTGAAAATGCAGTATGTGTTTTTTTTTTAAATAAAGTTTCCGCGATGAACTGTCGCAGGGGTGATTTCCGGGAAATAACCAATCAGCACTCAGCCTGTGAGCGCTGACATGTTATGACGGCGATGAGGTTGGCAAAATTACTCACGGAAGCAGCTCTGGGAGAACGGCCATTTCCAAGCTCACTTGGAAAGTGAGGCGCTAAAAACCTATCTGCAGCCCGAAGAGGTTTAGCCTATTTAATTTCGGCTCTTACCTACTGCCAAGTTGTGCAGGTCTGTTTTAGATGGAGATTGAATGAGATATTATTACAAAAAGAAATGGTGGTGGAGGATTATAAAAAGAAGGTAAAGGAATTTTTTGAGAATAATCTTAATAAAGGTACAGAAATAAGGATGGTTTGGGATGCAAGTAAAGGTTTTGTAAGAGGATATTTTTACATGCAATAGTGAATTTAAAAAGAAAAGGCAAGAGAAAATGCAAATGATTTTAGATGAGATAAAAAAAAGATGAAGAATTTAAAAAATATCCAGGGATAACTATAACTCACCAAATCAAGCTTTTACTGAGGCAACTACTGTATCTATGTTAACAGTGAGAAAGATGGAAATAAATATGAACTATGCAAAAAAAAAATTGAATTTGCAAATAAACCAGGGAGATTGTTGGCAAACAAGTTGTGAAAAGAAAAAGAAGAGAAAGTGATAATAAAGTTACAAGAAGGGAATAATGTAATAACAGATAATGTGAATATGTGAAAAGTGTTTCATCAGTATACAAAGGCCAAGAAATTTTCTCAGAAAAAGTGGATGAATAATTGCATAAACAGAATTTACTAAAGATTACAGATAATCAGAGACAAATTTTGAATGGACCTATAACAATAAGGGAGCTGTGTGAAGTTATCAAAAATACTAAAACCAGAAAGGTACCTGGTCCAGATGGGTTGTTTTGAAGATGAGCTTTTACAACCTTTACAATAAACAAATATTATTTTGCAGAATGGAAAGATTCCTGATAGTTGGAAGGAGCCTAATATAACATTAATACCTAAAGAGGGACAACATTTGACTTTAACAAGAAACCATTGACCAATATCTTTACTGAATATTGATTACAAACTGTTTACCACAATTTTGGCTGAAAGGTTGAAAATAATTTTACAGGAATTTATTCATGCAAATCAATGTGGGTTTTTACCTAAAAGACAATTACAAGATAGTATTAGAAATGTTTTGCATATTCTGGAATACTAGGAGCAACATAATAAAAAACAAGCTGCATTGATAATTTTAGATGCAGAGGAGGCCTTTGACAATTTGAATTGGATTTTTTTTGTTTAGAGTTCTCGAACATATGAACCTTGGAGATAATTTTATTAAATGGGTACGGTCGACGTATGCTTCTCAGAAAGCACAAGTAACTGTTAACAAAACAAAACCTTGTGAAATTCAAAAAGGGACAAGACAAGGATGTCCACTGTCTCCACTTTCATTCATTTTGGTTCTTGAGGTATTGAATAGAGACATAAGACAATTTTAGAAGATCCACTAGAAGGAATAGAAGCATTAATGGGAAAATTAAAGGACTTTGGTATATTAGCAGGTTTCAAGATTAATAATCAGAAGACAAATGTTAACAAAAATATGAAATTAGAAGATCAAATAGAATTAATGGAGAAAACTGGTTTTAGATTGAGAAAAAAAAATAAAAAACTTGGGTATTGCTATAACAAATATGAATTGTATGTTATTTCAAAATAATTGTGTTAAGACATGGACTGAAATTGTGTTAAGATGGGGAAAATTAAAACTGTCACTGTTGGGGAGAATTTCTGTGATAAAAATGAATGTTTTGCCAAGAATGATGCTTTTGTTTCAGACAATACCTGTTTTGACAATGGATGTACCATTTAAACAATGGCAAAAAGATATATTTAAATTTATATGGCAAGGGAAAAAGCATGAGTTAAATATAAAGTGTTACAAGATACAAAGGAAAGAGGGGGATTGGGTTTACTGGATTTGAAATCGTATTTCACTGCTTGTTGTTTGGTCTGGATGAAAGAATGGATGTTGCTGAGAAACAAGAGAGTTTTACAGTTAGAAGATCATGACCTAAGGTTTGGATGGCATGGATATTTATGGAATGATAAAGTTAAAATTAATGTGGACTTTAAAAATAATTTTATGTGACGTGCCATATTGAAAATATGGAATAGATTCAATCCCAGGTTATGCCCCAAAACACCTTTATGGATCTCAGCTCAAGAAGCATATCACAGAAGAGAAATGGCAGAAAAGATAAATGGTTGATGTACCAGGATTTATTGGAAAACTATTAAGGGGAATTTAAAATCAAATCAAGAGAACAACTAATAGCAGAAGGATACAGTTGTCAATGGTTTTCCCATTTACAGTTACTTGAAATATTTAAAATGGATAAAAAGATTTATGGTATGGAGCAAAGTAAGTCAGAATTTGAAATACAGTTGTGTACTGATGATGAACATGTAACTGCTAAAATGTACAAGCTTTTGTTGAAAATTGAAACAGAGGAAGAACAGGTTAAAGAATGTATGATAAAGTGGGCTAAGAACTTTGGATATAATATACAGATGGATCAATGGGAAAATATGTGGTTAAAAGGGGTGAAATTTACATTGTGTTATGATCTCAAAGAGCATCTTTATAAACTGATGTATCATTAGTACATGATGCCAGAGAAATTATCTAGAATGTATAAAGGCATTTCAAATGTATGTTCAAAATGTGAACAGCATAAAGGGATATTTTATCTTGCTAAGTGGACATGTAAAAAAGCTAAAAAAATTGGATTCAGGTACATACTTTGATACAGAGGACTTTAAAGATCAATATTCAATTGAAACCACAACTTTTCCTTTTAGGATTAATGGACAAGCAGTTAAAGAAAGAGCCATGGAAGATTATTTCAATATATGATTACGCAGCAAGATTACTATATGCACAGAGTTGGAAAGATTTGACACTACCCACTATGGAGGAATGGTTGGTGAAGTTGAGAGATTTTGCTGAAATGGATAAATTGACTTATCAAAAAGTCAATTTATCCATTTCAGCAAAATCTGTCTTTTCTCTTATCAAAAAGACACTATCTACATTTACTGGTGACTGGAAGCATCTTACAGACTTTTTGTATAAAAAATAATAATAATAATAACTTGTGATTTATGGTTTTGATGATTAGACAGGAGAGATTATAGAAACAAGGGTAATATGATATAGCGTTAGAGAGTGAGGTTAAAATATATTTGTACTTATAATTGCTGTGAAGAATATCAGAAGCTATTTCTTTATATCTTTTTTCTTTCTTTTCTATTTTTCCTCAACTTTTTTCCTTTTCTTGTACTTTTTGCTTTTTCTTTGATTTCTTTCTTTTTCCTTTTTCTTCCTTACTTTATATCAGTTTGTGTTAGTTTTTATCTTCTTGTTGAAAAACTTTAATAAAATTATATTTAAAAAAAAGAGAAACAAGTTTAAGAAGTGGAAGTAAAATTCATAGTATTATGCTTTCAGACTGGAAAATCTGGAAGAATAACAATTGCCTCAATTTATGCTCTGAATTATAACAAAATTCTATGAAAGATTTTTTTCAAGTAGTTCTTGAAATTGCAGATGGAGATATCTTAATCCTTTGAGATACGAATGAATTTTTTGCCCCCAAATATGGATGAAACAATTTCATCCAAAAGAAACTCCAGCAAACTTCCTCAAAACCTTTCAGCTTATATGTCATTGTTACCACTTTTGGAGGTATGGAGATATAAACATCCTACAGAGGGAGAGTATACCTACTACTCTTTAGTTCCTAAAACTTATTCAAGAATAGGCATGCACTGGATTTCTAGTTCATTCCTAACCAACCTTATAGACATGGAAGTCGCAGCTCCTACTTACGTATGACGTAAGTCATAACCCAATAATTGTTAGAGTAAATAGAGATTGAATAGATGGAGGCTTAATGAATTACTACTACTACTACTACTACTACTACTATTATTATTATTATTATTATTATTATTATTATTATTATTATTATTATTATATATTAAATTGAAGTGTTTTCAGGAACTAAAGAGCATTCTTCCAAATCAGTTTAATTCTTGATGTTTCTTTATCTGCAGTAAGGGATTCTAGTACAGCATTTATGAGAGGTTAGTTTATATCTCTGGCATCAAACAGAAAGAAAACCATGCATAAATAGCAAGACATATTACTGAATAATTTGAAGTAACTAGAGCCAAGGCATAAACTTAACCCAATTTTGGATTTAGAACAAAAGAGAAAAGCAATACAGAATCAACTAAATTTACTGGAAGTAAAAGAGACCTACTAGGAGCTAAATTTACAACAAAAGAGATGATGCAGCAATTTGTGAATTACTATACCAGATTATATAGGAAACAGATATCTGATCTGTAAAAGACCTGGTATTCCCCCTTTGGCACAAACCACCTCAACTAGGCATTTTGCATAACTGTCTACCAGTTGCTGACATCAACTGGGAGGAATTTTTTTCCACTCCTCCATACAGAATTTTTTCAGTTATGCGATGTTTGAGCAGTTTCTTCCATGAACAGCCTGTGTCAAATCCCTACGGTATCTTGAAGAGATTTAGATCAGCTTTTGACTTGGCCACTCCAGAACACTTAATTTCTTTACAGGTAGTCCTCACTTAATGACCATTTGTTCAGATTGTTTGAAGTAATGATGGTGCTGAACGAATGCTAGTTATGACCAGTCCTTGACGTTATAACCACTGCAGTGCCCCCCCGCAGTCACATGATCATAATTTGAACACTTGGCAGCCTGCCCACATTTAAAACTGCAGTGTGCACTTCAACTGCCCCCACCTGCCTGACTCCCCCCATCTCTGCCCTTTGGGCTGCTCTACACTCCACCCCCCACACCCCCTGCTGACCTTTGCCATCTTCTTCCTCCCGCTGCTGCTAAGGTATACCTGTCACATGATGTTTCGTGGTGGCTTTGCAAGGCGTCACAAAGGGCCAGCAGCTGCCTCGGTCAGGTATGCCTCATCAGCAGCAGGACGAAGAAGATGGTGAAGGTCAGCTGGGGCAGTGGGGGGTGGCAAGGGTAGGCAGCGGTGGAGTGTAGGGCAGCCAAAAGCACCCCTGCAGTCATAAGTGCAGGCAGACTGCCAAGCATTTGAATTTTGGTCACATGACTTCGGGCACCAGCCACAAGTCACTTTTTTCAGCACATTTGTAACTTCAAACAGTTGCTGAATGAATGGTTAAGTCGAGGATTACCTGTATATGCCATGGGTTCACACATGAAAGACAAACCAACAGGAAGGGGTGATCCCATCTTCCTCAACTTCTTTCACCCTGCCCCCAGATATGCTCTAAAGTATATAAGAATATGCATATGGGATGATATTGAAACTTAAGGCTTAGAATTTATAAACTGGTATGTGTAGGGTTATCAGTTGGAAAGGAGGAAAAATGGGGGTAAAAGGAGGACACTCTGTTTAACTTTCTTGGCATCTATGGCAAAAATTACAGTGAAAAATTGCAAAAACACACACACAGAAAAAACAAATAAGTACTTAGGCCTACATGTATATGAAATTACTTTTTCCAGCATCAGAAGGAGTGGTTTTTCAATTTCAGGAATGTGCTAGAGCCAGCTAGAAGGCAAAAGCCTTCAGCATGTAACTGATTAAGGTCTTGTCAATTTCAGGCAGCGGGGAAGCCAGCCCTGAGGGTGCTAATCAACTAATTAAGGTCACAGAGTAGAGCTTATTAACTTGCAGTTAGAACCTATTAGGGAAGTGCTGTGCTGTGGAGGAAAGCTGCTTAGGAAGAGATACTCAAAAAGCCAACAATAATTGTTTTCAAGGCTATGCCTGCCCAATGGAGGACATAAAGGAGGACATGTCCTCCTTTTGTCAGAAGTCTGGTAACCCTAAGTATGTTGTATCAAAGCTTGTTAATTGCTATGTTGTACAGTATTTCTTTATTTTACTTTTTCAGAGTACTTCATTTTTTTTTCTTAAGTTCTCACTGAAAAAGATTTTTTTTCTCTACTCTGTAATGAAACTCATCTCATGATTTCTTCTCTGTATGAGTGTTAACTATCCCAAACACTGAAACAAGTAGAAATCATAGTAAGCTTCTACTCCGAAGCATATTGTCTGATGTACTGTATGACTTATCCACAGAATGCCCTGATCCTCAGTGATCACTGCAAGTGGGGATGAGAAAAGGTAGATTGTTAGACCTTAACCTGACAGTGCACATCTGTGTGGTTTTTCTGTAACTGATAGGCAGGTATATTTGCTCCTCATTGCATTGATTCCATTTCTGAAAGATCCAAACAGCCAAGAAAAGAAATAAGAAATGATGTAAAAAGGATGTAAAATTTCCTCTCTTTCCCATATCTTACCTCTTCTAATCCAGTAGTAATGTATGGCTGTGAGAGCTGGACCATAAAAAAGGCCGAGCGCCGAAGAATTGATGCCTTTGAACTGTGGTGCTGGAGAAGACTCTTGAGAGTCCCCTGGACTGCTAGGAAGTCAAACCAGTCAATCTTAAAGGAAATCAACCCTGATTGCTCATTGAAGGATCGATAATGAAGCTCAAGCTCAGATATTTTGGTCACCTAATGTGAAGAGAGATCTCTTTGGAGAAGACCCTGATGCTAGGAAAGATTGAAGGCAAAAGGAGAAGAGGACGGCAGAGGATGAGATGGTTAGATAGCATCACTGAAGCAATGAGCATGAAACTGAGCAAACTCAGGGAGGCAGTGAAGGACAGGAAGGCCTGGCGCAATATGGTTCATGGGGTCACGAAGAGTCGGACACAACTTAACGACTAAACAACAACCTCTTCTAGCCTAGCTCCTCTAGGTTGTCTAGTGTATCCTGCCATACTAGTTCATCCCACAATTCATTAGGGAAGTCCTCTTTACATTGCTCAGTTAGAGCTAATTTGCTCAAACCAACATCTGTTGCATAAATTTGAAAATGAGCCACATATGCCTGCATTCTGCAGTTACCATGGCACACTGCAAATTCCATGGTTAGCTGTTGCTCTTCTGGCAGATTAATCAAAAGCGGGTTCCAATTTAATCATGAAATTTCCATAATTGTCCAACACAGGGTCATTATTCTCTATAACTGGAACTGCTAAGCTCTGTCTGTCAGAAGTCCAAGTATAAATCCCATCCAAAACTGATCTGTAGGAAATTCAGTGGGTCCCAAGGAAATAAATAACTTAGACTGAGTGACAAAGACTCTGGAGTCCCATCATATTTCCCAGGTGAGAAACCAACAGCATCATTGCAAGAACTGAGGTCATCAAAGATGATACAACAGCAGGAGACAGTTGAATTTTCCCCAACTGCTGCATTATCTGAGTGATAGTATGGGTGAATTGGTTAATTTGGCAACTACAGTTCTGATGCAGATCCATTTGAATCTTACACTGGATTAAGGTCTTGGCAACCTGTTTAGCAGAAAACAATGTTCCAAGAGCACCAGTGTCCATGGTCTGGATCTAAAAACTTAAAGATTGCCTCCCAAGTAGAGATTTTCTGGAATTAATTTCAGATCTCTCTAGTAACAATCAGGACTGGAGAAGAATAGGAAAAGCACAACTGTCTCTGAGCTCAGATAAGTAAGATTTATTAGGAAAACTAGTAGAATAAGAAAACTGGAATTCTTTCTAATGTGGAACTTATTAATAGGCAATTCAAAGGCAAATTCTGGCTTTCTTCCTCCTGCATTTTCAGTGTAGCAGGGAGGACATCAAATTCTTCTGAGAAGACAGGTCAATCTGTCCTTTAGTTTTATTTAGATAATGGTGACTAGCCATATTAACCATCTGAGAATCCTCTCTTACAAGTACCTTAAACAGAAACAAAACTGGTTTGTAATCAATAAGCAGTGTGGGTAGTAGCAAATGGTACAAAACTAAACAAACAAAAAATCCTAGCAGGGGCTATGATCTGAAAAAAAGCAATTTTAGTAATATACAACCACAGTTCATAGGTGGTGAAAAATTCAAATTTCATAGACTAATAATTAGCTGAATAAGCACAGGCAACAGTCTCCACACATGTAAAGCACTCTGACAGGTTCAGATTCAACTCAGCTTTCTTAAATTGTTTTACAAGTAGGGAGTTAAAGTACTATGCTCAGACTCCAGAGGGAAACTTATGTCTTAGGGAGGATTGTCAGGGATGATACTCTGAAGAATCTCCTGATGTTCTGATAGGCTTCTAGAAGCCTATCAGAACATTGCCCAAATATCTAGAAAAGACATAGCAAAAACCTCTCTTCAGCTTATTTGGTTTAAGTCTAGATGAATGCGCATTCCATAAAACTCTAGAAGGTTAGGAACATCTATTGGTAAGACTTTTTCTTTGCAGTAATAATAGGACAAGGAAAGACATCCAGATATGATTATAAGTTGCTAGTTGAGGACTTCCTGGAATCTAAAGAATGGCCACAACTTTACCTGAGTACTCCAGGCTGCCTATGAGATACACCACATACTTTATGTGGGTAATTTCAGGAAGTCCAATTCATGCTCAGTGACTCCATGAGTCCCATCCTCCATTCTCTGTATTCAGAGGCATAACTTAAGAGGAGAATATGAGAGGTTCCTTAATATGAAGAAGTCAAAGCATGAGCTCCCCCATTTCCTGGCTATTGGTGCTACATGCCTACACAGTATTCAGAAGAGCTGTATTTCTCAGTACTGACATTTTTATCTCTGATCAGCTCTCCTTTCAATAGAAGCCAAAAAAGCTAGGAGCCTGAATAAGAAATCTCTGAGACCATAGTTAGCCCTTGGAATGAAGGAAGATGCAGACAAAAGATAGAAACAGCCATGTTGCTCAAACAAGACAGCTGAGTGTAAGAATCAGGATGACAGGGGAAAAAAAGTGTAGCTTCTTATCTAGAAGGGCTATAATAGTTAATCTTCAGATATTGGTCAGAAGATGTGAACCACCCCAGAATTTTTAAAAAAGACCAGTCCAAGACTGAGTCAAGAGAAATTTTCCTCAGCTTTTCCAGCTATGTTGTAGGAAGATTTTCTAGAAGATTCTTCAGAATCAACTTAAGCCAGTAATTAATACTATTTATTCCTCCTACCTCTATCCTTCTCTTCCTTCCTTCTTCTTCTTCTAATCTAAAACAATAGACGGTTGCCAAATCTTAGATATCCAGAGTTATTTATTCAAGTCCAGATTTCTACCCAGAATGAAGGAAAGCAATATAAGGCCTAAATTCATTTTGATACAGAAGTGAAACTTCTTTTTCATTAAGCAATTAAGCTATAAGTTTCTTGCCTAGTCTTTTCTAGACTCACAAATAGTTGGGGAGTCTCCAATGTTGGAGAAAAGTTAATGCGCTCGCACTGGAATTCCATTAAAATTGGGCTTGTTGCAAAAGATTTCCTTGGAAATAAAGCTGGATATTGCCTTTTTGTTGTAATATTTTCCCATAATCTGTCTGCTAATTGGAGAAGAATCATATAACAATTTAAGTTATTTTATCCATAATTTATTTCAGGTCAAATACAGAATATAATTTGAAAATAATGAGAATCCCTTATCCGAATGTTTTAATGCATAAAATAAATGATTATTAATACTATGTTGCCTTTTTTAATGTTATATTGATAATACAGGTAGTGCTTGTTTAGCAACTGCCTCGCATAGTGACTGTTTTTAAATTTATTTATTTATTTATTTGAATTTCTCCCTTGCCCATCTCCCTCCAATGGGGGACTCTGGGCGACTTACAAAAAACATTAAAACTGTAAATATATCTAAAATACATAATACATCTAAAATTTAAAAACAGTACTAAAAAAGGAAGATCCAAGAAGATGGAAAATCTGGCTGAGGACAGCTGGCCACTATGGGGCTAGCCATCCCCCTGCTTGAAGTATTCCCTTCCCATCCCAGGCCAAGTGACAGAGCCAGGTCTTCAAGGCCCTTCGGAAGGCCAGGAATGAGGGGACCAATCGCACCTCCAGGGGCAGAATGTTCCAAAGAGCGGGGGCTACCGCAGAGAAGGCCCGCCTTCTGGATCCCGCTAACTGAAGTTCTTTTACTGAGGGGGTCCACAGCATGCCCTCTCTGTGTGATCGGGTGGGACGGGTTGAAGTCATAAGGGAGAGGCGGTCCCTTAGGTAACCTGGTCCCATGCCATGTAGGGCTTTAAAGGTGATAACCAGCACCTTGAATTGGACCCGGAAGCAAACTGGTACCCAATGCAGCTCGTGGAGCAATTATGTTACATGGGTCCTTCTAGGGGCTCCAAAAATAGCCCGCACGGCCGCATTCTGGACCAGCTGTAGCTTCCGGATACTCTTCAAGGGTAGCCCCATGTAGAGCGCATTGCAATAGTCTATCTGGGAGATAACAAGGGCATGAGTGATTGTTCAAAGGGCATCCTGATCCAGGAAAGGCGTAACTGATGCACAACCCGAAGTTGTGCAAAGGCCCTCCTTGCCATGGCTGCCACCTGCTCTTCAAGCAGGAGCCGTGAGTCTAGGAGGACCCCCAGATTACGCACTGGGTCTGTCTGGGGCAGTGCTACCCCATCCAGCACCAAAGATGACAAAGTATATGACAGTAATAAATGGTACTATAGATAGAAAAAAATAATTTTCCGACCAATTTGCACACTTACGCCCAAATTTCTGCACTTGACAACAATGAATGCCAGAGTGAGAGTTAACACTGGCATTGCTGCATGAGATAACTTTATCTAAATAAGACAGCCGTAACCAGCAATCTTCACAGCGTCTCTCTCTCTCTCTCTCTCTCAGTCACACGGTTTGCTTAGTGTTCATGTTGCTTTGCGACCATTTCATCAGAACCAATTCCAATTGTGAGGACTACCTTTACACAGTGAATTAGTTCATCAAAAGAGTCTTTGGTTGAGCTCAATTTATGCTGACTTCACAGATACATCCTTGGCACCAGTACCAATTTGCCATTGCCTTTTTGGGGGATATTATTTTAATTGCATAGTCTAGTTTATAACCCTTGTATTCCCTGGAGATATCCCATGCAGGTACTACCCAGGCCCAATCCTGCCTAGCTTTGAAGCTTACACAAAGTCAGCCAGGTGCTGCTACCTGCCATTTTTATTAATACCCATCCTAGCACATAAATAAATAAAATTCATATAAATAGAAAACAACTCTATTGACAAAGTTACTCAGTAATGCACATTAACTTTGCTGACATAAAAGCTGATATCACTGCATGAATTAAAAAGAAAAGATGCTCAATCAAACCAAAGGCAAGCAGTTGAATCCCACAATGGCCAACTAAAGACCTATGGGAAGTTGATTATACCTTCTCTCCAAATAAATTATTCCAAGATTACATACTAATAAGAAAAATCACTTTATTTTATATTATTTTTTACAGCTTTTCAAATGGTAATTGTGAACTGAGGAAAGTTCACAACTTAATTAGAAAGTTCTTTCTACTCTTCTACAATGTTGATTTTTTTGTATTTTATTTTTTTAAATTGTAAGTTCTTCAGAAATAAATGTAAAACTGTGGAAATAAATGATACACATTTTGTTATATCTTTATCTTCTAAACTAACACCTTCAAATTATTCAGATTTAATTCTCAAAATATTAATTTGCTGAAATTAATATAATTAATTGTAGCTTTTAAAATAAATTATTACTATTTTTTTTATTTTGGGCCACCACTTATTCAAGCATAACTGTAAACCTGAAAAAAAAATGAATACCATCTGCCCAGAATACAAATCTTTTAACCTATTTTTTACTGACACAATTTTCAAACAAAACAACACATACATTTTACAAAGAATAAAACCATGAAAACTCTATACAGATTACAAAATTATTTTTATCTTAATAAATATATATAGAACTTCCAAGCTACAGATTTCTAAGGGATACTAATAATTACATCCATGCCATTTTCATTTGTTTTATTATTTACAAGAACATGTGAAGTCATACATCAAAAGAAAGTGTCTGCTCTATAGACTATGGAATAAAAATGCTGGATGCCATTTACAGTACTTGTCTCAGTTTCAACTTATTTCAGAGCAAATTGGGATTCTTTGGGAAAAAGTGGGGGGCTACTAATACTTTTGGCTGCATCTGTATAGACATTTATCATGCAGCCAGGCAGCAACCTCTCCCTCAGCCCTTTCTTAGAATTCACCCCCAGCATCAGAACATCTTCATTCCTGAACAAGTCAGCTTATTTCCAATCAGCAGTGATCCAAGTAATTTCAGCTAAGCACAGAGGAGCTCTCTTTTCGGGAGCAGAAAGCAAAGAGTAATTGATTGCTCCTTCTTACAGTGAAAAGGTCTACATTTCTCTGTGCAGAAGGAGGAAAAAGAAACATGGTTTAGCTCCTTAAGCTAAGAGTTGCTCAGAAAGAGAACATTCTGAGAGCCAAGCAGGACCTCTTGTTTGTTTGTTTGTTTGAAGAAGGTTGCAAGAAATCTGGAGGACAGTAAAATGTTTCTGAAGGGAGGAACTTTAGAGAAATGAGGGTCTTCTTTTCTCTGAATTTTCCCTACATTTTTCCCACTATAATGGTGATCTGGGGAGAGTAATCCAGTCCTTGAACCTGTTTTGGTTCCCTGCCTTTGCTTTAAAATATCCTAATCATTCCTTCCTTTCTCCCCCAAGCTTACCCACTTCTTGATTTTTTACTGTTGTAAGTGTGCATGTGACAATGTTTTTTGTATAAGTGCTTACATTTCTTGGTATCTAAGATAAATAGGAACAATATTTCAAGAAAGCAATTATTTTATCAAACATACAGCCACTATCTGGTAACTGCTATGAGGCATAGTCCACAATCTATGTTAACGGTGCATTACTGAGAAAATATTAGCTGATTTCCTTATACAGTTATTTAAATTGGATGCTTTAAGAAAGGATAGGTGCATCTTTTATTGAGAAGAGTCAACAAAAGTTGTAATCTTTTGTTGACTCTTCTCAATAAATCTTTCATGCATCTAGAACAGATAAGGTAACAAGTGGATGCTGCAAGAGGGTAGAGTGTGGCTGGTTAAAATCTAAAATTCAGTAGAAAGAAGAACAGAGAAAGCAGAAAATATACAGATAGCTGGTGCACAGCTGATAAAGTGAAGTGAGAGAACATTTCTTCTTCAGAATAGTTCTCCACTGATATCTTAAGACAGCTCAATAGAGCGGTATTCTGGTGAGGTATTTTCTCAAATAATCATTGGTTACCAAATTTCAATTTACTGTGATCTTTTGCATCTGCTGTTGTTTTTGAGATACTCTTAATAAAACCTATGTATTAAACGATATTTCTTGGGAGAAGGAATTGAGGATATGCAGGTGAGCTCCTACAATGTTATGTACAACTTTTTATTTCTCTCTTTAAAAATCAGAATTTCTTTAAAACATATGAATTACTATAGATTTTAAGTACTTCCAAATAAAAATAAACATAAAACATCTCATAAAATGAAATGCAAGAACACTTTGAAATCAATTTGTTTACTTACCTTGTCCAGAATGGCTCTGACAATAATCTATGCTTGCCTGCCTTCGATCTGGTGGTTCCTCGTTTCCTCCATCTACAGGAGAACCAAAATAACACAAACAGATCAGTTCAACAGAGAGATTAGGCAGATACAGTTTCTCTTCCATTGCTATTACTATCTCTTAAAAGACAACAAACTAATTAATTACAGATAGTCCTCTCTTAACAATGGTAATTGGGACCAAATTTCCATCACTAAACAACACAGTCGTAAAGTGGGATATCACATAACCGTGCTGGTTAGTGATGGCAGTTCTGGCACTTCTGACTGCCATTAAGTGAATCCCACAATGTTGTTAAGCATGATGTCATGTGATCACCATTTGTAACCTCTTGCTGGCTTCCCCACTGACTTTGCTAATCAGAAGCCAGCAATGAAGGTCATAAATGGCAATCATGTGACCGTGGAGAAGCTGTGACCCTTGTAAGTATCAGGACCAGTCATAAGTACCACTTGTTCAGTGCTGTCATAAGTTCAAACAATTGCTGAACAAGTGGACATTAAGTAAGGACCACCTATATTGTTGCTATTATTGTAAGCATTCTAATAGCAATAATTCTGTGATTTATTTCTTAGTGCCTCAATTTACAATATGTAATATCTTGAAAACCAAAAAAACAATCACTTTTAACTTCTCTTCATCCCTCCGTAAACATCTGAGCAAAGATATTTTCTTCTTCAAATCATATGTTTCAAAGCATACAGGTAGTCTTCAAGTTCTGACTGCAACTGGGACCGGGATTGCCATCGCTAAGTGATGCGGTCATAAAGCATGACATCACATGACCACATTGCTTAGCAATGGCAATCCTGGCAGTCCCAGTTGTTGTTGTATCCCAAGACACATGGGTCATTAAGTGGGAGGCAGAGGGAGTCCCAGGTAAGAAGCACAGCAGTACCGCAGCGGGGTGGGGGAGGCCTTGGGAGGCCTGGCACAGGCCATGCGTGAATTTGGGGAGGGGGTGCTTGCTGTGGCATGAGCTCAGAAAGGCCAGGGAATGAGGACACAGGGTGCATGGGAGGGAGGGAGGCCATAGAAAGAGGGTGTGGGTTACGTGTGTGCGTGTGTGTGATCACAGGGAGGCCATGGAAAGAAGGTGCAGGAGTGCATGTGTGAGAGCACAGAGATGCCAAGGAAAGAGAGCACAGGGTGCATGCAATCGCAGAGAGGCTGTGGAAAGAGGGTCCAGGTTGTTTGCATGTGTGCAATCACAAGAAGGCTGTGGAAAGAGGGTGCAGGATGCATGCATACATGTGTGCAAGCGCAGGGAGGCCAAGGAAAGAGGGCACGGGGTGTGTCCAAGCAAAAGGGGGAAGGAGATTGTGGTGCATGCGAATGAAGAAACACTAGGGTGCGGGAGAGACTTATCCCAGCAATTTGCAACCTTCCTTGCCGGGTTCTCATTGACTTTGCTTGGGGGAAACTGTCAGGGAAGGGCACAAATGGCAATCATGGGACTGCAGGATGCTGCAACCCTAACTGCGAGCTGGTTACCAGGCCCCTGAATTTTGTTCACATGACCACAGGGGCACTGCAACAGCCAGAACTTTGAGGACTGGTCATAAGTCCCTTCGTTCAGCACTGTTGTAACTTTGAACAGTTGCTGTACGAATGGTCATAACTCGAGGACTACTTGTAAATCACCACATACTAAAAATAAATCTACATTTGAGAACTAGCTAATCATTCTCTAAAACACCCCATCACACTGAAATTATCTTTCAATCAGTTCGGTATTCACAAATGTAAGCTATAGTAGCAAACAAAAGTGACCGAATGAATTTTTTAATGAAAAAATTAGAAGAGCGTATTATGCAGTTAAGATCACACGATACTCATTGGTTAATAACTAATAACTACAGACACCTATGTCACATTTATACAATGTATGGCATAGACCAAATTGTGCATCAAAATGTAGCTAATTTAAATACATCATTTACTATGCAAATGTCATATTCAGTAACAATTCAGAAGACCGCTAGTTTGGTATAGTGGGTAAGGCATCAGGCTAGAAACTGGGAGACTCTGAGTTCTAATCCCACCTTAGGCACAGAGCCAGCTGGGTGACCTTGGACCATTTACTCTCTCTCAGCCCTAGGAAGGAGGCAATGGCAAACCACTTCTGAAAAACCTTGCCAAGAAAACTGCAGAGACTAGTCCAGGCAGTTGCTGGGAGTCAAACCTGACTCGAAGGCACCAAAAAAAAAAAAAAAAATCAGGAAAGGAAATTAAGGAAAAGCAAAGAAGCTATACTATTTAACAGAAGTATAGAATATCTACTGAAAGTCCTCCATGTCCAATATGATATTCATTACTATCAGTTCTAGGATTGTAGACATACTAAAATAGTTTACATACCATAATAGCACAACCATTGCAAAACTGCTGCCAAAGACTTAAGCACCCAATCCTCACTTAACAACCCTAACTGGGACCAGCAACTCCATTCCTAAGTGAAGTGGTCATTAACAGAAACATCACGTAAATGCCCCGCTTAGCAATGGCAGTTCTAGCAGTCTCTGTTGCTGTCATTAAATGAATTTCACATGGTCATTAGGTGAGGACCCACCCTGATCCAAGCCATTCCTGCCTTGGTCTCTCCCAGCACCAAGCCTTGGTTCTTCCAAGGTAAGGGACTGCCTCCCCTTCAACTCCCCTACCCACCTATCTCCCCCCATCTCTGCCCTTTTGGCCATCCTGCACAGCATGAAGAGGCCGCTGTATTCCACCACCATCACCCCCCGCTGCTGCCCCCCACGGCCCTTCTTTCCTGTTCTCGTCATGATTGTCATGTTCTTCCTCCCCTCTGCTGGGCTTGCCACTGCCTCCGAGGAGTGCCACCTCAAGGTCTGCAGAATGGCAAGCAGCCTCATTGCTATAGCACAGCAAGCAACCCCAGAGCCACAGTATGGCAAGGAACCCCGTTGCTGCAGCACACCAAGAAGCCCCTGAGCCACGTGGCTCTGGGGCTGCTTACCATGCCAGAAAGGAGCTGCTTGGAGCTGTCGCTCTAGGGCTTTTTGCTCCAAGGAGCCCCAGAACTGCAGCATGGTTCTGGGGCTGCTTGCTGCACCACAGCAATGGGGCTGCTTGCCATGCTGCGGCTCTGGGCTTCTTGAAGTACCTACTTAGGAACCAGAGCTATGCCTCCTAAAGTGGCCCTTGCACTGCAGCCAGACATCACTGGCCTGCAGGACATTTCCACAGCACCTCCCCATGCATGGCCAGGATGGTTAGCCCAGTGGAGGGAAGGCAGGTGAAAACAACAACAAAGGTCATCTGGGGAAGCGGCAAGGGTTCGTTGTAAATGCGGGCAGTCTTGAATGTTTATCACGACTATGGGGGCACTGCAACAGTTGTAAATTCAAGGATTGGTCACAAGTTCATTCTTTCAGTGCTGTCATAACTTTGAACAGTCATTGAACAAATGGACGTTAAGTGAGGACTACCTGTAATTCTGTATTTTTTTTCAGTCTTCTCTTAGTGAAAATGTCTTAAATTCAGGGTCCCCTTCCTTTTGTGTAAATATGGTTCTAGTAGGAAAAGTCTATTACCAGTGTATGAAGAATTGAATGACAAACATTAAGCAAAAATGTTGGACTGTAGTACCCCTAAAGCATCAACAGCTATTTCCAACCTATTATATATTTGGTAGGAAACTTATAATTTGATTCATGGAATGTCTGGTTTCATTCATTGTAATCTGAATGTATTAATTTGCAATTAATTTTTAAAGCCTAAAGTAGTTTAGGAGGGATAATAAGAGCAGGAATAAATTAGTATGATTCTAATGCTCTTCAGACTTTAAAGAACTTCCACAGTATAAAAGTGCACAGTAACACTCTTCAATAGAGAGCCTCAAACTGGATAAAAAAGTAGAGACTGGAGTTTTTAAAATAATTATTGAATTAGATATTGAGTAACTATACTTCCTTGACCCACATCATTTAAAAACCTTGTTACTTACATAAGAAAACATACACATTTTAAACTTTATGTTGCAAGGGGGGGCTATAGGTAAAAACTCATCCAACAGGCGATCTTTCTCTAGCATTCTGTTTTCTATATTTATTCTTACATTTTTTCCAGCCTCCAAGAACAACAGGAATAATATTATTTCTTAGCCTTTTATGTAAGGTCAAGAGTAGTGTTTGTTATTCTCAGTTTAATAGGATATATTGGAAGTTGAAGGACTTTTTTTGTGTGTGCGTGCACACATTCATACAAACACACACTTTTAGGATTTAGGATGGCTTTTTGTCAGCCCTTCAAGGTAGGACAGGTCAGAAAACAGACTCCACAAGAAATACTGGACCTCTACTTTATTGATATAGGCTATAGTAACAGAATCTTGAAAGCCTGACCACTTCTTCCCTTCCTTCTCTATCATACTAAAGAAAGGTAAGGCAGAGTCAATTTAGGTCAGGGTTTCTCAACCAGAGTTCTGTGGAACCCTAGGGTTCCACAAGAGGTCACTAGGGGTTACCTGGGAGATCAAGATTTATTTTAAAAATTATTTCAAATTTGGGCAACAAAATTCTCTTAGTGATGAACACGGACCGAAGAAAAATCTAGTTACAAGTCTTTCTGAGCTCTCTGGAAGTGCACTATAGGTCTATGTTTATTTGGTTGAATCTATTCTTAATTTCTGACACGAGATAGGGGAGACCGTTGATAACAGGTGAACACTATATTGCAGGAAGGGATGAATATATTGCAGGAAGGGATGAATATATTGAAGGAAGGGGAGAGAGAAGTGCATTTTTCAAGAAATTAATGGACTCATCCAACTTAGTCTGTGACATCAGTGTCTCCCTACTGCATCTTTTCCCTGCAGTTTTCCTGTAGTTATTTTATCCCATTATTTTAAATAAAGTTCATACATGCTTATTCAGTCATGTCTGAGGGTCCAATGTGGCAATTTTTGAAGAGCAGGTGTGAGAGAGAAGAGGAGGATTCTAAAACAGACAATACTGATAAGTCCAATGATGATAATGAAGAATTTAAATCTTCTCAGGCAATTCCCTGCACTGGTATAGCAAAGGACTCAAAAAAAAAGTCCATCTTTACAATGAAAGCTATTTATCAATGGGTTTTACATGGACTGGTGGTCCAAATTACCCTATTCCACTGTACCTCATTTGTGGCAAACAACTTACAATTGCAGCTTTGGCTCCAGCAAAATTAAAGAGTCACTTAACTACAAATCACAACCATATGACAAGTAAAAGTTCTGATTATCTTAAACGGCTATTGGAATCACAGAACAAACGGAATAAAGCTTTTGTTAATAAAATGACAGTAAAAAAGCCCAAGAAGCAAGTTATTTAGTAGCACAACTTATTACACAGTAAAGGAAAAATCATACTTTGGGTGAGAAAGTAATCATGCCAGCATGTAAAATAATAGTGGGGGAAATGCTACGACCAGATGCAGTTCAAGAAATTGGAAAGATTCCACTATCAAACAGTATATTTTGTTTGATATACACCAATATACAGTTGGTGTATTGATGACATGTCACATGATGCTGAAGAGGTTTTATGTGATAAACTGAAGAACAGCAGCTTTTCTATCCAAGTTGATGAGTCAACAGATTTCACCAATAAATGTCACGTTATGGCATTTGTAAGATTTGTAAATGATGGTGAAATTCAAGAAAACTTTTTCTGCTGCAAAGAACTACATGAAACATGCAAAGGCCAAGATGTATTTAATGTTTTGTCTTTATATCTGGAAACAAAAAGTTGTCTTGGAGGAATTGTACTGCAGTTCAGCATCTGTACTGAAAGTGCTCCATCAATGGCTGGTTCCATGTGAAGTTCTGTTTGTCTTTGAAGAAAAGAAAACCCTGATGTTGTCACAACACAGTGCTCTCTTCACAGAGAGTTGTCGGTGTCAAAAACTCTTGGAGATGAAATGAAAAAAGTTCTGGATGATGCTACCAAAATGGTAAACTTTATTAAACAAAATGAAAAGCTGGACAAAAAGCACGTAAGTCTTCTGTTACACACAGAAATATGGTGGCTCAGCAGAGGAAGACTTCTCAATAGGGTGTTTAAGATGAAGGCAAAGTAGAGTATTTTTGAGAAAATAGTATTCCACGTTTTGCTGAGTGCTTTGAAGATGGAGAATAGTTGCAGAAACTAGCCTACTTAGTGGACATCATTCATCACATGAACCAGCTGAACAAGTCTCTGCAAGGCACTGTAGAAAATGTTTTGACTTCAAGTGATAAGATTCTTGGATTTAAAAGAAAACTGAATGTTTGGAAAAATCATATTGCAAAAGGAAATACTGAAATGTTTCCACTGCTGCTTGGGCTTGAGAGTGAGGAAGGATACCAAAAAGTCTCAAATCTAATTGAAAATCACCTGGAAATATTGCAGAACAAAATTGATCAGTATTTTCCCTCCCTTTCAACACAAATATATGACTGGGTGAGGGATCTTTCTCTGCATCTTCTGCTCAGCCCGAGAACTTCACTTTGAAAGAAGAGGAAGAACTTTGAGAGCTGCAGTCTGATCATACACTCAAGATGAGATACACTGATCTGTCCATGGACAAGCTCTGGATTTCTGTGAAACAAGAGTATTCTGCCATTCATAGGAAGGCACTGAACATTTTGCTGCAGTTTTCAACTTCTTACATGTGTGAGCAAGGTTTTTCTTATTTAACAAGCATCAAAAGCAAAGACAGAAATCGTCTTATTCAGTTTAAGATGAAATCTGTGCGTGCTTATCTCAAGTTTGGCCCAGAATTGAGTATTTGCACAGCAAAAAACAAGCACAGGTTTCACATTAATGAGGCAAGTTTCATTCTTTATTTTTAGTTTAAGAACACTGTTAATGGACATATACAGGCCTCCCAGAGTCCCCCATTGTGGGGAGATAGGCGGGGACAAGTTAAATAAATAAATAAATAAATAAATAAAATACACGTGAAATGAATATAATAAATTTGTAACTTCTGGCCTATATTTGAGCCTGAATATGCAGGGGTTCCCCGAGGCCTGAACAACATTTCATGGGTTCCTCCAGGGTCAAAAGGTGGTTTAGGTTATGGTTATGAGAATACTGATTTTTAAAAAAAGGTTCTTCCACCTGTGTTATTCTTAACATCCTAACATTGACAATATAGCCATGAATAAAATCTGACAATGAGATTATAAACAATGAATAATGCATACAATCATTACATATAGTGGTGCTTAAAAGTCTGTGAACCCTTTTGAATTTTCAGTAGTTCTGCATATTGAATATGACCTAAAATGTGATCTGTTCTCCACACAAGTACTAAAACTAGATAAAGAGATCCAAATTAAACAAATGAGTCAAAAACATTACACTTGTTCATCTATTTATTGAGAAAAATGATTCAAAGCTACATATTTGTATGTGGAAAAAGCATGCGAACCTCTAGGATTATGTGTGTGGCAAAAATATCTGAACCTCTTCTTTAGCACAGTTCTCCAGGTATGAGTGACAGATTGAGAGGCAGTATGCATTAGGGCAAACCTTTGTTTTTCCTTTAGAATACTGGAACAATATGTAGTTGCAATAAATTAATAAAATCAACAACCATAAGAATAAGGAAAAACTCCCTTAAGTTAAACTCAGCTTGAGGTGCTTGTATGGGCACATCTATGTACTCTTCTTGACAACAGTACAGAGGGCATTGGCTATTGCCTTCTTCCAGGAAGTTCCCTCAATTTCCCAGACTAGCCTATAGTTATAGGATTTTGTGGTGAGCTCCCATTTACAGTGATGCTTAAAAGTTTGTGAACCTTTTTAAATTTTCAACATTTCTGCATAAATATAACCTAAAATGTGATCTGTTCTCCATACTAGTCCTAAAACTGGATAAAGAGAACCCAATTAGACAAATGAGTCAAAAACATACTTGTTAATAAGAGTACAGAGCAAATGGCACCCTAACACACAACATACCTACTACCAACGGTGTTACACAAGGATGCATTCTGCCCCAATGCTGTTTAACCTCTATGTCAATGACATCCCGGATTCCTTTGCTCTCAGGATGTCCATATGCCAAAGATACTTAATAAATCTATCAGCATTGGGGGGAGGAGCCAAGATAGTGACAAACTAGCAGCTCGTGAAATAAGGTCTCAGTTTGTGTCTGGCTTCACTCCTTCTGCCTCAGCCCTACAGCCCAAAAATGCCATCCAGAGGCAAGAAAAGAACCCGGACCAGCCCTAGTGATGATACTGGGACCCATAAATCCAATAAAGCAGAGAAACAGACAAGGGTTGACTCCTATCTCCCCACCTCAGAGACAACACAAAACGTCCTATACAGCTTCAGGATCCCCTTCACCCCCTTCACCCCCAAAGAATATGACAACACAGAAGCCGGTAACAAGACAGGCCTCCTGATCCTCCAAAACACAAATCACTCCCCAGAGCAGGGAGGTAGCAGAGATAACCCGCTGGAACAAGTCCCCCACAACTACATTATTCAACCTTTCCATGAGGTCTGTCTTTTGTCTGCAGAAACTCTGATCTTTATACAGCAATGGCCAAATGACATTGCAGTCAAGAGAGACACCTTCCAACAAGCTCTTGATCTGCAAATTCTCCATGGCAATCAGGTGGTTAAAATGGCAGCAGAAGCTGCCCATATTGGCATTCTGGAAGCTTACCCTACGACATCAACAGGGCATCCAGAAATGGTTGATATGGCCAACTACCGCTGTTTGTTACAGAAAAAGCAACTCCTCCTAGAAATCCATCAGAGCACCCATGGATGGAACAGCCGTAAGATTATTGTGACCTTCCCATCTCATCTCCTAAACTCCCAAAACAGAACAATTGATTTGAAAGATTTTCACTACTTATCCAGTCCAAGAAATGTTAAACACATACTCCTGAGTTTCAACCATCCATCTCTCCCCACCAGACTCACACAAATGAGCAAACTGCTATGGCAGACTCATCACATCCAAACTGTCAGAGTCTTTAAGGATGAGTTAGTCCGTGACCTCATCACTGGGAAGGTGACAAATGATCATAACCCTGCAAATAAGAGCCATAAAAACCTATGCTCTAAATGTAGTAAATCTGCCAGCTGTGCCAAGAGCGAAGAGGCTAAGCACACTTCAAGGGTGGAAGTTAAATCTATAAACACAGAACTCAGTAATCTGAGAAAAAAACTAGCAAACATTAAAACAACAATTCTGACATACCCCCCACCCACCCCCCAGAGCTGATATGGAAGTCCAGCACCAATCTAATACATCTGCCTCATTGAGCTGCTCATCTTTAAACCATCACACACTGCTGCCTCTCCTTTGACTCAGACACACAGAAACCTGTCAGCACATTACTCTGACTTCCTCACCAATAACAGTGAAAGTGACATTGACAGTAACTTCTCTGAGAGCTTCACACCAGCAATTCTCAAGGAACCCATGCAATCCCAGTAAGTTGATACCCAAAAGAAACTGCCTCACAAACAAAACAAACCTCAGCCAAGCACTACAGAAACCCAATCTGGAAGTATACCCTCATCTGCTTCTAAAACTGAGGAGCCTCTTCTGGCCCTGCAGGAACCGACTCACAAGAAAAACAGCTCCCTTCACTTCTTCTTTCACTAGATAAACCAAAGGATGCTCCCCCTGCTAAAGAGTTGAGCTCCCTGCTTAACAGTGATCCACATTTTGCTGCCCATGCTGCACTGATTTTTCTGGTTTCCTTGCCAGAACTACAAGCTCCCCTGCCTTCTCACAAGAAGAGAGGCTTGATGGACCAGCAGATGGCAGAGAAGGGAGATCAGGAACTTGATGGTATCCCACCTTTCCCCCCACAGAGGAAGACACAATTACAACCATCTATCAACATTCTTCTGTGCGTGGATGACACGGTCCTTATGGCATAACCTCAATCTTGGCCTAAGGAGACTACTCCAAAAGTTGGTGCTTACTGCACCATTAATTTTTTGAAAATCAATAATGCCAAGACCAAAGTAATGGTATTTGAAAAGAGGTGTACTAAATACACCTGGTACTTGGACAGGGAACCTATAGAACAAGGCAACTCTTTCTCATATCTAAGGGTAGTTTTTACCAACACAGGGTCATACATAAGCCATTTTAAAAAAAGTGCAACAAGGGCCTCAGCCAACTCTAAAACACTTCTAAAATTACTTAATTATAATTACTCAGGTACCCTGGTCCCTATATTAAAGGTCTATAAGGCTAACCTAACACTATGGTGCAGAACTGTGAGGAATGTCACAGTCATCAGTACTCAAATCCAGACCCATTTCCTAAGGTCCATTCTGGGAACAGACAAAAACACTCCAGCCTCTTCAGTTAGAGCTGAAAAAGGCATCCACTCCATCCATAGTTCTACAACAATTCGAGCTTTCAATTATTGGTGGAAGATACTTTCAATGGACCATGACAGATTACCAGAAAAGTGTCTTGTTGAACAGTCTGGCATGTCCCAGCCTATCACATGGCTAAATCAGTTTGTTTGTTTTCTGAATAATTTTATTAAAGATCATAATTGCAATAGTAAATCCAGTATAAAAGAATTATCCAGGTCACTCTCTTGGTTTATTATTTGTAATTCCCTTTTGATTTTTAAAGCATCAACTGATTTCTTTTATATGTCCAATGAGACATCTTTTTCCATGTCATTCTTGTAGCTGTCATTTGCAGATCCACTTTCATTGTCAACTCTGTCTCTGTCTTGTCAGATAAAACTTGTTCCTCTTCTGCCATTTCTTCCATAACATCTTTTGGACACAGTCTATCCATAGAAGCAAACATTGCTATTGGCGTTGTTGATGTTAACTTCTGATTTTATTTTTCAAAAGTGTCATTCAGTATTTCCAATGTTATAATATTTTGCATCATTCTGTAGCTGTTAATCAGGTTTATGTATTCTTCTCCTTTCATTAGTTCCCTCCAGTGTCCAATTTTTAAAATTGCTTATCTCTATGATGTCTTAGAAAAAATTCAAAACGAGTCCACTTTCCCACAGGAAGGATTCTTTATAATTAATTCCAAAAATCTTATTTCAAATTTATCTGGACCCTTAATCTGTTTATAATTTTCTAAAATCAAAGTCTTAATTAGCTTTTTGCTGTTTATTTCAAATGTTTTAAGTTCTTAAGCTTGTAGTTAGAATTTTCTTTCGTTAAGGATTGAAGGCAGACTCACCTGGTGTTTTCAGACTTGTCAATCCAAAGTTCTCTAACAGCTGAAAAATAATTAACAAGCAATTTCCGGATGTTAGTAGAAAAGGAATTATGCAAACTTAGTGTCCTTTTAAAGGTGCTGACAGGCGATGTCATCAAGTACCTCATCCAGAAAGGATATATATATGTGGCATCCCACAAATAGAGGATATCACTCATATCCTCTTTGACTGCCAACTTTATGCTTCAGTCAGAGAACAGCATTTAAAGTAGCTAAGTGACAGGATAGCCCATTGGGGCCCCATTAATAAGATATCTCACTTCCTCCAAAGTACAAACACATGGACAGTAAGAAAGACTGCCAAGTGTATAGCTAAAGCCATTCAACTGAGAGCTTCCAATCTAGATCAGATTGGAGGCAACTGCCTGATTATTTCATTGAATATTTTTTATATCCCAACACACTGTATTATTTTATCTTATTTGATATGGTCATCAGACTCAGCAATAAACAATAAAATAAACGTAAGAGTACACCACATGAAGTAGTGACTAAAACTAACTTGCTTAGTTTATCTATCAGGACCACAGACTTCTCTGTCGTGGCACCTGCCCTTTGGAATGAGATCATCCCTGAAATCCATGTGGCCCCCATCCTGTTGGTGTTCCTTAAAGCTTGAAGACCTGGTTGTTCTCCCAGGCCTTGGGTTGAGATGGATGTGGCCCCTTGTTGGGTGCATCTTTGTTATTTTTGGTTCTGTCTGTATATAGTAACTGGATCCCCTCTTGTTTTGGTTTGTATTGGTTTTTATGGTATTATATTGCGAACTGCCTAGAGTCAGTTGGAGTCAGGCAGTGCTTAAATTGAATTAATTAAATAAATAAGGTTCTTTGGTCCCCTTGGTTCTTGCTAATATGTTTATTTCACCCTGAAAAAAGGCATTCATTCAGACTTGACTTGGTATGAGTCCACTTCTTGCTTCAACAAGAGAATGAGCAAATAATCTCAGACATAAAACAGCATGTTCCTGATGCCAACTTATAGGAAGATCAAAGCTTATCTACCTCACTACTGTTAATGTGATCTATGGAAGATACCTTTTGCTCTAGTCAATTATTTTAGTAGTATCTTGTCTGTTCCTCACAGGAAACTATTTTCATTGGCTAGATTTAATGTATTGCCATTAATGGTTCTGGAGGGATAGTAATAATATCCTGTTAAAAGATTGTCCTTGTCCCCAATCAAAAAGGTTGATTGAGTCAGTTTCCCATGTTTTGTTCTGCTATCTATGTCTCATTAATACCTTCATTAGTTACTTGTCTGGGCTAGCCAGATGAAGAAAATGTGGGGTTGGGGTGGGTTTTTTTCCCCGTCAGCTAGGGATTCATCTACAGAAATAAGCAGGAACAATCAAATTCTGCTCAATAGTGATTGACATAAGAAGGATATGGAACTCATTTTCTGGAATGGTTAATATGATGGTTACATTTGATTCTTTGTTACTATTTTGACTTTTAAATAACTTTTTATTTTATTATTTCTTAATTTCATTTATTTGAAGCTGCTGAATACTGCTTTTCTTTTAAATACTTTTTATTAAAGAGTTTTACAATGCTAAAAGATAAAACAAACTGAAATCAGAAACAAAAGAAAAGAGATACAAAGTACAACAGAAAAAGAAAAAGAATATTTTAAAAAGTGACTCCCAATCTTCCTTGCAACAAGTAGAGGGAAATTAATATTTCCTCTCCCTTTATAACATTACATACATAATTCACTTCTTCCCATACCTTCCCCCTTTTATCCATTCACAAATCCAAAAACCATCATTTCTGTCCAAGTGTTGGCAAAAATTCCATAAAGAGTTTCCAGAATTTTATAAAGATATTTCTTTAACCCTTTAAACTTTAACCCTGATCAAACAAGTCAATTTTATGTATTGTCGAAGGCTTTCACGGCCGGCATACGATGGCTGGTGTGGGTCTTCCGGGCTGTGTGGTCGTGTTCTGGAAGTTTTGTTTCCTAACGTTTCGTCAGCACCTGTGACCGGCATCTTCAGAGTGCAGGAGCACAGATAGGAGCAGTTCGCTGGCGTCACAAGTGCTGGCGAAACGTTAGGAAACAAAACTTCCAGAACACGGCCACACAGCCTGGAAGACCCACACCAGCCAAGTCAACTTTATATTCCTCCCTTTTGCTCCTGAAAGCCTTAATCTTTAATTCATCAAATTGAATCTCCATTCAAACTTTCTCCCCTCTCAAAGATTTCTTCAAGATTTTAGAAACCCCCTTTTGCAAATCCAAAAATAAGTCCTTGCCCAGGTCCTTTTTCATTTCTTGATTTGTCATTTGTATTTCCATTCTGTCATCTCTGTCTTATAGTCCACAATTTCTTTATTTTCCAGTATTTCTACATCAGCTAGGATTTGTATCCCCTCTTCATCCTGTCTGTCCATAAATTCTTCCATATTGTTGTCTGTCACATCTTTCACTGCTTCTTTATAATCTT
This sequence comes from Python bivittatus, assembly GCF_059951505.1. Lineage (NCBI taxonomy): Eukaryota > Metazoa > Chordata > Lepidosauria > Squamata > Pythonidae > Python > Python bivittatus. The sequence continues at coordinate 6,340,215 of NW_028277028.1, forward strand.
CTTCAAAAAGTATGTCTGTAGGCACAGAAATTGTTGCTGACAGTTTAGTTATAAATTTCTCTCCTAATTCTTCAAAAATCCTTTGAAATGTCTCAAGCATCATACCTATATCTGTCATTTTGTAGATTTTACTTTTCTTCTTCTTGCCTGGAACATTAGTGCCCTCTAGTGTCCCTCTTCTATATTCACAAAGTCTCAAGTTTCCTTGTTGCTCTGTTTTCAATTTTTAGCCAATGATATCTTTCCTGATAGACTAAACAATTTGTGTTCCCATGGAAATATTGTTTTGTTTACTCAATTTTTCAAAAGTCTTAGCAAAAGTCCTAATATTCCAAATTCATCTGGGTTCTTAATCCATTAAAAGATTCTTATTTAGCTTTTTGCCATTTGTTTTATATTCTTTAAATCCTTTAAACTGTTAGCTTCTCTTCTATTTTGGGATGAAGTTTTCCTCACTAGGTAGTTTTTCAACCTTGTTGTTTGAAAGACCTCTTTTAACTGTAAAATAATTGTAAATCCAAAGGTGATTAGCAAGTGAGGTGAGCGAACCCAGCATCCTTAAAGGCCCTGCCGCAGTTGAGAGCTTGATGGGTTCCCTTGTCTTCTGGCACTCAATTAAAGGAGAAGAGCACTTAACCCGTGGAGTGACCACTATCCTGTGGTCTTGTGAGGAGCAGCCATCTGGAGCACCAGTGGGCAATCTCTCATCTTCTCCTTGTCTGGAGAGGTTCCATTGAACTGAGCTTGCCACTTTCAGAGACATCTAGTTAGCCATTTTTGTCACCCAGAAGCCAAAACTACTGTATACTGCTTCTAATCATCATATCATCTTCCAAAATCATCTCCAGCATTTAAGACATCCCTCACCACACCTCAGGCTTATTAATCTTAATTTATAAACTTAGGAAAGTACATCCTATCTCAGAACTTGGTATTCTAAATAATTACATTATTCTTGAATTCAAATATCTATGTTTGACTAATTTTACTCATTAAGTGATAAATGAGTTCCACCTGTAAGCAACTGTAACCAGTCCCAAGTTCAGATAAAAGAGCAGGATTGGCCTCTTGCTGAAAGACCACAAAAACAGGCATGAACCTATGGTTATGAAAATGAAATGTGACTTCCAGGAAGAAATGGTGAACTGAAGATGGCTCCCCTGAGAGCAAAGCTGATGACCACAGTGAAATGAAGAGCCGGAGTGAAAAGCTGACTCTTTGTGCTTCCTCTCTGGACAAGGAGAGGACTGGGATTGCCCACAAGTGCTCTGGATAGCTGCTTCTCATGAGGAGACCACAAAATAGCAGTCTCTGGTCGGTTTAGAACACTGGGAGTCAAGGGAACGCCATCATAGCCAAAGCCAAGGTTCAGCACCTTTAAAAGGACACAGGGTTTGCATATTTCCTTTCTTAATCACCTTTGGAAATTAACTGCTTTTTGGATATTAGGAACATCCATAATGGCAAGTTTTATTACACTGGGTGAGTTTCCTTCAATCCTTAGTGAAAGAAGTTTTATACAAGTTTAAGGACTTAAAAAATTCTTTTTTTCTTTTTTGGAATAAACAGCAAAAGAGTGATTAGTGTTGATTTTGGAAAGTTATAAATGAACTAAGGGTCCAGATGGATTTGAAGTAAGATTTTGAAATTAATTATAAGAACCCTTCCTGTGGGAAAATGTTGTTGCTTGGAATACTTTAAAAAATATGATAAGATGGGATTTTGAAGGTTGGACACTAGAGGGAATCAGAAGAAATTAAAGTTTACAATTAAAGGAGAAGAGCACTTAAGTTAGACTTACTAGTATAGAATGGACCAAAATACTTTAACATTGGATATATTCAAGGATATTTGTGAACAATAAATTCAGAAGTTAATTTTAAAATTGTCTGCCATTATAGATAGACTGTGTTTAGAAGAAGATATGGAAAAGGAGCAAGCTTTACTGGATAGGACTGAGTCTGATTTGAAAGTGGATTTAAAAATTATGAGCTATGGGAATGATGTGGAAGGAGATGTTGCACTGGATATACAAATTAAACCAGTTGATGTTCTACCAAACCAAGAGTGACCTGGATAACTTTCTTATACTGGATTTACAAAGAGACTTGCTAAAGCTTTGTAAGAGGGGATGAAGAGAAAATGAGAAGAAATCAAGTTCTAGGACATTATTTGAGAGGATTAAGCATCAGGATTGTTAAAAGTAAAGGGAAGGAATATAAAAAGATCAAGATTGTTAGAAGAAAAAGGAAGGAATATAACGTTGGTTTATTTGATCAAGGTTCAATCAATCAATCAGTTTATTACAGTCATAGACCAATACAACTAAAAATGCACATAACATGTCTACTTAAATATCTTAGATATAATAATATCAAGTAAAATCTATATCATAAGTATAATTTGGCCGCCTAAATGTTATTTATACATGAAGTCAAACGGCCTATCCTATAGTGTTATTTATTACACTACATAATTATTACTCCTTAAATTATGATATCCTACCATTATTAATTGTTAGCTAAGATAAGGTGATGATAAAATGATAATATCTAAAATTGAAATGTGTTGGTGATATTTCTGTCTGTTTTTTCATGATCACCTACTTAGTCCACCCGTACCAAATCGATTCCACTCAGCAAGGCCCCCTGACTCTCAAAGTAGTATTTTCAGGTCTCTTTGGGAACTGTTAATGCAAACTAAAATACTAGTTGGCTATAATCCACTACTGCAAAACCTTTCAGCAGCTTCCTATCCGATGTTGACGGATCTTTATTGCCGCCGCGCAGAACCTGGCTACCTGTGCTGTAACGTAAGGCCGGTCATCCATGAGAAGCATTTGAAGATAATCTGATTCTTGACGGCCAGGCTGGTTGCTGATCAGGGGTGCGAGCAATTTACTCTGTGGGACTTGGTAAAAGATACAGCGGAGGAGAACATGACCCATGTCTTCTACTTCCTTGGCATCACAAGGGGATCAAGGTTAAAATAGACATGTTGTTATCTCTGGTAACCCTTAATGGACTTTTGCTGACCGGGACTGAACAACAAAGCTTTAAAGATTTGTTTCTAGACAAGAGATACGATATTGGAAGAAGGGATATTTTGTTGTATTTTAAGAGAAGGTGATAAGTTATTGACATTGTTCATACTTGTTGCAATGAAGGGGGGCAATAATTTCTTCATATGTTTTTCTTTCTTTCTTTTTATTTTTTCTTTCCTGCACTTTCTATTTTTCCTTTGTATTCTTTTATTTTTTTAGTTTGTATTAGTTCTTGCCTTTTTATTTTTTTAATAATTGCAATTATTAAATAACTTAATAATTAATCTTTTTAAAGGTAAATTTAATAATCTTTTTAAAGATAAATTTAATAATTAATCTTTTTAATTGCAATGCTTAATAAAATTATTATTTAAAAAAAAGGATGAAAACAAAATGTCACACTGAGAATAACATTTGGGCTTTAGCCAATGCATCAGCATTGCATTTGGGGCTTTAGCCAATGCATCAGAACTGTCAAATAACCAAAAGCAAGGTACTGATGAAAAGCATGTGACTGGCCAAACACTATCCAAAATTGTGGAGCCAGGAAAACATCTTAAACTGGCCACTTGGAATATTTAAACTAGGCTCCAGGTCAGACATCATAAAATAATTGTAGTGAACTATTTTGATATGGAATGTCAACTGTGGAATCATCAGAATCAGTATTCAGCGGATTTGAAAATGTCCATGTCTATATACCAGACAATGATGATTGGATGTTGTTGTGCTACTCTGAAAATGAGAAACATTGTTGGCTGAGCTATAGAAATCATAGCTTCCAAAAGTATTGTGAAACTTCCAACTAGTCTCAAGTCAATTAGCATTTCTGTCACTTTTAGGAATAATAAAAATGCATGTAATCTTAGCGTAGGCTCCTGGAGCATCAAGCACAGATCAGGCAAAAGACAAATTCTATGCAGTTACAAATGAACCTGAATTCATTGCCATGGTGAGAACTAATCCTGATCACTGATGAACTGACTGTTCATGTTGGTAACAACTGGCAAGGCTGGAAAAAATGTCCTGGGCAAATTTGATATTGGAAAGATGAATGACAATGCCTGCACCTGCTATCATTTGCAGCAGAAAATTAGTTAATGTCTGGAAACAGCTTATTTCAGCATCTGCTAAAACATCAATTGACATAGTATTCACCCAGTAGAAAGGATAAATCAACTCAACTATTTCCTAATTGGCAGCCGTTTTCAAACATCACTTGAACTGCTTATAATGTAGCCAAACCCAAATGTTATGAATGGGTGAAACTAAAAGACCCTACTTGCAAACAACAATTCCAACTAATGCTTACCAACTGATTTGCCATCCTTGAACATCTGGAAGATATAAATGATTAGGTACTATAATTCTCAAAAAAATAATTAATGAATGTGCCAAAGAAATCTGTCCCATAGCAGCAAAGATAACCACGGATTTGGATGAACGCCTAGTACTGATAGACAAGCAAAGCCAATGCAAACTCAAAGATCTGACACAGTACCAACAGCTTAATAAGCAAGTCTGTACCCACCTCAAAGCAGAACTGAATGTGTATTAGAATAACAGTGCAGAAGAACTTGAAGAAGCTGCACATTGCAATGAATATTGCAGCCTCTACACCACATTACACATCCTCAGAGGTAAATTGCTGGCTCCATTCATTCCTTCAAAGGATCTAGCAGTTTGAGGAAATATCAAATTCATGGAAACAGGCAATGACAGTGCCAATTTTCAAGAAAGGAGAGAATCAAGAGTGCAAGAATTACCATGGGATTGTCAATCGTGGGCAGGGTATTTATGAAAGTACTCCAACAAAGGCTTTAGAAAAGAAGAAAACAACTAGCTCAAGAACAGCGCAGTTTCTGGCCTTCAAGAGGATATGATGACCAATCAGAACAATTGCTTGAGGAATACATCAGATACAGAAAGGGGCTTGTTGCTGTGTTTGTTCATGTTGCAGTGGCATTTGACAGTGTCCAGTGGTCAATTGTTATAGAAAGTGTGCCTGCTAAAATAGTACACCTCTGCAGCAGGTATATAAGGGATCATGCAGTTCTGTTTGTGTTAATGTCAAATACTTCCCTGTATGTACTCGTGTGAACCAAGGCTGTGTTACATATCCCTTGTTCTTCAATACTGTAACTGATGCAGTCATGTGGAAAATCTTTGCTGGTTGGTATGGTGTCATTTTTGGACAAGATGAATTCATTATAAATCTAATGTTTGTTAATGATAGTATGATTTTTGCAGACAGGGAAAAAGAAGGCTATGACATCCTTCTTGTCACAAAAACTGCTGCTTATGCATATGGCTTAACAATCAATACTCTCAAGACCAAGGTATTCACAACTGATGGCTCTTCAGGCAACCATCCACTATGATCGAGCTCAGCTTGAGCAAGTTGAACTATTTAAATACCTTGGCTCAGTTATCCAAAATAGCTACCACAGACAGTATCAACAATCAAATCAGTTAGGCTGCCTTGGCCTTTGCAGCATTGATGTGGTGCCTCTAGTGCAAAGGAAGCATAAGCACTGCTACCAAAATATACATCTATTGATCATTAATACTACAGATGCTACTGCATAATACAGTAACTCAGACCTCGCTTCAAAATGATTTGAAAATCTAGAAGTTTTCCAAATGCATTGCCTAAGTCGAATATGATAGGTTTCAATGTATGACAAAATATGAAATAAAACAAGGAATGGTACTGCAATCAATTTGCAGAAATTCAGAAGAACTGAATGTGGTGGTTTGGCACCTCTGCTGCATGGTCCCATGCCAACTTCTTTACTGATTGCTCTGGAAATTATGCTTTATAGGCTGGAAAGTATAGTTATCAGCTCCAAAGAAAATTTGGCTGAAGCATGTGGAAGAAGAAATACACTTAAACCTTATTTTTGAATAGCAAATAACATCTTCTAATCCGTATTGTACCTTCTCATAATCACAGTGAAAACTTCCTGAAAAAAGAAGCTATTCATTTTCTGATTAGTGAATAAGTACTTACATTATATATTAAATGTTTCAATTATTTATATTATGCTTTTCAAATTAGTTTTTCAGAGGTTTATATTTAAAACCAAAATAAAGAATGCAACCTAAAACCAGAAAAAAGCATAAACACCAACAAAAGCAACACAATAATAATAAAATTACTCCTCCCTTATTAAATATTATAAAGAAATGTTCAAATGCTAACTAAAATCAAAGGTGTCTAGGAGATATGCCTAGTGACATACTATCAAGAAAGTCTTGTCCCTGGTATTCAAATAACAAATCCTTAACTATAAGAAGGTGCTAGACAGTAGCACCTCTGAATCCTATTTTTAACTGGACATGTTTGTATACATAAAGACATTTCTTGAGATAACATAATTTCATGCTGTTTAGGGTTTTAAAAGCTATCTCCAGTACTTTAATTTGAGCTTTGAATACCTCCACCAAAAATGGTAGCCAATTGATGTACATGCACGAAATAGAATCTTTACTATATTTCCAGTGTCATAACAGCTGTATTTTATACAAACTGTAGTTTCCAAACTATCTTTAAAGGCAGCTCTACTGAGAGAGCATTGAAATATCCAATTCAAAGTCCATGAGTGATTGAACCTTGTTTGGCCTTCTTGGGTAGGACCACACTTTGGAAACACAACTACTAATACCATCTAGGTTTCCAAGGATAATAAAGGATTCTAAAGCATTCCCAAACTGTATACTTAATTCTTCAGGAGTACAACCCATCCAAAGTAAACTGCATTTCTTTACCCAGATTATGTTCATCTAGGCCCAAACTGTCTCAAAACACATATTTTCTGGAATGTTTACAATATCATCAGCATATTGGGCACATTTCAGCCCAAACCTCAAGATGATCTCTTTCAGCATTTCATTTAAATCAGCATGTGATATGGAACAGAGCTCTATTGCACCTTGTTAGTACAACACAGGGCAGAACAACAGACCTTTAGCAATAACTTCCTCAATTTTCTTACATAAAGGAAAAACTGTAAAGCAATCTCTCAGACATAATCTTGTAAAGTTATCTAAAGTTATGGCATCTAGCACTTATAGAAACCTTGTGCCCTCCATACAGTTGAAACTTCAGTTCTTCTCAGACTTAACAACATGGCCATTAGCAAGGATTATGGGAATTACAGTTCAAACATCTACATGGAATCAGTTGTCTACTCCTTAAATTATAATAATGAAAGCTAGTGAAAGATTAGGAAAATCATCAAGAAAACAATCTCCTGTTCATCTCCCAGTATAAGATTTTTCATCTGAACCTGGTCTTAATTTCAAACTGGAAATTATCTAAAGAATGAGGGCTATTCAGAAGTACTGGATTTTATTTGTCATTAGCACTGGATAACAACCATAAAAAATTGAACTGAATCACCATTATTCACTGTAAGTAAATGGGCTACCATTCTCTTCAAACGTGGCTTAAGTTGTTTCATAACTATTCTAAACAGTAGTTATTCTCTCTCTCTCTCTCTCTCTCAATGTGATGTCTGTAAAGACAACGCAAGAATTACTTGGCAGGGTCTGGAACATATCATGGTTGACATACCTACAAATTGCTGGAAGAATAAAATCTGACCTTAAAAATGAGTGAGGAACATTGAGAAAAATGTTAGCATTTGAAATGCTCAGATAGAATCAAGAGTACCTATCAGGGCATATATATAAACTCCTACTTAGTTATGATACAGAGACATAACAAATAAAAACATGTATGGTAAATGCAAAATTTTAAAGAAACAGTTCAACAATGGGAAGAATTGTGGAATAAATCTATAAAATTTACCCCAAGAGAAAACTGGTATAAAATGTTTTACAGATAGCTTATAACTCCATCAATAATTGCCAAAATAGACAAATCATACAGTAATAATTGTTGGAAATGCCATGAGACAGAAGGAACATTCTACCACATGTGGAGGACATGCAACCCCCCCCCAGAAGTTTTGGAAAGACTTACACTATTCAGAGAATCTTAGAAATCAAATTCAAAATAAAACCATAATTCTTTTTACTAGGCATAATTCTAGAATATATAAATAAAAAATGCCACAATTTATTAAGATACACGCTCACTGCTGCGAGAACAAACTGCACAGCAGTGGAAAAAAGAGTACCAACAACTGGGAACTTAAACTTGGAGAATATGCAGCAGTGACAAAACTAACAGCATATATACATCATAGAAGTTTAACTAAATTTAAGCAAGAATGGCTTCCATATATATATTATGTATTACACAGCAAGGCAAATATACACTTATAGTAGAGTTTCTAAAGTTTATATCAATTACAACTATACACTTAATCTTTGAAAACTTAAGCCTCTTCTGCTGCAGGCTGGGGAAAACAAGCAAGGTCATGAAATTCTGAGCAGGCTTATCTTTTCGTGTGCTTTCACCTATTTGGTAATTTACTCATTTTACATAGGATCACTGAATATATTTGCAACCACAAGCTGTGTGTAGAAAGTAAATACAGCATCAGCCCTTTCTGTCCATCTCATAAACAAGAAGCAGCCCATCTCTCTCTCTCTCTCTTGGTTATGCTCTCTCACACATGCACACTACAGCTATAGCAGCATCATATGTCTTACATGTTTACTTCACTCATGTGCACACATGGCATCTCTGATTCATATATAACCACCTGAGACACCTCCCTCTTTAGAGCACACATACTTACTTCTTCAATACAAACACACATAAATTCAGACTCTTACACCATCTCTCTCCCACACAAGCTACCGATCGTATACAGGTAGTCCTTGGGTTATGACCACTCGTTCAGCGACCTTGCAAAGTTACAATGGCGCTGAACGAGGAGGACATACAACCAGTCCACAAAGTTGCAGCTGCCATAGGGTCCCCACAGTCAAATGCTTGACAACTGGTTCGCAATTACAACAGTTGCAGCATCCCACAGTCATGTGATCACCATTTGCAACCTTCCCTCCCAGCTTCCCACAAGCAAAGTCAATGGGAAAGCCAGCAAGAGGTTGCAAGTTGCTTCTGCTCCCACTGCTTCTTTGCCTGCCTGCCCACAGCACCCACCTACCCACCCGCTCTCCATAGCACCTGCCCACAGAACCTGCCTGTCATTCAAATCAGACTCAGTGCCAAAGGATTTGAAGGTAGCCAATTAGATCTTTTCCCTGTGACCATTTTATACAGTATTTTGCTAACAAAGTCACTAGATTCACAGACGTTGTGATTCTTCATGGCCAGAATCTATATTTGTGAGGAAGTGTTTTTCAGTCATGGTCCTATATTATGGAGCTGCCTTCCCTTAGAGGTGAGACTTGCCTCAACATTGATTGTCTTCCAAAGGCTGGTTCAGACAAAGCTTTTAGTTTAGTTTAATGGGATGGTGCTACCATGTGAATGGTTTTTGTATGTTGCTCCAGTTATTTTAGTGTGACTATTGATTATGTGAGATGGTTAGATAGTATTACTGAAGCAATGAGCATGAAACTGAACGAACTCAGGGAGGCAGTGAAAGACAGGAAGGCCTGGCGCAATATGGTTCATGGGGTCACAAAGAGTCAGACACGACTTAACAACTGAACAACAATTGATTATTTGTGTTTATTTTTATTTATTATTGTACTGGGGACATGTTATCATTTCTACTGTGGATATTTTATGCTGTGTTACATTATATATTGCTAAGAGGATTTCGTATGCAACTGCTAAAAGTTGCTGAGTGTACAGGAATTTAGTCTAGCCAAGATAAGTATCCCTGTTCTTCTTTTAAAAATTATTTTAAACATGGCCAAAATTGTTTAAAAACTCCTCCCATTAGCGCAATGGTGATTAAGGTAATGTGAAGCCTCCCATAGGTTGAGCTTGACTCCTGATGACATATTTTGTCACCAATATCGAAGTGGCTTGCTATTGCTTTCTTCCAGGCATGTTTTTTTCCAATGCTTTTACTTCCAATCTAGTCAACAGCCATGGGATTTCCTAGTGTTCTCTCATTCAATTACTATCCAGATCCAACCCTGTGTAACTTTTTCAAGATCAGCAAAGTTTAGCGAAGTGCTTTATCCTACACAAATATGTCCCTCTTCTTGTAGAAAATTCACTGTTTCCCCACTGTTCCATCCGTCTAAGAACTTATCAGCCCCAGTGGCTCATAAACAACACAAATACAAATCCATGCATTTTCAGTTATGTTCACTTTTGTTTGTGAACAATTTGTGTATAGCGACTAATAAACTTAATTACTAATTTAAAAAAAATATTTTTGAACAAATAAGTGACTTTAAAGTTCAGGTGTATTTTTGTACAGCTTACAAAAATATAAATTGAAACACTACTATCAATAAATAAAAATAATTGTATTTCTATAAGAAATCCCCTTCTACTAAGAAATTAGATCAGCAGAATTAGAAATACATATGAATAGGTGGGCTATAGTCCAAAAGGTGGGGGAAGGTGCTTTAATGCTGGGGGGCATCTGTACCAAAATTCACCACCTTTGCTATGCTTTTTGATCCTCTCAAATGTCATCACTATCATTCTTTTGGCAAGGGAAGTGTATTAATTTTGGAGCTGTTGCTGGAAAGTGTCCCAAGCATCTTTAGGCAGTTGTATTCATTCCCCTCTCATCATCCAATTTTCCAAGGGGCAACCACATAAATTACTTCAAAGGCGCAAGACTGATTTAGCCAGTTTTTAAAAGAAGAACATGCCAGCTTGGGTGCTACTGCCTGAATATATGACTCTAAGCAAATTCACATTTCTCTAACTGGTTAGCCCAATAATACTAAAATAGTTGAAGAGCCTTGCCCTATGCAGCATCCAATCAACCTTTTTCCATCACTATAGGCATGGAGATCACAAACCCCAGAACAATCTCTATTGGCCTTTTCAACTTCAAAATTGAGTGCAAGATATTAAGCCATACTTTTCTCACCAGTAAGAGAGAAAAAAGCTGTATTTTCAACATGGGGCCTCCAGAACTGTGCATAATGTTATAAAGAGGGTACTACCACCACAGATCTGTATAAAGGAACTATAAATAATGGCATGACAATTCCTTTTCTAATAATTCCTAGCATAGAATTAAATTGCCTTTAATATACCTGTCTTTTTAAATGTATTTTGTAGTTTTAACTTTGGACTATTTACTCTGATTTATTATATCATATATGTTTTATTACAAATTACTGATTGTAACCTGCTGAGAGCAATAATTGTGGTGGGCTAAAAGCAAATTCAGGAATGAATATAAGTAAAAATTATATCTCAGCTGCAGTATCTACCAAAATATCCTGGTTAATCCTCCAATCCCCAAATTGCAGCACACTGGCATTTATTTATATATTCATCCAGACTATTTATACTCTTCACCCAAGCCTTTGGCATGAGTGAGTGAGCCCCGTTTGAATTGTATGGGTTTCTTTCTTTTCATTCCAATCCAGTTTTTTGTCATCCTTTCCACCTTTACTCTTCATTTTTGTCTGTTGTTATATTTTTTCTGGTTTTTAACGTTTTTATTTATAACCACACAGAGTCATTGGGAGTCATGTTGCATATCAATGCTGCTGCTGCTGCTGTTGTTGTTGTTATCTGACTATCCCAGGTCCTTGGGAAGGACTCGATAGGTGGATAAAAATGCCAAATCCAGTCTAAACATCTGGCTGACTATGTGACCAACCATAATAATGATAATAATAATTTCATTTGCCAACTTATTGAATATTTGTTCATTTTGACAAGATCTTTTATAGAGCTCTTTATACTCTACTTGTTTTAAGCATCCTGAATAACCTCTTTTTAGCTATATTATAGATGTATACTATATTTTATTATTCATGCCTAACTCCAGATTACTAACATTTTTTAAAGAAACCAAAAAGATTTGTAAATCAATCACATCAGATCCCCACTATAAGATTTGTTCATTTATTTCAGTTTTTTGCTTGTCAATTGAATGAGGACTCATCAAATCCTCCCAATCTTACTAAGATTCTTTTTGAGAATCTTTTGATTTTGAGAGGGTATTATATTCTTTTGGAAAGTTTTGAGAGGCTATTATAGATGCATTATAGGAGTTTAAATACACTACAAAACATCTATTAAATATTCACTACCAATAAGTTGGTACTCCCTCCAATAAGGGAGACTTCTTCTTAAATCAGATATTTCACATTTTACTGAAATATCTTTTACAATTTTCAAATGTTTATCACATAGACTAAGATGTAAAAGAATTATCAACTACCTAACCCTTTCCTCCTCTTCAGAAAGAGAAAAGGATTACTCTAATAAAATACATAGCTTGAACCTCAGATAATCTAATAACCATATTGTTTCCCCTCCCTCCCAAAAAGTACTTCAAGTGTGGGCCTTTGCCTGCCATCTTCTATAGTTATGTCAGAAATAAAATCATACTTCATAATCTTTCCTACCTACATTTACTGCTCCATTCCAGGTGTTCCCATGTTTCTTTTGCTCTTCCTCAATTTTATTTATTTATTTTTGCCAATTTGTCAAGAGAGCTGCACATGGATGTTCAACCACACTCAATAGGATTTATTTCTTGGTAAGAATGCATAGATTTGTAGACTTACATATGCTTTACACTCTTGATACTGAAGGGAATATTCCTTTTGAGACTGAAAAGTTGTTTTTTTTTTTAGTTTGTGGAAACAAGGGTTATCAGAAGTTCAGTATAATAAAAACTTGATTTATAAACACAATTTAATAAAAATCTCTTTAAATTCAAAAACTAAGTGTGGGAGCTCAATAAAAAGTATCTGTAGCCATCACAATGTTCATAAAAACAACAATGAAGCAGTTACATACCACTTTAAGATATTCAAGTATATTTTATTACAGACATGAAATTGGAATAGGGAACCTCTCCCCACCTCCACCTTTCTCTCTTAAGAGAGTAACTACTTGGGACAAATAACTGAATATCACACACAAGATTTTACACTGCCAGATAATTTTGAACCAATAATCTATAGTGACTATAATCTATCCTACTGGTCTGTTGAAGAATTTTTATAGCTCTGCTACCTGAAACCTTTTAACTGGAGTTACCTTTCTACTGGTAAAATATATTCTCCACTAATGAACAACAGTGAAGATGTCTGCTCCTATTTAAATTAAATTAGAAATGTACATTACTACTAAAAACCAGCAATTAGGGGAAATCTCTTTTTATTCAATAGCTTAAAACAAACTTGCCTTGTACAGGTAATCTAAGAAGCAACAAAAATGAAACATATGACCATGCCTGGAAATAAACAGTATCAAATTGCTACATAAGGTTACGTAAATGTTATGAAGCTGCTGGGTGTGGCTTCACGATCACATTTACTCATAGACTACATTTGCTTAGTCAGAGCAGAGGAAGAAATTCCATTATATTGGTTTAACAGCCAACTAGAAACTGAGGTCTAGAAATATCTCCTCTAATATTAATATCTTGAAGTTCCTTGTATACCTGAAACCACAGGACTATTTTCCGAACAGATTTTGTTCTATGTATAAACCAGTAAAAAGTAATCCCGTAAATTCAGATGTTAGTGTGAAAAGCCTTTCTCTTTTCCCTATAGGATACTATGCATTAGTAGACAATATTTTTTGAGGTTATTTGCATCAATCCATTATGATATTTTATTTGAATTAAATGGAAGGATCTGTTCTGAAAAAGTCAATAAAAGCATATAGCATAAAAGCAAAAATATTCATCCAACAAGTAATTCTTGACAAACTTTAAATACAACTCTACTACTTAAATTATGCATTATTACATTTTAAAGAAACTACTCTTTTATCCCTATTCCTGCAAACAGCTGCTAAAAATATACAATCAACTACGTATATTTTGTTGCTTCCCCTTCACTGAAAAGATATTTAATTGCAGCCAGTTTTTCATCTGCAGTTTGCAGCAATAACAGTAACCAGCCATTTTGTTTTCAGCATGAAAGAATATCAACCAGATACCTTTCTATCTCTTTATTAGAATATTATATTATTTTTAAAATAAGCATTAAAATAACATATCATATCATATCAAGTGTTTTGCATCAAACAATTTATGCCGCTTCAAAGACAGCTACAAATATGCACTTATTTGCACAACCATTCATATACAGCAGACTCTGAAACATAATGGGCTTCCATTCTATCATACCAAAACAAAATCTACTGCTGTATAAACCTTCTGAGTACATACTTTAAAATATTCTAAATAAATATGTTCATTTATTTAGTAAAATATTATATAATATTTATTTTGCTTTGACATATAATAAATATGTCAAGGCCAACACACATTTTTCTCCACCTGTTCAGACTGCAATAGCTTGCTGTGAGAATGCCAATTAAAAAGGTGTCACTGTTGACAGTCCTTATTTCTCATCAGTTAATCTGTCTTAAACATACATTTACATCCTGCATTTTTAAGAAGCTACATACATGCACATACTTGTTTATATAGTAGCATGGCAACAAAGAAATATGTGGAATACAAGCATTACAAAATAAAGAACAAGCATCTCTGAATTCAGCCTAAATGCACTGCAGCCTGTCAGAAAAAAGTAGGGATAGCTGTCATTGCAATGCAGTGTTATTTTAGACATTAAAAGAAATAGGTTTTTCTTACAAAGAGTTGGGGGTTGAAATAGATAGTGGAAAGTATTTTACCTATTACTGCGTCTTATTACTGTATAGAATTAATCATATCACTCAATTTCATCTGCCACACACCAGAAGCATTATATAACATTTTGGAGACATTAAGATATTCAGAAGTTATCACGTGGTATAGCCTTAATAATTAGAACAAATATAAGCAATTCAGGGGAATTATATGTTGCTTCAAGTAATAACATCATTCTAAATCTAGAATAGCAGAATGACACTGACAATTGTGTCAGAAATAGCAGGTGACTTAAATTTAAGGGTGTCTTCCACTGTTCAAAATAAAAGGATGAACCGATAGGGAAATATTCTGATTGGTAAATTCAAATATATTGTCCACACGCTAATATGCAGGACTGAATTACAATATATAAGAGAATTTGGTGATAGAACAATATGTAGAGTTGAAATGAAAAAAATATATTGATCATTTTTAATATGAAAATCCATAAACTAGCCATTAACAAAAAATGTCCTTTCAAAAATTACGTATCCATCTATGTCATGATTAAATGTTTATTCCACCAATGGTTCATTACACAAATGCATAATTGATCTTAGATATACAAGTTAAGGTGCAGTACCACTACTGTAAGCAAAATACAAGTATCTGCATTCCTTTTCCACCCACCCCCATGCTTAATGACACAGCACTGCTTAAATCATTCTTATTCAATTATATATGTGCAAACTTGGATCATAACCTGAAGATACCATAATCCACTATGTTCAAACTATATTTTATTAGCATTTAAGACAGTTAAGCTATCCTTTTTCACACACTACACTTATTAGCATCAATTAATCTTTGTGAGGCATGCTGAAATCAGAAGCTCAAAAACAAACACACTGAAATCCAATTTTAAAGGTTCCATTTCTATTTACTTTCTTAACTTTAACTTTACAAGATGCTGCAAAATATTGTGTAATATTTAGAGCTTTTTTGAATATTGTATGCTTTGAGCAGAAAATATTATAAAGCTGAATCTGCTTATATTTCTTTCATCAAACATAATCAATCTGAACAAGTGTCAAACAAATGTTGAGCATTTGGAATGCAAACCTGATATTGCAGCTGTCAAAAATAGCTACAGCATTCTTCAGGATTGCTTTGTCCTCCCTTGGCCAATTCAACAAAAAATCCTCCATTATGTACATACTATAAAATTAAATTCTATTTCTTCCACCTCTTCTTGTCTTTCATACCCCTCAAAAAATTGTGATTGGAAGCATAACAATATTATCTAATTAATACTGCATACTTATAAGGATGAGAAGTCTTTCTTTTAAAACATGCTAGATAAATTTATGTTATCCAATACATACTCTTACATGTAATAAATGTTCAGTTTTAGAAGTAGCAAGCAAATCTATCTTACACTATCAAGATACATGTCACAGAATTTAGGATTAGAAAAAGGTAGTATTGGTAGAATTATTTTTAGTTAATGTGAATTAGAAAATCTTGCACTCCCTCTTTCTGTTGCAGTTAAACAAAACCACACACCTACCTCTGCTGCATACTGATGGTTATTGTTTCCTAAGGAAGCTTCAAACACGCTGCACCATTTTGCCTGTCTCGTGGATGGTGCAGAAGCTGGCAGGGCAGCAGACAGAGGAGTATACTGGAGTCAGCAAATGTCAGTGATAGCCTCATACTGCAGTCTATGCATTAAACACACTGAAACCCACAGGTGCCTACGTAAAGCCATACAGCTGCAGGCAGCGCCTTTACGTTTTCTCAGCAGAACGCCTGTGCTCCACTTTCATTCTCCTTTAACCCATTGCATGACAGTAAACCAGTACCATCCCTGAGGGCATCTGTGGCAAAATCTTCACATAAAAGATTGCAGGCATAGTGAAAAGCTTTAAGGCAGCACATTTCCTATAGAAAAGACTACACAATTACATTCACCACAAACACATTTTATCTTATTTGATAAGGTAAAATTATTATTATTGTTATTGTTATTATTATTTTAAATTTATCATGGCCTCCATTTTTAAACATTTTAGTGTTTATAATATACATGCAAAATAGCTGTCATTTTGAGAATGTCTAAGGAAGAATTATTTGAACAAATAATGTACAATTTGCAATATATTACACTCTGTATCTCGATGTTCTGCAATAAAATGCAGTATGCTCCAAATAGACTCTCCCTGTTTAGAAGCTGAGTGGATGAAGACTTTATTTTAGAAAAAGCAATGCCTAGAGGAGCAACATTTTCCCCTATTGGAGAGAATGGCAGCCATTTACTTATATTCAGTTCTTTCAGCAAGACAATTAGGAGAGTTTGAGGGAATAATCAAATTAGGAATGGAATAAGAGAGGAATAAAGCCTATGTTTTTATAGTAGTTTCTATTAGGTTTCAAAATAAGATTACGCCTCATAATTTCTTGAGAGCCAGAGAATTTCAAGTGCTAATTACAATCTCAAAATTACATCAGTGGTTCATTGTGAGAATAACATGTGAGAAAGCCATTTATTTATTTATTTATTCAATAAATAAATAAATAAATAACTACTTATAAGTCACTTTGCAGAATTACATTGCTACCAAAATGTGCACTGAAAGAATTTACATAGACTCAACAAATATGTAAGCATATCAGAATGATACATACTATGGATAAAAACAGTTTTGGATAAACAAATCACTTAAAGCATTACAGTTAGGTTTCAAGGCTCATTAAAACCTGTAACTGTCAGGCCACCCCAAGGCAGGCACAAATTTGGCCGATGTTTCCCAGAGACTTTTCATGACATGACTAAGGCTGTATTTTTATTGTAATTTAAGACAGTCACCATTAAAAACAATTTATAGTCTCTGACCATCAAGACAGATTACTAAGCATCTCTTTCCTTTGGGTTCAGATTCAGTGCCCCCTCTGCAACAGTAATCTGGCCTTTTGGTTCGCACTCCTAAGTGGCAGTTGTCTGCCTAAATTCTTTTTATTCCTGCTCTGGTAATTTCTAGATACTAATGAAATCTGTCACCAATAAGGAGGACTGCAGATTCTGGCCTCATCAATGAGAAAGATTACTAAATACCATTCTGAGGTTGTCTCCAAGAAGATTACTGTAGAAAATGGGAGGGCAACTTCATATTCTACACTGGGCAGACAAGAAACACTGCTAAGACCTTTCTTTGTCCTTCCTTGCTTGAAATAACATCCATGAGAACTTCAAAATTAACGATCACATTCATCCTAATTTTGCTTCCCCCCTCCACTTCCCAACTTCCATTTTTGTATCACGTTAAACAGAAAGAAGTTCCACATCCTATGGTCAGCATGAAGATGACCCTAGCACTTGTTGATCAATGAGCTGATCTACCAAGGGGCACAGAAGCAGGACATTGGGGAAAAAAATCAAAGTGTATGCGCAATTGAATGGATATAGGCAATTCTTTAGACTAGAAGTGTCAAGCACACAGCCCAGAGGCTGTATGCGACCCACAACACTCCTGAGTGTCACCCAAACCAGATTAAAATACAACTGGGTAATATTTAAGAAAATAAAATAAAAATACAATGGATTTTTAATCCATTGGATAAAATACATGGAAACATAGATAATATTACATTTTAAAACTAAATAATAATAAATTTTAGTCACCAATTACCAAAACTCTGGGCTCGTGACTTGAGAGGAGTCCTGCACAAGCTCGCTGCCTCAGCTTAATTGCAGCCACAAAGACTGCTTGGTGCTGCCCCAGTGCAGGCTGAGCAGGAGCACATTGTGACAGGAGTTTCCTCTCAGTCTGAGCTGCAGCAGCAACAAGCAACCTTACTGCTGCAATTAAGCTGAGGCAGCGAGCTTGTGCTGCTTCCCCAGACAGCAGGCAGGCAGCCTTGCCCTGGTAGCCGACCTCAGAGCCTCCAGTGCATGAAAGATGCCTCCCTCCAAAAGAGGTTTAATTAATATATGTTGAGTTTCAGGCTGCACAAGGTCCGTGATCATTGTTAACTTTATAAAACTTTAAATTTTTAAATTAATAATAATTGAAGTTTAAATAAATTCAGAATACATCCAGAGAAGGGAAAAATTGGAAAAAAATGAAGAAGAGGCGATTCAAATGCTTTTTGTATGCTTTTCTTTCTTCTTTTTAAAAAATAATTATTTAATTACAATATCCAATTCAGGAAGGAAGGAAGGAAGGAAGGAAGGAAGGAAGGAAGGAGTGAGCTTACAAAATATTGAAGTTATCAGTGACTAATGAGTTTATATTATAATCTGTTAGCCTGTATATGTGGAGCCAGTTTGGTGCAGTGCTTAAGGTATCAGACTAGAAACCATGAGATGGTGAGTTCTAGTCCTGCCTCAGGTACAAAGTCAGTTGTGTGACCTTGGGGTACTCACTTTTCTCACCCTAGGGGAAAAAAAAGTGCCAAGTCACTTCTCAAAAATGCTGCCAAGGAAAGTGCAGGGGGGCAATTGCCAGGAGTCCAAAATAACCTGAAGGCACAATTTTCAAGCATGTATTTACGTACTATTATATTTTCTAGTTTCTATACTTTAAGAAATACATAAATATTTTAACATGTTACTGTTATATGTATTTGCAATTTACTCATAATCTTATATTGTGGCACACAAATTTGTACTTGGTTTAGGAAAAGCAGCAAAAAACATTTTTTTCCACACATGGGATGTCAGGAATTAGGGGAAACGGAGGGAGGTAGTAAATGGGAGTAGGAGTTGAGAAGGTGGTTTGTGTGATAATTTGGCAGTAGGCTAGGAGGAAGCTCAGAGTGGGGTAGGGATGGGGAAATAACTAAATAAAAGTATTTTTGTGTATGTATATATACTGTATACCGTACACACAAATATATATAAATACACATAAATATTGAAAACAAATTATCAAAATCAAACATGTTTTAGTTGTATCTAGTTCCTATCTGATTGTTGTGTTGATGTATTAATACAAAAAGAAATATATAAACGTGGTTTTCAAAGTCACTGTGTGCCCCGCAGGGATCCTTATGTATGGTTTAGTGGGCCCCGTTTCTATTTGAGTTTGACCCTTGAGTCTGCTTTAGACCATACATGGTTTGGGATCTGGTAACATCACTACTTTGAAGGTAGCCAGAAACATACTGATAACAAACTACAGCTAAATCAATGTTAATTCAGATTGTCTCTTCCCACTAGCACCAAGGCACTCACCAATCTAAAGTTTTATTACCATGGCAAAGTTGTACCACCACTTCCATGAGAGGAAGAGCAGCAAATAAATGACCATTGTGAAACAAGTGTCCTTCAGACACTGAGAAAGGAAAAGTTGGTCTATAGGGTTCCCCCTACTTTTTTCTCTGTACCTCAACTCCTTGCCGAGAAGGACAAACTATCAGAAGATTGGCTTGAGAGGGAAGATGATATAATGGTCAGTTCATAAACTGATAAGGATTCAGGAGATGGGTGTAGAGAATAAGGAAGATGACCTTAAGTATGCAGGAACCATTATCTAGCCAGAGGCTGAAACATTTTTTAGGTCTAGAACAATAAGATAAGATATATTTTTAATGTATTTATTGTTTTTAGCTTTATGGTATGCCACCCAGAGTCGTCTGTGGTGAGATGGGTGGCTATATAAATTGAGTTAAGAAATAATTAATAAATAATAACATTCAGAAGTGGCTCAGGCGGACACTTCCCTAATTCACTTAACTATAAGAAGGAGGAGAAGGTACGGCACAATTACACTTGCAAGATTCTGTTATTATAGCCAATCTCAATAAAAGCAGTTTTAGCCTTCATCTTGAGTTGATTTCCTGGTCTGGTCTACCTAGTGGGGCTGACAATGGTTTTGTCAACAGCCACTTACAAGTTTCTTGGTTATCAGTGAAAAGAGCCATCTCCTTGCTAGAATAATGTATTGGGAGATAAATAATTCAGTTGCTGAAATTCTTGTATCCCCATCCCTTTCATCTCAGTAAATCTTGTTAAAGACTAGTCTGTTGGAATCTTGCTTGGAATAATTACTTTTGGTTGAGGCAGCTTCCCAAAACCTGGCAGTATGCATGTCTGGTCCAGATTATTATTTTTTGTTTTGAAATAATTAAAGCAGTCACATCTTTTCCAAAGATCATGCCAAAAGTTGTTCCCAGCTGTTTCCATATACATGCACAACTGGTCTTTCTTTTTAATGACTGGCTGTATATGGCAATAATACAATATTCCCTTACATGCAACAGATCACACAGCAAGGCAAGCAAAAACATTTAGAATATGCCCATTGGATAAAAAGAGAAACTTTTTAAAATAATAACAATAACAATAACAATTAAAATGATCCAAATATATAATAATGTTCGAAGTAAAGTATAAAAATGTCCAAGTAGCAATTAGTGGCTGGGATAAAAAAGGGGGGGGGAAGAGAGGGGGGACTATCAGTAAGTAATCAGTAATCTGTTTTGCTTCTCTAATTTTTTTTTCAAAATCCTTTAATTATGTCTGTGTGTGCCTCTCTCTCACTCTCTCTCTTTCTCTCTCTGTTTTTGCTTGCATGTTTTACTTAACCAATAAAAAAGAAGAGAGGTTAAAAAACCCCCAACAATTTCAATAGATGTTTAGATTAAATCCTTTTCAACAAGAAATAACATTTTAGAAATTACCTTATTGTATTTACATTGCTGGAGATGCAGTGAAATTACTGCTTTATTTACAGGCATTGTTTCATTTTGGTCAGAAGTAATTATAAGTATTTCATATTCTATCTCAACCACATGAGAGTTAATGTGTGATATGTCTGTCAATATACATTTTGTATGCTTGTATCTCTTTGGTTCTCTCAGCTTGTTTTTACTTCTTTTATAATTTTGTGTATTTTTGCTTTGTTTTTTGTATTTAGTTAATAAAAAATAATTATGGAAGAAAAAAAGAATACAATATTTGGTTCAAGTGTTAATTACCTGATATAACTGATTGGAGCATAAAGCTCATAAACCTGAAGATTTCATCCAGTGCAAGATATCTCACAAAATTGTGTGCATTGATCTTTTTAGTGGGCAATGAAATAGCTGTGCTAAGAAACAATTAAATAAAATGGTGCAATATGTCAGCTAACAACTGATTTGGATGGAAAATAGAATAAAATGGTGCAGTAGTTGAGGGACTTAGTAGACTCTCTGAGGACTGGTTAACAGAAGAATTTGAAGAAAGAAGCAGTATCAAGAAAGAACAATCAAGTTCTGTGATGGTAAAATACCCTGTGCCCTTAGTCCATATTGTGTTTCATCTCTTTTTTGTGCTAAAAGATGCAGAGCTGCACAAATCTGGTGGTAAGAAAGAGAGTTGCTGGATAATAAATCACAAATACACAATGAGATATTTCTCTGAAGTCTGAACATCTTCATTTTTCTCCAATTAACACGAATATTAACTTTGTTTACAGCAAGGGGTGATTATTGATGATGCTATTGTTTTAGAATCAAACTCTGCACATTGTCACACAGAAACAAGCACTCACCCAGTTAGGAGAAGAATAGAAAGAGAAGGACTGAGGATAGTTGTGCATGTTTCTTCCTTTGGTTTATGAGGGAGGGAGCGAACCTAGAACATGGAGTTTCTGCCTGTGGTAATCAGTATTCTTTAGAAAAAGATGTACAAAGGACAAAAAACGTTCATTAGAAAGAATGAAAACAATGTGAAGGGCATAAAAAATAAAGGGAGCTGATAGCAGTTAATATGATTAGACTCCAACAAATTTAGTGTAAAATATAAATGAACTACATACAGTTGGTCCTCACCTAATGACCACTCATTCAACAACCATTCAAACTTGTGACAGGGCTGAATGAGTGGAACTTATGACTGGTCCTTGAAGTTCCAGCTGTTGCAGCGTCCCCAGGGTCGCATGATTGTGATCTGGGTGCTTGGTGCCTGGCTCACAATTATGACATCACAGAGTCCCACAGTCACATGGTGGGCATTTGTAACCTTATTTGTCAGATTCCTACAAGCAAAGTCAATGGAGAAGCTGGCAGGAGGATGCAAATGGTAACCACGTGATGTTCTTGCTTAATGACAGTGTGGGATTCGCTTAACAATGGCAACCAGAAAGTGCCAGAACTGCTGTCACTAAGCAACAAGGTCACAATGTCACGCTTTACGACCGCATCACTTAGCGATTGAAATTCCAGTCCCAATTGCCATCATTAACCGAGGACTACTGTATACTTAAAACAAACAGTGAGCCCTGAAAAGGAATTAAATGAAATCACACGAGCAGAAATGGTTTACATTGTTCTTATGTGAGAATAGCAATTTTGTTCCAAGAGTACCAGCTGTAAGCATGCAAAAGATTGAGTTGTAAGAAACTGAAATTATATTTAATAATTTAAGTTCTGTAGCCAGGCCTATTTTAATGTAATGACCCTGTAATGAGGGGGGTCTTTTTATAATCTCTGGTTTATAGTAGTTTAAATGAAAACCGTACATCAATGAAGGCATGTTGTTCAGTGAATGGCTCATCACAGAATGAAGTTTAGCATTTTTCTTAGGAACTGTGACTGACTCTGCCTCATCTCACTATCCCTGTGGAACTCTCTGGTGCTTCCCGTAATTCTAGCAAAAGAAAAAGCACATCCTGCAAAGCAAAATCTACCTACCCATGTGTTATAGCATTTCACTCTCTCTTCAGTTGTCCTTAAATATTTATATTATTTCCTTATCAAGTGTAACTCATTTTTCATAATTTACAATAATCTCAAACCAGGCCACAAAAACAAAACCACATAAAGTTTTTAAACAGTTTATTTTTGTTTTATTTTCAAAATTTGTATGCTGCTTTTTTTCTCTTAGTGGCTTATAACAACACCATACAAAATCTCCTTTCTTTTACTTATCCCTTTTTCTTTCTTTCCTCCCTTTAATAGAGTAAAATTGTTACTCTGTGGATCCAACTTGGTATCAATGGTTTGTGTGCATGATGTTCTGGGGTAGAATTATGCACATCAATCAGATTTTTGCCTAAAACAGTATCACATAAATATGTGAGTGTGTAATCTGTTTTTTCCAATTCACAAATATGTCCAGGTCTGCAGATGACTTGGCAAATCAAACTAAGATACACTTTTAAAAAATGTTTTCAGAGTTTAGTTCTCTGTCATTCTTGGATATAACAGAAAAAAACTGAATAAACTTAAATACATCATCAGTAGCAGTTTTTTGATCCTAAAAAGTCATTGATAAAATTTGTGTAAAATTTATAATATAAGATATAGATTCCAAAAGCTGTAAATATTTTTGCATTTAGAATATTATTTTTCATATCATTGCTATAAAACTATATATAGTATTCATCTCCTGTTCTGTAGCATAAGGTCAGATCAGACTTTAAAA
Organism: Python bivittatus; assembly: GCF_059951505.1. Lineage (NCBI taxonomy): Eukaryota > Metazoa > Chordata > Lepidosauria > Squamata > Pythonidae > Python > Python bivittatus. Next base: position 6,364,306 of record NW_028277028.1, read on the forward strand.
CAGAATTTTCATGTGTGGAGATTTAGGTTTCTGCAGTATGGCAAATAACACAGCTTATTCCTGACTGTGCTTAAAGTGCTTCAGAATCTGACTGTAATGGAAGGCATGAGCAGGGAAGGTTCTGGAATGGAGCTTCAAGGTTGCCAAGACGGGGGAGAGACATTCCAGCGGAAGCACCTCCTCAGTCCCCAGCCGGAGTGTGGGAAAGCCAAGAGAATGAGACTGACCCCCCACCCCCAGGGCCTCATGGTTATAGTAACTCTTGTTGTGGTATAGATTTAGTCTGGTGAGATTCTGTCTATTAGGTGTAAGCTAATAAAGGAGCTAAACTGTTCTGGACTGTCTCGCTGTTATTCTTGGGCTGAACCTGACATCAATCTCGCCAGACTCCTACTCCCATCAAGAGGGAGGAATTCTTAAGCATGGCAACGGGTCCCCAGGGAGTTCCTTTGACACCTTGGCATTTGGCAGCGGCCTTATTACAGCATCAACAAGTGGATGCGCAAATCAATAATTTACAGACCACAATGGCACAGTTGGCACAACAACTCGGGCAGGCCGGCCAGCAAGTAGCAGCTGGGCCGCCGGTTGTGTTGCATTCCCGTGGAAGCATGCCTGAGAAATATGGAGGTGAGGTGGACCAGATTCGAACCTTCCTGGTGCAGTGTGAGTTCATGAATGGCAGACCTGCGGAGTTTCCTACAGACCGCATGAAGGTGTCCTTTGTGTTGAGCTTGTTGAAAGGAGCTGCTGCTAAGTGGGCGACCCCCTTGATAGAAGCTGATGATCCGGCGCTCAACAACTATCAGAACTTCATTGGGACTTTTAGGGGGCATCTTGGGGATCCCATATGGAGGCTCACTGCTTGTCAGGACATCCAGAAACTCAAGCACGGCAACAGGCCGGTAAGGTTGTGCATTGCGGAGTTTAAGCTGTTGGAGGGGGATGTCAAGTGGAAGAGATTTGCTTAGACAGAGAAGGAGCAGTCGGCATTTCAGAAGTTAAAGAAGTTTTTCGCCTCCCAGCCTCTCCTCCTTCACCCCAACGCTTCACGCCAGTTTGTCCTACACCCGGATCCTTCCAACGTGGCAACCAGAGCAGTCTTGCTGCAAGCTGAGGGGGTGGGGCGGGGGGAGGTTGCTACCATGTGCCTTTTTTTCACGCACGCTGTCTTCCACTGAGAGAAACTATGATATTTTTAACAAGGAGTTGTTGGCGATCAAGGCAGCTTTCGAGGAATGGAGGCAGTGGCTGGAGGGGGCAAAGCTTCCCGTGCGAGTTTGCACAGATCATAAGAACTTGGAGCTGATGCAAAATACAGTCGCTTACCCCCCAGCAGGTACGGTGGAGCCAGTTTTTCTCCCGTTTTGACTTTTATATCACGTACGTTCCTGGGTCTCGGAACCTGTTGCCAGATGTGTTTTCCTGTAAGCTGGAGTATGTGGTGGCACAGCAGCTGCCGACTCACACTGTGATCTTGCAGCCCTGCAACTTTAGAGACCTGGGCGATAGTGGCATGGTTGAGAGGTTGGGGGCAGGTCAGTAGGCGGAAGACCTCTTTGCTCGGATAAAGGCGCAGCAATTGCAAGACCTTTTCGCGAGGGCCTGAATGGATGACCTCCAGGGTGCCCAGAAGAATGAGGTCTCCCCATTTGCAGTGGAAGGGGGGCAGCTTCAGCACAAGGGTCGAATACATGTTCCCCTGTCTTTACAGGAGGAAATCTTGCAGCTTTGCCATGATAATGAGACAGCTGGCCACCGGGGGGGGGAGTTAAAACTCTTCACAGGACTCTGACGGAGTATTGGTGGCCAAAGATGGTTGCAGACATTAGAGACTACATTGCATCTTGCCACGTGTGCAAGCGAGCCAAGCCTCTCCATGGGCAGCCTGCTGGGCTTTTGCAGCCTTTGGACACCCCCTCTAAGCCTTGGAATAGAGTTTCAATGGACTTTATTACTGATCTGCCTCTGGTGAAGGGTTATACATCTATTCTGGTGGTTGTGGACCTATTTACTAAGATGGCTCATTTTATACCATTCAAGGGGCTGCCTTCTGCTCAAGCCACAGTGCAGCTCTTTTTGGATCACGTGTTCAGATTTAGAGGAATGGTTAATTGAATAATAAGTGACAGTTCTCTTCTAAGTTCTGGAAGGCCCTTTTCGGGTTGCTAAAGGTCCGCATTCACATGTCTTCCACTCATCACCCATCTACGAATGGAGAGGCGGACTAACCAAGTATTACAGCAGGATTTGTGGTGCTACGCCATGTACAGCCAGGACAATTGGACTGCACTTCTCCCCTTGGCAGAGTTCTCCTATAATAATTCTGTGCACTCATCAATTGGAATGTTAGCCTTTCAAGTCCTGTACGGGGTGAGCCCACAGGTATTGCCAACAGCCATTCAGCAGGGGGAGGTGCCTGGGGTAGCACACTTTCTTAGAGAGCAACAAGCGGCTCAGGAGCTGTTGAAGGACCAGCTGGCAAGGGCAAAGGAGGCATACAAGAAGGCTGCTGATGCTCACAGGCAGAGGAGTCCTCAGATTTCAGTAGGAGACAAGGTGTGGCTGTCTACTAGGTTCTTAACTTTCACCAGGCCCTCTAAGAAGTTGGACTCTAAGTTCATGGGGCCGTTTAAAGTCCTTCAGCAGGTGAACCAAGTCTCTTTCCATTTGCAGCTGCCGCCTTCCATGAAGGTCCATCCTGTTTTTTACTGCTCGTTACTAGTTAAGGAGGCTCTGTCAAGTCCTTTGAGAACACAGGTTCCCCCACCCCCACCAGTCGTAGTCAAGGGAGAAGAGGAGTACAAGGTAGAAGCAATTTTGGACTCACATAGGAGGGGAAGGGGGATTCAGGGTCTAGTTCATTGGAAGGGTTACCCAGAGGCAGAGCATTCCTGGGAGAATGCGAAGAATGTGAACACCCTGGTGTTAGTCCATGATTTCCACTGTCATTTCCCCAGCAAGCCGAACCCTCGAAAGCTGCCTGGTGCCCCAGAGGTTAAACAGCAAGCAGAGGGCAACAACAGCACGCTCAAAGGTTTGGTGGGGGCCTTGGAGTCAGAGAGGGCTGGCATGCAGAGTCCACAGCCTTCAACTTCAGGGTTGCGTTTCCTGAGGGGAGGGGGGCTGATTCTACTAATGCTGTAGCTGTTTTGCAGAGCCAATTGCCTGAGCTGGGAGAGGCACCAGGGGATGCAGACAGGAGCTCAACACCTGCGCTTTCATTTCTACCACCGCTGCCCAGCTCCCATGAGAACTCAGAGGGGGAGCTTGATTCTGAAGAGGGGGGTGATGTGATGGAAGGCATGAGTGGGGAAGGTTCTGGAATGGAGCTTCAAGGTTGCCAGGAGGGGAGAGAGAGATTCCAGGGGAAGCACCTCCTCAGTCCCCAGCCGGAGTGTGGGAAAGCCAGGAGAATGAGACTGACCCCTGCCAGGGCCTCATAGTTATAGTAACTGTTGCTGTGGTGTAGATTTAGTCTGGCGAGATTCTGTCTATTAGGTGTAAGCTAATAAAGGAGCTAAACTGTTCTGGACTGTCTCACTGTTGTTCTTGGGCTGAACCTGACACTGACTAGCATTTTTGTCTGGGTAGTAAGTTGAGCCGACTGTTTTTGAACTCCCGTCCGTCCTTCCTTCCTTCCTTCCTTCCTTCCTTCCTTCCTTCCTTCCTTCCTTCCTTCCTTCCTTCCATCCATCCATCCATCCATCCATCCATCCATCCATCCCCCTTCCCCTGTCTGTCTGTCTGTCTGAAATTGGACAGAAAAGGCAATGCTGCAAGTACTCTAGTGCTAAGCCATGTACGCCTTTAAAATTCAAAACTGGCAATTTGAACTGCACTCAGAAGTTACAATGCAGGGCTCAAAGCACATATATAGTATTCTCTGTCGGTGGGCACCCATCAACAACCAAGTTGTTGCACTGTGGACAAACTGAAGCTTCTGAATGGAAAAATTTATAAACCTTTCAGTTTGATGGACAAATATACCAACAAATCAGAGGCACACCCATGGGATCACCACTCTCAGGACTCATAGCAGAGATTGTAATGCAGCATCTAGAAATAACAGCACTTCTATGCATGCAACCAAAAGTATGAATCTGGTATATAGATGACACTTTTGTTACAATAAAAAAAGAACAACTAGAGAAGACACATGAAACTTATCAACAACATCTTCAAAGGAATAAAATTCACTAAAGAGGAAGAAAACAACAACATGCTACCCTTCCTGGATATCCACATTAGCAGAGGAAATGACGGCAAATTAGAAACACAAGTCTATCAGAAAACAATACACACCAAGTTCTCCATTACCAAAGTAACAACCCAACCTCCCACAAGAGGAGCTGTGTAAGAACATTATTCAAGCGAGCACAAACGCACTGCAGCAACCCAGAACAGCAGAAAAAAGAAACAAATCACCTGTACAACATCTTCCAACTAAATGGATGTCCACACAAGTTCATCAAAAAGTGCCTGATCACTCAACTTACTACAACATAACCAACACAAGCTATGAAAAGGATAATACTGCCATAATCAGAAACATCTCAGAAACAACCAACAGACTATCACAACTACATGGCATCTCTGTAGCACACAAACCAACTAAAGGCCTTCAAAATATTTTAAGTAAACCAAAAGACCCAGTAGCACAAGAAGAAAAAACAGGAGTCATCTACAACATACAGTCTAAGGACTGCAACAACCACTATGTAGGACAGACAGGCAGAAGACTAGCAGAGCATATCCATGAACATCAACTAGCAGTCAGAAGACACGATGAAAACGCCTTAATCTCACAACACATAGATATAGCCATAGTTTCAACTGGGAAACTGTCAGCATTTTAGACCAAACCAAATCCAAACACGTGAGGGAATTCCTGGAAGCCTGGTATTCAGACAAGTCAGCCATCAACAGGCACATAGAGATAAACAACATCTACACACTATTCAAAAGAGACAATAAAAAGGAAACAAAAGACCAGAACATCTCCACGCCAGCAATCATCACCCAGATAAGCAGAGATTAACACCAAGATTAACACCAAACAATCAAGCAGTAAACAATACCCCAATCAAGGAACTACCAAGAAAAAAAAACCCACCTTACAGCAGGGCAAGCTACTGTATATAAACAGAGAGCAAACCCCACTCCATTCTAGCACTGAAGATGTTACCTAGCCAGGTAATGAAACATTTGCAAGAAAACAACCAAGCTCAGAAAACCCCAAAGACTCCACAAACCTTTATCACATATTTTTTTCATCTTTAATCACATACCTAATTTTTCTACACAATTAGAACTCCAAATATAGTAGCCCTTTCTCATGGGAAAATGCTTCTGACAACTGATTATTTTGTGGCTTTCTTCGGTACTTTTCTCAGCTTCATGCTGAAATGTGTGGCAAAAACTGTACACAATATTTCAAATGTGACCACCTCATTGTTTTTTATTATTACTGCATACTGAAGTTTTATTTTTGATTCCATAATCACTATTGGGGAATTTCTCACCATACACTTCATTAACATTTTTCTTTTTCTTTCTCTTTTTTCATTAAAAAACAGAATAGACCCATTTATATAGCAAGAGGAAAAATAAAATATTGCAAGAATTTTACTGCATTAAAAAAAATTCTACTACTCTAACAGAAGCAGTTACTGCAGAATTCATTAATTTAACACATTTACATATCATACAATCCCAACAAACCAACCTACAGCAGTTAACAACAAGCTCAATAAATATCAGTAAAAATCAAATACAGACCAAGACAAAAATAATAAAAAATTATAAACACATTAAAAAAAATCACACCACATCACACTAATACATAGTCAAAACAGAATTCAGAAAACATGACAGCAGCCTTAAAGAACTCAACAGCAGATTCAACAGCTTCTATGATAGAAAGGCTAAGATGTAAAAATATTTTTAAGACTAAATTCTGGAACACTTAGAAAAATTAGTTTTAATATAGTCAGTCTTCAGAGCTTCCTTGTTGAAATAAGCAGCTAAGGTACCCAAGGCTAATTTTCAATTTACTGGTGTCCCAGATAGTAACACCATATAATCTGCAATACAAAAGGATCATGATGTATTTATTAGCCAACTTGGATGGGGGGCAGGGAGGCTTGAACAGGATTATTTATCCTTGACATAAAATAATATTAAATCTAAATAACTAAGGTGCCAGGATACAGCCCTGCCTAACTCATCTTGGAATTTCTCTGGCATAATGCCCTTATACCCCTCCAAGTCCTGCTGTGCTGCTTCATCATGGCAGAGGGAGAAGTATACATCAGGAGCGTATCTCAAGATTATATAATCCCAACATGTCACCCAAGAGTGTGAAGGTCATCCCAACTGCTCAGCTAAATCATGTAACTGGGAGCAGAGATATGGAAGATGCTGAAGGCAGAAGATCACTTTAGTGACAACAGCAAAGATATCATTTCATATTGCATGGGAGAAGGAAATGGTAAACCATTTCTGTATTTTACTAAGAAAACCACATGGATATAAAGAGGAAAAGCTGAAGATCTTTCATACTAATGGTATTTATGTGCTAGATTAAAACCTGTGGGACATCTAATTGCTGATGTTGCCATGCAGTAAAAGAAAGTTTGAGCTGCAAAAACAGAATTACAGTGGGAGCATAGAATGTTAGCAGCATGAACATGGGAAAGCTCAACACAGTGAAAGATTAAATGAATTGACCACACATTGTCATCAGTGAATTGAAATGGACTGGAATTGGACATTTTCAGTCAGAAGATCCATTGTTTACTACTCAGGAAATGAAAAATAAAGAAGGAACAGTGTTTTTACAGTTAAGAAGGGTATAGCAAGAACAGTACTTGGCTACAATGCAATCAATGATCAAATAATATCAATTAGACTTTGTGCACAACCCTTTAATATGATGATTGTCCAAGGCTATGCTCTAACCACTGATGCATAAATGGAGATTGATGAGATTTATAATCAGGTTCAGTCTGAAACTGACAGAACATGCAAGCAGATGCAATGCTTGGTTTTGGAGACTGGAATGCCAAAGTTGGAAATATTAAGGAGGAAACTGTAGTTGGATTAAACAGCCCAGGAAACTGAAATGAAGCAGGAATGATATTTTGTCAGTTTCTAAAATATCAAGCTCTTTTCTTTTCCTTTCTAAGTGCTTATATATATTAACTGAGCTTGTTCTATTATTTTTTATTCATAAATCTTTAATTTCTCTAATAAAATATATATATTTAAAAATCCTTAATTTCTGGAGATAAGCGCATCTTCTGTGTAGATTTCTTTTTGATCCTGCTCATTTGACTTACGCATTCATCTCTTACTAACCCCATCACGACATCCCATCTAGTAGTTAATAATGTTTGTTCTCCACCATTTTCTTGAGAAAAAAACCCCCAATTCTAAGTTACATGTTTTTTCACTTGCAAATCACTTGCAAATTAATCTACTGTAAAGTCTATATTAGCTTTAAATAGGATGGTAACCCCTCTTGACTTGCTAGTTCCTTCTACAAAAAATTGCCTTTCAAAATATTTATCCTCAATTTTTTCTGATATATATGTTTCTTGTAATATAACCACGGATGGACTGAAGGATTTTAAGTATTTACCAATTCTAATTTTTTATCAGATTAATTGATTTTTATCAATTAAAAAAAACTATCCTACATTGTTCTCCCATTGCCCTATTACATTTCTGCTATTCCTACCTTGTTTACCATTCCTACAAAACGAAATTATCACCGGTGAAACCCTAACTATCTTACTCTATCTGTGTGATGGAATGGAATTATGAAGGCCAGGCTCAGGGAGATAAACATTTTCTTAGCTCGCCGGAAGAGCTTCTCCTAAAGTTATATGAATTAAAAAAAAAATCAAACCTTGTTCTTTATTAATTCTTTATGAAGTCTTTAAATTTATGAAGACTTGGTTCATCTCTAGTGTTGCAGAAATAATATTTCTTCTTTGTGGTTGAAATACAGTTAGCTTGAAAGGGAATCCCCATTTATATCTTATTTCTCTTTTTATTTATTTATTTATATTTTGAATTTAGATACCGCCCATCTCACGAAAAACTGACTCTGGGCAGTTCACAATAAAACAACAATAAATATTAATTGAAATACAATAAAAACAATACAAAAATACAGTAAAAATGGAATAAAACCAAACACATACACAAATATCTTCCAAGATGTTGATGATCAGTAAGATGTTAACATATGGGAGCATCTTCAAGGTGCTAGCCACCCTAGGGTTGGTTGCCCCTTTTTTCGCCCCACGCCAGTTGGCACAGCCAGGTCTTGACTGATTTCCAGAAGGACAAGCGAATTGGGGCCTGCCTCACCTCTGGGGGAAGAGTATTCCATAGGGCGGGAACCATGGCAAAGAAGGCTCTCTTTCTGGACCCCGCCACTTGACATTCTTTCATCAACGGGGTCTGCAGCATACCCTCTCTGCCTGACTGGGTGCAATGGGTGGATATAATGGGGGTGAGACGATCCCTCAGGTAACCTGGTCCCATGCCATGCAGAGCTTTCAAGGTGATAACCAACACCTTGAATTGGACCCAGAAGCAAACTGGGACCCAGTGCAGCTCATGTAGCAAAGGTATAACATGTACCATCTTTGGGGCACCTAAAATTGCCCATGTGGCTGCATTTTTAACCAGCTGAAGCTTCCAGATACTTTTCAAGGATATCCCCATGTAGAGCGCATTGCAATAGTCTATATGGGAGATGACCAGGGCATGAGTGACTGACTGGAGGGACTCCCGATCCAGAAACAGGCATAACTGGTGCACAACACGTAGTTGAGCAAGGCCTTCCTGGCCACATGACTGCCACCTGCTCTTCAAGCAGGAGTCGTGAGTCCAGGAGGACCCTCAGATTATGCACTGGGTCCGTCTGGGGTAGTGCGACCCCATCCAGAACCAAAGATCGTAAACTTCCGGATACAGAGGAGCTGCCAACCCACATCCACTCCATCTTACCAGGGTTCAGCTGAAGCCTGTTGTTCCCCACCCAGACCCCCACAGCCTCCAGGCACTGCGAAAGGGTAGTCACTCAGATCACCTGGGATGGAGATGTATAACTGGGTATCATCTGCATATTGAAGATACCCAGTTCATCAATACCTCATCCCATGGTGGCAGATGATCTCGCCCAGTGGTTTCATGTAGATGTTAAAAAGGAGCAAGGAAAGTACTGAACCCTGCGGCACCCCACAAAGGAGGGGCCGCGGGCTGGACCTCTCACTCCCTATCAACACCGATTGGGACTGGCCTTGGAGGAAGGAGGTAAACCAGCACAAAACTGTGCCACCCACCCCCAACTCCCCAAGCCAACCCAAAAGAATACCATAGTCGATGGTATCGAAAGCCGCTGAGAGGTCAAGAAGAGCAAGGATGGATGCACTACCCCCATCCCACTCCCGCCAGAGATCATCCAAAAGGGCAACCAATGCTGTTTCAGTCCCAAATCCAAGCCTGAAACCTGACTGAAAAGGGTCCAGATAATCTTTTTCATCCACAATCCTCTGGAGCTGCAATGCCACCACCTTCTCAATCGCCTTCCCTAAAAAGGGAAGGTGGGAGACTGGATGAAAGTTGTCCAGTACGGTGGGATCCAGTGATGGTTTCGTGAGGAGGGGGTGTACCAGTGCCGCTTTAAAGGCTCTCAAGGATGAATTCACCATCGCCTGGACCCACCCACACATCACCTCCCGAGCTGCCTTAACTAGCCAGGTGGTGGCATTTATAGCCCAGAGGACCCTGTCCACTTCCTCAAGTCCAATAGGATCAAACTGTTCCCAGATAACAGGGTAAGTACGTACCCCAGGCATCTCCATAGGCCATGCCACATATTTGGTATCCAACTGGGAACGTATCCAAGCGATTTAATAATTCCCCCTTCAGATCACATTGCCACTGCTCAGACAAGAAAACCAAGTCTGGTGTGAGGCCACTGTCCCGAGTCGGGTTGTGAATTATCTGGGACAGGCCCATGACTGCCATGGTGGCCATGAACTCCTGGGATGCCTCCGAGGCACGTCCCAGAGATGTCAGATTAAAGTCCCCCAGAACCATAAGTCTGGGGAACTCCACCGCCAGCCCTGAGACTGCCTCCAGTAGTTCAGGCACGGAGGTTGCTATGCAGCAGGGAGGCTGGTACAGAAGCAACAATCCCAACTGTTTTCGTGAACCCAGCTTCAGGAACAGGGTCTCACAACTGGCCACTTGTGGAGCAGTACCTCTGAAGGCCAATAGAGAGTCCCAGATGACAACTGCTACCCCCCCTTCCCTGCCCTGGGGTCTCGGCTGGTGCCAAACCGTAAACCCAGCTGGGCACATTTGTGAAAGGGGAACCCCCCCTTCGGGGCCCAGCCAGGTCTCAGTAACACACACCAGGTTGGCCCGCTCCTCAGTGATCAAACCATATATAAGGGGCTTTGTTGTTAGCTGACCTGGCATTAAGAAGTAGCAGCTGAAAGCCAGGGCCACCATGGATCTGCTGTCTGGGGCCTGGGTCTGAGTCCAGAGGGCTGGAACATGCCACCAGTAACAAACACCGGGGGTGCCTTCCCCGAGAGTGGCCCGCTCTGACTCCTGTCATAACAACCCCTGCCTATCACCACCTGAATAGTGTAACCCGCCCTAAGTTCCCCAGAGCCTCCATTACCTCCACTCTCCAACCTCTGGTTTCCCTGGTTAGGAGGCCCTCCATCCAGCCATACACCAATACACACCTCAATCAGAGGGTGGTGGTGGGCTCCTCAGCAGTTCAGCTATTGCTCTGTCAGGTTCAGCCCAAAGAACTTCCCGAGACAGCGAAGATATAGTTCTGTTGCGTTTATTAGCTTCCACCTCAAGACAGAATCTCTCCAGACTGAATCTAACTTCCCAAGCCAGCAAGCCACAACACTGTAAATTCCTTAGGGTGGTGCCAGTCTCATCTTCTTAAACTTCCCACGCTCCTGTTGAGGGCTAAGGGAATGCTTATCTCCTTGAGCGCAGCCTTCATCCAACCATTCCTTCACATGCTCTCAGCGCCATCGGAGCCCTAACCCTCACCCCCTTCACCCATCATTGCCCACTGTGCCCCCTTCACCTGCCTCTCTCAGTAGCCAGCTGGGGGTACCCAATCCACTTCCCCTCCCTTCCAACTCTCACTTGGGGGGGCAAGTATCCTCACAACACTCACACCCTCATTCACACTGTGTCCATTCACCCTTGGGCTCCCCTCCCTGTCTCTCACACTAGGGAGGGGCACCCTAGCTTTCACACACAGGAGGGACCCCCACCCACCTCTGCCCTCTCTGCATAGGCTATAGGGGCCAGTCAAGTTGACAACCTAGGCTGCCCCTCAGGTTGCACCTCAGACCAAGTCTCTGGCCGATTTCCAGGCCTTGGGCCATCGCCACCACTTCTTCGGCTAATGTACCCAGTCCCATTCGAGATACCACTGTTCCTCTGGCGCCAGACTAGTAAACTTCCAGTCCTAACGGTCCTGGCCCAACATCAGCTGTTCTCCAGGCTGCTGCAGATCAGGCTTCCCTTCGGGGGACTTGCTGTGTCACTCGTCCCAGGCCGATTACTCTGGAGTTTGCTGCACCGCTCAGCTGTGCAGCCCGGCTCTGTCAGCCTCCGATGAACTCCTGCCAGCCTCTGCTAAGTCATACCAACCTCTACCAGGCTCCACCAGGCACAACTGGGCATCCCAAGCCACATGCTGTACCGCTCAATCCAGGACCCCCACTGCGCTATGTCTTTAGAATTGGGGCCACTCGTCACACCCCCGTTTCGCCGCTCAGCTGGGCAGCCTGGCTCAGCTGTGCAGCCCAGTTCTGCCAGCCTCTGCTGAGCTCCACCAGCCCCCGTTGAGCTCTGCTGGGGGCCACTTGATGATTCAGGCCATCCGCTGCCCCTGCCGCGCTCGCCACACTGCCTGGCCCGAACCCCCTGCCACGCCATTCAACTTTGAGCTGCTCACCCCAGACTGCTCGCCATGAAGTTCGCAGGACCAAAGGCATCTCAACACCTTGCAGACTGGTGCCAAGGAGCCCCCCAGGACAGCCAGGTAAAATCTAACCCAGCTGCATTGCTCAGCCCCTTGGTTACACCTTCGGCTTGCCTTGTCTAGCCTAGCGAGGCAGCCGGTGTTTGCTTCCGGTTGCCATCTTGGAAGTTTTAGTAATTCTTTTGTTATAGATTTGAAGACCTTTCTTTGTAGTGGGGCAGGACCGATATTCTGAAAAAATAACACTTAACACTATCCAAATTTATCTTTTAGTCCAATGGCTTGTTACAAAATTCTTTTTTTCACCTCACTGTTTACAAATCTTATTAGTATATCTCTTGGTTTTTGCATTGCATTGGCCTTAAGAGATGGCGTATTCCACATTGTTATCTGGATACTTTAAACCTAGTAGATCATTGTTCAGTTTTGAGATAAGTTATTCAATTCAATTAGTCTTTTCTGCTTTTCTGCTTTTTGCCTGATTCCTCTAATTCTCAAATTATTTTTTCTGTTCTGATCCTGGATATCAACCAAATTCAATCTAGTATCAGTAATGTCTTTTTGAACTTTTCCAATATCAAGCTCATTTTTCATAGCAACATTATATGCCTTGCTATCAGTCTGGGCAACCTCTGAAATTTGAGAAGACAAATCTTTTAGTTGTTTATTAACTTGTTCAAACATAGTCCTTTCAAAATAAAGTGGTTGATTTATCCCACTCCTCCTTTAACTCTTGTTTAAGATGCTTAATCAGATTTCTTATCTAGTCATCCTTGAGGCCTTTTTTTCTAGGCGGTAGGCTTTTCTTTCAGCTGGCAGGCCTTTGTGCCCTCTGTCTTTTCTGCCCTCTGACAAGGCATTTTCCTCTTCCTCTGACGCCATCCCTTCTTCACTGCCAGTCCAGGGCCCTGTCCTTGATTGATCCATGTAAGCTTTAATTCCTTTGCCATTTTGAGGATTACTCTTTTCTATACATCTTTTTTATTGTTAAACTTGCCAGTTAGGTGAATATTAGTTGAAAGTAAACAGCAAACATTACCAAAAAGACTGGGTTCGAAGGAGAGCAGTGGGCTTAGCCTCTGAGTAATATCGAGGAGTGTAAAAATACTTTTGCTTTCCCAGTTTTTATTAGAAATATCTATTCATAAAATCACTTGGCTGAAGTAAAGTGAACCCTTACTCTTGTCAAAATGGCTTCCTCCCTTTCTTTTGACCAAAACTGGCCAACTGGTATATTTTAATTTTTCCCCCCCAAATAAGACTGGTTGAATGATTAGTTTCAGTAATCTAATCAGATTTCTTATTTTATTTACACAGAGGTTAAAAAACTCAAGTGCTTATTAGCAAGGCAATTCAAGGTTATATTTACTACTTAATCTTGAAACTAAACTAGCTTTTAATCTGCTGGTACAACAGCACACAATTATCCATAAATGCTTAAAATTAAATCAGACCTGGCAATATACAGGTTGAACCCAAACAGATAGAGCTTACAGATTTTATGAACTCTTGGGAAACAGCTCATTTGAATTGTGTTTTGAATCTACCAATGAAATGTTACAATATAGTCAGAGTAAAACATCTATCTGGCTGCCATTCTACAAAAATATATTTTATAACTTTCTGACACACAGACAAATACTGGTTAGCCAAAGATGCTTTGCATTCACCTCGGATGGTCATGGAGCACTTACTATGGAAGAGGAGCAAGATGTTATTGTGCTTCCTTTATGAGAAACTGAAAGAAATTTGCCAGATTTAGTCTACCAGTTATAGTTCAATAGTTGCAGATAATTTCGTACTTATCTTTTGGCAAACAACCTCACTGACACATTTTAAAAAGGGTTCTATATAGGTCATTCAATGAAGATAGTATTGGCACAGGTTGCAAATGATTTGTGGGAGCTAACTATCCTTCATCAGTATTGGTGTTGTTGGACTCATTTGTGACATTTGATATCTTTGATCATAACATTCTACTGTCTTCCTTGAGCTCTTCAGGTATTGCCAATATGATTTTTCATTGGGTTCAGTCCTATGTATCCCATTATATTTTTTTCCAGTTACGAGGAAGGATTCTCGCTCTCAGCCCTTCCAATGATCTTGGGTTTTCCTAAGGGCTCAGTTTTAGATCCGTTTCTATTTACTCTGTATACCTTGTCTCTGTATTTTATATACTCCAATTTCTTCTTTTCAATTAAGCTATCGTATTCTTTCCAATAAATTCTGGTTAAACCAAAAAGGGGCAATGAACAAGATTCAGGAACATGAAGAACTTCCTGTCATGGAAAAAAGCCTTTATTTCTTAGATTTATAAAGAAGAAAAAGATATATCTTGTCCTGAGTCATATAGACCTACTTCCTTACTGAACATAAATTATAAATTTCTCACAGCAATTCTTGTGAAAAGAATATTTTTTTTATCCAAAATGATACATCCTGATCAGACTGATTTACTCTGAACTTTCTGGATGTTAATGACAATGTAAATAAACAAAAAAAAAAAAAGTGTCCATGATCTTTCTTGACACAGAAAAAGTCTTTGACATTTTGGAATGGCCCTTCATGGGTTGTGCTTCAGATTCTTTTACTTGATGCAAAGTGTTTTTAAAGAACAAAAAGCCAAAATAACAGTAAATAATTCTTTATCACAACAATGTGCTATGCTAAAGGGTACAAGACAAAGTTGTGCCCTTTCTCCTTTATTTTTAGTGGCATAAGAACAATCAAAATAGGCCAAGAAAATAAATTCCTAGGAGTTAAATTAGTAATGCAAAGACATAAATTGAAATTATTTGCTGACAGTGTTATACTCACAATTACGCAACCCAAACATTCCCCTAACAATATTGCTCAATATTGTTCACTAATGATATTACTCAATATTGTCAGTGGAATGTATACCCAATACACTTAATCCTTGTTTAGCAACTGACTCGGATAGTGACCGTTTGCAAATACAGTGGTAATAAATGGTAGTTTAAAAATCATTTTCTAACCAATGCATACATTTACAACAACAAAAGCCTTAATCAGTTTAAGGTCTGGTCAGTTTCAGGTAGCAGTTGTGAGCGGCTGGATGGTTCAGGTAGCAGTTGTGAGAGGCTGGATGGTCAAGAGCTGAGCTTGTTAACTTGCGGTTAACATTAGGGAAGCACTACACTGCAGAGAAAAGCAGCTCAGGAAGAGATAGCTTGTTTAAGCAATCTCTCCTCCCTATGAGGGGGGGAGGAGAAAAAACGGGTCAGGCACAGGACACTCTATGAGAGAACTTTATCTGAATGAGACAGCAACAACCAGTCACCTTCACAGAGTCAGTCTCCCTCCCTCCCTCACATGTTCGCTTAGCAACCATTTCGCTCAATGGCCAAAATTCTAAGTTAAACATCAATTCACCCTACAAGGTCATCTAACTGAAGCAATTTGGTAAGAGAAGCCAGACAGGGCTGTATAATGGAATTATTGCTATCTAACTTTTTGACTGACTGTTAGAACAGTCCTAACTCCCCGCCCCCGACCTCCAAAGGTAGCTCACAGACATATACTCATGCTTTTGTATGCTGATTATGTAGTTCTCCTGTCCCAAACTTTGACTGGGTTAAAATGCACTTTGAGATCCCTTGCCATTTATTTAGAAGAATTAGCAATAAAACAAGACCTGGTATTTGCTAAACACCCTAGAATCCACAATTGGCAGTTAAATGGCCATGAAATTGAACAAACCAAGGTTTTTAAATATCTCAGAATTGGTTTTTAGGCCTCTGGCAGGAAACATGCTAAGACTATGTAGTTCAGAATGCCCAAAAATCACCTTCAGCAATTTGAACTTTTTATCTATCAAGGGGTGCCTTATTTATTCCTGCTGCCTTAAAATTATTCTTTGCCAAACAGTGCTCTCAGTTGTTGTACAGCATGCAGCTAGGGCCCTATGATAACTATCTAAAATTGGAAACTGCAATTGAAATTTCTGCAAAGCATCTTTCAAGTTCTATGCTACGTCTCAAACATGGTCCTCCATTGTGAGGCCAGTGTTAACTAAGATCAAAACCAGGATTTGGCTGTGTTGTTTTTTTTAAAACTGCTGGTTAAAGCTAAAATTTTTGCCCATAGGCTTGTCCCTCTTGACACTAGCAGATAATTTCAATGCTGGATGGAGGAGATACCTACTAGAGAAGCTACACTTCTATGGATTATCTGAGGAAGCTCTCTTACTTCTAGGATACAAACAAGCCAAAAAGGTATTATACGCTGAACACAGAAAGACAGTTACATCAGTGTATGCTGGACACAGAAAGACAGTTACATCAGTCTCAGCTACCCAAAGATGTTTTCTTAAGTACTCAATCTTTGCCATTCAGACCTGCTGGATGTTTAATTTGTATCACTGTTTTCAAACTTAGAAGGGTGTTAACATTAGCTCAGTTTAATACTCTGCTTCTGCTGTTCTAGAAAGCAGGTATAAAAGAATACTCTATTCTACCTGATTGTGTCCTTGTGGGATAGGTGCTGTACCATCTATTGCTCATGTTTTGCTATACTGTAGTTTTTACTAGGATGCCAGAGCTCATTTGACCCTGGGCATACAGATTCTTTTTATATACAAACTGTCTTCTCAGACCTGTCAGATCCTACTTCCTCGGATGTTGTTAAATTCTTCCATGTTGCTATTAAAATTAGGCAGGAGCTGACATCCTCCAACTATGATGTTTTTAGACTTTTTAATGTTTTTCAGACTCTTGCCATTTAGTTTTCATTAGGAACACAGTCTTGGCTCTTAATAACACCATGACTTTATTCTTAGATTTTAGGCCATTCTTAGCCTGGGCTCTAGGCTCTTTTAGCTTAGTATTAATAATAGTATGTTAGAATATTATATACCCACGCATATAAAGTAATCAAAATTGATGTTTTCTTTATGATATTATTGTTGGACCATCTCTGTTCTGTTTTTCTCTTTGCATTTATGCTTCTCTTGACCAAAATTCAGATGACTGACTGATTGGATAATTCAGTTTCTAAAAATTGCTGAAAATGTAATGAGAAGTTGGATCATTTTTTTCAAATCTGGTGGCAATGCTGTAAACCTCAACCACTTTGGAAAACAATTCATAACAAATTTTAGAAGTTTATCTCCCATTTCAACCTGCAATATTTCCTTTAAAAATATTTACTAAACCACACATCCTCGCAAAGTATATTGAATTAGCATTGTATATGTTAACTGCCACCAGGATATTATATGCTCAAATAGTGGGAATATGCTTCAATGTCCAGAATAACTTTGTACCTTAAGTAAACCTGATACAGAATTCAGTTCTAACTGGAAACCATTTCTGGACAAATATTTGCACCTTATCCAAAATTTGGACTTAGGTCTATATTTTAATCTCATGGGATATTCCAATTAGATTAGATTCTCAGTAATTAATTCAATTTATTATAAGCTATAAGTTTCAGTCATTTATAATGTATTGACCATGGATCCTAATATGATTCTTCGTTTAAAGCTTAATAGTGATTCTTAGTCTTTTGAAACAATAAAATATATTTAATAATTAATTAATGATATATTGGAAAACTGTAATCGCCATGACATCTTAGATGCCGGCGTACAAGTTTAATAAATTATTTTATGGTTAGTCACACAGTCAGCCAGATGTTTAGACTGGATTTGGCATTTTTATCCACCTATCGGGTCCTTCCCAAGGACCTGGGAAAGTTTGTTTGTTGTTTGTTGTTTGATGATAAAAGTATCATCGCAGGCTATAAGCTGTTCCAAGTAAAGCTGCCTTTTGCAATTGACTGATGGTCATTTTGCCAATGCTGATGATCTTCAAGTGGTGCACCAGATGTTTTAGGATTGCACCCAATGCACCTATTATTATTGGTACTATCTTGGCTTTCTTTTGCCATAGTCATTCTACTTCTATTTGCAGTAGAATTTTGTGATTTTCTCTAGTTCTTTCTCTTCTCTTCTGCTGTCTCCAATTGCAGTGTCCACTATTTAGACTTTTTTGTCTTATCAACAATTGTTAAGTCTGGGGCGTTGTGTGGCAGGTGCTTGTCTGTTTGAGTTCTAAAGTCCCAGAGCACTTTAGCTTCTTCATTTTCTACTACTTTGTCTGTTTTGTGGTCCCACCAGTTCTTGCTTGCAGGCAAATGGTATTTCTTGCAGATATTCCAATGCACCACGGTTGCTAATTTGTCATGCTGTTGTTTGTAGTCAGTCTGTGCAATCTTCTTGCAGCAGCTAAATAGGTGGTCCACTGTTTCTTCAACTTCTTTGCAGAGGCGGCATTTGCTGTCTGTTGCTGTTTTCTCAATTCTAACTTTATATGCATTTGTTCTTAAGGCTTGGTCTTGTGCAGCCAGAATTAGCCTCTCTATTTCTTTCTTCAACTTTCCTGCTCTTAGCCATTGCCAGGTCTTGTTGTTATCTGCTTTGCCTGCTAGTTTGTGTATGTGTGTGTGTGTGTACTGGCCATGTAATACTTTGCTTTGCCATATCTCTTTTCTGTTCTTCATTTGATCTTTCTTGTAGGCCAGTTTGGTCTCTTCAATATTCAGTAAGCCTTCATGGTATACCAGCTTCCATGTATCTTCTTCACTGTCCTTCAGATATTCTTCCAAAGCCCTTTTTTCTTCTTCAACTATCTGGTGTACTTGTAACACTGCACACCCACCTGTGCTCCTTGGTAAGTAGAGTCTGTCAACATCACTACATGGACGAAGGGCATGATTCATTGTCATTATTTTTCTGCTCTTCCTATCCAGGCCTTTTAGTTCAGCTTGAGTCCAATCCACTATTCCAGCTGTATATCTAATGACTGGAATTGCCCAGGTGTTAATCATCTTGATGGTATTTCCACCACTGAGTTTGGACTAAGATCTTCTTCACTCTACTGATGTATTCACCACTAACCTTCTTTTTGACTTCATTGTGCTTAATGTTGTCAGCCTGAAGGAAGCCCAGGTATTTGTAGTGATCTTCTTTATCCAGACTCTTGATGCTATTTCCATTGGGCACCTTGAT
Source organism: Python bivittatus (assembly GCF_059951505.1). Classification (NCBI taxonomy): domain Eukaryota; kingdom Metazoa; phylum Chordata; class Lepidosauria; order Squamata; family Pythonidae; genus Python; species Python bivittatus. The sequence continues at coordinate 6,383,391 of NW_028277028.1, forward strand.
TTCTTCAGTTTTCACAATTTTTCCCTTGTTGATGGTCAGGGTGGCACATTTGTTCAATCCAAGCTCTGTTGCAATATTTTGGCTGTATATGTGGACAGCGTTGAGCAGGGATCCCATTTCAGATGGTGTTTTTCCATATGGCTTCAGATTGTCCATGTAAAGGAGGTGGGATAACCTGGCAGATGTTTTTGATGTCTGATAGCCATGGCTTGACTTGTTCAGTATTGTTGACAGAGGAATCAATGCAATGACAAACAGTAGTGGTGATAGTGAGTCTCCTTGAAAGATTCCTCTCTTGATGTTAACCTCTCCCAGTCTATCACCATTGTAATGGATGGCATGAGTGGGGAAGATTCTGGAATGGAACTTCAAGGTTGTCAGGAGGGGGGAGAGAGATTCCAGGGCAAGCGCCTCCTCAGCCCGCAGCAAGAGTGTGGGAAGACAAAGAGGATGAGGCTGGCCCCTCCCTAGAGTCTCACAGGTTATAGCCACTTGTTGCTTTAGCATAGGTTTAGTCTGGAGAGATTTTGTCTATTAGGTATGAGCTAATAAGGAACTGAACTGTACTGGACTGCCTCACTGCTGTTCTTGGGCTGAACCTGACACCATTGACCAGCAACTGTGTCTTCCATTGCCACTGATCTTTGCACAAAGCTTCTGATGTTTTTACTGACTCCTGTTATTTCTAGGCATTTGATTATCAAGTCATGTGGCAAGGAGTCAAATGCCTTCTTGTAATCAATCCAAACTACATTCAATTTGGTCTTCCTTCTCTTACAGTTTTCCAAAATCATCTTGGCAATTAGGAGCTGATCTTTTGTCCCTCTGCTGTTTCATGGTTTCCTTTCTGCTCAGATGGAAAGAGCTTGTTTTCAACTAGATGCTGTTGAACTGCATCAGCTAACACATCTGTTAGCAATTTGAAAGTTGTTGGCAAGCAGGTAACTGATCTGTAGTTGCCTGGTGCTGCCCCTTTGTTAGATTTTCATTAGCAGGTAGGTTTTGCCAGATGTTAACCAATCTTCAATTTCACCTCCTTGCAGTATGTTGTTAAACTGCTTGGCAATGAGTGGGTGCAAAGCAGTCAAATATTTCAGCCAAAAACTATGCAGTTCATCACCTGGTGCTGACCAATTCTTGATCTTCCTTGCCCTTTTCTCCACCATTTCTGCTGTTATTACAAGTTTTTTCATTTCAGCTTCTTTTTTTACTTTTATCTACCTCCTTTATCCAAGCCGCATTCTTATCTGGAGGTTGAGTCATGGCAACTGGACTTATTTTCTTTTGGTTTGATACATTTCGCCACTTGTCCAAGCAGCTTCTTCAGTCTGAAGAATTATCAACCTCCAGATAATTCCACCTGGATGACTGAGAATCTTCATCAACAAGCTGCATTCTTGTATTTTTTTGGGTTGTCCCATAGCTGCACCCAGAATTGCACTGTTTCTTGTCAGGTGTTGACTGGTTCATTGCAGTCTCTCCATTGATGGATTGGTAGAAATGTTTCTGATTTGACTGAAATTGGAGATTCTGCCTATAGTGTGCAATTCGAGCTTCATATCTGCTAATCTTCTTGTCTATGGTTATTATTTGCTGCTTTATTATTTCCAGTGCTTCCTTGATTTTCCTTGTTTCTAGGTGATATTTTTTGATCTGGTGTTCTTTGGTCTTTTTGTTCTTCTGCTTCTTTTCTTTCATCTGTTCTAGCTTGCTTGCATCTGATCTTAGCATGCTAATCTTATTTTCTAACCTGATCTTCCATTTTGGTGGTGCACTGTTTAGCTTTTTTTCTTGTTTGTTGATTTTGCATCCAAGGTATTCAGTTATAACTGTAGCCCTGCTATACATCAATTGGTTTGTTTCCTGCAATGAGCTGGTGCTTATACTTGATATTACAGTATTGGCATAGTTTAATACTTGTGCTAGCTGTTTCTTTGCAACCAGCTTCAATGCAGGCAACCTTATTCTGTTGTTTTTGTGCTGTTCTAGATGCTCAGTTATTCTTTGTTTCAATTCCTCTTGTTTTTGAGATAGAGGGCTTTGTTTTTTCTCTGAAGAAGGCTCTACTGTCTGAGCTACCTCTGGCAAGGCTTCGATTTCTTTGCCCTGCGTAAACCTTTGCAGTTCTTCCAATTCTACTTCTGTGAATACTTTATTTCGTGTTATAAATTAACATTGATCTGCTAACCTCTGTTCTGTTATTTCTGATTCTGGATGTTGTTCTTTCCAGAACTGGTACATTCTTTTCAGATATTTTCTCGTTGGACTTGATTTGTAATAGCAGATCATTATTTCTTTGTCCTCTGTCTTTGTATATTTGCGATGGGTAAACAACTTTTCTTCCAGTAGTTCTGCGGCTGCTGGCCCTGGTTGCTCAGCCAACAATCCTGAGTACTGTAGCACACTTATCACCAGATGTCCAGGAACTAGGACACCTAGCGTGGTCCTTGTTAACCTGGGCAATGACTGATCCAGTATGGGTTTCTGTAAATTACGTTTCACCATATTGTTTATGGGAGAGACATCATCATCATCATTATCATCATATTTGTATTTTACTTTTTATTCTTTTTATTTGCCTTTTATCTGCTTATACTCTCTCTAAAACTATGAATTAAAAAAGAATAAAAAAGAATTATACAAGAATCTGTAACTTCCATCTGTTGAATATTCAGAAGATTTTATCATTTCTCACTGTTGAGAGAGATAAGCAGTTAGTTCATGCATCAGTTCTATCTTGCATTCATTATTGTAGTAATTTCCTGTCAGGTCTTCCCAAGTGATTCTCTGTCCTTTGGTTTGGGCTAGAAACTGTGTTGTTCTTATGGATCCCAACTTGCCCTATATCTTTTTTTCTCCAATCTTTATATTGGCTGGATTTCTGGGAGCAATAGCAATTTAAATTGCTGGTGTAACTAGATATCCCTCTGGCACTGCACATAAGGATATCTAGTTACGCTAACAATTTGATCAAGGTTCTGTTTCTGTGCATTTGGTTCTATGAGTCAGTTCATTTTTCCATGTATTAGAAAGGCGACTTTATTTCCCATAGCTTTCTTTCCTATTTTGATTATTGTTAAATCTAGTATTGCTTTGATTAATTTTTAAGGTCCTGAAGTGTTTCTTAGGTGTTTCTCAAGCTTTTTACCCTTGATTATATTCAAATTATTTTGGCAAATTATTGAAATATTATCTTAGAGCTTAGTTAGATAGGAATATTCTTATTTAAAAAAAAACTGTTTCTCTACAAAATTTGAAAGTAATACAAGCACACGCAATCCAGCAATAAAAATAACATCATATATACATTTAAAGACAAACCACCCCCAGCAGGAAAAGTGTTTCTCCCATATACTGAGAAGGTTACAGACTGAATTGGAAAATTACTGGAAAGGCACAACTTAAAAACTATCTACAAACAATAAGAAAAATCCAAGAAATGATTTAATCACCTAAGGATAGCAGAAGTCCACTTTTATCGTCAGGAGTTTAACACATACCTTGCAGCTACAGACAGGTATATATTGGAAATACAAAATGTAGTATTAACACTCAACGAAAAGAACATGAAAGATATTGCTGGCTAGGACAACTTGAAAATTCAGCAGTAGCACAAACTTCAAGTTAAAAACACACAAATACTAGCAATCATGTCAAATCATCATGCCCGACTACATAGAGAAGTTATTCAGGTTTATAAACATTCCAATAACTTTAACAAGAAGGAAGACAGTCTAAAGGTTAACAAAGCCTGTTTCCAGCTTTACATCACACCAATTAACCAACACCATATAGAATTTACAGGACTCTCACCGGAAAAATAAACAGCAACATGTTTCAAAGACAGACCATTAAAAAAATTAGCTCTTTGTAACGTCTTCAAATCAGACCAATTACAAATTCACCTGCATGAAGAACCAAACAGAAACTAGCTTTCAAGAATACAAATGACATGGTTCAATTAGATATTAGTTCTGTTACAAACACAACAGCTCAGTCAGTTCCTGTTCAGTTGCCTGTGACCTGCCAAGAAGTTCACTACAGAGTACTGTAGACCACTTTCACCTCTGAAGATGCCAACCAGAGTTGCTGGCAAAATATCAGGATACCAGATAATAAGACCATAGCCTATCAGTCTGGAAGCTCATCATCACTGGACTGAAGCTGGCCTTGAAAACCTGCATCAATATATTGCAAGCATACTTTCAAATTTAAGCTCATAAATGTTTGGTACTTGTTTGATACTAAACTAAAATTATACTTTTTTGTTTTGTTCACATCAGAAATGTTTTAGATTATTTTTTAATTGCCTCTTCTGTGTTAGATCAAGGGTTGGATTCTACAGTTGGTCGAACTGCAATATCGGACCATGTTCAAGTGACTCTTATACTGAAATTTAAAAAGATAAAACTTATTAAATCCCAGTAGTATTTGAACATTTCATTAATGAGAGAAATTTCTTTCACAGAATACATTAAGAAGGAAACCTTCTTAATTAATATGACCTGCTAATTTATTAACTGTATGAGACTCATTTAAAGCATATTTTTGTAGATATGTGATAAAGTTTCACATCTGCTAAGAAGTTATCTAGAAACTTTGATTTTACACAGTTGAAAAAAATGGTTGATGATTTATTGCTGTCCTATGATAGGAAGCATTTATGTCAGGTAAAGTTAAAGCTATGAGCATACCAGTTGAAATAAGATAAATAATGTTATTTCTGGAATTCAGGCTAAAAGATGGCCGGTTAAGTACTGACACAGAATGTATTAATCATCACAGGGGTTTTGTTTGTTTGTTTGTTTGTTTTTTTAATACTCAGCTATATAAACCTGAGACTTCTGGTACTGAACAACACATTGTAAACTGTTGAGAAGGTATTGAAATGGAAGAGAGATCTCAAGAACATATAAGCATTTGACAGAACCATTGTCAGTACAAGGATACAGATACAGATTTATTGGCATCTATATTATTAGAGGTCTACAGTGAGTCATTCAATCTTACTAAATTTCCTTCTTTATTTTATGAGGTTTATATTACAGGACTTTGGTTTGGTTTGGGTTTTTTTCCCACAATGGCACTGGAGATGCAGTGGTTCAGCTTTCTTGCTTTTTCAACCCTAATTACTTATCTGGTTTTATGGTAACTTCTTACACTAGTCTTTTTATTCACCTAGTATTTGTTATTTTTTAGCAATCAATGTTTTCTATTTTATTTCATTCTACTTCATTTTCATTTTTTAAAAATTAGTCTTTAGAAATTTACTCTTAAGAAGCTAATCTGTTAACTGCCTTGATGGGGAAAAAGAAGAAAAGAAGAAAAATTTTCTAGTACAAATTTCAAGCAACTTTGAGGCCTAGGTTTGTGCGGATCCCCATCAATAATATCTAAGATACACAAATCATACAGTAGTAAATGTTGGAAATGCCACAGAACAGAAGGAATGTTTTACCACGTGACCTGTAAAAAACCTCAGAAGTATTGGAAAATATACATAATACAATGTAGAAAATTTTGGAATTTAAATTTGAAATGAAACCACAACTTTTCTTACTAGCTATAATTTCAGAAAAAATTAACAAGAAACATCTCAATTTAATGAGATACATGCTCACAGCATTGAGTATAAATTTTGCCCAATACTGGAAGAAAGATATAATCTCAACAATATCTGACTGGGAACTTAAACTTGAAGAATATGCAGCAATGGCAAAATTAACAGCATATATTCACAATAGAAGTTTAACCAATTTTAAGCAAGAATGTTTCCCATACATACAATGCAGCATAGCAAATATAATCACTTATAGTCTGCCTTCTAAGAGGGTCTAAATGTTTATAAACTTTATAAATTAACAGATGCACAAAAAGGGGGAAGTTAGAAACCCAATAATCTTTTCCTTTTTCTTTCTTTTTTTGTATTTAATTGTTGTCAAATTTGCTCTTCTTTTTTTTAATTAATATGTATAAAAAAACAATAAGTAACACTACAATGGAGACCTTAACATTAAGTAATTAGCTTAAGACAAAAACCTTGCACAACAAATATTTTGACACAAACTGCAGCAGGTTTTTTTTTCATGTTATATTTAATTTTGGATGAAAATGCCAAATAATCCTGCCCTCATTAATACTGACATCCTAAATTGTAATTAACATTACTAGAATATTTCTTCTTTTTATCTTCAACAGTCTAAGTTATCTAAACATTAGAGTGTTAACAATTTTCAATCAATACTATACAAATATCATGGTATTTAAACAACATAATATAATAAGATTTATAAAATAATAATAATAATAATAATAATAATAATAATAATAATACTACTATTTGATACTGACAAATTAATGTCAACTCTGGACCACATTTCAGCAAATGCAGATGATTTATCCACTCTAAGTAACCAATTTGTCTCCATAAACTCAATAGAAAACAAACTTGAATATTTACAGAACAATAATGAAATGAGCCCTCCCTCTTTTTTGAAAGTGGACTCACTGTCAGTGGTTTGGGCTACTGCATAGCTCAGGCATGGAGGGCCTGCACAACAATTCAACAGCCACTCACTTTCTTAACATAAAACTGCTAGCAGAACAATGCTTTCTCATGGCTGATGTGGTATCTTTGATCTATCTGAATCTTATAGCCATTAACAAAAACTTGATGCTCTATACAACTTTGTAAATCACTCATCTGGCTGCCTGTAATCCAAAAAGTTATATTCTACAGATGGGGAAAGGGCCAATTTATGGCCTTCCAGAGAAACTAAAGTGACCTTACTTCTTTGATGTTCCATCTAATTACATTCTACAACCAACTCAAATCATGCTTGTTACTAGAAACATTACCAACAAATACAGTTGATCATCTCACAAGTCAGGCTTTCTTTATGCTAAGAAAAGAGCTATGCTAAGAGCTCCAATCTCCAACACAAACATAAAAGCACCAGGCTGGCTTCCTAATCCAAGTGATTGCAGAATTTTAATTAAATTCAAAACTTAAATTGTCCCATCCATGCTATTCAAAATGAGAAGTCCTTTAAAACTATCCAAAATGTGTTTTTTGTGTCTTGAACGTCCCTCAAGCCCTACATAGCTGGCACAGCCAAGGAAGCAAGAATGACACTGATTTCAAGAACATGTCTTTAATGCTATTCTAGGGTAATTACAAAATCTTGAAAACTTTTCAGAGGAAATTTCCAGCCTCAGTTATAGTGAGTCTTTTCAAAACACCTTTTTCCACATCTCTCAGCAGCTGGATTGAATTGCCTCTTCTGAGACAAACTTCAAATGCCTCATCCCCTGTTTTCCCACAATCTCTCATATCAAGCCTTTGCTGACTGTTATAAAGCAAAGGCATTCTGCCAAGTCTCTTCACCAAAAAACAAAACTATCTGCAGATAATGCCAGCTCAGAAGATAAGCTAGCCTTGAGCATAGATAACCAACATTTACTACAGACAATTTGACACTTTCATCTCCAGGTGTCCTCCCCAAAACCTTGGTAAAGGATTCCTTCACACATCTACCAAGGAAGAAACAAGCAATTACCCTTTACAGAATAGAGATCGTAAACACAATCTGTTAAAACTATACCATGATACTGCATTGCTTAAAACAATGCTAGCTGTCAACACCAGCACTTGTGTCTCTACAAAACAGTACTTTCAACATCATATTATTAGTGACAGAGTTCTTAGAGCCCTTTGCCTATTAATGAAATTGACTTTATCTTATCCTTCTCCTACTTTGCCTGATCCTACACCCATTTTCTCTCATTACACTGCACTATAGGAGCCATCAAGCCATAAATAGTCTTGTGGCAGTGTCAAACCATGATATCTGATCCTGTTCTACAGTTATTCTGGACTGGTGCTTAGCAGCAATACAAGCAAGGGATGATTTCTTTGTAACTCAAGGAGCCAATTCCAAGCTTTTCAACTATAGTGTATCAGCAGTAGAGGCCAACTCAAATGCAATTTCCTTGCTCTTGAAAGACCTGTCAATTGCCACATCCAACCTCAAGCACTATCCTGGGTGACTCCAAGAGCCCCTTTCAACAGAACAATTTACATTCTTTTTTAATAGCTGATGTCCTGGAATATAGCCAGTTGACACTCCAAAGAAAATGACTCCAATTTCACAACTCAACTGGAGTGACACAAAACATGCCAGCTTCACCCTGTTCTTGCAGACTGCAACATCTAGTACAGTGGTTCTCAAAGTGTACTAGAGGGGGGTCCTTTCAGGGGGTCCACAAAGTCAAATAAATATTTTAACATTTCTCAGTTTTAATTTTTTAAAAAATCATTTGTTTAAACAATCAGATTCAAACAACTCAAATAGAAGGTTAAAAGTGTTAATAAAAGCATACAATACTACACCATATACAAAAATATAAGGAAAAAATAGATAATAAAATATGCAGTAAAGATAATAACAGAGAGTAAAAAAATAAAATTCAAAAATATCACAGTGGAATTAACAAACATTAAAAAGATCTAAGTAGTGGGGTAAACAAAAAGAAGAATTTAGCCTATTATGTTTTGCAAAAAGAATAACTCTTTCCCAAAGTGAACCAAAGATAACTCTTCTAGTATATCCCAACATCTCTCATCTTTTATATGTCAATATTTTCATAACAACAATCTTCCATAATTTTTCATACCAGATATCTAATGATGGAGGCTCTGAATTTTTCCAATATTGTGCTATAGCCAACCTTGAAGCAACCATCATGAATTGAACAATTATGTTTTCAGTTGTTTGAGTTGTTTCACTAAATAAAGACAGTAAACATATCTTGGGACTGTAACTAAATTTTCCAGTATCCATGCTGTTAATTTCTCTAATCACTTCTGTCCAGAATCTTTGTACAACCTCACAGGACCAACATACATGCACATAGGTGCCTTTTGCTTCACCCCACTTCAAACATTTATTTAGGCCTCTCCCAGTAATTTTAGCAACTTGTATGTGGGTATAATACCATCTATGAATCATAAGTAATTTTCCCTGATCTTTGTTGATATATATCGTAATGTGGAGTTCTTCTAAGTATAGCCCATTGTCTGTCTGAGATATTGATTCTTAATTCTGATTCCTGTGTTTCTTTAAGAGATTTCTAAACGGATTTTATATACAGATCTTTAGATGACTCTGAAGGTTCTAACATAAGATTTTCAAAAGCTATTAATGGTCCCAATGTTATCTTCTTACAGATTATATTTCTGACAAAAAAACTCATTTCATTAATTACAGGTAATCCTTGCTTAACGACCGTTCATTTAACGATGGTTTGAAGTTACGACAGCCTTGGTAAAAGTGCTTTACAACCTGTACTTACACTTATGACCGTCACAAACTGCCGCACTACCCCCCATGGTCACATGATCGCAAGTTGTGACCCTTTTTACAATGGTTGTTAAGCAAATCACCATGGTTGTTAAGTGAATCAAGTGGTTGTTAAGCGAATTCCAGCAAAAAATGTCCATTGGGGAAGCTGGATTTGCTTAACGATCACATGATTCGTTTAACAACTGTGGTAATTTGCTTACTGATAATTGTAAAAATTGTCATAAAATCGGGTCTGGTCACACGGTGACTCGTTAATGACCGCCCTGCTTAACAACCAATTTTGTGGTCCCTATTGTGGTTGTTAAGCGAGGACTACCTGTAATAGCCAATTACCTCAGTTCTAATTTCTAATGTAGTACATATCAATAGATATAAGCCACATAAACCAAAGCTCTTTGGGTTCCTCAATTATTTTTAAGAATATAAAGGGCTTCTGAGACCAAAATGTTTGAGAACCACTGACCTAGTATGAAGCAGGGATGTGCATTAGAAGGCATAACCACTTGATCTCCTCCAAACGTTAAACAATCCCTTTTAAACCAATAATTAGTACTTCTGTAGCTTTTCCTCTGGAATTAAAAATTAAGAGCCTTAATTTATTATTGATTAATGTTTTCCTCTCTTCCACCCATAGGCTGATTTTTCCTGGAAGTTTTTTGAGGATTTTATACTGGATTTTATCTTTCAATTTCCCAATTCAGCCCTGATTTTAGCTGGTTATTTTAATTAGCCACATAGAGTGCTAATGACTAATGTAGTCTCTACTCCTGCATTTTAATGCTTTAAATTTTTACTTTAACAGCTCTTTCACCTTGGCCCCCCAACTCCAAAGATAAAAGCATAATAACAATAGGTTGGAGATTAACTCTTTTAGTCCTTAAATATCTTAGATGACTCATCTCTTGGTGACTTGGAAGGAGAAGTCAGTTTATGGAGGCATCACTTCGCAACATTTAGCAAAAAAAAATGCCTTAGTCTCCCCTGAGGAGAGACTAAGACTCCTTTCTATTTGTCACTGACTTGAAGGTGGCTTTTGTTTTGATCCTTTGGGAGCAGCTATGGCAGAAACTTGATGCCTCCTCTATTAATCATTGGCTTGTACAGCTAATGATCATGCTTCATGAGGACACTATTGTGGAAATTAAATGTGATATCAATAGTACTTTAACAACATCAATCCCCACCCAAAAGGGTTTCAGGCAAGGATGCATTCTGTCCACAGCCCTTCAACTTTTATGTTCAGGTGATCTGAATTTCATCCCCTCCCTCATTAAATCAGAGACTAATTTTCACTTTCCTCTGTGCTGATGATACAACTATTCTTCCCTTGATTCAAGATGGATTTTGTTGTAATTTTTGGACATTGGCTGAACGCTGACAAGCTAAGTGACTAGACATAAATTACTCAAAAACAAAAATGTTACTTTCCCCAAGTGTACCTGCCAGCATAGGGGGAATATCAGTATCCATTCCACTAAGTAAAAGGGCTTAAAAATCTTGGCATCTTTAAGATCATACAACAACGTCTGGCCCCGACCATCAAAAGGGAATTACCAGATGTTCAAGCTAGCTTTAGAAGAGGTCATGGCACTCATGACCATATTGCAAATCTACACTGGATCATGGAAAAATCTCAAGAATATCAAAAGAACATTTACATCTTCTTTACTGACTACAAGAAGCCTTCAATTGTGTTAATCATGAGAAGCTGTGGAGAGCCCTAGAAGACCTAGGGGTGCCAACACATCTGATCAAGTTGGTGCAGTCGCTGTACACAAACCAGGAAGCCACTGTGCGAACACCATATGGAGCACTGATTGGTTCAAGATAGAGAAAGGAGTACTGCAAGGTTGCATTCTTTCACCTTTCTTATTCATCCTGTATGCCGAAGTGATCGTGAGGAAGCTGGAACTTGAAGAATCAAAAACCAGAGTAAAGATTGGAGGAAGGAACATCAACAATCTCCGATATGCTGACAACACAACTCTCCTCTCAGAAACCAAAGAAGGCCTGAAACATCCAATCAAAAGGATTAAAGAAGAAAGCAAGAAATTTGGCCTCTTCCTAAATGTCAAAAAGACCAAGCTCATGACAACTGCGAGGAATGGAAATGTCAAAATAACTACTGACATTGAAGAGATCAAATGCGTGTAAGAATTCATTTTCCTAGGATTGCAGATTGATCAAAGTAGTAATGCAGTCCAGAAATAAAGCATCAAATCGCACTGGTTGGCACAGCAATGATGAGCATGAAGCAAGTATGGAAAAGCAAGAACATCAGCCTGGCAACTAAAGGCAGATTAGTCTGCACTATCATGTTTCCCACACCTACCTATAGTTGTGAAAGTAGGACCATGAAGAAACTAGACAAGAAGAGAATTGACTCGTTCGAGCTATGGTGCTGGAGAAGGCTCCTGCACATTCCTTGGTCAGCAAAGGTGACAAACAAGCAAATACTGGAGCATATAAAACCAGACATATTGCTGAAGGGCAAAATCACAAAATTCCACCTTACTTATTTTGGCCATGTCATGCAATCAAATTCACTGGAAAAGGCAGTTATCCTCAGAATGGTCAGCGGTAAAAGGACGCGGTGGCGCAGCGGCTTAATGACGCTGAAAGTTGCCGGCCAGAAATGGTCGACGCTTCAGCAGTTCGAGTCCAGCCTTCACGTTAACAGGGTGAGCTCCTGTTTCCTCCCCAGTTCCTGTCAACCCAACAGTTCGAAAACTCACGTGAGTAGATGAATGGGTACTCTCACTCCGGTGGGAGGAAAAATTGCTGGCGGCGCCTTGCAAAAGGAAGCGGGAGCAGTTGCCGGTAGCGCGTGAAACCGCGCTCACCCCAAAAAGGCGTGAAGCAATGGAAACCCCACCTCCTGCGCTCGCCAGCTGGGCTCTGCTCTAGGAAGGAGGCACTGGCAAACCACTTCCGAAATACCTTGCCTTGAAAACCGCAAGGACTCGTCCAAGCAGTCACTGCAGAGTCGGTAACAACTGAGAGCAGATTTAAAAAAAAAAAAAAAGGAAACGAGGCCATCAAAAAACACAGTGACTATTTGTGGTATGATAAAGTTAAAGTTCATGTGGACTTTAAAAACCACTATATTAGAAGATCTTTATTAAAAGTTTGGACTAAATGCAGACCACTTTTATGCCCTAAGATGCCGATGTGGACCTCTATACAAGAAGCTTTCTACAGAACTGAAACAAGAGATAAAAATAAATGGATGAGATACAAAGACTTATTAGAAAAAGAACAAGGAGAATATAAAATCAAATCAAAAGAGCAATTGGTTTTAGAAGGACATACCTTTCAATGGCTTTCTTATATGCAATATAAAAAAAAATTAAAATTGATCAAAAAGAATTTGGATTTGAACAGAATAAATCAGAATTTGAAATTCAATTATGTGAAACAGATGAACACTTAATAGCAAAAATGTATAAATTATTGTTGAGAGAAGAAATGGTTGAAGAACAAGTTAAAGAATGCATGATTAAATGGGCAAAAAATATTGGACATATGCAGCAATGGGAAAATATGTGGTCTAAAGGAATAAAATTTACTTTATGTTATAATTTGAAAGAAAATTTTTATAAAATGTTGTATCGATGGTATATGACACCCCAAAGACTATCAAAGATGTATGGGACAATTTCCAATGTAACCAACAAGCAGGGTCGCTTTACCATATGTGGTGGACATGTAAAATTGCAAAGAAATTCTGGACTCAAATACAAACCTTAATGCAGAGCATACTACAAATACAGATTCCATTTAAACCAGAATTATTCCTGCTGGGGATAATGGATTTTCAAATAGGAAAACATCTCATTAGAATTACTCAATACACGATTACCGCAGCAAGACTTCTTTATGCACAATTTTGGAAAACCCAGACACTACCAACAATACAAGAATGGTTGTTAAAACTGAAGGAAATGGCAGAAAATGATAAACTGACTTGCTTATTAAAAGAAAACTCAAATAATTATTACCTTAAAGAATGGAAACCATTGATGGACTATCTGCAAAATGCAGGTGGGGTGAAGCTTACATGGGGATTTGAAGATTAGATTATAAATGTAATGGGTTATGTTTTGACAAAGAATTATTCCTGCTTAATGCATTAAAAACTAGCACTTATGATACTCTTATTATTCTTAAGACCAGAGATAGATTGGAAGTTATCTATTTTTCATATCTTTTTTCTTTTTCTTTTACTTTATCTCACTTTTCCTTTTCTTTATAATTTGTATTTTCAATTTTCTTTTTCATTTCTAACTTTTAACTTTGTAACTTTAGAATTCCAATAAAATACTATTAAAAAAAAAACACAGTGCCTAGACACCATCAAAGCCAACACCTGCCAGAGCATAAAACAATGAAAAGAAGCCGTACAAGATAGGAAAATGTGGAGAGAGGTGGTCCATAGAATAGCCGAAATTGGATATGACTGAACGTATGGCACCAGCAATGGATAACAACTAGAAAAGACCTATGGAAGGCTGTTTTGTGCATGGTAACTGCAGTGAGATTATTATATGCACAAAGATGAAAAGACTCTGAAATACCTACAATGGAAGAATGGTGGGTGAAGATGACAGAATTTGCAAAGATGGCAAAATTGACTTGCTTGATTAGGGAAAGGACAAGTACCAATAGAGGCGAATACAGTGGGGGAAAGAAGTATTTAGTCAGCCACCAATTGTGCAAGTTCTCCCACTTAAAAAGATGAGAGAGGCCTGTAATTTTCATCATAGGTATACCTCAACTATGAGAGACAAAATGGGGGGAAAATCCAGAAAATCACATTGTCTGATTTTTAAAGAATTTATTTGCAAATCATGGTGGAAAATAAGTATTTGGTCAATATCAAAAGTCCATCTCAATACTTTGTTATATATCCTTTGTTGGCAATGACAGAGGTCAAACGTTTTCTGTAAGTCTTCACAAGGTTTTCACACACTGTTGCTGGTATTTTGGCCCATTCCTCCATGCAGATCTCCTCTAGAGCAGTGATGTTTTGGGGCTGTCGCTGGGCAACACGGACTTTCAACTCCCTCCAAAGGTTTTCCATGGGGTTGAGATCTGGAGACTGGCTAGGCCACTCCAGGACCTTCAAATGCTTCTTATGAAGCTACTCCTTCGCTGCCCGGGCAGTGTGTTTGGGATCATTGTCATGCTGAAAGACCCAGCCACGTTTCATCTTCAACGCCCTTGCTGATGGAAGGAGGTGTTCACTCCAAATCTCACAATACATGGCCCCATTCATTCTTTCCTTTACACGGATCAGTCGTCCTGGTCCCTTTGCAGAAAAACAGCCCCAAAGCATGATGTTTCCACCCCCATGCTTCACAGTAGGTATGGTGTTCTTTGGATGCAACTCAGCATTCTCTCTCCTCCAAACACCACAAGTTGAGTTTAGACCAAAACGTTCTACTTTGGTTTCATCTGACCATATGACATTCTCCCAATCCTCTTCTGGATCATCCAAATGCTCTCTAGCAAACTTCAGACGGGCCCGGACACATACTGGCTTAACCAGGGGGACACGTCTGGCACTGCAGGATTTGAGTCCCTGGCGGCGTAGTGTGTTACTGATGGTAGCCTTTGTTACTTTGGTCCCAGCTCTCTGCAGGTCATTCACTAGGTCCCCCCGTGTGGTTCTGGGATTTTTGCTCACCGTTCTTGTGATCATTTTGAC
The DNA here is from genome assembly GCF_059951505.1 of Python bivittatus. Taxonomy (NCBI): domain Eukaryota; kingdom Metazoa; phylum Chordata; class Lepidosauria; order Squamata; family Pythonidae; genus Python; species Python bivittatus. Next base: position 6,398,466 of record NW_028277028.1, read on the forward strand.
CCCACGGGGTGAGATCTTGTGTGGAGCCCCAGATCGAGGGAGATTATCAGTGGTCTTGTATGTCTTCCATTTTCTAATTATTGCTCCCACAGTTGATTTCTTCGCACCAAGCTGCTTGCCTATTGCAGATTCAGTCTTCCCAGCCTGGTGCAGGTCTACAATTTTGTTTCTGGTGTCCTTTGACAGCTCTTTGGTCTTGACCATAATGGAGTTTGGAGTGTGACTGTTTGAGGTTGTGGACAGAGGTCTTTTATACTGACAACAAGGTCAAACAGGTGCCATTACTACAGGTAACGAGTGGAGGCAGAGGAGCCTCTTAAAGAAGTAGTTACAGGTCTGTGAGAGCCAGACATCTTGCTTGTTTGTATACCAAATACTTATTTTCCACCATGATTTGCAAATAAATTCTTTAAAAATCAGACAATGTGATTTTCTGGATTTTCCCCCCCATTTTGTCTCTCATAGTTGAGGTATACCTATGATGAAAATTACAGGCCTCTCTCATCTTTTTAAGTGGGAGAACTTGCACAATTGGTGGCTGACTAAATACTTTTTTGCCCCACTGTATATAGAGTGAAAGAACTGACAAAAAAGCTTGGACACCTCACAGAGAACAGTGAATATTCTATCAACTCCTCACTACAATGCCTCCAGAAAATCAAAGATGTACACATAGATGAAGATGAAATTATGGTCTCACTTGATGTCATAGCACTCTTTACATCCATAAGCCCAGAACTAGCGAAAGAATCCATATCAGCAGTACTACACAACACACCCGACTTAACCAAATACACCCAGATCAAAATACCCAGAATCATAGACCTCATCAACCTCTGCCTCACCACCTATTTTCAGTTTGATGGACAAATATACCAACAAATCAGAGGCACACCCATGGGATCACCACTCTCAGGACTTATAGCAGAGATTATAATGCAACACCTAGAAGCTATAGCACTTCCCCATATACAACCTAAAGTATGGATCCGGTATGTAGATGACACATTTGTTATAATAAAAAAGGAACATTTAGAGAAGACACATGAAACCATCAACAACATCTTCAAAGGAATAAAATTCACCAGAGAGGAAGAAAACAACAACACGCTACCCTTCCTGGATATCCTCATCAGCAGAAGAAACAACAGGAAATTAGAAACCCAAGTTTATCGGAAGACAACCCACACCAATCAAGTACTCCATTACCAAAGTAATAACCCAACCTCCCACAAGAGGAGATGCATAAGAACATTATTCAAGCGAGCACAAACACATTGCAGCAACCCAGAATAGCAGAAAAAGGAAAAAGTCCACCTATACAACATCTTCCAACAAAATGAATATCCACGCAACTTTATCAAAAAGTGCCTGACCACTCAACCTACTACAACACAACCTACACAAGCTATGAAAAGGATAACACTGCCATACATCAGAAACATCTCAGAAACAACCAACAGACTATTACAACCACATGGCATGTCTGTAGCACACAAACCAACAAAATCACTCCAAAATACCTTAAGTAAACCAAAAGACCCAGCAGCACAAGAAGAAAAAACAGGAGTCATCTACAACATACAGTGTAAGGACTGTAGCAAACACTATGTAGGACAGACAGGCAGAAGACTAGCAGAGCGCATCCATGAACATCAACTAGCAGTCAGAAGACATGATGAAAACTCCTTAATCTCACAACACATGGACAGACTTAACCATAGTTTTAACTGGGAAACTGTCAGCATTTTAGACCAAGCCAAATCCAAAAATGCAAGAGAATTCTTGGAAGCCTGGTATTTAGACAAAGCAGCAATTAACAGATACATAGAAATAAACAGCATCTACATACTATTCAAAAGAGACAAAAGACCAGAAGATTGCCTCACCAGCAATCATCACCCAGATAAGCAAAGGTTACCACCAGGCACACAATCAAACAGTAAACATGTGCTATCAAGGAACTACCAGAGGAGCAAAACAAAACCCCCACCCTTACCAGCATTGGCAAGGCATCCCACAGTATATAAATAGAGAGCAAACCCCATCCCATTTTAGCACTGAAGATGTTACCTAGCCGGGTAATTAAACATTTGCAAGAAAAGAACCAAGCTCAGAGAACCCCAAAGACTCCAAAGGACAAGTACATTTCAATGACTGGAAACACTTTATGGACTTTTTACTGAAAACAGAAAAAAATGAACTTGTGATTTATGGGTTTCACAATTAGAAACGATAGAATATGGAAAGAAGGGAGCCACAATATAACTACTGTATATAGAGAGGATAAGATATAAATGCATTTATAACTGCTGTAAAGAAGATTGGAAGCCGCTTTTTTATCTCTCTTTTTGCTTTTCTTTTTCTTTCTTTTCTGCCTTTTCTACTTCTTACTTATTCACTTATCACTTTTCCTTACTTTTCTTTTTTTCTTTAAGTTTGTATTGTTTTTACTCTGTAAAAAAATCTCTTCAATAAAAATTAATTTAAAAAGTTACAGCAGCAATAATAACAACAACAACAACGTAATACTAAAACCAGAGAAAGTCCCTACCACCTAAGTAAGTTCTAGGCCAGTATCATTGCATACTGTTGATGTCAAGATAATGTTACAAAACATAAGCATACATAAAGGGTCCACTTGAAATATAGTCCCAACATTCTTGGAAGCTAAATTTCCTCCATCAGTCCATGACTGAAATATTGTCCTCTTGTAAAAGTTCCCTCTTCTTCTCTACGGGTAGTAATAGAGCACACTAGTCTCAAAATACCAAAGGAAGCTTGACACTAAGTAGGTCAGACATATTTGAATACTTTTCAGTAGACTCATAACTTAACTTCTAACCAAAATCATACTGCCAGTTAATACATCTGGCCATTGAGGAAATATGTGAAACGTGTCTTGCTGATTTAGTGTTAAATTATATTGCATTGTTACTGTACTGCACTGTGCTTACATATATGTGCACAGTAAATAAAAGTACTAATATTACATCAATTTTATGTAGTAGCAGATTCAGAACTTAACTTTGGTAGATTTTCTGCTATGTCAATCAATACTGTTAAGAGGTTGCAGTCCAGGTGGACTTAAATACTTGGGAATAGCTATTATAAAGTATTGTCACCAATTAATTATTTTATTTATATTTCAAATTTAGTCACTACCTATCTCACTCAAGAGCAAAAAAAGAGAAAAAAGAAAAAAGAAAAGGATATAATTAAAATTAAAAATTAAAACAGAACATATCATTATCATTACTTTCTAGAAAGCTGCATTCAAAATGATCATTCTCCTGAAATTCTATTTTTGTTTCAAAAAGTCCCAATTCCATTGCCTATTACTTGGTTTTTGAGATGGCAAAAATTATCTATTCGTTTGAAGAACTATTAAAGGCATTTTATAAACAAAAACATGCAAACTTAACTATATCAAATCAGGAAAAAATGATGACTTTTAATTAGTAATTCAAATCATATTCCGATTGATACAAATTGAATTATACCAGATTCCTTATCTTTCCTCCCTAGCATTAAGAAACCAATAACTGTGTCTGAAATCCATATTTAAAATTGTAGAAGTTTAGAAGAGATGAAATAATCTTTAGCCTTAATTTTTCTCATTTTGTGATATTCTTTGATCATCTTCTTAAGCATAAGGATAAATTTGTATAATAAAGAATAAGGAGATAGATGTTTTTATAAAATTAAGGGACCATTATTGATGAAAACGCTGTTTTTGCTGAATATATTTTTGCGGCTAGTTTGTCCCAAATTTCATCTTGATTTGAAACAAGTGAAGTTCAATAGTTCTTTAGAGGTCCTGAATGTGAGTTTGACCATTTTTTTCATAATGTCAAGAGAGGGGGAAAATTGACATGGAGGAATAGGAAATAAATGAATGTAATAAGAATGAAATTAGAGCAAATGCAAAAAGAAAGTATTGCATGAAAAAGTATTAGAAGATAATCTCCCATAGAATGAATAAAAATTGAATGTAAGGAAAGAGTATGTAAAAGCTGCTTGGAACTTTGGAAAAGAACTTTGTTACAGACTGTCACTAATCGGAAGGCTGAAAAAGAATTGCATTAATGGGAATTGCACGCAGTTGTATGAAATGGAAATATGAAAAAGGATGGTTAGTGGAATGATGATAAAGATATGGATATTCTTCTGAAGGCAGTATATTCGACAATGTGAGGCCTATTACAAAAAAAGCCCCATCATTTTATCATGGCCCCATAGATCTTTCAGTAAGATGGTAGCAAAGAGAAAAAACCTCTTTGGTGCCCCCCTTTCCTTGGTGCCCTAAATGCGTGTTTATTTTGTTTAATGGTTAATTCAAGGCTGCCAACTGGACAATTCTACTGAAAGAATATAAATAAATCCTGCAAAGGTACAATCCATTCTCACATGCCAAGCACCTAAAATGTGAAAAATGTCCAACATTTTCTGGGCCTTGCCAATTTTTATACACAATTCATTCCTAATTTTGCAGAGGACACAAACCACTCTATTTCTGAAAAAGGGCACTTTTCAGCTCCATCTAGCTCTTATTTGCTGCCAGGTCCATCTGCAAATGACAGAGGGAGGAACGATGTTGTGTCCCTTGCCCTTATGAATTGCCTGCTCTGTCTTTGTGCATGAGAGAAGAAAGTGATTTTTACAAGGGAGATGAATTGAAGGAATGTAGGCCTGGCCTTGGAAATGGGGAATGAACCATTAAAGAGGGAGTTTCAGAAGCAATTACTCTGTCCTGAAAAAGATGAAAGCATGAGAAAGAAACTGAAAATAACCCTGCATTGATATTATTTAGTATATGATGGAATAGAGAGAAACACTGACAGGCTTTCAAGTTTCTGTTATTCTACTTTACAATAACCCAAAGAATTCAAACACAATCCCGGTTGTGTCTGTTTCTTGATCTTGCCTATCTCAAAGGGCTGACAAAAAGTGAAGAATTGGTATCTCTTCAGGAGGGGGTATACTCAGTGACTAGGGAGGAAGAGAGATTCAAATTCCCCTGTCTTGTTCCTGATCTGGAGTTAGGGGCTAAAAATTGTTTATTAACTGCACAGTCATTTCAGTTTATGATCAACCACAAGCAGGGAACAAGAAGATAAATTAATTTAAATGCCTCTTTGAGTAGTATGTAATGAGATCTCAAGAAAAAAATTCAGAGAAGGAACTTGAACGCCAAAGAAATAGCCACTGTAAAGCTGCTCCCAGAGACAGAACTATTGAGGTATATGTCACAGAGGCTGAACAAGGAATACAGAAGTTATCAGGAAATGTTCTCATAAGAGCCTTGCTCGTTTACAAAAGTGGTATTGCAACCACTTGGGCTAAATACACAACTACTGAAGTAAGTAGAAATTCATGTCTTCTCCAGAGAGAGAAGAGAGTTTTGCTGTTGATTACTGTAAATAAGATGAAGCATGGTAACTGGCCTAACAAACAAGCCATTATCCATTCTTTCACTCAACTGCTATGATGTCAAATATATTACAGTGATCTGAGAGAGACTGAATGGCTATTCAGTCACTGTGGACACAAGACAATTGTACTAACCTTTAAACTTTGCCATTAATGATTTTAGGAATGAAACTTCTCTTGAGAAAAATTCAAGTTGTCCTTATGTAGTTTTTTAGAAATGTTGGTATTTCCCCCTTATTGAAATGCAGAAGTTAGCCTCAGTCTGGGGGAACGAAAGGTGCTTGGAAAAGAGCTTAAATTCATGGCAGTGACACCCAGTAGGAGATAAGAGACTGTGCTCAGTTACACTCAAGGCCAGGCGTAAACCAGCAAAATTACGCAAAACATAGAAGGGAGAAGCAGATATATCAACAGAGAGGAAAATCAGAAGGAACAGAGACAAAAGGTAAAGATACTGCTTAGCCCTGCACAACCCATTCCCTAGCTTACAAAAAAAGAAATTCTACACAAGCTAGAAGCAGTGAAGAGCAGACTAACAACAGCTGTTGCTTCTACTGAATCACTCAAAACTTTACTCCCAATAAAAGAAAAACAAGGGAACTCTGGCACGTTAAATTACATACCACCAGCATATTATTGGAACAGTTTAAGATCCTCTACCCATAAAAAGAAAAGGCACAACAGCCAAATTCAAGAGCACAAGGGAATACATAATGGACACTCCAGTACATTGCATGTAGTTGTTGTTTAGTCATTAAGTCGTGTCCGACTCTTCGTGACCCCATGAACCATATTGCGCCAGGCCTTCCTGTCCTTCACTGACATTGCATGTAGACAGACAGCAAAAATTGATAAGGCAACCCAATCCTGAGGAGAAGCAAACTTTGCTGCTCATAGATCTAACAATACAACTGACTGAAACCAACAGAACTCAGAAAACGAATATAGATTCACATACTAAAGCAAAGAAAAGCGCTTATAAGAAAGAGAACTCTGGAGGCCATGGTTGAGGACCTTCTGGGAAAGAATTATGAGAAATATAATAAAGGGAGAATCTTTTTAGAGGACCAACAGGAGAGAGTTCATATTGAGACAGGATGTAACCTCTACAAGGAACTATACATCCAAATAACAGCCACATGCTAAGAAGTAGCACAAGGTGCTTTAACCCCAAGAGTCTGGTGGAATGCCAGTACTAATCAGGAACCTGCTAACTCTCAGTTTGATTATAAGATCCCCTTGGGAAAGAAATGCAAAGCTTCCCCCCAGTGAACCTTTAACAATGCTTGAAGGTCTACCAGAAGCTGTTCCAATAAAAATATTCTTCACACAAACCTCCAAGGAAGAGCAAGTCAACGTTATTCAGAGATTAGAGACTCTAAAGCTCTGCTAGAGACATTCTCCGATGCTGCTGCTCTTGAAACTTCATCTCTGTTAAGTGCTCAAATACTTCCTTTAGAGAGAATGTCATCTTGATTGAATGACCTACTTGGAATCCTGACTAGAATGGATCAACAAAATCATGGTTGGTTGGATGAACAGCCAATTGTGAAAGGGCAAGGATTTTAGACAAAAAGGAAAGATGTGATACAGGATGGTAATTAGCATACACTAAGGGATCCAGGGAAGGTTTCTTCAACAAAGGTCTGAAAAAAAATTATTTGAATATTCCTGAGCAAATTGCAAGTTTTTAAAGAATAGTCCATGAGGCAAATGACATAAGGCAGGAAAAGAGGAGATAGGGAGAATAAAGGTAAGAGGGAAAGGGATCAGAAAGTCAGATAGCAGACAGGGAAGATAAGATCACCGTGGCAAAAGACCGGGGAAAAAACAAAAGGTAAAGGTAGCAATAGATAGAAGAAGCAGTGCCTGGGAGATTTTCAAGAATGTTAGCAATGTTGACATGGAAGTTGAAAGTATCATTCTCAACTGTAATACCTCTGTCTGTAATTCCTGAGAAGGGCCTGACAACTGCAAGAGTTGTTGTTTCTTTGGGAAATTATTTATTTTATTTATTTATTATTAAATGTATATGCTGCCCATCTCCCCCAGAGGGTGACTCTAGGCAGCTTACAATTAAAATCCAAGACAAAAAAAATAAAAATATAAATATCCACAATTAAAATAACAAATAAGAATTCTATATAATCATCAATTAGCAAACATCAGTTAGCCTGAGAAGAAATAGCAGATTGAAAAAATGTTTGTGTTGGCTCATCCAGCACATGATAATAACTAAAAAATGCTGCATACTAAAGAACCAGGGGTGGGGAGGATGAAGATAAAGAATCGTTTATGCTGGAGAAGCATAACACTCACAACTCTCTACATAGATGAGTCAAATAGCTCTAACTTCTGTAGAAGTAAGTAATGGGGAGTTTTCACCCAGGAATAGAAAGTTGTAAAAAAATCCTGAAACATAATATTCTTCTGAGGGAGAATATGAAAATCACATAGGGAAAGTAAAAATAAAACAAAGAGACGTCAGACAAATATGAACAAATTACAGTTATTAAAGTTGACTTCATGCCTTTAGCCAGTACCAGGTTCAATATCCAACCTACGGAATGAGTGGAAGATATGGCAAGGGTGAAGTTGTCCATTCTTAAAAAGAAAATATTGCCACAGGACTGGCAGGTCATTATAAATATTAAAATTGTCTGCAATAACCATAAGGTACTCACAATCAGGTATCATATCTGATCAATCAAAAAAATGCTAAAAATGTAGTGTCGGGCCCAGGGGACCTACAAACTCCTTCTAATCTCCATAATTCAATTCCACAAGTTTCAGAAAGGCCTGAAACTCTAGCCAGGCTTGAGCTTTCCCCTTCAGAGAAGAATTTTAGTTAATAGCCACACCCCCTCCCTTTTCACAACCTCTGGTAGGAAAATGGCATCAAAAGTCAGCTACATCTAATGGAACCCTATTCATTAGTAAACCATGTCTCTGTAATAACTGCTGCTTTAACATTAAATCAAGCATATGATTAATCAACTTTATGGACTACTGAATAAGCATTCCAAACAAGGCATGTAACTGGAATATATTTCCAGAACTCATAATGGGAATAACAGTCAGAAAGCAATGGGGTCTTGGATGATGGAATAAAGGTGGGTGAGGAGTGATACAGGTAGGAATGTCCAATGGAAGGAAATAAAGCGTGCAGGAGCTGGACCTGTTCTGATCTAAGCTATCATGTAAATTAAGATCCTGAACAAGTAGAGGTAAACTAATAGGGAAATAACCAACATCTAAATATGTTGGCTGTCTGCTTGATATGGAATTTACATGGCCAAACACTTGTTACAAACTCACCCAAAGTAGAGCAGGGTGAACCATTAGAGAGACACAGGCCAGACCTCCTTCAGATGGTAGACACAAAGACCCAATTCTCCCCTCAAGCTTCCAGTGAGATGCAAGCCTACACACAGCAAGGGGGGAGGGGAGCAAACAAATACAGGCCAGGTGGTAGAAACTGGGGATTGGGGTGGGAGAGAAACGGATTTTCTATACTCTAATGTATCTATCTACATTTCCCATACTTCTAATGTATTTATGAAAATCTGTAAAAATTGGGGATTTGCTTGGTGTTTGAATTATTTTAAACATCATGGAACAATTATCCAAGAACAACTTCTCTATTTATAGATGTAAATATTTCAAATTATCTTTCTCAGATTAATGCTGACTTTGTTGTTGTTTAGTCGTTAAGTCGTGTCCGACTCTTCGTGACCCCATGAACCATATTGCGCCAGGCCTTCCTGTCCTTCACTGCCTCCCTGAGTTTGCTCAGTTTCATGCTCATTGCTTCAGTGATGCTATCTAACCATCTCATCCTCTGCCGTCCTCTTCTCCTTTTGCCTTCAATCTTTCCCAGCATCAGGGTCTTCTCCAAAGAGATCTCTCTTCGCATTAGGTGGCCAAAATATCTGAGCTTGAGCTTCATTATCGATCCTTCCAATGAGCAATCAGGGTTGATTTCCTTTAAGATTGACTGGTTTGACCTCCTAGCAGTCCAGGGGACTCTCAAGAGTCTTTTCCAGCACCACAGTTCAAAGGCATCAATTCTTCGGCGCTCGGCCTTTTTTATGGTCCAGCTCTCACAGCCATACATTACTACTGGAAAAACCAGAGCTTTGACTATGCGGATCTTTGTCGGCAAGGTGACGTCTCTGCTTTTTAATATGCTATCTAGGCTTGCCATAGCTTTCCTCCCAAGGAGCAAGCGTCTTTTAATTTCATGGCTGCAGTCTCCATCTGCGGTGATCTTGGAGCCCAAATAAATGAAGTCTGTTACTGCTTCCATTTCTACCCCTTCTATTTGCCAGGAATTGATGGGTCCAGATGCCATGATCTTAGTTTTTTTAATGTTGAGTTTCAAGCCAGCTTTTGCACTCTCCTCTTTCACCCTCATCAAGAGGCTCTTTAGTTCTTCTTCACTTTCTGCCATTAGGGTGGTATCGTCCGCATATCTGAGGTTGTTGATGATTCTCCCTGCAATCTTAATTCCGGCTTGTGATTCTTCCAGCCTGGCATTTCTCATGATGTACTCTGCATATAGGTTAAATAAGCAGGGTGACAGTATACAGCCTTGTCGTACACCTTTCCCTATTTTGAACCAATCGGTTGTTCCATGACCGGTTCTAACTGTTGCTTCTTGGCCCGCATACAGATTTCTCAGGAGACAGGTAAGGTGGTCTGGTATTCCCATCTCTTTAAGAATTTGCCACAGTTTGTTGTGATCCACACAATCAAAGGCTTTTGCATAGTCAATGAAGCAGAAGTAGATATTTTTCTGGAACTCTCGTGCTTTCTCCATGATCCAGCGAATGTTGGCGATTTGATCTCTAGTTCCTCTGCCTCTTCGAAACCCAGCTTGTACATCCGGTAGTTCTCGGTTCATATATTGCTGAAGCCTAGCTTGTAGGATTTTGAGCATAACCTTGCTAGCATGTGAAATGAGTGCAATTGTGCGATAGTTTGAGCATTCTTTGGCGTTGCCCTTCTTTGGAATTGGAACGTAAACTGACCTTTTCCAATCCCGTGGCCACTGTTGCGTTTTCCAAACTTGCTGGCATATTGAGTGCAGCACTTTAACACCATCATCTTTTAGTATTTTAAATAACTCAGCTGGAATCCTGTCATCTCCACTAGCTTTGTTGTTAGCAATGCTTCCTAAGGCCCACTTGACTTCACTCTCTAGGATGTCTGGCTCAAGGTCAGTGATCACACCAGCGTGGACATCAGGGACATTAAGATCTTTCTTGTATAGTTCTTCTGTGTATTCTTGCCACCTCTTCTTAATCTCTTCTGCTTCTGTTAGGTCCCTGCCTTTTTTGTCCTTTATCATGCCCATCTTTGCACTAAACGTTCCTTTCATATCTCCAATTTTCTTGAAGAGATCTCTAGTCTTCCCCATTCTATTGTTTTCCTCAATTTCTTTGCATTGTTCATTTAAGAAGGCCTTCTTATCTCTCCTGGCTATTCTCTGGAAATCTGCATTCCTCCGCTCTTCCCCAGTAGCATATTGGACACCTTCCGACCTGAGGGGCTCATCTTCCGGCATCATATCTTTTAGCCTTTTAACATTGTCCATGGGGTTTTCTTGGCAAGGATACTGGAGTGGGTTGCCATTTCCTTCTCCAGTGGACCACATTTTGTCAGAACTCTCTGTCATGACCTGTCCGTCTTGGGTCATACAGTATTATAAATTATTAAGGAAGTTTTTACTGGAATGACAAATATCCAGATTTTCATCCAAATTATGACTATCTTATGAGAATGGGGGTTTTAACTATCCTGATTTTCAGTTTTATCACCGGGCATCAATTTTTATTTCTATTTCTGCACAGAATTATGAGTAGAAATAGAAAGTTCCTTTCTCACTCCTTTGATTAACAGTATTGTTAAGGTAGGTATCACAATAACTCTGGAATAAAAAACTACAATATACCATCTTATCAATAGTTAAATTTCTTAATAAATATCATGTATGTTTCTTATGATCTTAAGATAAGACTAACTAAGCAAAATATTTTTTCATGTTTATTGACCACCTCAGCTAATGTTTTAAAAGACTGGCTATGAACTTCACCTTCCAGCATAATGAAATATAAAATTTAAAAGACTGGCTATGAACTTCACCTTCCAGCATAATGAAATATAAAAAAGGTGGAGGGGACATCTTAGACATATTGACTAGCCCTCCAATACCCTTCAATTTTTGTCTAATATCTCTAATACTGTGTAATATTTTGAATCATGTGTCAAAACTTTGAAATTTATCAGTATATGAAGATTTACTGAAGATGTTTAGCAAAAAAATTATAATGGAACAACAGTACCACCTAGATTTACAATTATGGATTCATGACATGTTTACTCTTTATGTATCTTTATCAATATAATGGAATGACTTATCACTATTATCCCACATGGTCAAGTTTTTGCTTAAGAACTGAGATTTACATATATAGGTACAGTGGGGCAAAAAAGTATTTAGTCAGCCACCAATTGTGCAAGTTATCCCACTTAAAAAGATGAGAGAGGCCTGTAATTTTCATCATAGGTATACCTCAACTATGAGAGACAAAATGGGGGGAAAATCCAGAAAATCAAATTGTCTGATTTTTAAAGAATTTATTTGCAAATCATGGTGGAAAATAAGTATTTGGTCAATATCAAAAGTTCATCTCAATACTTTGTTATATATCCTTTGTTGGCAATGACAGAGGTCAAACGTTTTCTGTAAGTCTTCACAAGGTTTTCACACACTGTTGCTGGTATTCTGGCCCATTCCACCATGCAGATCTCCTCTGGAGCAGTGATGTTTTGGGGCTGTCGCTGGGCAACACGGACTTTCAACTCCCTCCAAAGGTTTTCCATGGGGTTGAGATCTGGAGACTGGCTAGGCCACTCCAGGACCTTCAAATGCTTCTTACAAAGCCACTCCTTCATTGCCCGGGCAGTGTGTTTGGGATCATTGTCATGCTGAAAGACCCAGCCACGTTTCATCTTCAATACCCTTGCTGATGGAAGGAGGTGTTCACTCCAAATCTCACAATACATGGCCCCATTCATTCTTTCCTTTACACGGATCAGTCGTCCTGGTCCCTTTGCAGAAAAACAGCCCCAAAGCATGATGTTTCCACCCCCATGCTTCACAGTAGGTATGGTGTTCTTTGGATGCAACTCAGCATTCTCTCTCCTCCAAACACGAGTTAAGTTTAGACCAAAACGTTCTACTTTGGTTTCATCTGACCATATGACATTCTCCCAATCCTCTTCTGGATCATCCAAATGCTCTCTAGCAAACTTCAGACAGGCCCAGACATGTATTGGCTTAAGCAGGGGGACACGTCTGGCACTGCAGGATTTGAGTCCCTGGTGGCATAGTGTGTTACTGATGGTAGCCTTTGTTACTTTGGTCCCAGCTCTCTGCAGGTCATTCACTAGGTCCTCCCGTGTGGTTCAGGGATTTTTGCTCACCATTCTTGTGATCATTTTGACCCCACAGGGTCAGATCTTGCATGGAGCCCCAGATTGAGGGAGATTATCAGTGGTCTTGTATGTCTTCCATTTTCTAATTATTGCTCCCACAGTTGATTTCTTCGCACCAAGCTGCTTGCCTATTGCAGATCCAGTCTTCCCAGCCTGGTGCAGGTCTACAATTTTGTTTCTGGTGTCCTTCCACAGCTCTTTGGTCTTGGCCATAGTGGAGTTTGGAGTGTGACTGTTTGAGGTTGTGGACAGGTGTCTTTTATACTGATAACAAGGTCAAACAGGTGCCATTACTACAGGTAACGAGTGGAGGACAGAGGAGCCTCTTAAAGAAGTAGTTACAGGTCTGTGAGAGCCAGACATCTTGCTTGTTTGTAGGTGACCAAATACTTATTTTCCACCATGATTTGCAAATAAATTCTTTAAAAATCAGACAATGTGATTTTCTGGATTTTGTTTCTCATTTTGTCTCTCATAGTTGAGGTATACCTATGATGAAAATTACAGGCCTCTCTCATCTTTTTAAGTGGGAGAACTTGCACAATTGGTGGCTGACTAAATACTTTTTTGCCCCACTGTATGTGTTTTGTTTCTTTTTCTTTTTTTTTCCTGGTTTTTATTTATTTATATATTTTGTATGCTTTTTGTATATTAAAGCAAAAAAAAATAATCCTTGTTCTCTTGGTTCAACAATTATGCTAACAAATTCAACTGACCCAACTGATTTCCATTTCCTCTCCTCATTCATCCTTACAAGGAAACAATAACTTGACTCAATGCATATTCAAAGTATTAAAGAATCCTGCTTTGAGCTATGTAAAGTGTTGATGACCATGTATGTTCAGTTTCTTTACCAGGAAAGTGTATAATGACAGTGTTGAGATAATAAAACCAGTCAACTGGAATTACAGGGCCACAGCAGTAAATATTGAGATATCTTTAGCAGGCTTTCACTGACCCAGACAGCTGATGCTGGTTGCTTTATTTGGAAAATGCTACAAAGAATTTTAATTTTAGAAAGGCAGCATGTTTATGTCCAACATGAAAGGAGCCACAATAACTTTAGACACAACTAAAATATTTTAAAAACCCAAGCATAACTACCAAAAGCTGGGATCCACACCTTTTGTGAATATTTGGTAGCTAGCAAAGATATGTGACCCTTAAAGGGAAAATAATATTCTTGACTGAAATATCACATTACACTATGGAGGTAACTCTGTAAAAGGTTCAGTCTTCTGTCTCACTGGCCAAGTAGGAAAAACTTTATAACAACTCTTAAAGAGTTCAGAAAGCAGAAAAATGTCATACAGCTTTATCTTCTTTTCAAAGTCAAGGTGAGGTTTGGGAAATTTTTCTGCACTTCACCACTGTCAGGATTCTCTCTCAGCAGAAAAAAATATTGCCTCTGGTAATGTATTTTTGGATGCTACTTAGGTGAAATCCAAAACTCAACAACAATATGAACTGCACAATCTATATCTATATGATATCCATGTAAGCTTAGCGCCCAAATTCACAATAGATTGGATACACTTATCAATTTTCAAACATATTCTGCATCATGAATACTGTACATCTAACTTCAAAATGTCAAGTCACAATCTGAAGAATTTATATTCCAGCAAAAAATCTGCTTTTGCAGCTATAAACCAATGATTATTATCAGTTTAGTGACAAATCCTCCTACTCCACTATATTGAACTTTACACATTTTGACAAATTTCAATTACAGTTTGGATATGCTACAAGATACTGCATAAGGCAAACTGATACTATATAAAGTTAGGTTAATGAAAAATTCAACTTCAGTGCAATTTGTATAGAATACTAGTTTCTTCAAATGAAAAATAGAAACATAGAAATAATAAGAAACATTGCTCTTAATGACTAAATTCTTTGTAGATCAGTCCTATACATTCCTTGATCGAGCAACCCTAGATAGCACCTGGAGGCCAAAGTAAGCTAAAATGTACTTCAGAATTAAAATAGCCAAATCCAATGAGATTTAAGTATTTTTTGCCAAGAATAATGAGAGATTTCAGGTGACAAAAATATTGTAAGTTTTCAGCATTTTCAAAGTTCATATTGCTATGATTTTGGAACATTTTAATTTTTTATTTATTTTGACAGCAGCTGTACACTGAGCAAGGCCTCAATAAAAAATTTGCTGACTTTTGCTATATGTGTTTACTAAAAAGTAAATTACACTGAATTTAAGATATTCTACTTTCAAATCAGTGTGCGTAAGAAAGAAGACCTATTTAAACATGATTTCTTAATGTGGCATTAATGGATCTGGAATCAAAAGAGAAAGTTCCTATAATTATAAAAATGTCATATGAAAGATTAGACTTATTTTATCTTCTTTCTTCCTATCTAACTACTATTCACTCTAACTGGTTGCTGGAGCTATATTAAAATGGCTACATGACAATTGTGGACATGTCCCAGATATTGAGAACCCAATACATATCAGGGGTCACAAGCTTGATCTGGTTTTTATCTCAGGGCAAATGCAAAGTGATCTGAGGAGTAGGACACATTATCATCTATCCCTTGTTATAGTCAGATCACTTTCTGATTGCTTTGGACCTTTCTGGTGCTGCTCTCCCCTGTAAGGAGATGGGAGCTATTAGATCAGTCCAACCCAAGTGCCTGATGGTTTTCGAAGGACAGTCGGAAGTTTCCTGAATCTTTGATGGACAATTCATCTGAGACCTTGGAATGAGGGAACGTTAGCAGCCATCAATAGGATTGCAATTAGGCGGCCCCTCCCTACATGCTTATCCTGTTCCAGGCCAACCATGTGCACACACAGAGAAGTTAGGTTGCTAAGGCTTTATTTCTGGATAAAGCAAATATAGGCAGTGGCAGGCAGAGTGTGTTTGCAAGCACCTCAGCAAAGTCCCAATAACACATGAGTTTGTCTGCAAACAAGTTCCAAATAGCAAGAATCCAAAGCAGTAGGTGGAAGCATTGTCAGGTCATGGTTCAAAGGCCTAGGTTTTATGTCTAGGTCATCAGCTAGTCCAGTTTCAGAGCGACAACGTTTTGGGAGGGAAAGGATACAAGGCTTCAAACAGAATGGTTGTTCCCAATGGAGTTTGTCTTAAGTAAAGGCTCTGTCAAGTGGCAGCCAATAAAAACTGGAAATGCTTCTGCCAGGCAAGGAGGCGCATAAAGGGACTTTGACCTGCTTGGCATAGAGTATGGCATGGACAGTCACCCAAGATCCTGGTCCTCATCAACTGCCCACATATGCTGATACTTTTGATGATAGCTGGCAGTGTCAGCCTCAGATGCTAGATTACTTACTGCCTCCTGAGGCTGACACTCACCTGGTATATCTAGAGCAGACTCCTCAGCATCAGAATCCTTCAGGTCTGAGCTGGACATGTTAACACTGATCCTGGTGGAATTCCTGGTTTTCTGACGAGCTCTAGGAAATGAGGCATCAGAACAGATGTCTAGAGTGCTGCTGGGAAAGACAAAGAAAGAATCTGATTGAACACTTGTACAAGCCCATATTAGGTCCTACATAGTAGTGATAAGGGTGGCAAGATGAAATTGTTTTTCTGCTCTTGTTGCATTTGCAGAACACAATTCAGAAGCCCTTTCTTAAAGCAACTCTTATGGGTGGTAACAGAGAGGAGGAACATCTTAATAGCCACTCTGAGGAAGTTACTCAAATTAGTTGGACACTGGCTAGGCAGATCCCATGGAGTTGACTGGAGAGGGGTTATCTATTATTTAGGAAGAGTTTGAATCTGTGAGTCTTGAGGAAGTGGACAAAGTCTTTGGGGATGTTAGCGTTATCATACCCTCATCCCTCCTGGGGAGGACTTGAGTCTCAGCCCTAGCAAGACTAAGTGCTCTAGGTTCAAGGATCTTTCAATCCAAGGATTTAACATCTTAAGGACCTTTCAATCCAAGGATTTAACATCTTAAGCTCTTGATGGAGTAACACTTCCCCGAGGAGAACTTGTATGTAATTTGGGAATTCTTCTGGAGTCTTGACTCCTGCTCAATGAGCAGGTGGCAACCATGGCTAAGAGACTTTGCACAAACTCATCTTGTATAACAATTATGTCCTTTCCAGGATTAGGAGGCACTTCTACAGCCACTTCTCTAGTGACCTCCCACTTGGCTACCCTCAAAGAACACCCGGAAATTACAATTGTTCCAGAATGTGGCTATACAAGCAACTATGGGTGTTCTTCATTTTGCCCACGTAACATCTCTGCTCCATGAGCTGGACCGACTACCTGCAGAATTCTAGTTGCAATTCAAGGTGCTGGTTGTCACCTATAATGTCCTTTATAACTTAGGACGTGATTACCCTAGGTACTGTCTTTCTTCTATAATTTCTGCCCAACCAGTAAGATCTGGTACAGTTGGTATACTTCAGGTCTCAGCTGTAAAGCACTGTCACCTTGCAGGACATAGGAGGTGTCCCTTCTCTGTAGTGGTGCCTGCCTTATGGAACAATGATCCTTACCCTGTTGAGCTTTCATAAAACCTGGCACTTCCAGCAAGCCCTGGGCTAGTATGTAATGACTTATTCCCTACTAGTCTATAGTGATGCTTTAGTCCTTTTGAGTTGGTTATTCTTCCCAACATGGTTACATTGAATTATTATCTGTTTTGTTATTTCTATTTCTTTTATAAATTATTTTAACCCAAGTACATAAGTCACCTAGAGTTTATTTCAGTGATTGAAGCAGTGATTGAGGCAGCATACGAATGAATGAATGAGCAAATGAATGAGCGAATGAATGAGCAAAGCAAGTATAATTGCAAGAGCAGTAGCACCAGTGTGAGGTCTAACCTGGACTACACTGGAAGAAGTTTCATTTCCTGGATTAAGATGATTGCAGTGCATCAAGACACTTCTTTCACTTACCACTGGATCTGTTCTTGCGATTTGATTTGCCACCTGTAAGAAGCATCTTGAGACTGTTCCGAAACATGGCTGTTCTGGTCTAATCAGCACGACCCAGAAGCTGTATAAATGTAAAAAATTAAAATGTATCCATTAACTGATTTTTGGTAATTAATGACAACGAATAAAGTAGAGGCACACAAATTTTTATAACTGCTATTTACATTAATAATGCAACATCCAAAATCCAACATTAAAAAACCTCTGAGTTTTTGAATGAAATAATGAAATGTTTTCTATCTTCCACAGGCTGACTATACTTATATATTTCTGGATTCTGTTCTGCCTCACCTGTTTAATAGTTTGGGACATGACTAGGTTCTGCAAATTGGGTAAAATTGGCAAGGTAGCCCCCATGTTGGTAACAATATACAATCTGGAATTTTACTGCAGACAGGCCATGTCTTGCATAGGCAGTCAGGAGCACCAAACCTATATAAAAAGGAAACAGACCAGGGGAGAAAGATCCTCTCAGATGAGCTACTGGAACTAAAGAATGTGAATTTATTTACAGTGATTCATTTTGTTGTTGTTCAGTCGTTAAGTCGTGTCCGATTCTTTGTGACCCCATGAACCATACCGCGCCAGGCCTTCCTATCCTTCACTGCATCCCTGAGTTTGCTCAGTTTCACACTCATTGCTTCAGTGATGCTATCTAACCATCTCAACCTCTGCCATCCCCTTCTCCTTTTGCCTTCAATCTTTCCCAGCATCAGGGTCTTTTCCAAAGAGTCCTCTCTTCGCATTACGTGACCAAAGTATCTGAGCTTGAGCTTCAGTATCAATCTTTCCAATGAGCAGTCAGAGTTGATTTCCTTTAAGATTGACTGCTTTGACCTCCTAGCAGTCCAAAGACCCATATTAGTTCCTTCATTTACTAATATACTTCAATGAACACTTACCAACTGAACAAACATTTCTTCAACATTACGCTACTTTTGAACGTATTCTGAAATGTTATTGCAAACTTAGAAAATACAAGAATATCAAAATGTGCATTGAATTTACCATTAATCTTTTCAGATCATTTGTGAAGATAAGCTAGAATTAAATGAGGAAGAATCAAAAGCCACAGGAGTGACTAAGATTTTGCAGAGATTACAACCCAAAGATAAATTACAGAGAAATAACCTGTCCTGATACTATCTCCAGATACAAGAGCTTGCTACTTTTCTGTATGTAGATCATGATAAACAGAAGTAACTTACATGTAACTGAAATTCTTTAGTTACAGAAAGGACAGTTTTAACAAACTGATCAGCAATCTACAATGTAATGTTGAAGAAAGGTAGATGTGCTAGACAGTGATAATGTTGGAGAAAAGTGGAACAAAAATATATGGAAGTTCTTACAAGAGGGGAAAAAACCCTGAAAAAACTGTGAAATATGTTTTTTTTTTCCACTGACCTTTTTTCAAGTTTTTCAATAGAAAAGCTGGTAATGTTGTGTACATTAACAATCATTCTATGAAATATCTTCCTTTGAATGAATTATTATAAAGATGCAAATAACATATATATGTATTTTTTACTGTCCTTTTTGCCTGATCCCTAATGATTAACCTTTTCCCATCATTACTGTGACATAAGCACTGCAGTACAGACTGGGAAATAAGCAGCTTGTGTAAAATAACACAATCAGAGGGATGTGAGGCAGAAAATGAAAAAGATATTTTTTGAATATCAAAATATCAGAAGAAAACTCTCAGAGAGAAACAACCTGTAAGACCCAAAGAAGGTCTGATTTCATAAATGTGCCAAATACCTAAATGTTATATGCTACTTCATAGGTTATATATTCTATGCTCTTAAAGTGGTGAATGTTCCATATATTTTACTTTTTCAAATTAAAAAATACCCTAAGGAAAAAATAATTCAAAATTCTGGAAATGTTATTTCAGTAAGAATCATCTTGCACAGTTTAATACACCAAGAATTCCTCTGGGGAAGCAGGTAAGACAGCCATTGGTCTATAATATTCCCTGTCTGAAATATATAAGACAGCATTGTAACCTATGTTCAGTAAAAAAAATGTCCATGCTAGATACGTAAGATTTCTATATGTATGCTTTAAGATATATACCCTTTTATCCATGCTTATTGATAGAAGTATTTATTTATACATGTCTAATCATAAGCTTTAGCACCGAACTTTTCCACAAAACTATTTAGTCTTCTAATAGAACATTTATATGTGTATCAGGCCTTTCTGGAACCTTAATAACAAAGGGATGTTATTTTTATAATTATAATTATTATCTGATTTTTATCCCCCTTTTTTTTTAATTTGGTCAATTCAAGGTGGTAAACATACTTAATACTCCTGCCTCCTATTTTCCCCACAAAATAACCCTGTGAGACGGGTTGGGCTGAGAAAGAGTGACTGGCCCAAAGTACTCCAGA
Organism: Python bivittatus; assembly: GCF_059951505.1. NCBI lineage: Eukaryota > Metazoa > Chordata > Lepidosauria > Squamata > Pythonidae > Python > Python bivittatus. Next base: position 6,418,749 of record NW_028277028.1, read on the forward strand.
CAACTTTCATGCCTAAGGGAGGCCTAGGATTCACAGTCTCCTGGTTTCTAGGCCAGCACCTTAACCACTATACCAGACTGGCTCTCTAATAAACAAACATCTCTGCAGCACATCTGATTAACTGTTTCAGTCTCACCATTCCCATATGGATAACACTGATCTGAACAGGAAATTTCCCTGAATCTTCCATCCAAAAGAGCAAGCAGGAATATATTTAAGTGTGCTCACATAAAGAATGAATGAATGGTTTACTATGATCATAGAGGAGCATATGCAAATTCAAAATAGAAATACAATTCCTGAATAAACAGGTTAATAAAAATTAATACAAGAACATATGAACATAATGCATAAATATAGTCAACTAGATCAACTATTACTACTAAAAATGGGTGTTCAACAAAACAAGATGAGAAATTAAGACCTACTGAAAGAAAGATTGTAGCATATGGTACAGACAGTAGAGCTCTTAGATATTCAGCAAAATAGTCAGATTGATCTGATAGTAACAGCTGGAGCTAAAAGGAGACACAGCAAGTAGGTGCTTGACTAAAAATGGAGATAACTCCTGCTGAACATCAGCATAATACAAGCAGTACAATGTAACATGATCTAGCATTTCAATCGTTCCTCCAATGCAGGGGTGCAACTCTATTCAAATGGGATAGTCCGATATCTCCCCTCAGTAACAACTGTTGGGAGGTTGTAAAATCTGGCCAAAGATAAAGCCCTTCTAGATTTAGGGATTATACAACTAAGGTATCTAGTAGGGTGGATAGATGAGTAGAGCAACTCAAGAACACATTTCTGGGCAAAACTGACAAATCTGTTTACGTATATCTTCATGTCATAGCACACTGCTTAAGACTAATGCACATTCATGGCCTACAACTGGCCACAAATTTGCCCATGAAAAGCTTCAAGATTTTAATTTCTTGTGAAATGCCTGGATCCAGGAAGTATTTAAATTATTGACCAAGATTAAAGGAGTCAGACCAACTGGAAGAAAAAGTAGCTTAAGCCTGCTTAAGAAAAGCAGATGTTTTGATTTTAAGTAAACCAATGTAAAGGATGCAGCACCCCTTAGGAATGCAGTGGGGAGTCTGGAAATAGGCCTTACAAATTAGGTTTATATATTTTCAAGGGGAAGGAATGACCCGTAAGGGCCCAACTGAACTCCAAAGAGGAGTTGAGCACAGACCTTAGCCAAGATACCGTATTTTTCCGTGTATAAGACTATACCTTTTTCTAAAATCGTTACACTAAAAATTGAAGGGCGTCTTATGCAAGGAAGTAAGCCGAGGAGAGAACCGCGCGGTTGTGAAACTGCCCATACTTTGTCTCTGCAAACAGGCTTCCTCCAATCATGAGCCTTATTTAACTGACGTCAGCTGATGCTGAACAAACCAATTGGAACACATCCCATTGGAGGTGGAGAGCGTGCAGGCAGTGCGCAGATGCGACAGGGACCGGTAATGTCAGAGCATTCTGAGCCCATAAAGATGTCAGAAAATAAAAATAAATAAATAAGCGAATGTCATACTCTGCAAAATTCAAACTGAATGTAATCAGTTATGCAAAAGAGCATGGAAATAGAGCTGCAAAGAGAGTTTGGACCTCCTCCCACTGAGTGTATCATGTAAATGTTACCTAATTACTAGATAAAAATGTGTTCTGCTTTATCTTTAAAATATTGATTTCTTAATTTTGGGTTGGAAAAGTGGGGGTCGTCTTATACATGGGGGCATCTTATTCATGGAAAAATACGGTAATTTTAAGTGGAAAAGATTCTTCTCTGATATGAAACTGTAAGACTATCAGTATATTTGGCTGCCATGAAGCGCTAGGATCAAAAACTATATTCCTGTTCAATACAAGTCCTGCGTAATTGGAACATCAACGTTTCTTGCGTTTCTTTTTAATATCTTTAGCTTTCATATAGCTTAGTGGGGTCACAACCCCTAAAATGAACCCATACCAAAGGAGACTTTCCCTGACAAATCTGTTCAAGGAAGATTGGTAATTATTCCATACTATCAGGGCAATAATCCAGATGAGGTAAACAGTAATTTAAATCCCCTTGATTCTGTTAAGTAGGGATTATTTAGCCAGTTTATAACAAATTTCAGTTGTTAACAAGTCAGAACAAGGTTGTTGTTTTTGAGACTTGACAACCCTTGTGGGCTGCGTCATTACATAAAAATGCAAATGGTGAGACAAAGAAATGCAAATGGTCAGGCAAAGAAATGCAAGACAGATTGCCAGAATGATTGCAGTTGTCCTATTTGAAGATGCTGAAGGGAACATGTTTGAACATTCAGGTTAATAAATATTCTTGTGTCATCATGCTTTCTTTGAAGGACTATGTTCATAATTTCTGGATGAGTTTCTCAAGTTACTATTGGAGTTTCAATGTTTTAACAAAATATAATTATTACATTATGATAGTTGTACTGTGAGGAAATTCTCCAGAAGATATTGTCACACAAAAATCAGGTAATCATCTTCATTGTATCATATAGGATTAGAAGTTCACCTGGAAGTCAATGTAAACCCTATGTTGGGTGGGGGAAATGGCTGATTTAGGAGTGATTGGGACCAAACTATTAACATCTCTACTCCACACAATGAGTAGCCATCACAATATCAGCATATGTTAGATGGATAATTATGTCTTATAAATAAGAAGCATACGATATGGTCAGTTTGAAGAACCCTACCCAATGTATGGGATACTGGGAGTCGCCCAAGAGTTCCACCGTGATGTGCCTGGCCCAAGCATCTCCCTTCACAAGGTAATTTAATTTAATTTAATTTATCCTACTTTAGGTGGCCATATAATAAATAAATAAAGGTCCTCCCTTGCAAATTGAAGGGCAAGATATCAGATGGGTGGCATATAAATTTAATAAATAAATCAATAAAAATACTTTTTTTCCCCTTATGTAGTGTGACTGTAATCTTGGAATCTCTCAAACTGGGTGGAAATCTTTTGCAGTATACATTCTAAATTCTCTCCATGTTAAATGTGCGGCAAAGAGAAAAAGGGCCATTTAGGGCATATTCTATATTAAAATCTTTGGGCCATTTAGTGCTATGCTGTCTACACGGTTCCCTTTCTCTAGCTTGATACAGTTTAATGCAATCAGTAAACAGGTGGGTATCTCTATACTGTTTCATTTTATTAGTGCAAACATTCAGCAGTACTAAAAAAGCAGTAGTTACATTAACTGCATTGATTCATTATGTTAAGGTGGAGAACACTTTGATGTCTCTCCATCTGCTCTTCTTCAATATCATCATTTGTGTCTAACATTTCAGTTATTTTGATAACAATGTTCCGGCCATATCATGCAGTTCAGAAAGACCTAGTCTTAACCTATAGCAAAAAGAAAAAAGAAACTCCATATTGCAGAAATGTAAATCATCATGAGATCACAACAAGAAGCAACTGGAAAACAAAAAATTAACTTTGTTTATGCAACAATCTATTTTTTCCTATTAGCGAGAATGCATAATTCATCAACATATTTCAGTCACTTTAACCAGCATACAGTCCACTCAACACAGCAGCTATTGTAGAGAAATTGTTGGATAAAATACACAGTAAAAAAAACCCTGAGAAATGTCCAAATAATCTAAAGCTTTGTGCCCTTACGGAGAGAGCAGTACCCACAATAATTCTTCGTATGTGTTTATGCATCAATGGAAGGAGGAAGAATTCTTCTTACTGGCACAACTGATACATTAGGAAATGTATGCACTGATAATATTTATAAGAAGTAGCAGCAAAGGCTGTGACAAACTGTCAAAAGAATTTGAAATGACTAGTCATGGATAATGCTGCAAACATCTCCACAATAAGGAATTTAAAAGAATATGAGAAATTTCCAAACTAAGAACATTCATTTGGGGTGCTCATTTAATGCAGTTCTTAACGAAAAGCATTTACACTGACTGAACAAAGGATAATGTGAATATTGCAAAATGCTTTTCACAGTAACCATTATTTAACAAGCAGCTTATCTGAAGGTGAAACTAAAGATATTTTATCAAACACATTAGTGGTCTATTTAGATTAGGGCTGTGTAAATCCTTCAAAGGAGGTCCTTTGGAATGCACAGGAGCATGTACAAAGGACCTTTTTTTCCACATTGTTAAAACAGCTTTTTCCAATATACTTTAGAAACTGCTCCTGGCTGTCTTTGTGTGCATGCATAGCCACACTGCTTTGCTTTTTTCCAAGTTGCTTTGCATAACCTTACTAAAAAAATTCCAGATAGTTGAACTTGCAGAGAAAAAAAGCAAAGTAAATATATCATCCTGCACATTCTGAAGCACCTCTTTTGAATGATCTGCACAGCCCTATAAGATCCTTATATCAAAACCTGGTCTGAAGGCAATTGGTGAATGAAATAAAGTGCCTCAGCTCTCAACATGAGGTTAAAGACAAACACTGAACATTCAATAACTATCTTAAAACTTATTTCTGTGTGTCTGAGTAAAGCCCTGCTTTACTTCCGATGCTGATGAACTCTAGAAGGAACTAAGTATAATCTTAAAGAAAATAATTAGTCAATGATAGAGTTAAATTTAGACAGAAAAAAAAAACAAATAGAATAAATAGTGTCACCATTTTCTTGCCAAGATTCTCAAAATTCATACCTCGGGCAATTCTCAACTGCTAAAAAAAAGAGTTGGCTTTAACATGGGGATTCAACAATCATCCTTCCATAATACCAATTTTTATATACATGATACATAATTTGCAAGAGAAAAATGGAAATTTTACTTTAATACTTATCACTCAGACTAATCAAATAGCCTTGCATATATATTCATGTCATACACTGCAATTAATTGGTTCACATTTAAGTCAATTTACTAATTTTAGAAAAAATGGAAAATTAAGCATGCATAGTAAAAGTAGTTCAAATTTCTAAATAATTCTCTAGACAAGATTTCCAGTGATAAAAGCCTTATTCAAATGCAGGCATAAATTCTTCAGATTATAGTACATATGGCAGATAAGTGGTATTTTCCCATCCTTAGAATGTTAAAACTTTTTGTAACCATATAGCATTTCCTTTGTCCACTTGTTAGTTTCCAAATTATTTGTATGTTATTCAAAAATATGCACAGATCAGTTATAAACCTGTCTTGTCATTTCAGCACTACATCTATAATTAGCTGAATCCTGAGTTTCTTTCTGAAAAAATGCAGGTGTCCAATACATATAAAATACTTTTGTTGCATTAACCATAGCTTCAAATCTAAACAAATGTGATTTTTAATACTACAGTTGTCTTTGATTAGCATCACTTTCCTCAATAAATAAATGAATAAGTATAATGTTTTTGACTCATTTAATTGGGTTCTCTTCATCTAGTCTTAGGACTTGAGTGGAAAATTGATCATATTTTAGGTCATATTTATGCAGAAATATTGAAAATTCAAAAGGGTTCACAAACTTTTAAACACCACTGTATGCTTATCTTCAATCTCTATATCCTTATATAAGAACTTTTTTGACCAGTTTCTAGAACTCTTTATTCTTAGCAGCAGGAGAACAGTGGCTCGTAGTAACTTGCTAACCTGAACAAAACAATAGTTGGACCCTCTCCCATTGTTGGCATGTGCTTAGGGGAGTTTTTCCCACCATAATAGTATTGGGTAGGACTTAGTGGTCATTGTGCATATCAACTCAGATGTTGTGAGGAAATGTAATGCTTTGATCTTCAAAGTAACATTTAAATTGCTGGATAGGATGTTGAAAATCAAAGCTACTAAGATCCCTTTCTTGAAAATGCAAACCTATTCCTCCTAAAGGGCTAATAAAACAAAGTTGATTAGTTTCATTAGATGGAAAATGTGATGGTGTCAGGATGATTTGTTTAGATTTCTTACACACTGGGATACTTTTTGGACAATTTGGATTTTTAGAACTTCAAAAAGAATAGCAGAACAACTTTTAAACTGACCTCTGGATAAGGGCAAGCAAACAGTGTCTGAGCATCATTCCATTTGGGAAGAATCTTTCTTAGAGGATGAAGATGAAAATGACTGATTGTTCAAATGGGGATTTTGTTGAAGGATATAGGATAACAAAGGATAGCAAATCAAAAGGACGACAGAGAAGTAACTATATACCAGCATGCAAGATACAGATGCAAGAGGAAACATAATATGTGTTTACTTGTAAATACTACAAACCTTTGAGCCAAAGGGGTGAGAGTTATGCATAACAGAAATTTGGTGCAATGGTCAGAATCAGTGGGATAAAATTATATTTGCTTATAAGCTCTGTAAGTACATATACACTCTCTATAGTTAAATTGATAAAAACTCTGTAAGAAAAGGAAGAATACTCCATGGATACTCTGGAACATCAGTTCAACAAACAAGGATTCCCAAGTAGTGCAGAGTTTACAGACTTCTTCCCAGGAATTTTATGGAGTCAATACCAGGCTGCAACGGAAAATGAGTACTGAAGATATATTATTGCCCCTTGATCAAGGGTTTAGAAAGCCAGCGGAGTATCTTTGGGCCAGTCACTCTCTCTCAGCTCAACCACCTCACGGGTTGTTGTTGTGGGGAAAACAGGAGGCAGGAGTATTAGGTATGTTCACCTAACTGAGTTGACCAATATACATATACATATAAGAATGCACAAGTCTAATAATAATAACACCCAATGAGGCACTACCTTGTGGTTGTGGGGCTTACATCCTCTGAGGAGGATGAGAGCTACGCCAAGGGTTCTACCATACTGGACAGGTCTCATCAGAGGAGCCAGACAAAGAGTGTCTCTCCCATAAACAATATGGTGAGATGTAATTTACAGCAGCCTATACTGGATCAGTCATTGCCCGGCTCGACAAGGACCATAGTAGATGTTCTAGTTCCTGGACATCTGGTGACAAGTGGGCTACAGGATTCAGGACTGTTGGCTGAGCAACCACTGCCAGCAGCTGCAGGACTACTGGAAGAAAAGTTGTTTACCCATCGCAAATATACAAAGACTGACAACAAAGAAATAATGATCTGCTATTACAAATCAAGTCCCACAAGAAGAGGATATCTGAAAAGAATGCACCAGTTCTGGAAAGAACAACATCCAGAATCAGAAAAAACAGAACAGAGGTTAGCAGAACAACATCAGTTTATAATACGAAATAAAGTATTCACAGAACTGGAAGAACTGCAAAGGTCTACCCAGGGCAAAGAAACCGAAGTCTTGCCAGAAGTAGCTCAAACTGCAGAGGCAAACCAGGGGGAGTTGACAGTAGAGTAAGCCAGCATAGCTATTGAGTCATTTTCATTTCCAAACCAGGCACCCTCTCCTCTGCCTTCTCAGAAAGAACAAAGCCTTCTAACTAAAAAACAAGAGGAATGGAAACAAAGAATAACTGAGCATCTAGAACAGCACAAAAACAAAAGAATAAGATTGCCGGCATTGAAGCTTGTTAGAAAGAAGCAGCTAGCACAAGTATTAAAAGTTGCCAATACTGTAATATCAAATATAAGCACCAGCTCACTGCAAGAAACAAAACCAACTAATGTACAGCATGGCTATATTTATAACTGAAGGCCTTGGATGCAAAATCAACAAACAAGAAAAAAAGCCAAACAGTGCACCACCAAAATGGAAGATCAGGTTGCAAAATAAGATCAGCATGCTAAGATCAGATGCAAGCAAGCTAGAACAGATGAAAGAAAAAAAGCCAAAGAATAAGACCACCAAATAATACTTGATCAAGAAATATAACCTAGAACCAAGGAAGAAGCACTGGAAATAATAAAGCAGCAAATAATAGCCATAGCCAAAAAGAACAGCAGATACAAAGCTCGAATTGCACACTATAGGCAGATTCTCCAATTTCAGTTGAATCAGAAATGTTTCTATCAATCCATCAGTGGAGTGACTCCAATGAACCAGCCAAAAGCTGACAAAGAAGGAACAGTGCAGTTCTGGGTGCAGTTCTGGGACAACCCAAAGAAATACATCAAGAAGGCAGCTTGGATAAAGGAGGTGGATAAGAATAAAAAAGAAGCTGAAATGAAAGAACTTGTAATAACAGCAGAAATGATGGAGAAAAGGGCAAGGAAGATCAAGAATTGGTCAGCACCAGATGAAGATGAAATGCATGATTTTTTATTGAAACATCTGACTGATCTGCACCCACTCATTGCCAAGCAGTTTAACAACATACTGCAAGGAGGTGTTGCAAGTATACCTGACAGTTGAAAAAGCAAAAACGGCATTAGAAGAATATCTGAAGGACAGTAAAGAAGACACACTGAAGCTAATATACCATGAAGGCTTATTGAATACTGAGGAGACCAAACTGGCCTACAAGAAAGACGAATGAAGAACAGAAAAGCAACATGGCAAGGCAAAGTATTACACGGCCAGTACACACACAAAAAAGTAGCAGGCAAAGCAGATAACAACAAGACTTGGCAATGGCTAAGAGCAGGAAAGTTGAAGAAAGAAATAGAGGGGCTAATTCTGGCTGCATAAGACCAAGCATATAAAGCTAGAATTGAGAAGCAACAGACAGCAGATGCCACCTCTGCAAAGAAGCTGAAGAAACAGTGGACCACCTAGTTAGCTGCTGCAAGAAGATCGCACAGACTGACTGCAAACAACTGCATGACAAAGTAGCAATAATGGTGGTCTGGAATATCTGCAAGAAATACCATTTGCCTGCAAACAAGAACTGGTGGGACCACAAAACAGACAAAGTAGTAGAAAATAAAGAAGCTAAAGTGCTCTGGTACATTAGAATTCAAACAGACAAGCACCTGCCACACAACACCCCAGACTTAACAACTGTTGATAAGAAAGACAAAAAGGTCTGGATAGTGGACACTGAAGTACCTGGAGACAACAAAATAGAAGAGAAAGAACTGGAGAAAATCACAAAATTCAAAGACCTGCAAATAGAAATAGAATGGCTGTGGCAAAAGAAAGCAAAGATAGTACCAATAATAATAGGTGCCTTGCGTGCAGTTCTAAAACATCTGGACTTGAAGACCATCAGTCAATTGCAAAAGGCAGCTTTACTTGGAACAGCTTACATCCCGCAACAATACCTTTAACACCATCAAACAACATCTGCCTATCCCAGGTCCTTGGAAGGACTCAATAGGAGGATAAAAATGCCAAATCCAGACTGGAGGGAGGGAGGGAGGAAGATTTCTGCCAGCTTCCCACTAGCAAGTCAATGGGGAAGCTGGCAGCAAGTCTTAAGTAGCTCACACTCCCACTGCTTTTTTGCCCTTCTTCTGTTTCTCTGTATAGGTAAGGAAATAACTCTGAAACAATGACCCAACAGGTCCCAGGTTGTCTAGTATCCCTTATTCTTTGGGTGAGCAGTTGTTTGGTTTGGTCATACCCTAAAGAAATTAGAAATGGTACAGAAACCCATATAATGCCAACCTTTGCTCTATGGCCTGTTTCCAGGGAGAAGGAAAATTGTCAATTAAAACTAGAGGGGTCCGGCTAACTGGAAAGAATTGGATCTTTAGCCAGTAGTTTATCATCATCCTCCAGGCCTCTACCTGTATTGCAGGCATTCCTGTCTCAAGCCTTAACCAGGTGTTTGCTGTACCATTGGATGTAGCAAGGATTGATCTCAAAAATTTTGTTTGCACTGATTCCAGCACAGCCTTCCTCGCATAAATTCCTACTTGTGCACCATAAAGGATTTGGGCCAGTGGTTTAGCCTCAAAAAGTTTTAATGCTGCAGGGATTAATTGGCCTCCACTTGTGTAAAAGAAGCCCTTAATAGCATTTGTAAATCTAAGAGCTAGCTGCACTACATGATTCTGGTGTGCACCCCAGGTGACTTTAGAGTGGAAAACCACACCAAGGTATTTAAATGCAGTAACCTGCTCTAATTTGTGCCCTTCTACTGTCCAGAATTATTGGGTGGCTCTTTTAGCAAAGACCAGAAATTTAGATTCTTCAAAATTAAAAACCAGGTGATTTTGTCTGCAGTATCAAAATATTGCTATCATTGCTCTTTTCAGCCCTATAGGGGTTTCTGATATTATGATGGCATCATCAGCATAGAGGAGTATAGGGATTTTGCATCCTACTAGTTTAGGAGCGTGGAAATCTAGGTTATGAAGAAGGTCCACCATTGAATTGATGTATAAGTTGAAAAGAAAGGGCACAAGAATACATTCCTGTTGCACACTTTTCTGAATACTTACTGTACCAGAGGGGATTACACCTCACTCTTAAGGTACTGTTGGAGTATAATTTCTGTATCAGAAAAAGGAAGCACCTGTCAATAGTTGTTTTTTTTAGTTTTTCCTAAAAGGCATTTCTGGAAATTGAGTCAAAGCGATTTTTAAAATCTAGAAAGGTAACAAAGAGGGAAGATTTCTTTTTATGGGTGTATTTTTGTGCAAGATGGTGGAGCACCAAATATGGTCTATTGTTGATCTCCCTTCTTTAAAACCTGCTTGCTCATCTTGGATTATACCCTCTGGCTCTATCCAGTCTTGGAGCTTGTGATTTAAATATTTAGCATATAATTTGCTAACAACATTCAAAAGGATGATAGGCCTGTAATTGCATGGATTGTTCTTATTGCCCTTTTGATAAATTGGCACCATTATTGCCAGCTCCCAGTCTTTTGGAATATAACCAGTCTGATCTATGAATGTAAACAGAGATGCTAGCAGAGGCACCCACCTGTTGGGATTCTTTTTGATTACTTCAGGCAAAACACAATCAACACCTGGAGCCTTGTTCACCTTAAGGAATTCAATCAATTGGGTTACCTCTTGCACAGAGACAGGAGGCCAATTCTGCACCTGGTTCAGGTTGATCTCACTCTCGTTTATGTTACTAGAAGGGTTCACATACAACCCTCTAAAACATTCCTCCCAGGCTTGAATTGGCACTTGATTGACTGGAGGGGGAGGGGGAGCTAGCAGTTTTTCCAGCCTTCTGGTAGTTTGTCAGAAGAGGGAACAGTCCCTCTTCTTGACTGATCGAAGCAGGTTGTGAAATCCAAAAGGGATTGAAGAAATCTTTTTAGAACTATTTGCAAACTGGATGAATGAGAGAATGAATGGTAAGTGCAGTATAACCGAAGTATATAAAAAATCCAAACTTCACAAACTATCAATCACTAAGAAAGTCATCAAAGCGTTATAAGAGATAGCTAATGGAAAATGTCAACTCAATGTACCTCACTGGTAAAAAGATGCAATTGGAAAAAGTACTGAAAATAAAAGGGATATGCCATGCCATTACAGCAATGCTTTTAAGTAAAACAGTAGCATGGCCATACTCTGAATAATACTATACAATTGAAATTATTGGCAGGCTGTTCTTTACAACATTCCTAGAGTATTTGTGGCTTTTTAGATTTCAAAAAAAGATGGAAGAAGGTTGAGAGAGCTATCTAAAATCATACATCATGCAGAAAATGTAATACACAATATAAAAACTCAGTGTCATCCACAGCAAGTAAACTAGATACAGGATATATGAAAGGAAATGCTTTTTTATATAATATATTGTGAAACTATTAGGGATTATAATAACAATTTAGATAGTGTTAAAACAAATTAAACTTATTAACTTATGGTAGTGCTTAAAAGTTTGTGAACCCGTTTGAATTTTCAGTATTTCTGCATAAATATGACCTAAATCATCATCTGTTTTCCACACAAATCCTAAAACTAGAGCACCCAATTAAACAAATGATTAAAAAAGATTATCCTTGTTCATTTATTTTTTGAAGAAAATGATCCACAGCAAATAGGATACGGTTCTTATGCTGGAATGCAGTGTTTGCCTTTCACCAAACTTAATGCTTTTCATTCAAGCTTATTCTGGTCTCATCCATCCACAGAATATTCTTCCAGTAGCCTTCTGGCTTATCCGCATGGTCTGTCAAAAACTGGAGATGGGCAGCAATGTTCTTTTTGGAGAGCAGTGGCTTTCTCCTTGCAACCCTGCCATGCACACCATTGCTGTTCAATGTTCTCCTGATGGGAGTCTCATGAACACTGACATTTGCCAATGTAAGAGCGGCCTTTACAGGTAGACCTTGCTAAACAACTGCCTTGTTTAGCGATCATTCAAAGTTACAGTGCCACTGAAAAAGTAACTTTATGACCAGTCCTTGCATTTACGACTGTCACAGAGTCTTTGCAGTCATGTAATAGCCATCTGTGTGCTTCACAGCTGGCTTCTGAGAAGCAGAGAATGGAGAAACTGACAGTAAAATCACAAGTGAATCACAAAATCACATTTTGAATCAACATACACTGATACCTGTGTACGACTGCCTGAATCACAGCACAGGAACATACTTGCAAGCAAGCAACAAATTTATTGTCATGCAAAAGCTATTTTTATTCCCATTATGTTTACATTTTGATAGACATAAGTTAAAAACATTTATATTTTCCACTTGCCTCATAAGTCATTATATCACACTGTGCTACTAATGAATTTGCAAAGGCAAACAGCATAATCTTCTGACATCCAGATATAATGAATCAGGCATGAACTCCTTTGTTCCTGTAAATTTAAGGCTATTTTTAAGAGCCAATGATAACAGTAAATTTTAACAAGTAGATAGGAAATAGGTCACAAAAATGGATTACATCAAAGTCAAGACAGGATGCTAGAGAAATTCAAGAGACTATGACAGAGTACTAGCAAGGTCTCCTTATGGAAAGCAAGGCTGCATGTGGGGCACAAATAAAGTTATTTTTTTTTCCTTAAAAGATAAGTAAAATAAAAATGTCCTTCTTCAATCTATCAAAGATGTACCAGGAGAAGTCAAGCAATAGCAATCTCTGAAGAAAAAATCAGGTGCAGGGAAAGTGCAGAAAGAGTACAATGGACAAGTATGAACCAAAATGGCTGTCTTGTGCTTATACTCCAGGCAGGAAATAATTTATTCCAAGCAATGAGCTCAGTGTATGAATCTGTTCTTTCTATCTTTATTAGGTTCAGAGAATCTTCAATGCATTTGCTTTAGCAAAATCCTCTATGGCAGGCAAGTTATCCAGGTCACTTAAATCTGCAGTTCTTTCCTACCATTCTGTGAAAAAATATTCACCCTCTTTCAGATCCTTTGAATGTTTGCGTATCTTTGCCACTGAATGCTAACAAAGTTTGTTGTGGGTTCTACTGATATATAAAAGGAGTTCATGTGAATAAATAACATCAAAGTTTTGGAGCTTGTTTCATTTATTTCATAAACAACACTAATAAGATTCCAATATGAAAAAGAAATGCTCCCTTAGATTCAGTCACTAGTTGCACTGAATACCCAAACCAAACCTCTTCCTATAATTGGTTATCAGTCTCTCACATTGCTATATAGGAATTTTAGTCCATTCCTCCATGGATAAGTAATTCAACTCAATTTTCTAGCATGAATTGCTTGTGTCAAATTCTATCACATTTACATTTACATTTACATGGGGTTTAGGTCTGGACTTTGACTTTGCCATTCCAGAACAGTAGATTTATTCTCCTTTAGCCATTCTCTAGTAAACTTGTTTATATGTTTGAGGTCACTGTCTTGCTGTATGACCCACCTGCGTTCCAGCTTCAGCTGATGGACAGATGACTTGATATTATCCTATAGAATTCTTTGATACAAAGCAGAATTCATTCTTTCTTCAACGATGGCAAGTCATTCAGGCAGCAAAGCATTCCTGAACGATGACACTACCATTTCCATGCTTGACAACTGGTATGAAGTTCTTATTGTGGAATGCAGCATTTGATTCTTCCCAACATAACTAGGTCCCCAAAGTTTCGTCTTTGTTTCATCTGTCAGTAGAACATTCCTCCAGGTATTTCTTTAACAAATGCAGGAAAAGCATCAATGTTCTTCTTGGTGAACAATGGCTTCTGACTTGCTACTCTCCTGCAAATCCCATTTTTACCCCAAATACTTTTCAGGTGGTAGAATCATGAACACTGAGTTTAGCCAGGATGAAAGAGGCATACAGAACTCTTGATGTTGTTCTGGGTTCAAACTTCTTAGAAGATTTTATGCTGTGCCCTTGGAGCAATTTTAAAAGGGTAGGTGCCCTCTGGAATATTTCCTTATTGTCCCAAATCTATTCTACTATATCTAATTGTGGACTGGTAGAGGTCCATGCTTGAAAAATAGTTTTGTAACTATTTTCAGACTGATAGATATCAATTACTTTTATGGAGCTCTTCAGAAATTTATTTTGAGTGGGCATGAAATGCTTCTAGAATCTGAGTGGTGAAAACTTCACTGTGAGGAAGAATGCCAAAGTTTGTGAGATTTAAATAGGATAAGGCTAGCTCAAATAGGCTGATTTTTTAGTGAAATACATAACTACCCCTAATTATGCCTTTAATTGAATTGACTGAACTGATTATTCTTTCACACAGTCACAAGGCATGTTAGAAGATTTTCTGTATAAAATAAACAAAATAAATACAAAATCTGGGTATTCTTTGTTCACCTAGGCTCATCAGTAGGACCCACATCAAGTTCTAACAGCATTGAGATGCAAAGATATAGAATTCCAGAAAACTCAAAGAGTGTAGATACTATGAGCTGCAGATTTAAATGACCTGGACAGCTTTCAAGTCAAATAAGACTTCTATTAAACCAAATGCACTGGAGATTCTCTAAAACCTAATAAGGGCAGACAGAATAGATCACATAGGGTCAAACCCTTATCATCTCCTTACAACCAAAAAGCAAGATTTCTTGAAGAGTTTTCCTTAACCAGATTTACTGAAAGGGAAAGGGGATTAGTTTACAGCAATCATGGCAGCTGAATACATTTATTTTAGCACCCAGTTTATTTCTAAGTTCATTAGAATATTCATTCCTTCTCTGCTGTCACCCTCGCCCTTTGGAATATTCTCTCCCCAGAGGTGTGGTGGGCCCCTACCCTTCTGGCATTCCGGAAAGGATTAAAGACCTGGCTCTGCCAGCTTGCATGGGACAGTAAGAGCTCTAATCATCCCTGGGGGTGGTTGGCGCCCTGATGACAATCCCTGAGTGAAAACTTCACTGTGAGGAAGAATGCCAAATTTTGTGAGATTTAAATAGGATAAGGCTAGCTCAAATAGGCTCTGATTATTCACCAATTCTCCATGATTCTTGGAATTTATTTATTATTAAGACTGTTTTTATATTGTATTTTAATTGATTTTATTTCTTCTGTAAACTGCCCAGAGTCACTTTCAACAAGGTGGGTGGTGACAAATTTGATAGATGGATGGATGGATGGATGGATGGATGGATGGATAGATAGATAGATAGATAGATAGATAGATAGATAGATAGATAGATAGATAGATAATTAGGGTACAACTTTCTTGATCCTCTTGCTAAGCACCTGCTAATGCACTGGGAAAGTTACTATCCATTTTCCTGATAAAGAATATGCAGATATCCTCTGTTCTAATAGTTTGCAAACTGCCATCTCTTTCCCAGATTCTGAGAAGCCCATTACAGGTCAGAAGATTTGTGCTTAAAACTGAGGAATAAGCATTCCCCAAACTTACTGGGTAATTCATCCCTAACTGTTAGACATTGAAGTCTATCCATGATCTTTTGATAGATTGTTTAGCATCCTGAATCTAACTCTGATTCAGCAAACCTGTCACCAAAAAGGAATCTAGAAAAGTACAACATAATACCATAAGGAACTATGAGTAAAAAATTGAGGCATCTTTCCTGTGAGAATTCAGGGTCAGAAAACTTGTACTCTGTCAACTATAGTGCCCTTATTACTTCAGCTGGTATTAAATGCAAACAGATTGGTCTCAAAATTCTATGCTGAGCAATTAATTTTTTTTCTCCTTTCTCCTAAATGTGAGTCATTCTGCATTTTCTAGAGCAAGAGAAGAAAGCTACAATTTGGATATATACAGTAGATGACTTCTCTGGGAGACTAGCAGATCTGCCTGCAATTATTAGCTAAGGCAGGATGTCTAAAAGGGATAACAAACCTTCTGGTGTAAATAACTACCATCAGGAAGTATCTCCTCAAAATTTAAAAACAGATATACCATCTGCTTCTAGTGATGAAGAAATGAAATTGAATGCAGGATTAGAAAAGCTTTCAATTTTTTGTATATACAGTGGTACCTCGGGTCACGAACTTAATTTGTTCCGCGACTCTGGTTGTGACCCGAATTGGTCGCGACCCGAATCAAATTTTCCCATAAGGTTCAATGTAAATACGGTTAATCCGTTCTGACCCCTACAAATTTGGTCGCCAACCAATTTTGGTTGCGACTCGAATCAAATTTTCCCATAAGGTTCAATGTAATTACGGTTAATCCGTTCTGAACCATATGTATTTTTTTTTTAAACCACAAAAATATGACACAAACTACAGTACGAAGAGAGAGAACGCTAACCTTGCTCGACTCGACTTCTGGCGTGGAGGATAGGAAGGCGGGTGGGGAGGTGGTTATTGCTTGGAGGGAGAGTCCCCCTCCCTACAAGAAGCCACGACCACGTGTCACGGCAGGGAAAATGGCCGCGGATCCTGTTCGTCACCCGATCCGGCGTTCACAAACGGAAGCAAAATTTTGTGAACGGTGCTGTTCATGACCCAAATTGGTCGTGAACAGAAGCGTTCATGAGCCGAGGTACCACTGTATTTGCTCAATTATTGGTCATTTAATAAAACAATTGCAGCATGCTTTGTTACTATGAGCATGTGCAGGTTCTGACAATTTTATCAGAATAACAAAACAAACATTGTGACATCAGTTCTGTCCCTGATGTATGTCAATATTGCAAAGCACATACAAAAGGAGTAGGATTTACACTGCAACATCATGATAATGTTTCAGAATTTTCTCCCCTTTCTCCCCATGCATATATGTGCTATGTATGAGATTTCTCTCCAAACAGATTTTATCCTTCTTCTGGACTAATAATAAGGAATGAAGAGTGAGTCCACTTCATTTGAAAATTATAAATTAATCCATGCTGAAAACAATATTGTAGGTAGTTATGAAGCAGTAAAGACATCTGATTACCCTGCATACAGGGTTGTGATGGAACTGAGGGAATTTTTTCTGGGAGTGCTGCATTTCCACACCCTTCTTTTTCTGGGCCAAGAGCCAAATGAGTACAATTGGACAAATCAGAAGCCTTGAGAGCACTGTGTGAGGAATGCCATCCTTTTCCCAAGCTTTTATCTGGGGAGTAGAGTAGGATCAATTTTGTGTAACAGGCAATAAAGAAAATAAGAAATGGATCTGGGGGAGGCTTCTTCCGCCGAAAATATGTTCTGTACCTTCTCCCAAAGAATAATTCAGTTTTGTGATCAATAACAGGGTACTAGTAGGAATTAAATAGTTTTGCATCTGGGCCAATGGTACGATTCAAGATTTCATAGTGTTTATTGTGTGACCATCATTTGTTAAAAAGGGTTGAAGTTATGTATCTCTCATCATTATATTTCTATGCACTGCTACAAAAGTAAGGTGGACAGCAGTAGGAATGGACAAGTAGCACCAGAAAAAGAATGGGGTGCATAAATTTCAGCATGATTAATGAAAATGCAGAATTATGCCTTGCAAACAGAAAGTTTCCTCTCTGGTGGATGAGGATGTGGCTAGTCCTTCCTCCATAGAAGAACTGGTCCTGTTGGTGTGATCTAGAGCCAGCTGGCACCTAAACCTAAATAAATAAATAAAGCAAGCAAGCAAGCAAGCTGTAGCTGGCATTGTTGATACCCAGCTGGAAAAGTCTTTTACTTCTAACAATTCTGTTAGACATCTAAAGAAGAGCTTGTTCTCCATCTGATGGTCAAATCGCAATCTATTTGCAATATTAGAGAGTCAAATCATGGTAAATTATGTTCAGAGATTGGTTCTATTCGTGGGGAGAGGGTAAGTATGCATAATGATATCTGCGCTGGACAAGAATATTATCACAGTTGATAGTAAAATGAAATTTCTCTGTGATCAAGTAAAAATAAAGACAACTCAATTTGCTAAGTTTCATCAAGTACTAGAGGGTCTGAAGATGATTACTGCATGTTCACGTGAGTTAAGGTTGAAGGCAGTTAATCTAAAATTGCTTTCATTATTCTGACAAAAGCAGTAAGATTTTTTGGATGCTGCTGCCCAAAATGCATAACACATTCAGTATTTAAATTAATAGGGTTTTTATAATGAGCCAAAGAAAAAGAAGTCTTTTTAGTATGTATGTGCATGTATGTTTTAACTCTTTAAAGATATTAACTCCAAGCTTAATCCAGTGGGAGTCAGTTCCAAAGAACTAGAGCCAGGTTTGAAAATGTTCTCATTTGTAATATGGTTATCCTAAAATGCAGGAGAATCAACTGACATTGGACTGGTAATTGGATCAACCACACAGATACTTGAGCCCCAGTAAGACTTTCAAATAATTGGGCATGCCCATACATAGCCCACGATGTGTCAACACCTGCAATATATACTAGTATCTTTCACAAATATCCCAATGTAATAATCTGGAGTAAAAACAGCAGCATATTGGATATGAATCAAATGGTGAAGCAAGGTCTTGGGTAACCCATCCAACAAGCTGCTATAATCATCCAGGGGCATGAACCAACTACTAAGTCATCTCCATACTAAGGAACCAAAGAATCCTATGAACATTTATTTCAACTACTGTTTTAATGAAAGGCTTTAAGACAATCTATCATCATTTTGGATTCCCAAATTCTTTACAGCCAAGGAGACCCACAACTGGCAGACTTGAAAACCAAAGGGAGAAACAGAAAGGAAAGGAAAGGAATGAGATGGTAAGGATGGAATACAATGATCTATGTAATATCTACATTCAGTTTATGATGGTGGGACAACATCCAATCAGAAATCCTTACTAGACAATTGGAAAAAAGTATGAACACCATATCATCCAGAGTGATGCTAAAGCTACCAATCTACAGGACAATATCAAGGCAATAGGTGCTACCTAATTAGAAAAATCTGAAACTCAAACATACCTTGAAATCAAGATATACCCAACTAATCAGTATAAAAAGGAAAAGAAAAAAAACCACTCTAAGAAACACAATCAGTTAGCACCACCACACCATAATTACCTATTAATAATATCAATTAAAAAGACAAAAATCTCACGGAGGAACTCAACAAAAAGCTTCAGGGGGCTGTTAGAAGAGACAAGAAGTACTACAACAATATCTGTAAAGAGACTGAAGATGGAAACAGATATGGAGAAACAAGAAATGTCTTTCAAAAGATATCTGAACTTGAATTAGTATGCTAAAGGACATCAATGGCCAGATAGCAATCAATTCAAAGAAGATAAAAGAAAGATACTGAAATACTATTCAGTAAAAATGTCAACATCCAAGATACCTTAGAAGATATTCCCTATTTACAAGAACCTCTAGTACTAGAAGATGAAGTTAGATCAGCATTCTGGCTATTACCAAATTGGAAGGCTACAAAAACGAATGGAATACTAACTGAAATACAGGTGGTCCTTGCTTAACAACCACTCTTTCAGCAACTGTTTGGACTTACAATAGTGCTGAATGAGTGGTAGTTATGACTGGTCCTTGTACTTATGGCATTCGTAGCATCCCTGCGGTCACATGGTTGCAATCCAGGTGCTTGGTGCCCGGCTCACAATTATGATGTCATAGCATCCCATAGTCACGATTGCCATTTGCAACCTTCTTTGCCGCCTTCCTATAAGCAAAATCAACAGGGAAGCCAACAGGAGGTTGCAAATGGTGACCACATGACATCCTCCCTTAACGACCCAGGGTGATTCACTCAACAATGGCAACCAGAAGTGCTGGAATTTCCATCGCTAAATAGTGCACTCACATGATGTTGTGCTTTATGATGTCGCTTAGTGACAGAAATTCCAGTCCCAATTACCACCTTTAAGTGAGGACTACCTATATGGCAAGCCACAGAAGAAGAATCAGTAAAGGTTCTAACCAAGCCATGCCAGCAAATCTGGAGAACCAAGAGACTGGAAGAGGTCAGTCTACATTCCAATATCAAAAAAGGAGATTTAACAGAGTGTGCAAACTATCATATAATATCCTTAAATTCAGACACTAGCAAAATAATGCTTAGGATCATCCCACAGATTAGAGCCCTACATGGAAAAAGAGAGGCCAAATGTTCAAGGTGTCTTTAGAAAAGGCCAAGGAACTCAAGACATATTTTCTGATGCACACTGGATAATTCAGAAAGCCAAAGAATACCAAAAAAAAGTCACTATGCACTTCATTGATTATAGAAAGGCCTTTAATTGTGTTGATCACATCAAGCTGTGGAATGGTGGTTTATGATGAAGGGAATGCAACATCATGATTCTGCTGGATATCTTAGCAGGCTTGGACCACTGACCATGGTATCCTCCTAGACTGATGTACTGGAGTGGGTGGCACTGTTCTCCTACTTGAGCAGCCAGTTCTAAATGTGGTGGCAGGTGGAAAGAGGTCAATTCCTCAGCTATTCTGTTATGGGCCCTGTGAAAAAGTGAAGCTGGGGTTGCTGTTTGTGCTTGAGAAAAGCAGCTGCGGCCAAGCAGAAACACTTCCCACCCCCACTTCCCCAAGGTTAGGTTCAGCAAAACCTTTTCCCCAAAGGGCCATAAAAGTTTACAGCCCCAGAAACGTGAGAGGAGATGGGATCATTCATTCATTCATTCATTCCCCCCCCACACACAGTTTACTGAAACAGCACACTCATAAGCATCCACGCCAGTGTCCCAACTATCTGGCTGAGCCACACCCTGACATTTTCAGGAATGTGCCAATGTCCATAGGCAGCCTTACCCTAACCCAGGCCCTTAGCCTATAAAGGGGAAAGCTACCACAGAGTGGGTGGGTATGAACGGTGCTAAGAAGACCTCAAGCAGACAAGAAAGTGGGCGGCAACGTCTGGGCATTTACAACCATTACAGGCAAACAAGAATGATATCTGTCAACTGCCAGGACCACAAGTTACAGACTAAGCATAAAAGACTTATTTAAATTTGGCTGTATCAATTTGCAAAGACTAGGAAGATGGAGTTAACCCAGTTAACCCAGAGCAACACCCTACTGTTGAGGAATGTGTGTGCTACAATAAAGTATTGTGTAGAGTTATCTTCTACACTGTGGTATGTCCAGTCCTTGGAAAACTAAGAATCCTCACAGGGCCACAGAGCCGTCCTCACCTCCCTACTGTTTTAGCATCTGCTGGAAGCCGCAAAGGTAGGCTATATGCTGGCATTGGCTGAGCATGCTGATGATACCCATTTATATATCTTCACCTAGAGCCAAGCAAGAGATAAGGTGGAAGTTCTGACTTGCAACATGGAGGCTGTTAAGACTCTGAATGTGGTAGACTAAATTCTGTCAAGACTAAGTGACTGCGAATTTGGAAGATGTCTGAGTCCAAAGATAATTAATTTTTTGCTCTGGATGGGGTAGTACTTCCCAAATGGAGCTGGCGCACAACTTGAAGTCTTTCTGAACTCATGCCTCCTGCTTCAACAGCAGGTAGAGGCCATAGCCACAATGACCTTTGACAGTTACATTGTGTGTTCTAGTTACAGGTTTTCCTGAATCCTTGAATACCATCTGAAAGCCTCGGCTGGTGCAATATGCAGTGGCCTGAATAGTTATGGATGTACCAAAATTTGCTCATAGAGTTTCACTACTGAGACTTGCACTGGCTGCCAATTCACCTCCAGGTGCAATTCAACACGCTGGTTGTCATCTTTAATGTCCTACATCACTCAGGGTTTGGGTATTTCCACAAGCACCTTCTTTTAAGTTAAATCGGCCATTCTAGCAAAATGTAGGAGGGACGGCTTGCTGACAATCCCAGCATCATGGAAATGCTACCTTCAAGGACCCTAGGTTCAAGCCTTCTCTATTATGGTCCCCAACCTTTCGAACAGCTTACCCTCAGATATCCAGACTACCACCTTCTCCTTATTATATTTTTGGAGAGCCATAAAAAGATGGTACTCCAGGAGAGCATTTGGAATGAGTAAGGTGGTACTACGCAAACGGTGGTGCATCACCTGGTTGTATTAATTGATATAAGCCATTTAAAGTCTCTGGAAATAGAGTTGCATACGCAGTTGTAATAAATAAATAATTTTAAAAAACACTTCCAAATGTTTCTCTATGAAAGGTCTTAAATAATGTTGTTTTGTAAGTTTTTTCTTTCAGACATTGTAAGAAGTGTTTTCTTTTTCAGATCACTGGACAATGCCATCATTTAATGGTATCATAAATTAGTAAAAGGGACAAGATTTTTGAAGAGTGAGCTAAGGGTAAGAGTAAACACAATGGCTATGCAAAGCATTGAAAGGAGCACTTCACAACATGAACTGGAGCATTCCTCCATGAGAGAAGCACTGTTTTGAATAGCCATAAACATTTCCTTACAAAAAAGAAGTATCCCATCCAGCTTTAAAGAGGCAAGGCAATAATGAGTGTCTTTCAGTCTTCCTTGAATCTCATCATACTGGATAGTTCCCAGAGAATTTTACTATTCAGTTTTTCAGGAGGGTTTCAAATGGATGCTCCAGGTCTCCTGGACACCCCAGATCATCAAAATAAATTTAAATTTGCCCTTAAATCCAATTTTGGCATGGAAATAGCTTTGCTCAAAGACAGCAGCTCTATCAACATAGATTACAATTATTTTAAGTAGCATTAGAAATTCCCAATGATAATGTTTCTCTTAAATATGTCAGTGTCAGCCCTTTGAGTTAGGCAAGATCAAGAAACAGACACAGCAAGGATTCCAAGAATGTTCTAGGAAGCTTGTCAGAGTTTCTCTTTGCCCCATTTGATAAAGGCAGACGTATTTTGAGTTTCCTTTTCATGCTTTCCTCTTTCTCATGACTATTCTTTTCTGAAAGACCTCTTAACAGTTTGCTCATTCTTTCCCTATTCCTAAGGCCAGGTCTACAGTGAGGAATTAGAGAGATTTATGCAGCAAGATATCTTTTTTATCTTATTTTAAAAATACACCTGTAGTTTATTCTTTTTATTGCATGAACAGTTTTGCTTACCTTGGCCTTACTTTATGTCTGGAACTTTGCTTTGTGTCAGCTTGAGAATAAATGAGCATGCCTATTCATCCATTATAACCTAAAGGACAGAGTAAGACCCAGTGACTTTTTATAAAAGTTATTCTTTGGGTGTAGGGGGGAACCACATGAGTAGGGTAGAAGTTGTCTTGTAATGGTTCTGTTTTTCCTGGAGGAATCACTAGTGCAGCAATGGTCATAACCCATATTGCCACCACATTGACTAAAGTCTCCCACCTCACCTTGCAAAACCCTATTCTAACATTTCTATGTACAGACAATGGGAATAGCCTAGCTTGCTCCATTCAGAAAGAATTAAAGCTAATACCCTGATTCCACTGGTACAAATATCAGACCATGCCAAAGAGAAATTAAATATGTCCTAAATGCCTTAGTACGTTCCTTGCTAAAAACATAGGTTCAAAGTTTGGAAGCTTGGATATTCAAGGGAAGCAGAATCTCTCCTTCACATCCAAATAATATCTGAATTATTTTTGAAAAAATAAAGTAAAAAACAAACTAATCATATTTCTTTTAATACTTGCATACATTTTTCTCCTTGCTTAGATATACTTATTTTTCCTCATAACAGTGATATTCCCAAAACTGAAAATCCAATGATAAAAGAATATTTTTCTTCCAAGAGAAAGATACTGAAATCTTAGAAGTAGTAATTCAGTTAAGTATAATTTACATTCAGCAGTTAACATGTATTGATAAGTATACACTCATCATGCTATTTCCTTTCAAAGAAAGCAATGTTATTTTATCACTTATGGTGGAGTTGTGAAAAGGCTAAGAAATTTTGGAATATGATATGTATTTTGATTCAAAAGATTTTGAAATTAGACCTGCAATTGAAACCAGAGACTTTTCTTTTAGGTATGATGGATAAACAAATGGAAAGACAACACGGAAATTTATTTCTTTATACGATAACAGCAGTGAGACTTTATATGAGCAAAAATGGAAGGACTCACAAATACCTACAGCTGAAGAATGGATATTGAAATTAATGGAATTGGCAGAGATGGCGAAACTGACTACTTTGCTCAAAGAGAGGGCATTGCCTAGCTTTGTTTCTAATTAGAAACCATTCCTAGATTTTTTGCTTGACACTCAAAAAAATGCAATTTTGATCTTGAGATTCGATGAATGATTGAAATTATACTTATAGAAATATCTTGTACAAATTATATGTATTATTGAAATAGATTGATTTTAGGACTTTTTTGAATATTAGATTAAAAACTATTTTTATTATGTAAACTCTTAGATATTAGAGTAAGAGGTGAATATATTTTACATTTATACCTGTATCAAGGAATGTCCGAAGTTACTCTTCCTTTTCTATGTCCCTTTCTTTTCTTTTTTTCTTTTCCTTTTCTTGATTTCTGTATTTTAACTTTTTGAAAATATAATAAAAATTTTTTTTAAAAGAAGGCTATGTTATGCACAGCACAAAAAAAGTCTAAAAAAATTAGCCAACTAAAGGATAACAAAAGGAAATACATTTGATTCCATCTTGTCTATATATCACTTTATGTTGTCTTTTGTTCTTCAAATTTATCTCCTCTCATTTTCTGAGGACATCATCAACTCCATGCAATCATGACTTTCTTGGTTTTTTCCTTCTTGACCCATTCACTCTTTCTTCATATATTTGTTTTGTGATTTAATTCTCATTATTTTCTCTAAACCACCTCAAGATACTTCATATTGATCAATCACATTTTATTCAATTCACATTTCATTCATCCTTCAGTCCACATTTATTCAACACATATTCACTTTTTACCCTATCTCTGATTTACACACACAAGTACCCCATTTCAACTGCATTCGACTTACTATTATATTTATCCTGAGGTACCCACCTCTAATAGCCATATAACAAAATGGACAGAAGCAGGTACTTATACAAAGCTATTTTTGCTTCTTTCGACAATCGTTCTTCACAATTGACCACATATTATCTACTATATTCCCACTAGCCTTTCCACATTTTAAAATTTCTCCTTCTTTTTCCCCCTTTCTCAAACTTCTCCTGCCTTTTGACTCATTCATTTTTCCTTCATATATGGTTTTACAATTTGATTCTCATTTATTCTCTCTACATGACCAAACCATCTCAGTTTAATTTTTTCATACTGGTTACTTCTCTATTCCATCCACAATAATACAGCACTCATTTATTCTGTATTCTTGTTTTACTCCACACACTTTGTAAGTACAACATCCCCACAGAATTTAACATACTTTTACATTTCTCCTAGCATATCAAATTCTTACTTCTATATAACAAGCGAGAGAAGAACATTCTTACAGAAATGTTTTGCTTCTTTCAACAAACATTATTGTTTGCAACAGACCACTTACTATCTATTACATTTCTACCAGCATTTGTACATCTTAAAATTTCTGCATTTTCCCTTCCTTAGTCAATGTTCTTCCATGGTACAGAAATACATTTACTTGCTCTAATTTTTTACCTTTATCTACAGCTTATAACTGTTCCTTCCATTTTCCCTGTCAAACACAACTAGCTAGGTATTGATAATTAATGTTCAAATCCATACTCCTCCTTGCCTCAAAAACCTATTTCAAGATTTCATCCAACAATACAGCATTGTATTCATAGAAAGGTATATGTACATTCACATCCCCAAACCTCTAACATCCCCACATCTCTAACTTTACTACAAGCATTCCTTATACTTTTATTGAGAAATATATTAGTCAAGGAGACATTGCACACTGTTGTTCTACTGCCTGTCCATTTGCTAAGCATTCCATTTATTCTCACACATAATTGTGGGACCCTGAAAACAGTACACATTAGCAGACACAACCAAAACCATATTTAGAGTGTATCACAGAATAAGCTAGATGCCTTTATAATAGCAGCTAAGTTGCTTAGGGAAGGGGTCAGGAAGGCAGTAAGTGATAAGTAGTACAGGCTACATAAAAATTAAAAACAAATTATCTTTGTTCAAATTGCTGTCTTGTACAATTCCCAGAGAAAAGAAGTAAGTTAGAAATAACTATTTATGATCAAGATCAAGATTGCTGTTTTCTGAAATTAACCAGAGTCTGTTCCTACTACGGTAAGCAGAAAGATGATATATGTAATAAGTTTGATAAAAGTTCATGTTTGGAAGTAATTTTTGTCTTCTCTAAAAGAACACCCTTTAGTTATAGATTAATAAAACTTCAAAGCACTCTTTAGCTGTTGGTTATAATATCTGTAAATTGGGATTGAGGGAGAAAGTTCTGGCATGGCAAACAGGATGATATGAGCAACAGATGACCACTGAGTCAACATGAAGCTGTATTTGGTACATTCTTGTTTCAGTGTTTCACCCAGTGAGTCCATCATCTGGTCTGCTAAAGAGCACTCCTGGAACAGTATTTTTTTTTCTTTTGACTAAACTGAAATGAATTATTTCTGCATAATTAATCATAATAAAACAATTTTAAGTAAGAAAAATTATCCAAAGTGAAATTTTGAATTACGATATTAGATGTCACATCACATGCTCCGGATGTGGAATTATCAACTAGGAATTTTATTTTGGGAACTAGAAACTTATGAAAACAAAATATGTTTTACAAGCTCTCTTTGCACATGCTCAGACACTATTGATAATAAATAAATATTTATCTTCAAACATGAGTCTTCAATCAGATATACCACTTTTGTTTTAGCCTCACATTTTATTTCTGATCTGCTGGATCAGATCATTTATGCTTGCTCATTTACTGTACAGGTAGTCCTCACTTAACAACCCTAATTGGGACCAGAATTTCCATCACTAAGCAAAGCAGTCATTAGGCAAAACATCACGACCACACTGATTAGCGATAGCAGTTCCAATAGTCCCAGTTGCACTCATTAGGCCAGGACCACGCTGTTGTTAGTCCAGGACCGCACGCTTCTCCTGACCTGCCGCGTTCACCTCTGCTTCAACCACTTGCCTATCCACTCCATCCCAAGGCCTTCACACAAGGGCCTTGTGAAGGGCCAGCAGCTGCCTTGGCCAGGCACATCTCATCAGTAACAGGAGGATTAAGACAGCAAAGGTCGGCTGGGGGTGGCAGGTGTAGGTGGTGGAGTGCAGGGTGGCCAAAAGGGCAGAGATGGGGGGGGGGAGACGGGTGGGTAGGAAGAGTTGAAGTGCATGCTGCAGTCATAAATGAGGGTGGGTTGCCAAGCACCCAAATTTTTATCATGTGACTGCAGGGGCGCTGTAACGGCCATAATTTCGAGGACCGGCTATAACTCTCATTCATTCAGCACCGTTGAAACTTCGAATGGTCGCTGAACAAATGGTTGTTAAGCAAGGACTACCTGTAGTTTACAATCTGCTTTGCCTTTATGACCTCACCACTCTTCCTTCTAATCTTTGCTCATTTAAACTCTCTACAGTCTGGAGTATTGCAAGCAAAGCCATTGCCCACTGAATGATTCTTACATTTTTATATTGATATGTTTGCAATTGTTGGAAATACAGAGAGGCAATTCTTTGCAGAGAAGCAGATGGTATGGCATGATTTGATCCCCTTCTCTAAGCTGTATCCTCAATTTGGCTTAAGGTTTGTACAAATTTAATACTATGGTCAAGCCATGTCAGAAACACTGATTATACTGATCCTCTTAATAAACCTAATGACATGGTGCTCTAGAAAGAACCTAGTATGTGTGTCTAGTTGGGAAGAGAACCCCAATTTACAGTAAAATGGGGTGCCTTCAATGATACCCTATGTACAATCATTCTAGTGGCAATGTGGGGAAAAAAATAGAAAAACCCCAAGGTTGACTCTTACAAACCAAGATTCTTCTCAATTTTTCCCTTCTTCACTGTTGACTGCTGGGACTTGGTAAAACAACAACTGATGTAGCAAAGGATACTTGTCTAAGATAATGTTGCTAGAACCATGAACTCATCCTAGGCTGTTTAGAGCAACAGATATCAGTTCTTCTATCAAGTTTTGTTTAACTTCCAAACTTTTCTTAGAAGTTTCTGTTAAATAGACTTTCTTGTCCCATTTCTTTGCTAACTCAGTTCAGTCTGTATATAGGCTGCAAAAGGAAATTATTTCTGCATTCCCAAATGAGGCAGTACCTGTGCAAAGATGCTACCCCTTAGTGTAGGCATGTGAGTGCTACAATCTTATAAATTCTCTCTGTGCTGAGGTAGGGAGCCTTCAAAATTTAGGCTTCCTCTTTATTTCACAAAAATCTCTTTTTCTGCCTTCTGTACCTTAAACTCAGTCTAGATAACTGAATTGTCTTAGATTATCCCTTAGCTTCCCAAGAAGGTGTTTGTAAATTGGTTAATTCCCCCTGGAGTTTAATATCATAGAATAGAAATTGGTATCAGCTTCATTCACCAGCAACCTACCCTTTTTTGTACCATAGTCCAGGATGCAATCGATAGACTTTTTGAATTGGGAATTTCTCCTGGTTTTATTATCTTAAAAAGTACATTCATTTTTCCTTTGTTAATAATTTTACTCCTTTACCTGTGTTTTACCTGCTGCTTCTCCCTGTGTAACTATACTTGAGCTTACTTCTACATTTCCTGATAGACTCTTTGCTGTACTTCTCATGTAACACCCTCAAAAAGTGAATTTTTGTTACTGTGCCTGGTGGTGACTAATTGGTTAAAGAGTTCAGTCTTTGAATGAAATCAGAAGATTCAAGGCATTTCCTTAACTCTTCCACATAACTTACCTTTGTCTTAATCTTCACCATATATGACAGCTTAATCTATTAAAAAGCTTATATCACAAGATACCACTAAAGTTGTTTTGGTTGAATCCTTATAAGCGCAATAGGAGATAATATTTAAAACTCCTAGGCTTTAACATTTTAGTCATAGGAATTTTATCAATAAGCATCTGAGATCCTGCCAACCCTTTTTTCAGAAAAGATTAATTCCAAGACACATTTATATTTGTCCCATACCCAGTACAGTTGCTTCAATAGATATATTTCTCAAAAATTAAATTATTAGTTACAATAAGCTTAAAAATCAAGATGTTTAAAATAATTATAACTGAGGTTCAAATCAAACTACTGATAATCAGGAAGGGTAAACAAGTGCAAAAAGTTGGCGGCATGATTAACACACAATTTGTGGATCCATGAGTCCAACACTGGGCTCATGAATTCACTATATTCAAGTAAATCCCACTGAGTTCATGGAACTTATTCCCAAGTAGATCTACAAAGGACTGCTACTTACTGTTACAGCCCTAACTAAAGACAAAAAAGCAGACTTATCTGAACAAAAAATGAAGGCAACGACAGAAGGCAAATTCCAAACAAGAATTTGAGATAGAAATATCTAACTTTGCCATCCTTGCTATAAAATTTAGCAATGACTCGGAAGTAAATGTCATTTCAATAAGACTTACTTCAAATGCAGAATACTTAAGATTCATTGTTACTTCTGTGTAGGTTCATCATTTAAAGAAGATCAGTTGCCAGGATGCTTCTTATAAGATTAAATAACATTTTCAATATAGTGTCTAAAACATGTTACTAAAATATATACAGTATTTATGTGATGCCAACAGGTGTTTTTTCCTTACATCATTGCCTGTAAAGTGCATGTCTCTGTGTAAAAAGGAAGGAGGAATCATCTTAATTCATTGAATATGGAGAATAAAAAAGGTTGCTGAAAGCAAGCCAATGGGCAGAGGAGCAAATGGCTGCAAACACTGCTGCTTAAAAGAGAGGATGTCTCTGAAGATTAGCCAGTTACTTGCCTGGTAAGTTTCTGTAATATTTAAAACAGGGCTTCTCTCTCTTTTCTTTCCTTCCTTCACTTACCTCTCTCCTTTCTTCACTCTCATTCAGGTTGGTTTCTCCTTTCCCCTTTTCTTCCTTTCCCAGTTCAACTACTATTTCCTATCAATCCTTCTATCCTGCAGGGTCTTTTTCTTCTTTTGTTTATCTTGACTGAAAGGAGGGAAGGGGATGTGTTTATTTCTGTGGCTGTGAGTGGTTTATGTGTGAGAGACAGAATAATTAGTGTAGGCAGATGAGGATCAATTAACTTTACAAACGAGGTACCTTATGTATAGGTAATTAATTTTAACTAGTATGTATGTATGTATGTATGTACATACGTATGTATGTATGTATAAGATCTGTATGGCTGCCCATCTTAGAGCACAACTCTGGGAAGCTCACAACAACAATAAAACCACAACACAATGAAAACCATTAAGAAATCTAAAAACCAGCTCCTTAGTCATCCTCCTGAAATGCTCCAACAAACCATCCACAGGCTCCCATCACACTCTACCCTAGCTCCTGAGGGAACAGCCAGCTCTTTATGGCCTTCCAGAAGGCTAAAGGGCAGGGGCCTGCCAGAGTGCCAGAGGAAGCCTGTTCCACAAGGTTGGGCCTGCTACAGAAAAGGCATACTTCCTAGTTCCCACCAGATGGCAGTATTTAAAGGAAGGGACCTGGAGTATGCCCACTCTATCTAACTTGGTGGGGCAGGCAGATTCCTTCAGGGACAAGCACTCCCACAAATAACCTGGCCCCATGCCATGTAAGGCTTTAAAGGTAATAACCAGCACCTTAATTGCACCCAGAAAGAAATGGAGTCAATGCAGCTCAAGCAACAGTGGGGTGACATGGGCAAACCAAGGGGTGCCCAACACTGCATGCGCAGCTGCATTCTGGACCAGTTCTAATTTCTGAATAGTCTTCAAGGGCAGCCCCATATTGAGCACACTGCAATAGTCCAACCAAGAAGTGACCAAGGCATGAGTGACCATGAGCAAGGCCTCCCTGCCCAGGAATGGGTGCAATTGGCATACAAGATGAATCTGTGCAAAGACTCCCCTAGCTATGGCTGCCACCTGCTCCTCGAGCAGGAGCTGCAAGTCTAGGAGGACCTCCAAATTGCACACCAGCTCTGTTCAGGGAAGTGCAACCCCATCAAGAATCAAATATGACATTTTGCCTGGGAGGCCAAAAACCTAAAGCCACTCCATCGTTCTAGGGTTGAGTCTACGTCAATTCCTCCCCATCCAGAGCCTTACAGCCTCCAGGCACTGGGTCAGCACCTCAATAGTATCACTTGATTGGCTAGGGGTGATGATATACTACTGAGTATCATCAGTCTACTGATGATACTGCACCCCTTGCCAACAAATAATCTTGTCCAGCAGTTTTATGTAAATATTAAAGAGAAGGAGTGAGAAACCGAAGCTCTGAGGCCCCCCAGAGTAGGGCCCTAGGGCTGGGCCTTCCCCTCCCAACACTGACTGGAAACGGCCCTGGTAAACTATTGTAAAACAGTGCCTCCCACTCCCAATCCCCATAGCCAGTCCAGAAAGATACCATGCTTGATGGTATCAAAAGCCACCAAGAGATCCAAGAGAGCCACGACAGTTCCACCACCTCTGTCCCATGCCCTCCAGAGGTCATCCATAAGCACAACCAATGCCGTCTCAATGCTGTACCTCAGCCTGAACCCAGACTGAAAGGGGTCCAGATAATTCAATTAACATTAATTCATTTGTTGTTGTTATTTTTCTGGTCTTGCCCATTTTTGGAGTATGATCTCTGTGAAATACATTTTTTCTCACATATATTAAGTGTGCTACTTCCACATATTTTGTGGCGGGGAGAAATCTCCAAAATCAGTTTCAGCTGGAACTGGCAGCTTGTGACTTATATTCCTGTGTGTGTGTGTCTGTGTGTGTATTTCTATTTGTTCCTCCTTTGAGAGAGGTTGTTTTAAAATTCAGGGTTACCTCCTTTTTAGATGAAGAGAATAACTGCTTTCACGTCAATAATCATAAATTGCTATTTCTGATTAAGTCACTAGTAGACTGACAATAGACACAAACAATCTTCATATTGCAGCAGAAGAGTTCTGGTTACACAATGTTCCCAATGATTATGTTGCTAAAAAAACAATATAATCTGAATCAATACATTTCAGTAAATTATATTCCTGACATTGCCTGATTTAATGTAGTACTAATGTCTGCTGGTCAGTCCCAGTCCCACTAGAATTAGGCAAACCATTACTTTCAGTCAATGTGTATAAATAGTTAGGTCAATTATGAATGCTGGCAACCACTGTTTTGCTTCAAAATCATTTTAAAAAATCATCAGTTTCCAAATATAATTGTAATTCCACCAGCAATGCTGAAAAAAGTCTTCCTATGCAATTTCTTTAACAAAGTTGCATAACCTGAGGCCCCAGGGCCACATGCAAGATAATTACAAGTAGTCCTTGCTTAACAACAATAATTGAGACTGGCAACTCCATCACCGAACAACACAGTCATTAAGTGAGACATCATGTGTCCACAATGGATTTACAACCTCACTTCCACCGCAGCCATTAAGCAAGACATCATGTGACTGCGACTCACGATTTTACTGCCAGCTTCTCCATTGACTCTACTTGTCAGAAGCTGGCCTTGAAGCACACAAGTGGCAATCACGTGATTGTGGGATGCTGTGACAGTCCTAGACGCCCACCAGCTGTACAACGCCTGAATCTCAATCACATGATTGCAGGTATACTGCAATGGTCATAAGTGCGAGGACCACTTGTAAGGTTACTTTTCCAGCATGCCGTCGTAACTTCGAGCAGTTGCTAAACAGGGCAGTCATTGAGCGAGGACTACCTGTAGTTTAAACACAGCTTAAGACAAATAACTCCAAAGCTCATTAGCAAATTGTAACTTTAAATGCAATTAAGGAGAAGGTAGTTATTCTCACTGTCACTGTTTACTCAGGAAACTGGGTAAAAATTACAGTTAAAGGAGATTTTAATTTTCCAGTTTATACCATAAGGTGTATTTTCTGTCTCAAGTCAATAAACTGCAAGTTTTGTCCACTGGAAATTTCTCTTCATGCACTCCCTTAGAATCAGAATACCTGACACATTTTATAAATTGAAAGGCTTTAGAGGAAATATGGAATCCTCCTCCTATATTAGAATGCCAACTTGTCTCATCTTAATATTTACTAATATAAATATTATTAGTGTGCCATCTTCATCTAAGACTCAAGGCAGCTCACAGCATAAAAGCAGTAAAATAACATAATCCAGAAAAACTGGCATTACATAAGTATACCATAAAACATACCTCAGCCATTAACTAGCAGTGAAACCAACATTAAAAAAGACATTCCGTGGACTTCTACTTCCCAAATTACTTGCCACTTTATGTCTCAAAGACTCTACAGAAAAGAATAGTCTTAACAATCTAATATTAATAGAGAGGAAGCAATCCTAACCTCAGGAGGCAAGTTGTTCTAAAGGAAGGGTGCTCTAACCAAGTCCTCCCTCTGCAACCTACTCCGTTAAGTTTCTGTGGGGATGTATCTGCAGCATGCCCTCTCAGCCAACCCATACTGAATGAAGACATTCTACTAAAAGCAGAGAATCCTGAATGTAACAAGGGCCTGTGCCATAAAGGGCTTTATAGGTAATAATCAGTCCCTGGAATTGGACCCAGAAACAGGGGGGCAATCAAGGTTGTTCCCATAATGTAGGCATTATTGTGTTGTAACAGCTGCTATCTGTCAGAAAGCAGGAAACTGCATTTTGTATCTGCAGTAGCTTCCAAGCAATCTTCAATGGAAGCCCTATAGAGCAAATTGCAGTGGTCTTGATACAATACAAGAGTGAGTTACTGTTGCTAGAGCCCCCCAATCCAAAACAGTTCACAATTGGTGCACCAAACAAGCTTGGCAAAGAGACTTCTGGCCATGGCCTCCACCTGTTGATCCTGCAAAAACTGTAAGCCCAGGAGGAACCGCAGGTTGTACATGTGCTTCTTTAGAACCGCAGATGGAATAAATCTAGAGCCAGACAAGTTCTGGTCAAACTATAACTCTCAATGTGGGGTTTCATTCCAGCTTTCAGATATCAGGCTAAGACTTCCACAGAATCTCCTGCTCAGCTGAGGGTAGAGATATGCAACTGGGTATCATTCGCATACTGATGATACTTCACTATAAACCAGTGGATGACCTCACTCATAATTTCAAGAATAAGGTGCTATTAGTAAGCTGATAACACTCAAATCTATTTCTCCATAACATTTTCAAGTAAAGATATACCTCTTCTGAATAGCCACCTAAAGTCTGTAAGGTTTATAAGATGAAGGATAATAAGCTAGATCTAGATAAAAGTGTTCATTGTATGAGTAAAAGCAGCAGATCTCCCTATTCTGGATTGGGTCATAATTTGGGACAGCTTCTGGATCCAGATTAGTTTCTGATTTCTCAGTGAGGAAACAGCCAGGAGATCTACCACTTTGATACATCAACTGCATCGTTTTTAGAAAAATCACATTGGTAACATCCAGACTTCACTATTATAATATGCTCTAGAGCTGTGCAAAACATTTGCTTTGCAAACCGTGTTAGCACAAGTTAATCATTCTTCTTTGATGCACTGATTCAGGCACATCCTCTGAAAGGCTTGCACAGCTACGTCAAAGGCTGCCCTAGTTGTCTTTGTGTACGCATGCACAGATGGCACTTGCACTGGAGCCCATAATCAGTGAAGCAGCTGTGCATGCACACATGTGCCAGATAGCTGCAGACAGCTTCATGCTCTTTATATCAAAACCTCCAAATAATAATGGTACTCAAAAAGACCAGTATATCTATGATGAAAGCATTATACCAGCTGCAAAATTATTTCTAAACATGATTTATATTTGTTATATATTTTATACTGTTTGTGTGTGTGTGTGTGTGTGTATATATACACACACACACACACACATATATATATATACACACATACACACAGGCGTGCACACACACACATACACACACATAAACAGTTCCATACAGTTCAATATTACCTCAGAGAATATTTTGTCCTTATACTCTTGCCCCTTCCATGGTTCACTGAGGTCACCTGAAGGCTTCTATCTATAATTTCCATTGGCTCATCTCATGATGACAAGTAGGTAAATCTTCTTTGTAGCCCCAGAGTTCCTGAAATAACTCCTATTCTGTTGAAGGAACTGATCTCTGTCCTGGCTTTTAAAGGCCTTAAAAACACAACTTTCTGAACTGGCTTCTAATTGTTGACTGTTTAAATTTTTAATGTTGTTTTAATTTTACTTTTAAGATGTTTACTGTGACAGTATAAAATGCCTAACAAATACATTTTAAATACATGAATATCAACAAGTTTAAAGCAGCCCACATGCAATTGACAATTTCAATGAAATCATATCTATTTAGCCCAGATGGCCCTGCTTTCTATTGCATATCATGCTCTTTATATCAAAACCTTGTGTATTCTCCATATATAGCTGACACTGACATTTCAATCTATAAAATCTTATACTTACATTAGAGTAAAAAATGCCCATGGTAATTTACTGTACTGATAATGCATTGCAACCCCTCATCCAGGCTGATATGCTCCGTCTCTCATATATTAATACTGAATTAGGATGTTTTCTCACAAGCATTACTACTGTTTCACCCAATTTTCTGGCACTGATAGCAGTAAACTACCAACTACCAACTCCTGTCCTAACAGATTCATAAATGAAACCCACTTCCCCACCCAGTAAGTCAGCACCAAAAGATCCACTCCCTGCATCTCCTGTAACAACAGGCTTCCAATGCATAGACTATGCAGTACCATAGCATTTGGTTTATTTCCTTCTATAAGTCTTGCTATGTGTTCAGCAATGACAAATTAGGGTTGGAACAGGTTGGGAAGGGCAAGATTTCTGAGAACCTATGGTATTTCTGTTTTCAAAGTATGTTTCCAAAGGCATAGCAATATCATTCCCAGCAACGTGTTACAGTTTTTTATTCCAATAACATATCTCCTGTCTCAAATCACTTTATAATAAAAACATGGATCAGCTTCATAAACAAGCAATATTTTAAAGATCTGTGTGTTCTTCTTTAGAAACAGTTTTATGTAGCAGATTAAAGTATCGATTCAATATACACAGGTATATATATATACTATAAGCTCACACAAATACACAGAAGTTCGTAATATATATCCTGGAACCTTGTTTCTTCCTTCCACATCGATATACAATGATATGGAAACGGTGGGAGGGGGAAGAAGAATCAAGGACGATGACAGAATCCCTTTCCCCTCACCCCCGCATAGGTCAGTATGGCACACCCATCCAGCGTTCAATTTCCTTCCTTCCTTCCTTCCTTTCTTCCGAGGCAGGGCGTCAGCCGAACTGAGTCCCAAATTGTTGATTTCCTCCTCACTCACCTACTCCGGTGTCGGGCTCCGTCCAAGCACCCTTCGGGGCGCGGCAACTTCGACTTCTCCTCCTACCCGTCCTCTGCCCCGAAGTTTGGGGGAGGGGCTGCGAAGCAGAGGTGGGGAGTCTTTCCTGCCTGCCTCACCACATCTCGGCAAGGAGCGGCTCACTCCGTCCTCCTCAGATACAAGCCAAGTGGGGGGCTCTTCTGATGGGACGGTGGCGGCGGTGATGGCGGCGGCTATGGCGCTCCCCCGTCGCCTTCAGTCATTGAGCTGCTCTGTTCCTCACAAAACAATCCCCACAGCAGGAGAATGAGAGAAGCAAAGGACGAGCACGCGCCGCACGCCACCCGCTTGCACGCGCGGCTCCCCAGTGAGCGAAGTGATGGGGGGTGGCACCGCCTCGCGCTTCTTCTTTAGATCTGCGCGCGCATGCACAGTTGCGCACGCGCCACGCGTTTGCCAAGTCAGACGGTATGTCCTGCGAAGGGTGGCGCGCTTCACTCTCTCGCCCTCTATCCTAAGAGGGAGGAGGGGCGGTAGCTTAAGCCCGTACACAGGTGGTGGGTTGGGCTAGAACCAACAACATTCTCCCCCTCCACGTTCTATCAGTGAACAGCAGGGGGCGCGCGGGCGCGCTTCTAGGTAGAGTTGGCTCTGCTTCTTTCACACGTTTGCCCCGTTCACGGCACGCCCCTGTCCCTCAAGGGTGAGGTTTCTGCGGGGTTGGAGGAACAGCTATTGAAAACAGAATTTCCATAAGGAAAGGGGAAAGATTACTATTAATAGCAAGGTGAGGTTATGCAATACTTAAATATATATGTTGCGCACACATTCGTTTTCCATTATAGAACTGGGTATTAATATAGCGAAATACGGTCTGAAATACAGCGTCTCTTTGTAGGAAAGATGCAATAATCACAGAATTTAAGGAGAAAATAGACAAGTACTTTGGATTGTACTTCTTGTCTATTTGTGTGTACTGCTGTGAAAGCTGGCCATGGAGAAGGAAGATAGATACCTTCCAATTATGGATCTGAAGATGGTTACTAGGAATATCATGGATGCAAAGATAAACTAGTCAGTCCTGGACTAAATAATACCAATTATTGCTCCCGTGAAGCTGTTATCAGCAAGCAGAAACTCTCATATTTTGAGCATTTGATGCAAACAACTGACAACAAAAAAGCACTGGAAATAAACTGGTTGGCTAGAAAAAGACCTACGCCTGGCAAAGTTGAGGGAAGTAGAAAACGGGGGGGGGGGGATACAATCAATAATGTGGATGGACAGGATCAAACAACTTACAGGATTGTCTTTGGGAGAGCTACAAGTTAATACAAAAAACTAATCAAGATGGCGAGCATTTATCCATGCAGTTAACAGGAGTCATCCTGACTCAATAGCATCTAACTAACCTCTTACCCATGATGGGTTTGATCTTCCATTATTACATAAACCTGATTTTGGAAGAAGCCATTGGCATACTATATTTCTTGTTGAGATCTGTATATAATTCTTTGTCCTATATCACAAAGAATATAATAATGTATATTTCCATCAGGATTTTAGATTACAGACTCCAAGAACTTAAAAATGCAATCTATAAAGGCTGGCGTAACCATGTTTGTCTCCAATATATATTTTAACTACTTAGTCTATCGTGAATATAAAGTGTGGGGGTGACAATGCGTACACCCTCAGATTTCTGGAGAAAGGGCAAGTTAAAAATGCATAACTTAAGTCTTGATTATTTAATTACAAGCACAATTTAGCTAATAAACAGATTATTGTGATTACACAGATGTAGCACTGATTAAGGAATGGGACAAAGATCATTCTGAGGAGGTACCCTGGAAAACATTTGTGATACTCTTTGTTGAATTCATATCCAAATGAATCAAACTTGTTGCTTAACTTTATATGGCACTCAGCTGGACTTTAAAGAATAATATTCATCAGCTGGTTCACTGTTTACAGGTTTATCTGGCCATAACAACACAGGAGTTGTTGTGGGTAATGCATTTAGACTTATCACAGTTGTGGAAATATGATCATTTGGAAAGGTCCTCTTTTTTGGCCAGCATTTGTCTGTAATAGTTTATTTTCTGCAGCAGCTGTATGAAGTACAAACCTTAGAGTCTTCCAGAAGATAGTGGAAGAGTAGGATGGAGGTTAACAGTAGTGGAAAAGAGGAAAGAGATTAAGAGGGAACAGCAAGAAAACAGTTGCCATGGCTGGAATTTTTTTCACTCGTGTATACAAAATGAACCGAAAGACAAATTACTGGAAAAATAAATGAAATGCTTAAATATCTCTGCCAAACTGAAGGTAGACTGAGCATCAGAAATCTGATTTAATGAAATAATTTCTATTTTTCAGGCTAATATATTCAAAACAGTGTCTGTCTATTTTTATTTATTTATTTAGCTCCCTGAGAGCATTGTATAAAGCCAGTTTCTTAAGGAACAAAGGACTGATAGATGTCCATTTCAAACCAAATTCTTTTGTTTCTTACATTTTAATTAACATTAGTGTCAAATGCATTTTTTAATTACATAGAGAAAAACAGAGTAGCAGAAATAGAAAAGAGAAGCTTCTATCCACCATCAATTGTCTGCACCCGTAAGTTCCAGTTCTTGATTATTTTTTTGTTCATGTAAAAATGTGCCTCAGTATAGAAATAATTTAAAGCAACAAAGGATATACATGCTATGCAGGTTCATGTCTATTACAGAGTTATGATTTTTGGTACAAGTGAAAAGGTAAAATTCTCATTTATACAGAGTGCCAATATTTTTTGTTTTTTGTAAATGCCATTTTGAGCAAAAAGGATTCTTAAACTGAAGAGTTTTTACTAAATCCATTTTCCAGAACATTGTCAATGCAAATTTTTAAATTCTAGACTGGATTCATTTAATTCATAAAGAAAGAAATATATATGTAAAGCAAATTTGAGAGGGTTAGGTAAAACAGTGGGGAGGAACGTGGAACCCATCAGATGTAGGTGAAGTATTAATTCCTAGCAACCTCAGGCAGCATGGCCGGTGATGATCAATTAAAGCCATGATTCCCCAATCCTGATGTAAATTATTAACTACCACTATTTTTTGAGATGTTTTGTTTCAGAAGTGCACTAAAATTCCATCAAATTAGAATTTAGCTTTGGTGACTATTGCTAACAGTTTCCAGAAAAACAGTTTCCAGAAAGGTTCTCACATACATTTTTGTTGATTTCAATTCACCAAATATGTAGAATGTAATCCAGAGGAAAGTGTTTTATATAGGCACATAGTTGATGTTAGGGGAGAATAATAAAAGAACAGATGAAAAAAATAATTAGCTTTTTAATAAATAATAAAAAATAATTAGTAATCTTTAATAAAATAATTCTATTGAAGTAATAGTTCAGCTCATTTATTAAACTTTAGTATCAATTCAGGAGATACGGTATTTGAGTTTGCATAAGGGATTGTTTCTGAATCTATATTATTATTGAGTGTTTCTAGTTTAATGGCTGTTTTAGATTTGAGTGGCTCTTTTTAATGAAGAATAGACACATCACCATATTTACGTTTGTTTTCCAAATTGCCAAATTCTACTTGCCAAATAGAAGGACTGGGTATTCAAAGGGAAAATGTGGTTCCTGAGTTATAAAGCACGTGAAACTAGAAGTTCATGATGACATAATTTATAATTTTTATGCATTGTCATGTATGAGTGAATTTGTAGGATCTCAGTCTTCATCTTTATCAATCTTCATCTCAAACCTAAAGGTTTTATACCCTAAGATATCCTTGTATTTTTAAATTGAATTCCCTCCATTAAAAATGTACATGAAGCTGTCAATTCCTTGACAAGATCAAGGAAGCAAGAAGTATACAGATTTTAGTAAAATATTTTTAGTGCTAGCTGAGGTAAATCCTAAATATTGGAAACTAATAGGAATTTCCCAGATCATTTATAGTGAATTCTCTATAAAGCTTTGAGTCCCTTTGAATGCTTTCAAATAAGCTGCTGCAGTATGGTTTGCCTACTATCTCTTGACCATTGATGTCTATATCTCATCCATTCTTTTCTCAGCCTCCTCATCTCTGACAATAATTTTTCTCAAAACAGAACCTCAAAGGCATGTAACTCTATTCATATTCACTTTTATATTATCACAAAAATAGCCACAGATGTGTATTGGTGGATACCCTGTTCTCAGGACAGCATCTCTGAACTCCCATTTAAGAGGCACCCTAATTCATACTTTTCCAGGGTTTTTCACAATACAATATTTATCATTTCATAGCAAGGACAAGCTAAAGGGGATTGACTCCTATTGCCCTAGAAATGCAGATGAAGAGGCTGCTACTTCAAGGCAGATGCTGGATGCAAGAAATGATGAAGTGGCCAGAAATGGTATGGAATGGCAAGGACAGGCAAGCTAAAAAGAGTTATGGTTTTCAGCTCCTCTTACAGAATGTTGATGCTTAGCAATCACATTTTCCAATGGAGGATTCCCCAGATCCTGGTCCCTACAGGAAACTCTGGATTCTATTCACATCAAGTTGAAGGATTTTAAGATTTAAGGAGCTGTAATCTGTATAGCTATAACTGTATAGTTATAGCCATTAAAATGAATAGGGCAGTTGATGTTAGGCATGGGATGACAGATGACAGGGGCTGAAATGATGTCTGTAGAATATCACAAAGGTAAAACAATAAGATTTGCAGATATTTTCCCCAGTTCCCACATACAGTTTCCTTCAAGTTGCACACTAAAACAAGACATTTACAGGAAAATGAGAGCTTAGAAATGATTGCAGTGGGCTTTGTTATTGATGTTGTTTATGCTAGGCCTACTATACCTAGTCCGCAAAGATTTGGAAGACCACTACATTGCAGCAAATACATACAGAAAACTATATATGAACTACTGTATGTAAAGATCTACATTCAGAATATTCTATTAGTGAATAGCAGCTTTCCTCATGTGATAGCCTTAAGTGCACAATTTCCATCGTTCCCAGTCAGTGGTGTACCAAGGGTGGGGCAGTGGGAGCAGTCCACCCCAGTTAGAGGCAGAAGGGGGTGTATTGTATGAGGAAGCTATCTGGAGGGTTGGTGGCAGGTGTAGAGTGCTGCTCTTGGCATGCCAATCAGCTGTTTGGCACTTGGCAGTGTGGTGGAGCAAGGGAGATGGAGCAAGGTGGCCTGATGATTGTGTGGCTGGGCCAGTCTGGATCCTTCAGCTGCTGCTCAGCCCCTTAATCTGCTCCAGGTATCAAATATGCTAGGTATACCACTGTTCCCAGACAATATTGCTAAAGACTTATGCTGGTTGGGAATGATGAAAATTGCAGTCCATCATGGATGGTACCAAGTTGTAGAAAACTGCTATACAAAATGAGCATGTCCAGTATAATCCATTAATATATTTTTCTTCACTGGTAGTATGTACCTGCTCTTCAAAGATTCTAGAAGCTCTCTATATATAGCTTGTTAGAATATGAAGATGAATGTATATAACTTGCTAGAAGGAAACAAAATTGATAAGCTATGTAATTATATTGTTTGGTTAACTAAAAAAGGCATTCCTATGTAAATTGCATAGAAGCAGCAGCATAGTGTTTCATAATGTCTTCAACATATCTTAAAATACAGTTCCACACATCACAAAAGATGAAATTCTATTTTATTGAATCCACTTTCAGATCTTGCTATGTATTTTAGCTATTCTGAACTTTTTAATGGGACCCCATCTAGACCGCAACAATTCCAAAAAGAAGTTTTGAATAGACATATTTGGGAGGATGTACATTTCAGATTAATTATTATGGCATATTTTCACCTCTTTGTTCCATTCTAAGACTCACAAACTGGAATTAATCTTCACACCACAATGCTGTTTTAATATACATGAGCTTCACACATGGAATTGTGCTAATCCCAGGGCTTCAACATGTGATAATGTTCTGCAGATTCCACAAAGCATATTGCTATCAGAGTTGATTGTCTCTCCCAAAATAATTATTTTGTTCATGTCACATTATGATGTGATTATAGGATGAGGAAATGTACGTTATTTTGAAGTAATAAATTCATAATGCTTTGTTTTATGGACAAGAGCCTGACTAAGTGTCTAATGGAAGCAACTAAATATGTGAAGTCATTTGAGACTGAGCCATGAAAATCAGTACCATCAGTTAAGAAAATTCATGAACCATTTTCTAATGTCATCCAGTATAGTTTATTTGTATGTATATGTGCTTTCTTTTCATGAGACATATAGGGTACATCCTACTAATAATTTTGTGCACTTACTTTACTCAAGCGAGTAAAGTAAACTTTACTTGAGTAAAAAAACTCAATCTTGAGAAAAAGTGAATGAGCCACGAATGGAAGTAGAATGTCTGCAGGGAGAGAAAGTATAAACCCTGTGTAGAAAAATATTGAAGACAGATTAATTTCCCAAATATTGAATTTGAATGCAAGAAAAGAGGAAGCAGTTTTCAAACCAG
This sequence comes from Python bivittatus, assembly GCF_059951505.1. Lineage (NCBI taxonomy): Eukaryota > Metazoa > Chordata > Lepidosauria > Squamata > Pythonidae > Python > Python bivittatus. Next base: position 6,461,607 of record NW_028277028.1, read on the forward strand.
CATGAGAAAAATTACATTACAAAGTGCCATAGAAGGGGGAGGAAATTTGCTAATAGGAAATATGAAAAAGGATGCTTGGTGGAATGATGAAGTAAAAGTAGCTCTGGATAAACAAAAATGCACATAAAATGATGATTGCTACAACAAATGAGGATGAGGGAAAGATACTGTTTGATTTCTATGGAGAAAGTAAAAGATAGTTGCAAAGAATATAGCCATAGGGGAAAAAAAGAATAGTTAACATTTAAAGAGGCACAAAAATACAGGGTAATGTAAATGGAAATTTTAAAAATTATTTTGGAAGTAGGTAAAAAGGGTTAAACAAGAAACCTCCAGAAGTGTTAATAGAATTGTGAATAAAAAGAATGCAGTGATTTAGGATGAAACTGAAGTGAGGGAATCCTGGAAGAAGTTTGGTTGATTGACAGACAGACAGACAGACAGAGGAATGATTCGATACATAGAAGAATGGAATTGAAATGAATCCTATAAATGTTAGCGTCCAAGAAAAAACTGAAATTATACATACTGTGAGAATGTTGAAAAATGGTAAGGCTGCAAATGTAGATAGTGTAACTGGAATAATGTTACAATATGGATGTGTTTTTTTCTGGAATAGATGTGCAACTTGTTTAATGTGTGCATGAAGAGTGCATCTGTGCCTCTTAATCTGAAGAATGCTGTACAAAGAAAAGGTAATAGGTAGGGATATGCAGTGCTTCAGTTCCAAAGCTGAAAATGTGCTTTAGAGTAGACATGGTCCCACTTCACCTATCAGCACTTCCTTAAAGTACCCATGTCTTTTCTTGGGTTTGCATGATAGCAGCATGATCCCATGATAATATGTAAATGCAAATACTACAGAAGGGTTAGTATGTAAGGCTGTTTTGCCCTCTGTATTTGAAACATGTGAACCCAGGAAAATGTTGAGCAGAGTGCAGGAAAAATTTTGTTGTGTAGAGTGCAGCAATTTTAGGAAAGTGGAAAAATGGTTTTTTTCCTATATTTTATATAATATTTACATTTTATAAAATGTTACATTTTATATCAATAAACACCAATTAATATATATTTTCTAGCTAGATTTCTTTAAAAAACAAAATATAAACATTACATTTTATAAATCTTTCATACCAACCATGGCAATAAATTTTTTAAAACGGGAGAAAGCTTTAGATTTTTGTTTAAGCAAATAACAAAACATAAAACATGTTTTATTATTTATTAAAACAAATATAAATCTTGTTTTATTTTTATTTGGAGTAAACAGCTAGCTAAATCTGCGTGTATAAATGTAAATGGTTTGGTGGAAATTTTGTTATTTTTTTTAGCAATAGGGGCAGATTTTATCTTAGATTGTTTATATATAGTATAATCAAGAAACTTTGTATCTTTTTTGAATCTCAGTTTTGGATATATTTTGGCTATTTGTAATAAACATTTTTATCTAGGATGACCAAGCACTCTGTGATAATAATGAATGTAATCATTATGTAAAGGCACATTATCAGCATAACTTTTAATTAACACATTTTGTTTAGGAAGCATTTTATATAATTGATTAGTCAATTTTTTTTTAGTATATTCAGCCTCTTTTTTGGTAACATAGCATTTAAAACCTTGGAACATAACAGTATATCTAATGTTAGTTAATGTAGGGACACTGAGAAGGGAAAAATCAAGTAAAGGAACAGAGTATATCAGAAACCACTTTTTTTAAACAAGGGATGAACACTTTATCTTGTATAGTTATTTTAGTTATAGAATCGTCAGTCAAGTTTTGTTGAATTTTAGGCTTGTATTTTGTCAGTAGTAACTGTTTATTGTTTATAATGATTTTATTGTATGCAGAGTCTAGTAATCACTTATCAGAAGGGCGTTTGTCTCTGTTAGAAATCAAAGCAGATATCATTTTGGTATTTGTTTTTTGTTTAACAAACTGGTTTTTTTATGACGGACGAACTTTTTGGAACTCTTAGTTGGCTGATTTTTTATAGGACAGTCTTTTAGAAGATATTAGGTAGAATTATAGCGAAAGCATTTTTTTATTATGTATGTAGTCTTTGTGTCAGCAGAAGCTCGATGTTTTATGTTATCAAGCCTCTATTTTGAATTTATTTGTAAATCACGGGAACACTGAATTTTTTGTAATCTATTGGTAAGATAGTCGACGGTCTGATCGACAGGGGGTAACGCTTGGACAGCTTTTATCAGCATATCAAATTAATCATTTAGACTCGAAAGAATGATATATGTCTTTTGTTGTTCCGGAATTGTCATATTATGATCTGTTAACTCAGCAAAGTTTTTATTTTATGTAAATGTTTAATTACATTAGCTCTTTGTTTTAATTTTAGGTTATATAACTGTTTTGTCAAACTTATGATAGCAGCTGAGGTTTGTCTCGCATAAATGTCACGCAAAGCCACCCAGCATGCGTTAGCAGTCTCTAAATTATGAACGTGCACTAGTTCTGAAGACTCAAGTCTCAAGATCAAATTATCATATGCACGGTCTAACAGAGCTTGTTTTGTAGGCGTAGGTGCTGCTGGTGGGGGATTCTGTATAAACTGTCACAAACCCTCTTTTAGGAAAAAAGATTTTATCTTTATATTTTATGTTTGATAGTTTTTTTAATTTAATCTCTCAAAGGGAAGGCTCACTGTCGCTGTCGTAGGTGTCGCCATGTTTTATTTTATATAGGCATACAAACACAGAGAAAAAATCTAAACCTCAAACGAAAAGTTTGTTTTAGACGCTCACAAGCAGGGTAATAAATCTAGGCATAAATCTCTCTTTATTTAGGAATCTCAGTCTTGGCTTGTAACACTCTTTGTCTCTATCTGGGGCTCAGTCCTGGGACAGCACTCCTGGGACTTTACGCCTGGGATCTGGCACTCCTGAGACCTCACGCCTGGGACAGCACTCCTGGGACCTCACACCTGGGCCCATAACCTGTTGAGCAGAGTGTAGGAATATTTTTGTTGTGTAGAGTGTAGCAATATTTTTAGGAAAGTGTGTCCAGGAAAAATATATATCAGCATGAAAGATTTATAAAATGTAATGTCTATATCTTGTTTTTTAAAGAAATCTAGCCAGAAAATATATATTAACTGGTGTTTATTGATAAAAAATGTAAAACTCTATAAAATGTAAATATATAAAATATAGGAAAAAACACATCTTCTCATGTATTTTAACATCCAAGACTTATCAACAACACAAGCTTAACAAAGTCTCTACCCAAAACCTCTCAGAGAAATATACTATTTGGTTATTAGTTATAACTATATAACCCATAAAAACTAACTATATGGTAGCTAAAACTCTATTAAGAGGCTAGACATATAATCTTTTTATTATATTGCCACTCCTTAAATGACTAACATATATATGCCAATAGATAACAATAAATAACAGTATATGTGTTAACACACAAGTCACACAATCTCTCTAGACACAACATTTTTATAAAGATAACGAGATAATTTTTTTTTAATAATAAAATCTTAACAGAAGACTTGCTTGGTTTCAGGAATTAGTAGCAGGAGTTACAAATGCATCCACATGCAAGAGTAAGTGTAAACAAAGAGACAATGGAGACTGAGTTTAGGGAAAAATAGTTGTGAGTGAAATCAAGCCTTGAGCACATCCAAAACACAATAACATTAACTGATACACACTCTGTGTGGTTACTTACTGCATATAAAAACCTGGTTATGTGAGAATGTGAGACTAGGCTGAAGTTGCCATAACCTAAAAATGGAGCAGGCACATACACAGAGAAGACAAAATCCAGGAATCTTGTTAAAAGGATCCCTTCAGAGGTAGATAAAAAGGAACCAAGTCATTAAGGATGAAAGGAGAAATATCAGAAGACAGACAAAGGAGGCTGGGCATTGAGCATGCAGAAAACCCCTTAATCCCATAGACAGCTACCGGGCCTGTAAATCAATAAAGCAAGAACTTTTGGGGAATAAATAGGGCTTGTGAATCCCACCCACTCTTTGAGTCATTCTGGATCCAGGCTTGGTGGTTTCCATCCCTCTATCTAGTGCCTGGACAGCCTAGCTGAGAAGGACTTGGGTAAGTGGGGATGAGCATGTGAGTGTGTGAGAGAGCAAATATATGTTGTAACCAATAAAGTTTTGCTGCAGCTTTGAATTCATTGGGTCTCCATGGATTCCATCAGAAACTTATGTGCCTCAGTGTTCTGTTGAAAGTTATTTACATGTGTTCCTAATTATTTTTTAGCTCTTGACCAGAGTGGTATGTTTTGTATACTGTAGCTGCACCTATCTGGAAAACCAAGTAGAAAGCAGGGAGGACTGTGACAGGCTGCATGTGAGTGAGTGACCATAAGCTGATACTGCTGCACTGGACTTTGTTTATCCCACTTCTGGGATAAAAGTGTGTTTCTGTCCAGTTTGTTACATGGAAGTGCATGTTGAATATCGAGTGTAATAGCTATGGGTTAATCAAGAGGTGTTGTGGCAAAACAAGAATAGATAGCATGAAAAATGAAGGGATGCTGAATGAATGCATATTGAATACAAAAATCAGCATGAAAAAGGTATATTGAGGTGGTTTTATGATGTAGAGAGAGTTAATGAGGATCAGTAATATGAAACAAAAAAAGAGTTAATGGAAGGGGAAGACTGATTGAATGGAACTGAGATCCACAGAGAAAGAGATGAGTCGCTTAAAGAACAGAAAGTTTGTTCATTCTTGCCTCTTTCATATGGATGTGAGAGAGGCAAGAATGATTTGCAAAGATAAAAGGGTATGAAAATATATATTTCATGTTATTAGTGTAAGCTAGATTTCATTAGATATATTTTCTTTTATCCTTTGTCTATATTTTCTTTCGCTTTCTAACTCTTACTCTTTTTATGTGCTTTGTATAATGCCACTTGCCCCAAAAATAAATAGTATGGTAGGTATACACGTATGGATGCCTAATTTTTAAAAATTATAAATGTATTTTTATAGTAACTTTATTAGAAAAACAACAAAAGAAAAAAATAGAATTGACTTCCGACCCTCCCCACAACAGATGTAAGTAACAATATACATCAAAGTCTTGCTCTAAATTCACAACATAAATTTCCATTATTTCTATTAACCCATATTATTTCTAATCATCAAACCCATGCAACGTAATTTCATTTTTTCTGTATCCTGCAAATAGTCCAAAAAAGGTTTCCAGTTAGCACTAAAATTACACAATGTCTTATCTCAAGTCAAAGCCATCAATTTCGACATCTCAATCAACTCCATCAACCTCACCAGCCATTCTTCCATTGTAGGTAATGGCTTATCTGTCCACCACTGTGCATTTAAAAGCCTTGCTGCTGTTATCATATATAAAAATAAAGTTATAGATAATGTTACCTTCATACATATAAAAACATTACTACTGTTATCATATATAAGAACAAAAATTACATACATTTAATAACAAATATATTTTAATCTTAGTGAACTTTATACACAGATCTTTAAAGCATTGTCATTCAATCCTGGTCACAAAAAAAATCCCATTAATAACTACCAGAAGCCTCAGCATATATGTTAACCATAGTCAAATAAATTCACTTTGTAAACCTTCTGTTTACTTTTAAAAAGCTTAAACTTTAATCCTTGCAAATAATAACCCACAAGTTGATTCCCCATCAGGCTCTCCTTGTCTTCTCTCAGAAACATCCCCAGGAATTTCTCTTTGTCTCTTCCCAGGAACAGCCTCACCAATTCAACACATTCCTTTTGCAGGTCCAAGATAAAAAATCTTTCCAAGTCACTCTTCTCCATTATGTGTATGTCCCCTTTAAAGAATATGTCTTTATTTGGTCAGTGACCAGCAAATTTAAGAGAACAATGACAGAGTTAAACAAATTGATAGAATAATATACTAAAAGACAGATCACATAATAACATTATATTCACTCCTCTAAACTGCCCAGAGTTGTTTAATGAGATGGGCGGTGACAAATTCGATAAATAAATAATAAAATAAATATTAATCAGTGAACTGGTATAAATGCTTATTGTAGATAATTCTAAGAGAACAAGGCAATGAATAAATCAGGATTAAAACATTAACACAGAACTGAGATATCAGCCATCAACATAAACCAACTGGTTGGATATAGCTACAGTGACTAAACTTGATTATAAAGGATAATCTTTAAGAAAGTTGTCCTTTAGATTTATTTATTTTTCAAAAACTCACTTTTGTCCTTTATTTTGGTCATTTAATTTTTACCATACAGATGGTACAGTATGCAGTCTTTCACATTCATGTGAAAAATATGGAAATTGAATTGTCTTTTAAAAATAAATGTTTATATACTGTTTGATTTTAGATACTGTTTTTGTAAAGGTTTTCTTGGTTTTGCTCTTGAATTTTCCTTTGTAAAGCTAAGTTATAAACATAAACAATTAAAATGTTTTATCCTTATGAACCTCTTTCAGATTAGCCCCTTTTTCAGGTTTGTCTTTTATTATTTCCAGAAAATATGGCCACTGTAGATATAGCCCAACAACTATACATTTTTATTGGAGAATGGTCTTACTAGATTCTCTCCCCTGAATAATGAAGCTGTAATGTAGATGTATTTATTGATTGATTTATTCAATCAATCAATCAATTTATATAGCCTCCTATCTTGACAACGACTCTAGGCAGCGAACAATAATAAAAATATAACAAATACATATACAAAAATTAAAATACATAGCTGAGAGAAACAAAACATCATCCACATAGCCAGGAGACAAGTCCCTTCACATAGTCAGGGCCCCAGGCCCGAGCATAGAGCCAGGGCTTTAGGGCCTTACAAAAGGCCAGCAGCAATCTAATCTCCAGAGGGAGAATGCCCCAAAGGGTGGGCGCTATGACAAAAAAGTCTCATCTTCTGGGACCCCCAAATAAGATGGGTAGAAGCAACCAGGAAGAGATGGTCCCTTAAATAACCCAGCCCCAAGCCATGAATACATAAAAAGAAGATACAAATAATTCTACAGACTGAGAAGAGATATTGAAAGTAGAGTTTGGAGCTATAGCAGCATTTGATGGTACTGTCTAGATTTTAGATAAGGGATTGCAGGTATAGACTATTTAAAGGAAGTATTTAAACAAAGTATGTCCACTGTGCTCCATTTGTATATTTGTAAAAAAAAAAAAAAGTAAATAACACTGTGGAGAGAAAGGAGCTCCATTTCTCTTCCCTTCCCCATCAGTTTTTATTAAAACATAATGTAACTCAGAAAATCAACATAATTTTTTTATATAAAAGGAATCGTCAGTGAGTAATGACTACCATGGGGGTCAAGATTAATCCTGTATCTATTTGAGGATATTGTTTATATAATCAGTAATAATACTGCCCAAATATTAAGTATTTGACACTAATGTATTTCCCATTGAGGTTTCATGATATGAAGTATAAATGAAAGTTCATTATCGTGACATACAGCAGTTCTCAACAAGGACAAAGTCATCAACAAAGAATAAAGTTATTGTGCCTTGCCTCCCATTATTGCATTCCTTGGAGTACTGGAAAATTTATGGTTGTCAAACTGTTAAGGATCAGAAACTTTACAACATTAGGAGATTAACAGCAGTATGTCATCTATCACTGATTTACCTTCTGCACTTTTGTCTGCATGTTATGGAAGGAAAGTAGAAAACAGAAAGTAGCAAAGCAGATGATCCATCAGGATTCATCAGTGCAGTCTATTGCCTGGCCAATAAAAAAGTGACGGTTGATAACAGCAACACCAGGCAGATACATGGGTATACATTATCCATGTGTTCAGAGGCCAGCCCAAGAGATGGTCAAAATCTAATAAAGAAAAAGCAGATAGTAGAAGAATGAAGAAAGCAAGGGAGTGGGAACAGAGTTGGGCCAGTGGAAAGTGGAAACAGGTATAGGAGAAGAGAAAATAGAATACAGCAAAAGAGTAGGCAAAATCAGTAACAAGTGAATTGGGGTGGCAAGTATATATTGACCTAACGCTACTGAGCATCCCTTGTGGCCTTATGATTCTCTTGGATTTCTGAGGAATTCTAAGCAGCAAACATTAATCTGGTAGGAAATGAGACCAAGCACAGATTAGAGTGAATTAGTACACTTGCCATCTCACACTGGTAATGGCAAAGAAAACAAACATACTTCTCCACCCTACTTCTCTATCTTTACATCCTCGGTAAACTGGTTTTCTCAGTTAGTGAAATGACTGCTCAAGAATAGTCCAGTACCAGGCTCAGACCACTCAGTGTGTCATGATGAGGATAAAATCATTTGCATCTACTTACACCACAATACTGTACATTGCAGCCTGAAGAAGAGTAAAAGGTATTTGTAGGAATTAGACAAATTCAATAATTACCCTTTCTGACCAGTAAGATTTAGTTTAGGGATGGGGTTGACTGGGTAAATCAGGGGATAGTTCAACCCTTCAATATATGGACAAATTATGACAATTGCTTTGAAAGAGATACCAAGCTGCACTTCTTAAAAGGTACTCTGTGTACTCAGAGATTCTGCGGAACAACCACCCAGTTGTAATCTATTTTCCTTCCTTCCTTCCTTCCTTCCTTCCTTCCTTCCTTCCTTCCTTCCTTCCTTCCTTCCATCCATCCATCCATCCATCCATCCATCCATCCATGATTATGGTGGTGGTGGTGGTGGTGGTGGTGGTTGTCCACACAGTTAGCCAGTTGTTTAGACTGGATTTGGCATTTTTATCCACCTATTGAGTTCTTCCCAAGGACCTGGAATAAGCAGATGTTGTTTGGTGGTGTTAAAGGTATCATTGCAAGATGTAAGCTGTTCCAAGTAATACTGCCTTTTGCAATTGACTGGTGGTGATTTTGCCAATGCTGATGGTTTTCAAGTGGTGCACAAGATGTTCTGGGATTCCACCCAAGGCACCTATTACTATTGGTACTATCTTTGCTTTCTTTTACCACAGTCATTCTATTTCTATTTGCAGGTCTTTGTATTTTGTGATTTTTTTCCAGTTCTTACTCTTCTATTCTCCTGTCTCCAGGTATTGCAATGACCACTATCCAGACTTTTTTGTCTGTCTTATCAACAATTGTTAAGTGTGGGGTGTTGTGTGGCAGGTGCTTGTCTGTCTGAATTCCAAAGTCCCAGAGCACTTTAGCTTCTTCATTTTCTATTACTTTGTCTGTTTTGTGGTCCCACCAGTTCTTGCTTGCAGGCAAATGATACTTCTTGCAGATATCCCAGTGCACCATTATTGCTACTTTGTACTTTGTTGTTTGTAGTCAGTTTGTGTGATCTTCTTGCAGTAGCTAACTAGGTGGTCCACTGTTTCTTTGGCTTCTTTGCAGAGGCGGCATTTGCTGTCTGTTGCTCTCTTCTCGATTCTGGCTTTGTATGTATTCTTAAGGCTTGGTCTTTCCTGCTCTTAGCCATTGGCAGGTCTTGTTATCTGCTTTGCCTGCTAATTTGTTTGTGTACTGGCCATGTAATATTTTGCCTTGCCATGTCTCTCTTCTATTCTTCATTTGGTCTTTCTTGTAAGCCAGTTTGGTGTCTTCAGTATTCAGTAAGCCTTCATGGTGTACTAGCTTCAGTGCATCTTCTTCAGATATTCTTCCAATGCCCTTTTTTCTTCTTTAACTGTCTGGTGTACTTGCAATATTCCACACCCACCAATACTCCTTGGTAAGTAGAGTCTGTCAGCGTTGCTACATGGTTGAAGGGCATGATTCATTGTCATTATTTTTCTGGTCTTCCTATCGAGGGCTTCTATTTCTGTTTGAGTTCAGTCCATTATTCCAGTTAGGTATCTAATGACCAGAATTGCCCAGGTGTTAATTACCTTGATGAGATTTCCTCCACTGAGTTTGGACTAAGATCTTCTTCACTCTTCTGATGTATTCATTACTAACCTTCTTGACTTCAGTGTGCTTGACGTTGTCAGCTTGAAGGATGCCCAGGTATTTCTAGTGACTTTCTTCATCCAGACTCTTGATGTTATTTCCATAGGGCATCTTGATTCATTCAGTTTTCACTATTTTTCCCCTGTTGATGGTCAGGGTGGCACATTTGTCCAGTCCAAGCTCCATTGTAATATCTTGACTGTGTATTCAGACAGCGTTGAGCAGCAATTCTATTTCAGATGGTGATTTTCCATACAGCTTCAGATTGTCCATGTAAAGGAGGTGGGATAATCTGGCAGATGTTTTTGATGTTTGATAGCCATGGCTTGACTTGTTCAGTATTGTTGACAGAGGAATCAATGCAATGACAAACAGTAGTGGTGATAGTGAGTCTCCCTGAAAGATCCTCTCTTGTTGTTAACTTCTCCCAGTCTATCACCATTGACCAGCAACTATGTCTTCCATTGTGCCATTGATCTTTGCACAAAGCTTCTGATTTTTTTACTGACTTCTATTATTTCTAGGCACTTGATTATCCAATAATGTGGTAGGGAGTCAAATGCCTTCTTGTAATCAATTGAAACTACATTCAATTTGGTCTTCCTTCTCTTACAGCTTTCCAAAATCATCTTGTCAATTAGGAGCTGATCTTTTGTCCCTCTGCTGTTTGGGTGGTTTCCTTTCTGCTCAGATGGAAAGAGCTTGTTTTCAGCTAGATGCTGTTGGACTGCATCAGCTACCACACCAGTTAGCAATTTGAAAGTAGTTGGCAAGCAGGTAATTGGCCTGTAGTTGCCTGGTGCTGCCCCTTTTTCTGGATTTTTCATTATCTGGTAGGTTTTGCCAGATGTTAACCAATCTTCAGTTTCACTTTCTTGCAGTATATTGGTAAACCCATCCTGAAAACTCAGTGAAGATACAAGACCTCTTTCTCCCCAGGCTTTTAATTGATTTTAGAACCTATTTTATTGTTATTTTTTTGCCAATATTAATATGTTTATAAATCTGTATACTTTATTATTTAACATTTTAAGGGCTTTGAATGCCTGCCAGAATAAAAAGATCTATCTATCTATCTATCTATCTATCTATCTATCTATCTATCTATCTATCATAAATAAATAAGCAAGCAAACTTAAAATCAGGCTTTTCCTTAAAAAAGGAAAAGAAAAGTAACTATCTTCTTCACTTTTAACTGTATATTTATTTATTGTTTTAATATGCTGTAAGCCTCCCAGAGTCCCCCATTGGGGAGAGATGGGTGGGGATAAGTTTGATAAATAAATAAACTATGGGTTTTGCTTTATATCTCCATTTCTAGAAAGGTAAGAGACTAGGATTTTTTTTTTTTTAATGAAAGCTGAAATGTGGGGATTGTGGCCCATGTTCGGGGAGGGAATTGCTTTCTTCTGTGGATACCCAGAGAAGGACCATGGGAATCATCTGCGAGGGAAAGTGCCAAAACATGCTTTGTGACATTATGATGCAGTTTTCACCCCTTACACATTTGCATACAATGCTGAGATGGAAGTATGAAAAAGCAGCATGTGCACTGTGGCATCATGACACCTCGTTCATCATTTCGGTGTCATTGTGGTTAGGAATGAATGCCTGTGCTTGAAGCTGTTCTTGGATTATATTGGAATAAGGGGGGAAACACTAACATCAGTATAGCTAAGAGTGACTTAAGGCCATCTTACTCATAGGCTAGAAACAAAACAAAAGGAACATCATGAGAACCCAAGAAAAAAACCAGATATTGTCAGGACATGTTTGTGACTTGTTAGGTACAAATGTGAAACTCCAGCAATTTGGGAGATGAGTATTTGGTAATTAGAGACATGCTGTGCTTTGGATCCAAAGCCAAAAAGGTATTTCAAAGTGTGCATGAGTGTGCATGCTGCATCTTGTTGGCATCTCCCTAAAGAAAGTCCTTAAAGAAACTGCCATGTTGGAACTTCCTTGACTCAAATACATGTTTTCCTGTGGTCTTGCAGCTATTTGTAAGCCCAGAAAAAGAGGCAGCCTTTCTAAGGAGACACTGATAGGTACACTGTGTGTAGCCATACCCACTCTGAAGTATCTTTTTAACTCTGAATCCAGAGCGCAGTACAGTCCTAGTGGTAATGAATTCTAGCTTCTATGTAATATTACATAGTTTGACTCCGAGTTCAGACTAGTGCAACAACCAAAATTAATCTGCAGGCATAAAGACTGTTACGTTTCTCTTTACTTCACCTCCCTGACAAAAAAAAAATTCAGCTTGCTTGAGGACAGATAGATTTGAGATACAGATTGCCTTTGTGTTTTCATCAATGGTTCTTAACAATGATCAGCCATTGTTTCTTGGGCCCAAAGTGCTACAGCATCTTGCAACATTTATTTGTGACAAAAACAGTCTGCAATTTCCATCTTAAGGCTGATTCTGAACAGTAGACCTTATTCAGTCCTGCCTAATTGTTTTAAATTGTTTTGCTTCTTCACTACCTCCTTGTCTTTACTATCTTGTGTGATGAGTACTTCTAGAAAATTGGAAAGTTTGGATGAACTTTTAAGGCATTTTGTTTAATTTTAATAAAGGTACTAATAGAATTAGAAGAGATATAGATCTTGGAATGTTTTTCCCCTCATGGATCACCACAGACATCTTTATGTTTTATCATTTTTATATCTTAATTATCATTCTATTGTTGAGAAATTCTCATATTTCTGAGATTATTTTCCTGTGGAAAATTATCACTGTACAATAACAATTGCTTTTAGGAGAGTGGCTCCTAGCACTATCCATTTAAAAAGTTCTCATTTTTCCTTTCTTAATAAATATTGGTAGAAAGAAAAATGTGAAAGAATTCATAGGAAGGGTATAAATACAAGATAACACTTTTTAGATGCTCCACAAATCAGTAGGGGATTGTATGAAATAAATCTCACATGGAAGTTCCTTCCCAAATATGGGCATTGGCCTTGTCAAAAAAGAAAATTAGAAGAAACATCCTTTCTGTATGTGATCAGGATGGAATTTTACCATTCTGTTGCTCATAAATTTGAAACCGTATATTTTAGTTTCATGAAGTAGAGGGTAATTTGTACAAGGAGTACAAATTATTCATATATTTTAGCAATTTAAAACCTCAGTGATACATCATAGAGCAGGTAACACTTTCCAAGGAAAACATGTATGCCTTATTTTTTCCTTCTCAAAGTTATTTTCAAAAATTAGGAGAGTTCTCTGCCACTTGCTTTGGTAAAAACCAAACAAGTGTTAATTACAGCAGAAACCCAGCCCTGTAATTAGCAAGGTAAAATAGAATAGTGCATACAAACTAAGAAAAATCTTCCTCCTCCTCTTCCTCATACATGACAATTTGGACGGGGTGATTCCACTGTGAAACAAACACAAACGTTTAGTAACAAATGGAAGAAAAGAGAACTTTTGGAAGAGTAGAAAGCTGTGTTTGTTTTTGCCTTATTTGCCTCATGCAGAATCTCTTGAGGCCTCATAGAAGGTACTGAAGTTAAATTCTCTCCCCAGGTAGACTCAAGTTAGATAACTGAATTGATTACCAAGAATTCAAAAGCTATTGTGTACAAGAAATTCAAACATGCATACAACATTCAGAAATCATGCCCTTTATACATGTTAGTTCCAAGGTTCAGCTCCTGAGTGCCTTCCTGCTGCCTTTTTGAATCAACATCTAAGTGGCTACTCATTTCCAGGCCTTGAAGGCATCTGCCTTCTGTCCCTTGCCTTGTTTATAAAACAGCTTTCTCTGGCATGAGAATCAGAAATTCCCATCTTACCAGTTTCAACCCTTGCAAAGTCATGATTACAACTTAGAACATAATTATGCCTTGTTCTTCCCCTATAATGTGCTACTCCTTTTCCCTTCTTTTCCTCCTTGAAGGCAGATCTTTGCCATCCCTATCTTTTTCCACTTTAATGCCCTTTTTAAAATTTTCTTTGCAACCACTGCAGCCACTGCTGCTGCTTTTTTGCCTCCCTGCAGCTTCACACATTCCATCATCCAATTTTTATGTACATTATGGAATCTGATAATATACTATAAAAATATATGCTGTCCATGGTATTCAGCTCTAGGACCTGTTTTAATGTCTGAGTGAAGGCATGAGTGAGAACTTTCTTAGTGACTGAAAAAAGGTTGAGAACATCTCAAGAAAATTGTGAACTGCAGCTGTGAATAATAAAAACTAAGTCAAGTCCACATAGGAACTGGACAAACACCAAGGCCAGGTAATCGGTGTCCATGTAGATGGGCCCCAGATACTGTCCCAGATTATTGTGAGTAGTTGGTGCCACCTTGAATAGGCAAAGAGGAAGGTAGCAAAATTCTCATAATTAAAAACATATTCCAGGTATCAAAGATTTCTCATATATAAGAGGTGATCTACACAATACCAGATTCCTAGAGTTCTGCTGACCCGCTCACAAGCCAGCAAAAGGAACAAATCAGAAGTCATATGATGAAATGGATGCTGCCTGATCTTACCAATAACTTGGAATGCCATATGGTAACACCTTCCCATGCCTGAAAGTATAAAAGAGAGTGCTGAGGAGCTCCATGCTTGGACCCAACATAAGCGGAAGAATGAAGGTGAAAAGCAATGCAAGGCCTGGAGACCTCCAGTCTATGTTGGACTTAAGTAGTACTGCTGGGATGAAGTCATCCCCAGAGCTTTCCCTGACTAGCTGTTCAATTAGCTGCTTGGTTTCAAAGGTGATAACTGAGGGCCAAGTGGCAATTGCATTAAAGATGCAGATTATGAGTTCAACAAGCTGCAAGCCCTGTGAGAGTAATTCTCCCATATACTAGCCAATATACAGCAAGATATTCTAGATAGACCTGTATTTAGCTAAACAGACATGAGTTGCCAGAAGAGAGAGGTGTTTCTGAGTTTCACTGTTTCTGTCAGTTGATGCCTAGTCTCAAACTTTTTTTTAAAGAGGTTTTTATGTTCCTCCTAGCTTGTAGTAACATTTGACTAGAAGTAAACCATGGATTGTTTTTATAATCAGTGAATATCTTAGCTAATGACCTCTTAGTCCTAATATAATTGGAGTTGAACCACCTTTGAGATGGAAGATAATTTTATAAGAACTTGTTACTACTGACCAAAAAGAGCTAAAGGCCATGGACTAAGATGGCATAGTTGTCAAAGCATGGCCTTCCCAGTAAGCAGCTATGACACTCTGCTTAATGGATTCCCTTAATTTATTGCATTGTTTTGAGATTAACCAGCTGGAAATTTCCTTGTTCAAGAGTCCATGGCATTTAATTCTAAATCTCCCACCATCAACAATAGTTTGAAAGAGAGGCTTTAGGAGATTTAATAGAATGGCACCCTGGACAAAGCATCTAAGGATATGAGGTAAATGGTAACTCTCTGTCCTAAATGATATTTCCAAACCAATAACATTTGAGATTAAGCTGCAGGAGATTACTAAATACATATCAAATTAAATCTTTATTACAGTCAAAGACCGGCATAATAGTAAAAACATAATAGTTGAAAGTCTACAGCCTGACCAGCATGTAAATTTTCTAAGATCTACCTGGGTGTAAAATGTAGAGATCTTGAATATGGGTCATCTGAGCTAAACAAAGGCCAGCTATACTACATGTGGAATCCAGGAAAACCCTGGGGCTAGGGATGAAGGTAAGGTGAAGTCAGTCCCACTAGGTAGACCAGACCAGAAAATCAACTCCACAGGAAGACTACTTTATTGAGATAAGCTATGACAACAGAATCTGGCAAGTCTGATTGTGCTATCCTTCCACTCTTTCTTATACCCTGGTGAATCAGGGAGGTGTTTGCCTAAGATGCTTCTGAATATTATCTTGCTTACCAAGACTTAAAGAATGTTTCAGCACTCTTTGCCTAGGTAATGGCTCTTGAATATTTCTGTCAAGCTCATCTTCCTTACTGTCTATAGGCAACTTGATTATCCAACCCACCATTGAAGGCATTTATGTAGTTTAGTGACATTTGCTCCCAGACAGGCATTAAAGTCACCTCCAATTATTATTACACGTGACTGTGGAAGCTGACCAATATAATAAACCATATATTCTTCCACCTCGCTCCAGAGCATTGTAGTCTCTTTGTAATGGTTCAGGAGATAAATAAAAAATAATGCTAAGTGTCTCACATTGATGCAAATTACAAATGCAGCTAACAGCCACTCACCATGGAGGAGAAGCTGAGTTACATTCCCCAGGAGTTCAGCCAAAATGAAAAGTCCAAGACCTTCCTTGGATCTGCCCCATCTCCAACTTGGGACAGCCATATTAAGGCAGGCATAAATATTTTCAATATCAGATTTATCAAGCACCAAGGTTTCTTACAGCATCAGAATGTTGTAGAAATTTGTGGAAGTCCAATTTGTTGATTTAGCTAACTATTCTGAAATGTTCTAAGAAAGTATTTTCAAGGAGCGTTCCTGAGATAATTGTCAGTCAAAATTTGAGTTCTTAGGGATTTGTTCATATTCTTTAGTCTAACTGGTGTGCAGTATAAATTGTCCTCTAAGGGGACAGCATTGGTATTTACTGTTTGGGTTAAGTTAGGGATGTTCCATCCTATATGAATGCCCTTGAGTTAAAAATTGATTCCAGGGGGCTGGGTGAATGTGGTGAAGTTTATGTCAAATACTCCTGCTCCAGTGGGCAGGTAACAGTCTCTCTTATTAGTGATGCTTGATTCTTCTTCCCATTGGATATAATATAGGCCATGGGATCAGTGTTCTCCAGAGTCGTTCCTTGGATGGAGTTATGTAAGGATTCCAGTGAGGGCACAGAGTCTCCCTACACCTTTCTTTCTTTGTGGTAGCCTCTATTTTCCCTTTAATCCCTTCAAAAGCTAATCTATTTGCACCCCCCAACTTCTTTTTCTCCAAGGTCCTTGTTCTATCTCTATTCTCCTTTTTGTGTCCCATGAACACCTTCAAACTTACCAACCTTGTCTCACTTTTCAAGCCTTGTTTTTCCTATTGTCCCAAGTCTCTTCTTCACACTGATGGTTATCTGTGCTGCTAAGGTATTGCCTTATTTTACTCAACAGAAGCAGCTTTAAAGCTTTTTTTTTTTTTAAGCTTTAAGGCTCTGCTTTACTCAGGTAAGTTATTACAGCTGGTTCAAAAAGCATGGCTTATCCCAGAGAGTAAGAAGAATTTACAGTTGTGGGTGGGAAGTTTGCTGGCTAAAATAAGGTGCATGTATTTGAGGAGAGGGTGCAGAGTGAGTTGCATTAGGACTAACTGGAAAGCACTGTGGGAAGAAGGGACAGGAAAATATTTATTTTATTTAGAATCTTTGTTTCAAGTCTGCGCAACCAAAAATTCTGAGAGTATTTTATGCAAAAGTTGAACATCCGCTTCTTTTTGAACTATTTTTTTTTAACACTTCAGAAGCTATGGTATTAAATAAGAGAAAAAGGCTAGAACTACATTTAGCTACAGTCTGACAAATCACTTGTCCAGTTTGGCAGCAAGTGTAATTGAAAGTGAACCTGATTACATCAGCTATTAATTTATTTGGGAAGTGCTAATAAATGCCTACTTTCCTTCCTGTTCAGGTTGTCCACTCAGTGGTCCTAAATTGCTGGTTTCCCAACTTCCACTGTAAAACAAAAAAATTATAAAATAAGCAAAACAATTATTTTTGAGCCAAGTTTTCACTATGATTTGAAGGGACAGAAAATAGATCTTCATTTCCGATAAGATTGAAAAAATATACCTGCCTGATCAGTGATATAAACTAGTTTCCTTGGAAATAATTGTTATTAAAATTAATGGGATTTAAGTAAAATTCATAAACAAAATTGTGCCAAAGCATAACTTTTTTTATTACTCTATATGTGTTCTATACAAATACAATACAATACAAAATACTTTAATGACCAAGTATAAAATATATACAAGGAATTTGTCTTCGGTGACGAACAGCAAGATCAACAGTGCGTTTGGATAGCATCAGAAAAATAATAAACAATAACACTACACAGTAAAATAACTTTTTCAAAGGGAGAAGCCACTGTCCAGCACATACCGAGGCATGTAGTCCTTGACTTACGACTATTCATTTAACAACCATTGGAAGTTATGGTGCAGAAAAAAATGGTCTTACGACCAGTCCTCACACTTACAACCATTGCAGTGTCCCCACGGTCACGTGATCAAAATTCAGGCACTTGGCAACCAGCATGTATTTACTATGGTTGCAGCATCTTGGGGTCACATGATCACCATTTGCAACCTTCCCAGGGGGCTTATGACAAGCAAAACCAATGGGGGAATCCGGATTTGCTTAACGACCATGTGATTCACTTAATGACCGCAGTGATTCACTTAATGACCACAAGAAAAAAAGTTGTAAAATTGGACACAACTCACTTAATAACGGCACCATTTAGTGACAGAAGTTCCAGTCCCAATTGTGGTTGTTAGTCAAGGACTACCTGTATACATACGCATTTATGTATAAATGATGCTGTACATATATCTGCAAGAATGTTAATGCAGAGTAATGAAATAACCATTGACTTTGTGCATGACAGAGAATGGGATTTACTTGGATTTTGGTGTATTTGACTATCACAGAATCAAAGAATTAGCAGACACCATTTAGGCCATTGAGTCCAATTCTCAGCTAAGTGCACAAATCCAAATAAAGCAATCTCAAAACAGATGGCTGCCTAGCTCCAACACATCCAACAAAGAGGAGTCTACCACTTTGGGTAATTAATTCTGCTGCAGGGAAACATTTTTTAAATCATTGAATTGAAATCTGCCTGCCTGTACATGACTCATCCCACTAGCATCTTATTTATAATGGCTTATGAAAATCCATTATTTCACATCCTGAACTCTGGAATAATAAAGAACAAGTTTTGAACTTCTATGTAACATCTTTCAGGTATATTTGAAGAGTACTATTGCCCTCCTAGTTTTCTCAAGGCTAAATATTCCCAGAAGTTCTTTCTTCTTAGGATTTAGTTTCCGATCTTTATTACCCTTCTACTCTTTAAAAACCCATTTTTGTCTTGTAAATGCAAAAGAGTCCATCACATTTTCCCCTTAGAAGCCTCCTGTTATTTCATCTGGAAATATTAACAAGTAAAGCTGCTCATCAGAATAGAAGAGATAATGTCATAGCCAGGATTCACATAACACTTCAAAAAAAAAGTCAAAAAGTCCAGTTTCCAAAAATTACAGGCCATCTTCTTGCCCTTGTCTCACTATGAATGATGCTTAAACTAAAGTTTTAGGGTTAATAGGACTTCCATATTGGAGCAGCCACCATCTGAGATTTATGGAAACTGAAATTCATAATCAAGGCTTGTTATAAGTTATAATGTCCAGTTTCTGGAACCCCAAATGGTGTCTGCTCCAATTTCAGATGGAAGAGTAAGCCTGGGACTTTGATTAAAGAGCAGCATTGAGCTGTGGGTAAGAGAGTGGTGCGTGCACCTTAGCTGAACTGTGTGGCTTTAGCCAACTGTGTAAACAGAGCCATAAAAATAAGAAAAAATGTTCTTCCAATTTTTGCTTCTCTGAAATAGGATTTTATCATCATCACTATTCTTAAGCTCTGCATCCACTGAGTGAATGAGAAATCCTGCTTAACCAGGATTGTTTTTCTGCTAGTATAATATACTTGTTTCACAAAAATATTCTCACTTGAAAAATGGAGTAGGAGGTGGTTTGGCAGTGTTTGAACATGGAAATATAAAGGCTCTGCACATAAATGCAGATCTTTATAAATATGTTTTGAATTCGAATTATTTGTCCAAAATGCTCTCCTTAGGAAAAGCTTAGGAACTCTTCCTTAGGAGCTCTTCTCCATAGTTCCTAAAGTTCCCTGACCTATTGTATTTTTAATATGTAACAAATAAGAGGCCAGAGAGATTCAGCTATATGTGGACATGGATATGCTATGATTGGTTTCTGAAATAAACTATTACAACACTACCTGGGTGACGTCCGGAGAAGCAGTGACAGATTGAGGATGGCTCTGTGCGAGCGGAGCTTACGGCCGTGGCAGAAAGAGGAGCCAGTGAAGGGATTGGCTTCTTGGAACCCCTCTCTGGATCAAGGAAAGGATTAGGATCACCCACAAGTTTCTCCATACAGAGGCTTGCCTATGAAGAGATTGCAAAATAGCGATCTCTACTGGGTTTGAGAAGTCTGGGAGCTGGAGGAAAGTCATCTTGCCTAAGCTGCGGTTTGGTGCCTTCAAATGGACACTGGGGTCACCCACTTCTTCAACTACTTTAGGAAATTACTTATTATTGATCTTTTGGATGTTAAGAACCTTCTAAAGGGCAAGTTTCATCACACCGGGACAGCTTCCTTCTATCCTGGATGAAATAACTTTCATGTAAGCTTAAAGATTAAAGAGAAAAATTTTAAGTTTTGGGAAACAGCAAAAGATCATCTAGAGTGTTGATTTTGGAAAGTTAAGGGGCCAGATGGACTTGAAAGAATATTTCCTGTGGGTTGATTGAAATTTTATAAAAGTATATATGAAGATTTTGAAATTAACTCTAAGAAATCCTCCTGTGAGAATGTTTTGCTGACTGGAGAATAAACATATGATAAGAGGGGACTTTGAAGGTTGACTAGAGGGAGCCAGAGAGAGAGAACTAAAGGTTACAATTAAAGGAGAAGAGACCTATTAATACAATGGAGCAATATTATTTGACTACAGAAGAAATTAAAGCTGTCTGGGAACAATGTACTCAGAAATTACTTTTAAGATTGTCTGCCATTAAAGAAATGGACATAACAGAGGTTAAGAACAGATTTTACAGGATAATATAAGAGACTGAGGCTGATCTGAACATGGACTTGAAAACAGATTTTTAAAAAACACCAGGCTACAAGAGTGATATGGAAGAAGATATGGATTTGAAAACGGATTTAAAGTGACAAACTATGAGTGACATGGGAAAAGATGCCACAGTGGATTTACAAATGAAATTGGCTGATGCTTTAATAACTAAAGGGGACATACAAATAATAAATCAGAAGAGTGACTTGCATAGTTTTTTTCATTTTGGACTTACAAAAGGGACCTGCTAAACTATTGAAGCTGTTACTGAGAGGAGACAAAAAGATAAGAAATCAACTTGTGGGACATTGTTTGTCAGGATTAAAGACCAAGATTTTTAAAAGTAAATGGAAAGACTACAAAGTCAGGATTTTTAATTTATATACACACACACCGACTTTGTATATATATTGGTTTCTAATAGCTGCTAATGGAATTTCTTTATGACCAGGACTGAATGATGATACTTTAAAGATTTGTTTACAACTGGGGAGAGATTTCTTTTGCCTTATCTCTTAGAGAAAGTGATAAGTTAGAGCACAAATGGATTTATTTCATTAAAATATATATATTATTATTTCTGGTAGCTTTTAATGGACTTTTGCTGAATAGAACTGAATGAGTTTTTATAATTTATTGGTAAGAGATGAGTTATGGGAAGAAGACTTTTTTTATTATTGAAATACTAGAGAAGGTGTTAAGTTACAGGAGTTGTTTATACTTGTCTGAAGGGGGGGAGTGACTTTTATATTTCTTCTCTTTTTTTTCTTTTCTCTCTCTTTACACTTTTCCTTTTCTTTTCCTCACTTTTTATATTTGTCTTAGTTTGTATTATTCTTTTATATTTGTATTTGTAAACTTTAATAAAATTATTACAAAAAATAAACAACACTACCTGGATAATAGGAGTTGTATTTTCCAATCAGTGGCTTGTTTTTATTTGTATATCCCTTGCAGGAAATGTAATGTTGCATTGGATCAGGCCCTTTGGGGAGAATTTTAAGATTTAATATTTGTCTAACCCTTTTCTGAAATACTCTCAGGCCATTCTTGTCTCTGTCCCATCATGGAGCTATTACCAGCTGGGTTGCATCCATATTACAGATAGATTGCAATGAAGTTGTATTGATGGTTTCTCCACTGCTGAAGGGATATCCAAGGTTCAGTATGGATCTATTGCCACAGCCTAAGCATCTCTTCTCAGCCAGCATATTGAATATAAAAATATGCCGTTACTGTATTATACAAAGATGGCTCTTAAATATGCAAAGCTATATTAATAAAACTGCAAGCGATGGTAATTTTACAGAATGCAGAAAGCACCTATTATCAGTAACCAGCACTTTGGAGGGAACATTTTTAAAAAGACAAGGTTGTATTTTTCTTCTCCTTTTTGGAAAGCATTAAGTAATCCTATCAGAAACAGAAGAGGATAGCATCAGCAGTGAAAAAGGTGGAACATAGCTTTTTGTACAGCTTTGTCTAATAACAGTTTTTCATGCTAAAAGAGAGGGAGAGAGATAATAAAGTAAGCAGAATGGAACATATGATGATGATATCAGGTTTCCCGAAAAAGAGGAGGGGGGAAGCCACTACATTTTGCAATAGACAGTGTTTCCTAGCGACTGCAGCATAAGAAACAGGTTGCTAAGTAACTGGGGGATCTGCAGGCACCAGGGCTGGCCACACAGAATCCGGAAATCAGCCATAAAAGGATTGCTCCCTATTCCAGTTTCCTGGTTGCCATGGAGATCATATATAAGCAATGGATCCCAAGTTAAGAAACATGGTTTAAACATATTGTCCTTCCCTTCTCCCTTTATTTTTTCTACAATTCCTAGATATTTACCCAGGAAGCCTGCACATAATTAGGTTTTCTATCCTCTACTGCATAAGGTTGTTTTAAAAAAACATACTGACAGGACTGTAAACAACACTAGACATAAACTCAGTGCTAGGGTTTTTTTTGTGTGCATTAGATTGGAATGCTTAGAAAAGTAAATGTACTAAATTAGAAAGATAGTGGGATTGTCACATTCACACCAAGACATTCAGCATATCACAAAACAACAGCCAGTCAGCAGACTTTTAAACCTTGTTCATTGGATCCATGGAATATCTGCTTTTTTGGCATCACATATATTTTCCTTGGTGATCTTTTGTCTCGTTTGTGTCTTATGCCAGTTGCAGCCTGATCTGCTATTTCTGCAAGATCCACAAGGGATGGTGAAGTTGACCATTCTTAGTTTGCTGAACAGGCAACTAATATATGTCTGCCCTTACTCCTTCCAAGATAGCCAAGTGCTGAATATCCTTTACTTCACCATACTGAGCACCGTTGTTGGATGAAAAGGAAGGTTATTTATAAACAACCAAAACAATCAAGTGGGTCCAGTTTCACTAGAGACTTATGTAAAATTTGCTCATACCATGTGAGGTGTTTGAACCATTAGCACGTTAAAAGATCAGGTTCCCCATCAAATTTAGGAAAAAGGTCCACAGTGCCTACTAGCTACTTCCATTATAGGCAAATGAATCTGTCTTTTCTATTCCCCTTGCTTATAGAGAGAGTGGGCAAGGCAGGGAAAGAAATGGCTAATCTTCATTTATTCATCAGTGTCCATCCTGCCACCTATTGCAGAGATTACCATTAACTATCTTTTTGGGCATGAGAAACAAATTTATACATAACACTATATCACAGTCTGTTTAGTTTCTGTGGGCTTAATGTGATGTTTACCAACAGGGCTTTTACAATAAACCATTGTTTTTAATATTCCATCTTAGCATAATGTGTGAATCCAGACAGTCACAACTAGAAACAGCTTTAATGTGTCTTTAAAATGTTGTCTCTAGAATCCATACTGATAGCTTAATTCACAGATGTGTTTGGCCGTCAGGTTTTACAGGTTTGAAAAGATTTCTAAAGGATGTCTAGTTAACCTAATCTAAGGTTAGCAATAGAATAGTTTGCTTGGTTTTGCTGAATCAAAGGTGAGCAATCTTTTTTAGCCTTAGGTTACGAGGTCAATTGAGACGGAGATACAGGCTAAGCAAAATCAGATAAACCATATTCTGGTTTAGCACTATGTTTGTGTGTATATGTATACACTGAGAGCCAATGTGTAACACAGTGATTAAGGTAGTGGCCTAGGACTTGAGAGACTCATGTTCAAATCCATCCTCAGTTATGGAAACTCACTGGTTGACTTTGGGCCATTCTGGGCAATTCCATACTATAGCCTAAGCTCCTGGTCTCCTGAACTGCTCCCAGCATCCCTAAAGCTAATTTTCAAAATCCCAGTCTGGATTGTGGTAGATTGGTAGCAGAATTGAATTGGTGGTCAGTCCAGAGTATGGCCATTGCAGGACTTGATTGGCAGTTCTGCAAATCAACTATTCAGAAGGGCTTAAAACAGCTTGGGATGGACAACAGCCATTCCTGCACCTAAGAAGTTGTGGGTGGCCCATATTGGCAATGGCAAGCAGAAAGAGCAAATCTGCTCTCCCTGTGTCCATGCTATTTTAGGAGTTGCTCTTGTAAAGATAAAATGAAGGGAGATCCTTATATAATGTTTAAGAAATGCAGATGTAAATGCATATCTTGACCTCATATATGGATTGTCAAGGATCAAAGGAAGGCATGTCTGATGAAACAATGATGTAAGTGGCTGCTAAGCTTTTTGTGTATCTGTTCTGATCAGGGCTGGGGGTGGAAACAGATTAGTTTTGCCTCACAAAAAGTATATTGCATCCATTTCCAACTTCACATTTTTAGAAATAAAATGCAATATCTTGCCCCATCAAATCCAGCCATTTTGCCACCAATTTTCAGTGGCATAATCTGAAAATTCAGATTGCTCTGAATTTCACAAAATAAAAGCTATGGGGTACTTATAGACTGTAATTGTACTGTAACTTGCAAATCTAGCAACTGAGGCTAGTAAATCATGGTTTATGATTTAACACATTGTATTCAGTCAATCGTGATTTATGCAATAAATCACAATTAAACAAATCATGACTTAGCACAAAATGTGAACTGTCACAGGGTGTAATATCAGTTGAACCTGGGCTTACTACTGTGTAAAACTGTTTAGGGTTGTGTTACTGAGAAAAAAAAGGGGGAAAAAATGGCATGCGGTCGAATTCAGATACATTTACCTGCAACAAACAAAAAAAAACCACAGCAACCTTCACACAATATGCTAAGCCAAAATATGGCTTGCTTGCTTATTCATTTATAAGCTAACATGCTGTTTGAAGTCAACCACTATGATTTATTAGCCTTGGTTCATAGATTAGTCTGTGATGTGAATCCAACCACTATACCTTTTAAACTAAAGTATGGCTTAACATGTTCTATAAATACAGCTTCAGAAACTAGCAAATATAAGGGAACCCAGGGAACATTTGTAGGCTCTAACTATTGTAAAAATTCATTAGGTATTATTTTCCTCTTAAAAGAATCCTGATTGAAGTTAATTCTATATGTTGTTGTCCAAATTCCTGCCTGACATCAACAGATACAAAACTGGAAGTTAAGCCAACCCAAATAATTGTTATGGCACAGGAGGACAGTCTCCTAATATTATCATTAAGTCTGTTATTGGCTTATCTAAAACACATAACTAAGACTTGATTTGGTTTACCACTAACAGCATAGGGTGTGTTCCCATAAAATGGTACTCCACAGTTTAATCATAGTTTTCAAACCACAATGGCTGAGTTCACACAGCATGTTAAGCTACAAACAAGCAAATCACATTTTGGATAAATAGATTGGGTCAAGTGAGCTATAGTTTTAATGATATTCACTCAGAAATAAATCTCCCTGATTTCACTGGGTTACTTCTAGGTAAATATATATGGAACTGCAGGCATACTTACTTAGGACTAAGTAATCAATGTAGGAACTTAAAGCTTTCTAACGCATAAACATCGGATTGTACTGGTATTTTTGTAGATACTATACTACCCTATGTGTATAACAAAGACTGTGAGGGCTAAATTTTCATGCACAAACACGCCACAACTTATAAGAGAAAAGAATCATTTTAAATTTGTTTTATAAGCTTATTTCCTAATATGTGGCTGGACCTTATTTAAAGCTTGTACTTTAAATAGTATAACTACTTAAGAAACTGAACTGAAATCTTCCATCACAAGGTAAGTAAAATGAAGAGAGACAAGGTGATCACATCTCTTTATTTAAATTAGACTACTACTGTTGTTGCTATTATTTTTAAAGGGAACCTAGATCAGCCTTCTTCAACACTGGTGTCCTCCAAATGTGTGGAGAATTCCTAGAATTCCCCATGCTGGCTGTGGAATTTGACGAGTTGAAGTCCGCTCACCTGGTTGGGATTGGCTGACCTAAGCAATTCATGTTGCATGGAACAGTTATGCAGAGTCAAGGCATAATCTCTTTAACGGTTTAAGTTACCTTTCTCTCCAAACAGGCCAGAGTGATCAGCCTTGCACTGCAGAATTGTTACTGAAGCATCAGAATAGCACCTTAGCACAACTTTAGTTATATATTGATACTAACAGCCATTCACTCATACAGTAAAGGAGGCCTTCCCTCAAGTGTGGTGGATTTCTTCAAAGATCAGAGGTTGGTAGTGCATCCAAAGTCTCAGAAGTCTTTCCCTGATATTCATCAGCTTCTCTCTTCCAGGACTTTTTCAATTGCTACTTATGACGAAGTCTTTTGTAACTTTCACCAAATTATTTTACTTATCAAATTTTGAATTTCATCTTTACAGCTGACCTGATTTCTTTGTAGATTTCTCTTAATTTTTTCATTCATCCTATTTGATACACCAAAATGCTTATATACTAGAATACATAGGCATAATTAGATCTTAAAAAAGCATTTAAAACCAAAGTTTTCCTCTGTGTTGTAAAAGAACATAAAATCTGCTTGATGAAAATCAACTCATTTAATGAGGCAAATTTAGCATAGTGTAAGAAAAGGGTTTGCAAACTTTTTCATAGAACGGAACCTTTTTTTAAAAAAAAAAAATCTGTAAACCCTGATCAAGAAGCAAAGCTCTAATGATAGAAAATTGGCTGCATTCAAGTGAAGTTTTTTTGGTGGGGGGGAGGGGGTGCTTAGGGTGTTTAATCTGGTATGGAATCCAATCAAGTTCTCCAGAACCTAGGATTCCGTGGAACACAATTTGAAAAACCCTGACCTAGGATGTTATGATCCCTTAAAGGGGTCAGCTGGGAAGGTTATGATATCCATGGCCTTGCGAAGTTTTTGCTATATTTATTCCTGAAATGAAACAGCTCAAAAGAAGAAACTAAAATGATAGTTATTGCTGATCTTGCAGGAAGCATGGTGATTAATTTCTACATCCCGCATCTCCAAATAAACAAAAGAATCCTCCTATTTTCCATGAAACATTTCAAAGCTATGTGTATGCTTTGCCCTGATGCAGGATTACCTTACTGTACCAAGCTACAGTCAGCTGAGATGCAACAGATTTATAGAAATTATTATGCTTGGATTTAAATGATGAGATTTGTTTAAAATAGTGTGAACAGCATCTTAAGTAGGAGTAGCGTAAAAGTAGACAGAACAGCCCTTTTCTAAATAACAAATAACAGTGGGATGTGTCATAGAATCAGAGATACTTCATAAGTTTATTTTAGAACCAAAACACTGTTAAGTTATTAACTCTTTCCAAGCCAGAACCCGTGTGCAGCATAAATTTCATAAATTATGTTTTTGCAAGAGCTATGATAGAGATATGTGGGAATAATAAGATTTGTGAATTATTTTTAAAAGTTGTTAACCCCTTGCCAGCCAAACCTATTTTAACAATAATGGAAAGAACCAAATTATTCTATAGGACATTGCTAGTTGGACAACACAAAAATCAAACTGACTGTATACCTATAGAGAGCATAGGGAGTGGCCTTGAAGGACCAGAAGAACTGCTACCAAGGCAACGATTAGAAGAGGGGCTTGAGCCAGGCCAAGAAAATAACTTGAGAAAACATCTCAGACAAGCCCCTCCCTAATTCACACAAATATGAAGTGAGGGAGGAGGAAACATATTCAGACTTGCAAGTTTCTGTTACTATCGCTGTTACAATAAAAGTAGTCCTGATCTATATAGCATTGGTTTCTTAATCTGGTCTACCTAGTTGGGCTGAAAATACCCTGCAAGCAAGAATGGAGCTCTGTCTACTCAGCAAAAGCAAGACTTGATGCTGATTGTGGCTCAGATCACAAACCTTGCAAAATACCTAAGGAAAGCAAACAAAATCATCTGATCAATATAATACAATTTGAATAATATTGCATGAGAATGCAGTAAAGGGAAATAACTGATTTAATGGACTATATTTGACAGAGTGCCAGAAAAACTCTGGACCAAAATTCATGGCATTATTAAAGATAAAGCAAACAGAAATATCCCAAATATCTCAAAATGGAAATAGCAAAAGAAGGCAGAATAGCTGTCTACTCATACACTGAGAATAACTAAAGGCAGAAACAGGCAACACAGAAACATTTACTGATTGCTGAATTCCAGAGAAGAGACAATGTGACATACGTACATAAACAATGCAAAGAAACTGAAAATAATAAAATGGGAAGCGCGAGAGATTTATTTAAGAAAATTACAAAAATCAAGAGAATCTTTCATACAAAGATGGGCATATGGAAATCCATTGAAGAAAGAAGATATACAGGAAAAATGGCACAAGTACATGAAAGTATACATGAAAGATCACCAAATCAACGATACATATAAAGATGAACTAGAGCCTGACATTCTAGAATGTGAATTGGGCCCTAGAAAATATTAACAACAAAACTGCATGAGTATATGAAACATCAGATGAACTGTTTAAAATCTTGCAAGATTCTCTAATTAGTGCTACTTCTATTTTGTAAGCAGATTCAGAAATTGCAGGAGTGGCTAAAGGAACTGGAAAAGATCAATTTAGAGTGTGCAAGATTGTATGGTGTCACCCAATTTATTTAACTTATATGCAGAATACATCATGAGAAGTGCTGGACTAGAAGAAATAAAAGGTGGAAATAAAAATTGCTAAAAGAAATCTTAACAGCTTCAGGTAGGCTGATGATAATGGCTGAAAGAGAAGACCGAAGGAATCACTTGTTGAAGGTGAAAGAAGAAAGTACAAAAGCCAGTTGTTGCTCATTATTAAAAATAAAGATTATGCAGGTAATGTGAACCCAATGCAAATAGGCAGAAAAGTTGAAGTTGTTACAGACTTTATTTTCCTAGGCTCAAAAATTCACAGGGAAGGTGACTGCAGCCATGAAATAAAAAGATGTCTGTTACCTCAGAGAAAATCTATGACAAAGTCATGGTTTCACAGTTGTAATGCATAGCTATAAAAGCTGGATGATGAGAAAGGCTGAATGAAGAAAAACTGATGTCTTTGAAGAAGGCTACTAGAGAAGATAGTTGAGGATATTTTGCATTGCAAAAAGAACAGATATTCAACACTAGATTAAATGAAAAGTGCTCACTGTAAGCACCAATAATATAACTAAAGCTTAAATATTTTGGAACAGTGGCATCTGCAGGGAGGTAAAATCGCAGCATCGTGATCAAATTTACATTCCTTTGAACATGCATGTGTTATTGATGCAAATACAAAAGAGGAAAGCTTGGACTGAGAAGCAGTGACTCATCTTGTTTGTGACACAAACACATGCAGATGCCACTGTTTTGGACATGGCAAGAGTCACTGGAGAGGAGCTGATTCTTGGAAAAATCAAAGGCATTTGAAGAAAGGGCTGACATGGTGACTAGATACTATCATCATTAACACTAGCAGGAGCGTACAAGACATCAAAGAAAGTTACCGACAATCCTGGTGAACTGATGTCTTTGGGTCACAAAGAATCAAAAGCAACAGAACTAGGGACTTATAAACTAACTAGGGATTTGTAAGCTGTATTGGAAGCTTTCTGGCTGAAACGCAGGCTATTAATGCTTTAATAAAAAAACACATTCACACATTACATTGCATTAAACATGAACAAGGCATTAAGCCAAAAAGCTTATACTGCCTGTTTTTAACAGCTAACATATTTAAAACAAAGAAATCGGTGTTTCCTGTTGTTTTTATACAATACTATTTTTCATTCGGGATAGAGAATGTGGAATTAGGAAGAAAGAAGCTTTGATTCTTATTTGTATTGTATTCATTAATACGCTTATGTAATGGACGAAGCTAGTTGATATCTTCGCAATATTTTTCACTACCTGCACTAGAGAGTTGAACAGTATTTGGAAGGCAGGAAGCTCAGATTTTCACCCAAGTCCAGGGCGGTATGCATTTCTCCATAGAAGGAAATAACTTGGCCAGTTTTCTACTTTTGGATTGTTCGTGAATGTCCGCTACAGAACAGCTATGTACATGGACATAAATCAATCATCTATAGGCTATCCCAAGGTTAAATTACGTGTTATTTCTGTAAGAGACCTCGGGTTGTCTTTCGTCGTCCTAATTTTTTTTTTTTTTTTTTTACTAAGTGGTTTATGAGCTCCCACACAAACGCTGACCAAGACATAGCCGCCTCCGCCGTCACCCACTTCGCCGACGGGCGTGCGGGGGGAGGGGGCCTGTTTTGATCACGATGACGCGATCAGGCGATGACGAACTCAACGGCTGCTCTGGCATCAACGCATGAACGGCGGACTCAGAGCAACAGTTGAATGAGCCTCGGCTCCGCCCCCCCCCCCCCCTGCGAGTGCAGGTCACACTCCTCAGGCGCCTCTTCAGAGCATCTTTGGTGCCGTCTCTCCAATTGGCCCATCGCTCTTGTTGCTGACTCAGACATTCAAAACAGGCTGTCACGAACCGGAACTTCCTTTTCCTCATTCCTCCTCCGATACAGTAATAATAATTGAAGTCCGTCAGCGCTGTCACAATAGATCTCAATTACAGCAGTCGCGTGCACAATCCCTGCTGGAAAAAACGGACGTTTATTGGCTCCTTATTTTAAACACTTTATAAAAAATATTAAACAACAAATGAATTCTTCACAATAATCAGAGTCAGAATTAGTGAAATAAGTTCCTCGTTGACAGTGTCTTTCGAGAAAGTAAAACTTTTGTCTGCGAGGAGAATTAAAGATGGCTTCTCTAAGGAGAACCTGGCTTTTTTTTTAGTTCATACAAGATGATTTGTCCTTCTAATTTCCTATCTCTGTGGTGCCTTACTGTCATGGCGTAGCGCTCACGCTCGCTCTTCTCCATCCCTAAACCGGAACTGTGGGGTTGCTACGGAAACGGGTAGACGCTACCCGACGGCTTGGAGAGAAAGAAAGCGCGAACGCGCGTGAGGCAGGCAGACCAAAAATAGGAAGGTGAGAGATTTCTTGGGGAGAGATTGTTCTCAGCTCCGCTTCTTTAAGTGAGAAAGGCTTATGTGCCCCCTCCCCCTTTCTTGATTGTGAGATGAACTTGTACACATACAGTTAGTTTATTTTTATGGGCGCAGTTCCGTTTCTGGTGGTGGCCGCGGGGGGTTTTACATCCTCATGGCTCGTTTGTGAAGGAAATCTCTTTTTTCCCTACATTCCGTTCCCAATGTCATGGGGGAATTCTTATGTTTTTATTTCAGGATAGCAGACACACACAGGTATACATATCCTGGCTTAAGTCTGAAGTTAACAAATTTGACTCTTGTTACCTTCCTTCTTTATAATATATGTATCTATATTAAGGGAACTGCAGACCTTGGAAACTATCACCTCATAGACCTGCCAGAGAGAAAAATACAATCTATGGTTAGAGAGTTAACCTGCCTGATTTTGTGTGCGCACCTTCAGTCAGTTTTGACTTTTGGGGATCACACAGATAACTCCCTGCAGTATTCTTGGCATCATTTTCAGAAGTAGTTTGCCACTGCCTTCTTCCTAGAGCTGAGAGTGTGTGACTGACTGGCTTTGTGCCTAAAGCAGGACTGGAAGTCACTGTCTCCCAATTTCTAGCCTGGTGCCTTTAACCATTACACCAAACTGGATCTCACCTTTTTTGTTAGGACCATCCAAAGTGTCATCATAGAAGCCATCAGAATATGTCATCAGGCTAGGTAATACAAAAGGCCAAGAATGATCTACAGGACCTAGAGGATGTCTGGAAATAAACCCTGTATTGGTGCCTGTATTGAACATCCATTTTCTTCTGAGTTTCTAATTACCTGCAATTCTATTTTTAAGCAATCTACTGGCAACTTGCCAATACAGGATTTATTTAAAAGGCTGTAGGCTTCATTCCCACATTAACTACCCATATTAACTTTGGCTTAGCATGTTATGTGAGCCCATTATTCTGATTTATAAATTATAGTTTATGGATTAATGTTGTGTAAGCTAAGCATAATGTTGATTATTCAATAAACTATGGTTAAACAAGCCATGAATTAGTACATATGAACCCAATCATAATGTGTCTAGAAGCACATATCTGATGAGACAGCATCAACATCTTATGAATATCATTAATGAAAATGACTTCAGTGAAAGACATTACATTATTTTAGTATGAAAACAGAAGCTTAATTAATAACATCGAGCCCTTTAGTTATTGAGTATTTTAGTTTTCATATGTAGGCAAGAAAACTGCAGAAATTTGTCCAGGCAATCACCAGGAGTCAAGACTGATTTGAAGCCCCTCCCCCCACAAAACAATCTTCGGTCCAATTATTCAACTTTTATACCATTGTACACATTCAGAATGATTTCTTATTGAATTTAATATGCCTGAATAGAAGTACCTTTTATGGGGTGGGATGGGCAAGTTATAGTTTCCCGAAGACCACAAGGGCATACAATTAAAATGTAGTGACAGAATGGCTGAATTTCAAGATTATGATTTTTACTTTTTTTAGGAGGGAAATTAAAGATAGGCTTCACCTATCACTTTTTATTTTAATAGTGCTACCCTTCTTTCCACAATGTGCAAAAATATTTGGTTCTGCTCAGTGACATTGCCCTCTGAAGCCCTTAAAGAAAAAACTATTTGGGGAAAAAATATAGCCATGCCAGATTAAAAAAAAAAGTTGGCCATCTCTGTGTTAGGGGAAATAGTCTCATCTGTGACATGTCACAGTTCTCAGTATATTGTTAAGTCACTGCATATGCCCAGGAAACAGAATGTTTGGACTACAGAGAACTACAGTGCTTAGTTGATATTACTTTCTCTCTGCCTTCTCTTATAATATAATCTTCCATTTTTCCCATGCCCTTTCCTCCCCTCTCCGTTTTCCTTTCCTATTCCCTTCTCCCTTTCCTTCTACTTTACATAGAGTGGCAAGCCTGCCTCCAGAGGATCAATTCTGCACAATAGAGCACAGCAATGAGAGGTCAACAACAGCTGCAGTGATCCTGAATGTAAGAGCATTTAGAATTAAGGGGATTACTAAACAGAAAAACAAATGGAAACAATCAGTAGCCTTGCTGCAGAGAAGACATTAAATATTCAGAGCTTATATAACACCAGCTATAATAGTTTGCATGCAGCATTTTATTGAAAGTTTCAACTCATTGTGTCATTTGAACTCAAAATGGACTATATGTTGGATCCCTTGAATTTGGGTAAGGCAAGTTAAAAGGATGCAAAATGGTGTTTGAGTTCACATATCATGATAAGTCTGAAAACTGAGTAAAACGTGGCATTCAGAAGATTAAAAATAATGCCATGTGCATTCCTGAATCACAACCTCTTGGACTGTATTAAGATCACGGGACTGGGTATTGACTGGAAAGCACTGGGACCAGTTGATACATTTCAGAAAGGCAAGGCAGACAAATGCAAATATCAGTACAATTTAAAGATTAAAAGATTATTAGGAGTTTGGAGAATACTGCAGAACTGGTCTGAACAAGTAGTTGCTGAGGTCCAAATTTGAAAAAAAAAAACAACATACTGAAATGTCTTTGCTGAATCAAGCCAGATTCAGATAAGAAATTTTAGTTTGTTGTAGGCATTACTATCACCAGAAGGAATGGCCAGGAGAGAAGCACAATGGCACTTTGGGAGAGGAATATTTTTCATTGCATATATCTCTCCACTTTCTAGAGGGCTCAGGAAGTACAGTTTGAATGGTCATAAGGTGGAGGTAGCTTGTAGTTGAACGTGGGCTTCTGTACGGCGTTCCTCAAAAGTGATTATGGATAGTCTGTTTTCTGGGTGGGAGTGGTTAAAAACAGATTTTGCTACACTGCAATATTTTTACCAGTCATTTCAGGGAAGGATTGCAACAGAGACAGGCTTTGACTATTTTATCTGTTAAAGATTAGAGGAAAGAAAGACACACCCCTTAGAGGAATGGTTCTTTTTGAGCTCTGGAGGGAGAATTTTTGCAGAGAGAATAGAGCTCTGTTTGTTCCAGCTCTGGGGTCTGAATCAGATTAAACAAGCACTTTTGCAGACTGAACTACTCCCAAAGCCCTGGATTCAATCCTCAAAGCAAATCAGGCAATCCTGAATAGCAGTATTCTTAGCTGATCTAGGAGAACTTCCTGCCCAGACAATGATTAAACTATTGGTTAAAGAGCTCAGTGAATATAGTTATTCTGACTTTCTTACAGCTATTATCATTGTACCGTAGATTTAAATTTAAATTTCCTGAGAACTTTCCTGGCAATGATTCGTTGTTTTTAATCCTAGAACATCCAGGAATGCAGTAAAATATAACAGAATAATCAAGCTATCCAGATGCTTCAAACAATACATGTTCATACAAACTTTTGTCAGCTTTGCTTACTATTTTCTTAAATTTGATATTCCAACAATATATCTTTCAATGAATACAGCACTGCTTCATACATTGCAATTACTGTATGTTTTTATTTGTTACATTTCTCATTTAAAGATGTTAACTCCATCCAACACAACTTTTTTGGTCTTCCCCTTACTCTTGACTGATTCACTGTTTTTTCATCTATTTGTTTCACAATTCAGTCTTCATTCAATTTCTTGATATGATTAAAATACTTCATATGTGTCCTGGGTCCCATAAAGTGACATTGTTTGATAAATAGAACCTTCTTCCATATTGCTAGTATACGTTTGTACCCACATTGATTCAGCATTCATTAATTAATGACCTTATCTCTTCTATTTTTACCAGACATATTTAAGTAAATATTCTCACTACATTCAACTTACTTTTATTATTCTTCTGACATACCAATTGCTGTTGGGTTTTTGGTGTTCTCTGAGCTTACTTCTCTTTCCACAGACATTTCATTATCAGCCTAGGTAGCATTATCAGGCCGTAGGGAAGTGCAGTTTGTTTATGTGTAGTAGCATGTCTTACCAGTCTCAGTTGGGGTATTGTTTGTTCCTTGATTGCTTTTGGGGTAGGATATTGTTTCCTTTTTTATTGTTCTTGTTTATCTGGTGCTGATTCTTGGTGATCTGGGTATTGGTTAGTAGGTGTGTGATAAAGAAGGATGTGTTTAGTTCTGTTTGTCTCTTTCCTTGATTTTTGGTTGCTTCCTTTTCTGAATAGTTTGTAGATGGAGTTTATCTCAGTATGTCTGTTAATGGCTTGTTTATCAGTGTCATGCTGCTAGGAATTCTCTTGCATTTTTGGATCTTGCTTTGTGTAAAATGTCTAATTCCCAACTGAAACTGATTGAATTTGTCACTGTGTTATGAGACCAAGGAGATTTCATAGTGTCTTTTGACTGCCAGTTGGTATTCATGGTTGTATTCTCTCAATTTTCTGCCTGGTTACCTGCCAGTTTTTGGATGCTGTTCAAAGTGCTGGTGGTAACCTATACAGCCCTAGTTGGCACAGAATCTAGATATTTGTGGGACCATATGTTTACAATTAATTATGCCTGTCTGATAAGTTTGGACAGGGTTGGCATACTCCAGGTTCTATTTATTAAACAATATCACTTTATGGGACCCAGGACACATGCCTTCTCTGTCACTGTGCCTTACCCTGTTGAATGGAATCCCTACTATATCTGAGTTGTAGTTCCCAATGCTGTGTCTGTTTTTAAATCATTCTTATATATATTGTTTTCAATCCTTCTTGTAGCTTGGTGAGTGGGCTGCCATAGTGAGTGAGTGAGTGAGTGAGTGAGTGAGTGAGTGAGTGAATGAATGAATGAATGAATGAATGAAGCTTTTTATTCTTTCCAAACAAATTGAAAGTTGGAAAAACATTATATAAAGAGGTTTGAGACTGTCTGTCAGCAAGAAAGTGAAAGCTGAACAGAATTGTGCCCCGATTTGGTTTGTGGGAGAAGTGGGCAAAAGGAAGGTCAAATCTGAAAATGGTCTGGGTCAGTCTGCTAGCTTCAGAGAAAAACATTGTAGAAAGAATACCCTCAATGCATACTTGTGGGAGAGACAATCTGAAAGAAGCTCAGAATGTTGTTAACTATTGCATTCTAACTCCATCTCCCTCTGCCATTCCTCTCTTCCTCCTTCACGTGATCCACAATGGAGCATATGCAGACAGCCCTGTGTTTCCCAATGTACACATACGCACAAATGCAGAAATGCAACATGGAAGAACAAAAATACATACATATACATAGATGTGTAGTAGAAAAACTCACCCAAGAAACACCACAATTGAAGATACAAGCAGTCATTTTATTTCCAAAGCTAGCAGGTTACTGTGAGTCATTGGTCTCTTGCACTCAGACAAGGCAAGAGCAAGATCCGCTATGTTACATAGGTCTTTTATAGTATGTTGATCAAGGACAGTTTGAGTATACATTAATAGGAGACCCCAACAGAGAATTGTATTACCACAAGATAACCACGAAGACATAAGTATGAAAATGTTACAAGCATATTCTTTGAAAAGCAACATAGTAACTCTGAAACACAACTGTATGCCAAGACCGCAATTGTTATTTGAAAAGCAGTTCCTGAATTTTACTGTGAAAGGAGGGAAAGAGAAATAAGGAGGCACAGCAGTATTCATCCTTGAATTTACTGTCTCTGTTTAAGGCAACACTAAAATCAAGGTGCTACATGAAATATATACAAAAAGACACATATGAATGCTATATTTGTATAAGAAAGCATATGACTACATAATTGCTTCAACCTTGATTCAAATTCCAGCTCTTCTCAAATACCACATATTATTTTGTTACACAGAAGAAAATAGAAAGCATGTTAGAAAAAAGGCTAGGTTACCACCTTAGTCACACTTATGAATATGCAGCATTCCGTTCCAGCAATGAGGACTGTAATGGGGATTCCAGGATGTCCACCAAAGCCTGCAGAAACCATAGTGTCTTCCCTTGATCTTGGGAATAAAGAATTAGCTGAGAAAAGCTGACAGGAAGATACAGACGTTGACTAAAATCTAATAAGGCTAGCAATAACTCTGGAAAACTGAAATATACCATATATACTTGTGTATAAGCCCATCTGCAGATAAGCCAACCCTCGAATTTTTAACCAAAATAACCATGAAAAATGTGCCACTCATGGATAAGCCAACCCTTGAAATTTTCATGTTTTAATTTTCACAATTGGCTTATCACTATTTTCACAGTATTTTGGTTAAAAATTCGAGGGTCAGCTTATCTGCGGATGGGTTTATACATGAATATATATGGAATATACAGGTGCTTCAAAAAAGTGTTACCGTATGTACTTGCAGATAAGCCCATCCACAGATAGGCTGAACCCAATTTTGGGGGTGTATTTTGGCACCCAAAATTCTCCGTTTATCCATGAATGGATACAGTAATAGATTTTTCTAAATCAGGAGTTTATGGCAAAATTATAAAAAGTGTTATAGTGAATACAAATTATTTAGTAGAGAGTTGTTTGCAATAGTATGATTTTTGTAATTAAATACTCTGCTTATGTGGTTTTGAATCTGGTAAATCTTAGTTCAGGGGATATCACATTTGGGGTATTGAAAGTAAATGTCAAATTTATGAGAGTAAATCATCAGTTTCTTTTCTGTCATGGGCAGTGTTAGAATGCCACCAGTGTTTCACATATTTACTTCTGGCTAGCAGGACCATGTAAAGTACTTAGCATTCTACTGAATTCTATATTTTCAAAAAGAACAATCTAGGTACAGTGTAGCCTCAAATCCTTTGCACTAACTTCTGTTGTTTTCAACTAATACACTGGTTCCAAATACAGAGAATACACTCATTTGTGGGTGAAGTACTTTCCCTCTGGTATTTTTAACTATTATACTAGGATATAAGTATTACTTTAAATTTAAAGTTCATGGGGGGAGGGAACCCTTCCTTTGCTACAAGATCTACTTAGATTTGCATGCATATATGTTCCCTGTTAGGTGCCCAATATTCTTTATCTTTTATCTGCTACATTTTACATTCATATTGATTAATGTGTGTATTTAATAAAGACTAGCTACTGTTATTTACATCTAATTATTTCAGTTACAGGTTCCTATAAATGTACATTAAATTTTAAATAAGCATTTTCATAAGATTTTATTTAAAAAAGAACAAAGAAGATTAATATGGTGGACTTCACTTCTGTAGGCTCCTCCTTACCACTCTCTAACAAAATACTTACATCACTGAAGGCAAACTTGTGTTCAGAGAAACACACTGAGATGCAACATACAATAGATACAATACCGAGATACAGACAAAATGTGTACATACAACCCTGCTGAAGAAGAATACAATGGTACCTCGGGTCATAAACTCTTCTGTTCACGACCAATTCGGTCACGAACAGCACCGTTCGCAAAATTTTGCTTCCATTTGCGAACGCCGGATCGGGTGACCAACAGGATCCGCAGCCATTTTCCCTGCCGTGACACGTGGTCGTGGCTTCCTGTAGGGAGGGGGACTCTCCCTCCAAGCAATAACCGCCTCCCCACCCGCCTTCCTGACCTCCACGCCAGAAGTCGCATCGAGCAAGGTTAGCGTTCTCTCTCTTCGTACTGTACTTTGTGTCATATTTTTGTGGTTTAAAAAAAAAATACATATGGTTCAGAATGGATTAACCGTAATTACATTGAACCTTATGGGAAAATTTTATTCGGGTCGCAACCAAAATCGGTTGGCGACCAAATTCGTAGGGGTCAGAACGGATTAACTGTATTTACATTGAACCTTATGGGAAAATTTGATTCGGGTCACGACCAATTCGGGTCGTGGCCAGAGTCGCGGAACGAATTAAGTTCGTGAACTGAGGTACCACTGTACATATATAAATCTAAGCAAGATACCAAAACATGGGTGAGTTCACACCTTCCAAAGAGCCACAGCATGTAGAAGGGAGAGTGAAGCCCAGGTTCCAACAGAAGTCAAATGGGG
This sequence comes from Python bivittatus, assembly GCF_059951505.1. Lineage (NCBI taxonomy): Eukaryota > Metazoa > Chordata > Lepidosauria > Squamata > Pythonidae > Python > Python bivittatus. Next base: position 6,500,686 of record NW_028277028.1, read on the forward strand.
GTAAAAGTCTGAACCAGGGCTTTTTTGCTTGTCTTCTTGCAATTCCTTTGCCAGAGGTGATAGCATAAAACCACTGGGATAGTGCATTCCCTTCGGTACTTAGTTTCCCCACCCCTGCACAGGCTGCACAACTGAATGCAGATTCTGGGCCCAATTACTGTAAGCATTTGGGATTTAGGCTACCCAGGAAGTAATAAGCCAGTGTGGTCAGTGGTAGCACCACCCTTTTCTCAGCCAAGCTTAGCAAGCAAGCACTTGGCATTTATCATCTGCAGCCTCATCCACTGCCTTGAATGGCACCAAAAGATTGCAAAGAGCGTGGTAATAGATGAGCAGTGATGAGTGGATAGGGATGACCCAGAACATTTTGGAGTTATGTTTGCCTCCCACAGAACTTCAGGTATAATCCAGCCCCAATACAAGTCTTGCAAGTTGCTTCAAGCAAATGTTTACATGTGTTTTGTGTATGTGTTTTTGCAAATGTTTTCTGTTTCTTTATGTGATTCAGTTCCTTTTGTTATCCTATGCACTTCCCATTGCTTAATTTTAAAGGATGCAAAAGTTCAGTATCATCATATCCTGCCTCATTCTCACATCACTGTTGAGATACATGGATATTTTCTTGCTGGCTAGTAATGTTTGTAAGCAAAAGGGAAGCAAATCTGATGGAATGAATCAATCACTTTGCTTAACAGCCTGCAAGTAAATAATTAGGACACTGCCATTCACCAGTGTATCAGAAACAGAATTAGGAAGCAAATTTAACACTGGCATAGTTTTGTCCTCACTCAAAAAAATGGGTGGACAACAGGTTAATTCAGAAGTGGGGAAAGACTCTTAGATGCACTTGAAAAGGAAATAGTGAGCTGCAACTGCCTACCATAGTTGCTTCCCAAGAATTCTTCTAGAGTCCAGTAGCAGCATATTCAGACATTCTGGGAAATGAAGTTGGCAGGAGAGGCCAGTGCTTTGCTTTACAACTCGTAAAAAATAATAAAAATTATAAGAATACTAGAAGTAACAAAGAATCTGGCAGTTGTCATGGTATATAGTGGTTCCCATTAGCATTGTTTTGGGAATTCCATTCCTTAAGAATCAGTTAAAACTTATATGGTTCTTATAAAGTAAGGAGATTGTCCACCCTCCTGAAAATATGATATCTCAATTGTAGTGGTCACAAGATATTATAGCAGATGTTATTTTGAAGAAATTACTTAAAAATACAAAGTAGAAAAAATGTGTTTTCCAGTTTACAAAACGGTATATTTTACAAATGCATTATAGGAAACATGAAAACAAATTTATTGCAAACTGAATTTCATGGAAGTTAAAAACAGAAAAAAATAATATTGCATAATTCAAACTCAGTTATTAGCATGCACAGAGTTAATTACTATTTAATTTTTACTAGAAGGGCAGTATATGAACTATGAAGTGAAATGGCTGTGACATGACAAGAAAATGAGTAGCCATTGGATTCTTAATTATTTTATTGTATTTCTCTCTATGCTTTTATAGTCCAACTAGCTAAATGCAATTTCTTACAAGTTTCCTAATTATATAGCAATATAATCAAAGATTGAATAAATGGAAGAAAACCTTGTATCTATCTCATGCTTAGCAGAGATATGAGGGGCAGGGAATGTGGATGAAAGTAGGAAAGAGCAATCCAAAGAAAGGTCCAGGTAGACAAAATAACTCAGAAATAAGCTTAGGAAGTAAAAAAAAAATTAAAAACAGAAAATAAAACAAAATACATTAGAAAGTCTTATAAACAAGCAGGAAGAAATCTGCTCCAAACTGTTCGTAGGTTAAGCATTCAGTCTTGAAAGACTAATTTGAGGAAAGCAAGCCAATAATGGATTGAAAGTTGCAAACGTTTCTCTTTTTCAGAGAAAACAAAAGCAACTTGTTTATAGGTCAAAAGTTTGCAAAAATCTGCTATATTGAAGTACAGTTGCTTTTTAATCTGTACCCAATAGCTTCCTAATTTATGATTAACTTTTTTCTTGTTTTCCTGTTGGTATCATTACAAATTTCATTCTGAATTTGTCTGTGGCATATCAAGTCATCAGAAATCTGCAGTTTTCCATTATTTTAGGGAACTAGCATATTTTCCATTTTAATAGCAGAACTAGATTACACTGAAACCTGTGAAGATTGCCCAGCTGCACTAGAGTAGGGAAAACAGTTTTCCTATCTTACTTCTACTGTGTTTCATCATGTCTATCCTTTTGTGCATCTTAGATTTCAGTTACTACAATTTTCTACATTTAAGGAATAATGAGGATAGTTTGTGAAGAACTTTAATTTCCATTCTATTCCACAAATTATTTGCATCTCAAATCCATCCCCCATAAAAGAGACCTGTATATAATTTCCAAGTTGCCAGTATGTTTCATTGACAACACCAATATATAACTTGATTTCTGTAGAAAGCTCTGCTTACCTGCTCAACAATAATATCCTGTTAAATTTTGAGGGATCCGTGGGAAATATCTACCATTTCCATCTTCATTTGGTAAGTTGTTTCATTAGCACAGTGATTAATAATAGTCTGCTGCAAAATTTCTATGGCTTTGCCTTTCAGAAAATTGAAATTGGCTTTTCAGAATCTTCAGTAACTCCTACTTCTTTCAGCTGACACCATTTGCCATAATGCTGCTGTGTTTGTTACACCTGGAAAATCACACAAAGATAAAACCTAAGTTTTATACTCTATTCCTGCATCCTGTATCAGCAAATGTGATACTTTAATTATTTATCAATCTGAGCTTCCAGTGAGGATTCATGGCAAACTAGACATCCCTGAAGAAGCAGGGATGGCAGTGCAGTGGAGATCAGCAGCCAGACAGCAAATTCTGGCTGTTGAAATCTCTCTGGAAAAAGGAGAGGTCATGAGATTGCCCACTTGTACTCTGGGCAGCTACTCCTCACTGAGGTTTTTGCAGTCAGCTCATGAGTTGAGTGGCTGGGAGTCAAGGGATTTCAATCAAGCGCACAGCCAAAATGCAGCCTTTATAGACATAAGGTTTGCACAAGCCTCATTTCTTAACCACTTTCAGATGTAACTAATTTACAGCTAAAAAGGGATTTTTAAGCAGCAGGATAAGATTCCACTTGGTGAATTATTATCTTTTCTGGATTACAAGAATAAAAAAAACAAAAAAGTTTTAAAGACTTAAAACTTTTGGCAAAAAGCTTAACAAGGAGTCAGTGTAAGAAAGTTTAAAACGGATAAAGGGGACAGTTCTTTTGAAAGATTATTTTTTTGGTGAAAGTGCTTTTGAACAAATTGGAATTAAATTAGACAAATGAACTGGACCTTCATGGGAATGTTTGTTTTTTATTTACTATTAAAGAGTGGAGACAATTGGTGGATTTTACAAAACAAAAGATAAAAGTAATATGAGCCAGAGTGTGATGCTGACTGTAAGTATGGAGATGTTGCCCTGTGATACTGACTGTAACCATGAAGTGCCACTTGAGACAAAAATATTAAGGGCAAAGGAAGAGAAAAGAAGGGGGGAAAGGGGGGGAGCTTGCAAAGGAAGACAAAAGAGAAAAAAGGGGGGGGAAGCTTGCCTTTTCTTTTCCCTTGTTTGAGACACTTTCATTTTTGGATTATAATATATAATGGCAAAAAGTGGCAAGAATGGAGAGGAGGAGAGGATCTCTACAGTAATCTGCAGAGAGAGGAATAACACCAGATTTGCTTCAGAAAAATGTTTGAGCAATTGGGCAGTTAGCTGAATCCCTTGATACTAAATTGACAGCTTTTGAAAAAGATTCGATGAAAGACTTGTAAAGATGAAAGAGGAGATTAAAAAATTTAGAAGTTGGAAAGCTCTTTAAAATGTGTCTGGAGATATAAAACAAATTAATGACAAAGTGGAAATTTTGGAGAGTAAGACAGAAGTTATAGACAGAGAGTTGGAAAGAGTACTATATAATCTAGCTCTACTGGAATTGAGAGAGAAGGAATTTTGTTTGAGATTTAGAGCAATCCCAGAGGATTTTGATGAAGATATTAGAGAAAATATTATTAAAGTCTTAGCAAATTTTTTGGATTGGGATGAGGAGGATACAGAGGCAGAAACTGATAAAGTATATAGAATAAGAAATGTTCCAAGGGATGTTTTGGTGTACTCTGTCAGGAAGAAGACAAGGGATCAAGTTTTGCAGCAGTATTTTAATACAAGACTGAAGATTGATAATACAGATATAATTGTTCTTAAAGAAATTCCTATTAGAATTTTCCATAAGGGAAAAGAGTATTCTTTTTTGACTGAGAGATTAAAGCAGAAAAAGATCCCATTTTGATGGGACAAATGGGAAAGTATGATTTTACTGATAAACAGCAGAGGTTTCAATTGAATTCTGTCCAGAAGGCAAGGGAGTTTCTAGAAAAATTCAAAGAGGAATTGGAAAAGATTCCAGTGGAGGTGTCAGAGGAGACTACACAAAAACTCCAGTAGGTGCAACAGGAAACTGAAAGGGATGATACTGAACTAGACACTACAAGTATCAATTTTTCTAAATTTTTGGCTTGATTATGGTTTACAAATGCTTAACGTGGAATATAAATGGAACAAATGCTCCTTAAAAGAGAAAAAAAAAATCATTATTTGAAAAAATTAAAACAATATATAATTTGCCTACAAGAGATACATATTAGTAATAAGGACATAATATATTTGATTTATAAAATTTTGGGCAAATAATTTATTTCAGTGGGAACAGAAAGAAAGAAAGAGAGTTGTTCTGTATATAAATCCCCAACTAAAACCAGAACTTGTATTGACTGATGAGCATGGTAGATTTGTTGGGGTGGAAGTTGCATGGGACTAAGACTGATACTGGACATTTATACCCCAAATGAAGACAAAGTATTGTTTCATAAATTACTTATGGAGAGATTAATAGGTTTATCTTATGAAAATTGGTGTTTGATGGGGGATTGGAATGGAGTAATCTCCCCACAACTGGGTAGAACTTCTGAGAAAAATACTAAAATCACTCAACTTTAATTATTTATCAGTTTGATTTATTTTTGTCTTGTTGTTGTTGTTGTTGTTTAGTCGTTAAGTCGTGTCCGACTCTTCGTGACCCCATGAACCATATTGCGCCAGGCCTTCCTGTCCTTCACTGCCTCCCTGAGTTTGCTCAGTTTCATGCTCATTGCTTCAGTGATGCTATCTAACCATCTCATCCTCTGCCGTCCTCTTCTCCTTTTGCCTTCAATCTTTCCCAGCATCAGGGTCTTCTCCAAAGAGATCTCTCTTCGCATTAGGTGACCAAAATATCTGAGCTTGAGCTTCATTATCGATCCTTCCAATGAGCAATCAGGGTTGATTTCCTTTAAGATTGACTGGTTTGACCTCCTAGCAGTCCAGGGGACTCTCAAGAGTCTTCTCCAGCACCACAGTTCAAAGGCATCAATTCTTCGGCGCTCGGCCTTTTTTATGGTCCAGCTCTCACAGCCATACATTACTACTGGAAAAACCATAGCTTTGACTATGCGGATCTTTGTCGGCAAGGTGACGTCTCTGCTTTTTAATATGCTATCTAGGCTTGCCATAGCTTTCCTCCCAAGGAGCAAGCGTCTTTTAATTTCATGGCTGCAGTCTCCATCTGCGGTGATCTTGGAGCCCAAATAAATGAAGTCTGTTACTGCTTCCATTTCTACCCCTTCTATTTGCCAGGAATTGATGGGTCCAGATGCCATGATCTTAGTTTTTTTAATGTTGAGTTTCAAGCCAGCTTTTGCACTCTCCTCTTTCACCCTCATCAAGAGGCTCTTTAGTTCTTCTTCACTTTCTGCCATTAGGGTGGTATCGTCCGCATATCTGAGGTTGTTGATGATTCTCCCTGCAATCTTAATTCCGGCTTGTGATTCTTCCAGCCTGGCATTTCTCATGATGTACTCTGCATATAGGTTAAATAAGCAGGGTGACAGTATACAGCCTTGTCGTACACCTTTCCCTATTTTGAACCAATCGGTTGTTCCATGACCGGTTCTAACTGTTGCTTCTTGGCCCGCATACAGATTTCTCAGGAGACAGGTAAGGTGGTCTGGTATTCCCATCTCTTTAAGAATTTGCCACAGTTTGTTGTGATCCACACAATCAAAGGCTTTTGTCTTGATATCACCCAATTGCTTTTCCCTGTGCTTGTGCACTTTTTGAAAAGGAATACTGTTAGGGCACATATCACTTAATGCCCAGATATGGTATTTGGATGTGAAAAGGTTTCCCATTTCTGATTTTAAACATACTGTATATGAAAAATGTAATATTCATATTATATTAGATTCTTTGTTTGGGTAAATTAAGGGGCCAATATCAACCACATTTCCATTCCCATCTCCATTTTATGAATATCCATGTAGTCACCAGAAGTCAAGATTGACTTGAAGGCACCAAAAACAAATTAAACAAAAAACAAGAGGGGACCATTAGAGGATTTTTCAACATTACCTGGATAGGGAAAACCTGTCTGCCAAACACTTTCTTCTAACTGTTCATAAAATGTACCCTGTCTATTCCCAGGACACCTTTTCATAAGGCTTATACTAAAGAATTCATATGAAGATTAAATAAGGAACCAGAATACAGATAGTCTCCAGTTTAAGAATATGTTCTGTTCCCAAGGTCTGTCCTTAAGTTGAATTTGTATATAAGCCGGAGTGGTATTATTGTATAATACTGTATAAATAGTATTGCATAATGAACTCGAACCATTGTGTATTTAACTTGAATCATTGCGATTTTAACTCAAATTTTGCTACATAATTTTGACTATGGGTCATCTGTAACTTGGATGTTCTTAACCCGGGGACTGGCTATATAACCTTGTTTAACTTCCCTTGCTGTGGAAATTGGGGTTGAAAAACCTCCACTTGCTATAAATTTGATTTGCATGTATATGTTCTTGTGGAGAATCATAATTAGTCTAATAAAACAATGATCCATGGAAGTGTTCAAATCTATAAAGGTGGTGTACACAGCACCTTGAGACCAGGAAAAATATTTTTCTGCTAGGTGAATTAGGATAATATATCAATCAACTTGTTCAGACGTTTGCATGCTCATCAATCATGACTTGGTCACACAATCAGAGTTTCTCAAGTTGTTTGTCTTATAATTTAATAATAACACTTATAATTTGATCAGATTTATCACCCTTCATAAAGATGGGACTTATAGAGCAGCATCAGTTTGGGAAGATCAATGTGTATAAACAGGGACTCCAGGACAGAAGGCCAGCAATCTGCATTTGTTTTTATTTATCATACAGGGATCAAATCACCTTCAGCTGCTGTTCTGTTAACTGGGCTATAAATTTGAAGGTTTTCATTGCTGAAAGTTCTGCTAAACAGGAATGGAATTTATAGATTCTGGTGGCAAAGCACATATACTACTGAAATGCTTAACTAATGAAGCAGATGGAATTGTGCTTTGCATCCTCGAATTGATTAACAGTAGGGTGACTATCAACCCACCACCCACAAAAGCTGTGAAATTTTTCCCTTTGACTACTTGCACCAATTTTCCTCAATTTTTTATTTGTACCTTTTGTTTTGTTGTTCTTGTTGCCTTTCAATAATGCCTTATACTCTTTTTTTCATTTGTGAAATTCATCTTCACAATAGTGACCATTTATAAATCTATCAAGTACAACTAACTTAGTCTTGGCTTCTGGCATTCTTTATCAAATTTATTTATTAATATTTATTTATTTATTAAGGGATTTCAACTCAGATTTCCAAGAAGCTGTAAGCTGAACATCTAAGGATTCCTGAATGGAAATGATCAGTTGCTGATTCATAACATTTCCTTTTAGATTCTGGATTATACAAAGATTGTTTAAATTGAGAGGCCATGGGAGATCAAAAAATTGGGAAACAGCCCTATCAAGTTCATTTGACTATTTTATTTGGGAACTACCAAGAGCACCCATATCACACTATATAAGGATGGTCTGCCCACCATTTGATTTTAAGCAGGCTGTAGAGAATCTTCCCTAGTAGGCTGTTCTTCCTGTACGTCTCACTGAGCTCTGGAACTCAGAGGTGAGAAAGCACTGGAGGAAATTGCCCTTGATTAGCCTCTCTCTGTGTGCCAGTCCTGCAAGTTACCAAGCAACTCTAGGAGAAGAAGCAAAAGAATAGTCACCTAGACCAGTGATAGCAAAAGACAAGAAATGACTGTGTCCAAACACAGGTACATTCTTGTGTTTGGGCCTATGCTGTGGAAATAAGAACAGTGAAGCAGTCCTACTTTTTGCTCATGTTGCGTCCATGGAATTTCATCCAAAAGTCTTGCTCAAGGTTACCTACAACTCATTGAGCAAGGACAGGGTGGATTGCTAGATGTTTTGTGGATACCATCTCTCACATTTGTTCTGAACTATACAGAGCAGAATCCAATGAGATGACTGGGGCAATACCTTTTGAAGTTATCTGGGATTCATAACATGTGAAGTCTAAGGAATGGATAGGATTTTCTATAGAATGAGCTCTGCTACTTGAGGCTGGATCCATCTTCCTCCTGGCTTTTTTGGGTAGCTAGGATATCTGCATGTGGTTGGATTTGGAATATGGTTAATGCTTCTTTGGGGAGGATGTGGTATCTGCCACTCTGAAGTAAGGGGTGATGCAAATTTTTAGGAAAAAGTTTGAAGAAAGTAGTGCAGCAATAGCTGTAAAGGGAGGAAGATGGATGCATGTAAAACCCCAAAACCATAACCTTCCCTTTTAGGTTAAATAGAAAGGTTTAAATCAATATATATTTTACTTGATGGCTATTTCTTTCCTTCCTTCAATGCCAGCAATTTTACAAGTGTTAATCAGAGAATGGGAAGTATTATGAGAGTTTACAGGGGCAGGGGGGAGAAATGCTTGCAGAAGCTTACTTACATGTCTGGAGTGTTTTTGACAAGCTGGAATGGAGCCTGTCTTTTCAACTACAGGCTATCTTTACCCAACATGAATAAAAGCTTCCTAAGAACTCCCTTTGCTGTTGAGACATAGGCATCGTGCAATAATGTCCAGCTAGTCAAACCTCTTTCCCTCCTCCTACAATCACTTGCAAGACCAAATACAGGTAGTCCTTAAGTTATGACCACAGTTGGGACCGGAATTTCCATCACTAAGTGATGCTGTCATAAAGCGAGATGCTATGTGACCACATCGCTTAGCGACCACAGTCCCAGTTGCTGTCATTAACTGAGAATTGTGGGTCGTTTAGGAGTACCCACCCCAAATCCAAGCCATTCCAGGCTTGGTCCCTCCCAGCCCCGAGCCTCAGTAAGGTACTGCCTCCAACTCCCCCACTGCCACCATCTCCCTCCCATCTCTGCCCTTCTGGCCACCCTGCACCCTGCCTTGTGGGGTGACAAGCAGCCCCAGAACTGTGCAGCCCTGGGGCTGCTTGCCGTGCCTTGGAAAGCCACAGCTGCTCCAGCCCAATCCCAGCCACAGTTGCCCTCCCACCCTGCACGCCAAGACTCCTGCTGCCCCGCCCTCCGCCACCCCAGCTGACCTTCGCCATCTTCTTGCTCCAGAAAGCCCCTTTGCAAAAAGCTCCTGGAGCACAGCATGCCAAAGTGCCCCTTTGCAAAAAGCTCCTGGGTGGGGCTGGGCTGGGCTTTTGCTTCACACTGTGAAAAAAAAAAAAGCCAAAAGCTCAGCCCAGCCCCACCCAGGAGCTTTTTCAAAGGGGCTTTTTGAGTAAGAAGATGATGGTCAGCTGGGAGGGTGGAGCGCAGGGCAGCAGGGGGCCAAGAGGGCATAGATGGGGGGAGATAGGCAAGGAGGGGGGAGTTGAAGTGCCCCTGCGGTCATAAGTGTGGGTGGGCTGCCAGTCACCCAAATTTTGATCACATGACTGCAAGGGCGCTGCAACAGCCATAATTGTGGGCACTGGACGTAAGTCACTTTTTCAGCATGTTCGTAACTTTGAACTGTCACTGAACAAATCATCATAAGTCAAGGACTTCCTACAATGCCATAGCGGGGGAAAACTGCAACAGAAAAAGTAAGTCTCCAGCCAAGAATTACTTCCCACTAAAAAGGGTCAGGAACTCTTTCTATTTGGACCTAAATAGGATTGATTAATACTTGATCAGCATGAACAACTCCTAATATTGCCTTAGTTTCTAATTCTTAAGCATCTTTTACTATAAACAAGGATGAAAAAGAAGATTCTTTAAGGGTAGATCGAGATTAAGCCCCAAAGGCATCATATAGGGAATATTGGAAAGTTAGTAAAAGACTTTATTTAGAAAGATATTCTTCTATGAAGATAAAATTATGAAAATAATAAGAAAAGCATAAATTTAAAAAGTCATAAGAGGCAGGGATATACATAATAGTTATCAGGTTTGATTAACAGTGACTCATCCTCATCACCTTGGTTGGGCTGAAGTTTTTTTACATTTATTATGCAGTTATTTTTAATTAGTATTTTGAATTAATGGAGTACTGAGTCATTAGCTATTATTGGCTGTAAAACTATCCAGAGTCTTGGGATGAACTGGTATTTAAATCAGCACAGTAAGAAAATAATAACAGGACAGATGTACATATTTGGGAAATTGTGGGATACAGATAGGCTAGCATCAACATATTAGCTAATTCTAATGAGAATTAGATAATTTTTGGCTCAGAGTTTTGAGGACATCCATTTCTCTTGACCAAGCTTTCTGGTAATTATGATCCACTTGCCATGATATTTTTTTTGTCTATTTTCTTCTAAATCTTTGGAATGAAGATAATAATTGTGGGCTTACAGTTCAGAGCAAATTATTGAAATAGAACTGAATCCTGGAAATTTCCTCAATGTAACTTCTTGCAACATGGAGAAGAACCAGAAAATATGCATGAGTGCTTTGGGATTTTGATTTGTCCTGGGTCTCTAAGCTTGAATATGCCACCAAAACTCTCTCAAGATGTATTATATTTTGGGTTGGATTTCCACCCAATTGAAATAAGAATCTAATGGCAATGTTCTAAAGAAAATAACACTGGCTCACTAAGTTAGGAGATGTTTTTATAGCCAAATATATTGGATATTAAATATGAAGGAAAAGGAGATACAACTTCTGAAGATCACCATTCATCTTTTGACAATCTAAATTGTGGGAAAAGCTGGAGGCCTCCTCAGTTTACCAATGTCAACTTCATTCAATACGTATACTACATGAAGGGATACAAGTTGTAACCCCCAGGACCATCTCACCAGTGCCACTGAAACTGAGAAAGGCATCAAGCAAGGCTGCATATTGGCCCCACTCTTATTCAGTTTCTGTATCAACTCCATGGTGGGCCATCTCCACAACACAGACTTTCACTCCCCAAAACTTGCTGGAAGACACATCTCTGTTCTATTCTATGCAGATGGTGTGGCAATACTGTCAAGAACACCTATTGGTCTTAAAGGAGCACTGAGAGGAGTAGCACAATACTGCTAGAATTCAATTATAAGAAAACCAAAATCATGACATTTTCCAGAAGGCCCAAGAGCCATTCCTGAAGTATAGATGGCCCAAGATTAAGCATGTCTCCTGTTTCCAGTATCTGGGAGTAGTCCTTCATTTTGCTGGCAGCAGGAAAGCCTATGGGGACTATGTTGCTGAAAATGCAAAGGAGCTCATCTGCCATCTTTAAATTCCTTAAGACAATAGATGGCCACTACATACCTGTATCTCTCAAATTATTTGAAGCCAAGCCAATAATACAACTTCTCTATGGAACTCAGCTGGGCCCCTTCTCCAATTTTGCACCATTAGAACTTCTACAATCCAAATTTTTAAGATCAGTCCTTCAAGTCCTTAATTGTATCTCTAATGCCCCCCTGTGACTAGAGACAGGCTTCATGAGAGTGGAGGCTAGAGTGTGAATGACCATACTCAACTGTTGACTCAAACTGACCTTTTCCCCTTGGCCTTGCACCATTAATTATGAGTGATAATTGTCAATCCACATGGAAACAGGCAGTGGCAAGTAAAATCTCATCCTTGCACTTCTCTCTTGGTCTTCTACTCAGCATGGGATATGATCAGGCCAAAGCACTTATTAAACAGTGTGTAGCAGACAAAGAGCACAGATCTAGCCAAAACCCCAAACTTTTTTGCCAGTGAATCCAACAGGTACTCTGCCTCCCCTATGGCATAACTAAAGTTGAAGTATCTAAAAACAGAAGGGCCTTTACTCTGGCACAATATCATGCCCTCTCAAGTGTCCTTGAAGCAGATACAGGAAGATTCCTTACCCAGAGAGACAATGCCCCTGTGACTCTGGACACACAGAAACAACACAGCATGTGTTTCTCCAGTGCCTGTACTACAGAGACATTTGTACTAGTTTCATCTCACCATTACTGCATAAATACCCAGGGTGCACAGGACAATTATACACCACCCTGTTGCTTTCAGATACCAACCATGCTACAACATACAATGTTGCCAGGTTCTGTGCAGCAGTGCTCAAAATTTGTTGGATGATGACCTGTGCTATAAACTAGATGTAATGAGCACCTAGTCTGCCATATTAGAGTGCTTTGTAACTTGATAGATACAGTCTTCTACATACTAACCTTTTATGCTTCCCTGTACCCATCTAATGCTCCTACCCCTTCTTTTAGATTCTTGCTTTTTATAAATACTTATAGTTTTTAATTTATGTATCTTTTATATTTTCTAGCTTTTCATAATTTTTTTTAGATTTAGATTTTTATTTTTACTCTTGATGTATCCTTTATGCTTTTTAAATGACTGTACCCCACCTTCTTTATGCTGGTCTATGACCATAATAAAGATTTGATTTGAATCTATTTTTATAAAGGTTTTCCTGAAGTATTGCCATGTATGAAGCAAAGGAAAGACAGAAGTTTATCAGTGATGCTCAGTACCTAAGAGAGATGCAGCACAAGATGGATTCAGAGTATCAGGTAGTAAATTATAATTCAGTGTCTTGATTTTCTTATGAAGAACATGAACCAGAAAGTAATCTTCCCCAACTAACTGTGTTAGCTGGGGACACTAGGAGGTATTCTTCAACAAATCTGGAGAGCTTCTGATTGGGGAAGGTTGACAGAGAGTGTTAGGGATGTGTGGCCATATTCTATTAGCTGCATTTTTGTTTGAATGCAAATCTCCACATAAAACTCAGTTAAAATAGACATATGCTTTATTATTAGGCTTGCCTGAGAAAACAAGAGCAGATTAAAGATCAATCTGATAAGAAACGAGAACACAATAGACAAGAACTGAGACAGACAAGTTTATCATCTATCTCTCCTGTGCGTAGATATGAAAGGCCATGGATTTCAAGACTTCCTGTTAATAGACAGGTAAGTGTTTGCTAACTTTAGAGGTCAAGTAGACAAGAAAAATATTCTGATAATGACTCTCAGTTCAAGCAAGCTTTAAAAATTCATAATCCTAGTGGGTTAGCTAATAGTCTTCTTTTTTAATCCTAGAGCACAACAGTTAACATTACATCTTAGAATTATTGTGAAGGCCGCATACCATAAATCTTGAGGAAGCAGTTTTCTTTTTCAATTTAATAAACACTTCATTCCCTTTAAACCTTGTAACATTCTTACATTGAATTGGAGCTGAGACGCAGCAGCAGCAGAGGATGAGAAGAAATAACAGTAATAAAAACTTTTTGGAAAATATTACTCAGCCATTTCTTTGTGAAATTTACTAAAGTAGAGACCATTCCGTTTTCTAGGAGTATTGCTAGCGGTGTATCTTCTGTTCACTGAAAATAAGACTGACAGAATAAGGAAAGAAAAGGAAATATAGTTAAATCCACCATTCACTATACCTCTCCATATCATTCTATCCTTGCTTGCATGATATTTGTATACTGCTTCATGGATAGTCTTTAGTTCTTCAGTCATCTCCCCTGTGTCTCTTTTGGAGGTTCTTATCAATTCTATCAAACCACAACTTTTTTGGCCTTGCCCTTCCTCTCAACCCATCCACTTTTCATATGTGTGTGTCTGGGTGTATGTACTGTATGTACTGTATGTATATACGTATACACACACACACAGACACATACATATTCACAAATTCAGTCTCCTTGCATGACCAAACCACCTCAGTATACTTCTTTCGTGCTGATAGCTAATTTTTGTATTCAGCACTTATTCTTGACCCTATCTCTTCTTGTTTACCATACACACTACTTAAGAGCTCCATTGTGACAGCATTCAACTTAGCTTTAAGGTTCTCTTGACATACTGCAACTCAAACTTCCCTATTATAAACTGGGTAGAAACACACTTTTGTAAAAAGATATATTTTGGTTCATTCTTTATAATAGATCACATACATATAACAGAAAAAGGAAAAACAACTACAATCCTGAGTTATTCTATTGCTTTATATTTGTACTTTGGACACATCTGCTAGCTCTACATATTTGACCTATTCATTTTGCATACAGTGTTATCTAGTTGTAGAACCTGAAATCTTCCTCATAATAAGTTAAGTACTTCCTTTATCAATCCATGTCATATTATTTTATTCAATCATTCACCTGTGGAGATTCACTTAGTTTGTGCATGGGTGTTTTGCAGTGCATAAAAATCCCTTACCTCCACCATTCTCACTGCCTCCTCCTTGCCATGAAGAAGTCTTGAAGCTGTCCTGTACTCTGGATCTCCTGCTGGATTAGGGTAGAGGCAGGCCACTAGCCTAATTCTGAGAAATTGTGGAGAAAGGTACCTCTCAATCACAAAGCCCTTTTTGGGTTTGTTACTGACTAAACCACTGGGGAAATTATGAAGTTCCTTCTGAGAAAGAAGGAAAGGCTATTTTCATTCAGGCTTGCCTGAGGACCGCACTAGGCTAGGCTTTGAAAGCATGTCAAGAGCTGCACTCCAGAAGTGAGTGAGGTCAGGACTTGAAGTACTAGTGAAAAGCATTTTATCTCTTGTTCCATTTTTGCCTGTCATAGTGTTAAAATTTCATATCCACAAAATTTTTGCCCTCTGGATATTTGGTGTGTTTTTGTTTATGACATGGATACTTAAATTAACAGAAGTAACTTTCAAACCATTGATCAATCACCTAAACCCTAACCAAAAAGTACAAGCACACACCTTTGTCCTTAACACCTTGGGCCCTTTTATAGATGATTCTTTGTACTTTGTACTGCAGTGCACCTGAATTGTAATGTTACAAAACTACTTGTGAGAAGTTTTGTAACATCTCGCAAATCGAATTGTGAGATTCAATTAAGAAAGGCTTTATTTTATTTAAAATAAGTTTTGCATGAATTAGAATTCTAAGTTTCTTTCAAGACATTTTAGAAAATAATTTTGCCATTTTTTGGGTTGTATTATTTTTTGGTAAGTTAAAATATCAAGCAGTAGTCTAAGGTGGAAGATTCAGCTTTAAAACTTACCTGGCTGCTTCTTTCCAGTCATATGGCAATCTCAACTTAGTCTGTCAGCTTTTAGGAGATGTTATCCAATAATAGAGAGCTAGTGGTAATTATTGAAATCAACACTATTACCTTTTATGTAAATAGGAATGATAATAGCTTTGTTGAAGCTTGTTGAAGGTAATGGGGATTTTTCCTGAGCAGTTAATCAAAAAGAAAAGGTTAGCCCAAAAGACATTAGACAATGTTGGTCTCTAAGATTTCTGTTGGAATCCCACTGAGACCAGGTGTATTTCCTGAACGAAATTACTAAATAAGATCTTTGATTTCAGTTTGGCTAACTAGAAGCTAATTAGGAATTGTAGCCATAATAAGAAGAATATTGTTATTTTAAAAGAAAACTGTTGGATTATTAACTATTACCTAAAAATTATCCTCCCAGACATTTTGGAATGCAGCATTTGACAGCTGTCTGAAGGGCAAGAAAGGCCATCAGTTGCCAACTGACAAATAACCCTATTATTCTTAATATCCCAGAGTTCCAGTCTTAATCTGATTTTCTGGGATGTTGACATGATGAACAGCTATGCAAAAATACATTTTAAACATTCATTTATTTTGAATGCTTTTATGTCACTTCAGTCATCTGACTCTAAGTGTCTGGCTGTAATAAGGAAGGGAGGGAAGGAGGATCATTGGATTCACTGACTAATCTATCTGCCTTCAAATTAGAGTAATTCTTATAATACCACTGCCATTGGCTGCCCAAATTCAGCATTAGCAAGTGAAAAGTTTATTCATTTATTCTTATTTTTTTAATTTAAATTTATTAGCTACCCAATTCCAGTGAACCTGGGAGATTAGAAAGATTCTTATTTGTACCTTTCATTCTAGTATATTATGGGTAGGTGGAGTTCTGTTTTTCCAAATCTCACTCTGATCCTAACTGTCTTGTTCTGACAGATATTAATTGGTACGCATGTCCTCCAAGCTTCTTGTTAAACAATGTACCTGTTTAAGAGAGTAAGAGTAGAGAGATATGAACACCAAAAAAGCTCCAGTGACAGTCCTTTGTGGAATGAACTTCTAAAAATAAAGAGTTCAAGTAGGAATATTGATAGGAGTAAATGTTTTTTAACATGTAGTTGTTGTTGAAATATACTTGGATATCTTCTGGATTAGGGTAGAGGCTTTCCATCTTTTTAAGTTTATTTGGAACTTTGAAAATATGTCATAAACTTTCTTACAACATGGCTGGCATAGAGGAGGTGGTTAGTTAGAAAACATTTACTTAATAGATGGCAAAGATTATCAGGTTACTCTACATTTTCAAATTATCTGGGATGTCTGATGTGGGTCTTCTGGGCTGTGTCTGGGATGTTTTCTATCATCTTAGCATACCTTTATTTCTGGGCAGGCAGGCACACTTCTAAATAAACACTGGGTTACAGCTGCCACCATATTTATTTTCTAAGAATGCTTCTGGTATCTACATGAGTTCTAAAAACATTCTTGGAAATTAAGCTGATGCTGTATTAGCTTTTCATTGTAGCATGCTACATTCCAATTTAATTTTTTTTTCTTAATAATTTTTTTAAAAATCAAGTGGGGTTTAGTCTCATGAGGCCCAGTGGAGGTATCAGTGGATGACATGTTTGGATTCCATATTGGAGACTGAGGCATTTGGGCTGCAGCAGAATTTCCAACTCAGTTTCATAAGCAAAGATGAAAAAGAATTTTGAGTCGAATTATTTGTAAAGCTATTAATATCTGTTGTAGAGGTGGCAGGAGGAAATTTCCTCATTTGAGGAAAAGAAGCTTAATTTTTCCAGCTATAATCCTGATTGAAAGAGTTGCATTTGCATCAATGAAAATTAAACATAAGAGAGGAAGTAATTCTCCCTGAGGTAAAAACATATGAGCTGTTAAAATTAATTTTTACTGTTAATATTTAATTATTTTTTCAAATTACCAGACCTCGTCTGATGAAACTTCTGGAAGTGATCCAAAATCCAGTGTAAAATCTCATGGGAATAAATCAGAAGCTAAATTTCCTGCCATTGATAAAACATCTGTTAAGCAGAAGCAAAAACCAAACACAAGCATGAAAAAAAATGAAAAAAGTGGATCTGGCCCCAAAAAAGATACACAAGGTACGTATAGAAAAAGATTCAGGAAAATAAATTGTAATGCACAGGATTGGAACTGATGAGATTTTCAGATTAAGGGATTCTGGGAAAGAAGGTTTGCAAGGAATAAGTTCTTAGGCCTTTAATCAAAGGAGGCAGTTACTCTCATAATCAGATAATAGGCTGGAATATGTTTAAGAACAAGGAAACAGGAAGCTATAATATGGCTGAGCTAGAAACTGAGTTATGTAACACGCAAAAGAGTTGAGAAGCAACCCATGTTGTATTAAAAGAATCTTTGGATAAGAAGCAGTTATAAAGACTATTATCCTGGAGAAAACAGTCATGTATTCACTCCTTAAAAAGCTCTTGTTGAACTGTGATAAATGTATAAATACTGCCCTTCTTATTGTAGAGTGTGCAATCTTTTTTAGAATGAGGATCTGAAAAAACTTTTTCAGATGGAAAAATATTAAATGCATAAACTGAATGTAATTATTCCCCATGTATTTAATAATTTTCCCATTCTGTCACTATATGTAATAGTATGTGGAAAAGACCTTGGGAGATTGGGCTGAGAGACGCTGCCTAGGAAACAGTCAGATAAGAGACAGCATAGCCCTCAGATGGATAGTGGGCAGGGCAAGAGGCTCAGAAGAGACCCACTCTAGTTTCTCGGGCTGTAAAGGAGATGGGGGAGAATTGTAGTCTCAGACTTGCAAGATTCTGTTAATGTAGCCTTACAATAAAGTAAAATTAACTCATCTGGTCATGTTTCTTGTCTGGTCTACCTAGTAAGGTTGACACTGTAACAATTCTAATCTGGTGACAAAGTTTGGAGAGTTTTTGCATGCTCCATGCATGAATTTGGGTGGTGTGAGTCCAGGGGATCTTTGATTATACAGACTTATTCTTACAACTTTTCTCTGACTAATAGCAATGCTCCAAAAACTGTTGCAGACCAGGACAGATTTGATTTGATTACATTTACACTAAATGTAAATTTAAATATAGTTAATATGATTACTCTGCATATATGCATTTGATATTTTTATCCTTATATCACATTCAGCTTTACAATTTGGTAACAACAGTGGGAGTTTTATCACAACTACACCTAAGACTTTTGATGCATGTGGCTCTAGAGCCAAGTCTTTGACATCATCCTTCACCAAAGGCTCCTGAGCAAATTCACCTCCCAAGGGATAAGAGATCAGGTGCTTTCTTGAATTAGCAACTGGTTAAAAAACAGAAACCGGGGGGGGGGGACATGATGAGGAATATAACATCATGTATGACATATCTATTTCTTCCTCTCTCTCAGTGTTAGAATTTGAGATCATCTACTGAAAATACATTCAGGGAGATTCAGGACTATGGAAAGAAATCCTTTTTTACACAGTTAAACTATAGAATTAGTTATCAGTACATAGTTGTAAATTGCAGCCAATTTGGATGGCTTAAAAGGGGATTGGACAGGTTCATAGAGGATGGTTTATCTGAAGCTACTAATAGGGATGACCATTCATTCTAAAACTCTTAAACAGTACGTCTTACATACCAGCTGCTGGGAAGCAGTGTCAGATTCAGGTGAATAGACAATGCACCTCTTCCCAAAAGCCCACTTTAAAGTTATGCTTTGGGGGGTCAGAGCATCCTGTGGATTAGCCACACAGTAAACAACTTATTTCATGTGAGAAGCTTGCTATGGGATTCAATGGGCTTTATTGCAACTTTTTTTCATTATATGGGTTAGTTAATGTCCACACTAAAGAAAAATCATGAGCCAAAGTTCATTTGTGAACAGAAAGAACATTTACTGCTTTAGTGAGAACCTAACAAAAAGAATGAAACATACTCCAAAAAAGAAAAATATTGAAATTATATACAAAATAGTGATTAGCAAGCTTTGATACCAAATACCAATATTGTATACAAATTCTAAGCCTTTGAATTTCAATCTAATCCCACACCTATATGCACTAAATTTTATCCAAATAAGCACAACTGCAGCTGTCATGCTTTTCTGTGTGTGCTTCTTTCTTTCTGTGTTTATGCACAGGTGTGTCTTTTTGTCTTAGTGGGCATTAACTGACAAGTGCCATTTGCCGGGTCTGCAGAAAGTGATAGTAGGATGAGAATGCCTTCTAGCTGGCTGTTTTCCCAAAATGATTTCAGAGGTGTGGTTCCCCCCAGGGGTTCTTACCTTATTATAAAAAATACATAGGAGAGTTCTTTGTTGAAAACAGGCACACCCAGAGGCACCATTGGTGCCAGCAAAGATGACATCTAGGTGTGGCTGATGCAACCAAGATGCCTAGTGAATTGTCTTTTGACTATAATTTCCTAACAGTGACAGTACAAGACGTTATCACCCTTCAGTCTAGACTTCTGTTTTTCCTAAATACATTTAACGACAGTGTGATACAGAAAACTGGACTACATGGCTTTATAGTCTGATGGAGCAGGACTTTTCCTAATTCTTAAGTTGATCTGCTTTGACAAGAAACCTTAAGAAAAGAAAACAATATATGTTGAAACAAGTATCTTTCTTTCATCTTTATTACAGCCATGAGGCCAGAAGTCAAATACAAATGTGCATGTGAGTGCATGCACACACACACACACACACACATTACATATGTATCTATAACTATTAAAAGATAAAATAAAAAATATTAATAAAGTTCTTAAATCACAAGGAAAGATGGATGGTACATATGGAAGCACAAAATTGAACAGTCTAGGAGGATATATATGGATCCTGGTTGGACAAAAAAGCAACAAATAGAAGTCATGTTTTCTACTGGGGAATTTCTTCAGGATAGGATAGATAAAACTCATCCAGGATTCTCTGCAGAGAGAGAGTAAAAAAGAAGCATATGGCTCGGGGACATATGTGCTGCTATAAGATGGTATTTTTGTAGTACCCTAGCAAATTGGCAGAGGGCAATGTATCCAACGTGACCAAAGGCTTGATAAATTTCAGAAATGTGATGGAGGAGAAGTAAAAGCTGGCACATACCCTTTTGGAAAAATCCCTGTAAGGCTGGAACCAGACTTAGAGTGATTTGAAAATCAGTGTCCCAGATATGTTACTTAAGAACATTCTGGTGTTTTCATAGCTTAATGGGTAGAGGGTTTCTAAAGAGAATCCTAGGGAATGGAGTTTGCTAATAACTGTTTTTAACCAGGCTGATTTAAAAAGTGGTCTATAAAAACCAGTGGGTCCAAACCCACTGGAAGAAAATTAACTTTAGCCATAGGTTAAAGAAGTATACCAACCTCTAGCATCCACAGAGACCATCTCTAAACATAAAGGAGCATTCTTACTATATCTTGGAATTGCAAGAATAGCTCTAAAAAACATAGACTGAACAACTTCAAGGGTTTCAACCTTGTAGAAGCACAGACTTGGACATCATAGAAAAGCTGAGAAAAGACCTAGGCTACAGAGACTAGCTGCAGGAATGAAACATGTTCCCTTAGAGGGGTTGAATCTCAGGATAGCTGAACAACATTTTTATGACACTATTATTATTATCCACCTATCAAGTCCTTCCCAAGGACCTAGAATAGGCAGATGTTGGTTGATGATGTAAAAAGTATCATTGTTGGATGTAAGCTGTTCCAAGTAAAGCTGCCTTTTGCAATTGACTGGTGGTGATTTTGTCAATGCCGATGGTCTTCAGGTGGTACTCCAGATGTTTTGGGATTGCACCTAAGGTGCCTATTACTATTGGCACTGTCTTTGCTTTCTTTTGCCACAATCGTTCTATTTCTATTTGCAGGTCTTTGTATTTTGTGATTTTCTCCGGTTCTTTCTCTTCTATTCTGCTGTCTCCAGGTATTGCAATGTCCACTATCCAGACTTTTTTGTCTTTCTTATCATCAGTTGTTAAGTGTGGAGTGTTATGTGGCAGGTGCTTGTCTGTTTGAATTCTAAAGTCCCAGAATACTTTAGCTTCTTCATTTTCTATTACTTTGTCTGTTTTGTGGTCCCACCAGTTCTTGCTTGCAGGCAAATGGCATTTCTTGCAGATATCCCAATGCACCATTGTTGCTACTTTGGCATGCTGTTGTTTGTAGTCAGTCTGTGTAATCTTCATGCAGCAGCTAACTAGGTGGTCCACTGTTTCTTTGGCTTCTTTGCAGAGGTGGCATTTGCTGTCTGTTGCTGTCTTCTCAATTCTGTCTTTGTATGCATTCGTTCTTAAGGCTTGGCCTTGTGCAGCCAGAATTTGCCCCTCTATTTCTTTCTTCAACTTTCCTGCTCTTAGCCATTGCCAAGTCTTCTTGTTATCTGCTTTGCCTGCTAGTGTTTTGTGTACTGGCCATGTAATACTTTGCCTTGCCATGTCTCTTTTCTGTTCTTCATTTGGTCTTTCTTATAGGCCAGTTTGGTTTCTTTGGTATTCAGTAAGCCTTCATGGTGTACTAGGTTCAGTGCATCTTCTTTACTGTCCTTCAGATATTCTTCCCTTTTTTCTTTTTCAACTGTCTGGTGTACTTGCAACATTCTATGCCCACCTGCACTCCTTGGTAAGTAGAGTCTGTCAACATTGCTGCATGGATGAAAGGCATGATTCATTGTCATTATTTTTCTGCTCTTCCTATCCAGGCCTTTTAATTCAGCTTGAGTCCAGTCCACTATTCCAGCTGTATATCAAATGACTGGAATTGCCAGGTGTTAATCGTCTTGATGGTATTTCCGTCGCTGAGTTTGGACTTTAAGATCTTCTTCACTCTTGTGATGTATTTACTACTAACCTCATTCTTGACTTCAGTGTGCTTGATGTCAGCCTGAAGGATGCCCAGGTATTTGTAGTGATCTTCTTCATCCAGACTCTTGATGTTATTTCCACAGGGCATCTTGATTCATTCAGTTTTCACTATTTTTCCCCTGTTGATGATCAGGGTGGCACATTTGTCCAGTCCAAGCTCCATTGCAATATCTTGGCTGTATATTTCGACAGTGTTGAGCAGTAATTCCATTTCAGATGGTGTTTTTCCATATAGCTTCAGATTGTCCATGTAAAAGAGGTGGGATAACCTGGCAGATGTTTTTGATGTTTGATAGCCATGGCCTGACTTGTTCAGTATTGTTGACAGAGGAATTAATGCAATGACAAACAGTAATAGTGATAGTCAGTCTCCTTGAAAAATTCCTCTCTTGATGTTAATCTCTTCCAGTCTATCACCATTGACCAGCAACTATGTCTTCCATTGTGCCATTGATCTTTGCACAAAGCTTCTGATATTTCTATTGACTCTTGTTATTTCTAGGCACTTGATTATCCAGTCATGTGGCAGGGAGTAGAATGCCTTCTTGTAATCAATCCAAGCTACATTCAAGGTGGTTTTCCTTCTGTTACAGTTTTCCAAAATCATCTTGTCAATTAGGAGCTGATCTTTTGTCCCTTTGCTGTTTGGGTGGTTTCCTTTCTGCTTAGATGGAAAGAGCTTGTTTTCAACTAGATGCTGTTGGACTGCATCAGCTACCACACCAGTTAGCAATTTGAAAGTAGTTGGCAAGCAGGTAATTGGCCTGTAGTTGCCTGGTGCTGCCCCTTTTTCTGGATCTTTCATTATCTGGTAGGTTTTGCCAGATGTTAACCAATCTTCAATTTCACCTCTTGGCAGTATGTGGTTAAACAACTAGGCAATGAGTGGGTTCAGAGCAATCAGATGTCTCAACCAAAAACCATGCACTTCATCTTCACCTGGTGCTGACCAGTTCTTGATCTTCCTTGCCCTTTTCTCCACAATTTCTGCTGTTATTACAAGTTCTTTCATTTCAGGCTCTTTTTTATTCTTATCTGCCTCCTTTATCCAAGCTGCCTTTTTGTTGTATTTCTTTGGGTTGTCCCACAGCTGCACCCAGAACTGCAGTGTTTCTTCTTTGTCAAGTGTTGACTGGTTCATTGCAGTCTCTCCATTGATGGATTGGTAGAAATGTTTCTGATTCCACTGAAATTGGATTTTCTGCTTGTAGTGTGCAATTTGAGCTTTGTATCTGCTGATCTTCTTGGCCATGGCTGTTATTTGCTGTTTTATTATTTCTTGTTTCTAGGTGATATTTTTTGATCAGGTATTCTTTGGTCTTTTTGTTTTTCTTTTCTTTCATCTGCTCTAGCTTGCTTGCATCTGACCTTAGCATGCTGATCTTATTTTCTAACCTGATCTTCCACTTTGGTGGTGCACTGTTTGGCTTTTTTTCTTGTTTGTTGATTTTGCATCCAATTACAGCTGTAGCCATGCTGTATGTCAGTTGGCTTGTTTCTTGCAGTCACCTGGTGCTTATATTTGATATTACAGTATTGGCATCATTTAATACTTGTGCTAGATGCTTCTTTGTAACAAGCTTCAATGCAGGCAACCTTATTCTGTTGTTTTTGTGCTATTCTCAGTTATTCTTTGTTTCAGTTCCTCTTGGGTTTTTTGTTAGAGGGCTTTGTTCTTTCTGACAAGAAGCTTTACTGTGTGAGCTACTTCTGGCAAGGCTTCAATTTCTTTGCCCTAGGTAGACCTTTGCAGTTCTTCTGATTCTACTTCTGTGAATACTTTATTTCATGTTATAAATCGACACTGATCTACTAGTCCCTGTTCTGTTACTTCTGATTCTGGATGATGTTCTTTCCAGAAGCGGTGCATTCTTTTCAGATACCTTCTTCTCATTGGACTTGATTTGTAATAGCAGAACATTATCTCTTTGGTTTCAGTCTTTGTATATTTGCGATGGGTAAACAACTTTTCTTCCAGTAGTTCTGCAGCTGCTGGCCCTGGTTGCTCAGCCAACAGTCCTGAGTCCTGTAACCTACTTGTCACCAGATGTCCAGGAACTAGAACACATAGCGCAGTCCCTGTTGACCTGGGCAGCGACCAATCTAGTATGGGTTTCTGTAAATTACATCTCACCATATTGTTTATGGGAGAAATACTCTTCGTCTGGCTCCTCTGATGAGATCTGTCCAGTATGGTTGAATGTCTGGCATAGCTCTCATCCTCCTCAGAGCATGCAAGCCCCACAACCACGTCAAGGTAGTGCCTCACTGGGGGTTGTTGTTGTTGTTGTTATGGTTGCATAGTCAGCCAGATGTTTAGACTGTTTGGCATTTTTATCCACTTATCGAGCCCTTCCCAGATCATCATCATCATCATCATCATCATCCTGCCTGACTCCCAGCAACTCTGGGCTGTTTATAAGTATGTACCTGCTGTAATACTCTGTCTGCAGCTCAGTAGAGTTGGATTACTGGTTCTTTTAGATGTGGAAGCAATGACAACACAGTATGAGTACTAGGGCTTTATTCCAAAGTAATATAAGAAAATAATGTAATAACATAACTTGGAACAGCAATCAAAGAATATTCAAGAATACAATAAGACAAAGAAAGAAAGACTTTACACCCCTTCTGCCAGTTAGGGAAACCCAGAGAGATAATGGCAGGGAGACCACTTCAAAGCCAGAAAACATGCAGCACCTTCCCAGTTAGGCCTGCACTGAACTTCCATCCCATGTGGTTTTTTTACTAGCTTATATAGACTCTGAACCACTATTACTCACACCCCTTTTTAATGGTCTCATCTCACCAGTTTGCCAAGGCAAGTTCATCTTATCTTGTGCTTGGAATGCTTTTTCTAGTTCTACCAAAAATGAAATCAGCAAGGTTAAGAAGTATTTGTTTATATCAGATGGTGATGAGGCCATTTCAAAGTTAAGGAGTATAGGTTTTTGGATTGATCATGAGAAAGATCATCCTACTCTACACAGGTGTTCCACCAAGGACAGGGCAAAACAAAATATGAACCAAGCATAACCCTTTAGTGACTAAAATAAACGCCTGCTTAATTCTGTATTACACACTCAACTATTACATTGGAATATACATGCACCTAAGGAAAAGACGTACATACCACTACCCAATTCCTCCTCGCCAATCTTCTGGTAAAACAACTGTACTATATTCGTACAATAGAATTCCCATTAATTTGCCAATCACGAATTTTATGATCGTTTCAAGCAAATATAAAATGTTAGTTTTCTGATGATTTATTACAAGTTTTTCTTTTAAACAAAAAGAGGTCAATGCCCCCAGTGCCCTTCTCATTCTCTTCTGATAGGCAGACATGATTACAACATTAACTGCACATAGAAGAGCTGGAACCACTCAATCTGCAAATACAAAGGAATGATGAGTGGAAAGTGAGAGGGTTTACTATACAAATTAAAAATGGAGGGCGGGTGCGGCTAAAAGGCATCCCTGCCTTACACTTCTGAGTAATGACAGCATTGGAGAGATGTTCCCAAGGGGAGCATCTAACTCTCAAAGAGAGGTATGGAATGAGAAGAAGCAGCCTCTTGTCTGTTGAGGATCTCCTTAATTTTTCCCACAGCCTCTCCCTTGAGGTCAAATTAAGGCTGATCTGAAATCAGTGAAAGCTGCAAAAAGGGAGCTTTTTTTGACCTAAGGAATATTTTTAGCTAAATGGTGAAGGACCAGACAAATATCCACACAAGTACACACACATCTTAAACAACTGCTTAAACCATTGCCACATGGAATCATATTGACAGACTTTCCACAGCATCAGTAGATAGTCAGCTTATATGTAGAAAGTGTAGACATGTTTTCCATCAAGCAGTTTAAGTCAGGCTGGCCAGAATCTTTCCATTGGAGCAAAGCAATCTTCTTAGTTGCTGCCCAGGCACAATAACATTTTTTATGCTTCTATAGGTTCCACATTTTTGGAATGTAATTTCACATCATATTCATTTCTTTGACCCCTTATCTCTTTTCTCCATAACTTGTTTACAACTTTATGAATATTAAACCAAAACAGTCTCAGTATAGAACAAGCCCAAATATGAGTTCCAACATATTACAATACAGAGGTTGAAAGCCAACTTTTCCTCCACATCCTTAGGGTAGTCAATAGATTTGATAGCCCATTATTCCACTGTAAGTTGGAATATGCAGGTAATGTGCCAGACCGAAATAGTGAAGTCAAATAGTGTTTAATAAAATATATTGCCATGCAGCAGACTTAGACAGTTCAAATTGTTTTTGCAAATCATGAAATATTTTGAAAAACTGATAAGCAATAAACTGGGCCAAAGTATTCCATTGTATTTTGTTTCAATTTGTTTGCTTATTAACTCCA
The DNA here is from genome assembly GCF_059951505.1 of Python bivittatus. Classification (NCBI taxonomy): domain Eukaryota; kingdom Metazoa; phylum Chordata; class Lepidosauria; order Squamata; family Pythonidae; genus Python; species Python bivittatus. The sequence goes on from NW_028277028.1 coordinate 6,527,386, forward strand.
GAAAAAGAATTTTCCAGGAATCTTCAGAGTAGGATTGTCCCATATGATCTATTTCTCACAAAAGTTTGGATCAAATTTGAATCTCTTTCCCAGCATGTCCCATTTATATCTTACACTATTTAATGTGGGGAAAAAACAGCTAAATTCTAATAAGACATTAAAAAGTACAGTGGTGATTACACAATGAAAAAACTCTACATATACTATAGTGATTAAAATAGAAAATTTTAATAACAGAAAATAGGAAATGAATGAATTTTAAAAATCCATGTACTATCCATTAATCTGTTAAAAAAGATTAATTTACTCCTTAATCTTGTCCTTAATTTACTCCTTAACCAAGTCATATACAGTAGAAACACATTATTTCATCTTCACATTTTTGGACCATACAGACTTTTGAAAAATAGATAACAGATTCATAACCTGAATCCATTTCTTAATATCAGGAGAATACATTCCTTTCAATTTATGTAAGATTATCCTCTTGCCAAGCCTCAGGCTCAACAGAGCCAAAACTCTTCACAAAATGACCAATTTTATACTTTAGGAATATAATTTAACATATTTACAACTTCATTTTATTTCTTCAAAATTGTACTACCATATGCTATGATTTGGACCATATGCTATGGCTGGATAAGACCAAATATTTGAGTTAAAGTGCTCTCAAATTTCTTGCAACCCCAGCACAGAAAAACTGATGTTCAGCCTTTTGAAAACATTTTTGAGGGGTTCAATAGACACAATAGTATTCCTGAATGAAGTAATATCATTTTTAAATCATAAGAAGTAGAAGTAAATTTTACATTTTTAAGTCAGGACACGCTGATTTTTCAAGAATGGATATTTGTAATACTTCAGTTTCAGGTACAGGTATATAACAAATGCTGATACTCATTCTCTCTTTTAATTCTATATAAAATTGAATTGTTGGTTTCACTTAAAGCACTGCATCTGAGATTCCAGATATCTCTCTTCCAGATTTCTCTGACGCTGCTAAAGCATCTGGACCATGTTGTTTTGTCAGTACCTGTTTCAATTGTGTGTATGTATATGTATATGTATATGTATATGTATATGTATATATATTGAAGTGGATGTTGTAAGTAAATCATATTCAGAACACAGTCTTTAAAAGTCTTTAAAACAACCATTATAAATCAACTGATTTAAGGAATTTATCCTACATTTGACCTAGGCATTCCAGTAGAACATACATCCTGCTATCTTCTAATGTGTATTATTCCACAGGGTCAATTTCTTGTGTGGTTCTAAATCAAAACTTAAGCTCTTATCTATTAATGACCAAATACTGTATGTCTAGCAATTTTCAATGCTGGAAGTAAAATTTCCTGTTTACTTAGAACCTAAAACTTGCAAGGATTTCAGAGGGGTTTCACAATTACTCCTCCCAAAAAGTTCTCATTATATAAGACCCAAAAAGTTCTCATTACATAAGAATTTAGAAGTTAAAATAAGAACACAATGGTAAGGTTGAAAACCTGGCAAGTTGAAAACCACTTTCATCATAAAACAATCCTAATTTGGCCAAAGTTATTCAGGAGTTTTGGCCTGCTATAAAAAATTTTCTCATTAGTTTTTCTATCCATGTATCTAAAAAAGGTGTTAATATTGGAATTCCTCTTAAAATAGAAAATAGTCTTGGTGTAATATTAATTTTAATCACATTGATCTAACATAGAAGTTCAGTGGCATTTTTAACTTTCAGGTTATTATCTACTGAAGATAGATAGATAGATAGATAGATAGATAGATAGATAGATAGATAGATAGATAGATAGATGTTTAGATAAGCTTAATTCAATATATTGTGATATATTTTGAGAATAATGCAAACCCAGGTATTTTATACCACCTGTACAAAATGTAAATATCAATTTCTTGCAGTAATCCATAAATATTATAGATCCAAAGGCAGCAAATTAGACATTTTCCAGTTAACAATGTAATGTAATCAGACTATAAAGTATATCATTGTACAACTTCAATAAGCTTTGGTAGTAACACTAAATAATTATATCTAGTAGCCATAATATTATCAGCATATAAAAAAATTGTATTATCAAGTGCCACTGTGCCCTTAACATCTTGGGACTGTTTAATGAAAGAAGCTAAGGATTCAAGAACCAGGTTAAAAAAACATTTTTAACAGTAATTTTATTAAAGATTATAATTACAACCATAAAAACTAATACAAACTGAAACCACGGTTAAGAATGCCCGGTTTAAGGATGACCCATAGTTAAGAACATCTTTTAGACAGTCTGTCTATAGAGGCAGGCACTTTTAAAATTAACTTCTGGGTCCCTTGTTCAAAAATATCCTTCAGTACATCCAATATTAAAATATTTTGCTTTATTCTGTAATTTTTAAGTAAAGTTTAAGTGTTCTTTAATTGTAATCTTTAGTTCCTTCTAGTTCTCTCTACTGTCCAATTTTTAAAATCTTATTATTATTTTTTAATTCAAAACAAAAGCATTTTCCCATGGGAAGGTTTCTTTATAATTAATTAATAATTAATGATTTTATTGATCTTATTTTATTGATTGGTCTACCTCCCAAAAAGTGGTGAGGGAAGAAGGGGCTAATTTCCCTAGTGCTGTTGGACCAGGAAGTGGTACTATAGCATTCATTTCATTTTTTCCTCATGTTTTTCTTTTTAATATGTTAGAAAAGTAACACAGTTATAGGAACCCTATCTTTCTTACATATTTGATTTAGGGGGAAAATGCCAGCTGAGATTTCCCCCTGGAAAATAGATCAGAGCAGCAGAAATTTATCAAACTGTTACACCAAGGTAGGAGGTGGAGCTGTGTTATGTAAACTCAGAGGGCTTCTGGGAGGAGAGATTTGAGACTTCCAACCTTTTACTCTATGGACACAGCCAAGCTGCTACAGATACTAGTAGGCTCAGAAGAAGCTCTCTGTATAACTGAATTAGTGGACAATTTTATTTTGGAGATTGTATTTCCTCTAATATTAGTTAAAATCCAGAGATACAGTGGGGCAAAAAAGTATTTAGTCAGCCACCAATTGTGCAAGTTCTCCCACTTAAAAAGATGAGAGAGGCCTGTAATTTTCATCATAGGTATACCTCAACTATGAGAGACAAAATGGTGGGAAAAATCCAGAAAATCACATTGTCTGATTTTTAAAGAATTTATTTGCAAATCATGGTGGAAAATAAGTATTTGGTCACCTACAAACAAGCAAGATGTCTGGCTCTCACAGACCTGTAACTACTTCTTTAAGAGGCTCCTCTGTCCTCCACTCGTTACCTGTAGTAATGGCACCTGTTTGACCTTGTTATCAGTATAAAAGACCCCTGTCCACAACCTCAAACAGTCACACTCCAAACTCCACTATGGCCAAGACCAAAGAGCTGTCGAAGGACACCAGAAACAAAATTGTAGACCTGCACCAGGCTGGGAAGACTGAATCTCCAATAGGCAAGCAGCTTGGTGTGAAGACATCAACTGTGGGAGCAATAATTAGACAATGGAAGACATACAAAACCACTGATAACCTCCCTCGATGTGGGGCTCCACGCAAGATCTCAGCCCGTGGGGTCAAAATGATCACAAAGAACGGTGAGCAAAAATCCCAGAACCACATGGGGGGACCTAGTGAATGACCTGCAGAGAGCTGGGACCAAAGTAACAAAGGCTACCATCAGTAACACACTACGCCGCCAGGGACTCAAATCCTGCAGTGCCAGACGTCTCCCCCTGCTTAAGCCAGTACATGTCTGGGCCCATCTGAAGTTTGCTAGAGAGCATTTGGATGATCCAGAAGAGGATTGGGAGAATGTCATATGGTCAGATGAAACCAAAGTAGAACGTTTTGGTCTAAACTCAACTCGTCGTGTTTGGAGGAGAGAGAATGCTGAGTTGCATCCAAAGAACACCATACCTACTGTGAAGCATGGGGGTGGAAACATCATGCTTTGGGGCTGTTTTTCTGCAAAGGGACCAGGACGACTGATCCGTGTAAAGGAAAGAATGAATGGGGCCATGTATCGTGAGATTTGGAGTGAACACCTCCTTCCATCAGCAAGGGCATTGAAGATGAAACGTGGCTGGGTCTTTCAGCATGACAATGATCCCAAACACACCGCCGGGCAACGAAGGAGTGGCTTCGTAAGGAGCATTTGAAGGTCCTGGAGTGGCCTAGCCAGTCTCCAGATCTCAACCCCATGGAAAACCTTTGGAGGGAGTTGAAAGTCCGTGTTGCCCAGCGACAGCCCCAAAACATCACTGCTCTAGAGGAGATCTGCATGGAGGAATGGGCCAAAATACCAGCAACAGTGTGTGAAAACCTTGTGAAGACTTACAGAAAACGTTTGACCTCTGTCATTGCCAACAAAGGATATATAACAAAGTATTGAGATGAACTTTTGATATTGACCAAATACTTATTTTCCACCATGATTTGCAAATAAATTCTTTACAAATCAGACAATGTGATTTTCTGGATTTTTTTCCCCATTTTGTCTCTCATAGTTGAGGTATACCTATGATGAAAATTACAGGCCTCTCTCATCTTTTTAAGTGGGAGAACTTGCACAATTGGTGGCTGACTAAATACTTTTTTGCCCCACTGTATCTCATATGGAGTTGTTGTCCAAAGAACCTTACTGCCCTATCAGAGTGAACTGTGGTAATCTAGTCTTGATGAAACTAAACCATGTGGTTGAATCTGATAGATATAACCTATATACCAACATAACTTCATGGGCACACCTGCCACCTGAACACCAAAGCCGAGACTGCAAGCATTTTGAAGTTGAATGTAACTCCATCTAAGGCAGGGTGATTTATTCTTAAATTACCCGTTTTTTTAAACAAGAAATATCTATTACCTGGATTAAAATAAGATCTCTTTAAAGGCACCTGCTCTCTCTCATGCTGACGTGTGGTGTGTTAATGACTATCCAGGAGATGGCCTTTTAAGTCCTGGTCCCCTTACTTGGAATGCCTCCCCAGGGAGGTATACCTGGCACCATCCTTATGGTCTTTTTGCACCAGGAAAAACATTTTTATTCTCTCATAATAATGTGTAACCTCTGCTGTAATTTTTAACTTTTATTTCCTATTTCTGTTTTAATGTGTATTTTGTATTTTATTTTATAAAATGTCTTATTGTATATTTTTATTAATTGCTTTAACCCATCTTAATTGTATTTTTTAATTCTAAACCACTTTAAGCTTTCTTTAATGAACATCAGTATTGAAATGTTTTAAGTAAACAAATTTAACAGTAATACATATCAATATTGTTGCTTTTTAGAAATAGAGATTTATTGTACAATAGATACAAGATGGATGTTATTTTTTCATATAGTACCTTACACTTCCCTTTTTTGTTTTGATTGCATTGATTGATACAAAAGAAAGGAAAAAAGAACGAAAACATAATGCAAAACAGTTAAAGACTAAATCAGGATTTAACAACAAAGAAAAGTGAAAGAAAAAATAAATACATAATTAAGAAAATAACTCAGTTTTTGAACTATACATTTGGAATCATCCACGAATTTACCCAATATTACTAATAGTTTAGGGTCCCTCATACTGCTAATTTGTCCAGTCCAAATTCTACGGGCAAAAGGTGTTTTAACTGAATATATTACATATCAGCTCTTTGCACAATCCAAATTTGTCCTGCAAAACAGTGAATATTATAAAAGGCGGATTAATAATAAGATGATCTAGAGTATTAATACTGGTTTTGCCAGTATTCCAAAAGAAATATTTACCTGTCATTTTCAAACTAGGATTAACCCAGAGTGTACGTTTCTCAAGGAAAGAGGGATCAAATATATGCTTTTTTCCCAGTGTCTTCGAAATGCATCTTGCATTCTTTATCGCTGGAATCTCCTTAGCCTTCTACTTTATCATTCCAGTGCAGGGGATTATCTGTTTCTAAATTAATAAAACTTTGATTTAACATTGTCCCTATCTTATTGTTCTTAAAACAAGTACTTTAATAAACCAATGTTTTAATAGGTTCCCAGAAGCCAATTTTATCAAAAAGACAACGAATGAACCAAAGAAGTGTGCTGGAAAATCCAGACTCTGAAACTATTAGAAAAGTGGAAGGAAATGGAAGGAAAACACCAATGCTGCAGGGAATAACGAAGACTACTAGAGGGTCTGGTGAGAAACTCTTTTTCAAGTTGCGCTAATTTTATAGGTCCTATTTATACATGTACAGAATTTTTCTTTGGGTAGATTTCTTGCTTACCTTAGTAGAGAGAGAACACATAGAACATTGTCAGCTCAACTGCAGTTGAAGGAGAAAACTTGACCAAAGTTGATTCAAGTTAAAAGTTACGTTAAACTTCTATATGAAGCAGGTCCAAGATATGTATTAAACTCCCAGTATGCAAGGACATCTTCTAAAGATAAAGAGAAGAGCAGCAGTGTGCACTACATCATAGATACATTATAGTCTATGATTTCTCACATTTCATTAGCACCTCCTGTGGCACTGGGATAATGTGAATATCTATTTTAAGGCTGCATTGCCTCAGTGATTTGAGGCAGAACTGTAGTAGTACTAGTAATCATCTCTTTATTTTGGTCAGTGACCAACATAATATTCAGCAGAACTGTAAATATATAATTGCCAACCTTCCATAGTTATTGTGAGTTGTTCTGTCATAGTCTCTAGGTAGAAAAAAGTACACAATACTTCATCCAGAAGTATGATCGCTTTTCCTATAAATTAAATTTAATTAAATGTAAAAAAGAACCTTACCAGTTTTCAAAATGGGCTATCTGGGAGCTAGAGGCGAAACTCTTCCATCTCAGTTGACTGGAAAAATGATAAAATGTTTTATCTCTGACATTAAAAAAAAAAAAAAGGCCAGGAACTAGGACTCATAAAAAGAAAAATAGTGTTTTTCTAAAAAGCAACATTTCTGCCAGGTTTCACACTGGCAACCTTCTCTATGCAAAACAAAGAGAATATATACTGTGCTGTTTGAAGTACAGAACCTGTTAGAGTGGTACTGGGTGGAAAGAAGCAAATTTTTATTTTAAAGTTGCTTGTTCTACCTGATTATATATGTATTTAACCTTGCATATGTAAATTTAACTTTACTTTTATGTATTTGTGTGTGTGTGCGTGTGTGTGTGCGCACGCACACACACACACACAGAGATATGAAAATATATATGTCCTGGAAGATCTGTCCACAAAAGAAAAGCAGTTGGCCATTCCTGGAATAGAAAGGTGGAAGCCCCCAGCAGGAGGGGAATAGTTCAATGTGAGGATATGGTAACCTGCTGTTTGCACTGAGTACCTCGCAAATTATTGCTAAAGCAACAGTCTGGGCCGTATTTTCTTAAACCAGCTTAGAGTTAAGCCAGCATAAACACAGGACAGGTAAGTACAGATATCCCCATTCTCTCATTGCATTTGTCAAAATATCTCAAAGATTAAACAAACCGTTTAAAGGATCTACCATAAATGATTTGTAGATCCAGAAAATTATTTTTTCATTCATTCATTCATTCATCACATTTATATAGCCTATATTTCTATTATATAGAAATAGTATGTTTCTTCCATCAGTGTGGAATCATTATACTTAATAAGTGTTTAGGAAGTTTGCTGTGGGCAAATAAATTATAAAAGCCAATTTTATCTTCAATACAGAACCACAAGATGTCACAGGACAAAGAAATGGCCCTACTCTGAAGACAAAGAAGAAACCTCAAGAAAAAAAGAACTTATTCCAGTCCTCTAAATTAACCATAGATAACAAAAACCTAGACAAGGATTTTAAGAAAGGAAATATTCTTACAGTAGCTCAACAGCCCTTGGCTAATTCAATGGATTCTACTGTTCAGACTGCTAATAATTCTTCTGTATCAAGTGAATCAAGCAACTCAAATCTTCCACCCATTAAAAATACTGTTACAAAGCCCAAAGAAGATGATTTTTACACAGCGTTGTGCTCAAATGTGGAAGCATCTGTTGGAGTGAATGAAGACACCAAAAACGATAACTTAGAAGAACTTCTTTCTGTTGATCTCAACAAACCTCCTCTTCTTGATCAAAGTAGGGGTAGTGGGATATCTTTAACCCAAATGGAGCAACATAATGGTGAAACTGGAGTTGGGAGTGATGGAAGAAGGGTTGAACTTTCCCACAGATTGTTACGACAACATGATGTAACAGTGGACCCAGCTATTGAACCACATTCATTAGGACAAAGAAAAGTAAGAGATCAAAAAAAATCTTATGCTCTTGAAGAAAACCTTTTGGAAGAGACTCATAAAAATGAAAGCGAATATTTGGAATTTAATGCAAAAAGCCCACAAGCTGAAAACAGACCGGGAAGTGCAGCAGCTGTTGAGGCTCTTGGTAATTTAAATTCTTCTGAAGACTGGCAAGGGAGCAATGTCTATGGCAGAGAAAGACAGAGTTTTGAGAGCAATCAAAGATGTTATGCTGGTCTTGTTACTTCAGCTAGACCAATAGTGCAGAGGCCTTCTATGCGTTCTACACTTAATATCCCAGGCACCTTAATACAACCTGCAAACAGAAGTGACATTGCAGGCAATATGGATGTTGCTACAGCTTCTGTGCAAATCACAGAACTGAATGGAAACCCAAGACTAACTGCTCGCAGACAACTATCTCCTATAAGAATCAGGGATTCCTTTTCAGGTGCTGAAAGTTGCCAGTCTTCACCCACAGTCAGCACCTTTGAGGATAGCAGCCTGCTTGAGGATAATATAAGCAATGGTCTCAGTAGCATATCTCCAAGCACTACTTCTCATGATGAAGATAACTTTCTGAATTCCCACAGTTCCTCATCATCAGCAGATTCTTCCCCTCCCTCTCTTTTCCGGACAAACTTCACAGCACATCTTCACATGGCTGGTCCTTTACCTGATCAAGTTCCAATTTTCTTGACAGTATCTGATTTGCGAAATCAAAGCAACTATATAAGCAGTACTACTACTTGCAATTCGCTAAGTACCAAAGAGATTAATAAACCTGAAACAGACCCTGAGAAGCTAAAAAAGTTACAGGAGAGGTGAGTAAAAGATAGTGGATGGAGGAATATTGACACTTACGTATTTTGTCTGTCGTAAGCTAAAGTACCAAGAGGAGAAATTAATGGAAATCTGTTATCCTTGATCTAAAGCTATTTTAAGCCATTCCACCCTGTAATCATTTTTCAGTTCCAGAGTTTAAACCTGTAAGCCATAAAATTGGGTATTTTGCATAAGTGATCAGATGGAGAAATATCTCCAAAGACTAATATGTAACAAAGTCTAGATTTTCCAGACCTTGATGCAATGGACTTTGCGTATAAGAAAATAAATTATTTTGTAATTTATATCATTTGGATAGGAATGTCATCACACAAATGACACAAAGTTTCAAATGATATAATTTGTACTATTTGCATAATCACTCTGATGTATTCTTCAATTTACTGGAGTTCTGGAAATAATGGAAACTCTCCCTTCTCACCCCCTTTAGGTTTCACTGAATCACATTCTTAAATTCTTACAGAGACTTTAAAATAACTGTGTAACCAACAGTATGTTTCTATTTACAGGAACATTCATTGACTGATTGATTGATTGACTGACTGATTGATTGATTGATTGATTGATTATGTGCCAACAAGTTGTGTTCAACTCCTAATGACCATATAGATAGATTTTGTCTATGATGATCCATCCCTAACTTGGTCTTTCAGGTCTTCCGACATCACCATTGTCATTGAGTCCATCCCCCTTGCTGCTGGTCATCGTCTTCTTCTCTTTCCTTCCACCTTTCCCAACATTAGAGCCTTTTTCAGAGAGCTAGGTCTTTGCATAATATATCCAAAGTAGGATAATTTGTGCCTCGAGTGAGAACTCTGGGCTGATTTGTTCTATTATCCATTTGTTTGTTTTCTTGTCTGTCCGCAGTATTCTCAGGAATCTTCTCCAACACCACAGTTCAAAGGCATCAATACTCTTCCTATCCTGCTTCTTCAGAGTTCAACTTTTGCTTCCATAGAATGTCATGGGGAATAGACCCAGCGCAGCATTTGAATATCTTTTCCAAGGCCTTAATGATTGCTCTACCAACTGCTAGTCTGTGGCGAATTTCTTGACTATTTGTTCCTTTACTGTTGATGGTTGATCCTAAATGGCAAAAGCTAGTCACCACTTCAATATCTTCATTGTGAATTCTAAGACTGATTGTTCTACCTGTTGTCATTAGTTTGGTCTTTTTTATATTTAATTTTAGTCCCATTTTTTCACTTTGCTCCTTAATGTTTATTACTAGAGCTTGCAGATCCTTTGCATTTTCAGCTATCAGGATAGTGTCATTAGCACAGTGCAAGTCATTGATGTTTCTTCCTCCAATTTAAAACCATACTTATCTTCTTCCAATCCAGTTTCTCTTAATATACATTCAGCATATAGGTTGAATAAATAAGGGAATAATATACAGCCTTGTTGCATTCCTTTGCCAACCTGGAGCCATGTTCTGTCCGTACTGTGGCTTCTTGACCTGTATATAAGTTTCTCATGAGGACAGTGAGATGTTCTGGGATTACAATTTTTGTGAGCACATTCCACAGTTTGACATGATCAACACAATCAAAGGCCTTTCTATAATCAATGAAGCATGTAGTGACTTATTTTTGGTATTCTTTGGCTTTCTCAATTGCATCAGCAATAATGTCTCTTGTTCCTTGGCCTTTTTTAAAGCCAGCTTGAACATCTGGCATCTCTTTTTCCATATAGGGCTCTAATCTGTGTTGGATGATCCTAAGCATTATTTTGCTAGCATGGGAAATTAAAAATATTGTATGAAAGTTTTCATACTATGTTAAGTCTCTCTTCTTTTGGTACTGGGATATAGATTGACTTCTTCCAATCTGTTGGTCACTATGTCGTTCTCCGGATCTGCTGTCATAGCTTGGTTACAGTCTTTACTGATTCTTCTTTGTGGCTTGCCATATTTCTGGGGGTATTCTATCAGTTTCTGTAGCCTTTGACTTGATAATGACTGGAGTGCTGATCTAACTTCATCTTCTAGTACTAGAGGTTCTTGTAAATAAGGAATATCTTCTAAAGTATGTTGGATGTTGACATCTCTAATGTACAGTGTTTCAGTATATTTCTTCCATCTTTGAATTGGTTACTATCTGTCCACTGGTGTCCATTAGCATACCAATTCAAGGTTGGAACCTCCTGAATTCAGAGATCTTTTGAAAGACTTTCCTTGTTTTTCCATGTCTGTTTTCATCTTCAATGTCTTTACAGATGTTGTTGTAATACTGCTTCTTGTCTCCTCTAACAGCTCTCTGAAACTCTTTTTTAAGTTCCTTTCTGAGATATTTGTCTTTCTTAGCTTTGGTTTCTCTTCTCTCTTTCCTCAGTTTGTTCTGACATCCAGTTTGTTTTCTTCTCTTTCTTCATTTTTGGCAGCCTCTTTTCACATTCATCCTTAATGACTTCTTTAAGTTCATTCTATAATTCCTCTAGCTCTCTATCAATGAGGTTCAGGACTTCAAAACAATTCTTGATGGTCTTCTTGAAAATGGTGGGTATGTGTTCAAGATCATATCGTGGAAACTGACTCACTTTCTTCTTCTTTAGCTTAACCTGGAACTTCACATGAGCAGTTCATGATCTCTTCCACAGTCAGCACCTGGCTATATCTTTGATGTTATAATTGAGCTCCTCCATCTCCTTTTAGCAATAATACAGTCAATTTAATTTCTATATTTCTCCTTCTGGTGATGTCCATGTATAGAGGCATTGTTTTGGTTGAAGACAGTGTTAGCTATGAAGAAATCATTGGAGTGGCAGAAATTGGTAAGTCGGTCTCTTGCTTCATTTTGGTTTCCGAAGCCATACAATCCAACTACATTTTCCTCTTTTATGTTTCCAACTTTGGCATTCCAGTCTCCAATCACAAGCAGCACATCTTGCTTGCATATTCTGTTGATTTCAGGTTGAACATCATAAAATTAATAAAGCTCCTCTTCTTCTGCACTGGTGATTGGAACATAAATTTGAATGATTGGAGAGTTATCCATAATGTCTAATCGATATTATTTGGTCATTGATTGCATTATAGCCAAGTATTGTTCTTGCTATACTCTTCCTAACTATAAAAGCAATGCTATTTCTTCTTTGTTTTTCATGTCCTGAGTAATAAACAGTGTGATCTTCTGACTGAAAGTGTCCAATCCCAGTCCATCTCAATTTGTTGATTCCTAGGATGTCAATTTGTGCTCATTTCATTTCATCTTTCACTGTGTTGAGTTTTCCCGTGTTTATGCTTCTTACGTTCCATGTTCCTACTGTAATTCTATCTTTGCAGCTTTAGATTTTCTTTTCCTGAATAGAAACTAGATGTCCCAAAGGCTTTAATCTAGCCACATCATAAACATCATTAGTACTCCAAAAGATCCTCAGCTATTCCTCAGTAATGCCATCTGACCTGAGGGACCCATCATCTGGCACTATATCTTCAGTCATTTTATATTTTCTATCCATGTGGTTTTCTTGGTAAAAATACAGAAGTGGTTTACTATTGCCTTCTCCCTCACAGTATGAACTGATGCCTTTGCCATTGTCACTAAAGTCATCATCTGCTTCCAGCATCATCTTATTTTTAAAAATAAGACTAAGCTGAACTGTGTGGGTCTCATTAGAATTCCCAACATCTTTTTTCAAAAACAAACTGGGAAAAATCAAATCATAAATGAGAGGCTTTTTGAAAACTATCCTCAACATATCAAAATATTCAAGTGTACACAACTGATTATTCTAAATTAAGGTGATATCCTTTTTAAACCGACTTGATGATGAACATAAATGACAAAATATAAACAATCCACAAGCATTTTTTATTCTGTATTATACTAAATTTTAATTTTAAAGTCCTTCATACTTAAAGGTCCCTTTATAGTTCATAATAATATTTTATCATTGATCAAGGATTGTCAAATTTTTGTTTGTTACACCAAAATTGAAAGTAGTTGTGCTGCTTTTAAGAATAATGCCAGAATACGTACTGTTAATAATTCAGCCAATACCAGGTTATAAAGTAGTGTGCAAAATGTTTAACTCCAGGAGCTCTTCTTCAAGCAGAATGGTAAAGCAGAAAGACTGTGGGCAAGTTAGGAAAGCTAGCTGGCCAAGCTGTGTTTTGTTTTGTTTTTTAGTTGTATTCTGACTGTTCTCAAGCCACACTAATCCTGTTTTGCTAATAGGGTCATATATGCCACCATTACTCCTTCTCCATTCTTTGGTTTGCTGCATTTGCTACTATTAGATAATTACAAATATGAGCACAAATGTAGATTTTTAAAAGGGATTTGGACAAATTCCTAGAAGATCAGTCTGTCAGTGGGTACTATTCTTGACTTTGCCTCCTTCCAAAGTCATAGATGGCTGCCCTGAATATCAATTTTTAGGAAGCAATAGTGGAGGAATGCTATTACCCTTTTGACCATATTAATGAAGTTTTTGAAAGCATCCAGCTGATCACTGTGTAATTATCTGAAGTAGATGGGCTGTTGTAGGAAAAATGCCCCCTTAAGTAAGGAATCAAAGTCTTTGGCGACAGAAGCAACAAAGTATTCTTTCTTGGCATGCATGGGTACAGTCATCACTGGGCTCTTCACCAAAGGAGTGCAAAAGGACCCCAAAGCCCACAAGGTTATATACCTTCTGAAAATGATACATAGGACTTACAAAAGCAGTGTAAATTATAACATGACCTTTACAACAGCAATATAGAATCTGATAAAAACATGGGGTGACCTTTCTATGGGCTGACCTGGCACCTCTACTTCTGCTGTTCTTAGGAGGTATAATGGAATGTGAGAATGACCTTGGAGGACGGTGGGAGAGAGATGCTGCCTAGGGAATGATCAGATAAAAGGGGGAGGAGCCCACAACTGAGTAATGGGCATAGAAAGAAATTTAGAAGGATCCACCCTAACTAATCAGGCAGTAAAAAGGGACGGTGGAAGAGTTGTACTTTCAGACTTGTAAGATTCTGTTAATGTAGCCTAACAATAAAGTAGAATTAGCTCATCTGGTCGTGTTTCCTGTCTGGTGTACTTGGGAGGCTGACAGGAGGCTCCAAGCCTGCTTTTTCTACTGATACTAGCACCTTTTAACATAAACAATATTATTTTTGTTTGTTTGTTTATTAAATTTGTATGCCACCCATCCCCCCCGGACAATACAATATCCTTTCTTATACCCACATAGTCACTCCCTTCACATCACAAGAAAGACAACCTGTTTTTTGTTATCTGTCTCCTTCGTCTCCAGGGTCATCAGGCAGTTTCAGTTTGCCTGTTTGGTCTAATATGCACTTCAGAATCATATGTGTTAGGATAGAATGTTACTTGTCCTCCACATGGACCATTCACCTAATCCAGTACGGTTCTTCTTAGTTTCTTATGTTCATACAATCTTTTAACCAAATCCCCAAAATTACTTAGCAATTAACATGTCAAGTGAATCCAGATGACTGATACGTTCGCTTACCAGGAACTGAAATCTAAAAGTAGCTTTCGTTTCAGATTATACCATCTGTAACCAGGGTTGGTATCCAGTCCTGCTTTGCAAGACACATTAACTTTAGATAAGCCTGAGATTTTACATGTACATAGGATAGAGACTGTGGAGCGCGTGGTCTTGTTAACCAAACAGTGTGACTTATTATGTTGCATGAACAAGTTCACAGATACAAAGTTGAGTAGGTTACCACTGTGCTGGGTGGAGCTCTCTCTAGAGCAGTCTGCTCTTTCTGGAGTGAGCTTAGTATGCAACCAGCCTGAAGCAATTCCCATTAACACCGCAACCTATCTATTAACCTGTCTATCATGCCCATACTTTCATATCTTCCTCTGAAGTGTTGTCCAAACTTGGCTAATTTGAACAATATTGAAACTTTTGTTTTAAATGCAACTTCTTTAGGGTACCAAACTGAAATGGTTGGGAAGGAATTTTTATCAGCCGTTGGTATGAAATACTTCCCTTCTCTGATGAGGAAATAAAGGAGAAAAAGCTCTGCTGCTCTCTGGCAAGACTTTAGATTCTTCAGAGGGTCCACTATTACAGCTTTCCAAAAATAAGTAGAATTTGAGGAAAAATTGAGATACTTTCTAAATGTAATTAAACAAAATTTAATTTGAAGCCTGGAAAAAGAGAGACATATCTTTTGCAATTTTGTATTATAATTAAATTGAGTATATGGAGGAAGCTACTCAAGCATGCAAGAGAGAATTCAAAAGTAAGAGATTCGTTGCTTTTTCTTGCTGCACCATAATTTTAATAATTTTCAAACATATTGTAGGCATGCACTTTTGCATGCCATTCTTTCAGATCTTTGATATGAATTCAAATTTTGCAACATTGTAAAATTCCCTTGTATTTCCAGTCTCCTGGCAGAAGATTCTGAAGAGGAGGGAGATCAGTGTAGGATATGCCAAATTGCAGGAGGATCTGTAACCAATCCTCTGCTAGAACCTTGTGGATGTGGAGGAACTCTTCGGTTTGTCCATCAGGAATGTCTGAAGACCTGGTTAAAGGCTAAAATAAAATCAGGTATGTTTACAGGTTCAAACAGTGAACAAATATTAGCATGAACATTTTGGAAATTCTATCATGTTACCAAATAGCTCAACCATGCTGATATCAAGAGAAAGAAAACTAGATAATACTATTAATCACCTTCCTACTTTTGTAATAATAGAACAATGTGTTATTTTATTTTGTGTTTTTATTTTTGCTTTTATTAATTGAATATGGAAAAAACAAAAATAAAAATAAACACTACATAAAATTATAAAAAAGGAAAAATAATAAAACTAAAGAAAGAAGAAAATGAAACAAGAACATCTGGGGTATATATTATTGGACTTATACACAGATAAAAAAATTCTACATAAGCATTTCAATACATTGTAAAAATATATCATTATAATAATCCATAGCTAATCTTAACTATGTATGGATAGCTGCAGATGATTTTTATTTTTTATTGATTGCTTAGTCCAAAATTTGACTGTTCAATGTGCACGTTTAGGTAAGCCTGCTTAAAGCTCCTTGACTAATTATTTTGGTGCCGTGCCTCAAGCCATAGGAAAAACAATTTATGACAACTATATACACTTTCCATTATTGAACTTAATGGGTTTTAATCATATTTACTGTATTTATCTGAAAGGAAGATAACTCTGAATTTTAGACCCCACCCTAATTTCAGACATCTCCCAACCTCATTTACAAAATTAATCGATGGACCTCATTATCCATGGTTTCACATATCCACGCTTGATAAATAAATGGCCTAAACCCACAGTAATCCATTTTTAATACCTGCAGTTTTTGGCATACTGTTCAGAGCAGTCTATTTTTTGTTCATGGGCAAGCCTTCACTCACTTTCCCAGCACTCTGCAATGTTCTTATATGTGGTTGTTCTCTTCCAGCATGTTATTTTTTCCACAGCAAAAATGAACAAGTGCACAGCACAGAACATTGCTTTCATCCCCCCAATTTTCCAGCAATCCCAGAGAACTGTAGCATTCTTAGGAATCATGAGCAAGCTCATAATGGAGAACTCTGTTGCAGAAAGTGGCAAATGTTTGCACAAAATGTTGTCCTTGAGCAAGAAAGTAAAGCAGCTACACTTATTGGCTTGTGGGGACATCACTACTCTGGTGTACCAACACGAGAGTGAGGGTGTCCATAGCACTTTTCTCTTACTAGATCAACAACTGCTTTCCATATGAGGTGGAGGGATATTTTACCTTTGGGAGCCTGGCATTTAGAGTCCTCCTGCTGCTCAACAACATCCCTGGTCACCTTGCAGCTCTGCATTTGCACACCTGAACCTGAAGATCCATTTTCTTGCCATCCGTCACCTCCTCTTGATCAAACCTACGGACCATGGTATGATTGCAACTTCTATTGAGAACTTCATGACATCCCTTGCAAAGATCAAGTCCCATACATGAAATGCATGGTGGAAAAAGTTGTGTCCTGGGAAAGTGATTTCTCACCTGCTGCAGCCATACCATCAGCAGTGGACAAAGTTGACTGGATCACTAACCCTACATTCAGTTTTTTCATGTGCTTTATTGATTTTTTGGTCATTTTCCAGGATGCTGGAACCTAACCCCCAATTCCCATAGGCTTAAAGTTTTGTTACTTGCAGTTTCATTATCCACATTGAACATAATTCCCATGAATAATGAGGTCTCCCTATATTCCAGCCCTTCTTTCTCACACACAGCAATCATATTCCCATGCTGAAATACCCAAATATTCACACACAATCACATATTCCCCTTCTTCTTTCCACCAAAAACTGGAAAAAATAAAAAAGGGGGTGGGGGCGTGACATTTTACGATGGCTGGAAGTGCTTTACAGCCTTTCTGAGGTCATCATAACTTCAAACCATTGTTAAACAAATGGTCGTTAAGCGAGGACTGGCTGTATGTCTCCCACTCCCTCTTTTTTCTTTTTTTCTTTTAGTTTTATTGCTGCAGCAGCTACATTGTTCTGCATCCATTCAAACAGCTGAGCTGAACCCTTTATTTCTTATTTCTTTTTATTCCTGGTCATTTTATTCTTCTTCAGCAAATTTCTACTGTTCATTTTTCATTTTGTTTTCTTGGTAAAACACCATTAGTAAAAGGAAGATTGAGGGTTACAGGCACAGGTTTCAGACTTCTCACACTTAGGATGCTACTACAGCAACTTTTTATAAATGGTCAAAATGTAGCAGTAAATTGCCTCCAACACATAAGCATTTTATTTTCCTATTTACTTAAGTGAGAGCCAGTTTAGTGTAGTAATTAAGGCATCAGACTAGAAACTGGGAGACCATGAGTTCCAGTCCCGCCTTAGGCACAAAGTCAGCTGGGTGACCTTGGGCCAGACACACCCTCTCAGCCCTAGGAAGCAGGCAGTGGCAAACCACTTCTGAAATCTTGCCAAGAAAACTGCAGGGACAAGTCCAGGCAATTGCCAGGAGTAAACAGTGATTTGAAGGAACTAAATAAATCAATAAATATGTAAGCAGCAAATATTATATTATTGATATCTGGTATTAATTATCAGAAGTTTACTATCAAAGGGGAATGGGCACTACTAATGCAAACACAAACGGAGGCAGTGGTTCCTGGTTTTGTTTATATTTTAATAATAGTTTTATCTCTGGTTTTCTGAAGAGAATAAGTGTTAGAAAATTGGGAGTTTTACCAGCACTGGATACATAGCATTTACTAGTCAGTTCATACTTTCTGGAATAATAAATTTGATACTTTTGACCTATTATCACTCAATTATTTATTCAGAAATTCATTCAGAATATATAGATCTCATTCCTAGATGAGAAATATATTGTCAATATGTCTTCACCACCTACCTATTATATGCTGTTTTTCATAGAAGTCCATTAATAGATTAGCTACTGCTAGAACCATTGTGCAGGCCATAGGCATACTTTAATATGCCAGTGTCACTGATTGCAAGCAATTACAAACATCAAGGATAAAAGATCTGAATCTACTTCTACTTAGCAAGAGAAGATACAGAGCTAAGGAGCTGATTTAGGCAGCATAAGTAGAAAAAATTTCCAGGAAAGCAAGTATTCAGTAAACACTCAATTTAATGAATTGGTGAGGGGATGTCTAATTAAAACACAATGTCTATTAAATAGTTAATAGAATTTTTTGAGCCCCCAAACTCATCCTATGTTTTGATGCTTATTATAATTCATTTGTCTGAAGAAAATGCCCAATTTTAATCTGAACCTTGGAAGTGTGCTGCTTCTGTGTATCGACTGCAAATAGTCAGAGGGTGGGCCGTGCTCAGGGAAGGCACCTCCAGTGTTTGTTACCAGTGGAATATTCCGGCCCTCTGTACTCAGACCCAGGCCCTGGACAGCAGATCCATGGCGGCCCTGGCTTTCAGCTGCTGCTTCTTAACACCAGGTCAGTCAACAACAAGGCCCCCCCTTATGTATGTGATCTGAGGAGCGGGCTGACCTGGCATGCATTACTGAGACCTGGTTGGGCCCTGAATAGGGGGTTCCCCTTTCACAAATATGGCCAGCCGGGTTTACAGTTTGGCACCAGCCAAGACCCCAGGGCAGGGGAGGGGGGAAGCAGTTGTCATCTGGGACTCTGTTGGCCTTTAGAGGCACTGCTCCACAAGTGACCAGTTGTGAGACCCTGTACCTGAGGTTGGGCTCATGAGAACAGTTAGGATTCTTGCTACTGTACTAGCTTCCCTGCTGCATAGCAACCTCCCTGCCTGAGCTGCTAGAGGCAGTCTTGGGACTGGCGGTGGAGTTCCCCAGACTTATGGTTCTGGGGGACTTTAATCTGCCATCCCTGGGATGTACCTTGGAGGCATCCTGGGAGTTCATGGTCACCATGACAGCCATGGGCCTGTCCCAGATTATTCGCGACCTGACTCGCACTGGACTTAGTTTTCTTGTCTGAGCAGTGGCAATGTGATCTAAAGGGGGAATTACATCTGTCCCCCTTATCATGGTCCGATCATGCCCTGGTGGCCTTGAGATTCTCCTATGGCACCTTCCTCTGCAGGGAGGCAGGACCCATTTGATTGGTCTGCCCCCGGCGACTGATGGACCCAATGGGATTCCAGAGGGAGCTGGGGACTATACCCAAGGATCTGCTGCACGGTCCAGCAGAAGCCCTAACTGCCACCTGGAATGGGAAGGTGGCTGAGGCCTTGGACAAGATTGCGCCTCTGCGACCTCTCTTGACCCATCGAGCCCGATACTCCCTGTGGTTTATGGAGGAGTTGTAGGTTCTGAAAAGGATTAAGAGACATCTAGAGTGCTGCTGGAGAAAAACAAGGACTGAATCCAACCAAACACAGGCTAGAGCCACTATTAAGGCCTACCTTGTGGCGGTAAGAGCGGTGAAACGTCAACATTTCTCCACTCTTATTGCATCCGCAGAATGCCACCCAGCGGCCCTGTTTAAGATCACTCAATCTCTTCTGGGAAAGGTGGGCCCAGTGACTCGCCTACAGGGCTGCACAGAAGAGTTTTCTGGGCATCTGGAGGATTAAATCGCTCGGATACATTCCCAGTTGGATACCAAGTGTGTGGCATGGCTTGTGGAGATGCCTGTGGTACGTACTTACCCTGTTATCTGGGAACAGTTTGATCCTGTTGGACCTGAGGAAGCGGACAGGGTCCTCCAGGCTATAAATGTCACCACCTGTCAGTTAGATCCATGCCCCTCCTGGCTGGTTAAGGCAGCTCGGGAGGTGACATGTGGGTGGGTCCAGGCGATGGTGAATTCATCCTTGAGAGAGGGAGTGTTTCCAGAAGCCTTTAAAGAGGCACTGGTACGCCCCCTCTTCACGAAACCATCACTGGATCCCACTGTACTGGACAATTTTTGTCCAGTCTCCCACCTTCTCTTTTTAGGGAAGGTGGTTGAGAAGGTGGTGGTGTTGCAGTTCCATAGGATCCTGGATGAAACAGATTATCTGGAGCCTTTTCAGTCAGGTTTCAGGCCTGGATTTGGGACTGAAACAGCATCGGTCGCCCTTTTGGATGATCTCTGGCAGGAGCGGGATGGGGGTTGTGCTCTTCTTGACCTCTCAGCGGCTTTCGATACCATCAACCATGGTATCCTTTTGGGTCGGCTCGGGAAGTTGGGGGTGGGTGACACAGTTTTGTGCTGGCTCACCTCCTTCCTCCAAGGACAGTCCCAATCGGTGTTGATAGGGAGCGAGAGGTCCAGCCCATGGCCCCTCCTTTGTGGGGTGCGCAGGGTTCGGTACTTTCCCCGCTCCTTTTTAACATCTCCATGAAACCACTGGGCGAGAGCATCCGCCACCATGGGATGAGGTATCATCAATATGCAGATGATACCCAGTTACACATCTCCATCCCAGGTGATCTGAGTGATGCTGTGAGTATTCTTTCACAGTGCCTGGAGGCTGTGGGGGTCTGGATGGGGAATAACAGGCTTCAGCTGAACCCTGGTGAGACGGAGTGGCTGTGAGTTGGGGACTCCTCTGTATCTGTATGTATCTGGAAGTTTACCGTCTTTGGTTCTGAATGGGGTCGCACTACCCCAGACAGACCTGGTGCATAATCTGGGGGTCCTCCTGGACTCACAACTCCTGCTCATAGAGCAGGTGGCAGTCGTGGCCAGGAGGGCCTTTGCTCAACTACGTGTTGTGCACCAGTTACACCCTTTCCTGGATCGGGAATCCCTCCAGTCAGTCACTAATGCCCTAGTCATCTCCCATATACACTATTGCAATGTGCTCTCCATGGGGCTACCCTTGAAAAGTATCCAGAAGCTTCAGCTGGTTCAAAATGCAGCCGCGCAGGCAATTTTAGGTGCCCCAAAGATAGACATGTTACACCTTTGCTGTGTGAGCTGCATTGGGTCCCAGTTTGCTTCCGGGTCCAATTCAAATGCACCCCATTTCCCTTTCCTCTTAAGGAAACTGTTCCTCTTTTTCATTATATGGTCTGAAATTTGGCAAGAGAAAAATGGCAGCATTGAGAAACAACAGTTTGATTAAAAACAATTTGTCACCTCTTCTGGCTAAGCTGACTACTTCCCTACCACCCACTCTGACAGATGAGCAATAACATTGTTGCCCAGGAACTAGGTATGTTGAAGATAAATCTAGAAACTTTAGTGTCATGACTCTATTTAGAATTGGATGTAAGTCTCCATTCCATGTTTGCAAGACCATTTGTCATGTGTGAAATTGAAGAAGGAGAAAACATCTGTTTTCATAGGCAGAAGAAAAAAAGTAAGGGGGTGTGTGTGATAGAAAGGAAGGAATACTGACAATTTGACATGAGTGATTTTTTTCTATCTTTCTTCAATTTAAAATAAAATCAAGCTCTTCTTTCTAAGCAATGCCTTGGCTATAGTTAGCCTATATTTTTTTTCTTTGAAAGGATTGTTTTTGTTGGCCATAGGAACAATATTCTATGATGACACAGATAGAAACAAGAAGAGAAGTATGAATGATTCCTCAATCTTTCAGCATACTCAAGTATTCAACAAATCCTACCTCTGTTGCATAAAACATTATCAGTTCAGAATAAAAAACTGATACTTCCAAACCCTATTGAGTTTCACTGTAGGAATTTATATTTAGAAAGTGGAATATCCACTGTAGCCAGGTATCAAAACTTAAACATCCAGTATCAGATTAAAATTTAATCTAGTAATATCTTCTCTGCTTGCAGATTAAAATTTGGAAAAAAGGTGATTGGTTCATATGTCTCATCTTTACTTGTGTCTTTCTTTGATAGCATAAATAGCAGCTGCAAAATAAATTATACCATAGTGCTTTATTTTTATCACAAACATGTCCTGCAATACTTATTCTCACAATTGTGAACTTCACAGTGTTGTTATTTAGCACTATCTGAAGTATTTTAAAGCTGATACCTCTAAACAACTATTCTTGTTTTGTCATTATATTTAATTGTATGTGCTTTGTCTTTTAAGATTATTTGATATCAGTCCAATAAACAAATGTGTAGCTGAAAACACAATATATGATCCTACTGTTATATTTGCTTATTTTATGTTCCATTAATTTTTCTTTTTATCTTTAAGTAAAATATACTCCATTATTTTTTCCTTGTAGATTTATATGTAAAACTTAGTTTCAGCTATTTGTCTAAGTAAAGTGCCAACACATGGGGTTTCATTCTTTTTCTTTTTTCTAAACTATATCCAGTTATTTCTCTGTGCAAAAGGTCCTTGATCCTTTTAGTTTGCTAGAGGCTTTCACTGCAGTGCATGGGTGACTTGCACTATTTTTCCAACTGCTTTTCATTAAAAATAATTTTATTATAATATATTAATTAATAAGAAAAAATAGATGCATACAACAGTATTAACAACATAATTTCAAAGTTAATAATCAGAATAATAAAAGGCAGGAGGGGGGAGAGGCCTGAAAAATTATGCTATAAACAGCACAACTGCAAAGAATTTACCATGTTGCTCAAAAGTCATCTTCCTCTGCTGAAAAAAAAAATCAAATATTGACAGAAACATATATCAACAATGCACTATTGAAAATCAGATATAGTTTTCTTCTTCCAGTGTTGTATGATTATTACTTTTGGTTAGCCCACAAATCTGAGACACAGTTCTTGATGTCTGGATAAACTTCCACAGAATTAAAAACTAAGTTTCATTTACTTCAGAGTGGTTTTAACAGTTTATTCAGTTCAGGGCCTTGTTATTGCACCTGTTTGGTTCTGATGGCATTGCAGGGATTAGAGGCTCTAAACTAGTAGCTTCTTTTTACAGAGCTGGAGGAAGTTAATAAAATTTATTCATATATTTATTAATATTTCTAACCAATGCTGACAGACTCTGAATAGGATACAGCAAAGTGAAAACAAAAATGGAATCTAAATTTCAACAATTAAAATAGTATTAAGAACCATAGGGGCCAGTAAAACATGGAGACCATTAAACTAAACAAATCTAAACTAAGAAATGAATGCATGAAATTCCTTTGGTTTGTTTATGAAATGCCAACAGGGTCAGAGTCCAATCAAAGGCCTGTCACCTGATCCCCATGTACCTCACAAGGAAATTAGCACTGAATATTTATGTGACTTTAATGTCTTGTACTGGTAAACCAATGTAAGGTTGTTCTAAAGCAACAGTTCTCAAAGTGTGGTCTGGGGGACCCCAAGAACCTTTCAGGGGGTCCATGAAGTCAAATTCATAAATATATTAACAGTTCCCAGTTTTAATTTTGAATACAATACATATCAATAAATGATTTATGATGATTATGTGCCATCAAACCATTTTTGACTCCTAGCAAACACATAGATTTTCTCCTTGACCATCTATCCCTAACATGTTCTTTCAGGTCTCCCAATGGTGCACTCATCACCACTGTGACTGAGTCCATCCATCTTGTTGCTGGTCATCCTCTTCTTCTCTTTCCTTCCACCTTTCCCAGAATTAGAGCCTTTTCCAGAGAGCTAGGTCTTTGCATAATGTATCCAAAGTAGGATAATTTGAGTCTGGTCATTTGCGTCTCGCGTGAGAACTCTGGGTTGACTTGTTTGATGATCCATCGGTTTCTTTCCTTGGCTGTCCATGGTATTCTCAGTCTTCTCCAACATTGAAGTACAAAGCATCAGTATTCATATCCTGCTTCTTCAAAGTCCAACTTTCGCTTCCATAGAGCGTCAAAGGGAATACCACAGCTTGCATGATTCTGATCTTTGTAGGTATAGACACATCACAGCATTTGAATATCTTTTCCAAGGCCTTCATCGCTGCTGTACCAAGTTATATCAATAGATATAACCCACATAAACCAAAGTTCTTTGGGGTCCTCAATCATTTTTAATAATGTAAAGGTGTCCTGAGACTAAAATGTTTGAGAACCCCTGCTCTAAGGAATATAAATTTGACTTTAAAATAAGGTTTATAAACAAAAATTGTTTTGTGCATATTGTGTCCTGCTCCCAGTCGACATGCACACACAGATAAAGCTGTAATAGTTAGTATTAAAATGAGAAATACAGGTAACAAAAATGAAATAAGAATTCTCTGATACACCCCAAATGCAAGTCACAGTATCTTTGAGGGGAAATCCAAGCAAACGAGGCTAGAGCAGCAGGCAGTGTCATTGTCAGAAGGGACCCAAAGGTTCAAGATACAAACATAGGTCATAATCTGGTCCGAAGTCAAAGAGCAGGATTCCAAGAGGCATTTTTATGAGGTGAACAGAGAGAGTTCTGGGTAGCATAGCAGTCATTCCCAATTAGGGATTGCTTGCTAGCAGTGGCTATAAAATAAACTCACACACACCCCTACCAGGTATAAGCAGTCACTGGTGGAAATGCCCTTGCATCATGAAGAGCCACACAGATCTCCCCTGTTGTGCTCTTTGCTCAGCTCTATGTACCTTAGGGATGGGAGGAGCTCCCAGATCAGGCCCCCCATTCTCTGCTGTTTCCAGCAGCTCAGAATGCCCTGCAGCCAAATCAGCTCTAGATGTCTCCCTGCTGCTCTTAAGACAGGCTGCTCTTTCCCAGGATCATTTCAAGTGGTCTCCTCCTCAGAGTCAAAGTTGGAGCTGGTCCTGACAGATTGCATGCTTCCAATATTTACTAAAGGTTGATTGCAATTGCATTGCATATTGAAAATTAATTCAGGAGTTGGAATATTCACTCATATTGCTTGGATTTGTCCTATTATTTTCACCTGTGAGGCTGAAATCAATAGGATTGTTAATGTGACACTGGATCAGTCATTGTGTGTTAAAGATGCATATAACATTCTTGGCTGCATCTCCCCTATTTAGAATCAAGACAACCAAAAATGATGGCCAAAAGATTTATTACATAGCAGTGGAAAGAGAATTCTACTTATGATTTGTCTCAATGGATTGTTGGCCTGTGTTTTTTTGTCAAAAGATGAATTAGTATTTTTGGACAAAGAGCCAAGGAAAAAGACTTTCAAGTTATTTTTATTCTCCAAGCTATTTTTTCCCTTTATATTTTTATTTATTATTTTTGTGTTACATTGGATTATTACTAAATTACAGGTTTCTGTTAATTAGTTTGATAAAATAAATAAGAAATCTACATTTTAAGCTTTCCTTTTTTTTTTTTTTGTCATTGGCAAAAACTTGGCCTATTCCAAACTTGTGCTATGTATGATGTATTTGTGAACATGTATGTCTGTGTGTGTGTCTATATTAGTTGTTAGGAATATATAAATGTTATAATTAGCACTGAAGTTCAGCTCCAACCCAATCAATAGTAGTTCTTTTGTGCTCCAATAGATTTCTGAAATTTCTTCTGTATTGTTTGTACAGAGCCAGTTTGGTGTAGTGGTTAAGGCATCAGACTAGAAACCAGGAGACCATGAGTTCTAGTCCATCTTTATGCACAAAGCCAGCTGATCTTGGGCCAGTCACACTCTCCCAGCCCTAGGAAGGAGGCAGTGACAAACCAGTTCTAAAATTTGCCAAGAAAACTGGAGAGACTTGTCCAGGCAGTTGCCGGGAGTCAACATTGACTCGAAGGCACACACACACATTTTTTGTACATCTCAGGCATATCTCGTAAGCTGTAAAATGGAAATCAGTATGCTAACATCAGTAAACAAAATACTTACTCTGTAATGTGATTGTGAATACAAAATGTACATACAGCCCTGAACTGATCAGATATGTGGCATAGTAATTAGGGGAAATATTAAACTTTTTACCTCCAGAAAATCTATCCTGCAAGTAAGATAACAGAAATCCCTTGTGTTTATTAGGTGCTGAGCTTGGTGCAGTGAAAACATGTGAGCTGTGTAAGCAGAGTCTCACTGTAGATCTGGATGATTTTAATGTGAATGACTACTACAGGAATCATCAGCAGTCTCGGGTAAGAAATCAGCTACTCTGGTAAGTCCATCCTGTGGCCCTTTACTGAAGAAAGCAAATATCTTTGATTATCTTCCTTGATGAAAACTCAGCCTGCTTGGAAACCAGAAATTTAAAGGAGAATTTTCCATTTGTATCATGTAATGTCTTCCTAAACCTATCCCCAGTCTGTGAGAGAGATAGCCTTATATAATTATTAAGCACATTAGTATGATTGATTGATTATGTGCCATCAAGTTGATGCCAACTCTTAACAATCATAGAGATAGAACTTCTCAGGATGGTCAGTCCCCAACCAGGTCCTTTAGGTTTTCCAATGGTACACCTATCCTTCTCTATAATTGAGTCCATCCACCTTGCTGCTGCTCATCCTCTTCTTCCCTTTCCTTCTACCTTTTCCAGAATTATACACTTCTCTACAGAGCTAGGTCTTTACATAATGTGTCCAAAATATGATAATTTAAGCTTGGTCATTTGTGCCTTGAATGAGAACTCTGTACTGATTTGTTCTATGATCCATTTGTTTTCTTGACTATTTGTGGTGTTCTCAGGAGGCTTCTCCAATACCCTAGAAGGCAGAAGCTATCCACTATTTCATATCTTCATTGTCAATTCTATGTTTGGTTGCCATACCTATTGTCATTAGTTTGGTCTCCTTTATATTTCACTGTGCTCCTTGACTTTCATTACTAGTGCTTGCAGATTATTTGCATTTTTAGCTACCAGAGTAGTGTTATCAGCATAGAGCAAATTATTGATGTTCCTCCAATTTTAAAACTACACTCATCTTCCAGTCAAGCCTCCCTCAGTATATATTCAGCATATAAGTTAAATAAATAAATAGAGAATATACAGCCTTATCTCACTGTTTTGCCAATACAAAGTCAGTCTGTTTTACTATGTTCTATCTAGACTGTAGCTTCCTGTCCTGAGTGTAGGTTTTACATGAGGACAATGAGATGTTCTGGGATTCCCATTTTCCTAAAGACATCCCACAGCTTGTTATAGTCATCACAAATGAAGGCCTTCCTATTATCACTGAAGCACATATTGACTTCTTTTTTATATTCTTTGGCTTTCTCAATTATCCAGCATGCATCAGCAATAACGTTCCTTGATTCTTAGCCTTTTCAAAACCAGCTGTTTCTTGGTTTTGGCAGTCTCTTTTCATATTCATCATTAACAGCTTCTTTGATTTCATTCCACAGTTCCTTTGGGTCTATATCAATGAGGCTCAGACTTCAAAGTGATTCCTGATGTTCTCCTTAAAAATGGTGGGTATATTCTCAAGATCATATTGTGGAAACTGAGTAGGTTTGTTCTTCCACTTTAGCTTGACTTGGAATTTGCACATGAGCAGTTCATGATCTATTCCACAGTCAGCACCTGGCCATGTCTCTGTTCTTAAAACCAGGCTCTTTCACCTCTTGTATCAATAATATAGTCAGTCTGATTTCTGCGTGCTCCATCTTGTGATACCCATGTATATAGGTGTCACTTTTGTTCTTTGAAAATTGTGTTAGCAATGAAGAAATAATTAGATTGGCAGAAACTGATAAGTCATTCTCCTGATTCATTTTTGTATATAGGCAGCACATCTTGCTTAAATGTTCTGTTGATTTTAGATTGAACTTGACAATAAAATTTGTCAGCCTCCTCTTCTTCTGCATCAGTGATTGAAGCATAAACATGTATAATCATTGTATTAAAGGGTTATTATTATTCAGGCATTGGCTGCAGTGTTCCCAATTATTGTGTTTGCTATATTCTACATAACTATGAAAATAATGCTATTCCTTCTTTGTTTTTCATGTCCTGAGTAGTAAACAGCATGATCTTTTGGCTGAAAGTGTCCAGTTCCAGTCCATGTCAATTTGTTGATGCTTAAGATATCAATGTGTAGTTGATGGATTTCATCTTTTACTGTGTTGAGCTTTCCCATACTCATGCTTCTTATGTTCCATGTTCCCACTGTAATTCTGCCTTTGCAGCTTCAAATTTCCTTTCCTACATGATAACATCAGCAACTAGACAACCCTAATGCTTTAATCTACATACCATTAGTACTCCAAAAAATCCTTAGTTCTTTCTCAATAGCATGTTAAGTGCTATCCAAGCTGAGGGGCTCATTATCCAGCATTATATCATCAGTCACTTTATTTTATCTGTCTATGTGGTTTTCTTGGTAAAATACAGAAGTGCTTACAACTACCTTCTCCCACATAGTATACAATGATGATTTTGCCTTTGTCATTAAAGTTATAAAGTTATAAAGATGCCTCCAGCATTTTCCTATATTATTGTTGCCTAATATAAGTGCCTGCTTGCTTTAGCTGGGCAGCTAGGGTGACCTTTATGCCTTGGGTGACTCTGCAGGGTATATATACGCTTGACATGCTCTCCCAGCATTCTTCGCTCATTTATCTCAGGAACATCTCCCTGCCATGATGAGGCACCATACTAGAATGTGAGGTGGAAGCATATTAATATAAAAGTAGACTCTTCCACTTTAAGTTAACACTATTCCAGCCACAGCTTTAATATGTATAAAGTCTGTAATGATTTTTCACCCATTACCTAGGAGGGAAGGCCAGGTGAACTCTTAGGGTGTGAGTAGAAGCAGCATTTCCTCACTCTACATAGATGTCTAGTGCATACCACAGTGATGAAAAAAATAATTATGTCATGACATCACAAAGTGATATTGGATGCCTATATATAAGTCATGTGGCTTTCATTGCACTGCACATTTCATCATTAGCCCCACTTTGTCTCCCCTTCCTCCCCATTCCCCCAGATATCTATGCCTCTGTACTAGCTCTTCTGTCTCAAGTTACTTTCATACCTGCCACCTCCGTATCCTTATTTTTTACCTGAAATTCTCTCCAGGATTCCAGTATGCTAGAGGAGAGTTCCACAGTTTTGTTTGGGGAAGAAAGGCATTCTGTATTAACAATACTCTGTAAAGAGTAAAAGGATGACCTTGACAGAGAGAGGAAAGATCTGTTACCAAAGCAACAAAGAGGGAAACATTGCTTGAGTCCAGAAGATGGAGGTGGATTACAAAACCATCTCAGATAGACACCCCCCTAATTCACATGCATATTCTTGGTCTGATTTGCCCGATAGGGCTGATATACTCTAAAATGAGCAAACCTCCATTATTTATTTCAGGAAAAGAAGAGGCAGTTTAGCACAATTCCATATTAACTGTATGTCAGTGGAGATCTTTACGTTTAGATGCATCAGCCCCACTTTTCCTCACTACTGTATCCAGAAAATAATAAGGGATGTCAAATTGGTTTTTTGTTGCTTAGTTGTTAGTTTCTCTGTATTTATCAGTGTCTATCACTTCCTTTACCTTGTCAAGAGGTAGCTACAGTTTCAGCTATCCCATTCTGTGGAACATAGTTAGGTTAGTAGGGTCTGCTTCCCTCTTCTCTGGAGTTACTTCTGCTCTCATGTCTTCCCATATAATTCTTTATCTCACATTATTTTAACTTGGGTGATATCCAAATGCTGTGTGGGAGGAGGGGGAGACTGACCAACCTAGAGAAGCCTAGGTAGAGTCACGAAGTCAGATCCAGTCCATTTCTGCTACAGAGCTCTGGTTGGTGGATGTTTTCCCCACTCACTGGTGACCTGCTGAAAGGGATAGCAGCAAAACCGGAAGAAAAACACAGTAATCTTGCCTGCAGTGACAGGCCCACTCACAAATCAGGACAATGCCATTTGGCAGCAACAGAAAAGATGCAACAAAGCCAAAATAGGAATCAGCAATGAGGACAGCAAATTTTACGTAGGGATAGTTTTGTGCCAACTGAAAGATGGGTAGCTAGCACCTCAACTCAACAGTGGGGAAAGGCCTTAAGCTTTCTCATTTTAAATAATTTCAAAAGTTTCAGCAAAGTTTTTAAAAATAGAATGTTGAACAATTTGATGCCTTAGACAATGTGGATAATATGTGCAAAGAAAAATTTAAAAACTAATTATTTGCTTTGTATCATGCTGGCTTAGCATTTACTTTTCAAATTAAAACACCTTTCTTAAAAAGTCAAATGGTGTAGGGAGTCTGGAGGGCACTAGCATTAGCATCACACTGGAGATCCCAGAACTATGTAATACTATTATTTTATGGTTAATGGCTGTACAGAAAATAATTTGCCCCAGAGCCAAGCTGGTCCAGTCTCTTTTGTTATAAATCCCCAAATTTCTCACTCTTAAAAAGGAGCTTGCCATGAAAATTTAAGGTAAATGTCAGGAGAGAGGCATCAGTTTTCATAGACTACTTATTACCTCAAAGCAGCCTTTAGCCATACACTGTTTTATTTCTTTTAAGTGCAAATGTAATATAATTAGTGATCATACTCACAAGGATGAATTTCTCTTTGGCTTGTGGAAATATTCAATAAAATCTTGGGGTCCAAACTAAGAGGATTTTTTTTAAGAACATGGAATGAAATGTTAGGGATGACAAGGGAATACATTTCATTCATGCATGTCTGTCTGTCTATCTATCATCTACCCATCCATCCAAAACAAAATAATCTTAAAGAGAATACCAGTATTACTTGTGGGGAATAAATATCATCTTTTGATGATATTTAGGAGGTGACAATTTTTTACAATGAATAGATTTTATTTTGAACCTAGTGGATTTTAATGTGGAAAGAGAAGACTTAAGATTTGGTAACTCGTGTCCAAACTAGCCTATCCCCCCTCTAAGGATATAGTATATATTTTTTGTCTAATCCACTTGAGCTCTGGAAAAGACAGCATAGCAACCATTTTGGTGGTTGGATTTGTTACTGCCCAGGTGTTTTGTTTTGTTTTGTTTTTGCATCTTTAGACCTGACAGACTAATGGGTGATGGATGGATGCTTTTCTTGTGAGGTGTGTTTGGTAGGGTGATCCTTCCCCTGTTGAGGGGCAGTTTGCTCTTTACCTGGGTGAGAGCAGGGGGTGGGGGATAACCCTTGTTTGAAGGTAAAGTGGGATAGCCCTGCCAGGCCCGTGAAAGGGGTCTTGTTGGGAGTTGTTCAGTTGGGCTGTGATATTGGTTGGGCTGGGGAGTATTATCTGAGATACTGGTAGTGCTGAGAGCATGAGTTAAAGCACTCCAGGACCCCAGATACCCTTCCAAGGATGTATTGGATATTGGAGTGACAGAGTCCTCTACTCTGGGGATCTGCCAGTATGGGTTGGAGGAGGAAGGGATTTTTGGGGAGTTAAGTGGTAGGAGAGAAGGGGTGGGCCACTCTCGGGGAACATGGCCTTGGTGTCTTATTCCAGGGCCAGGTTCTGGCTCCTGGGCTGTATTCCATGCCCCAGTCAGCAGACCTTCAGAGGCCTGGGCTTTCAACTGCTGCTGCTTAACACCAGGTCAATCTGTAATAAGGCCACTCTCAACTATGACTTGATTACGGATGAGAAGGCTGACATGGCTGGGTCCAGAAAGGGTGTGCCCCTTTCAGAAATGTGCCTGGCCAGGTTTTAGGTGTGGCATCAGCTGAGATGCCAGGGCAGGGCTTGGGGAGTGGCAATTGTCATTTTGGAGTCCCTAACGGCTTTTGGAGGTGCTGCTCCACAAACTACTGGATGTGAGACCCTGTTGGGTTGGGCTCTAGAGATCAGTTGAGGCTGTTGCTACTGTTATAGCCTCCCTGCTGCATGGCGATCTCCCTGCCTGGGTTCCTTGACTCAATTTCTGGGTTAGCAGTGGAGTTTTCCAGGCTTATCTGCATTCTCTGGGGGTGGGGTCTGAGGCTGCTCAGGAGTTCATGGCCACCATGACAGCCGTAGGCCTATCCCAGGTCATCCAGGGGACATTGGTCACACGCCTGATCTGGTTTTTTAGTTGGAACAGTGGCAATGTGATCAGTAATTGTGGGAGCTCTCTGTGGCTCCCATGTCATGGTCAGATCATGTCCTGATAACCATGGGATTTTCTGGCATCACTCCCCAAAGCAGGGAGGCAGGACCTATTTGATTGGTCCACCCCTGTTGACAAATGGACCCAGATTGGTTCCAATGGGAACTGGGGCTTATTCCTGATGGTTTGCTGCACAGTTCGACTGAAGCTTTGGTTGTTGCCTGGAATAAGAGGGCAGAGGAGGCCTTGGATAGGATCGCACTCATGCAGCCTCTCTCTTCTCATAGATCCTGTCACTCTCTGTGATTTACAGAAGAGTTGGGGGAGATGAAGTGGGTTAAGAGATGCTTGGAGCGCTGCTGGAGGTCAATGAAAATTGTGGGAAATGATGATGCTAGGAAGCTATTTCCCTTTTGTAGAAAGCAGAATGAAGGGATTTGTACTGATTCATCACACATGCAAGCTCAGATGTACTGGCAGACAAGTAATGCAGGGATTCGTCTTGTCCAGCTTGATGGTAGCAAACATGAATACTGGTTCAGTAAGATTGTTTGCAAGCTCTAGACTCACAACAGACATCTCAGAGGTATTTTAATGTACATGCTAGGGTGATTGTCTGGAAAATCTAATTAAGAGCAATTAGAAAAGGGTAGTGGCCACTGGAATTTTAAAACTGATGGTTTATGTTAGAGAGTACTACTTTCTCTTTACAAATCCTGTTCTAAGTACATGGTATTTTTCATGAAACTTTTTCTTCCTCACAAAATATAGTCCTTGTATCATTTTCCATAGTGATGGGAAATAGGAAGACAATACTGTTTTAGTTACAAAAATATCCAGTAGAAAAGATTAAAGATGTTATAGTAATTCATCCTTGTATTTGTGCCTCCTGTACTTTATTCGGCCAGAAGATAACACAAATAGGCTTGGTTAGGAGAAAATTATTTGTTGTTTCTTTTATGAGACAAATTTATAATGTCTTGTTTAACATATAGGCCCAAGACGAGCTGATGAACTCAGGGCTTTACCTTGTACTGCTGCTTCATCTATACGAGCAAAGGTTTGCAGAACTCATGAGATTAAACTACAATCAAGCCTCCAGAGATAGGGTAACAGCCAGAATAATATTTAATTCTATTCTTTCTGTTTATATAGGAAGCTTTGCACTTCCTTTGTGCTTATCACATTTATTCATAGCAGCATAAGAACCTCAGGCTTCCCTGTGTCATTACTGTAATAAATGTGTAATAGGTGAAATAGGAACACGTATCTTTTTTTCTTTTTTTTTTTTTACAAAAATACATATTTTTGTTCAGAACACACATTTATTTATTACTAGATACATATCCCACCTTTCTTTTGTACAAAGCTGATATACATAATGCTCCTACCTCCTATTTTCCCCAAAACCACAATGCTGAGAGTGACTGATCCAAAGTCACCCAGCTGGCCTTCATGCCTAAGGGAGGACTAGAACTCTTAGTCACCTAGTTTCTAATCCAGCATTTTAATCGCAACATCAAACTGGCTCTCATAGATTTTTACAATCTTTGTTCTTTAATATAGTGCATATTATTTTATCTTTTCCTATAATATACATGTTTGTGTGTATATTTTTCTTTAATATGCAGTTGTTTTTTAATTGGGAAATTTATGATAAAATTGTGAAACTGCAGTTTTAGAAAAATATGAATTAATTGTAGATGTGTGGTTATGAAGCTTCATTCCACATACCTAACATATCATAAGTGTTCAGCATGCCTTGCACAGACTCTTAGTTTTCATTTAACAAGGTACTGTTGTATTTAGAATAAAATGAATATTGCAGATACCTTCACAATATCCATTGAGATATTAGAAATTCATACCTCATTTGTGATATCAACGGTTAAATATCCAAGATTGGAAGACCATACAGTGTCTTCCAGACACATATTAAGACATAGGCTTTTATCCAGCCACAAAGGAATCACTTTAAAAAAAAAAAATTCCAGTAAGCTAGACAAAGCATCTTAATTTAAAATTTTACAGTGCTTCAAATTTTGGTATTATGCTTTCTCCACTTACTTTAGATTTGTTCTTCCTTTTAAAAGACTTCTTCCAGGTTATCCTTATAATATTATAAAAGCACTGGAAAATCATGTTTCTGTTTACTGTTAATAGGGATGTATATTAATCCTTTTCTCCTTTTTCCCTAGCTCTCAAGGCAACCTAGAACAGAGGAAAACCAAAGTAGGTTTATATAAGTTTACAACAAGATGCGTGCTATTTAATAGTTCCCAATCATCTTATTTGTTATTCCTAACAGAGGCTAAAAATTCTTAACTATGTTTACTACTACTTACTCTTGTGGCATCAATATGGTAAATTCCTCTACTAGCATCAGATCAGATAGCAAAAATAAACCTTATATCTTATGTGATCCTTTTACCTACTTCCAATCTCTTTCAACACTCTTGAAGCTCTATGTTGAGTGTAGAAGAAAACAGTGGGATTCTGAAGCTCTTTCCATTTAGAAAGACTAAGAGATACAGCTAATATTATATTTTCCAACTTGTGTTTTGAAAAGATAAACAGTGCAGTGGCCATGAAATTATTAAGATTGCTTGATTTTTTAATTCAAAAGTTTTATTAGATGGCAGCATTGATTTTAAATTGTATGAAGTTCCCAGCTTCTCAGACATGCAGTTTTACAAAACACAAGTAGGAAAATATAGCTCTGAGCACAATTATTGATGGAATAAGTTTCAGATTTTAAAACCATGTAATGAAAAGTATGCATGTAGTAACTCTCATAAATCAAAACCAGCTTTGGTAAAAGTTGCTCCTATTCTTATTTCTTTATGGTCTAATTCAATGTATTATTTGCTTCATTGCTGAAGCAGGAAGTTTTGGATGACACTGTTTTGTGTGACTCTTTTTCTGCCACTAACCAGCATGGATTTATTCTTTCAGGAGCAGAAAGAGTGATCAACAACTAGGTTGACCAGCAGAGCATTCTAAAATAGAGCTTAGACACAATAGGTCAGATCTTTTCTGGCAATTTGCTTGCCTTTGCCAGAAATACTCAGGCCGAATATTGCAATGTGGGAAGTAAAAGTCAACTGCAGGAAGTATTTGGAATCAGCAACAAATTACATAGATGGAATTGAAGGCAAATATACCTTTATCTTGGAAGTTCCAATATGGACATTTAGTAGCAATATAATATCTAAAAAAATGTGTGGCATTAGCTTTGGTGAATTAAAGTCTTCATTAGGTGCATGTAGTGGTTGGCAGCTCTTTATATTGGCATAGCAAAGCCAAAGAAATGAAATGAAAGCAGTGACAATTTTATGTGACAGTTGAACATACACAAGATAACCAAAGTGACATTTTGCAACAGCAGTAATTATCGATAACATGGTGATTTTGAGTCCCCTCTGTTAATTAAGCCCTGTAAGGAGACAGAGCTCAGCTTCATTCCTGGGCTTCCTGGTAAATTCTGACTCAGCTGGTATCTGTCCTGGAAGTTCTGTCTTTGAAGAATGGCAGCTTAAAGTTAATGATATGGGAGCTGAATATACTTCAGGGTCTGAATATTTCATTTTAGGGTCAGAATTATGTCCTTCTACTCTTCTGGTTAGCAATTGTCCTGTTTTTACCTACTGTATTTAGGTAACAGAAGATCATTGCTGATGAATTTATCACATGTATCAACCTTCCCCAGTTTGTTTGGGCTTTAATTCCTGTAATCCCACAGCAAGCACAGCTGGTGAAGCCAAGAATAAACAGTTGAATGACTGCCTGATGGACCTGTAGCTACACACATTCTTGTAATGTAGCACAAATAATTGGTTAAGAAAGAGAGCCAGTTTGGTGTAGCGGTTAAGGCACCAGGCTAGAAACCAGGAGACTGTGAGTTCTAGTCCTGCCAGTATCAGTTTCATAACCTTATGAGTGCAAATATGATCTCAAGCAGAGTATACAGATATATGATTAGTGAGAAAGGTGTGTGTGCTAAAATTGCATTCTTAATCTTTGCAAGCATCCCATTGCAATGAACAGTAGAAGTCTCTTGGTAAGCCATGATCCAAACCTCTCTACTCTGAAAACTCCATAAAATATGAGTTACTCTCCAAGTAACAAATTGAAGCCATAGTTCAGAATGTAAAGCAGCTAGAACACTTTTGTTATTCAGCAATATGTAAGTTTTGTAAATTAACTGTGGGATCTTAAAATAACTCATAAAAATGATGTGTTCCATAGGTTTTCAGAAAGCCAGGAATCTCTTTATACAACAGTGATATTTCCCAATTTTCTATACTTACTTATCTTGAAGTAAATTTGTTGAAATCAAATTTATGAGTATTCAGTAAATAGTTTACTTCTTTTGGATAGGGCCAACATGGTAGTTGTTCCCCTTTTGGAATGTCAAGGTTTACTAGTTAACTACATTAAGCTATCATAGGTTTTATATTATACTTCCTTACTAAGTTTCAGTAATCAAGGGTTCTGGAGCTGTGAAAAGGGAGTTTGGTCAGTATGCAATCTTGGGGCTACTTGTTGCCCACCCTGATGTATAAAACTGGAGTTTTGCCCCACCCTCCAACACCCCCACATGCCCCACAGAACAGGAAATGAGAAATATTCAACCTTGCTTGCTACTTAGTTGTGTCTTAATTATTCTTAATAAAGGTGTTGCAGTGCTGCTTTTTTCCGACCCTTTCATTTGGCGATACTTATGCATGTTTACCTAGAATACATACTTCTTTGTTCAGGGTTTCTTATTCAATAGTGTGTTTCAGCTGCAGCCCAGCTAGTTTTGGTGACACAGGGTACTTCTAGATAAGGCTTCTGTCAGGCAATTGTCCTGCTCCATTCACAGAATTGTATTAGGGTTCCAGATGACGTGATCTTCCATTTGTATCCTTCCTGTGTTTTTCCACTACTGTGGAAAAGTACTTACAGTTTCCAACTAAATGATTATGTACAGCATGGATACTAGTATGGTAAGTCAGCAACCTTACTATATAAAATATTAGGAAGGAAATAAAATCTGATTCTCTAGATTTTCGTTCATGCAAGATGAGTTACAGTTCTTCTAGTATTTAGAGTTATCATCCTTCAATTACAATATCTATACCTATTATTGCTATAGCTATAGCAAGTTGGGGGCACATGTTTAAAAATAAAGAATTTTCAGGTATAAATCCATAACTCACTTAGAAATGTAGCAGGCTATTTGCAGAGTCTCAATAGCTATTTTATAAGTCAGGGGGGGGGGACTGTAGTTTATTAGTTTTTGTATGGTCAACATCTGACATGAACCTATCCTCACACTCTCCTTGACTGCTACCTGAAGGTAGTAAATTAAATGTAAATAATCAGTTATGTGGAGAAATGTACTATGTATATGTCAATACAAACATCCTTTTTTATATGACATTTCAGAGAAACATCCAGTATATTCTGAGATTGAGCTCTAGGTACACTTGGAATATTCTCTTGACTTTGATAAACTAATCTGAATGTGTGACATATACAAACATTAATAAGTATATATGTGTATGTCACAAATATAGTATATTAGTCCAGTTGTTCTTTTGGGATCCAGGTTATTTCATTTAACTGCTAATCAGTAAAGTGATAAAAATGTTTGTGACCAATGCACAAACACCATTTTATCATTTACTAATTTAGGAAGATTTTGTTAATACTAATGTGTAAAATCTTTTACTAGTGGTCAGCCTAAATGTTTCTGAATTGCTATTTTAGTTCCTTAGTTTTTGTATGGTCAACATCACACATGATACTTATTCTCACTAGTCACTTTAAGCAACTCTAGCTAATTGGGGCCCTTTGCAAATATAAACAGATTCAAATGCAGTAGTGCTTCTAACACTTCATTTTGGATGATCCCATTTATGCCAAGGAGGAATTAAATACCTTTCCTTGGCCTATTCAATTATTTTAACTTACTACATCACTTCTAGAGGTAAGCTACAATTTATTATGACTGTTTGGATCTTCACTGTGTTTTTCAACAGTAGTATTCAATAAGTTTAAAACTGTTGCTGTTTTATGAGGCAAAGTGGTCTAAAATGTATGTATGTATTTATTTACTGCAGATCCAGCCAATTCTGCCAACAGTGGCTAAGAACTGTCAAGCAGGATCTGAAGAAGCAAATTCCCATTAGAAATCTGACAGAACTCTCCTCTACACCCTTCCACTTTCACTCATTGATAACACCAGGCCAAAATGAATATGTATACCATTCATATTCAGTGTCACCCATTTAAATCTAAAGCCTTCTAAGGGTCTGGGGTTGTTTGTGTGGTTCGGTTCTTGTCTTCTCTTTTTATAAGTTGCATTACTGACTTGTTTTAACAAGATGGGTTATTAACAGCAACTTGCAAAGTGTAAATATCTCCTACTGACTAGCCAGAAACTACTACTCAATCAATATTTAAACAATGGCTAAAGTTTTGTTTGTGGGCATTTTTTCAATTGAAGTGTACAACCTCCTAGATGGCTAGGTATCTGCTTTCTTACACCTACTTTAGAAGCCAGTCTGCATCATTTTGCTGTGGGTCAGGGGTTTCTTGAAGATCCAAAACCATTTGTACATTAAAATAGAGTTGTGTGCCCTATCTTATCATAAAACATTCTGTGGCACACAGATGTAAATGTATTGATGTACTGTTGTATGATCATCTTTATAACATTACTGCCTATGATTTACATGGCACAAGAACCTAATAAAAACACAGTCTTTTTTCTTTCCAGTCACCACCTCACCCTTTTTGCAGAGTAGATATCTTGCTTACTTATAACATAACTGTTACTTTTAGGGCAAGGGTGAAAATCCAAAGGCATTTCCCTCATAAGTCTAAGGCTAGTATTTAGAGCTTTTGATGTAAACTCTCTTTACCTTGATGTAAAGGACAGAGTTTTAATCAATTCTCTAAACCTCACCTATTTTACTTTGCTATATATCTGTTGCTGGTATTTTTCTTGGCAAGGACTGTTTCATTTCCGTGCTCAGTACAGCACTTGCCATTCTGCTCATGATGGTTTAAT
This sequence comes from Python bivittatus, assembly GCF_059951505.1. Lineage (NCBI taxonomy): Eukaryota > Metazoa > Chordata > Lepidosauria > Squamata > Pythonidae > Python > Python bivittatus. The sequence continues at coordinate 6,566,803 of NW_028277028.1, forward strand.
GTCACAGTTAATACCAGCTACTGTAGCCCAGAAAATTAACCTCAGTTGGAGCCATTAGACTGAACACTGCCACCAATGTCCCTGCTGTCACAATAAGTGAGGCAGCTTTTGAAAAGTTATATTGCCATACATTACAAACTGGGGAACATTCTATAATGTATAAATACTAAAAATACTTTTGAAGATTCCCTATGCCCACAGGAGGGAATTCCAGAATTCTGAGTTCGCTCTTAAGGTCCTCTTGTAGTCCAAACATACCATATTGGTTACAGATGCATGAATCCTTATCAAAGAAGCTTCCTTTCCTTGCTACACTGTATAAGCAGTGAATGCCTTCAAGTGTAGTGTTTTGTAGGCCAGGATGCAACCTTTTTAAGGTATGCTGAATAGCAACATGCTTCTTGTAGAATGAAAACTATCTTAAATCTTTTTTTTTTTTTTACTGATCTTTTTTGTTTATACATGATAGTAACTGTCAAAACCTTTACAACAGCATCTCTGAAGAGGAATGCTTTAACTTAGCCTATCTAAGATTAAGCATATATCTTAGAGACATTATCTAAAGCTTCACTGGCATTCTGATTTTCATCTTCCTTTTGAGTTGGATGCCCCAGAGTCAGCTTTTCTGACTGTTCTCCTAAAGGAAGATCAGGTGAACAAGTTGTGAATCAACTGTATGGATTGTATTTTTAGTTCTCCATTTTCAGAAAATAGTTCTAGTAAGTTTCCCTTTATATCATCTCTATATATACTATAGTTTGACTTGAATTAGCTACCTGTACAATTCAAGAAACAATGCTGCATACTATTATAGATGTTGCTATATTTGCAATTAGACTGGGATAAACTGTTGTAAAGTTTGGCAAATACCAGAATGAAATATTACTGATTTTTCAAAGTCCTTCTACTTTACACATTGCCTAACACAAAAGGCTACCTATCTGATGATTTTGAGTTCCAACAGAGCTATTGCAGAGAAAAATTTAACAATGCTTATTAAGGTCACACAAAATGGAATCTTCCCAATATTAATCAAAGATGAGATCAGCATTGTAAGAGTACATTCTGAAAGAATAAAATAAATCACAAAGGGGCAAGAGCTGTTTTGACTCTTTATGACTATTGAAAACATGAAAAAAACTGATTTTGCTGAAAGTGATGGGAAAGTAAGCTTTATTCAAAATACTTTTAAAATGCTATAGCAATCTATTTTAAAATATGCCAGTTTCTTTTTCAGCACCTTTTCACATTATAAAAAAAAAAAAAAGGAAATATTTAATCTGAAACATTTTTCCAGTAAATTCAACAGCTCCACTAATGGCAGGATATTTCTCCCCTCCTTTATGGAATGAATGATTTCTAGTTATGCTTGATTTATTCTGAAAGCAAATAATAAGCAGGAATATAAGGAACATAACGACTACAGTATAGTCATTCTGGAGAGAGAAACTGAGGGAATAGCAGCAGCTTGAATAGCTGGGAGAATGAAGAGGCTGATCCTGAAAAGCTTCCCATCCTTTCAGCTCTGCTATTGCACTTATTCCTTGAACACATGTCAGCTGGCCTGCCTGGCAAGAGAGGCTTTCAAGACAATTCCCCTGTCAAAAAAATGGAAAGAGCATGCCAGCAGTTCCTTGGGAAGGAACCTTTGCTTTTTAAAACATACCCATTCTAGTGAACACTGGTAGTCAGTTTCCATACCTACACCATTTCCACAAGATATTTGCACAGAAATCCTGTGTTAAATATTACTGCAAAGTGATTCATCTTCATCTGTAAAATGGCAGATCTCTTGTGCTCAATGCTACAAGGCTTGCCCTCTGTCCTAGCATTATTCAGATGCACAAGGGCTGCTTATGTGTCTCATCAGTGAGATAAAAAAACATTGCACATACTCAAAGGCACCTTGCCCATCCTATGACTATCCACAGTCCGAAATGTGAAACATCTTAATGCTCCAACATGATTTAAATTATCCCGAGGAGAAGAATGTTGAGCAAGAAAGCCATATAAACACACACGGACACACACTCCGTTAAATCAAAAAGGTGCCTAAGAAGCAGGCAGTTATTATCAAGGGAAAAGAAAGGGAAACAGGAAACTTAAATTTGCCTTTGAAACTTCCCTTACTATTCGTTGGTATGGAATGTGTTCAGGTATCTAAATATCAGAGGTATACATTTTTACAAACACTTAATATCCAGCTTAAGTGAAAAATCTTTTTTTTTTCATATACAATAAATCCCATAAGTATCTGAGTTGCAAAAAATATTTATCCCCGCTTCATTGTCACAGTCACCACTCAGAAATATTTAGTTAGAAATGAAAACGTAAAATAGAATGGCTCTCACAGGGTCCCTGTTCTAAATGAGGCTCCTTTTATTCCTTGTTTCTGTAAATAATAATAATAATAAGCCACTATCCTAAGCAGGTATTTTTTCATTGGTTCTCAGCATCTGGCATCCAAGGCTTCAGTTGTCCAGCAGCCTGTATGCTATTCTTAAATAAAAATAAAGGTATTTACTTTTTCAAATAATTTTAAACCCAGTGCATTTGTGTGGTTGGCAAGTCAATTCACAGGCCAGTTTTCTGCTCCAAAAACATGGATGCCGGGGGCAGGGGGGCAAGAAATTCGGAGAAGGGCATCCAAATGTTACAACACAAGCTCTGATCCTGCATACATGCAATGTGATGTCATGCACATGGAAGGGGTAGAGTTTGTGTCACGCCGCTCATTTTGTCACTGATGAAACTGTCAGATTCTGAGGATGTCTGCGTTCCAAAGTTTGGATGTTGCCTTTCTGCAATATCAGGTTTTGTACAATAAATGCATGCTTGTTTCCTATTCATGTTGTTATTACGTAGGACAATTGGCTGCTTTGGCTGTTTGCATTCATTTTAAGTGCTCAAACATTATTTTCTTCTGGGGAAATGTAATCCTTCCTCCGGTAAAGACTTCTCATTCTGATTATTCTTCTGTCAGAGATATAATGGTGTGGACACCACACCTACTGCATATTCTCTGTTCCTTAGCTACTTTTGTTTTATAGTCAAATAGTAACTGCACAATACTCTGGGCATTTTTATGCAGTATTATATGAAGTATCTAATTGCCAAAAAATAGTAATATCCTTATATTGTTCCCTAACCCAAAGCATACATCTATTATATCTACAGTGGTCCTTAAAAGCTTGTGAACCCTTTCAGTATTTCTGCATAAATATGACCTAATATGTGATCTGTTTTCCACACTATTAAAACTAGATAAAGAGAACCCAATTAAACAAATGAATCAAAAACATTATGCAGAAATATTAAACACAAGCTTTTAAGCACCACTGTATATATTTCTGACATGAAGCTGCCACTCTTAACGATGAAAGTTCAGTGGCCAGTGCTTTCAATGGTTTTGAAAAAAGGCTTTCTATGGCAACAGGTTTTATGATAGTGGCATGGCTAGAAAAAAAACGTTCCTGGGCTATCAGCATTGGTGGAATAGAAGGTCACAACCATCAGGAATTCAAGGGCCTTTCACATGGCTCTGAGAAGTTATGGAAGGACATGTCACGGAGAGAGAGAAACAGATGGAAGAGGAGGATAGGAAGAGAAAGATGAAAAACTACAGCAAAATACTCGTTTTGCTATTATCACCAGAGAGAAGAAATGCTTGTCTCTATTTACACGTGTAAATTTACATGTGTAAATAGAGTCTCTAAAGAGATGTGAAGGAGCTGTGCTGCTATCTAGAGATCATAGGTTCCAAAATGAGCTTTTCCTTCCAAGAGATTAACCACCATTTCTCTCTTCTCTGAGTAGGACAAATGTAAAAAACTGGGATATCTTTGGAGTTCTCAAGAGAAAATTCCTTTTTGTATTTCTCCACATCTCCTTAGTGGCTCACTGCACTGCCTTCCAACCCTTCTGCTGTGACTCAGCAGTTGTCCTCTGCTCTCCCGAGAGGCTTGCTTTTGAGAGTGTCTGTGAAAGGTACTTGTGACACTCCCATCCCTGTTCTCCCCCCATCCCCACCCCCACCCCCACCCCACACTTGACAAATCCGCCATTAGTCTTGTTCATTCATCTCCATATCAGATACCAGGATGTTCTTCTCAGCAGATTCACTAGGACTGGCATTGGTGCGGCTATAGCGAGCACTCTCAAATGTCCCTCGTTCCGAAATCCACCGGCGCTTATACAGATAGAAGGCAACAGCTACCAGCGCACAGAGTGCTAGAGAGGAGAGGATGACTACAACAATGGTTTTTGTGTTTTCCAGGAAAGCTGCAATAGAGAGAGAAAGGTTAGGAGGAAAGATCCATTTTTGTAGCTAAGCAGTATTCAAAGAAGAGCAAGCAAGATAGCAAAAAACTGATCAATAACAACAATACATTGGCGAGCATTAAGAGGTGAATCACTGAAATTGGGAGATTCCAACCCATTCAGAAAGAGTGAATCTCAAATACTTCATCTAAAGGCTTTCTAATGGAAAATTACTCAAAATAGCAACAATCTGTAATTATATATAGATGTGCTAAATTCAACTTGTTCAATGATTTCTACCACTTTGTTTCAAAGAATAATAGGAAAGATCTAAGGGACTGTCTCTTCAATAGCAAATGATGCTCTACAAAGCTTTTACATACAAGGCATCATGGTGGACTACAAACTCCATAACTCCCTAGCAGCATCCATGCAAAATTACAAGCCTCGTGGCTCCCCATCTGGAGATGATATCAAAGCATCATCTTTGGTCAAGCCCATGGACCCTCCAATCCTCTATACTGCCCAAGTTGATGTTTCTTTCACATCTAAGGCAGGGTGGGTGAGGGAACAAGGTAGAAGTCAGGATATAGAATTAAAGACGTTCTGCTTGTGGTAGGCTGCCTGCTTTCATTATGCTTACCTACTGTAATTTAAGTAGGGGAAATCATATAGTTGAGCAACCTGCTTCAGATACTTGCCAAACCCATTGTGCAAAATATATTCTTTATTAATTTGATTTACATTCTGCCTTTTTATTCAGTTTGAGCACTCATATACAAAGCCTTGTGTTTACAGCGTAATTAGATAAACTCCCACCCTACTAATTTCAACACTGGTGTTAAAAAGTGTGTCGGGTCAGGCAGCTGAACTGAGCTATAAAGGGGCAAAGCATTCACTTTCCAATTGGTGCATACCTGATTTGGAGATGGAGCTTCCTTCCACTGCCATGGAAAATACAAAGAGAAAAAGAATGTCAGCTCCCTGTCCCAATATCATTAGACCTACCACTCCAATGCGGTTCAGACCATTCCATAATGACTCATATTCTGCTGCTGCATCTCCTGAGTTGTCATCAAATATGCCTTCATTTCAAGCTATGTATCTCCAACTTATCCACATACTAGGAGGTAGATCAGTTTTACATCTAGCTGAGCCCTTAATTTTTGCCCTCCATAGTAATGTTAAACAATTTAGAGTAATACTTTCATTAATCCAACTCAGAAAAATGCGAGCATATGCAAACCTTTCTGGATTCCTAGAACACTTTGTCAGGCAGAATGGAAAAGATTATGTGTAACCCAGCTCCCTCTCTCCCTTTATCTAGTATTTGTTTCTTTTCACTCTTTCTCATTTTGCCTCTTAAAGAATTCCACAAACTTGCAAAACATTGCAGATTCTTTCAACTTTAGTTGGCCCAATCAAAGTTTTAATTCTAACTCAGGGCTACCACAAACCAACCACAATCTACAGGAAAATAAAGAACTATGTAACCCAAATGAATCCTGTCTAAACCATTTAGCTACTTATGTACCCACAGGACCAAATTCTCACTGACTCCCCAAATTCATCAGCTGGCCTTCATGAAATTAGTTCCTTTTTCCTATCAAACAGATTGTTCCAATCGTAAAATGGTATCTGTTATAATTTGTCCTTGCTCTGATGGGTAAGAGTTGAACCCCCCAGCTCTTGTAGTCTAACTGAGGATCACTAAAAGCCTAACCTGATTTTAGCTCCACAAATTTAAATCATATCCTTACCTCGGGCTGTCTTACAGATGACACCCATGGACACATTGGAACAAGAGCCCAAACGCCATACCCCATTGCTGCTCTGGATCCAATAGCAGCTGTTTGGACTGATCATGCTTGGTCCTGTATCATGTTGTCCCCAGTTAGAATAGTTCACAGCTATGCTGTCATGCCAGACAAGTGTGCCCCCTGTGCAGAAGGGAGAAACATGCTTTGTGTGATCAGTGAAATAGCTATCCTAGAGTAAGTGATACATGAGCATCTCCTCAGCCTACCAGATGTTGGGAAGCAGCAAAAAGCAGTAGCACAGTGATTAAAGTGTCTGACTAGGACTGGGAAGACACAGGTTTGAGTCCACCAGCCACAGCCAGGCATTCTTTGTCAGCCCAGCCTAGTTCACAGGGTTGTTTTTGTGAGTGGTAAAATGAAGAGAGATCCCATGTAAGCCACTTTGAGCTCCTGAAGAAAAGGTGGGATATAAAGCTAATAAAAACATGATCAAAGTATACTTGCAGAGAATGACCCTCCATTGGTTTGTAGCACATTGCTACAAATCAATTTCAGTTACCAAAGTTGTCTGAGTGCTAAACAGTAATGCAGTCTCTCAATGCCTGATTTACCTTTGGAATTAAAGGACATCCCCAGCCATGCTCCTTTGGCTTGGCTCTCATATGCTTGTAGATGTTCCCAAATAAAGATATTCTCCATCTCATCTAGGATGGACAGCATCATACCTCCAACTATGGAGAATGGAAGAGAAAAGAGATGTAACATCCTGAAAAGTTACAAGGCAGCTCACTCACATGTTTACACTTCCCTGTGAGAGAGCCACAATTCAAAGGCCCTTAAATTACACAATTCTGTAGGACACTTTTCCCATTATGAAGGAAGCTCAAATGTTTTCACCAGAATAAATATGTAATATATTCTACAATTTTGAAAATGATACAATTAATCTTGCTGTAAGGTTGAGGTTTACAAGAAATATACTTCACATACATGGGTATCTGCAGGGGGTGTCAAAATCTGCAAAATGGCAGCATCACAATCAAAGCTCTACCCCTTTTATAAGTGTGTGTGACATCACAGCAGATACAAAAGGGTGGGGTTTCAGTCTGAATGCCTTACTCATCATCCCACAGATGTTGATGCCTCCCCCACTCTCACCCTCACCATGCAACTGCATACATTACCTAGTTGTCAATTTTACATAACAGAATCAATCTGGGGCCCACACTGTGCTTCAGAAAATCTTCCATTTTGACATGAACTGAATCAGAGATTTCCTGATTTGCTTCAAGCCTGCCCAACTGAAAGAAACAGATGCAGGAGCCTTGGAACCAGGCTCCCTTAAAGCCTATGATTTTTTTTTTTTTTAAATGGAGTTTGACCTTGTTGAATAGCATTGCTGTGGAGCTTACTCTGGCTTTGAAAAAGGTACAATTCCTGCATCAAAGATTCCACACATTACTCATGCATCCTGGTTTGCATTAAAACAGGGACAAAATAGAAATAAGAAGATTTCTCCATTTCTGCTCTGTTATTACTTTGCATTTTCCTTGACATCTTCTATTCAAGCTGTTGTTTGGCAACAAAAGACAATTTGGGGATGCTGGTAAGAAAACTCTAAAATCTTTCTCTACTTTAGCTCCTTTACATTAAACACACATGATGAACATATATTTTGCAGGAGTATAGGTGGAGAAGTATGAGAATTTGTAACTAATTAACGTAGTTCAATTTTGCTAAAGTTCTCCTATACACCTGTGTAGATAAATATAGGGTTAAAAAACTCTCAACTCGGGGTGGGCAGCTTAGCCTCTGTGGAAGATGACATGCTGAATGCATTGCTTGTCTCTCAACCTGCCTTTTTAGCTATTATCAACTGCTTATCTGCTCTGAATTCCCTTCTAAAGCAACTGAGAAATGCAAACTGTCCAGGAGAGATGCTTCACAATAAGCAAAAAGGGTCAGAACTTGCGTGAAAGAGACAAAAACAAGCAACCAACAGTCTTCCAGCAGAGAAGAGGAAGATGAGACCAAACTGCTGCCTTTAACAATATCAAGCATGTATTAACATTTATTCAGGACCTGAAGCTGGAATGGGAGAAACCCTTTATTTCAGTGAAAGAAGATTTAGCAGGTATGTAATATCTGAAAAGGATAAACAGTTTAAAGACTTACCAAGGAAAATATAAGACAACTAGTCAGACCAATGGTTTAAGTACTAAAAATGCCTCTAGCATAAAAAACAATTGAGAAAGACATTATGGACCTTAAAATGTCTCTGGCAAATGCTGAATATCATAACCAATGAAGCAACCTCCATATTAAAGGTATCAATGAAAAAACTGAGAATAACATGATAGATTATATAGAAACGAAGTGTAATGATCTCTTCCCAGATCTACATTTGGCTGAAAAGGACATAGTATATGCACATAGAGTTCAAAATTCCAGGCTTGCAAAGTTAAAAAAAAAAAATCAAGGGTTATTATAATTTAGTTTCTAAATTAATGTACCAGAGATAAAATTCTTAGGAAGCCCACAGGCTGAAGAAAATAAAGTGGGGAGGAGACAAAGTTTGTTTCTTTTAAGACATCCATCAACCTACTCTACAAAAAATAATTGCATTCAAGCCTTTAACAGAAGTTGATAAAAATGGGAATTCTTTATAAATTGGGATGTCCATTCAAACTTACAATTTTAAAACCACAAGGAGGAAAGATAATTTCTACTATTCAGGACTTGAATGAAATTCTGGCCAACTTGAAGATTCCCCCTGATGCTGGCAAAAGGAATGACCTTGAAGATTAAAATAGACACTCCAAAAGGAAGATGATAAACCAAGGAGGACTCCAACCGAAGCAAGAGCAAAAAGAAAAAATAATAAAAGAAACTCTTTATATTGACCAGTTATGATCTAGCTTAATATATAAAACTTTAATTTGCATTAGGACTTAAAAAAATATAGTTAAATTTTAACTGATTTATTAAGATAAGGATATACTTTATTGGGCAGGGAAAGGGGCAAAGGAGCAGCAAAACCCTTCTCCACTTAGACCACAAAGGGGCTCAGAATAATCTCTTGTGAACCTATGTAGAAACTGAATAGGGAATGGGGTTAGTTAGGAGGGGAACATGGATATTAAGAATTCAGGAATCATTATAGGGGGGAGATTTGTGGGTAGGGATGGCTTTGATGAGGGCTGGGAGTTTCAGAAGGGAAAAAGCAAGAAGGAACAAGATTGCCACTGGTACAATCAACAAAAGATTTATTCTTACAAGCCCAGAATAAATTCAAATTATTTTATAGGATGCCAGGTATCCACAGCAGCAATATTTCATGCATGATATCTGTATATTTATCTCATTGAATGTTGGAGGATTGAGAGACCCAATTTAAAAGATATACAATATTGAGACAAGCAAGATACTTTCCCCCTCAATTTTTATGTTACAAGAAACTTAAAGGATAGACAGTGTCTAAATAAAAGACAAATATTTTGATATAATATTTTGCTCTAGGCACTAACAAGTCAAGAGGGATTGCACTTTTATGTAAAGCTAGTTTAAACTTTAAAGTGTAAAGATTATGGAAGGATACAAGGGAAGGTTCATATTAATCAAGGGAGAATGAGACACATTTCCAGTTACTATTGTTTAAATTTATTCCCCAAATTAAATTTATTAAATTTATTAGGAAAATATTAAAGACTTTAGTGAAATTTTGAATGGAGAATTTGACATTAGGAGGAGATTTAAACATAAATGCAGGCACCTTTGAGGGGAAAGTAACAAAGATAATATCTGCAATATTCTCATTTATTAACACTACTGAAAACTAAGGACTGACTGACACAGGGGAAATTATGAACCTCCAATTAAATGTATTCACATATTATTCAAACAGACATAAATATTATTCCAGATTAGATTATATGAAAAGATGGAACAAGATTTAGCTAAGCATTTTAGATCATGTGGCAGCAGTAAAGATGGCATTTTCAAAATTGATGTATTTATTTCAAACTCTCCCAACAGATATTCCTGACAAAATTGACAGAAATAAATCTTATTATTCTCTTCAGATCAACATATAACAGAATAAAGAGAAACATTTGCTATTTGCCACAAAATAAATGATGAGGTATCCCTTGCTTAAAAATATATCATCAAGCAGCCCAGTTGGCACATATAATTTCTTTTTATAATGAAGGATTCCAAAAAAACAATTGGTAGAGATGGAAAATATTCATTTTGAGGGTAAGAATTTACATTTGTTTCTTTTTTCCCTAATACAGCTTTATAAATTAGGACTTCAATAACAATTTTACACAAGTAATGTGCTGAATGCAGAGGACAAGGCTATCAGAACTCATTCCAGGCACCTCACTTCTAACTCTATTGGTAACATACCCAAATTATAATGATTGACCTGTACAACTGAAATTGTGGAAAAAGAAAGGTCTTCTCTTTTGAGGAGCATTTCCTCCATTTATATTCCACAGTAAGCATTTGTAAACCATAATCAAGCCAAAAACTTAGAAAAAGTGATACCTGTAGTGCCTAGTTCAGTATCATCCCTTTCAGTTTCCTGTCGCACCTATTGGAGTTTTTGTGTAATCTCCTCTGACACCCCCATTTGAATCTCCTCTAATTCTTTGAATTTTTGTAGAAATTCCCTTGCCTTCTGGACAGAATTCAATTGAAAACTCTGCTGTTTAAAAGTAAAAATCACACCTTCCAATTTGTCCCATCAAAATGGGATCTTTTTCTGCTTTAACCTCTCAGTCAAAAAGAAAAACAAAAAACAAAAACAAACACTCTCTTTTCCCTTAGGCAAAATTCTGATAGGAATTTCTTTCAGAACAATTATATCTGTATTATCAGTCTTCAGTCTTGTATTAAAATGCTGCTGCAAAGTTTGATCCTTGTCTTCTTCCTGACAAAGTGCACCAAAACATCCTTTGGAACGTCTCTTATTCTTGAATGCCTTGGAATGCCTTGGAATGCCTTATTCTTGAATGCCTTGAATGCCTTATTCTTGAATGCCTTGCCTTATTCTATATACTTTATCAATTTCTGCCTCTGTTTCCTCCTCATCCCAATCCAAAAAAAATTGCTAAGACTTCAATAAACTTTTCTCTAATATCTTCATCAGAATCCTCTGGGATTGCTCTAAATCTCAAACAAAATTCCTTCTGTATTGTCGAAGGCTTTCACGGCCAGCATACGATGGCTGGTGTGGGTCTTCCGGGCTGTATGGCCATGTTCTGGAAGTTTTGTTGAGCTGAGTCTCAACCACCAGGACATGTGAACAGTTCACACAATGAACTTGCTAATCACTCCCAGCAGCCCCTCGTTAACAATTCAATAGAAGAAAAAACCCTGCCTAATCCCCAGGAAGATACACACAGATTCTGACACCAAAACAAGCAGCCGCTGAGTAACCCAACCCCCACACACACACACCCAATCCCCCCCTTCTCCCCCCCAGATCTCTATAAATACCCACAAAAGGGTCACATCACCCTGGGCACAGAGAGAACTGCTCCTGTATGTGCTCCTGCCCTCTGAAGATGCCAGTCACAGGTGCTGGTGAAATGTTAGGAAACAAAACTTCCAGAACACGGCCACACAGCCCGGAAGACCCACACCAGCCAAAATTCCTTCTCTCTCAATTCCAGTAGAGCTAGATTATATAGTACTCTTTCCAACTCTCTGTCTATAACTTCTGCCTTACTCTCCAAAATTTCCACTTCATCATTAATTTGTTTTATATCTCCAGAAACTTGTTTTACAGAGCTTTCCATCTTCTTAACTTTTTTCATCTCTTCTTTCATCTTCACAAGTCTTTCATCCATTCTTTTTTCAAAAGCTGTCAATTTAGTATCAAGTGATTCAGCTAACTTACTGCCCAATTGCTCAAACATTTTCTGAAGCAAATCTGGTGTTATTCCTCTCTCTGCAGATTACTCTAGCAATCGTCTCCTCCTCTCCATTCTTGCCACTTTTCTGGTGGTTGCCATTATATATTATAATCCAAAAATGAAAGTGTCTCAAACAAGGGAAAAAGAAAGGCAAACTCCCACCCTTTTTTCTCTTTTGTTTTCCTTTGCAAGCTTCCCCCCTTTTTTTCTCTTTTATCTTCCTTTGCCCTTAATATTTTCATCTCAAGTGGCACTTCATAGTTATAGTCAGCATCACAGGTCAACTTCTCCATAGTTACAGTCAGCATCACAGTCTGGCTCATATTACTTTTATCTCCACTCTTTAATAGTAAATAAAAAACAAACATTCCCATGAAGGTCCAGTTCATTTGTCTAATTTAATTCGAATTTGTTCAAAAGCACTTTCACCAAAAAAATAATTTTTCAAAAGAATTGTCCCCTTTATCCCTTTTAAACTTTCTTACATCAACTCCTTGTTAAGTTTTTGGCCAATTTTTTTCAATCTTTAAAACCTTCTTTTTCCTTTATTCCTTTGTAATCCAGAAAAGATAGTAATTGACCAAGTTGAATCTTATCCTGCTCCTCAGAAAATCTCTCTTTACCTGTAGATTAGTTACATCCAAAAGTGGTTAAAAAATGAGGCTCTTGCAAACTTAGTGTCCATAAAGGCTACATTACAGCTGTGAGCTTGATTGAATTCCCTCAACAAACAGCTGCTCAACTTACAAGCCGACTGCAAAACCCTCAGTTTCTGCAGTCTAATGAGGAGCAGCTGTTCTGAGTGCAAATGGGCCATCTCATAATCTCTCCTTTATCCAGAAAGACAGCGCTAGCCAGAATTCACCATTTGGCTGCCCATCTCCACCGCAATGCCATCCCCACTCCTTCAGGAATGTCTAGTTCACCATGAATCCTCACCGGAAGCTCCAAATATTTCATTATTTGAAAAAATTAAAACAAGATATAATTTGCCTACAAGAGACACATATCAGAAAAATGGCCATAAAATATTTGATTTATAAAAATTTGGGTAAAGGATTTATTTCAGCAGGGAAAGGAAAGGAAAGGAAAGGAAAGGAAAGGAAAGGAAAGGAAAGGAAAGGAAAGGAAAGGAAAGGAAAGGAAAGGAAAGGAAAGGAAAGGAAAGGAAAGGAAAGGAAAGGAGTTGTTTCATATATAAATCCCAACTAAAACCAGAATTTGTACTGACTAATGAGTATGGTAGATTTCTTGGAGTGGAAGTTAATTTACATGGGACAAAGACTTTGATACTGGGAATTTATGCCCCAAATGAAAACAAAGTATTGTTTTATAAATGACTTATGGAGAGATTAATAGGGTTTTTTTTAATGAAAATTGATGTTTGCTGGGGGTTTGGAATGGAGTGATCTCCCCACAGCTGGACAGAATTTTAAATATTAAAATCACTCAAGGCAAATTATCAAAAGTTTTCTTTGATTTGATGGACAGTTTAGGACTGGTTGATATATGGAGACAGAAAAATGGCAATTCAAGAGAGTATACTTACTTTTCAGAAAGACATAGATCTTTTTCAAGAATAAACATGTTTTGGATTTCAAGAGACTTGACTACTAAGGTTTCTAAAGTGGAGATTCTACCAAAGGCTTTTTCAGATCATAATCCCGTGAGTTTGATTCATAAAAGAAAATGTAGCTCTTTTAGATGGAGATTAAATGAAGTGTTGTTACACAAAGAAGCAATAGTGGAAGACTACAAAAAGAAACTAAAATAATTTTTTGAAAATAATTTAAACAAAGGCATGATTTGGGGATGCAAGTAAAGCCTTTATTAGAGGTTATTTGATACAACATAACTCTGAATTTAAGAGGAAGAGGCAAGAGAAAACACAAAGTACACTGGATAAAATAAAAAGAGGAAGAATTAAAGAACTCCGCAGGAGATATAAGTATCTCTCAACAAATGAAGATTTTATAACAACAGCTATCCATGTCGACATTAAGAGAAATGGAAATAAAATTGAATTATGTAAAACAGCAATTTTGAATTTGCAAACAAACCAGGGAAATGCTGGATTATAAACTGTGAAGAGAAAAGAAAAGAAAATGATATTGAAATTACAGGAGGGAGACAATATATTTAATGGATAATGTGGCTGTACAAATTTTTTTTTATCAATATTATTCTAATTTATATGAAGGACATGATATTTCATTGGAGAAAATAGATGAATATCTTAAAAAACAAAATTTACTGAAGATTACAGAAGAAAGCCAAATTATGAATGGACCTATAACAATAAAGAAAGTTTCTGAAGCTATAAAAAAGATTAAACTAGGACAGGTATTTGGACCAGATGGATTATCAGGTTCTTATTATAAATGTTTTGAAGGTGAACTTTTACAACCTTACACGATTAACAACCAATACACGATTAACTCTACAGGGTTCTCTTTTCCTCCTCCATCCTACAGGGAAGAAAGATGCCAGACACTTGGAAAGAGGCCAATATAGCACTAATATCTAAAGAAGAACAAGATTTGACTTTAAGAAGAAACTATAGGCTGATATCATTATTGGATAATGACTACAAGTTGTTCACAACCATTTTAGTTGATAAACTGAAAATAATTTTGCAAGAATTTATTCATGAGGATCAAAGTGGGTTTTTACCTAAAAAACATTAAAGGATAATGTTAAAAATGTGTTGGACATTTTGGAATATTTGGAGCAACACAATGAAAAACAAGCCACATTGAGTTTCTTAGATGCAGAGAAGGCTTTTGACAATTTGAATTGGGCTTTCTTGTTCAAGATTTTGGAAGATATAAATTTTGGAGAGAAGTTTATAAAATCAGTAAGATCAATTTACACTTCATAGAAAGCACAAATAATTGCTCATGGAGATCTAAAAAAAACCCTGTGAGATACAAAAAGGAACAAGATAGGGATGTCCACTGTCCCCTCTCTTGTTTATTTAAGTTCTTGAAATATTGAATCAAGATATAAGACAAGATGAGAGGATTGTGGGAGTAAAGAATAAAAAAGAAACTTATAAATTAAAGACTTTTGGAGATCTTGGTTGTTGGTTCTGGAAGATCCTTTAAAGGAAATTGAAATATTAATGGGCAAATTAAAAGAATTTGATGCATTAGCAGGTTTCAAGATTAATAAACCGAAGACGAAGATGTTAACCAAAAATATGAAAATAGAAGATCAAATGGTCATTGCTGGGGACAATTTCTATGATAAAAATGAATGTATTGCCTAGAATGATATTTTTGTTTCAGACAATACCTCTTTTGACAACTGATGCACCATTTAAACAGTGGCAGAAGGATATATCTAAATTTGTGTGGCAGGAGAAAAAAACACAAGTTACATATAAGGTATTACAAGATGAAAAGGAAAGAGGAGGATTGGGTCTACCTGATTTGAAATTGTATTTTACAGCTTGCTTTTTGGTTTGGATGGAGGAATGGGTGTTGCTAAGAAATAGAAGGCTTTTGGAGTTAGAAGAACCCAACCTGAGATTTGGGTGGCATGGTAATCGTGGTAAGACAAAGTCAAGGTTAATGTGGATTTTAAAAATCCTTATGTTAGACATGCCACATTGAGAATATGGAATGGATACAAACCCAGGTTGTGCCCGAAAACACCTCTGTGGCTCTCAGCACAAGAAGCATTTTATATATGAGAAATAATAGGCCAACTTATCATGAGATACATCAAGGGGAATGTAAAATAAAATCAAGAGAAGAACTGGTGGCAGAGGGATACAGTTCTCAATGGTTCTCTAATTTGCATTTATTAGAAAGATTTAAAGTAGACAAAAAATGTATGGTTTGAACATTGTAAGACTAAGTTTGAAATAGAATTGTATACAAATGATGAACATGTAATTGCTAAAACGTATAAACTTTTATTTAAATTTGAAATAGAAGAATAAGTGAAAGAATGTATGATAAAGTAGGCTAAATTTTTTGGTTATAATATACAGATGGAACAATGGGAAAATATGTGATTGAAAAGATTGAAATTTACATTATGTTATAATCTTAAAGAGAATTTTATAAAATGATATACCATTATTATATGTCACCAGAGAAATTGTCTAGAATGTATAAATGCACTTCAAATTTATGCTGGAAATGTGAACAACAAGAAGGGACATTTTGTCATGTTTGGTGGACATGTAAAAAAGTTAGAAAATTCTGGATTCAAATACATACACTGATTCAGAGGATTTTCAAGATAAATATTCAGTTGAGACCAGAGGTTTTTCTTTTAGGATTGATGGATAAACAGTGGGGGAAAAGTCACTGAACTTTGTTTTTTATGTGATAACTGCAGTGAGATTATTATATGCACAAAAATGGAAAGATTCAGCACTACCCAAAATGGAGGAATGGTTGGTGAAGATGATGGAACTTGTTGAGATGGCTAAATCAACTTCTTTGATCAGAGAAAAGACAATATCTACATTTATTGCTGACTGGAAACCCCTTATAGACTTTTTGTATAAAACAGAAAAAAATGAACTAATGATTTATGGGTTTGATGATTTTACAGGATGATTTTACAGGATTATGGAAAGAAGAGAATTATGTTGTAACCATAGAATAAGAGGTAAATTTATAATTGTACTTATAACTGCTGTAAAAAAGATTGGAAGTTATTTCTTGTATCTTTTTTTCTTTCTTTTCTATTTTTCTTTTAATTTTTTTCCCTTTCTTGCACCTTTAGCGTTCTGATTTTTTTCTTTTCTTTTTCTTACTTTATATTAATTTCTATTAATTTTATCTTCTTTTTAAAAAATCTTTAATAAAATTACACAAAAAAAGAAAAGAAAAAGAAAAAGGGTTTTATAGAATAAAATATTTGAACAAAAACTCCAAACATAATTTCAAAAAAGTGAAATAACAATTAGAACACAAAGTCTCATGGTTTCTTTGGTGTCAGGTCAATATTACAAGACAAAAAAGAGATGGGAATTGCAAATAGACATCTATTAATTTTTTGAAAAAATGATTCACAGAACCTAATGGTATAATTTCAAAGATTTATTAGATTTTGAAATAGATTATGGTGAATTTACCCCAGGCATAAAATGAACCTGGGACTTAGACTTAGTAGAAACAATTAGCAATAACATTTGGCAGTCTCTATATAGCATCAAGGATTTTTATCAGCATCCATCTTAAACCTTTACATTGATGACATCAAACACCAATAAAAATCTTGCATATATCTTCTCAATATTCAGTGAGATACTTGGAAGGCTGCCAATCAAAGGGAACATTCTTTTATCTTTGGTGAGAATGCAATAAAATATTGGAATTTTGGAAGAATGTGTTTAAAAAAAGTCTTACACAAAAAAATTCTCACCAAAGCTAGATTTGCTAGACATCTTTGATGGCCAGAATAAGAAATAGCAAAGTAAAAAAGTCATTCAGTTTTGCTTATAGCAGCCAAATTAGTCATTGCTAAACAATGGAAATATCTGGACAATATTTCAGTGGATAGATGGAATAAGATCTGGTCTATAGCTTTACTTGAAAAAGTGTCTGATAAAATCCTTTGTATGACAAGCCAAAGTAGTGAATCATTGTTTTGCAAGGCTTGGTGGAATTTCTAAGTTTATGTAAGAGATAAACATTCTGGAAACAGCTTGCATCAAACATTATGGGCATGTTAAAATGGACCAGTATTAATTTTTTTTTTTTTTAATCTGAACTTTTCTGTGTTGGAGGTTATTCTCTGTATGCATGTGAGCATTCCTGAGAGCAGGAATCTGACCTGAGCAATGATTAGTGAAGCAGGTATTATAACTATAACGGAAAGAAGATTTAGTTTTTTTTAGATTTTACAGAAAATACATTATAGAGACAGGCAAAGCCTAGCATCTAGCTAATCACATCCTACCAGGAGGAGAGTCTAACAGCATGTGGTCATGCATAGTGCCTGGGAACAAAAGATAGAAAAATGTCACCTAACCAGTCTCTTAGATATAAAGCAGGCAGAGTGAAAAAGAGGGGACACAGTATGGATCCTCATCTATACCCTACTGCTTCCTTGGGGTCAGGAGATCATGAAAAGACAGCACCACTGGACTTGGACCTCCAATGCTCTAAATATATGCAGCACTTCCAACAAATAATAGTCTAAGAAAACCACAAATAAGAATCAATTAATTCTAGTAAGCTTTACCTTTCTGGCATCTCTTCACAGCTTCCTTCTGACCTAACATAACTTCCATGTGGAAAGCATAACAATTGTTTCGGAAAGGAAGCCAAGAGGAATCCTCTACTGTTTTAGGACAGCTTCCGTTGTAGCTCCACTTGTGTGAAGAAAGGGGTCCTGAAGCAGAATACTCGGTTAGAAGAAAGTTAGCAAATATTTACACTATTTTTAATAGTTAATCATTTTAATAGTTAAAAACAAATTCCAAAATAATATTTTTTTCCCTGAGCCCTTCATTAAAATTCAGGGGATGGGAGAAGAGATTCTTTATTTCAGCATTCCCTCCTGTATCTGTGGAGCTGCCATACAGATACGATACCTGTGCTCAGCTTGCAGATGGCCCCTTGAAGCTTTGTGTTGCAAGTGGCAGTTCGCCATGTCCCATCTATATCCATGTATGCACACCCCACAATTTGTTGTGGCTCTCCATCCTGCCAGTTTGTGTAAGAGATGCTCTCATCTGTAAACCATACGTAGTTACGTCTCCCCTAAAAGAAGTCAGTACATATAAAGTTTTGCCACACTGGACTAATCAATGTAGCTATCTGAAGGAGGCACATAAACAGGCATGATGGCAGATATATATAATTATGAAACATTGTGGATGTATAGAATGATCCTCCCATACACCAGAGTCACACTGGCAGCGGTTCTCCATAGGAGGCTTTGGAAATGCAAACCAAACAGCATTCGCTCCTTCTTCACAGCTTCACCATTTGCTATTCCAGAACAATGATTTACCCAACACATGAACTCAGACAATGTCAGACCCCAAGATATGCTTCTATTTTTTTGCATCTTACTATATGAAGGGCAGGCCTGATTTACTTGCTATAGCTTCTAAGCATAGTTGACTCACCTCTTCACTGGACAAGCCAATCCACAGTGGGGTATGTAAGCTGCTGACTGTCTGAGTGAGGAAGGCCTGGGTGTATGGCTCCATCACATCTGCTAGGCTTCCATTGAGACTCTGACATAGCAACACAGCTTCCTGCCATTTGAGTGGCTTCGTCAGGACACGGTAAGTGTTGTTAAGATATGAAAGCGTAGAGTTGGGAACAGGGGAGAAGGATGTTGAAGAAGGATTTAGAGTAGGGTCTTGGGTGTGGAGGAAGAATTTGAGAGAAAGAAAATCAAAGCTTAGCCATGCCTTACAAATCCACCCTACAGCCATTAACAAAGCAATATTGGTTTCATTCAAAAATTAGTAGCAATTTGCTGAATACCAAGTAGTGTTTTATTCCATTTCACTAAAAACAGTGGCTATTTTTGTGTTACTTTCTTACCATTTCTGTGAAATAGAACTTTAGTTCTCCCTGGAAGCCACTGATGGCTGCATAAGGTTGGTGGGAGGAACCAAGATATATTGATAGATATTATTATATTCTCTCATTTAACACATTTATACTCTATTCTGCAGTCAGAAAACCTCACTCTTCCTCTATGTAGTTCTGATCAGGATTACTGGTCAGGCGGATGAGGTGAAGGAGAGAAGAATGTTAATCTCTCCACTCTCCTTCTGATCCTGTTAAAGACTGTTTTCCCATTGTTAATATAAATAAGGAAAGAGAAATCTGTTCCCTATCAGCTGGGGTAAGGAAAAGTGGATAGAACCCCTGGATCATATACATGTATACCAAGGGCCATAGCATCCTGAATAAGTGCTCACCAAAACAGCATCTTCAAGACTAACTAGCTTTGACAACACAACAACTTAGAGTCTGGCAGCACTTTTAAGACTAATAACTTTACTGGGGCATACGCTGTGATGAGGAGCAGCAGCTTTCATGAACATGCATGTATCTGATGAAGACAGCTGCTGCCCATGAAATCTTATGCCTCGAAAAAGCTGGCCTGTCTTGAAGGTGTCTGCTTTGTTGGCACAGACTAATGTGATTCTTCTCCCCACCCCCAAGTGTACAACAGAGGTGAATGCCATCATCCTTGGCACAAGGAATCAAAATTATCCCAAGCCCTCTCTGCTAAACACAATGGATAGTAAGCCAAGCTTACTTTTCCTGCATTATTCCTAACTCTTACCTTTGCTTCTCTGGCAGATGAAAATATGTTTCTCCTCTAAGCAGTTCCTGTCATCCCAGCGGCCAGTAAACAGGGAAGGGAGCCCGTGCCACATCACAACACAGTTGGTCTAAGAAGCAGAACCAGAAAAGTCAGAGTCATACACCTGCAATCAAATGAGAAGGTAGCTACAAAACAACATCTAGAATTGTCTGAGTGCGTCCACACTGGGTTGTCTCATTCTTGTCTTGTGACTATGGGTTGCAATATATCACATACGAAACTGCTCTTGGCAACTGTTACAAGTTTGTAGGCAATGCAGAATACCTGCAATGGATTCCAGAGAGACACAAAGGCAGGGTTCACACAACACACTGAACACTAAACCAGGTTGTGGTTTTCACATAACTTGTTATGCCTGAACAAATAAATCATATTGTGGATAAACATAACAGCTTAGTACACACAATATGTTAACACAGTGACCTGATTCCCCTTTGAAACTCATTATTGCAAGATATGCCAGTAACATCCTTTGAAAAAACAGGTAGCTGGTTAAACTGTAAGGAACAGAATGCTGGCTTAGATATAATCTGGTTTTAATTCTAATTGCAAATTGTAGTATTTTTTAAAAGATCACCTAAAACAAAAAAAATCTTTTATTATATATTTATTTAGAGGGAGGAGCAAAATGTTCTCAGAAAATTACGCCAAATGCTTGAAGAGAAACTGCTTGCACTTGTTGATGCAAACACACCAAAGGCCACTTTCATGCACAACCACCCACTTCCAGGATTCAAAAGCTGCATCCTAGGGAGACACAAGGCAGCACATATCAGCCTTGCCTTCTCCAGTGTTGGGCAGGGAAGTCTAAACAGAAATTGTAATCCTGTTTGACTGAATATGTTTCCAATGCTTCACTTAATCCAGAACCCTGATTATGCAATCAGCAGTAGAGGTTCAGCTCACCGGCTGATCACTAGCAATGGATGTTCCATATCCAGATGGCTCCCCAGGGGCCCAGTTCACATACTTGACAGCTTCAGGTTCTATCCAGAGAAATTCTTTCTTGGAATCATGGAGGCCAATCCATATATCAACAGTTACGCTTGGGAGAAGAGTTGTTATAAAAGCTGCAGGAAAGAAGAAGGGAATGGAAAGTGCGTGGCATATGGTCAGAGAAAAAGCAGTGAAGATGATGCTGGTTTGTTTTTCTAGGTGGAGCTAGGAACTGAAAAGATGAATTCCACTTTCTCCTCTATAGGCATTTCCCCGTTGCCCATGGCATAAAATTTGCTGTCTTCCCCTGGCTCTGTTGCTTCTGTTTCACTGCAATTCCTGATCAATATTCAAAGTAAAGGATGATAAAGGGTAACAGATTTTATACATCATGAGGATCCATAGCCTTGGATCACCATAATACAAAAAGGTTTGCCTTGGACTGAAATGGTACTTTTTGGCAGACTTCAGCACTTTTGTTAATAATGTGACTACTACAATTATTCTAGGATTTTTTTGTCTACAGTAGACAATCTGTTACTTTAGTTATTCAATGGCTAAAACATACACAGTATTTACATTTTCAGAGTCTTCTATTCTTTATTATTTCTTCACATATTCCTGGCATGAATGCTACAAAATAAGTTCTCCTATATCAAAGGACACATCTGTTCTAAGCAAAATTCAGAACATTTTGGGGATAGGACAGATGGCCATACCAAAGGTTACTAACTATGATGCTGAGGGGCAAAAAAAGAGTCAGAAAGTTGGCTATCATACATTGGTTAAAAAAGCTACTACCTTTTCCTTTCTGTGAACTGTTTCTTATGCAGTAAGATATCTTACTATTCAGGAAAACTGAAATTCCAAACCAAAATTCAAATAATTTCCAGAGGAACAGCTCTTATCAAAAAAAAAAAAAAAAAAAGCTTGCATTTTTGTTACAGTTATTACTGAAACCCATATTATTTGTTTCAGCAGAGGCGTCTGCAACATTAAAGATTTTCACCAAAATGAGGAAGGCAGTATTGTGCAATTGCAACACAAG
The DNA here is from genome assembly GCF_059951505.1 of Python bivittatus. Classification (NCBI taxonomy): domain Eukaryota; kingdom Metazoa; phylum Chordata; class Lepidosauria; order Squamata; family Pythonidae; genus Python; species Python bivittatus. The sequence continues at coordinate 6,589,056 of NW_028277028.1, forward strand.
TTCCCCCCTTTTGGTATCTATATGCAACATTACAACACACCTACAAAAAGAGCTTGTATTGTGAGGTCCAAACACTAGTTTCGCTATCCCCACCCCCCAGCCTCCCAACAGACACCTCATTAGGTGGATTTTCCCAATGAAAATGCCACTCTCCCTTATCAAAAGAATTTGTTCTCTTGAAGAACCCTCCTACCTATTCCAGGACCAAAACCTGTCCACTTTCCAGAGGCAAAGCAAGACATCTGTGTGTGTACATGTAACCAAAGGCCTATGGATAAAACCTACCTTGCTCAAGGTGGTTGGAGATAGTAGCCAATATACCTCCCTGAACTTCACACTTGCGCTTTGCCTCCAGCCATGTCACTTTTTCTTGGCTGTTGATCCTAAAGCACTACAAATGGTGTTTCACAACAGAGAGATAGAATAAGAAACAGGAGAGCTTTCAGGCGGGGAAATCTTTTTTGTTCATATTTGTTTAATTCACTATTACTCCTCCCTTGTTGTCAAGCAAAGACATTCTGTGAGACTCCTTGCCAAGCAAGGGTGCAAATCTCTTGATTAAAGGCAGCTGGCTGCAGCCTGATTTAAGTGGCAGCCTTGACCCGTGTTCCTTTGTTGGAAACAACCATCAAATCTCTGCTCTGGCATGGTGTTCCTGTGAGTCTTGCATGTGAAACTCTGACCTTGGACTGGCTGACAAACCTGACTTGGCTCTCTGAACTTTGGACTGGATTTTGACTACTCTTCTGTGAGCTCCTGTTGAAAGCAAAACCACTCAGGCAAATTTTCTTTTCAAGAGACTTTGTTGCTTTACAAATCTTCCCTTGTCTGCTGTTATCTGCTGAGCCTTGAGTAAATTGCTTTCCTCACCCAGCAACTGTGTGTGAGTTTGAGACCTGAAACAGGACATTTCCTCCAAAAATGCTCAAGACACAAGGTATGCTTTTTCCTTCCTGCATCAACCCAGTGAGATAATACAGATCAACCAGTAATGACTGGGTGACATCATCAAGTGATGTCTCATCAACCATAATCTACCATTTCACTACATTATCTCCTTGACTCATTTATTCCTATGTGCTGAAAGCTAACTAGAGAAGGGGCAACCTTACTCAGACCTTTCTGGAAACTGTGCCTGATGCTGGCTCAGGCAGGAATACAGAGTATTGTGAAGTTGGTTGCAGTATTCTCCACAGGACTTCTTTTTCTTCTCACATATCCAGTTCAAGGAGGACACACAGGAAGATATTCCTCTCAAATTGTCCCCCCAATGAATCATGGTAGGGTGATCTGAGTACCTTATTAATGAAGGCATGCCACCCCTGGACACAGCTGCCAGGAGTTGGTACAGGCAGTGATGGCAAGGAGGGCTGCACCATGGTGGTGTTGGTACGCTTGCAAATGTAAGGCAGAGCAGTGAGGCATTTCTGGTCACCCCAGTCCTCTGCAGAAGATAGAAAAGATGGTGATGAGCTTTGTCCAAGGGATGCCAGAACACAGTGGCCCTCTCAAGGGAAGAAACTGCTACAGTAACAAATGATGCCAAGATTTTGTATTAAAATTCTGGCAGAGGAAAACCCAAAATCTGAAATTTGGGGTGTTTCCTCTCTTACCCGCTGCATCTGAAAAGCCATGTAGCCTCAAACCACTAAAATAAAATATAAATGAAATGAACTTTACATACATTTCGATATAAATGGGTAATTGCATTCCAATTGTTAAAATGAAAATGGAAAGTAGGGAGAGAAGAAACTATAGTGGTTTAATAGCAAAGAAATACGAACAAAGACAGGAAAAAAGTCTACCACCACAAACACTGTTTCTATAAGCTTGGGTACATTACAGAAAGTTTCTCCATGGTAGATAAGGCTACCAATTCTGGCACTTGGCTAACTGATGTTACAGCTAGAAAAAAGACTACAAGCTTTCTATCATGGGATTGTTGTTGTTTTTTTAAAGAAAATCTGTTTTTTCTTTACATCCTTTGAAACTCCTACCACTTTTTTTATCACATATCTGGAGAGAATATGGTGGAAACTGCAGTTCTGCAAGAACTTCAGAAATGTTCATAACAAAGGAAGCCATTGAAATCCATGTTGAAGCTTTATATAAATCATTCAACATTACCTAGTGGGTGGAATGAATAAAATGAGCTCTGACTCTTAGGGCAACAGTAGAGTTTCATAGAGGAAAACGCAGGACTAGATCCACCTTGATATGGATTCCTTAGGTTGTAAGATGACCTACTGTAATTAAATAAATAGTTGTAGTATGAAGAATAACATAAAATCAAAGTTTACAAAATGAAAGGACACTACAATGGATACATAATAATTACTTAAGAAGTCATATTAATTCTAAAAGTAACAAAAACATTGTCTCTGTAAGGGTTGAAGCTAGTGAGATGAGGGCTCCTAATTCTGGAGGCTAATACTGACATGGATTTAGCATGTTTGAGACACATATGTCTGAACATAGCAATGTCTGTAGCCAAGGCTCTGGCCAAAAATTGCAATGAGAATACATTGCTAACTGCTGTGATGCCTATGATTTTGGCCAGGTTGTTAATGCCCTGGCAAACAGCCACTAGTTCTTTGGGAATCAGTTCCAAATGTTGTTTGGGCCATGCTGTCTTGATTGCTAAAGCACTGACTTTGTGAATATGTTTTAAAAGAATATTGTAATATCTACCACAGAGATGTCATCCCTGTTCCTTGAACTCATCACTCCATGAAACCAAGGAGGTTACTTGAGCAACTACCAGCAGAACCTTCAAAATCTTGGAGATGGTTTACAGGGTAGTAATAGAATGTTGCAACGGAAGGCCCTTTCTCTGCACCTGGTAAAGCTCACTTTGCCTTGATTGCTCATGTTCAGTGCATCTGGGAAGGAGATACCTGCTGCTGGGTCTGTCAGAAATCTGTTGACTGCCCTGAGGCCAAAGATCTTACCAACTTTCTTGGCCAGGAATCTGAAATTACTTTTAAAAAACCTCCTCTTTCTCCTCTCCTCCTCCTCGAAAGCAAAGACCTGCTCTTCCATCATAGGTGCTCATGAGGACAGCCTGCTGGTACATTTAGAAGGAGTTGGACAAGTTGCATTTAATTTTCCTGAGCATCTATGCAGCCAGCTTCTTGGGAGTGAGAAAGCAGCCTTTCATGGCCTTGAGGAATTGAGGGAGCACTGGTATCAAAAAGGAAAATTTGGAGAGGACTGTTCCAGAGATAATACACATAGACTACAGATAGTCCACACAGAACCACAGAGGGGTTCCTGAGGAAAACCTCCATTATGCTCTGTCCCGTTGGCTCCCTCAGCTTTTGAAAGAGCTTTAGGATGACCCCGTTATCTCTGAGGAAGTAGTAGAAGAAATCAATGCTGCTTTCCATGTCACCATAGAAAATGATCCTTGGGCAAATGGGAAGAAGAGTCATCTGAGCTGTGGATAGGAGGTTCTATAACCTGGCCAGGCTGTTGCTTGAAGGGCCAAGCCTTGGGAATGATAACCCCAACTATTCAAAAATTCTCCCAAGGTATCCATGGGCTTTCTGAGGCCATGGCAGCCCACAGAGAAGGATGGAAAAGTGAAGGAAACAGGAAAAGAATTTGAGGAGGAAAACAAGAAAGAAAAAGTTTTACAGGGAGTTCTTGTAGAGGTCCCCAAAACTGGCTGGAAGGCTGCTTTCTTCTGATACTTAGAGGCTACAAATTAAAATGATTTGGTCTTGCCAGCTAAGAATATGCTCAAGCTCTTAGTTGCACTACCTCCACAGGAAATAAGATTCTTCCAAACTTCCTTTAACAAGATGTACTGAAAGAAATAGAATAAGGTACAGAAATCTCAGCAACTGATTTGTTTTCCTTTTAGAATCCAATTTATCTCCCAGGTTCCTAAGAATGAAACTTTCTCAGTCTTTTCCTCATATCCCCTGTATAAATTGGTAAGAGGCTATTCTCTTAACTGATACAGAAGGAACATTTGGATGGTTAATTACCCCCATGGCTTTTCAGTGTTTACATTAATTTGTTAATCAGTTCCTTGCAAGATATGGACCCAATTTCTCCTAAGATAGCTGGAAAAGATTTACCAATCTTACTTTATGCACTTTACACTACTATTTATTCAGACAGTAACCAGTCTTGGGAAAGAATTGAGGACCCTTGCACAATTTTGTATTGATAAAGAGACAAGTCCAGAATGTTGACTGGCAAAATAAACTTAAACTTAACTTCCCAATGATGTTGGATCCTAAAGATTTACTTTGAATCTGCAGCCAGCTAAATATTTCATCACCTTGAAATCTCCTAAACATTAGGGAACCTTCTTGCAAGTTCAATTAATACGCTTCCGTCTGTTTCGCCAGAGAGCAGATTTCCATGGTTCCCTATGAGGAACATACTTGCTTTGCAGCTCAGAGTTGACTGAAATCGTTAACCCATGTTCTACTCTATTGCAAATGTTACAGGAATCTAAATTATGGTCCTTTAAGCATACTTTCCATACCGCTCAGACTAATTCCTTCTTGCTTGCCTATAAAGTGGCAAAATTTTGCAGAACTGCATCTAGAGTACAGAAGTAGATAATGATGCTAGCTAAACTGGTAATCTATTGCTCACTCCAGTTGCAGTATGCAGTCTCTTATTGCTTTGTGTTACTGTCTGTTTATTGCATATTGGTTTATTGCCTGAGCTTTCTCTTCTTGTAAGCTATTTTATCATGCTGGCCATAATGATGAATTCATTCATTCAAGGGGTAGAATATTATAATTGAGTTTCATTATAAATGTCTACATATGAAACACCGACCAGCAGCAGTTCAGGATCTGATGGGTGCCTGTAAGTGTAGAATGTCCTTCCAGAACAAAGAAAGCACTACGTAATGCCATATGTCAACTGGCCAAAGACTCTATAAAAGGACTCAAGAAAGGAAACAATCTCTGTCATTTGAGAATGTCAAGCAATTCCATGAATATCTACTACTAACCTCTGCTTGCTGTCATGTACACACACTTCCTCTCTTTGTTGATAAGCCGTGGTTTACCAGGTGCCCATGAAATGAAGTTCAACAGAGAACTATCAGACCACCTGGAGGAAGTAAATGGCAGAGAGAGAGACTTTCATATTTTAAGCACAGGTCAAGCCAAGAAACAAAAGCATTTCTAGGGAAGTGACAGGTGTTAATGAGAAACACAGAAAAAACTCACCGAAACCGTCCATCATTCTCATAGGTGTTTAATCCAATCCACCAGTGTTGCTCCTGACCCCTTGAAAACTGGTCAAGGATAGTATATATTAGCATCAGAAACATCATCATGAGTAGGAGGGAGAGAGAGAACAAGAGAACTAATCATTTTTCTCCAATGTCAAATTACCTGTCATGATTAAAAGATGCCATCCTGGGTCTCCAACTTTCATTATTCTAGCTTTGGTGAAAACCTTCGATCACCCAGGAAAACTTCCTCAAGTACTATTAAGTAATTGTTGGCATTGCAGCCTCCAATCACAAGGCCACCAATCTCTCTTAATGTTGTTAATTATCGATTACATTTTCAAGAATCAAACAAAACACTTTCATATAACCTTACATATATCACCTTGAGTATTCTTGAGAAAAGGCAGGATAAAATATCAATGTAAGTAGGCCTGCAAATGCACACAAATCTGCCTAGATCTTATACCAAACAGACTCTTGTTTTATCTAGCCCAGTACTGCCTATTTTTATAAAAACAACTTGACCATCACCCCTAAAAAAAACCTATTAGATTTGCCCACTGGTCTGGCTGAAGATGATGGAAGTTCTCACCCAAACCATCTAGTGTGTGCCTGATGTAGAAGGCTAAGTTATAAAGTATAATAGGATCTTTTTATGGCTAAACGTTGCCTGGCACTTCCATCAGGAAAATGATATTAGTACAGTGGTACCTCTAGTTACAAACTTAATCCGTTCCGTGACTCTGATTGCAAGTCGAGTTGGTCGCAAGTCGAGGTAAATTTTCCCATAAGGTTCAATGTAAATACGGTTAATCCGTTCCACCCTCCGAATTTGGTCGCACGACGAGGCAAATTTCCCCGTAAGGTTCAATGTAAATACGGCTAATCCGCCCTCCGAATTTGGTCGCACCACGAGGCAAATTTCCCCCATAAGGTTCAGTGTAAATATATACGGTTAAACAGTTCTGAAAATGCATTTTATTTTTAAACCACAAAAACATGAAAAAAAGTACAGTACAGCACAGTATGAAGAGGGAGAATGGGGTGGGGAGGCAGTTATTGTTTGGAGGGAGAGTCCCCCTCCAAAAGGACATCGGGGAGATCTCCTTCAGGGGTTTCCTCTCTTCTTCGCCTCTTAGCTGCAGGCTCAGTTCTGGGGAAAAACCTGTCTAAAGTCAGTTGTTTTTTCCTGTGCTGCATAACCCTCCGGAAATGAGAGAACACGTCGTTCATCATGTTCAACGCTCTGGTTGTCACAATTCTGTTGGGGTGGTGCTTCTCAAGGAAATCCTGGCACTCATTCCATTTCGCCATGATGGATTGTATCACTTCACTGCTCACCTCCTCCCCGTTGTCCTCTTCCTCAGTGGAATGCTCCTCGCCAAGCACTTTCTGTTGCTTACTCTGGAGCTCAGCAAGTTCTTCCGTGGTCAGCTCCTCCTTATGGTCCTCAACAAGCTCCTCTATGTCTGCATCATCGACAACCAGACCCATGCTCTTGCCCATGGACACAATCTCCTCCACTACCTCTGCATCAGACCCTTCAAAGTCACGTTCAGCGACACATTCTGGCCACAGTTTCCTCCAGGCTGCGTTTAAGGTCCGCCAGGTGACATCTTGCCAGGCTTTGTCAATGAGGCTGATGCAGTGGAGGACATTGAAATGTTTCTTCCAAAACTCTTTCAGAGTCAAGAATGTTTCCTCAGTGACACTGAAACACCTGGTGAAGAGCGCCTTTGTGTAGAGCTTCTTAAAGTTGCAGATCACTTGCTGGTCCATGGGCTGCAGAAGAGGTGTCGTGTTGGGGGGGAGAAACTTGACCTTTATAAAGTCATACTCAGCGTCCATATCATCCACCAAGGCTGGAGGGTGTGCCGGGGCATTGTCCATCAAAAGAAGGCACCTTTCAGGCAGCTGGTTGTCAGACAGGTATTTTTTAATGCTGGGTGAGAACACCTCATGCAGCCATTCCATGAACAACTGCCTTGTGACCCACGCTCTTGCATTGGCCCTCCACATGACAGGCAGTCTGGCCTTGTTCACATTGTGTTCCCTGAATGCACGAGGGGTCTGGGAATGGTACACCAGTAGCGGCTTAATCTTCAGGTCGCCGCTTGCGTTCGCACACAGCAAAAGGGTCAATGTGTCCTTCATGGGCTTGTGCCCTGGCAGTGCCTTTTCCTCCTGCGTGATGTAGGTTCTGTTTGGCATCTTCTTCCAGAAGAGCCCTGTCTCGTCGCAGTTGAACACTTGCTGAGCGACGTATCCTTCCGCCTTCATGAATTCCTCAAATTCTGTCTTGTAGGCTTCTGCAGCAGCCTTGTCAGAACTGGAAGCCTCACCATGTCTTGCCACACTGTGGATGCCACTTCTCTTGTGGAATTTCTCAAACCAGCCTCTGCTGGCTTTAAATTCCTCACTTGCTGCGCTGGTAGAGGGGTTTGTCCACAGTAAATCACTGTGCAGTTTCCTGGCTTTTTCACAGATGACAGCTTCACTCACGCTATCACCTGCCAGCTGTTTCTCATTCAGCCACACTAACAACAGCTTTTCCACCTCTTCCAGCACTTGTGTCCTCTTCCTCGTTAAGATAGTTACCCCTTTTGCCACATCAGCTCCTCTGATGGCATCTTTATTCTTCAAAATAGTCGAGATGGTCGACTTCGCCATCTTGTACGCCGAGGCCAGATCAGTCACACGAATACCACAATCATGCTTTTCTATAATGTCCTTCTTCAGTTTGATCGTCACTTTGTTCTTCAAAGCCTTATTCTTGCCAAGCCTGCTCTGCATTTTCTTTGGAGCCATGCTGACAAGCACACCAAACATCTTCCAAATGCCACAAAACACACCACAAGCCTCACCAAACATCTCCTTGCTACCGCGATCTCACCCACAGGAAGCCGCGACCGTGTGGCAGCAGGGCAAATGGCCGCGGATCCGGTTCGTAGCTCGAGGCAGAGTTCGCATGTCGAGGTAAATTTTTGGGGCCGGAGCTGGTCGTATCTCGAAAAATTCGTAAGGAGGGGCGTTCGTAACTAGAGGCACCACTGTATTAGGATCGTTTCAACAGCATGGTCTCATTATTGCTGTGTTCCTTTGTAGCTATTTTTAAACATAGAATAAAAAGAAATGCTTACATTAATCCTTAAATCCTTCAACTGAAAATGCCTTCAACCTAAGACCTTGTACATGCAAAACATGTGTGTCAAGTCCACGATGTCCAACTCTCAGTTCTGAAGCATTCTCACGCAACCAGGCTTGGATCAGATAAATACTTCTTTATTAAGAGGTACATGTAGCTTGTAAACAGAACATTGCTAAAACTAACGCCTTGGGTAAACCTCCCTCTATTTATCCCCCCTTCCCTTATTGCCTGGCGTCGTGATTCCTCTTCACCTGTTGTTGACCTCTCTCCTTCCTCCCTGAGCTTCTTCCGGGCTCTTTGGGCCCCAGCTGCCTGGCCGGCAATCAAGCCAGTCTAAATTGCCCATATATGGTTAAGCTAGTTCCCAACTCCCATTACAACCATTAACAGCCACCCCCCCCCAAGGTACAAGTGGCAGAAACAAATCAATCCAACTCCCAACAAATGCAATACAATGGAAAACAACAACAGTTGGGTGATGCAGGTTCTGACAATGTGCTAATTTACCAACTGCACTGGAATATGAAGTTCTGTATAACACATAAATGGAAAGATAGCTGAAAGGTGCTTCCTTTTTTTAACACTGAAATAAGGAGTCAGCACAACTGTTACCTGTGTTTGATTAAATAAAAAGCATACATTGCACTATGAACAACACAAACGATTACATATGAAAAAAAAAACCTCACAGAGAAGCGTGGGGTCAATTCTTGCACTCATCTAAGAAAACAGACCTAGCTCATCTTTAGGAGGAAGTTCCTGACTCTAAAAACAGGACAATGGTACAAAAAGTCCTGAGATAAGAAATAGAAGTTCTTTTTTAAAATAACTTCAAAAACATGAGTGTATAATTAGCTCAAGATCATGACTGGCAATAACACCACAGGTTAACAGAGACTTGAAATGGGAATTCTAGTATAAGCATTATTCTTTTACCACAATACCAAACTTGCCAGGCCAGGAACAAATTAGATGATCTGGTAGGTTGCACCCCAACATCCAAAATACTTCTGATTTGGATGAGAGAAACTAATTTAATACTCATGGGAATGCTAATTATAGTTTCATTAGTACTAGCTTGATATACACTTTTGGGACATGACAAGCTACTAAAACACATGCTTCTTCTATGCTCTGGATCATTTAACACATTAAGCATATATTGCACTCCTTCATCAAGACTGATGTGCTCAGATGGGATTCAGTGCTAGTTTTCTATGCTATTTATACCATCCAGGCTGTAATTTTGAAAGCCCAGTGCAAGATCCCCTATGGATTATGTTCCGGTATTTAATGGAATTACTGTAATTTCCTTTCAGTGAATGCCAGTTAGACTGAAAACAGGTCAATAGGGGCTCAAAAAAAAAAAGGTGATTCATGGGCAGGCAGGCTGTACCTATATGTACTTGTCATAATAGGAAGACAAGACTGTTCCTACTATGTCTGTACAAGCCCAAGAAAGGAGTGGCCGGTAGCATGACCCATTCATACCACAAACCACTTTTTCTCTTTTGAATCTGGATTGCTGCCCAGTCCTAGAAAACGCGTTTATATTTCTGTAAGCAAATTTTCCTTGAATTTTTGAGATAGCACCCGACTGATACTCCCCATTTCTGTGGCAGTAAAACAGCTGCTAAATAGTGCCATGAAATGGTCACTAAATCTTATCCTATACTTCTACTAGACTTGTGGCTGAAGTCAGCTGAGCAACTGAAGAAGAAAAACACTTGAAGTTTATTAAAGAATTGGAAGTACAGGAAGTGAGATTTAGGGGAATAAAACTATAAAGTTAAAAACTGTTGTCTTCTTCCAATATAGCAGAGATACTCTTCTGAGGAGTAGAGGTTCACTGCAATATTTTTGTTGCAGGACTTGGCTTCTAATTAACATAATAAAACAATTCACAAATGACTACCCCATCAACTTGCAAATTTAGTATCTACACAAAACCTGTGCAAGTTTTGCAAGTCTAAATTATGATATAAATACAGTTTTGTTTTTGATGTCTTCCTCCAGACCACCCTCCTATCCCCTACTCTACCAACCATCAATACACTCTTCCTGTCCTAGGTTGATTTCCAGCTAGGGAGTGGCCCATCTTCTACAGAATTTTTTTCCGAAGGAAGCCAAAACTATGTTGGCTTCCTTTTATAAATCCTGTGTATTTTCTTACCACTTCTTCCATTTTTGGTCTTTCCATAAAAGAGTTGCTATGGATGGAAATATGAAAATGTCTTTTGACCAATCTTGAAACACCCCTACAATCCCTGACACAACAAGATGCCAATTTGACTAATTTTATTTGACATGAATTTATCATAGCATAGTATTTTGGGCAGTTTCCTACCTTTTTCAAGTTTTGGCCCAGAAAATCCAGTTCAGTTTGGCTATGAATTGAGACCAACTCAGCTTGGAACCATGTGCAAATCCGCTGAGCCTGCACCCAAGATGAATGGTGATCAAAGAATTTGTATTCAGCATCCTGAAACTTTAACCACTCGTTACTCCCTGCAGAGAAAGTGTGAAAATAACTGGTCTGTCTTAGTGCTTTCTAGCTGTAGAGAAATCAACTATGCAGCAAATAATCACCAAAGCAGCCCCTTCTTTTACTTAGCTGGTTCCCCTTTCATTTTTTTGCTCTCCTGAGGGAAGAGTTAAAAATCCTGAAGTATTGGTGAACACACAGGATCCACCTCAATCTTATCAAATTTCTGTTCATCAACTGATATAGATGCACATTATCCATATTAGAATATAATGTTAATGAACACAGTATCTTGATCATAAATTTCTTGCCATCCAGATATTGTTAGACTACAACATCCTTCATCCATGACCAATGCACACAAGTGGGACTGACTGGAATTTGATTCCAATTGCAGTATGTTTCTCACCCATGATAAAATAAATGTCAAATCAAATTCTTTATTACAGAACAGTGACCCAGACTGAATAAAACTTATTAAATAAAACCTACATAATAGAGCTACAAGATAGAACATACAGATTAAAATAAAGCATATAGATAAAATAAATGTTATGCTGGGTCAATTTACAACACCATAACTTGTTTTTGAATAAACATAATCAAAATCACAAGCATAATAGAAAATGGTTTCCTGCCCCATAAGAGGGAAGTTTCAAGAAACATAACTTTCTCAATCCTTAAGAACCATTGGAAGCTGTATCTTCCACAAACATTTACATTAAATGGCATTTGTAATGAATGGCTCTACAACATATTGGAGCCACAAGATGAGTTTAGTATTATACTGTGCAAAGAAATGCTGTGTCCAGCTTCAGGCAATTATTCTTTCCTTTTTCAGTTTTTCCCTATCACTTATTCCAGAAACCATAACCATACTATACTCACAACAGCCACCCCCATTTCATTTTAGTCAACTTTTCCCTCTGCTGTCTCAAGCACTGATCTGACTTTTTGAGGTGGGGCCTTACTGACCTTGATTATTGGGCCTTCCCTTAGCACTTACTCAGGGATCTGCACTTTCTCACTGCACTTAATTTGCATAGCACATCTCTGAAGAGTGCTTCATGCCTATTAGGCCTCTGCAGGTCCACACAGCTTCTAGGGATCAAATCCTTTCTAGTTTTAGTTGATTAACAGAGAGCCTTACCAGCTACTTGCTGGAAAAAAACAAACATAATTCCTTTTTAAGAAACATAATCTATATTGCCAACTACAATATTCTGCTGATAATGTGGGAAACTGCTTGTCACCTATTATTCATAAAATTCCTAAAGCATAATACAAACCACAAAATCCAACAGAAGCAGTAACTTTGTTACCTATAATTTGCATACATCAGAACAGACATCTGTTGGGTGTACTAATATGATATTTAGATATAGCAATAGATATACTCACCTTGGATGGTTGTCTCTGGTTCTTTCACCTCAGTCCCTATTGAATGAATGAATGAATGAATGAATGAATGAATGAATGAATGAATGAATGAATGTCTTCAGTACAGGTCATATCCCCATTAAGCATATCAAACTTTTTTAAAGAAAGCAATACAATGAATTGTTCTTATTTAAAACACCCACAGGATCAGTAAGGCAAGTGAATTTATTTCCCTTTTTATTCAAAATAGTTAGATATTCCTCTGTTTATTTCATTGGCAAAACTCAGAGCAATTAGTAATGAATTATCCATATAAATTAGTGAGCTAGTCAATAGCTACCATAATAAACAGCAATAAAAAGAAAAGCAAGTGCAGCAGATTAAAAAAAAAACTTTAAAAATTTCAAGATAGTCATAACAGAATCCTTAACCTGGCAAGTCAAATGGGGCCAAATGGTCTCAGTTTAAAGTACACAGCTGTACCCATAGTATTCATTTGGTCTATTTCGACTTACATTCTCAAAAATAACTGCCTCTTGCTAATAGGCATTTTTCACTTAGCTGAAAACCAGTTGATAAATCCTCTTTAAAATCTCATGTTTAAGACATATAGAAATGAAGAAATGAACAATGCAATTTTTAATTGTGACAAAGATGCTGAACACCAGTCATAAGTACATCAGTCAAAACCCCCAAACTGGGAATGGAATTAAGGGTGCAAACTATGTCCAAATCTTACCTCTAATAACTTTTGCTCTATACAATCTCATCACTTCCCTGGCTCTGCTCCCTCCCTGCCACTTCATTATAATCCCAGTCACCTTTGGGCAATTTGCAGATCCAGTCCAGTCTAACTTCACACTGCAGAGGCACCCACTGCAAGGATGCCAAGTCCAGTGCCACACAGTTACTGATGTCATCATCATCATGATTACTGCGGTCAAAGTTGTGGTAAGAAAACTAAAGGCCAAAATAAAATGGGACGCCATTAGTTCCAAAGAGATTTTGTTTCAGGAGGAAAACTTTCAGATCGTGTCTGGCTCCAGGTATGAAAGGGCCCAGATAGGCTGCTCTTGCTTCTCTGCCAGCACACTCTTGTTTCCTCCTCTCCAATAGAGAGAATTTTATTTGATTTCTTACAAAGTTGATAGGTTTTTCTGCTTTCAGTATAAACTTTTCAACTGCCTAATTGGTCTGAACAGAGAAAATTAATGCTACATTCAACAGCCTGTAGCTCAATCTGTAATTTTAAAAAGTTGATTCAATAAATAAATAAACGAATAAATATTGTCTAAATAGCTGTACTTTTCCATTTTATACTCCAAATATAAAATCCACTACACACCCCAAGACCATCACTCCAGCTCCAACTCTTCCCAGCTGTAGGGCCACGGCGATTCAAGCCAATCCAGAACCAGTGTTGCTCGTGAATGTCAGGTTCCGGTTCCCTGGATGGTGCCAAAGAGAGAGGAGGAAAGAAAAAGATGATTGCATGGGAGAACCAATCTATTTGAATGAATTAAGAGAAGTACTCTAATTTTGCTTCTTCAAAACTGGTGCTAAGAACAGCTGAAACAATTCCTCTTCTTTTTCTTTTTCGTTTCCCCTGATTACTTGCCCAAAAGAAGAAGACCGCCACAATTTAAGTCAAGGCTTTTAGTGAGGTAAATTGGGCCTTTATAAAATATATGAAAAGACTCTGGATAAAAGTCAGTCAGAAATTTATACTATACAAGGGTCTAATATTACATGATTGTAGTACACTTTTAAGTACATTTTGCATTTAATTTAAAAGTATTTGCAGAGTAGTTGGCAGCACTAACTCCCAAGTAGTTGGCAGTCTTGTCTGATCTCAAAAAAGTTAAACGAGGATGTACCTACTTAGTACTTGGATGGGAGACCACCAGGATATCCCATAGCTGTGGGCTAGACTGGGAAGTCAAAAAGATTCCTGGAAGAAAGCAGTGGCAAACCACTTCTATACTGCTGTCAAGAAAACTACATAGACAGCGTCCATGTAGCCACCAGAAGCTGAGGTTAACCGAAGGCTGTTTTCATGTTTACCTAAGTGATACTGAATATTATTCTTTGCTTTCTCTACTGGCTTTTCCCAGGTATGTTGGGACTGTAACTCCCAGAATGCACAGAGCCTGGTTCTTAACCTTTCTCTTTTAGCCTATATCTTGAGCCAAACCATACCAGTAGAGGCGGTCCTCGTTTAACAACCACTTGTTCAGCAACTGTTAAACTTAAGCAGCACTGAACAAGTGGTATTTATGACCAGTCCTTGTACTTATGGCTGTTGCAGCATCTCTGTAGTCACATGATCCTGATTTGCAACCTTCCCTGCTGGCTTCCGACATGCAAAGTCAATGGGGAGGCCAGCAGGAAATCACAAGTTGTGGTCATGGGAAGTCCTTGCTTAATGTCCAACGTGGTCTTCGCTTAATGACAGCAACTGGGACTGCCAGAACTGCTGTCGCTAAACAGCGCAGTCAAATGGTTTTTCGACTTACAACCACATCGCATTGGGAGTTTCTGGTCCCAATTAGTGTCATTAAGTGAGAAATACCTGTAATAACAATCATAATATTATGTTCTGCAGATGAGGGACACTCATTTGCAAATGCATGTATATATTCAGGAGCATACAGGAATGCACAAATGCATGTAAGCCTGTAACTCCAAAGTGTACATTTTCTAATTAGTCACATAATTAGTTAAGTATTTAATTCATTCCTCACCCAAAAATCTTGTTGAGTGTGTTGGCCACAAAATGTTCCTCCTCATAATCACTCAAGCTCAAGAGCTGCGCTTTTAACTCCTGACAGAACGAATGTGCTGTGATCCAATTTTTCTTTTGCTGCAGCTTATCATAGTTGAATACCTGTCCAAAAATTAAGGAGAAAGGGGTAATTTCACAAACTTATCCCTGTTATTATGACTGACCATGACTTCTGTTAGTAATCTATGACAGGAAATGTCTCATGCAAATACGGGTAGCCTTCGAGTTACAACCATTCGTTCAGTAACCATTCGAAGTTACAACGGTGCTGGAAAATGGGCTTACAACTGTTCCCCAAAGTTATGGCCATTGTAGCACCCCACAGTCATGTGATTGCAATCTGGGCTCTGGCAACCCATTAGCACTTACGACCAGTTGCTAAGTATCCTGCAATCACCATTTACAACCTTCCATGCTGGCTTCCCACAAGCAAAGTCAATGGGGAAGCCAACAAAGGAGGTCACAAGTCACTCGGGTAAATCTCCCCCACCCATTCTGGTTTTTCTTTGCTCAGACGCACCGCACCCTCCTTCTCCCTTCGCTCACATGCACTGCACCCTCCTTCCCCCTTCGTTCGCTCACACCAGTATCCTCCTTCCCCTTTTGCTCACTTGCACACACTACGCCCCCTTTGCACTGTCCTGCAGCTCTGGGGCTTTGCAGGAGGAAGGAGAAAGCCAAACGAACAGCCAGCAGCTTCCAACATGAACTGCAGAGTGTTGCCAGAAGTCCTTCAGCACCCAGAAGTGCCCTGGAGAGTCAAGCAAAGGAGGGAAGGAGGGCGCAGTGCATGTACACAAGCAAGCAAAGGAGGGAAAGGCGGCGCTGGTACGTGCAATCAGGGAAGGAGAGCATGGTGCAATTGAGTGAAAGAGGGAAAGAGGGCGCTGGTGTGTGCAAGCGAGCGAAGGAGGGAAGGAAGGCATGGCGCATGCATGCAAGCAAGCAAAGGGAAGGAGGGCACTGGTGCCAGTGAGCGAAGCAGGGTGCAGAGCATGCGAGCAAGCAATGGGGAAAGAAGGGCCAAGAAGCCCCAGAACCACAGCATGGCATGTAGCTCAGAGACACACAGTTCTGGAACTGCTTGCCACCCCACAAGGCTGGGTGCAGAGCAGCTAAAAGGGCAGAGATGCGGGGGAGATAGGCAGGTGGGAGGGAGTTGTCGGCAGTCCCTTACTTTACTGAGGCTCAAGGCTGGTAGGGACCAAGCCTGGAATGGCTTGGATTGGAGCTAATGACCAGTGGAATTTGCATAACAACAGCAATGGGGAGTGCTGGGATTGCCGTAGCTAAGCAATGCGGTCACGTGGCATCGCACTTTGTGACCGCATTGCTTAGTGGCGGAAATTCCGATCCCAGTTGTGATTGTAAGCGGAGGACTATGTCAGGTATACCCCAAGAACAACGAGGCAATCCAGCACAGTACAGTTCCTTTATTAGCTTGCACCTAATAGACAGAATCTCGCCAGACTAAACCTACACTAAAGCAACTAGTGGCTCTAACCCGTGAGACTCTAGGGAGGGGCTGGCCTCCTCCTCTTTCTCTTCCCATGCTCTTGCTGCAGGCTGAGGAAGTGCTTGCTCTGGAATGCTTCCCCTCCCTCCTGATAACCTTGATCCTCCATTCCAGTATCTTCCTCACTCAAGCCTTCCATTACAGACTACTTGTATGGCACTGGAAAATGAGATACCCCATAAAAGACTGAATGCTTCATTGGAATAATATTCCTTCTCCTGAAGACTCAACAAAGGCAGAATCTGATAAATTTGCAAAAGGAGCATCATGCTTTTCTCATGAGTTGACTGGCATTTGGGATAGGATAATGTGAATGTCAAGTTTTATTCTTTCTATCTAAAGCCTTCAATATTGTTTCGGGTTTGGTTTTTCATTCATGCTTACAAAAAAACATATTCATAATGTGAGATAAATCTACACATCTACACATTCTACCTGTTTCCTTTCTCCTCAGTTCATAGGCATGTAACATTTCTCTTTCATGTGTTAATTCATTCCCCGATACCATTTGCTCTTACATTCCAAGTCATAATTTTCAATATTTATTTTACTTTTATTTATTGCTGTTTTTATATACCACTATAATTTGCATGGGCTTCTGGTGGTTTACAAACAATTTATTTTTAATTTATAATATATTTATTTATATATCAAATTTGTCACCACCTATCTTGTTAAAAATGACTCTGGGAGGTTTACAAAGCAGTTAAAATCAATTAAAAATACAATGTAAAAAGATCCTGAATAAATAGAAAATAAATAAAATCCAAGAATAGATGTTAAATTGGCAGTAACTCGGGGAGCGTCAAGGTGCCAGCCACTCCCAGGATTGGGTAAAATTCTTGTTGCCCCACACAAACTGGCAGAGCCAGGTCTATAATCCTTTCTGGAAAGCCGGGAGGGTAGGGGCCTGCTGCACCTCTGGGGGGTGAATATTCCAAAGGGTGGGGGCAACAGCAGAGAAGGCTCTCCTCCTGGGCCCTGCCAGCTGACATTCTTTCCCTGACGGGGTCCACAACATGCCTTCTCTGCCTGACCAGGTGGGATGGGTTTATGTAATGGGGGTGAGACGGCCCCTCAGGTAACCTGGACCCATGATATGTAAGGCTTTAAAGATGATAACCAACACCTTGAATTGTACCCAGAAGCAAACTGGCAACCAATGCAGGTCCCGCAGTAAAGGTGTTATATGTGCCATCCTTGAGGCACCTAAAATTGTCCATGTGGCCACATTTTGAACCAGCTATAGCTTCCAGATACTCTTCAAGGGTAGCCCCATGTAGAGCACATTGCAGTAGTCTACCAAGAGATGACCAGGGCATCAGTGACTGACCGGAGAGCCTCCTGATTCAGGAAAGGGTGTAACCGGTGCACCACACAAAGTTGGGCAAAAGCCCTCCTGGCCACAACTGCCACCTGCTCCTTGAGCAGGAGTTGTGAGTCCAGGAGGACTCCCAGATTATGCACCAGGTCTGTCTGGGGCAGTGCAACCCTGTCCAAAACCAAAGATGATAAATCTCCAGGTACCAAGGGGCCTCCAATCCATAGCCACTCCATCTTACCAGGGTTCAGCTGAAGCCTGTTGCACCCCATCCAGACCCCCACAGCCTCCAGGCACCATGAAAGGCTGGTCATGGCATCACTCACATCACCTGGGATGGAGATGTATAACTGGGTATCATCTGCGTATTGATGATACCTCATCCCATGGTGGCGGATGATCTCACCCAGTGGTTTCATGTAGATGTTAAAAAGGAGCGGGGAAAGTACCGAACCCTGTGACACCCCACAAGGGAGGGGCCGTGGGCTGGACCTCTCGCTCCCAATCAACACCAATTGGGACTGACCTTGGAGGAAGGAAGAGAATCAGCACAAGACTGTGCCACCCATTCCCAACTCCCTAAGTCGACCCAAAAGGATACCATGGTCGATGGTATTGAAAGCCACTGAGAGGTCAAGAAGAGCAAGGATGGATGCACTACCCCCATCCTGCTCCCAT
Organism: Python bivittatus; assembly: GCF_059951505.1. Taxonomy (NCBI): domain Eukaryota; kingdom Metazoa; phylum Chordata; class Lepidosauria; order Squamata; family Pythonidae; genus Python; species Python bivittatus. The sequence goes on from NW_028277028.1 coordinate 6,607,581, forward strand.
CAGAGATCATCCATGAGTGTGACCAATGCTGTTTCCGTCCCGTATCCAGGCCTGAAACCCGAGTGAACCTCTACGATTATCAATTCATTTGAAGGGGAACTTAGAGTCATGTGTTTCAATCAATGGGATGATAATCAGGTGTCAGTGTGGGAGGTCCTGCCTTATTTAAAGAACAGAATTCTGGGTATTCACTATCAAAGTCTGATCTTCACAACACAGGTATGTGGAAGTGTGTCATGGCTCAAACAAAGGAGATATCTGAGGATCTCTGAAAAACAATTGTTGATGCTCACCAGGCTGGTAAAGCTTACAAAACTATTTCCAAAGAGGGTGGACTCCACCAGTCCCCTATCAGACAGATTATGTACAAATGGAAGCATTCAACATCACTGTTACCCTCCCCAGAACTCGTTGACCAACCAAGATCACACCAAGAGCAAGGTGTGCAATACTCCAGGAGGTCTCAAAGAATTCCAGGGTAACATCTAAGGAACAAAAGGCCTCTCTTGCATTGGCAAATGTCTGTGTTAATGAGACCACAATCAGGAGAACACAGAACAACAATCATGTGCATGGCAGAGTTGCAAAGAAAAAGCCACTACTCTCCAAAAAGAATATTGTTGCCTTTCAACAGTTTGCGAAAGGCCCTATAGATAAGCCAGAAGGCTATTGGAAGAACGTTCTGTGGATGGATGAGACCGATATAAAACTTTTTGGCTTGAATGAAAAGCATTATGTTTGTCAAAAGGCAAACTGCATTTCAGCATAAGAACCTTATCCCATCTGTGAAACATGGTGGCAGCATCATGGTTTGGGGCCTGCTTTGCTGCCTCTGGACCAGGATAGCTTGCCATAATTGATGGAACTATGAATTCTGAATTGTACCAGCAAATTCTATAGGAAAATGTCAGGGTATCTGTGCATGAATTGAAGCTTAAGAGAAAGTGGGTCATGCAGCAAGACAACAGCCCAAAACACTCAAGTCATGCAACCACATAATGGTTAATGCAGAAGTTAATGTTTTGAAATGGCCAAGTCGAAGTCCTGACCTTAATCCTAGAGAAATGTGGAAGGACCTGAAGTGGGCAGCTCATGTGAGGAAGCCCATCAACGTCCCTGAGTGGAAGCTGTTCTGTAAAGAGGAATGGGCTAAAATTCCTCCAAGCCAATGTGCAGGACTAATTAACAGTTATCAGAAACGTTTAGTTGCAGTCATTGCCACCCAAGGGGGGCACACCAGTTACTGAAAGCAAAGGTTCACATACTTTTGCCACACACAAATATGTAGCTTTGGATCATTTTCCTCCATAAATAAAGGAAGAAGTATAATGTTTTTGACGCATTTGTTTAAGTGGGTTCTCTTCATCTAGTTTTAGGACCTGTGTGGAAAACAGATGTTTTAACTTATATTTATGCAGAAATACTGAAAAGGCAAAAGGGTTCCCAAAGTTTTTAAGCACACTGAACATCAGAAAGGTGGTTGGCTGTCTTCCTTCACTCAGGACTTACCTTATAGCAATGCCTCAGCTTGGGGCTGGTGGTCCATCCTGAAGGACAAGAGCCAGTGAGGCTGGGTGTGGGGTGTGGTGAAGGGAGCTCAGGATTCACTGGGGTTCCCAAATTCTGCCTACAGATATACTTGGCCTTGAACGTAGTGCAGTTCTTCACCTCCCACAAGCCCATGGCACTTCCCGTGGCCAAAGCAACGCAGCCACCCTTGTTATAACCTAAAAAGCTCGTGAGAAAGGAGAAACAGGCAAGAGAAAAAGTTTAAGCCGATGTTTTCCTTCTGGCTCAGCAAAGCCATCTTACAAGATTGCTACCACTACAAAAGCTGACCTTTCTCCTTCCCTGAATCACAAAATACCATTCTGATCTCCTCAAATGTATATTCAAGCTAAAATGTTATTGCCATATTGACTGCAAACTTTCTGAAGGAAGCCGGCTAGAGAGTGTAGTTAATATCTTACATCTGATGAATGTTATGCTTGGCGGATGCTGGGGGAATGTATGCTGTTTTTTATTTTTTCATTCCAGATGTTCCTTGTTCCTTTGAGTCCATTTTTCAGGGTATTAATTTGAAAAGGAGATGGTGGACTTCACAACATATGAGTGCTCTCCCCACTCCCAGGTATTTCTTCAGGCTGCATGCCATAAATTCATCGTAACTCTTATCTTCCAATACTGTATGATTTTTGCCAATCCCTCCTACCACCACATCCCATTCTGTCTTCTTTGCTTAATGCATCTATCTGGTACCACCTTCAGGCACCTCAGCTATTTATTTACAAGGGTTTAATAGCTCACACTTTAATCTGGGTATGTTTTTAAGCAGTATAATTGTGCATACATCCAATTTCTTTTCGGTAACTACCCTTTCATTTTTCTAAAGACACTCATGTGTGCAGAATAATAGGGAACCATAATGAAATCCTGAATATTATTGCTCCCAGGTACAGGAATAGAGGAGCTGATCATCATCTAAGAAGGAGATGTCATCAATCACGCAGTATATAACCCTATAACCCTATAAAAGCCCCAAGCTTTTCCTTGTGGGAAAGATGTTTCATACAGAAGGTTTTGAAATGAGGTAAGCAGAACTATGCATAGTATTTCGAATGGAGATGTATTGTAATTTAATAAGGTACTGACCCTTAAAATAACAGTCACTATCCATTTCTTAATCATTCTTAAGATGAACATTTTCACTGTTGATTCACACAAAGTTAATCTTTAATAAAGCAAACCACAAGAACGCCAAGAGCTCTTTTCTGAAAGGCCACTGCATATTTAGACCACATTAATATAAATACAGATTCAGGATTTTTTTGTCACAGGATATAATTATACTCCTATGATTTGGAATGTGAGATAAACTTTTACCAGGTTGGTTGCGGTTCCAGTGGGTGTAAGTGACTTCATCTCCACTCAACCAATGGAAGGAACCAGTCTCATTGATGTCTTGCAATGCAGTCCAGAAATATTCATCCTCCCAGCCATAAATTAGGCTGCTCACGTAGGCCTGTTCAAACCTGGTCCAGCGAAAAAAAAGGAACGAGTCAGTCATTTCCTCACTGCTTCCTCCAACCCTGATCTTTCTCCAGACGTTATGCCATTTTGCCACCATCTCTGGCATCCAAGGAGCACATTCGCCTTCTATACTTTGCCTCCTCTATGGCACACTTAACTAAACTCGAAGTACCTAAACACCAGAGGGCCTTTACTCTGTCACGATGCCATGCCCTCCCCTCAGCTGTCCTTGAAGGCCAATATAGGAAGACCCCTTACCCGGAGAGACAAGGCCCCCTGTGACTCTGGACAACAGAGCATGTGCTTCTCCAGTGCCTGTATTATAGAGACATTCGTACTAGCCTCATTTCACCATTACTGTATAAATACCCAGGGCACACAGGACAATTCTATACCTCCCTGCTGCTTTCAGTTACCAACCCTGCTACAATATATAATGTTGCCAGGTTCTGCGCAGCAGCGATTAAAATTCGTCAGATGATGACCTGTGCCATTAACTAATCTAAATGAGCATCTAGTTCATCAAACTAGAGTGCTCTGTAATTTTATATAGTCTGCCGCATACTAACCTTTATGCCTCCCTACGCCCATCTAATGCTCCTACCCCTCCTTTTAGATTCTTTTAGACTTCTGTTTTTTATATATAATTTGTTTTAATATGTATTATTTTTTATATCTTCTAGTTTTTCATAATTTTTCCTTTAGATCCCTTTTAGATATATACTTTCTATTTTACATCTTTTAGCTTTTTATTATTATTTTTCTGATGTATATTTTACGCTTTTTAAATTGACTGTACCCCACCCTCCTTATGCTGGTCTTTGACCATAATAAAGATTTGATTTGATCTGATACTCCTTCCAAAGACAACCAAGAAGGCAATGGGTAAGTCCTTCGAAGGAGTTACAGTGGATCATCCAGAAGCCTATCTCACCAATCCCTGCATATTTAAAAAATGCTGCAGTACAAAAACTCCTCTCTGTGACTTGCGGCAGAGCACACACCTGTTGGTGATGGTAACCAGGGCAGAGCCATAATCCATGCACATTTTCCGAGCATCACTGTATATCACATGGTCATCCCCTAGCCAATAGCAAGATGGACTGTGCCATTTCCAACCCTGGGCAGAACAGAACAAGATCCTCTTGAAATTGCTACGCACTAATTAATTGGCATCAACAATTACATTATTTCATCTTTGAAGAACAAAGAGTGAAAATATTCCAATGAACTTTAACTTATTGAAATGTTAAATTGCTGTAATAAAAACAGAGTAAATGTTATTGGAGAGGGGCACCAAAGAGATATTTTTTTCTCTTGTTGTCTAACTGGAATAAGGTTACCAGATCTGGGCTGCAAAACTCCAGACAACCATCAGATGGGAGTAAAGAGTTGATCATTTTCTTTATCTTTTTCCTGCTATCTTGTGGTCATCATTTTTGTAACCCAGATCTGGTAGCACTTCGCATGTTATCAAGCTCAGCCACAAGGTTAGAATGGATGGCACAAACAGATTCCAGCAAGACCTACTGATTGAAGTTGAAGATACTACCCAGATAATACTTTTTGTCCTTCCTAGTCCTCCAAGCCATAATTGTTGGAAACAATGGAAGCATTACTATCTGCCAACAACAGAGTGCCAGGAAAGAATTAAAAAGAACAATTAAAAGGGGAGTACAGACAACAGCACTCCTTCTGTGCTGCTGGCCTCCATCATTCATCACTGCCTGGTAAACTTGTCAGAGGAGAAACAATGAACATGGGAACTGGCAAGTTTACAGTTAATTTACATAAACAAATATGTTTACCACCATCCCCACAATCTCCCATAAGATTTGCAAGGCAAATCTTTGGCCCTTCCAAGGAACCAAATACTAGAGTCTGCACTAATAGTCCAAAATACACTTCACCTCAAATTCTTCCTCTCACCATCAGTGAGATGGGAGCATGGTGGGCAGAAATGCCCAAAGGCCAATGCAGCTGTTCCGGCTCAGGATGGAATAGTGGAAAATGGGATGTATCTTCAAAGCACGGGACAGCTACAAATGAAAGGCTACAGGACTGATCTGTACAAGGACAGGATATAGTCCAATAGACTTGGCATCCGGTTTGGTGGCCAGAAGCCCTTTTTAAAAACATCATAGTTCCATTCAGCTGTAAGGAGTTGCCAGAAAGAAAGGAATTCACAGAGTAAGAGGCAGTTCTCAAAATCTAGAGCAGATTGTAAAAGAACAACTCCCAAGACAAAATCAAAAGTATCTGCCTTTACAACAAAGGTCAGGTACCTGTACAGAGGCTTAAGGTTTCCTGGGCATCAGAATCCCACTGACAGGGATCTGCTTCTTGGTTAGATGGTGAGTGGAATAGTTAGGGCAGATAAATTAGGAACAAACTCATGCTAAAGGGTGAATTGGGGTGAAGCACATCAGCCATACCCTACTGGTTCTATAAAAATTACTCCATGATTCTCTGGATTTTTTTTTTCAGCTAAAAGCCAAAATAACCAAAATAGTTTGGGTTTTGTTTCTGCCAAACCACTGCTGATCCAAAACAGTTCAGGAGAGCTTTGGAACATGATGGTTACTTCTGGGTTCATAATAAAACTTATTTTCCATTTCATGTCCCCCCTCGTAAAAGAGTTAAAATATGGATGAATGGGAGAGCTCTTCCTTCAAACTTCCATTAGCTCCAGTCATGACCCTATGTGAGCTGTTTTGCTGACAATATATTTTTTAAATTCAAGTTTGCAAACATTGCCAGTCTTCCTTGATAAAAGGAGCTGAAATTGCTTTAATTTCTATATAAATGAGATTAAGCCAAAAGGGGTGCAACCTTAAACCAGAGACCACACCTCTGGGAAAGGAACTTTGAGGTGTGGCAAAATATCACTGGAATGGGCAGAATCAAAACTTTCTGTTGCTTTTGTCAGGGCTGAAAGGGCAACAAATGAACTTTAACACTTGTATTCATTTTGCACCTTAATTCCCACATAGGAAAATCATTCTGATTTGGGGTAAAGAAGTTATGCAGTGAAAATGGGTAGAGGTTTAAGGTTTTTACCTCTGAAAACTCCCCACCACCATTACAAAAAAAGGGACTGATTTTTTGCTCCTGACACTCTGAGGGCACTCTGGGAGCTTCAAAAGGGGGAAGCAAGGAGGTGACAGGTTGATGATTGTGATCTAAGTTAATCAAGACCTCATATACCTTAGACCAATGTTTTTCAACCTCAGCAACTAAGGTGTACATAATTCTGGGAGTTGAAGTCCGCACACTTAAAGTTGTTGAGGTTGATAAAAACTGCCTTAGACCAATGTTTCTCAAGCTTGGCAACTTTAAGATATGTGGACTGGGGAATTCTGGGAGTTGAAATCCACATATCTTTAGTTGCCAAGCTTGAGAAACACTGCCTTAGACAACAATAACCAAAGAAAAGTCCCTTAAATATTTCAAAGCTTGTTGAATTTTTACACATGTTGTGTACCTAAGAAACCTTACTTGAATGAAAACTACATTTGTATTTGTTTGTTGTTGATGTTGAGAAAAAGGACAATACCTTATTTAGGTATTTAGCTCTGATGACCCTGAAAGATATGTGAGAGATATCTACATATTTTCCCATCTGTATTTTGTAAAAACAACAACTCTATTCTTGATATTCTGAACTTTTTTATTGGAGATGTAAGCACCCTTCGTTTTTTCTCAAAGTTTTGATAACATTATGCCAAATAATGTTAACAAAACTGGATAAGAGTTCATATTGCCTATTCTTTCAGGGCCATTATCTAAGAACACTGATAAGTTTTCCTTATAATTATCTGATCTGACAGCCCTATGAGATCTTAATGAAAACATTATGAATCACAGGCATTTGTTAAAACTATTTACACTATCTGTTGCATCCTCTCTATATATACACACCCACCAACCATTAAGTGAGATGGGTGGTATCTAAATTTGAAATATAAATATAAATAATAAATAAAATTAGTAGATAGCCAGTAATTTCTTATTATTTACCATGCTGGCTATTTACTAATGGCTCTTCTTTTGAAGGTAACCATAGAATTCCCCACTAACAACACAGAGAATGAATGAGGTCTTCAAAAGCAGGCAACAGAGCAATCACTTGAGAGGTGAGCAAACAAAAAGATAAACAAATAGGAACAAGGACAATGCCAACTCTTGCAGGCACAGGAAAGAGAATTGATAGGAAACTTCAGGTGTCTTCTGGAAAAGAGCCATCTCATACTGTACATCAAACTATATCATCACAATAGGTAGATGTCCAGTATGGTAAATAGTCAGAAATTCAAGAATGGTATTCTAACATATTTGAAAAATAACAGTTTCACTAAGTCTTGGTCACATCCAAAGTTTTTCAGATGGTATTATTTATTTCTATACCTACAAAGATGAGAACCGGGCAAGCCACGGTATTCCCTGTGACACTCTATGGAAATGAAAGTTGGGCTCTGAAGAAGCAAGATAGGAAGAGTATTGACACCTTTGAACTTTGGTGTTGGAGAAGACTCCTGAGAATTTCATGGACAGCCAAGGAAACAAACTGAAGGATCATCAAACAAATCAACCCAGAGTTCTCATTTGAGGCTCAAATGATCCTACTTTGGACACATTATGCAAAGACTTAGCTCTCTGGAAAAGGCTCTAATTCTGGGAAAGATGGAAGGAAAGAGAAGAAGAGGATGACCAACAACGAAATGGATGGACTCAGTCACAGTGGTGATGAGTGCACCATTGGGAGACCTGAAAGAACACGTTAGGGATAAATTGTCATGGAGAAAAATCTCCTTATGTGGTCTCTAGGAGTCAAAAACTGCTTGATGGCATATAATCAATCAATCAATCAATCAATCAATCAACCAACCAACCAACCAATCAATCATTTTACAATGTAATACAACATACCAATTCCCCATCTCCTCTTGAAATTCTTTGGAAGGAGATGCAGAGTAGTCCTTAGGGAAAAAGATCCTCTCCCTTGCATAGTCTCTGTCTTACCTATCTGGGTTCCCAATATGGAGAGAGAAAGATGGGGTCTGTGCAGTGGCAAAATTTTCTTTTTTACTATAAAAACTCTTGCCTTTGCCTTCCCCACCTAAAGAGTAGCCTGGGCCAATGCAGTGAGAGAATACCAGGATTCCTCTTGCTTCTCTTTTTTAAGTCAGTATTCCTCAGTCCCTCTCATAATTTCACAGTCTGTGTATGGGAATGAGGGAAGACAGCAAGTCTTGAAGAAAACAAGTATATATTTATATACACGTGCATGTATCCCACTGCCTTAATCCTTACGGACTCCAGGTGGTTGCAAGTTGCAAAACAAGATCTCAAAAGGGTACCTGAAATTTGTTGAAAGGACAAATTGTTTCCTGAAATTCCATGAAAGGACAAATTCCATGACAATTCACTCTATTAGAAATTGCTGTCAATATATTAAACGCTTGGCACTAGATGAGGAAAAATCTATTTAAAAGGAACTCAGCCGTCTAACTCTGTTGATTAATAAGACAATGCTGACTCCGCCAGGCTGCGTGGAAAAGTGTTAGCTGAGGATGAGGTTCTGAAGAAGTGTCATTATTTTAAAAGTGAAAGAGAGTAATCTTGGAAGCTAGCCTGCCTTCATTCAGGTTTGTAGTCTTGCCTATGAAGCCTAACTAGACATTCAGCAGATGGGCTAACTCCTTTCATAAAAAGCCCTCCTGGTTGCCATATGGCAAGACACAGAGATTGCTGATGCTCATGCTGAGTTCTGTGGGCCAGCAATGCAATAAAAAATATGGAAATATCAGCATGTACACAAAAAAGGTCTAGAAACTTTGCTGCTCAGGAGGAAAGGGGGGAGGGAGAAGGGGGGCTAATACATTTTCTGGAAGATGGGAAAAAATGGGTTAAAATCATGTGTTCTGAATTTCCATTGGGACTAAAATGGATGAGTCGTGTGCTTTCAGATGCATTTCCCCAATTCAGTAAAATGGGAATAATCTTTTTAACTGAAATGAAGTTGAGAGGGAGACTCTACTGTGGAGGCATAAAGATCTTCTTCCTTTTTGGGCCAAGCATACTTTTAAAATTTGGAGAGCTGGGTGCACCCACAAAATGGATGCCAAGATGGACATGCCTAGTTACAAAACACCTATTTACCAGAAGGTGAAATAGTCCCCACAAATAAGCAGTTCACTGTCCAAATGATGCTAAAGGATGGTGCTTTGCTTTGCAGAATCTCAACATCCTTTTTAAGTTTTCAATTCAAAGTCACTCTTAATAAGTCAGGTGGAAGGTCCCTGGTGGCACCAAGCAAGGTGATTGGGAGAAATATATAAGACAAGTGCAAGGTCTCCCATAACAGACAAAACGCCACCTGATATGGTTCCAGTTCCCATGTGCAGCTGCCTACACAAAGTTGCCTCCCTTCCCTTCCCCAGACAGGAATGCGACCAGGGGAGGCTACTCAGCCCACGTGACCCTGGAGGCAAGGCTGTTTAGTATGACTCCATGGGTTTTTAACCACTTACATGCTAAGCTTACTTACATCCATTTTTAAAATTAGCAAAATGTTTGCAAAACAGAAGGGAACAGAAATATAAAGAGCAGCATCTTGATAGCAAGATAATCCAAACTGAAAAAGCTAAAAACTAATATCACTAAATGAGGTTTCAAAAGAAGCTGATGATGACCACAAATTAATCCCAGTTTTTCATAATAAAACATTTTAATGTGCAGTTGCACCTAATCCTGTGCTCTCCAATTCTGAAGTAAAATTCAAGTGGTGCCAAACTTCATATAGCAACTTTCAGGAGCAGGACTGCTTTGCTTCCTTCCATCGGCTGCTAGCATAGCCTTCCCCAGTCAGATGGCCTTCAAATGTGCTATACGTCAACTCCCATAATCCCACTAATAATGGCTAGAGGGTTGTGGGAGCTGGACTTCTTTCAACAAAATGGAGGGAGTCTCATCTCTGCCACTAACCAACCAAACACATCTCCACAGATTACATCTGCTGAATTTGTACAACTGTAAACTAGTTTTTGCATTGCCATCCTTTTTCAATCCCCACTCTCAGAGTTATGCAATGAGGATTCATTTAAAAGGTGCATCAACAGATAAGCACAGGTTAGTTTTCTTCCTTGGACAGAAAGCAAAGCTGGGGAAATCATTCTAATTAGCCCTACAGATCTTCCAGGTAAATATTTTCTTAATAAAACACCTGCGATACTGAAAAAAATCACATATGTTCCCTTCCCTGCTCCTATACTTGCTGCAGAGGTAGAAAGGCTGAAACATATAGGAAAAGAGCACCTTTACCTTTCTACAGCCGTGGTCTTCCTCTTTCCCCTGACTTACTCGACCCCGCTTCTTACAGACAGAAGGCAGCGTCTGATTGCAAGGACTGTCATTCCATCTTCCTTCCTGGGTAAGAAGCACAGAAATTTCAACTCAGTGAAAGCTATTCTCACAGTCGGACCCAGTTTCTAAATATTCTAAACACAAATGTTGTATCTTCCAGCTTCCTGTGCCAATCATATATTTACCAATTTAAAACACTTTGGCTAGGTCTTTATTGTATGCAAATCTCTAATCTGCTATTAGCCTAATCTTCATGATATCTTTTGCCTTTTTGCACCAGCCTATCAACTATCATATAAACTTGGGTTTTTTGTTTTTGTTTTCACTTCTAGGCCTTCTGCCATGCTTATCCCTTCAGCACACGGCTGGGCATATTTCTGCAATCTTTGTTTCAGAAACCAGTTTTATAAAACAAACCAACTTCCTCTTCCACATACAACCCCCAAAATATCACAAACCAAGATGCTAGCAATCTAAAGGAACATTGTAGGCAACACATGTAGGGCAGTGTTAAATATTTTAAAGGAGTTATTTAATACTGCTATTCATCTATTGGCAAAACCTCAAAATGGCTTAAAAAAAATAAAGTTTCAAGGTTTATCAATATATCTGGATGATCCAGATTTAAAAGACAAATTGGAACGGGTTCCCACTGAGCTTTGCCTACTTCAGTTGTCTGCAAAGAAAAGAAATAGGTTTTAAATTATATATTTGTTTTGGGCAAAACTAGATAAGTCATTTCCAAATTTCTTTATGATCAAATCTGTTTTAAGAAAAAAAAGAGCTTAAAGTGCAGGCCCCTTAAGATTCCAAAGTCTCAAGTCATTAATAAAGAGTTTTTCATCTGCAAGTACATATTATTATTTTGACCTTTTAATACATGCGGTATAAATACAAAGAGTCTCCTGTATGCTAAAACTCTGTCTCTCATGATAGAAACCTTTCCAGTTTTACTCATACCGGCCCCCAGATAGTCACACAATCCTCAAGGCTATCTCGGAAGTTGTTGGGCTCAAAAGGGTGCCAGAATGTAAATAGCACCGGTGTGCCATCTGACCATTCAAAATTCATCTGTAGCCGGAGATCATTCAGGCCAATCCAAAGCTCTTCAACATCTGGCAAAACAGGGAAGAAGAGAAGAGAGAGTATACAATTCTCTTCCATGTATATGTTAGTAACACACTTCCTATCTTTTATTTGCTACATCACACAATGCACAAAAGGTATGCCTGCTTCTGCCTAGTTAATTTACCTGCCATCTCCAGTATATGAGAATTTAGCAGAATGTTGGATTATTAGTCAACCTTCCATGAAAACTAGGAATTTAGAATTTAGACATACCATCCAGAAAAGTTAAGTGTGACTTCCTCTGCTGTGGTTTATCTTCACCTTTATTACTGTACCTACTGTAGCTCAATTTCAACATAGCCTTTGCCCTCTCTATGCCATATTCTCTTTAAGATTTTCCACAAACGCTCAACATACTGATCCATCTAAAAATTCATTCAGTGCCTTAAAAAATCAACTTAGATTTTTAGAAAAACCTATTTAATCCTTGAGGGGGGAATAGCATCATGACTGGTCCAAGGATCACCAATCAACACTTCACACAACTGAATGAAGGTGGGGGGTAATCATTTTGATTGTTGTAAGTGCCAGCCAATCAACATTCTAAAGGACCAAGTTTGCTGGGAACAAGAAGGATCCATCTCCTTTTAGCTCAATTCAGTTTGAAAATTGGTATTATCCTATTAGTCAAACTTGGCTGTTCTTAAAATGCTAAATAGGGTCAAACCTGGTTACCATTTGGACATGAAACCATGAGGAAATATCAGATCTAGGCTAGCCTGGAAATTTTAAAAACATAATGGAAGGCAATGGCAAACAATTTCCATATCATTGTGAAGAAAATTATATATGTTAAGTCACTAAAGTCCAACTTGAAGGAGATGCCACGATGTTAAAGTCAATGGCCACAGAGCAAGCTAACTGGTTAAGTATCTACATCTGATTCAGACTTTACTTTCTGTGAAAAGCTACCATAAAATTTGTCTATCCATTTTGTAATATGAATATTATACACCCCACATTCTGGGGTAATGTATATGGGTACCACTTTGCCACCAAAGACACACACTGTGTGATCATCAATTTCCTAGTTCTCCTGTTTTTTTTCCTTTGGCCACAGCCACCATGACAGTCATTTTATAAATGAGCAATATCACCCACTCTACAGCTGCTGCTTGAGTACATTCATTCAAAACTCTGAGTATACCCCCAGGTGTAAGGGTCCAGAGGGCATGACAGAATCAATTATCCCTTACCTTGCTTGATTTGCTTGGTAACAAACTCCAGTTCAGAGAGGGTATGGATGCTCACTAGATCCCCTTCACTGCGCAAGCAGGTCTTTTTGGCATCTATCCAACTTTTCTTTTCACTGATCAAACGATAGCAGTTAGACTGAAATGGCTGCCAGCTGGGATCACAATCAATCTTCACTTCAGATTCTACTGGGATTACAATATATATATTTAAAGAATCAAAGAGCCATGGGACATACCTATTAAATTATGAGGCTACATCCAAAATCTATACCAGAAAACAGAATTGTGTAAACACAGCATTGAACTTTATTATTTACCATACAAACCATCCTATTAATTCCTTAATCACAGGTATTAATAAATGGATGCAAACTAAAAGCCTCCATCCATAGTTTTACATAATTAATTGCAAACAGAATACAAACATTTATTCCCATCTTCTTCCTTATGTTGGTGCCCTAAGTGCCTGGCTTTCAGGCTCTGAAACTCTTTTGCTTGCGCACTTCCTTCCAACTCAATATATCCCTGTCCCCAAACTCTTAAAATAATAATAAAATAAATACTAAAATCATCTAACAAATAAAAGCTTGGTGAAAGAGATACATCTTACAGATTTCCTAAATGTTGAGAGAGTAGGGGAGTGCAATCCATAGCCTGGAAACAACACAAGAGTAATATCAGAAAGTGAGTTCTCCTGATTTTTAAAAATGGACAAATTTATCATGGAGGAGACAGGGCTTGTCCATATGGCTCCTTGCCCCAGCTTCAAGAGAGCCTACTATTAGGTTATGTCCTTCAATAGAGCCCACCATCTTGGTGCTAGCCTGCTGCTGAGCCAGGCTGAAGCTGAATCCAGCAAGAAAGTGGTACTTTCCACTGGAAAATGAAAGAAGTCCCTCTACATGAATGCTCCATGTCACATAGATCGGTCTTCTTTGGAGGACTGGCAGCTGGCTGGGCTCCAACTGGCCCTTTGCAAGATCAACCCCTGCTGTCTGGCAGGGGGTTCTGTGCTTCTGGGACCATTTCTGCTCTGTCTGCTAGAGAGAACAGAACTATGCACAGCAAGCTTTTTTCCCCTGGCTCAGGGGAGTGTCAACCTCATGGAAAACTTCCACAAGGTCCATACTCCCATTGGTAAGCTTCAGCTAATGTAACTTTCCCATTCATGGTTTACACACTTCCTTACTGAACTCCTAAAAAATAACAAATGAAAGATGGTAGTGACTGGCAGCTGCTGGAGCTGTGCAGTGAATACAGGTAGTCCTCAACTTATGACCATTAATTTAACAAGTGTTGTAACTTTTCGAAGTTACAACAGCGTTGAAAAAAGTGACTTACGACCAGTCCTTACACTTATGACCATTGCAGCGTCCCTGTGGTCATGTGATCAAAATTCAGGCTCTTGGTAACCAGCATGTATTTACGATGGTAGCAGTGTCCCGGGGTCATGTGATCACCATTTGCAACTTTCCCAGGGGGCTTCCAACAAGCAAAGTCAATGGAGGAAGCTGGATCCGCTTAATGATTGCATGATTCACTTAACGACCATGGTGATTTGCTTAACGACTGTGTCAAAAAAGGTCATAAAATCGGGCACAGCTCACTTAACTACCACACTGCTTAGTGACGGATGTTCTGGTCCCAACTGTGGTCGTAAGTCGAGGACTACCTGTACACCAATAAGAAGCTGCAACTGCAAAGCGTGCAAGCAGCAATGCCTGTCCAGTGCCCTGCCTCAAAAGCAAACTTTTGATTTCAGGAAACTGTAGCAATTGGCTTAGAATCATAACATTGGAAGGAAATTTAGAGGTCATCCAGTCCAATCTGTATTCAGGGCCCAATTTACTATCTTTGACTATCTAGCCTCTGTTTGAAGGCCTTTTTGAAAAACCATGCCTCAGGCCAGGAAGGAATCTGGGAGCAAGCATCTGTGTGAAAAGAGCTGGGAACCCAGCACTGAGGTTACTTCTTTGCAGGCACACAGACTGGTGAGGGCTGATTTTGTACTGCAAACGGGTTTGCAAGCTGCCCTTTGCCTGCCTGTGATACCACGGTGCTCAGAATTAGCAAATGGTCATTGTGGGTTTGTTGCTTTCACTTTTCCTTTCCTCCTACAACAGCAGTAGATGTCTGCCAGCTTTGAATGAGGGCAGCAATTCTACAAACCTGCTCTTTCAGTGAGAATGCAAACCCATCCAAAATAGGCTTTGCCTCAGTCCCTCAGACCACTTTCTTACTTATAACATCTCCATTCTGTCTGGACTTATCCTCAATTTGTTCTCTTCTGTAAAGTCAATTATTGAACTTAGGTAGCATTCAAGAGTACAATTGCTTCCACTGAATTGGATAGTAAGGAGCAATTAAACTGGATATCCTCAGCATACTGAAGATGTCCCACTCTAAAACTCTAGATGGTCTCCTCCGATGGTTTCATGTAGAAGTTGAACAGCATGGGCCACAAGATGGAACACCATGGGACATCACAGATCAATGACCTAGGTATTTAACAATAGTCCTCCAGCATCACCTTCTGGACACAGCCCAATAGGAAATAATGGAACCACTGTAAAACGCAAGGCCCAATCCCACCCAGTGGTCCAGAAAGATAATGTGATTGATGGTATCAAAGGACATCAAGATGTCCTGGAGGATTAGCACAGCCATACTCCCCAGCACATCCATATCTACTGTAGGTCATCCACTAAGGCAACCAGAGTAATTGCAGTGCCATATCCTGGCTAAAAGCCCACTGAAATGGATCCAGAAAATCAGTATCACTAGGATGCCTCTCAAGCATGAGGCTACTCCCTTCTTAATTGCCTTTCCCAGGAATGGACATTTGTGACTCATCTCTTGGAACCAGGTGGCTTTCTTCAGTAGATGTCTTATTACGACCTTTTCTAAGCAGGAGAGGAATACCCCTCTCTGGCAAGGAGGCACCAATCATCTTTCTTAATTATGGAGCCAGCCCCATCCTGGCCCATTTAATCAGATAAGAAGGACGAGGGCTGGGTACCCGGGTTGTGGACCTCATCCTTTCACACAAAAAGCCTATGGTAATCCAATGCCATTTCCTTGTTCGCCACACAATTCCTCCAGTGCCAAGGCCCTGTGTGAGATTTTCTGCAAAAATCCATAGCAACTTCATTCTTTGCGGTATTCTTTTTGTTGTTTGTTTGTTTACATTTAAATTAAGCATATTGAAATTGGTTACTGGCATTCTCCAAATTACACACCTGTGACATATGTATTAGAAGTGGCATTCGGTTTCTTCTTACAGATATATGGCAAAGCAACGCTGCAGTCCCGGTTCTGCCATCCTCCTGAGGACTCTGTCCGTATCACCCCACAATTTTCTTCATTGGGGTTATCAGGTTGATCTGCAAGAGAAGGAGATACCCTACCCCTGCAATAGCCATTCTTTAAACAGAAAAGCATAGCCCAAGAATGTCTTTTCAATTTTAAGGATGCGATTTTGGATCAGCTCTGATTTTCAAGGATTGACAAGACATTCTTTTTGGATTTTGTTATGAGAAAGGAAAAAGTATATACTGTGCTGTTGAAGATGAGGCTGCATATGGGGAATTTCTGCCCAGTTATGACAGCTGCAAAATAACTGGGTAAGCCAATCTCAGAAAAGTAAAGACCTCCATATTCTCAAAAACATCATCATCATTATAGAATGTAATACTAAGTTTTAAGACCAGCTATCCTTATTTCAAATAGTTTCCACTCCCTGCCCCCAAATAAGGCAAAGGATGGATTTTTAAAAATGGATTAGTATTATCATGTTACTTTAAATTGTAAATTAAAGCCAAGCAGCTCATCTGTAGATAAAAAGGACAGGCTGTGTTTGAACCAATGTTTGTTTGTTTTTTCATCCGCACTCAATCGTTACCGATTCTGCGGCGACGGTCTGGACGAGTCCTTGCAGTTTTCAAGGCAAGGTGTTTCAGAAGTGGTTTGCCATTGCCTCCTTCCTAGAGCAGAGCCCAGCTGGCGAGCGCAGGAGGCGGGGTTTCCATTGCTTTGCGCCTTTTTTGGGCGTGTGCGGCTTCCACGTTACCGGCAACTTGGTCCCATCTCCCATGCAAGCACCACCAGCATTGTTTGTTTGTTAGGGCTATCTTATTTGGGCTGTAAAAATCCAAATATGTTCTCTTTGCTACCATCTAGGGGTTACCCAAATTACTGCATCCCAGATATGGGAGCCGTACTTTGACTTTATGGCATATACCTCTAGCATGCAAATTTTGAAGAGAGGTGGAAAATGGGCTTGTATTATACTAGAAAATATTTTATACTGTGTCTGGCTCTTCAACACACACACACACACACACACACACACACACACAAGGAATAGGAATCTATATACATCTATACAACAGGAATCTATACAGTTAGTAAGCAAGGTCTGCTTACACCCTGTACTTACAGAATAGTTGATAGTTTTTTTGTGACCTCATTCGTTTTTCCACCTCTCTGTCCAACTTACCATTTTCCCAGTTGAGGAACTTCAAGGGAGAATTGTCAGACCATTGCCAACCCCCATTGAGGTCCAAATCATTAAGCCCAATCCAGAGCGTGGAACCGTATCCTGTCAGCAGTCCTGGTGTAGTCAGAGAAAGATAGAAAGTCAAAAGAGCAGCTCCTCCACCATAAGGCATACACAGCCATAATGACACCTAACAGCATTCTTCCCTCCACCATTCTTATTCAACCATGCCGATAGAGAATCTCCCATTACACACTAAGCACAAACTAATCTTCCCTGAATCCCTTTTCTTCTGAGCCATCCATTTGCACCAGAAAGCCTTCTTTTACAACATTCATGTTGTAAATGCAAATATTTTATATACAGGTATGTACTGAGACTTTCTCTGTATCAATATTCATTCTGTACTGAAGAACACCCAACAAACTACCATTATTGGAAGGGTTATTGTTGGTCTATATAGGTGAAAGGATAGTAAACAAGTCAGTCTACGGAGCCAAACATTTTCCATACTTTTACCAGCAGAACCTGTTTCAAGCTTAGATCCCCACTGCTTACCATTGATGTAGGTCTGCTCATGAATCGCAGTGATACTAAGCAAGTTGGCCCCCTGCTGCTCACAGCTCTTCCCAGCCTCCTGCCATGACAGGGTGGACTGAAAGTTGAACTGATAGCAGCTATTGGTGAGCTGGTCCCTATCCCAGAACGTATCACAGTCATTGCCTATGAAGACAGGGCAAAAAGGAAGTTACTCCAAGTTAACACAATGAGTCATCTTAGTCAGCAGATGGATAGGAACCAGCTACTCGTTTAATTTTGGAAATACATTTTACAGCTTTTTAAGTTGTGTGACCAGGGTTGCCTAGGGAATAATCCTGTGGAAAAAGAAAAGGAGAGATTGCAAGGTGGAATGGGGACATGGGAAGATAAAGAATAGCTTACAGCGAGTGGTGGAGATTTCTATTGCCTTACAAATACTTCTGCTCAGTTAGAACATCCTTGAAAGAAAAATGCACTTAAGTTATTTATGCTTTTGCACATAAACTTATACAATGACAGATAGATAGATAGATAGATAGATAGATAGATAGATAGATAGATAGATAGATAGATAGATAGATGATAGCTAAGATTATAAGGTACAATGCATAAACTTATGTGTAAATGTCATACAGATTGTAGCACCTGCATAAAAAGATACATTTCTTGAATGTTGAATTTGACATTAAGCTTTTGCTCTTATTGTAAGACATACAGGTAGACCTCACTTAACAACCTTAATTGGGACCAGAATTTCTGTCACTAAGCAAAACGTTAGGCAAAACATCATGTGACTGCACCGCTTAGTGATGGCAGTTCCAGTAGTCCCAATTGTAGTTGTTAGGCGAGGACCTCACACTTCTCCTGCCCTGTGCAAACTGACAGCTCCTTCCCACTACCTCCTCCCCAGACGGCCCCAGTGAGCTCCCTTCAGCAGACAGGCTCTGCCGCCCTGCCACACTTGCTTCTGCTTCAACTCTCCCTCTGTGTGTTCCATGACAAACGTACTCAAAGTCTGGCTGCACTGCTAGATCTGTACCAAATGTTCATCGGTGTCCTAGTTATTAAGGGGAAGGATCAGACATATAATGCAGGAAAAGAAAGAAAGTGCTTGGGAAAATTCATACATATAATTTGGGCCTAGCTAAAGAGTAGCAACTAAAGGCAGGAAGTATAGGAAAGTAATATAGGTGAGTTAATATTAACTGGCCCAGCTGACAGGAGGATGGGAGGAAAGAGCATCAAGAAGACCCAGAAAAAAAATCTATGCAGAGTGTAATAGCAGAATATTTCACAAAATCATAGCCCTGAAGCCTAAGGAGCTTAGATGTCAAAAGGAGAAATGATAAAAACTCTTGTACAGTCTGGCAAAAAAAGAACCCATTTAACTCAACTGGACACAGTCACCACTTCATTCTCATAAGGGTTAGCCTAGGGAATCGTATGCCCATAATTCCATACAACAGGAAGCAGCTTACTCTTAATGGGGCAGAATCCCCATCTCTCGTCTTTGCCATAGTCCTGTGTGGTGGCACACCAGAGGTGACCATCTCCACGTCCCATACTTGTACAATCATGAAACCACTGATTATCGTACTTGAAGGGGATGGTGCAGGGCTTTCCATGAGAGTTGCCTTGAATTGTGTAAATTTCTGGAAAAGAGAGAAAGCTGTGACTCATATTTGTCCTTTTCTGCTAGAAGAAGGAAATGCTTTTAATTTTGAACAAAAGGCTTGGCAACCAACACTCTGTGATCCAGTTTAAGATTCCATAAGCCATTCCATAATTCCTTTGGCTAAATATGCCATCAGCATATGCTGCCTAATTTCAAATTAATCCAACACATATTCAATTGCCGGAAGACTGTTCCAATCTGTAACATGACTACATTTTTTTCTCCCCCTGCAATAGTCCCCCACACACTTTCCAGTAACAAAATTAATCTATAAATTCTCTACTAAGTTATACAGGATTTAATTGTTAAGGACAGGACAATGACTGAAAGAGAATTTGCTGAAAAAGATCAAGTTGGCAGATGGCTAAAACATAAAAGTAGACCATTTCCACCTAAGCTCATAAATATTCAGCAGACAATTCAGCCCCTGACAGTATTTGAAAATGTGCTACTTAACTCCAAGAACAAAAGATTTATTCCTGTCGAGAACGGAGATAGCTAAGCACTGGAAAAGTTATTCCTATGATTGTGATTTATGTTTTGGAAGTATCTGAATAGTTCATAGTTTTCAGAAGGCTTGCCATGTCCATCTTTTCTGGCAAAAAAATGAATGGAACCTTAAAAATTATCCAATTTAATTATTGTTTTATGTGATAAAAAAATTGGTTAGACTAAGTTGCCACAAAACTCTTGATTTTTTTTAAGTTAATAGATCACAGTAGATTAACGCGAAGTACAATTAAATGAGGTTGATTCTTTGAAACATAATTCTCCTCTATCTTCAAAGACAATGGAGGGGCAATGAAGATTTCCTATCCATTAAGTCATATATTCTTTTGGAAAAAGTACACATACTTGTCTTATGAATTGTAGGTTACAATTCCATAGATATTAGTAAATTGCTCTTATTCAAAATTGTTTTGCTTATTCATTTTTCATATTGCAAAATCAGTCTTAAAATTCTGCTTCAAGATTGCACAAATCCTTGACTGAGAGAAACTAAATCCAAACAAAATAAATCTGCATTTATAAATTTGTTTTGGAAAACAGTAAGACTAATGGAATTGCAGTGTTCTCCCAGCATTTTTGGAAATCCTTCTAGGTTCACCTTTTGGCTTCAGAGACTTCATGAGGCATTGTTTACCTTCTACTTATCTTAGTGGAGAAACCTTATTTTATTTTTCTAATAAAAGCTACATATCTCAGCATTGTCAATTAGCTATTTCTGCACAACTACAGAACTACAAAATATACACAAAGGTCTGCTGACAGTTTTGGATCCTGACTAAACTAGTCACAGATCCTATCATTCAGATAGATTAGTAGCATTCAGATCCATTTGAAATCAATCAAGCTATTCATTGAACAGTCTATTCTGAACATTCTATTTAGAACATTCTATTTAGACTGAGTTTAGTAAAACTTAAGGCAATAGCTGAACCTGGATTCAAATCAGAGCAGAAACCACAACTTCACCATACAGCTGTTTCTCATACAAACTGAGGCTGATGTTTGAATGGTAAGTGATATTTAGAATGAATGGTGGTTGATGGCTTTGGAATTCATCCATCCTTTGGCAAAATGGAATTCTAAGTTATAGTGAAAACCTTGAAATAGCAGATGGAAGCTTGGTATGTACTTTGGAAGACAGTAAAATTATTCTGATACTATTGTACAATTTGTTTATTCAGGTTGATTTTGGGACAATGGATAAAACCTGTAAAATGAATGGTAGGAATTTTAGAATATCTATACTATCATAACTAGAATTTAATAAGATAGCCCATATTTTCTTAAAGTATTATTCTAGCAGATTAAAATATGATTGATAGCATCCTTGAGCAAAAATTCTTAATTACTGTTGTAGAGTAATTCTACTGTTGTAAATTCTTAATTACTGTTGTAGAGAACAACTGAAATTTATGATGGATTCTCTTTCCATTTCAGTTTGAAAAAAATGAATGAAAGGAGGCAGGAGATTATTGGTTTTGTATTTTGTTTGTCTCTCAAGGAAAGCTATGACCAGAGAAATGGCAACATTTCCATATTTGCTTTCTCAGGTTTATATTGAATTAGCAACAAAATATTGCTCATAATTAGATAACTAATAGGTCCAAGGTGGACCGTACGAGACTTTCCTCATACAATATATGTAAGAATTTACTGTATAAACTAATTAATAACATACTGTTATGATAACCAATATAGACTACCTTTGCTAAAGATTTTTTTGTTTGAAGTATGGACGTTATCATCTAAGTCAGATAGCGAGGACTGGCTGCTTATAAACCCTACAGATATTGCTAAACTGCAGTTCCCAATAGCTCTAGCCAGCAGAGCTAAGGGTAAGGGACGTTGGGAACATTCAGAAGTCCAGAAATTACCCATCCCTGCTGTTAGCTTTAATTGCTATAGCAATGTTCTGACAATGCTTGGACAATCAAAGTTTAGTGCTGTCTATCATCATCCGGCTCTACTTTCAAAGATGCAAAAGCAGCTAGCTGGTTGGTTACTGGAGTAAAAATGCTAAATTACATAACTTGAACTCATAAGCCTGTTCTGGTATTTGCATGTACTCCTGAGAGTGATATCCGTTAATATTATTTATTGCTAATAATTTTAATAAAAACATCCAAAAAAAGATACTAAATTTGGATGGTGCAGAATAAAATGTTGAAGTATGACACCAGCAATGATAAGAAACAACAATGTTAATTTTCAGTCTTATAATGTGAGTTTTACCAGAGTATGGCCTAGAGCACAAATCTTCATCATGGCCATAGATCTTCCATTGGCCCCCACGAGCCTGGTCACCTCTCTCAGCTGGTGTCAGTGACCAGTTCCCCAACCTGGAGCTCAAATACTGGGAAAGCTGGTCCCCTAGACTCCGACAGTTCCACCGCATGTTGACAGATTCACGGTCACATTCATAAGTGGCCAATGCATGGGTGGTAGCACTGCTGTTTGCAGACTTCCAGGAGACTCCCAAGCACTGCATGGTTCCAATGTTGAAAAGCCGATTTCGGGAAACCCATTTCCACTTCTGAGCAGGAAGACTTGTGTTACAGATCTTTGAAATTTTCACCAAAGAGTCCTTTGTCTCCAAGCAGCTCTGCAGGCCACTGCTATAGATGAGAAATGTCCCAGAATCTAAGAAAATACAAATTAAAGAGAAGGATACAACAAGAACAACAACAACAAATGCCACTATAGCTACTGAAGGTCCAAATACAGATACCTGACACACATCCAAAAGTACCTCACAGATGAAGCCATCTAAATTTGGCCTTGGCATTGAGTCAGAAGCAGACAATAAATATGGCAAGAAACTGTTAGTAAATTAATACAGAATTAGAAAAGACCCAGAGTTAAACAAAAAAATTTACAAGATTCCAAAGAGAGAGGTGGCCTCACCATTTCAGATCTAAAACTGTATCAAAGCAAGGTGCCTATCACGGATAACAGAATGGATAAAATACCTAAGTAGTAGAATGGCAATTTTGGAGGGAGCTGGTTTAGCCAATGGACTTCATAGGTACTTATGGTACAGAGACACAAAGGAGGATAAAAACTTAAAAGGACATATTATCAGACAAAGTTTGATAAAAGTATGGAATGCTATAAAGGGAATACAATAATAAGCCCAACAATTTCACCCCAGCTTCTCCTTCAAATGCTTTTCACGGTGGAGATAATTACAGCAAGAAAAATGTAATTGCATATGCATGTAGGTTTACTCAGACTCTACAAGCAAATTAAAAACACAGCTAGAACTATTAGTGAAGGCTGGGATATACCATGGTTGATGTATTTACAAACAGCTGGAAGGATAAAATCAGATCTCAAAAAGGAAGGAGGGATATTGAGGAAAAAAAATTGAAACTCTCATATAAAATCAGCAACACCAATTAAGGTGTGTATATATAAACTCTTACATAAATATGATACAAAAACAGAACAAATCCCAACAATATCTGATTGGGAACTTAAACTTGGAGAACATGCAGCAATGGCAAAACTAACAGTTTACTTACACAATAGAAGTTTAACTAAATTTAAGCAAGAATGTTTCACATACATACAATACATCACGCAGCATGAGTAAATATAACCACTTACAGTACGGTTTTAAGGGGGCTTGAATGCTTACAAATATCACAGATCAGCAAATGTACAAAAAGAGGGAGTCAGAAATCAATGGTTTTTCTATTATTATTATTATTATTATTATTATTATTATTATTATTATACATACTTTTTTCTTTTTTTCATACTTTTTAGGTATTTTAATTTTTGTTAAAGTATATAAATATCCAATAGAAGAGAATATATATAGCTGAGAGTTGAACTGTGGAGTCCTTGGTGCTCTCTGAGCTTGGTTATTTGCTTGCCAACGTTTCATTACCAACTAGATAACATTATCAGTGCTAGTGAGTATGGGGTGTGCTCCCTGTTTATATATAGTAGCTTGCCCTGCCAGTGTTGTTGTTGGTGTTCTCCGTGGTAGTTCTTTGATTGGGGTATTGTTTTCGGCTTGTTTGTCTGGTGTTAATCCCTGCTTATCTGGGTGTTGACTGCTGGAGAAGATGTGTTCTGGTCTTTTTGTTTCCTTTTTAGATTTTTTATTGTCTCTTTTGAATGGTGAATAAATATGATTTATCTATCTCTATGCAGATAAATTTATTAATATAGTTAGATAAATATATTCAAATATATCAATTTTGATGTGAATTGCAGCGGTTCTTTTTTATGTTATAATTAACTTTGGATGAAAAGTCAAATAATCTTATATCTGTAATATTGATATCCTAATTGCAATTAATACTGATATAATTTTTACTTTTCTCTTTTTATCTTCAATACTTTAAACTTTCTAAATAATAAAAAGTTCATAATTTTTAATCATATTACATAAATATTACTGCATTGAAATTTGCATTGAAATAATACAATGTATCAAGATTTATAACATTAAAATAGAAGGGGAAAAAAGAGGCAGACAATAAATATGGAATAGAGCCTTGATGTGGGAAATCCTGGATTCAATAGCCCCACATCTGTAATCAAACATTTCTGTAAGGAATGACCAAGTCAGTCTCTGAAAGTAGGGACAAAACGATATACAGTACTCTGATTGTGAATAATTATATACTTGCAGAATGCTTTAGTTGCTCTTTTGGTTCAAATTCCCAGTGATGACCAATGCTATGATTAACTTTGTTATCCCAAACTGGGGTTTTTTTTGTTTTTTTTTAAGAAAATTCTTAGCAGGATCTTTGGCTGCTAACATGCTTTCAGCTCAGAAAATATGACTTCCGAGACACCACCATTTTTTAAAAGTTAAGCACTTAAGATCTCTTTTCTAAGCAGCAAAAAGAGAAACATCAACTCCCCCAAAACAAAGGCAGACAGCACATTCTGGGAAGAGTTAGTTTTGCCCAGCTTGCTCTATATTCTTAGCTTTGTGGTTTTAGAAACTTTCAGGTCATAGTAAGCTAAGTCAGCAAAAAGTGCATGTTAGCCAAAAAAACAAACAAAAAAAGATCAACTTACTCTAAAAACAAAGGGCTAAAGTTGGAAAATTACAACTTGCAGAACTTAGAAAATTACAGCTCCCAAAAAGTTTCACAACCTTTTGCTGAAGAGAAAAAAAGAAGTACAGTATAGTGATCAGTTACCTGGATAGTAAAGGCACTAAATCTTGGGTCTATTTGGAACATGTTTCTATTGCTTGTTTGAACTACTGTAGTAAAACTCATGTTTTGAAGGGAAACATGGAAATGAAAACTTTAACAAACAGATGAAGGGCAACAAGAGCAAGCATGGACACACCCAAAAGAATGAGTCTGTATTGCTCCTCATGTAATTAGCCCTCTCTTTAGGACTGTTGCATTGTAGACCTTCCTTGCTGCAAAATCTGACTATATATGGCCACTGGCCTCTATACTCAACAGGTAAGAGAATGCCCCCCACCTTTTACTCAAGTAGAGCCATTGGCTGGTTTCTTGTCTGAATTTCAGATGTCCGCTCAGGAAAATTCTATAACTCCCAAAATATAATATTGTTCCATTCCCTTCAAGTCCAAGTTACAGGAATGGGAGGAACTAGACATGGACATTATTATTACAATTATCATCTATTTAATTTGAATGCAGAATAGTTTCTACAATTCTTAACTGGGCCACCATTTACACCCAAGAATCAAAATTAAATAAACAAGATTAAACAAAAAAGGTCATAGGCCCTGAACAAAGTCAGTTAGGTACAGCAGCCTGTGCCAACCTGATGCCTTTCAGAGATGGTAGGAATAGTTATTTGTTGAGGATGAAAGGAGCGGAAGAGTCATGCAACTGGAGGACGCTAGGCTGGGGAAGGCTGTACTTCAGAGAAGTTGTTTGCACTTCCTTTCCTTTCCTTTCCTTTCCTTTCCTTTCCTTTCCTTTCCTTTCCTTTCCTTTCCTTTCCTTTCCTTTCCTTTCCTTTCCTTCCCCTTTCTCCCACTCTCTCTCCCTTTGTATTTCAGCCAAGACCGGC
Source organism: Python bivittatus (assembly GCF_059951505.1). Taxonomy (NCBI): domain Eukaryota; kingdom Metazoa; phylum Chordata; class Lepidosauria; order Squamata; family Pythonidae; genus Python; species Python bivittatus. The sequence continues at coordinate 6,633,547 of NW_028277028.1, forward strand.
AAACCTCTGGTAACATGTCTTATCACCTTATCACCTTGTTATTTTGCCACCTTATCGCCTTATCATTTTACCTGGAAATTTGAAAGCACTTCACTGCTGAGAGCAGTGGCAGGGGCATCCATTATTGGGGGGAGGGAGTTAAAACAGTCAAGATGCCAGGCATGGCCACAAAAATCACCCCCCCACACGCCTTTTCATATATGTGTGATATACATATAAAGGGCGAGGTTTCAATTGTGCGGTCACCACAACCATCTTAACGTTTTTGATGCCCCTGAGAAGTAGCATCTCAGAATTGGATGGCTCCTAAAGGCAGCATAATTTCTATGAAGTTAAATTCTCACAATCATTAGTTTTAACACCAACCTAGAGAGACCAGTGTAAAAATGTGATAGGCCATGCCAAAGTAGTGGTGGAGGAAGGGTGTTATTTGTTAAGGAAACTTCCTGGCTTGGGCATATTAACTTGAACATTGAAAAGACTCACTTCCACAGCAAATTCTCTTGCTACAAATACTGATACTGCTATAAAAAATGATCAAGGAAGTAAATACCATTCTCTTTTCTAGACAGCTGGATGGTAATTCCCTGATGGAAGTTTACAGGACAGCTGCTCTGCCTCAAGGCAATTAAGTATGATATTCTGCAGAACTGCATCATAATCTTATCCTGATTAATATTCTAATGAAAATACTGAGTGAGGTGCTGCTGTTCTCAAGGGAGATCAAAATTCTGAAGGATGTCAGGCAAACAGACTTAATTTTCCATTGGATGCCCTGCGGGAGCAGGAAAGCCAGGCTCTAGCAGGCTCAGCATGCACAGAAAGCATGATGGGCTTAAATGCAGGAGTTGCAGATAGGCACCAACCTATTTTACTTAATTAAAATGTATCATATGAGGAATACCAGGGTGAAGAAACTACAGCTACCACTAACATATTTTTTTCCACAGTGCCCTTGGCTCCCGAAAAAGAGCCCAGAGACATCATGGGGAAATTATGATATTGGCAGCTGCAATCACTTTGCTCAGATGAAATGCTGTTTCATCTTTGTTGCTATTCAACGCAGCACTGCCACCCACCTTGCCAACATCGGCATCAGGAATACCCAGTTGAGTTGCCTGGGTGACCTCAAACCTGGCACTACTTGGAACCCACTTTGGGGGATGATGTTTGGAAGGCCTGAATCCAAGGATCTGACACCTCCAATCCAAATATAACTTTTCATCATCTCCCCAGAATCACATATAAGAATCCAAGTAGAAATATGCTGCTGGATGTGGACCAAATACAACCGGCCTCAGATTGGATGCAATTAGCTACAATGTTTTCTTTCTATAGAGGAAAAAAGATAATATACTGAATGAATTTAATTATATGTTTGATAGGCCAAGAACACTGAATACTAAAATTTTTGACTAGAACAAACTCAGCAAAATGATTCACTTTTCTCTGTTTTCCCCACTGTTTGGATTTCCTTTATTTTAGATATGACAAAATAACATGATTAAGCTACATTTCTCTTTTTCCTTGTTCAGATTTTGTTTTATATATATAATGAGAACAGCAGATCAGATAAAGTTCATGCAGATAAGCATAAAGACAGAACAGAAAAAAACATCTCAGATATATAATAATATAATAATGTATAAGTTATAGAAACAGAATGAATTTAGAGTTTTTGAAAAGATGAGTTGAAAGAAAAGGAAGAAGTAAAGAAAGTGACAAGAGTGCATGGATAGTTGACAACAGATTAGAAGCTTTGGGAGTGAAGAACAGGTTGTAAACGAAGGAAGTAATGGAACGTCTCAAATTAAATGAAGAGAATCTGGAAAACCTGATAATGAAAGTAAAGGAAAATGAGAAAACTGAGGAAAAATGAAAGAGAAGGAGCAATGGACAGGATTATATGCCACAGGTAGAAATTAGCCAGTTGAATAGATTGGATTCAAGAGGTTCCTTTTCTCTCATAGGAGGCATCCATTCAGCATTCCTTTGCCTTCTTTGGGAAAAAGGAACATAGGAATCCCATTCAATATTATGGAAATTTAACATAAAATCAAGAGGTGTCCTGAAGGTAGTAGAAAAGGGACAGCAGAATGTTGAGTACTAAGGTTTTGTATGCAAATTACCATCAAAATGGTACAGCCAGTATTCTCCCTGCCTTTAAAATAAAGTCTATCTTGCCTCTTTGTCAAAACAAACCAAGTGATATCACTTGGAAATGGATGACTAGAAGAGTTATTAAATATGCCATTTAATCAAGTAATTAGATTAATATTATAAGAGACAAGTAAAGTTGTTGCTATAGTTTAGGTCCTGATTCAGCAATTTAGAAAACCTATTAAATTATATTGAAGTTGAATGTTATCAAACAAGTGGATAAAAAATATGTACTACTACAGAAGAATAATACTGATAGGTACTTAGCATCATGAGCCAACTGAAGCTGTTAAATTATTCACAAAGGAAATAGGAATGAATACATTATCTCCCCATTGTCATCCCATAATATGGAGGCAAATGCCAGCAACAGCAATTTTCCCTGTCCAGGGAGGGAGGGAGGGCAGGCAGGCAGGCTATGCCAAAGCTGTATTATGGCTTCATAGGACAACTTTGTTCACCCAATACCACAAGATCTGGGGCCCTGTAGTAAATTGAACAATAAGCTATCTAACCTTTTTTAGCCTAGTTAGCATATTGTATGAACCCAACCATTGTGTAAAAAGATCTGAAGCACGTTCCTGAAAAGAAGGCTCACAGCAACTCCCAAGTCCTCTTGTAAAACCTGCTTTATGTTAACTGTCAGTCTGTAACATACCTCTGAGGTCCCAGATTTTGACTAGAATCCAAAGATCCATGCATAAACTTACACATTTTCAAAACACAGTGTTATGATCTATACTATCTTTACTATTTATTCATGTAAATGTATGGTAATGTAGAAAGAGAATGTACCAAAGCCCCAACATAACTCTATTTTTATTACTCTTTAAGGTCACCTAGAGAGACATTTGGGGATCACAGACTGAAGAGCTTGGTAGTGAGGATCAGGCTAGTGGAAGCCCCTAGAAACTAGTAGATCAGAAGAAAGAATAGCCTGATAATCCCATCCTCTTCCCTTGAAATTATACTGAAGAATCAATTCTACAGCATGAAACTGCCTCACTCTTTGCTCTAAAGCAGTATTTCTCAACCTCGGCAACTTTAAGATGTGTGGACATGCTGGCTGGGGAATTCTGGGAATTGAACTCCACACATCTTGAAGTTGCTGAGATTGAGAAACACTGCTCTAAAGTAAAGAAACAATAGCTTGATCTGGACTGAGGTTTTCGCACATGCAGGGCAATTTTCCCCTGTTCTCCATGCCCCTTGTTTCAGAAAATTTGTATTTCTCTCCCATATGCATAGAGCAGTGTTGTCCAAACTTGGCCACTTTAAGATGAGTGGACTTCAAATCCCAGAATTCCCCAGCCAGCATGGCTGGCTGGGGAATTCTGGGAGTTGAAGTCCACTCATCTTAAAGTGGCCAAGTTTGGACAACACTGGCATAGAGGGTGTGATCTTCCCTGGGCAATGTCCACTTTAGCACTGGAAAACAGTTTCTTGAGGTTTAACACATCATCAAATTTAAGAAAAATATTGTGGCTCAGTAAATTTCTGTTCTAATCTACTGAATTCTCTGCTAAGAAACATCCTCTCCAATCCATCATCTTTCCAATCACCCCCATCCTTGAATTCAGTTCCCATAGCAGGATGAGAAAGGGCTGGGGGACAGAGTACCACTAAAGACATTTGTTTAGATCATCCACAACAGTATTCTGCTTCTCAATCTTACATACCAGTAAAGAGAGATGGATATTCTAAGTCATCTTCTAGACAAGTTGATGGCTGATCACTCCAGGAAGGTAGCCAGACCTAATGTCTTCCTCTAGGAGCAGCTCTAAAAGAGAGTTAAAATGGGCGGGAGCTTCTGGAAGATTCCTCTGCTGGTTTTCCTCTCGTCTTTGCTCAGGAAGAAAGAGGAACATAAACTCAAAGCTGCCTAACAAAGGAAGGTAATATGCATAGAGTCCATAGAGGAGAGAATATGCAGTGCTCCTAAACTACTGTAAACCTATCCTTTCTTAAGTATCTTTATGGGGGGGAAAATGTGTTTCTATATTTCATGAGATTTTCTGGAGACCAAGAGAACAGACAACTTTCTGTTGCCATTACTCAGGCCTGGGCCCTTCTTCAGGACAGAAACTCTAAGCCTAAGAGCCTTTTGGCCTGGAAACCTGATGCTGCCCTCTTGATAGGAATGGTCTCAGCAATCTCCTTCCAGCTTCCCTGCTGACAGTGGGAATGTGTTTCCACTGAATACATTCAGTCTTTTCTCTCTCACACAAGCATGAAAGGCAAAGGCGTACAGAACAGATTACATAGCTTCTCTCTGCCCCCCCCCACCCCCATCATTCTTCACAGTCATTTCTTTCAGGCATTAAACCATCTTCCAACTCACATGTAAGTTAATCATTCACAACTAAAAACATATCCTTTGGCACCAAAAAGCAAAAGCCTTTCTCCTTAAATTATTTGGCATTCTCTCCTCCCCTTTTCCTAATGAAAATTAACAGGGAACTGTTCATCCTTCCATTCATACCCCTGAACTTAAACAAAAATCAGTTAAAGCTCATCTGCATTTCCCACCTTCATCAGCTTGGAGTAACAGCATTACGATTCATTCAAGCAGAACAAAGCTGGCTTTCTTGTAGGAATGAAAACCAAAAGCTACAAGGGCACCTCAGAAAATTGCCTAGGCCAGGAGTTTTCCAACTTTGCAATACCATAATCTCCTAAAATGATAGATTCATCTGTGCAACATCGCTAACCATTAATCAAATGAATGAATTTATTGGGGTTAGGATTAGGTAAAAAATAAAGAAATCACTTTTAAAAATTAATGTCTAAGCTAAGTATTTAATAAAACAATGATAGAATGCTGCAACTTGTTAAATTAAAATGTAAATTTAAATCAAATTTAAATCCTATTTTTAATAAAAAAGGATAAGCTTGTTTACTTTTGCATAATCCCTGAAATCTGTTTCATTTTTAAAATAGACACTCATTTTTCTCTCCACATTTACTTTCAATAACTATATGCTCTTTATAGCAGCAACTGAAGAAAACACGAACTTACAGAAAAAAATTCTTGTAAATATTTATCTTTAATCTTCTAGAAAATCAGTTATCATTAGGTTTTCTCATATCTCCCAACGAAAATATGTCCATTTTTAAAGGTTAGAACTTTGAAATAACAGATAAAAATATTGCATGCCATGCCAACGCTGTTGCCAGAGGACAGAAGAATATTTTCAAGAGAAGCCAAACAAAGTAACATTATATAACATAAATTATATTTACAGTTGGTGTCTCAAAAAACCTTTGTTTCTGCTAGAAAGAAGCAATCAGGTGAAAATTTGATTGGGAAAATTAGCAATATTCCAAAATCTCAGCTTGACTACCATCCCTGAGGGCTCTTTTTTTAAAATGCAGCCCCCACCCCCCAGGCTATTGACAACACTTGGCCTAGGTGAAGCATATGCAATCCTGGAATGCGATCCTAATCAATGAGTGTAAGAAGATGGGCAATACCTTGTGTGGAAAGGGAGAATCCAGGAAAGACAGGAGGCAGCAAGATGCAAAATTCAGAGCTTTCCATATATAACCAGAACTACCACCTGCAGTGAGAAGTCCTTCAATTCTCTGGCCTATCATGTCAAGATTTTTCCTATCAAAGGCCTCTGACTTTAATACAACCTGCTGCATGCCCTGGCTAAAGCAGAGATTTTTAGGTACAGGACTGCTATCAGACTGATTACAGGTAGCCCCCAGTTTAAGAACGAGTTCCGTTCCCAAGGTCTGTCCTTAAGTTGAATTTGTATATAAGCCGGAACAGTATTATGTATAATACTGTATAAGTAGTATTGTGTAATGAACTTGAACCACCATGTATTTAACTCGAAACACTGTGTATTTAACTCAAATTTTGCTACAATAGGCTCCTTTCTTAACGACGGGTTGTCTGTAACCCGGGCATTCTTAACCCGGGACTACCTGTACAGAAGAAGGAGCAATCTAGTCATGAGCCTTTTGACATATAGATATAGACTTATCAGGTGCACAACTGTATACGACTAATCTTCAAACAAACTGAGTGAGAACTGTTTATACTTTACCATCAAGAGAAAATTACAGCATGGGAAAGAGGAAGAAACGACAAAGAACGAATTCTGGCATGCAGACATTGTCCAAACCATCCAAGCAACAAAAAATAGATGATCTCATGGAATTTAAAAAGAAGGCAGCTGAAGAAGATAATGTAAGTAATGACCGCACCAGCATTAGCATTATTAATAAACCAAGCCCCGGGTCCACTTCAAATAGATCTGATGTGTTGGATTGGGACTCACAAGCTGAAAGTGTAGTAGACCTCCCCACTTACAACAGCAGGGAACCAAATTCCCTGGGCCCCTTAGACATAACAGTTTCCTCTTCTGAAGCAGCTGCAGCACGCTTGGTTGCAGCATTTACTACAAAAAGCTGTCAGGAAGAGATTTCCAAAAACGAGACTACAGACCTTGTGTCTAGGCAAAGCTTACTGACAGCGTGGACTATTCTATCAATTCTTGATTATCTAACGGAAATAAAAGTGGAAGTGGATTTGTTGAAAGAGTCCCTTGATGTATTTACTTGGCCCTTTTACAATAAATTAACTCAGATTGTTGAAGCAGAAAGCTCTGAGCCCAAAAATGATCAAGCTGCTGTAACCCAAAGTAAAGACTCTAAAGCTGAATCTACTGAGAAAAGGGACCAACCTCCACCCCCCAAAAAACCCTGCCCTTCAACTTTTGAGACATGGAAGGGTTGAAGATCAAAATCAAAACAAATGATGTTGCAAACTAATCAGATTTACCTACAAATTACCCTTAATAGACTCTGTAGCAGACGGTGGGGTTCAAAGAAAGTAGGACGTTATTCTTAAGCCAGTTACTTCGATGTCATTACTATGCAATTGACTTACATTTGCTGGAGTGGCTTCCTAGTAAGATGGGCTGTAAGCAAATCCTACTGACATTTAAGCAGTCTAATTCCAAGCATGCTTTTTAAAATGAAGCCCACGCTGACCACTTTCTTAATATTTCCAAGGCATGTATTTTGTGGGACACAGATCTCCCCACTTTTTGAGTCACTACATCAAGATGCTGCCAGCCCTTTAAATGAGAATCAAGGAGTGGTGGCTGGCAGTTGCAAAGATAACAAACCAGCCCTGTCCTTGGGAGAAGCTTATTTAGATAAGCAATTTCAGGCAGAGAGAAGAGGACAGATTGCAGCTGATCCGCTGGAGGCAGAATTAATTGACACCTTTGGAGCCTGGCCAGGCTGTGAACAGGAGGATTTACTGATGAAGTTAGAGGATCTTATGCAAACTTTAACCACAGTGCATAAGATAGCTGCCCCATTAACTGATTTGGTCTCTGTGCCCTATACAGAAGGCTGCAAAAGCAGTACTGAGTCCATCTCCACCACCCCCTGAAGACAGGCAACTAGACAGACAACCAGTTTGTGTCACTGAAGATTTGAATACACCACCAGGAGATGCAAACTCAGCCCCGCAAATCACAGGACTCCACCTCCACCTCCACCTCCCCCCTTCATTAAAGGGGGCACCCGGATGTCTGACACAGGCTGCTCCAGTGCAGCAGTTGGCAGTGCAGGAACTGTGGGATATAAACCGCCACCCCCACCCCTGCCTCCAGTGGTTCCCAGGAAGCGTCTACAGCAATACTTTTGCCTGCCCAAACTGAATGGTGTTCAACTAAGATTACTTCCCCGTCTCTCATTTCCTGGAACACTGCAGGGTGGAAATACAGAAGTACAGATCCATCATTTCTGGCATACTGTATATCTCCAGCTACAGGACAGTTTTTTTTCCAGGAAACAAAGGATGTGGGTAAATTGCTAGTAGAGGGGTTTAAGACAATCACACTGGAAGTTGTGCCTGGTGCAGGTCATGGGAGGCTTTGGGGGGGGTTAGGTATTTTAACATCTACTCACTACAGGCTCAGATAACTAGATCACAACCATTAGACTGGTACACATTGGCAGTTATGCTTCACTTCAACAGGAGCCAACTCCTTTGATTAATGTGTATATTCCACCCTGCACACAAGATCACAGATAAAACATGTATGGGATAAAATGGATACTTACATGGAAGATCTAATGACTGCATGCCCTGCAGTATATCTAATATTGGCTGACAATTTTAATGCAAGAATTGGAGCAAATGACAAACCACTTTTTGCTAAATTTCACTGCCAGCCTTTATCCCTTGCAGCAACATCCCCTATTTTATGCCGCCAGTCTAAGGATGCATACAGTGATTATAGAGGGCTTTGCCTTGCCCAAACTTTCATAAAACTGAACGTGGTAATTTTAAATGAGTCTATTAGTGATTATTACCCAGCTAAGTATACCCGCTGGGCTGGTTCTAAGCCCTCTTCGTTAGACTATGTTGGATCTCTCAGAATTTAATTCCCTATCTATCTTAAGATTGCAATTTTCAGTTGACCTGAAAGTGACCACTTTCCTTTTACTTTGTGTCTGAAAATCTTTGATAGGTTGTTTTTACCTTCTTGCCATGTTGCAACAGTGGCTGATGATCTTTGCCCCATCCATGCTAAATGGACATCTGAGCAAGCAGAAATAATCACTAACCTTGTTAGAGGGGAACAAGCCAAGTCTTTCTATTCAGTAATAGGTAGATGATATTGTACTGGCTAATTTCAATAACTTAACCAAACTGTTTTAATCATTGTTAACTGCCCCTCAACCTGTCACAATTAGGCATGATCCAAGAACACGTCATGTTTGGTTTGACCACAAATGCCATGAAGCTTGGAACTCTCTAAACCGCTATTTTAAACTATACAAAGAGAATCCTGGTTCTTGTTCAATCCCTGATTTAGTGAAACTGAAAAAACAGTATAAACAATTGATGTCAAAAAAAAAAAAAAGGAATGCTATGTGGGTATCCTGGCAACACTTGATAGTGGCTGCTAGTGCAAAAAACCCTGCCATCTTCTGGAGCATGGCTGGTTGGGGAATTCTGGGAGTTGAAGTCCACACAGTTTAACGTTGCTAAGGTTGAGAAACACTGTTCTGGAAGCTGGTAGCCCCATTTTTTTCTAATAATATTTATAGTCCTTATTCGTACATACCAGCCAGTATTTGGGAAGACCATTTTGCTACCCTATATTCCCTGGCAGATTTGGAGTTGAATGTGACCTTTCTTTCCCATTGGCTCCTGGTGTTATGCTCAGAAATCAGAAATATAATTAAATAGTTTAAACCAGGGAAAGGCCCTGGTTCAGATCTCATTACTATGAAGTAATAAAAAATAATCTGGAATGATGCTAACTTCACTTTTCACAGCAATAGATTGTTCGGCCATGATACCAAAGGACTCGGGCTTGGCTATTATAATACCAATATATAAGAAGAACAGAAGAGATGATCCGGCTAACTACTGTTCAGTTAGTTGGTTACGTCAGATCAGCAAAATGTACGCTAAACATCTACAGGATAAATTAATTGACTGGCTTGAATCTGAAGACATTCTGATGGATGAACAGGCTGGGTTTAGAGCAGGTTGATCAAGGTTAGATCATACTATAGTGCTGTAACACCTAGGAGAAAAGTATACGCACAAATTTGGACAATCCCTTTATTGACTTTAGGTCAGCTTTTGACACAGTATCTAGATCTAAACTGTGGCATAAATTAAAAAATATCACAACAGACGAACATGTACTTTTGCTGCTCATTAAAATACAGGAGAATACAAGATTGAAGGTCAGGTGCAGTAATCAAGGACATGTCACAAAGGAAATATCAGTAAGGAGGCGAGTTAGATAGGGATGTGTATTGGCTCCAGTTTTATTCAATTACTATATAAATTGATTAGTTCTTCACTTAAGTAACTCTACTTTTCATCCTCCCAAATTGGCCCATAGGCACACCAATTTATTGCTGTATGCCAACGATACAGTAATTCTGTCGCTGATTTCCACTGGCCTTAAAAGAGCCTTGAAATCACTTATGCATTATTGTACTGAGGAGGAACTAATAATAAATTACTCCTAGACTAAGATTCTCACTTTCTCCAAATGCCCAAAAGAGAGAAGCTGGAACTTGGATGGGCAGCCCATTGAGCAGGTTAAGATCTTAGATATTTAAGGACGCTTTTTCAAGCTTCAGGAAGCAGAAATGCCCACCTATCTCATAATGCACAGAGATCTGCATCAGCTATTCAAAGTTATTATTTTTCCAGAGGAACAGAGTTTATCCCTGCTGCAATTAAGTTGTTTGCAGCTAAAGCACAAGCACAACTGCTATATGGGGCCCAATTAGGACCATATAACAGCATGATTACCTTAGAAAGAATTCAAACAAAATTTTTGAGAAGCATCTTTCAGGTTACCCACTGTGTTCCAAATGCAGTACTTCAATGAGAAGCAGGAGTCAGTAAATGTGAATCCAATCTATGCATACAGTAAATATCTTTATTTATTTATCTTTACTTATTAAATTTATATGCCGCTCATCACCCCCAGAGGGTGACTCTGGGAGGCTCACAATTAAAATCCAAAACAGTAAAAACAATAAAAATATAAATATCCATATTAAAATTAGCTAATGATAATAATTTTCTTGCAACTTAGCCAAGTCTAGCAGTCAACTGATATTATTGAAAGGCATCAGCAGATTTCAACATTTCCAGACCTTGAGATTCTACTTTTGCTCATAAGGAAACATCTAATCTTGTATGTGTTATAATTTGGTCTTAATGAGAGAGAGAAGAGATGGAATCTCACTGGCATTATACTTGCCATCTGAGGGCATGTTCTGTTGAAACATCTGAATAAGAAATAAGATACCTAACAATTTTACACATGGATGTAAAATCACAAGATATCTTGCTGCCTTGTTTGCTTCTTGTGCTAAAACTACACCACAATCCCAGTGGACTGACAGGCAGAAAACTTCAAATCTTCTTGGGAAACAATTATCCAAAACAAACTGAGCCACTACGGCTTTTCCAGTGAGGCCATCTTAAATTTAGGGCCAGACCAAGCTAGGTCGTATTAAAGCAAAGGATCTTAGATACAGAAGGTCAAACAGACAGTGCTGCTTTTTCTCATAATATGAGATATTATGAGTATCATAATCTCATAAAATCTCATAAAATGAACAAATAACCAGATTTTAGCACCTAAACCAGCTTCATATTTATATTACATCACAGTTCCTAAATTCAGGAGAGCCTTATTTTTAGCCCAATTTTATGTTCTCCCCACAACTGTTTTGGAAGGGAAATATAGGAAAACCCCATATGAAACTCAATACTGCCCCTGTGACACGGGTGCTATAGAAACTACAGCTCATGTTCTTTTGTATTGTCAATTCTATAGGGACATTCACCACCAGCTGATTACCCCTTTTTTATCTAAATTTCCGAGGCACTCTGGTTAATTTTTATTTGCATTATTTGTTGGACAATCAGGATAAATCTAGCTATTATGTGCAAACTTCACCCACAAAAGGTTGCCAACATGTTAGGGGTTAACTTTGCTTTGTTTGTTTTATTGAATGTATTTTTATTGGTCAATGACTGAAATAGTTTCTGACTTTCTGTCTGTCTAGCTATGTGCCGTCGTTTATACCATGCGGCCACATTTTTATAATTTGGATGAAGAGGTGGTTAGAGTTTGCAGTAGCTGCAGGTAGGAATGAGTATTTCCTGGTCTTGGAAATTTTATGAGTATTTTGGACCAAGGGAATACTAATTCATATGAGCTTGCTTCCACCAAAGGTCATAGAAACTTAGGGAATTTGTGGAGGATTACAGAAGATAGCTGCAATAGAAAGCATATGATTATACATATGTAGAGAATAGAAATGAAACTACTACGATCAGGCTGTTGTGGACATTTTGGACAAGGCTTTATTCCAAAAATCTACAGGTGAAAATTGCTTTAATCTTAGAGAAGATTGTGCAGATGATAAGAAACACAGATCTCATTAAGTACCAGGTCCAGGGCAAAACATCCTTAATAGGGCTTCAAGAGATTGCTAAAACAAAACCCAGCTCATGGAGGTGAAACAGGGAGACTATCAAGTCAGATTAGCTTTCGCCTAATCAAGTTGCATCAAAACAGTTGAAAGACTCTAGATGTATTCACTGTGATAATATACACAGAACATGCATGGAGGATACTGTAGTGTGCTTTTGCTAAGCCTGCTGAATGCCACAAATGCATGAAAATGAATCACTTTGAATTGTCATACTCGAATAGCAAGAGAAACTGCAAAACAGAGTGATACTAATGAACATTTATTTTGGGCTCCAAATATATGCCTTGATCATTCTGCAAAATCATGGGATATGCAGTGTTCTTTAAAACTGGTAGAAGAGCTGATGTAACTATAATTTCAGAAAGCTTCCACACCTTGAAAACAGTATGCTAATTATCTGAAGTCAGCATGGATTTGTCATAGTTCCTCTGGAAAGGTTTCTTCTTCTTTTTTTTTTTTTTTGATCAACTACTATGGAAATGCTATCTTTGCAATAATTTGATTTCAGCAAAGAACTCCACAACATTCTGATTAGCAAGCTAGAAGACATGACAATTAAGTGTCCATATATCTGATCAAAACAATTCAAGAATACTTATTACTGGTTCAACATCAAACTGGAGTGTGGTTGCAAGTGTAGTGCCACAAGAACCTATCCTGACCTCTTTTTAATTAATTAATCATATTTTGAGCACTTGGATGAAGAGGTAGAAGGAATGCTTATCAAATCTGCAGATGGTCCAAAAGTGTATGGATAGTTAATACCATAGAAATAAGATTCAAAATTATCTTTATAAGTTAAAGGTATTGGCTAAAAATAACATGACATAATTTAACAGAGATAAATACAAAGTTATTGATGCACAATGTAATTTCAGGCTGCACCAATAGAAGCAGAATTTCCAAATCTAAAAGTTGCTCAATTTTGATCTACTTGGGCCAGACTCTACAACAAATTGGTGTGCAGTTCTCGGAATTATACTTTAAGAAGAATTAAGAGAAACTGGAACAGATTCAGAAAATGGCAATACAGATTATTAGGCATAGAAACTAAGCCCTATCAAGAGAGATGGAAGGAACTGGGAATGTTTCATCTTGAGAAGAAAAGAGAAGGGATATGAAAACACCTTCATATACCTGAAAAGGTATTACAGAAGAAGATCAAGACTTGTTCTCTATTGATCCAGGGTACAGGACATATAATAACTGATTTAAATTATAGGAAAAATTATTCCAAATGTATGTTAGAACAAGTTCTTAACAATAAGAGCAATTCAACATTGGAACCAATTAACCAGAGAGGTAATCAATTCAACTGGGGGAGAAGCAATAATTTCATGGGGATACTTTAACTGGGTTCTTTCACTGAACAGAAAGTTAGACTCAATGACCTAAATGGTCTTTTCCAACTCTATGATTCTAAGCCAGCTATACAGGGAACAGAGTACCAGGAACACAATTTTCCATAAAAGAATGTTGTGCAGGGCGACCCTTCCTTTGACACCATCTTCCCATCATAATTGGGCTCACACATACCTACCAAGTAGTTTAGCCATAAGCTTTATAGGAGGATGATTTGCAGGAGAACTGACAGGTGGCAGTGAAATTATGTTGTGGCAGAGGTCTTGAACTTCTGCTGAATATATTGAAGGCTTCCTGCACTCAGCAGGTTTTGGGTTGGCCACACAGGCCCTACATGGTTTCAGATTAGGATATCGGATTGACTGTCTTTGCAATATGTTATCACCCCATCTCCCTAATGCCAGTACTGCCCTCATACCTTTTTGAAGAGTAAGAAACCTCCGCCAGTTTGGAGCATGCCAACACCACTTATATATAGGAGCACACAACACATATTTCATCACAACTACACCAGCATCTGTTTTGGATGCAATAGAGCAAACTGACTTATTCCAATGAAGTCCATTGGTCTTTTTAGTTTAGTACTGACTGGGAGTGGCTCTCCAGGCTGATAATCTGCAGATGAACCTGGAATCATCTGCATGTAAAACTGAAGAGATGGTTACTTTTAACGTCCCTAAAAACCTGAGCTCAGAAAGGTGGGGGGAGGAATGATCCTTGTAATAATTATTTTTACAGGTAGCTTTTCTTTGTCAGGTTCGGTCAGCACGAGGCTTCAGGGAAGCACGGGGCTGCAGGGAAGCTCGCAACCAGACCACGCGGAATCCACCGGCGGTAGCTAGCGGGGAAAAGAGGAACCGAAAGCGCCGCTAATTAACGAGCCACCTGCGGCCAGCTAAACAGGAAAACCACAGCGGAAGCTTTTAACTATGAACTGATAACGGCGCGAGCAAGCAAGGAACGGGGCCGCAGGGCAGCGAAACAAGATCGCAACGCAGCACAGAACCTGCGGGTCTGCACGTAGCAGGGAGGGACCAACCCAGCCGGAGGGGGACTGGCAATCAAGGACAATGGACTCTGACCGACCCTGCCATCATGAACAATCAAGAGGGACATTGGGGCCCAATAGTCCACAGCTGCAACGCGATCACGAGGCGGGAAAAAGCGCGGGAAGGGGGGAATATAACAAGTGATGCAATTGTACCAAGCCAGTCCTGGCTTTGCTTGTGACTACTACATTACGCATGAGTAAACCTTCTTTGTGAACCACACGTGTCACGAGAGTTTCTCTGTCGAACGGGGCAAATCTCACATTCTTCACATCTTGATGGTGGTTAAGATGCAGTTGGTTGAGGTAACAGGAAAGAGGATCTTCTACAGCTGCACCAGAACTATGAAATTTCTTCCCCTGGAAAATCCATTTGCCCTCTGCCTTCCACTGCCTAATGAAAATGCATTTATTACTAATTTGCTAGATTAAGATTTGTAATGAGCTGATTCCTTGTATTACTTTGGGTCACATTTACATAATCATTACAAATGTTTCATTTTCTGAAATAACATGCAGCATTAATTAAGGTTGAACACAACCATGCTTTCCTAAAGATAACACACTTGTGTGACTTAGGTGCCTGAGTATTCTCACTGTTTTTTCCTGACAGTTAGATTTTGCCAAATTAACTACATTTGTTATACCAGCTAATCTATTTTTCTTTATAAAACTATCTTTTTAGGATTTTTAGTGTTCTCAGGTTGCTTCAAAAGGAAATATCTACAATACAAATACTGGAGGGCATTTTGGTGCTTATGGATGACATCTTGATTTACAAATGTACTCAATTTTAGCAACCGTAATGATCATTTAGTCGCCATAAATAGAAAGAAGATACAGAATTATCCAATGGCCATTGCTGGGTTAATATCTTTATAAAAGGCTGTCATTTTTTGCCAAAAGAATAAATATTTACAGTCACAAAGCCATTGAAGGTTTTGCAGTGCCAGATAGACCCTGGAAGTGAACTGGAACTGTTATTTGGGAGCTTGGAGGTCAACTCATAAATGGACTTTGAACAGGTTCACAAATCAATCAACAGCTAAGAGATCTGTTTTGGCAATGCTGTAACTGCTTGTAGTATCTAGCTACAATTAATAAATCAGCCACATTTCGTACAAGTTGAATTTGCCAAATACTTCAATAGCAGATCCATATACAGGACATATTAGTAATCTAGATGTGATATACCTGTATAACGCATTACTACAGAGAAATAAATTGTTCATTTGTAGATTTAGAGAAAGCATATGATAAAGACAGCAGGGTTGAATTAGGGAATGTTGTATATGAATGTGAAGTTGATTGCTGAAGGCTACACTAGTGGCATATGATGGAAATAAAGCATATTTGAGAACAAACCATGCTTAGGAAATGGTTCAACCTTAAGCAGGAAGTAAGACAAGGATGTATGATGTCTCCTTGATTGCTTAATGTATTTGTGGTTAAATGCATATGGAATATTGTGATCACATTAGAAGTATGTAAATGGCAAAAAACTACAGCAGGTAGATGAATTTGTGTACCTTGCCCAGAATATTTACTAAATATGGGGAAATGCAGGAGAAAATTTAAGACATGCAAAATGTGATGGGTAGTATGTGGCCTCTTGTAACATGAATATTTATCAAGAGAAGCAAAATTGGCTGTGCAGAAGAGCCTGCTTCTGGCCACTTTCTTACTTGAGAGGGGAAGAGTTGGATATGGTATCTCAAGAGAAACATATAAGTACAGTGACTACAGTGGGAATAGAGTACTGGAGAAGTGTGTGTGATAACCAGCCTGCCCACCCTTCCTAGCGCCCACTCATGGCACACACACACACATACTCTGCAGCACCTGCACACCCAGTAACCGGGACTGCTGAGATTGTCCTCGCTAAGTGATGCAGTCACGTGAAGTTGTGCTTTACGACTGCATCATTTAGCAATGGAAATTCCAGTTCTAATTGCCATCATAGCCAAGGAATACCTGTATTTGTTTTCTTATCTCTTTCAATCAGCTTAATTACTTACTTACCAACTGGTTTTGCTATAAATTTGCACTCAAATATAGCAATTTCTGATTGAAACAGAGTAATTCCTGTGACATTCACTGATTCAGTTCTGACTCATATCTTCCTATTTTAACTCAGCTTTGTCCAATAGTGCTAAAGGCACTATTCCTTTAAATTGTATTATATATTTACCTGGTATTTTCTCAAGGTCTTTGCAACAAACAAGATCATGGCTACTTTTAAGCATGTATCACACTGCAGTGCTGTTGTTGTTTTACTTTTTACTTGGTTTATTGGCCAGGAAATATGCTGGAGTGAGAGCAAAAGCAGATTTTTTCAAAATGCCATTGACCTGTCTATGGATTGGTCTGTTAAATTCCCCCCCCCCCCCGCCGCCACTTGGCTAGAAAAAACAAAAGTGGGGGGGGCAAGAAGAAAACATAGACGCTGAGCATTTGATACAAATCTTGGGACCCATTTCTCTCGTTTACCTTCATATCCAGCATAAATCTCTATCGTTTTTTGTGTGTGGACAACGCTGGACTTCTCTAGAAAGACTAACTGGCACAAAGTGGTGTATCTGCATTTTATTATGTCTGGACACACTGAGAGTAGCAGAGCAGGACTGTAGTTGTCAGAGTGAAATTCCCAATTCTTGCAGCTCCAAGCGCCAATTTCCCTTCTTAGAAAATGTGTTCAAATGCAGCTGGGATGTCCTGCAAAGCAACTCTTCCGACTATAGATGGCTTTTGTTGCTGATGTTGTTGTTGGAGAGGGGCAAGAGAAGCAAGTTTTAAAAACAGCCCGTTCATCTCGCCAACCGGTGCCCCTCCCTTTGCCATTCCAAGCCACATCTGGTTTCATTCAGGTCTCTCCTTCCTTCGCCAAACCCAGGCACACCCCCAAGTGCCCTACAACTGTCCAACAAAAAAAAAGGCCAAGGAATGGTGGGGAAATTTGCTAAATTGGTGAGGACTCGGGATCCTACTCCTTTTTTCAAAAAATACAGGGTGTGCTACGATCGCCTTCTTCCACAACCCACACCCATCTCAAAGCACCGCAAGTTTGGAAGGGGGAGGGGGAAGGGGACTTGCTCAAAGAGCATACCTGGAGGAAGAGCGCAGAGTCCGACCTCAATGGTGAAGAGGATGCCCAGGGCGCATCTTAGCAGGCGAGGCCGCGTTGAAGAGGGGGGTCTGGGAAGCTTCATATCGGACGGGGTGAGGGGAAGAGAGCCCGACGAGGCGCTGGGGATCCTCTCTCCTCCTTCTCCTCTCGGGTCCTCCGGCTCCCCGTCGCCGTGCCGTCTGGGCGCAGCAGCCTTCCAACTCCAAGCCCTCCTCCCGTTGGGAAGGTGATGGAAGAAGAAGACGGGGAGATGGGAGAGAAAAGAGAGCCCCCCCAAGCCCCTCCCTGCCTTCTAAGAATTCAGACGCTGCGTCACGAACCCCACAGGCTGCCCAGCCAGTTGTGGGCGGAAGGAAAAAGAGGCCGGGGGGGGGGGCGGTGGGAGGAAAGCTTTCTTTAAGACTTCCAAAGTTGAGGCAAACTTTCAGCGGTTTGGCAACCGGGACGACACTAAACGGAATTGCAACACGTTGCAAACGGGGAGGAGGGAGAGGGAGAAAGGCTCGATCCTTTTGAAAACTTTCCTCAGGGAAGAGAACCGTATCTCCTCTCTCCCTTCTTGCTTTCAAAGGAGCGACCACCTCCACGTTAATTTTTACTCCCGCTTGTATTCGAGCATTTTAGGGGTGCGTGATGCAACGCGTACACGTACATGTCATGTCTTGTTATATAGCCTTTTTAAAAAAACGTAAACAAAAATCGTATTGCCGCAGCAGAAAGAGTGTATAAAATGTAGAAGGTTCTGTCTTTACAGTCACTGCCACAAAAAAGTGTCCTACTGCTCCTCAACAACCCTACCGTTATTAAAGCATATATAATAAATACATTTCCCCTTTCCAATATTTTGTATTATCTAATTTTAAAGTAATGAAAATATCAGAATCACCATCAATTCCTCATATTTAACATAATGTTAAATGCAGTCTTTATCATTGTATTTTATAACTGATGATCATTATTTCCCACTAACAGGAATGTGAATAAGATAGACTCGGAAGCCTTTCCAATCATGGAGTGAACTAAAAACCTCATGAGCCTCAGAAAGCATGGCTGTCTTTGGTTTGAAAAGTTTTAGAAGACACCAGGTTGTGCCCCATATCCTAGACTAGGCCTATTTATAAAGTAACGGTCCTTCCTCCAACCCACGCGCAATCAGGTCACACAGAAATCTGACTCACTAAGTGCATTTCTCAGTGTTAGCCAGTTGGAGAAGTAGACTTAGAGACTAAAAGCTCGTGACGTCATGGACACGTCCACACAGTTTTGGCAGCAATAGGAAAGTGATTTACAGTTGCTTTGGAGGAGGGAGTTCAACTTCCCAGCTTAGTGTACAGGACCCCTGGTATTCATAGGTGGTCTCCAAACCAAGAATTAACAAGGTTCAACTCTGCTTAGTTTCCCTTCTTAGCCTAGACAAGGTAAGCCAGGTCCCTAGAATTAAAGAAATAGCAAAAGCAATTGACAATCCCTTTATCACGTATTGATATATGAGTCTTAATCAATGGATTCACAAAAGTTCAGCAATATACATTGTGTGTGTGTGTGTGTGTGTGTGTGTATTTGATAAAACATATTCAAGTCACAAGCCACACCTTGAAATAGGATCATTTAGAAACAGGTCAGATGCATCAACATACACAAGAACAATTCCCATGTATGCAGGATAAAAAAAAAAAAACTTCCAGCAAGGGTTAGAAAATTCCCCCCACCCAAACATGTAGCTTTCGACACTGTATTTCTGCATGCAGAGTGGAGATTCTGCACCTGGAGATCTGCTGTTCTTCTGCAGTACAGATTGTGGGGGAAAGAATAAACGAAGTGAGATGGATAGTGGGAAAGGGAGAGTCTTGGCTGACTAAGGGAAGAAGATGTATGCAGATTGTGACTTCCTTTCTCTGCAACCCCACACAACAGCTGTGCCCACAACAGAGAGGCCTACAAAAACTGTACAGAGGGCAGCTATAACTACCAAAATCTCCTGCTATGATAATCTTCCCTTTGTCCTTTAGCCGACCTGTGTAATTCACACACACAATGCTGTACATCCAATTGGTCTGTCCAATTAGCAATGCTTTGTTTCACTTCCTCTCTTATAGATTTTCTTCAGATCCACTCATCATCCTTACCTGTAACTACCTGGAAACATGTGGTTTATTTAGTTGTCATGACCTATTGAAACAACCTGAAGCAGAAAGAGTGAATCTTCTGTCCAACTGGGTGTTGTCTCCAAGAAGGGACAACAGTTTGTTTCTTGGCTGCATCAAGTCTTAGAGAAATGCCTCTGATATTAGTAATACATAGTGTCAGAAACCTGCTGCTAGCTACATAACAGGCTCAGATTTTGCTGACTTACAAGAAAGTCAAGTATTCAAAATCCTGAGAGGCTCAGCAAATATAAAAAATAGCATAGCAGCAGTGAATCTAATTCCTAAAGAAGGGAAAAGGCCTTGTTAAAGGAATTATACTGTGATGACATCAGCAAGCCCAATTCCACATCACAACACGCTCTTGGGCCAACAAAATTCAAGAGAGCACCACCAGAGCAGCCTAACTTCCAGTGCCATGGAATGCATCTTATTGGATTAGGTGCCTGAACTGATTCAGGAAAATCTCCAGCTTATCCACAGAACCTGAAGTTTACCAAATGAGTCATTTAATCTGTTCTATGGGAGATCAAGCAATTGAAATCCTGGTATCGTTTCTTGCCCCCAAAGAACACAGAGCTTCCTAAAGCTAAGTGACAGAAGGCCTTCATATAATGGGGAAGACTCATAAAAATGTGTTTTATGAGTCATGCTGTCCCTGAAACATGTGCTGGTAGCCACTGCAGTTCAGAAAGTAGAAGTGGTAAATGGGCATATTGTAGAGATAACCTTGAAGAAGGAATGCAAGAACAGTTAAATAAATATCAGCCCAATTCTGAGAAAGAGGAGGGGGTGAGAAATAAAATCAAGATTACCCTGCCTTAATTCTCTTTGGAATAAAAGTGGACAGAGGAAAACTTTGTCAGGCTTTCAAGATTCTGTTATTATATCCTAAAAGCAATAGAGTTCCAGTAGTCCTTGTGTTATTTGTTTCCTGGCCTGGTGTACCTTGAATGGCTGACATCGATCTTTCAGCCTCACTGCTTCCTGATTAAAGAGGAATCAAATCTTGCCTTTGATCATGGAGATGGCATCGGATCCCCAGGACACCCCACTGTCTGCAAAACAGCTTGCTGAAGCACTGTTACAACATCAACAGCAAGTGGACATGTAAATAACAAACCTGGATAATGCCAACATACAGCTAATACAGCATTTGGGACAACTGGCATTTCTTTTTTTTATTAGTAATTAAAAAAAGTGTATAGATATAAAGATAAAAAACTAATATAAACTAAGGAAAATATAAACATAAAAAAATAAAATAAAAAATGCAGAGATATTTTTTTTAAAAAAGGAAAAATCAAGAAATAGTAAATAGTAAAAAAAATAAGAAAAAGGAAAAAGAAAAAGAAATGTAAAGAAATTACTTCCCCCTTCATCAAAACAAGTACAAACAATTTCAGAACTTATCATCTTCCAAAAGTTCTCTTCTTCCTATATCTCATCTCTTATCTATAAACAAATTTTGAGCCTCAACATTCAGTCCTAGTCAGCCAAAGTCTATTAAGAGTTATCAACAATAACAACATTTATATTTTAACCTTAATCAAATAAGCTAACTTTGCATTCCTTTCCTTTCCTTTTAACACCATAGCTTATTACTTTCTCTGAAAATAACAGCAAAAAATCCCTTCTTCCCATATCTTATCTCTTATCTATAAACAAATCTTTAAAACCTCATCATTCAGTCCTGATCAAGAAAAACCCAATAACAGCTACTAGAAAGAACATCATATGTATTTTAACCTTGATCAAATAAGTCAACTTTATATTCCTTCCTTTTGCTTTTAAAAATCTTGATGTTTATTCCCTTTAAATAGTGTCCCAGAAGCTGATTTCTTTTCATTTTTCTCTTTGTCTTTTCTCAGGAACTCCTTCATAAGTTTAACATGTCTCTTTTGTAAGTCCAAGATAAGAAAGTTGTCCAAGTCACTCTTCTGATTTATTATTTGTGTGTCCCTTTTAGTTATTAAGACATCAGCTGGTTTCATTTCTAAATCCAGAGTAACATCTTTTTCCATATCATTCTTGTAACTTGTCATTTTTAAATCCACATCCAAAACAGCCTGATTCTCAGTTGTATCATCTTCTATCTCCTCTTTTAAACCCATTTTTATGGTAGCAGGCAATCTTGAGAGAAATTTCTGAGTGCATTGTTCCCAAATATCCTTGAATTCTTCCAAAGTTAAAATCTTTTTCTCATTCTGCATTAGTGGGTCTCTTATCCTTTAATTATAATCTTTAGTTCTTTCTGGTTGCCTCTAGTGTCCAGCCTTCAAAGTCTCCTTTTATGATGTTTTTCTCTAATCCAAAACATTTTATCACAGGAAGATTTCTTACCCTTAGATTCAAAATCTTTATATATTTTTAACAGGATTTTAAACAACCAACCAGAAGGATTCTTATAATTAATTCCAAAATCTCCAATTCCTCTGGCCCCTTGGTCCATTTATAACTTTCCAGAATCAATATTCTAAGTACCCTTTTGCTGTTTATTTCAAAATTTAAAAAAATTAAGTCCTAAAACTTACATAAAACTTCTTTCACTAAGGATTGAAGGAGAATCACTTAGTATGATGAAACTTGTTGTTCTGAAGGTTCTTAATATTCAAAAAGCAGTTAACAAGCAATTTCCAGAAGTGATTTAAAAAGGATGTGGGTGAATCCAGTGTCTGTTTGAAAGGTCCAAACCATGGCTTGGGCAAAGCTGACTTTCCCTTGGCTCCCAGAGGTCTAAAGCCTGCCAGAGACTGCTATTTTACAGTTTCTTCATGGGGAGCCTCTGTATGGAGCATTTGTGGATGATCCCAAGTCCTCCCCTTTATCTGGAGAGGAATTTTGAGGCACTGATCCATTCCCTGCTTTTCGTTCCACATTGGCTCTGCTGAAAGCAGAGTCATCATCAGTCCACCACTGGAAGTCCAGGACAACTGGTATTTCTTCATTCTCAGGGATTTTGCCAAAGACATTTGGAGGAGCCCCTGATTTCTGACTTTCATGGTGCAGTGTGACTTGTGTATGGTGGATCAGCCAGCAGAATTTCCTACAGATTGCTCCAGGGTAACTTTCACTCTGAATCTGCAGAAAG
Organism: Python bivittatus; assembly: GCF_059951505.1. Classification (NCBI taxonomy): domain Eukaryota; kingdom Metazoa; phylum Chordata; class Lepidosauria; order Squamata; family Pythonidae; genus Python; species Python bivittatus. The sequence continues at coordinate 6,656,499 of NW_028277028.1, forward strand.
AAGAGGCAGCCAAATGGGCTATGCACTGCATTAAGGCAATTATACCTTACTGGACAACTACTAAAACTTCATGCACAGACTAAGGTACAGAAGCAGCAATCTCATCTGTTCCCTAGCACAATCTCACAAATGGGGTCTCACATCCAGTTATCTTCAGGGCAGCATGTCTGAAAGCCACAAGAGTCTCTTGGAAAATAATAGCCACCTCCCCCACTCCCTGCTCTTGGATCACGGCTGGTGCCATACTCAAAACCCAGGAGGACACATTCTAAAATGTTAGGTAATACAACCCAGATCAATTTTTTCCTTTAAAATAAGATATTTTATGTGGAGAGCCTTATTACAGGTCAATCCGATGTTAAGCAGCAACATCCTAAGACCAGGGCTACCAGGGATCCAATGAGCAGGGCTTGGGGTTGAAAAAATGGGCTATGAAGACAGAATTGGTAGCAGACACCAAGAACTTCTTCCCCGCCAAAGTCCTACCCCCCTTTCATATCTCCATCTGCCCATCACGACCAGAAGGCAACTACCCACCCCCTTCCTTCTATTCAAATCTTGGCAATGCTCATCCAGACAGTACCAACCATCCCAGGTCTGGCTGCCCAACCAGACTTCTACATAGGTATTCAGTGGGCCAGCAGGACTAAATAGGTCAGCCACTCCTCCACCACCACAACAGCCATGCTATCCCCTGAATGTTTTGGTCATCCCAATATGAAACTACTGCTTTAAGTTTTTCCTCCACAATTGTGTCATTATTTGTCTCATGAAACATCAAACGTCTGAGAGGTATTTCTAACAAGAGAAGTATTTTTTACCAATTTAAGATGTTGAAATTTGTAATAGATATTTTTTTTGCAAGAAACTCATATTCTCCCTGATGAAACAATTTACTTACAAGGAATTGAGTTGATCAGATTCTTATTAGTAGAAATTCAGAAATGGTCAGAGGAGAGGGTACTATTTAACAAATCTTCAGATGTTGATAGTTGAACAAGAAATTCTGGATATTGATGGTTATTATATAATTTTGGTTATTAGTAAGGGTGATTGCAAAAGTTTATCAGAACTATTTGGCTGAGATAAACCAGTTATTCTGTATTGCTGTTTTGGAAATATTTTTCATTTACAGGTGGGCCACAGAATTGTGGCTGGAGATTTTAATTTGGTTTTGGATGCGTTAATTGATCAAAATAAAGTTTCCAAGAAAAATCATTTACAGAGTTGCAGCACTATCTGCCCATTTTTTCAGTAATTTAATTTAGGATATATGAAAACAATGAAACTTTAGCCAAATAAGAATATACTTTTCTTTTAATTCCACGCATGTTCTCATTTGGATTATTTTTTAAATATCTCAGTTAATACAGCAGTTAATTTGGTTGAGAATGGTCCTACAGGTTGTACAGTATTATAGATCTTTTATCTTGTATGTTTTACTTTATTCTGTATGTTCTATCTTGTAGCTCTACTTCGTAAGTTTTATTTAATAAATTTTATTCAGTCTGGGTCACTGATCTATAATAAAGAATTTGAAATTTGCTCCTATAGATTCTATTACAATATCCAGTCGTGCTTTGGTAAACAATGTCAATGGTGTTTGGTAGAAAATGTCAGGTTGGTGCAAGGTGGAATTTAAAGGTTTTACATGAATACTGACTAAAATGCATTTCATTTTAAAAACAGGAAAGGACTCTACAAGTTCTGCATTATTACCCAATATCTTCATTAAACCTAGATGCAAAGATTCTGACTGTAACTTTGGCACAAAGATTGCAGGGGGTATTACCATCAAGAATTCATCCTGCATAATCCGGCTTTAAGGAAGGATACTGTAAAGTTTTCTAGCCCAGAATCTATAAGTTCAAAGGAGACTCTAGACCAAGGTTTTTCCAAAGAAGGTTCAGCTTTTATTGTTGGCCAAGAGAAAAGCAGGGTGGACCACTCTCCGTCCGACTGGCAGCAAGAAGACAGAGAACAGCCACACCTTAAAACAGTTTACAACAGTTTTAATAGTATTTCAAAATGGCAGAACTTAGTACCATTATAATAAAGGTGAGTTTTTACAGCCAATCAAAGAAACTTAAACAGAATACATTATTCTCCACCCTTGTTTGTTTATATTAATTCCAGAATATATTATTCCCCTCCCCTGTTTGCTTATATTAATCCAAATGAGTTCCCTCCCATGAAACCCCTAACTCTTATTCCTTACAAGTCCCTGTAGACCCCCGTCCTGGGTCCTTCTTCCCTTTTTCAGGCTAAGGTCTAGCCATGGGAGGTACTTCCTTATTTTCTGAGCTAGCATGGTTTGCTCTATGAGGTGGGAGGAGGAAGAAAGGGGAAAACTGCAGACAGTTCCCCTTTTCAGGACCTTTGATATGAGCAAGCAAGACATTTGGCTTTTAGCTTAACCACATTCCCCGCCCCCCCCCCCCATTTCCTTTTATAACCCTTTATAATGGTATAACCTATTACCATTAGCCTAACTTTTACATGCTCGGCGTCTTGTAGCTTTCCTGAGTTCCCTATTTGCAAAAGAAGCCTTTCTAGTTTCCTTAATAGCATCTAGACTGACCCTTAGCCACACAGTCACTAGGTCAGCAAAAGCTTGAAATACAAAAGCAAAATAGGCAGTTAGTCTAACCATTCCTTTTTTTTTTTTTTTTTTAATCTGCGCTCAGTCGTTACCGACTCTGCAGTGACTGCTTGGACGAGTCCTTGCAGTTTTCAAGGCAATTGTTTCGGAAGTGGTTTGCCAGAGCCTCCTTCCTAGGGCAGAGCCCAGCTGGCGAGCGCAGGAGGCGGGGTTTCTGTTGCTTCGTGCCCTTTTCGGGCACGCACAGTTTTTCGCGCTTACCGGCAACTGCTCCCGACTCCTTTCCTTACAATACCATTACTGGTAGATATGTACAGTATTTTAGCAATATCCCTGAAAATTATGAAATAGCTGTAGAGGCTTCATTGGATGAAGAAAAAGCTTTTGATATGGTACAAATTAAATGGTTAGAACAATGAGCTATAAAGATGCATCTCCATTTAGTATTATTTCTTTCTAGCCCTAAATAAATGAATTATTCTAGACCCAGTTAAGATGTATTGTGAAACTCGTCAAGAATGCTCTTTATTTTCTCTATTTGATATTGGAACTTTTGGCTTGTCTTAAAGTATCCCATGACATCCAAGATTTAAAGGCGGCAGTAACTGAACACAGATTATTTGCAGATAATATCTGGGCCATATCAAAGCTCTGTCTCTATCTAGGTTTGTTTAAAATTTATAGTAATATGGTTAATGTTTTAGAGACACAGTAAATTGGAATACATCTAATATTTTATCAATACATAATGTTTCTATGGAAATATGTAAAAATTGTTTTTTTTTATTTTGCTCAGATTCTATTAAAATATGGTAATTATTCATAAAAAATAATCTTCTAGGTTGATCTGAGTATTTCAAATTGTAAAACAAAAATTAGTGGAAAATACTCATGTATTTTCATCCTTCTATTAATGAGTCTAGGAAAGAGTAAATATGAAAATTAATATTACTTCAAGACTGATATATACTCTAAGAGGAATGTCTATATTAATTCCATTAAGATATTTTGAACAAATTTTAAAATTAAATTATCACACAGTCAAACTCCAAAATTCTCCTTTTCAAAATTATGACTTTCTTATGAAAATGGAGAAGGGGAGAGCAATTTTCTGATTTTCAGTTATATCACTGGAGATATTTGTTAACATTTTTATTGTATTGGAACAAAACCAACACAGATTTTGTACTGTTAGGGACCCATTTGCAGAGCTATTCTCTGGCACTTTCAAAATCTTGGCAAATCGTTAGTTCTAAGTATAGTAGAAACTCTATTATATTTCTAGCATTGAAGGTGGTCTGACATATCTGGAGGATGTTGGGTAAGAGATATGATCCCTGTTCTCATGAGAAACTAGTGTTCTGAATTATCCTTATTTTAAAATGGTGGGCAATTTTTTCAAATGTATGGGTTGAAAATCGGACAGTTATCCTTAATCAGCTAGCTATTAATGATCCTTTTCAATTTTTGAAAGGTTACAAAAATAATATAATTAGCCCAAAATAGCTGAATGGCAATGCATTCCATTAAAACATTTGATATGCTCTTTATTTAGACCAGATGCATTGGCCTCCTTGAAAGCCCCTAGGGTTTTGAATGTATTAGAGAAAGATTTTTTAAAAGCTGAACCAACAGTTCAGTTTTACTGACAATTTAAAAACTGTACCAAAGCTAACTATGTACTAAATACTATAACCAAATAAATTTATTAAAAATAAATATGGATATTATACAAGAAAGTTGGATTCAAAAAGTTGAGTTTACTACAAAATCAGTGGTTTCAAGTTTTAAGAAATGTTAAATACATTTCTTATGATCTTTAAGAAGAATTTCATTCATCAAAAATATTTGGGATTTATTGGACTTCTCAGTGAATGTCTAAAAATGGTTGGTTGTCAAACTACTTATGTTGGAGATGCAATACATTGAAAGTTATCTTAATACACATACTTTGGTATAATCCTTGGTTGTATATTTTTACTATGCTGAGCCAGGTTCTTGGAAGGGCATTAGAATTTAAATATATCAATGTGTTGCTAAACTGCATTCCAAAAATTTAGAATTTGCCTATTTATGAAGAACTTTGTATTTACTTGCCTGGAGTGTTACCCTCCCTGCAAAAAAATATTTATTTCCAGAAAGACAGCTGTAGACCAGAAGGTTGTCATGATGAAATGTGTCAACTCATAACATTTAAACTGGCCATTTATCAGCATAAAGGAAGCATTAGACAATATGATTCTGTAAGATCAAAGTTGAATTTTTTGTTTAAAAATTAGGGTGAACAAATCAAACCTATTTCTGATAAGACTAATAATAGTGCTAACACCATACTCGGCTTCTCTTATACCAAAGGAGGGAAGAATATATCTGCTGCCATAACATTCTTCAAAGGTAAATCCATCTCTCAGAAGGTATACCCTCAGGTACGGGTACAATAACTTAAAGCCCTTAGATATTATATCCGGTCCAGATTCCAGAAAGAGGTATTCCAAGTACTTTGCTGCGTATCAAAGTCAGCACTTCATTTAGAAATCAGGATGATCCCCCTGGAATCCAGAGTACACATATGCTGAATTTATTTCTGATCAAGCTCCACTTCTCTAGTAAATCCCTGGCTGCCATTTGGATATTTTTTCCTCTTCCTGGAAAGCTGGAATTCAGAGTGAATGCCAGTGTGGCTTCTCAAATAAAGCCCTCCTCCCCATAGGGTCATCTAGACCTAGGTCAGGGTTTCTCAACCTTAGCAACTTTAAGATGTGTGGACTTCAACTCCCAGAATTCCCCAGCCAGCTTGCTGGCTGGGGAATTCTGGGAGTTGAAGTCCACACATCTTAAAGTTGCTAAGGGTGAGAAACCCTGACCTAGAGCCTCAATCCAACAGCACGTTTTGACATACCTCTCCTAGTAGGCAGGGCATATACAACCTTTCATGCCTGCAAAGTAGCTACTGTATTTAACATTACCTGTCCAACACACTGCACTTTTTTCTTTACCTTGTTTTAATGTCTTGCCCTCTACAATTCCGGAGGGAAGCTATAACAATAACCTCTTTGTGGAGGAGACCATGAGCACAAAGCCAGCTGGGTGACCTTGAGCCAGTCACTCTCTCTCAGCCCCAGGAAGGAGGCAATGGCAAACCATTTCTGAAATCTTGCCAAGAAAACTGCAGGGAATAGTCCAGGCAGTCACCCGGAGTCGACACTGACTCAAAGGCACACACACAAATCATTGTACAAAATGCTGATCAGTGACCACAACAATAAAGGTGAAGCTTATAATAAAGATTAAACTTAAAAACTCAGTTGTAGTGTTTCTTATGTACACATCATTAATGTTGCATTTATATTGTATTTGATGTAGCTTTTTTCTTTTATTTCTTTTGCTTTTTTTGCTTTGTTTTGTGTGCACATATTTTGTTTTGTTTTTCATTTTTGTAGTCGTATTAAAGCAATGAAAGAATGTGGAAAAGATTGACTTGATGTGCAGGTGTTGCTCCCACCCTACTAATTTCAAAATTACAATTTGTGTTAAATTTGAAAATGCTGAACAAATATGTTTGTCAAAAATGATATATCCTTTGTTCAGTGGATTTAGTGAAACAATTAACTGGAACAATAGTTTTCACAAAATTAAAGCTTAGACTGATGTTCCAAGACAGTGTTACTCTCTCTCTAATTTTACTGAAATTTTTAAAAGACAATAGTAAAAGACAATACAAACTGAACTCAGAAAGGAAAAGAAAAGGAGAAAAAGAGAGAATAAGAAGTGCGGAAAAAAAAGAGAAAGAGGAAAAAATAAGAAAAAGAGAAATATTTAAAGAAGTGACTTCCTGACTTCATCACAACTACAAACAAACTTAGTACAGTAATTCTTCACCCCTATAAAATTACATGCAAGTATCTCCTCTTCTTATAACCCATCCCTTATCCATATGCAAATTCATAAATCAGTAGCGTTTCAGTCCTGGTATTAGTAAGAAGTCCATAAGGGTTCCCAGAGTTTTATAAAAACATTTTTTTTATAAACCAACTTTGTACTCCTTCCTTTTGCTTCTAACAATTTTGATCTTTAATTCATTCAGATGTTGTTGTAGGATTTGATGTCTCCAGTCTTTCTTTCTTCCATCTCAAAGACTTCTTCAAGGCTTTAGCAAACCTCTTTTGTAAATCCAGTAAGTAGTCATTATCCAGGTCATTCTCTTGGCTTCTCATTTGTATTTCACTTTAACTGTCATCTCTGTGTTATAATCAACCATCTTTTTATTTTCCAGTATTTCAACAATTTATTTATATTCGAATATTTCTGCATCAGATGAGGTTTCTTTCAGCTTTTTGTCCTGTAGAACTTTCACATCTGTCATTTCTTCTTTAACATCTTTTGAACATTGTCTATCCATAAAAACAGACATCATTGTTGACATTGTAGCTACTAGTTTCTGTCCCCATTCTTCAAATATCTTCTGAAGTATTTCAAATGTCATACCCTTTTCTGTCATTTTGTCTCAATGCTAACCAAAGACAAAAAGCAAGCCTGTCTCTTTTGTTTTCTTTTTCCTTTTATGCCTGCTATATTTAGTCCCCTCTAGTGTCCGATTTCTGAAATCATAAAGTCTTGAATTTCTGTTATGACTTAAGGTAGACTAAACAATTTAGTTCCCACGAAGATGCTGTTTATTTATGTAATTATTTCCAAAATCTTATAGCAAAAATCCTAATATTCCAAATTCATCTGGTCCCTTAATCTGTTTATAACTTTCTTAGATTAAAATCTAATTTAGCTTTTTGCCATTTATTGCAAATCATTTAAATTCTTAAGCTTACCGGTAATTTTTCTTTTATTCTGGAATGAAACTAAACTCACCAGGTGGCTTTGCACATTTGTTGTTTTGCAGATCTCTAATAGCCTTAAGATAATTAAATAGATAATTTCCGAAAGTTAAAAAGTGAGGTTAGCAAACCCAGTGTCTTTTAAAAGGCTCCACCACAGTTGGGAGCTTGATGGCTTCCCTTCATCTCCTGATGCTCAAATTCACAGGAAACTGCTATCCTGTGGTCTCCTTGTGAGGAGCAGCTGTCTGGAGCACAAGCAGGTGACCTCCCATCCTCCACTTATCCAGAGAGTTTCCATGGGATCTGTCTACTCACTGGTCCTTCAGTCGTGGCCATATCATCTCTGCTCGTTTGGAGATGTGCTAGCTTGCCATTCATCACCCGCAAGTCCTAAGACAGTGTTCCTCAACCTCAACAACTTTAAGATGTGTGGACTTGCTGGCTAGGGAATTCTGGGAGTTGAAGTCGACACATCTTAAAGTTCCTGAGGCTGAGAAACACTTTCTAAGAGATCCCATAGTTGAGGAGGTTTCTGAACTATTTGCCTTCAATTGTTGGTTAGGGATATAATATTATAGCTTTCCCCTTATGGGCTGGACTTTAATTTTTATCATCCTACTTGCTCTACTGACTGGGAAGAGCTGAAATTGATGTCAAATATACCTGGAAAGCCACCGGTTGAGGAAAACTGCACTACTGAATTTGCCTAAACTGGGAGTTATAACAGTAGCACTACCATCACATCAATAAATGTATTGCTAAAAAAAGTAGTCGACGTATATTCTGGGCCTGACAAAGTTGAAAGTAATTGCAACTTTTATCATTTCATTCTGAGAAATATAATTTAAGAGATAATTTAGATCAGTGTTTCTCAAATTGGCAACTTTAAGATGTGTGGACTTCATGCTGGCTGGGGAATTCTGGGACTTGAAGTCCACACATCTGATAATTGCCAAGTTTGAGAAACAGTGCTTTAGATTCTCCTTTGCCCAGAAATTTTCTAACTTAGATTTATAGAAACCAGATGGCTTTTATCATGTTGATGACATTCTAAATATTTAAAACCACAATGACACAATGGTGCAATGCTGAACAATATATTGCAGACATTCCAAGAACTGTACCTTTGCTAAAGTATCAGCTTATAAATTTGGACATAACATCATATTGCAAGACATACAGCCAATCTTCTAAGAGCTGCTGCAACCAAAGGGTTACCCAAAGTAATGGAAGTCTTATAATTGGGCAGATTTCTTGGCACTGTAACTTAACTGAGCCATATTTGATTGTAATTTAGCCACGCTTGTTAAATGAGATCTCCTTGAGTTGGGAGATATAATGCAAATCTACTTTTAACAAAGAAGATACAAATTTCATATTTAGTATTAATCCATTAACACCCTATTGAAGTGTTAGATACTTCTTCCAACCCAAATGATTATGTATTACAGAAATGCCAAAGAGCAGGACAACTGCTTTATCTTAAGGACATCCATATAAATGGGGGGAAAAGGTATTAATGAATAAAAATTAGTCTTGGTAGAGGTACAAACTTGATTTGCCATTTCTCTGCAAACAGATCAGAAATCTTCTGTATTGCAAGGAGAGAAAATAATGTATGAACTTTCCCTAGGGTTCAAAGATTTCATCATCATAGGGCAACAACAGTTACTTACAAAATGATACATACTCTTGTGAAATGAGAGCACTTAATTTTTCACAAGATATTCAGTATTCACATAGTCAAGAATTATTTATTTCAAAATGGAATAATAATAATTCCAGCAAATCAAATACAAACCTGAACTCATTAGACACTTAGATATCTGTCTGGAAATGGTGATTAGATCTGAATAACTCTGCTAACTTGGTATTTTACACTGATCAGTCCCAGTACAACTTTAAAATTTCAAATCTTCCAAGGCAGATGTTGGCAAACAGCTGATTTATTTCCTTAGAAAGACCTTATTTATTTTGTTGTTGTTATATCTGATACTTAGAAATTGTGAAAGTATAGAACACAACTGCAAATGTTACATGTATATATGTTCAAATGTGCATCTCTCTATATATTTGCATATGTATACAGTATTCTGAAAGAAAAAGTGTATTTGTTTAGTATACCCTTCATTTTGATAATAATTAGCCTCATTTTTTCTGGCTTAGCAATTAGACTCACCATAGTAGCATATTTTCTGACATGACAGTTTGTTCTATCTCTCCACCATGGCATAATACCAGGATCTGGGAAGCAGTGAGAATGAGAAATCTCCTCCAGTGACTTAACAGAATACCAATGCAAGAAACATTGTGAAGCAGCCCTGCTTCTGCAGAAACACTGCTTGAAAACAAGAATTCCCTATCTGCCAAAAAAATTAAGACTGTAGCAAAAGACCATAGAAGTACAGGTAGTTCTCGCTTAGTGACCACGATTGGGACCAGCAACTCCATCACTAAGCTCCACAGTCACTAAGTGGAAAATCATGTGACTGCAACAGGCTTATGATGTCACTTCCCATTTGGTCATTAAGTGAGACATCATGTGACCGCAACTTGCGATTTTACTTCCATGTTCTCCATTAACTCTGCTTGTTGGAAGCTGGTTGTGAAGCACAAGAATAGTGATCATGTGACCACGGGATGCTGCAATGGTTGTAAATGCAAGGACTGGTTGCAAAGCTATTTTTTTTTAACTGTTATAACTTTCAATGGTCATTAAATGAGGCAGTCTGTAAACAAGGACTACTTGTGTAGTGCAAAGGGAAGCATCTAATGACAGTTTTACCTGATCACTGGAGAGCACAATTCAATGTAATGTTGTAATGCACTTCTGTTTGAAAAAGCCAAAGGCTTTGAACAAATTGTATCATTATTATTTGTTGTTATTCTTCTTAGATCACGCTCCTATTTAAGGCCAAACCCATGTCAAATACATTTCTGAAAAACATCAACCCTTTTAAATTAAGACACTAAAAACAATATAAAGCTCCCTGAGAAACAGTTTGGAGAATTACTGATAATCCATCTGCAATTCTTCAACTCTGTATTCTGCTTTTTTTCTTTCCATTTTCAGTTCAATTCTCAAAGATTACAGAATAGATACAGAAAAGATATAAAAGATACAGGTAGTCCTCAGTTTATGATGGCAATTGGGACCACAATTGCCGTCACTAAGCAACACAGTTGTAAAGCATGATGATATGTGACTGTGCTGGATAGTGACAGCAGTTCTGGCACTCCCAGTTTCCATCGTGAAGCAAGGACCTCACATGACCACGACTTCCAACTTCCTGCCAGCTTCTCCATTGACTTTGCTTGTGGAAAATCAGTAGGGAATGTCAGAAATCACAATCATGAGACCGCAGGGATGCTGAAATGGCCAGGACTCCAAGGACCATAACTACCACTTGTTCAGCACCATTGTAAATGTCAATGGTCATTGAACAAGTGGTCATTAAATGAGGACTACCTATATTGGCAACAATTCAAGAAACAAGACACTTCAACTATCATAACATTTGCATTAGGCACCATCATAAGAGCTGAAATGGAACAGTAGCTTTCTAAAATATTCTGTCCAATATGGACCAAACATAATCCAAAGTTCCCTGTTTCTCAGCTGAAGTTCAATGTTAAAAATCCTGATTGTGGAGTTTCTGGTGAGGATTCATGGCAAACTAAACACCCCTGAAGGAGCAAGGCGGCACTGCAGCAGAGATTGGCAGCTGGATAGTGAATTCTGGGCGGCGTAGTCCCTCTGGAAAAAGGAGAGATCGTGAGATCACTCACTTGCACTCCAGGCAGCTGCTCCTTGTGATGAGACTGCCGGAACTGAGACTTGCGGTCTCCTTGTGAGTTGAGTGGCTGGGAGGTGAGAGATTTCAATCAAGCTTACAGCTGTAATACTGCCTGTATGGACATAAGGTTCTCACAAGCCTCACGTCTTAACCACTTCCAGATGTAACTAATTTACAGCTAAAGAGAGATTTTCTGAGCAGCAGAATAAAAATTTCACTTGGCAAATCATCTTTCTGGATTACAAAGGAATAAAAAAAAGTTTCAAAGATTTAAAAATTAGGCACTACCCAAAATGGAAGAAAAGTTGGTGAAGATGAAGGAACTTGCTGAAATGGCTACATCAACTTCTTTGATCAGAGAAAAGACAATATCTACGTTTATTGCTGACTGGAAACTCCTTATGGACCTTTTGTGGAAAATAGAAAAAAATGAACTTATGATTTATGGGTTTGATGATTTTACAGGATAGATTATAGAAAGAAGAGAGTTATGTTTTAAGCATAGAGTAAGAGGTAAATTTATAATTGTACTTATAACTGCTGTAAAGAAGATTGGAAACTACTTCTTTATATCTTTTTTCTCTCTTTTCTATTTTTCTTTTCCTTTTTTTCTTTTCTTGTACTTTTAGCTTTTTCTTTGGTTTCTTTCTTTCTTTTTCTTTTCTTTTTCTTACTTTATATTAACTTGTATTACTTTTTATCTTCCTTTTTAAACATCTTTAACAAAGATTATATTTTTAAAAAATCCAGATTTCAGTACTCAGCTAAATTATGGAAATGTCACCCATCCTAAGGGATTTAATTAACCTTAACAGTAAAGCACTACCAAACTTTATGAATTTAATCCATTAATTCATAAATCATTGATTTAATTTGCTTCAGGCATTTGGATAAATTTAGAGATGGAATGAATATTAATAGACAAAATAAACTGAAGGCACTGATGTGGATAAACTGGTGGAAAAACTCAGGCAATTAAATAAACCTGTTCCTGAAAATATGACACACGCATTTTCTTTCATAATGAACTTCCAGTGTTAGGTGCCTTCACCTGGGCTACCTTTTATTTTGTTTGTGTTTGCAATCTTCATCTAGTATGTAACCGACCATTTTTTCTGCAATGTTTTTTCTTTTTTATCATTTTAATTATCCCTGACTATTCTAAAAATGTTCATTTAAAAAAAAAACAAAAATATATTACATTGTAAAATGAGTGGGGTTTGGGGTTAAGAACCAATTGTATGAACTCATAAAAGGAGGGAGTTATGCAGGTAAGAAATAAGCAATCATAAACCAAGAGTTTCGCAGTCTTACTACACCTTTGCACATCTTTGTAAAATGCAGTCATGTAGAATGTGAGGTAACTGCTAGCTCCATTTTAAGCAGTTTGGCCCAAATTTCTCTGCTTGACTGTTTTCTGAGAGTTGCTGAAAGTTAAGATTGAGACCTTCAGGGCAAGGATTTCTGCAATGCTCTTAATCTCGGCCCTCTTCTCCTTGGCTTGGCCATGTTTTCTAAATAGAAAGAGCTGGTTTCTCCATATTCAGGAATTCCGTCTTCAAAATCTTCCATTATTCCTTCCAAGGTCCATCAAAAGGAAATAAAAAAAGTTCTAAATTTGATGTCAGACAACACAGGGTTCCTCGGGGCAGAGGGAAGATGAAGCAGGGTTGAATTGAGAGGATAGTGAGAGTGGTAACAAACGTGCAATCCATGAAACTCCTGATTCTGAATTTGAAGTGGAAAGTATTTCAGAGTTGCCAGCAACTACTGGTTAAGAGATTGAATTTGTGTCCACCAATTTAAACAAAGTATTTGATCCAATTGACTTAGCACAGCCTAAGCAAGAAAATCCAATGCAGCCAGGGGTAAAGTAAAAAAAAAAAAAAAGTCATCAACAAAATCTGCCAAATCAAGGCAACATTTCAATTCAGCATGGTATAAACTTGGCCCTTGGTTGGAACGGAGCATAATGGAAAATTTCACTTTGCTTGGGAAAATATGTTAGTCAAGGTGAAAACAGTTCACAGAAAAAGCAGCGACTGGAAAAAGCTTACTGATAAAACTTTAGACTGCCTAGCAGAAGTATGCTTCATACAGACGGTGGCCTTGATCATACAATATGCTGAATGCAGTCAGAACTGCTTACTGATGATTCCATACTGCACAATCACACTGACTGGGTCACGGAATACAAATTTGGGTATAGAATCCTGCTCCACTTTCTCTGGGAACTACCCAATATCCTGTGAGTCCTTGAAGCAGGACAGTATTGTCCATTTTCACTTTGTGGAGCACATTAATATGTTCTTCTGCCTCAAAACAACATAGATATGGCCAGTAATGTGACATCAGTGGAGTGGCATAGCCTACATTCTCGGAACACTGCTGTGGGTCCTTGGGAGAAGACGGGGTTGGGACAAAATAGGCACATAAAGTGCAAACAGGGCAGAAGGTTATAAATTTCTCCCTACTAGCCTTCATAGTGTTCCATTCCACCTTTATGTTTTGTACATTTAAAGTATTTCTTTGGTAAGCCTGTGATGGGACTTGAAAGATGTTTTTCTTACTTAATTTGGTTTCCTAATACAGCATGTAAAATAAGTTTCTCAAATAGAAGAGGACCTTTTCCAGTGAAAATATGTTCAGGGAGAAAATGTTAATCTGAAATGTATCATTAGGTGAGATATCATCTTTTAAAAATCTAAAATACGGAACACATTTTGCCCTTTCAGAAATCCGCTTTGCTCTTTCTGCATTCACTTAATTTTTTGTCTGTGCCAATACGCATTTGCCATCTGTCCCATCAAGACCTTCGAGTCTGTGTTGACTCCTGGTGACTGCCTGGACAAGTCCCTGCAGTTTTCTTGGCAAGGTGTTTTGGAAGTGATTTGCCATTGCCTGCTTCCCAGGGCTGAGAGAGGTGACTGGCCCAAGGTCATCCAGCTGGCTTCATACCTAGGCAGGGCTAGAACTCACGATCTCCTGGTTTCTAGCCTGATGCCTTAACCACTACACCAAACTGGCTCTCCAAGACCTCCTACTATAAAATAAAAAGCCACACTCAAAATTAAACTAGCATGTTAAATGTGTTACTGTACTTCAAAGAAGTCCTATTTGAGAGCCTTCAGGTACGGTATTGTAGACTACTCTCTCTTCCTCAGTCTTCTCTTTGCAAGCAAAAGATGCCCAACTCCTTTGAAGGTTTGTATCCAGACCCCTTGTGATATTGCTAACTCTTTGAACTCACCCCAGCTACTCCATTTTATCTTAAGCATGATGCTGGAATTCCAACTATGGTCTAGCATCACAGAGAACTATGGAATTACCTCTTGTGAACCTAAGGCAATGCTTTTACTAATGCAGTCCAAGATTGCATAAGCTGTTTTAGCTGTTTCACCATGCAGATTGCTGATGTTCAGCAGATGTTCTATTACTAGCCCTAGGTTTCTCTCCAGTCCTATACCTATATGTTGTTGATGATGATGATGATGAATTGCTATACATGTCATCGTGTTGGGTTTAGCCCAATGCCCCAGCCTGTCAAAGTAGTCATTTTGAATTGAGATGATGTCCTCTAAAGGTATAAATTTATCATCTGCAAATTTAAAAGCATCCTTTTTAGAATATTAGAGCAGACATCTCAAAAGGGCAGCTGCTGTTGCAACACTCTTTTCATCAGTGCCCCTTATTCCTTCTCGTGGGTGCCAGTGCCAAAATACTTGGATTCTCACAACACAACACACCAAAGAAACCACATTATGGCTTTCTGTACTGTATGGTGTAAATCCAGCTGTATCATTTTCCTGTGCTAACCAGTTGGTTCAAGGACATGTACTGTCTATTGTTACTTAGTTTCTACCCTCCTCCAAATTAACAGCATAATTTTAATTACTCATAATTCCTGAATTCTTGCAATGCTGAATTCTCAGCTACTTTTTTTTCATTATCTCCCAGAGCAGAACAACAGAATAAAACCATTAACCCAACTGGGGGAAAAATCAGCGTGACAAAGCTAGATTCTCAATAGTGTTTTGTTAGTTATTTTGGCTGGGAATGTTAGTTGGGAAGAATGACTGCAGCCTGACACGTTCTAAAATATTTAACTAAATTATTCCTTTGAAAATTTTTTTTAAGTATATAAAATCCTGCAATGACTTAAGAATAAAATATGCAGCAATTTTTTTAGTGGAGTAATATCTTTTCCTTGGCAAAACTAAATAGATTTTCTCCTCCTAATAGTCCTATGATTACACACCCAAAATCAGATATGTAATCTATACCAGTGTTTCTTAAACTGTGGTCCAAGGACCCTGGGGGTCCCCCAATACCTTCTCAGGGGTCTGCAAAATCAAAATTATTTGCCAGATATTGAAGATATTTGCAAAAATTTAAAACAATGTTCTCATTACTATTTTTTATTTGTTAAAAAATACAGGGCTATTTTATGAAAAATATTTTATGTTAATATCTAATGGGATTAATACTGTTGCATTTACATGAGTCAATAAATATTCTATGAATGCATTGATCTTAATTTTTAGTATAGTAAATATCAATAAATATAACCCTTACAAACCAAAGCTCTTTTGGGGTCCTTCATAATTTTTAAAAGTGGAAACACTGAACTATACCATTTTCATCATGAAAATAAATATTCAGAAGATGATGAGATTAAGAATGATAAAAGTGTTATTGGTAAAATGTAATGTACAACACCAAGTGAATGCAGGGATTCTTCTACAAATAAATTTAAATGTGGAGCTTTAGTGCTTTAAAAACAGGACAAGTTCATTTCACTATCTGATTCTAATTCAGTTCTTTTTCTAGAATTTCTTCATGTGACCTTATACATTCAGATTTTGATTTTCTGGAATAGTTTCCAACGAATCCACTTAAAATCTCATTTTAAAAAGACTTTCAGTTGGAAAGGCACCAAACCCAAATCACATACTACTTGAACACATTTAGACTGTTGGGCTTCTCTTCTTAAAAATTCTTTTTTATCCTTCTGAATCAGACCAGGCAGTTCCGTGAAACATAACACGATGATAACATCCAGAATGGGAGACTCAAAATTCCATCCTAACAAAATTGCCCTTTTTACATCAGATGACAAATGCTATGGTCAAAACAAATTTTCATCTTAATAAAACCACAGTGGACTATTCTATTGTTGTAGAGACCATTTAGAGAGAAAAATACTAATCCAAGGAGAGGGAAATTGTTTCCTTTATGGCTGAGAGCACTCACTGTTTTGAAATGGACCTTTGATTCAATTTTGAGGATGTTTTTATGGGATTTTTGACCCCCCCAAAAAATAGATATGTCTTCAAATGCATCGAAGTCAATTGGACCAGCTATCAAATGAAATGAGAAATAAAGATGTACAGCAGAGAAGCATATTGACATATTTTTATTCAATTTATTTTTCAGTGTTTTGGTTTCTGAGGCATATCTCACTCTGTTATATGTGGATACTGCTGAATAGTGTTGTTGTCCCAAGACTAGCCTATGGTTGTACTGGTAAGGTCAGCATTTTAATGGAAAGTTGCATTTTATGCATTTCATCTGCAGCATATCTGTATTGAGGCAGGGTTCAATTATTCATTGGACACAATGTCCAGGGCCTACAAAGCTATGAAAAATTTTTAATCCAAAAACAATCTCAGATGACTCAAAGCTGAGAACAAAAAAATAAGAGATATGTATGATACATCATGCAGGTAGACTGTCTTGAGCACCTATGAGATTGCCCAAAGCCTGCGAAGACCGATGAGCTGAGTCTGAGGTGAAGACAACCCTGAAATTAACTGCTGCTGTTGCTGCTTCTGTAACTTCACTGGTTTTACATGTGTTTTGAGGAAAGGAAAGGAATGCAATGTCCCATTGGGGAGGCATATAAGATAAATTTAATCTTTAAATTTAAAGATAAAACACTTTCGAAGAGGCAATTGCTATCAACTAACAATTCGCCACCACATGGTGGCATCTAGCTGTTTCACAACTAGAGAAGTATCAAGGATATCAGCTAGGATCACTTTCAGCTGTGATACTTATTTTGTTGAAAATTAATGTTTTGGTATACAAACTGCAGGGACTATCCAGGAAGTTGCCAGGAAATAACACTGACTTGAAGGCACTCAAAAAAAAAAAAAAATTGTCAGTATTGGGAGAAATTAAGAGTACTTAGTCTCCCTTTTTTTTATTAACATAACTGAAGTGCATAATTACGAATACATTGTGTGAGTTGCATAGCACAGTAGTGAATGTTCAAATAAAAACTACAGATCAGATTGCATTTGTCTGAATATCATTGTGGGCAACATGGCATGTACCAAAGCCTTTGTAATCTGAGACCTGTCCTAGCCCAGCTTCTGCCCTTTTCCAATGCAATCCTAAAATTACTTTGGGGTATGTCAGTTTCACCCCGCCTCCTCACAAAGCCAATTCTCTAAACAGTTTTAGCTATAAGCAGAAGATTATTTCGCTTCCAACTCTCCAAGTCATACCAGTTTATTCTTATAAATTAATTCAAACCAGATGTTTTCACTGTTTGGCACTGTAGCTAGGAATTTCAAGCTGCCTTTAGCTGACATATGCTAGCTTCTTGCAGTGATAAATAGACTTAGCCAAATAAAGTCATTGGATATCACTCTCTTCTTTTTCCTCAAGACCTCAGAAAAAAATATATGGTATAAGAAGATACTGTAAAAAAAGAATTTATTTTGGGCAGTTTCTCACTGTACAAAATTGATGTTAATAATTAAAGATCTTCATGTAGAGTAGAGGCAGGCAAGTTGCTGACTTCAAACACATAAAGTCCTCCCTGATTCTTTTGTGGTTCTACAACCCCAAAAATCAGAAACCACAGAACAACAATAGTAGAATTTCCTGCCACTTTTTTGCTAGGAAGTGAAATAAAACAAGAATACGAAATCTTCAATAAGCAAAATGCTATTTTAAATATATATATGTATGTATGTATGTATGTATGTATGTAAAAAAATAAAAAACAAACAAACCCCAACAAAGTTAAAAAGCAGGATAGGGATCATTCACCTTTTCAGAGTCTTGGATGAGAAAAAATTAATTTTAATCCCTCCCACAGGGGTCTCCATTTAAACTCATCTTTTCATTGCAAATAGATTGCAAAAATATAATGGGAATGGAATCAAAGTAGCAATAAAATTCATATGGTTGCATGAACAGCCACTACCTCATGGACATATAGATAAATCTGGTCCTTTCTTAATGTACATTTAGTATCTTTAGGTTCTGGGAGTGGGCAATGGAAAAGAAAGGAGCTTTAAAAAAAAAAGTAGTATAATTAATAATTCCCCAAATATGTTATATTGCCCTCCTAAAATTATGGGGAAATTTCCACAACAATGAAGACAAGAAGTTTTAAAAGCTTCCCTTATTGTGCAGACAAAGAAATGCTACCCAGTTCCCTGATCCCCCATGAACTTCTTTCTTTCTTACAGGTTCTGCAAATTTGGGCTCCTACCTAACACTAAGAAGACAGGAAGCACTGTCCAATAACTGCAGACAGACCAGTAGAAAAAGATAGAAGAGTAACAGAAACATTGTTCTGTTTTCTCATCTAAAATTAGAAAAAAATACTGCTTGGGAAAATAATTGATAAAATACAGGAATATTGCTTTAATGCAATAATTAGGATGCCAATTAACATTTTTTTTAGGTTAGTATACATTATAACAACCACCCTCCACCCCCCAAATGGGTTGCTGAGGTTCAAAAAAAGGCAGTCAGTATTATCGCCCTCTGAAATATGGCTTCCTTACATGCAGGAGTGGGGATTCTTCTCACTTCCACCAAAATCACAGCTAGTTTTCAATGTGAGAAGCCTACAAACTAACATTCAAACAATAATTTATTAACCGAGAAAGTTTGATATTATTAACTTTTGATCCTTGGACAGCATAGAAATAGAAGGAAAATGTCTGTCTACAATAAGTGGCAACTCTGAAATTAACCATGATATCAGTCAGATGAAGGTAGTGCCTTTCAAGCGCTGCATTTCTCTCGTCCATCTCTTGCCTTGAGACCTAACCACCAAAGTGACAGTACATGGCCAAATATGCCCCAGATCAGAGTGTGTGATATAGAGATATCCAACAGTTTGTGCTGTACAAGCATGAAGGCTCATCGACGCCTGAATGCCCGTGATATCCTCCAGGCATTGGGCTCCTCATAGCGATTGTAAAGTGGCTCCAGGCGCTGCTGCTTCTTCTGCTTGCTCAGCTTTGTGGGATCGGAAACCTTGAAAAAGGCTGGGGCAAACTCCACAAGCCAGCGGGGATCTATGGTGGTAACCTCTCGCATATACTCCTTGGTTGTGAGCACAAGCTCATGGTACACCACCCTAAGAGGAAAAAACAAAAGGATTAGGACATCATTTTCTCTTGAAACAGAGCTCTTCTGCCTTCCACAGACATTCCATATAGGCAGACTGCCATTCTTAAAGCACCTGTTGGCTCAGATAAAACAAGGGCAAAAATCAAACATTGTCAGAACTTATTTTCTTGAAAAATAAGACCTCAGGTTTTCAACCCCCACAGATAAACCTGTCACTGAAATATGATGATAAAAGGATATGACAAAATATGACCAAAGAACATAACAAAAAAGGGTGTACCAAACATTCCAAGTTTAAAACAGACAAGTGTTATGAGCCTGAAATAAAAGTCGTTTTATTCCACATTATTTTGAGTATTAGTAACCTGCATTTTATTGTCTTTGCTCTTTCCAAGATGATTCTAAGTTTTCTTCTCTTACATGCCATGCCCATTGTCACACACCAATCCTTCTTTCACAGAAGAGCCATCCAGGCTGCTATCGGAGATAGCCACCATAACGAGGCTCTCTATTCCCAGGAAGCCTCCTCCTGCCTGCTGCTTTACTTTCCAACAATTTGTGGGATGGCCTTAGTCATCAGCCTTTCCCTTCACCCTGTGGAACTCAGCAACTAACTTCCTCTTGGTAAAGACAAAGCCCTACAGCCTGAAATCATTTCTTGTCTTCACCCAAGACAATGCCTGGCTCTGCAGTGGCTGTACCTTGCCTCTCCTTCTCAAACAATTGTATTCAGTGTAGCTAGAGATTTGGCACCTTTGTTTCTTTTCCTGAATAAGGTTCCGTGTTGACCCTGTTGCCCAAATATATAAAGCTTGACTTTTCACCATGAATAAAGAAGTCTCATTTTGAGTATTCAGTGAATTCTGCAGTATTATTTGATTTATGTTTTTTACAGGGTGTTGTTTTTCTAACCCAAGTCTTAGCAATCTTATTGCTATTTGTTGGATCAATCTTTCTTGCTGTTTTAAGCTTAATTATTTGTACTTTGTAAGACATCTAGAATTGTAAATGTGATTAAAGCAGCCTATAAGTTAAGCCATTAATCAATTAAGAGGCTTCCAGCATGCAGACTTCTTCACAACCCTTTTTCTGACAGGGGTTACTGAATTTGGATGCAAAACACAAGACCTGGAGAATATGTTAAATGTTGTACAGGACAGCGAAAATACCTGAAATATAGAAGCTATATACTGTATTACAACATCCAAATTATTAAACAATTTCATATAATAAATCTAAGAGCTGAGTATGATCAAAGAGGAATCTGTGCCAGACATCAAAGCATGATAAAAATATCTAAGCAGCCTGTCTGATTCTTAAAAAATTGGATGTAACCAAGCTTCACTGAACTTTGCAACAGGTATTTACAATAAAAAAGATCCCATCTCACATTCTAGCTCATCAAGCTCCTGACTACTGTGGGATGCCCCGCAGTTCCTCTGATGATGAATACAGCTGATGAATAAAATCACACAGACGGAAGTCATTCTCAATTTTCTTAATACAAAACACTTAAAGGTTTGTAGGCGACAACCAGGACTTTGAATAGGACAGGGAAATAAAGTGGAAGCCAATGTAGTTAAAAGGAACCATAGGTGATGCAAAAAGTAAGGACTTCAGAAATCAGTTTGGTGAAGTTTCTGAACATTTTTAAGAGGCAGCTCTATGGAGGGCATTTTATAGTAATACAGTGTGGATTTGGCCAAGGCATGCACAACAACATTCAGGCTGAATTTATTTAAAAAGGAGTATAGCTGCTTCACATTTAATACCGTACAAAAGCAATCTAATTAGCTTCCACCTAAGTATTATGGACCAAAGCTGGACCAAGAAACATTCTGAGGTGGCAGACCTTGTCCTTTCAAGAAAAGTGGAAGATCATCCACAGCAAGGCATAGCTCCAGATTTGGCTCAACTAACTGCAGACATTAAAATCCTATTCTAGAAGTTAGAATAATGCTATAGGCCAGTGGTTCTTAAACCATTTGAGTCAATTACCCCTTTTCCAAGTCTTGAATAATGTAATTACTCCCACAAAAAACAAAACAAAAAAAAACATCCCTTTTTTTACACAAGCATCTTGGCAGCAACAGTCTCAAACTGGATCCTTGACTCACAAACAAGCAATTATAAATTGCCCCATGAGCCTCAAGATATGTCCAAATTACCCTCTTGGGAGTAATTACTCCCAGTTTAAGAACTACTGCTTTTGGAGGGAAAACTTATTATTTAATATATATTTAAATTGCTTCCTAGACAAAGCATCTCAAGGCAGTTTACAAAATATAAAATACATAATAATAAATTAAAAACAATATAAAAATGCATAGGAAAAAAGGGGAGGGCAAGGAAAAGAGAAAATGAAACAGAAACCACAATCATTTATTCAGCATTCATACTGAATGGGTCTGGATGTAGAAATAAATTTTCAGCAAAAGATGCCTAAAAGATGTGAAGTTAGTCTTCAAGGGATAGAACATTTTAAAGCATAGGAACTGTTACAAAGAAAGCCCACACACAAGTAACCACAAAACTGCACTCTGTAGTTCTAGGCATACACAGCAGGATCTCCTGCTATGATCTCATAGATTGTCCAGGACTATAACGGTGAAAACAGTCCGTCATATTTTTTGGTCTCTGATTGTTATTTAGAGCTTTATATGTTGAAAGTAAAATCTTGAACCTGGCTTATAATCTAAAAGCTGCTGTGGAATCTGTGCAGCTGAATCTCTCCATTACAACCTGCCAAACAGGACAGTCGGTTATGTTCCTCAGATTCCATGAACTTTCAATTGCATCATACCAAAACAGAGTTGTGTCATACCATAATAGAGGGTAAAGCAGTATATCTCATTATCCTGGTAGAAGAAATTATGCAAATTCAAGAAATCTGCTAGACCATGAAGTTCTAGAGGCATTTAGACATATTTAGGATCACCACACACTTTGCAAATACAAAATGATACTATTGCTCTAGATTCATACAATCTCCTCAAACTCATAGCAATATTTTTTGTTATCTTTTGTTCCCAAATAACTAGCAGTACAGTTCTTTCACATTTTGCAATTATTATTTATCCACGTAAGGCAAATTCAGGGGCTATTCAAATAGACCTCATTCTCTAATTTCAATCCCCCCTTACCATTCAGGCTGGCGGTTGAAGAGGGCACTCGAGGGATGGATATAGACCACCTGCTGATCAATCAAGGTCCGGTAGCCCTCTTGTGGGTCCTTCTTGGCTGCATTCCGGAAGAAACCACTGCATATGGCTTTCTGGACTCGTACTGTTGCTTTTCCACAAGACACCACATCTAACTTGTGCCTGTCAAAGTCAAGGTGTGATGAAAGACTTTAGAACAAATGTGTTCAATGATGAGATCCTCGGGCACACATTCCCTGTGTAAGTTCCAATTAAAAGAGTTTTTTTTCCCAAGAAAAAAATTGCTTTAGATCTCCATGCCCAAATATCAGTATTATTCAACTCCTAAAGCTTATCTTCAACAATGGATTATCTTTACTGGCTCTATTGTTTCTGTAATTCTAGTATTTTATAGGAAAGGGCAGTTAAGTGTTGCCTCCTACTGTGAGCACATTCCTAAGCAATTAGGATTCAAATATGTGATGTATTTCTTGACCACTGTTTCTTTTACTATTTATAGTCAATTTTAAAAAACAGAAACTATCCACCACTTCAGTGACTTTACCGTATACACTGGTGTACAGAATACTAACTTTTAAAAGATGTTAATTTGCCTCATGATACCATGATGTATCTCTCCCTACAAAGATTAGAATTGTGCAAGCAATGATTTTCCCTGTGATACACTGTGGATGTGAAAGCTGAACTCTGAAGATGCTTCTGAACTTGGGTACTGGAGAAGGCTCTTGAGACTATCATGGATAGCCAGGAAAAGAAAACAAATGGATCACAAAACAATTCAATTCAGAGTTTTCCCTCAAACACAAATGACCAGCTTAAACTATTATATTTTGGACACTTTATATGATGCTATCTTGAAAAGTACTTAATAGCAGAAAAAGTGGAAAGAAAGAGAAGAGGATGACCAGCAGTAAGGTGGATGAACTCAATTACAACAGCAATGAATGCACTTTTGAGAGATCTAAAAGGCTAGATTAGGAGAGGTCATCCTGGACAAAGTCTATGTGGTCACTAAAAGCCAACACCAACTTGATGGCACTTAAATCAATCAATAGGTGTAACATGACCAAATCCAGCGAGTTTTCATTTTTGGTTCTGGAGAGGGTCAACATTACTCCAGACAGACCTGGTTTGTAATTGGGGGTTCTCCTGGACTCATGATTCCTGCTTGCATGAAGAGTTATGAGTGCACCTCAATATACCCATGTAACACCTCTACTTTGCAATCTTGCACTGGTTACTAGCAGACTTCCAGGTGTAATTCCAGGTAGTGGTTGTGACCTATACAACCGTTCATGACACAGTGCTTGGTTATTTGTGGGGCCGACTATCTCCAATTATTTCTGCCCATCCAATAAGATAGGGTGGGCATGTTCCCATGTCCCATCCCTTTAGGAGTGTCATCTGGTGGGACACAGATGTGCCTTCTCTGTCACTGTGCCTACCCTATGGAAAAGCATTCCTCCCAAGATTCAGATGGCCCTGACCCTACCTACCTTTCAGAAAGTTCTTAAGATATGGCTTTTCCTCCAGGCTCTGAGTTGGGAGATTTTGGG
The DNA here is from genome assembly GCF_059951505.1 of Python bivittatus. NCBI lineage: Eukaryota > Metazoa > Chordata > Lepidosauria > Squamata > Pythonidae > Python > Python bivittatus. The sequence continues at coordinate 6,680,829 of NW_028277028.1, forward strand.
CCTGTCTTGATTCTGTTGTTGCTGTTTTTTGTGTTGGATGAATTTGTCTCTGGTAAAATATTTTATTACATTTTAATGGTTCAGGTTATTATGTATGACTTGTCTATGCTGTCCTGAATCAATCAATCAATCAATCAATCCATCAATCAATCCAACCAATTTTTGTCAACAACTTAGCTGTTATATTCCACAGCTAGCTATTATATTTTCAAAACCTTTTCAGATAATACTCAAGCCTAGATGTTGCCACATACAGATTCCTGTAACCTGTTTTTTTGGCTGAAAAACAAATTTCTCCCCTATTTCACAGACTCACCTATCCATTATTCCCAGCATCTGCTTACGAATATCCTGGGCTCGACGTAGTGAGCGGGCTTGGATGAAATTTTCATAGCACCAGGGATTGGAGAACTTGTTGTTCTTCCAGGAGTTGTAAACAGCCAAAAGTGTGAGGTGGTCTCCTTCAGTTTGGTGGAACTTAGCTTTCTTCTGGTCAGCAAGAGCTTGCTTGTCCTACATATATGAAATGAAATTAGCCTTACTAAACTTCCACCTTTCCAAGTACAGAAATATGCATTTTCTAGAGTGGCGAATATATTTTGTAATGAAATGTTAGTAAGTATATTTAAACCTGGCAAGTGCAAAAAAGGGATAAAACAGAATTTAAAAATAATTTTAACCTTCAAGCAAATTATTGGAATGTATATTATCATTTATATTCTTGATTACAAAATTAATTACATAATGCTAAATGACTGGCAATACCAAGGGACCTGTATAAGCAGAGCTGCACAGAAAACAGGAAGTTTAGTTTTTATTAACGATCTCACTCTGCAGAATATGCAAACTTTTATATCAGCAAGTCAGCCATCCTTTTAGATCTATTTGACTTCTGAAATTAATCACTGCCCAGTGCTTATAACTGAAACTGAACAAAGCTGCACATTTTACACTATTCAGTGCTGTTGGAAGGGATATGATTAGAATTAATGCTCTTTCTTTATCTGTATTATATTAGATTATACTTACCTAACAGAATTGACATAATAAATAGGTGACAAGGACTACCAAGTAACACTTGAGAATTTAAAGCCCTAGTTTAATAACATCTTGTTCTAAAATCAAGAAGCTGTTGCATGATAAGGATAAGGCTGGAAATCAAGCCTTTCACTTCTACATCAGATCTGCTATTCATGAGATCAGCAATTGCATGTTATCTTCTTCCCTGCCCCAGTCTAGCTGGGACCAGCGCATGGTTGCCATGTAAGATACAATCTCTTTCATTCCATTGCTCCCCAATTTACCTTAGGTCGATAGAAAACATTTTGCACAGACAGCATTGAGACAATGGTGAGCATTTCCTCGCTGCAACCTAAGTGCACTGACATAATGAGCATCTTGCAAAGCATAGGCTCCAGTGGGAACTCTGCCATCTGTCAGGAAGGAGAAAAACATAATTTGGTTGAAGTGTCCCTGTGTGAGGCTTGACTTACAATTATATGTGAAAAATACACAAATACACCCATCCATAGCTCCCAAGTAAGGTATATCATCACTGTCCGCTGCTGCTAAGGATTCCTTCCAGTCACTGCAACTAACTACTGTGTAAATACCAACAATAAGTCCATCTGCTTAGGTGTGTAATAAAAAAAAAAAAACCCTTAAAGTGGTATGTTTGAACTGGAGACAAGAACATATTACACTGAAGCACTAATTGGTTTATTGACAGGGCTGAAGGCAAAGACAGCCCTAAAGATGGGTGGGGTTACCATTCCTATTTATAGGAACACATTAAAATAGACATGTGATTGGATAAAGCAGACAGGTATTTCACTGGATATAGCACATCATGTGCCTAGTGGGGTAATTTGGGTATACTGTAACTGTGAAGTAATGGGGCAAGACTATAAAGACAATAAGGGTTTTTGAAAGAACAAAGGACCATTGTTTCACAAGCACAGTTTCTTTCTAGGGAGTTATTTTCTTTGCTCTCCCAGAACACTGCTTGCCTCCCAGTATCTTTTCCCAGCTCATCAGCATTCCTTGACCTTTTAAATGTTTTATGGCTGATCAGACAGTTTTAATTTCCCTGGGAAAGTGTTTTTGTAATGGGAGTAGTTGCCCAGTATGACCTTTAACTTGATCCCCAGCATTCTCCTTGAGTAGGCTATCAGCATATGGGCCTCCTGGAATAGCCCATTTCTATCACTGTTGGTTTATTCTGAGCATCCTGAAACATGAAGAACTAAGCCCTTAATTCTTTTATCTTTTTGCTTCCCACTCTCCTTTTATTTATGATTATATATTTATTATGACAGCTTTCAGAATACAGATGCTTCCAAAGAAGATTTCATGTAATATCAGCAATCAAGATAACACCATAACAAATAATTATTTAAATAAATAAAACTGGGGGAAAAAGTCCTTGGTTGCCTCATACAGGTCAACTGGCTGTGTGATGATGGAGGTGAGGATAAGGAAAGAGACCAGCCGAGCCGGCTTCTGGAATGGGCTTTGTCTGTCTTTCTCTCCTTCTCTCCTGAGATTCTTCCCTCTTCAGAGATAACACTGAGGACAAGGATTGTCTTGCTTTTATTATAGCATAAGCTGCTCGTTTTAGACTAAACAGTGGTGAACAAATGCTTTAAATAAATATAGCGTCACTAAGAAAAGTAATGGCAAAAACTAATTTGATAGAAACATCACACTGAACTTTCTGGGAAGGAGCACTACACATTATTGTGCTTTTCCCCCAACATGTTTCCCTCTACTACTGGCAGAGTAGGGTGAAGTACCACCATCCTTCTCTTACCCTACGAGGCCATGCAAAGAATGATTCCAATGCCTAATAAACTCTTCTCACTTCCTGTTACTATCATCTTTCCTCTGCCTCCAGTGTAAAGCCATCTCCAGCTTCTGAGATTGGAGCCCATCAAAAATGCTGATGGACTGCACAAAGTAATCACAACAGTACAAATACAGCTGTCATATACACATAGCCTTTCCCAAAGGTTACACTAGTTTGGATATTGATTTCCTCTGCTCAACCACAGTAACAAAATCTGAACAATGCCAATCCTACCCTGCGCCCCAGTCGCGTGAGCAGCCCTTCATCATCCAAAGCTCCCAGAGTATACAGTTGCTCCATTGCAGTGATCAGAGTTTCCATTGGGGGGGCGTCCATAAAATCAAAAGACAGCAAATCATTGATACCCATAGCCTGAGTATGCCAGAGAGAAAAAAAAGATAATGAGTATTATGCACACATCTGGCAACTAAAAAAGATGTTCCCCAGCATTGCCGCCACCAAAATGACTCTCAGTTTTATAGATTAATTTGTTGTTAAATCCCTCAACTTCTACCTTTATAAAGACAGTTGGGTAAGACTTTTTTTGAAGATGCTGAACAAAAGCATGAAGTCATTTAGGCACCAGCGCTTACCTTGAGAGACAATACCGTGCTGGCCAGGTTAGTCCTCTGAATCTCAGGCACATTGGTGGTCAGCATCTCATCACGGTAGGCCCGCTCTGTGTAGAGTCGATAGCACTTGCCAGGGCCTGTTCTTCCAGCTCTTCCAGCTCGTTGCTTAGCTTGGGCCTATGGGAATTACAAATGAAAAGATACATAGCAGAGTTCATTCCTTCTGCTTCCCCATAGCATAGTTTAATTTGCATCAGAGCCAGACACAGTATGGCTGCAATTCAAGACAGGCAAAAAAATGAAAAATGGAAGGAATGCAGCAGATAATATGTACAGCAGAACATGACATATAAGCAAAAGGTTACAAAAACAGTCCAAGAGATGCTCCATGGAACTTGAATGGTTTTTACATATTCTATACACGATGAACTACATTTAGCATTCAAAGAAGCTCAAGATTCATTAAAAAAGAAAAAACCCTCCAGCCTTTAAAATAGAACTGAATGGTACAGGTATTGCTGCTTGAATCCTGACAAATGATTAGTCTTCTATAATGTCAATATGATGCCGCAAAACAAAGACTCACTGCTGTACTAGGCCACTCCATGACAAAAGCTTGGTGCAGAGAACAAGGGAACAGCACATTTTTAAAATTTATGTACTCGCTTACTGATCACTCATTCAGTGACTATTTGAAGTTGCGATGGCGCTAAACAAGTGGTACATACGACTGGTCCTTGAAGTTCCAGCCATTGCAGCATCCCCATGGTCACGTGATCGCAATTTGGGCACGTGGCAACCGGCTCGCACTTAGGACAGTTGCAGTGTCCCATGGTCAGGTGATCACCATTTGTATCCTTCCATACCGCTTCCCACAAGCAAAGTGAATGGGGAGGCCAGCAGGGAAAGTCGCAAGTTGCTCTGGCAAGTCCCCCCAGCTTTCTTGCACCATCCACAAGCCAGCCTTGCTGCATACACGCCCTGCCATGACATCCACACCCCCAGCCTTCCTCATGTGTGCCCTGCTACCCCATCCCCCTCCAGCCTTCCTGCACATGCACTGCAGCACCCCAGCCTCCCCTAACTCACACTCAACCTGCACTGGGTCTCCCAAGCACCCCCTTGGCCTCCCCCACCCCCCCGCAGCACTCCTGCGCTCCTTACCTGGGACTCCCACTGCTTTCTGCTTGATGACCCATGCATCTTGGGATTACCAGGACTGCTGGGATTGTCATCACTAAACGATGCAGTCACTCGACATCGCGCTTTATGACTGCATCACTTAGCAATGGCAATCCTAGTCCCAATTGCTGTCATAACCCAAGGACTACCTGTATTGCTCTTCATAGATTGGAGCAAGATAAAGAATCCATTCACCAGCAGAAATTGTGCTGACTGCAAACTACCCCTGTTAAAAGCTTTAGGCAAAATAGCACCCAAAAAATATAGGATACCTGAGAAATTGGTGTCACAACCAGCTGGTCAATCCCTGTCTTGGAGTTGTATACTTTCTGCTTTACAAAACCAGGATCAACTACATAATAGATGCCATCAATTGTAAGTGAAGTTTCAGCAATATTTGTGGCAATGACCACCTATATACAGACAAAAAGGAATGGCATACAGTTGAGTTACAGCAAGAAAAACGTGGAGGCAAGAGCAGGACTACTGTTAAGCTATTTTTATGACACACTATTCATTCAATGTACAAAAACACCACATATACTCACTGCAGAAAATGCCACAAATATTCTCCCTGAAAAAAAATCATTGTTTCAAGTTTGAGGGTTTCTGGAAAACTAAGCCAAAGATTGTATAAGGTATGTAATTCTTGGGATACTAATTTTTTTTTAATTTTTCAAATTAAAAATTGAATGACAAGGTCAAGAAAGCACAAACAAAAGTCCATTAAAAAACGTGAACGTGGCACTGCAGAAAAACATGCAATTTGAACTAAATCTCCCTCTTTACAAGGGGAGGGAAGACTTTTTTATTTGGGAAATCTATATGGCCACACAACTCACATAAATGTAACTCTGAGCAATGTACATCAATGAAAATAATAATAATAATAATAATAATAATAATAATAATAATAATAATTTTAAAAACCCAAATTCAGTTACAATTATATATACATTTAATAAATATAAACTTATATTTTGCATACACATTTTAAAAATTATTATTATTATTAATTAAAACTACAACAGCAGCAATTAATAGACAACCAGGAACCCTCAATATACACTACAACTCACAAGATGGGTAGATCACTAACATAGCTCCAATTTCTAAAAGGTTAAATCTAGGAATGAGCCATGACCTGTTATATGTCATATAAGTATGGTTGAAGAAAAATCTGCCTCACACTTTAGAACTCTTAGATTCAAACAAACATGTTAGTAGCGTCCTCAGGCACTCAGGCAGATCTTATGAAACCCATTTATTACTCTGTATGTCATGAAAGATAACATGAGGAAATATGAGGATAAATGATAAAGAATTAATTGCTGAGGATGGATATTGCACTCCAATGAATAATTTTATCACCAATGAATTAGCTTGTAAAAAAAAGGCTTGTGAATTTGCTTGACATTGTTCTTAAATGCTATGTTATTAAGCCCCAAAATGTAATATAAGAGTTACATTTTCAATCTCCCAGACAGAAAGAAAAAGGAATTGTAATACAGGTAGTCCTCGACTTACGACCATTTGTTCAGCGATCGTTTAAACTTACAGTGGTGCTGAACAAAGGGACTTGAGACCAGTCCCCAAAGTTACAGCCATTGCAGTGCCCCCAGTCATGTGATCAAAATTTGGGCACTTGGCAGCCCGCCCACACTTATGGCCACAGGAGCACTTCAACTCTCCCCCACCCGCCTATCTCCCCTCATCTATGCCCTTTGGACACCCGGCACTCCCCGGCCCCTGCCATGCTAGCTGATCTTTGCCGCCTTCTTGTTCCCACTGCTGACCAAGCATGCCAAGTCTGGCCCTTCACGAGGCAGCTGCTGGCTGCACAAGGCTTTCTTCCCAAGGTTGCATACAGCGATTTCCTCATAAGACCTGGGGAAGATGGCCTCACATGCCCAGCAGCTGCCTTGCAAAGGGCCAGAGCGGGCATGTCTCATCAGCAGTGGGAGCAAGAAGACAGCAAAGGTCAGCTGGGGTGCCAAAGTGCAGGGTGGCAGGGGCCTCACAGTGCAGGGTGGTGAGGGTGACTGCGAGTGGGATTGGGCTGGCGTGGCTGGGGCTTCCCGGGGCCCTGCGGCTTTGTGCTGCGCTGCTGGGGCAGGCTGGGGCAGCTGAGGCTTCTAGAGGCGGCTGCAGCTTCATGTTGTGCTGCAGCTCAGGGGCTTCTTGCAGCCCCAGAGCCATGGCGAGCCACAAAGATTCTGAGCCGTGGCATGGCAAGCAGCCTCAGAGCTGCATGGTTCTGGGGGTGCTTGCTGCCCCAAAAGGCAGGGTGCAGGGCAGCCAAAACAGCAGAGATGGGGTGGGGGAAGTTGAAAAGGCTTACCAAGGCCTGGGGCTGGGATGGACCAAGCCAGGAAAGGCTTGGATTGGGGTGGGTCCTCAGTTAACTACCAGCAGAATTTGGTTAATGACAGCAACAGGGAATGTCGGGATTGCCATTGTTAAGCAATGTGGTCATACAGCATCACGCTTTATGACAGCATTGCTTAGCAATGGAAATTCCAGTCCCAATTACCGTTGTAAGTTGAGGACTACCTGTAATGAGTACAGTACTTTGTACAGTACAAATACCCTCAAATTGTTTGGAAAATACACTTTTCAGTTGATCAAGAAGACAGTATTTTTAGAGGCAATACAAATTTGTTCTTTAGAGGAGATAGTCATAATGTTGTGGTTCAGCTATTTCCAGCTCTTTGTGACCTGATAGACATAATTTCTTCAGGATTGTCTGTCCAAAACCACTTGTTTGATTTCTTGTAAACTCCTGTTTGTATGATCAGTGACAGTGTCTAGCCACCTATTCTTCTGTTGTCTTTTAAATTGCCTTCAATTTTCCAAGCATCAGGGTCTTGTGGAATCCTTGGGGTTCTCAGCTTGGTTGTTTTCTTGCAAATGTTTCATTACCCGGCTAGGTAACATCTTCAGTGCACTGAAGATGTTACCTAGCTGGGTAACAAAAAGTTTGCAAGAAAACAACCAAGCTCAGAGAACCCCAAGGACTCCACAGTTCAACCCTGAGCTACATATATTTTCTTCTATTGGCATCAGAATCTTCTCCAATGACTCTTTTTTTTTCAGTTTGCCCAAAGTATTAAAGCTTCAGGCTCATTCTTAGTGTTCCCTGTGAGCAGCTGGGTTTTACTCCATCTAGAATTGAGTCATTGTTGTTGTATTCAAGGTATTTTTAACTATCATATCCAGTATTATAGTTCAAAGGCATACATTTTTCTTCATTTAGCCTTTCTAATATTCCAGCTTTCACAGCCATCCATTACAGCCAAGAGGAAAATCATGGCTTTCACTATATGAAACTCTGTCTGCACTTTAATACTTAGTCTAGATCTATCATACTCTTTCTCCCAAGTAGCAGACATCTCTATTTCATGGCTAGAGTCATCACCTCTGATTTTTTGAGTCTAGGAAGTTACAGTGTGACTAAAACTGATTAAAGGAAGCAGAGGCCAGTGGCATCATTTACAAGCAAAATGTACACACTGTTGAAGCCAGCTGGAAGTGTGCATATATTGCTATCAAATACATATGGAATGGGACATTGCCCAGAACTGTCATATCTGATTTCAAAACAAAAAACTTCTAAATATTAATTATTTAAGATTTAAGATTAATTAAAATGAGGTTGTAAGAAGCAGCTCAAGTGAAAATCTTCTCCTTTGTGATGGGAAGTTATTTAAAATTACTATACTATATTAGGAAAAGTATCAAGTCCAATATTAATGGGATTAATGAGCAGAGCAAAGGAAGGAAACAAGAGCATTTTAAAGAACAGGGATGTATAAAATATTCTGAGCAGAATGTCTATTTTTAGTTTTCTGAGCTTGCAAAACAACAAGCCAAAACTTCTTACATATTATGTGACTGGATTTTTAAATCATTTTTTCGAGACTTGGAGAGTGCACTAGCTAATAAAAAAGGAAGCACAATTTCCATCCCTGTTTAAGCAACAGGGGAAAAGGATAAACAAATCTTGCTTGCCTCATCAGCAAATTTAACTAATACTAATATTTCCTGGTATAGGAAATTAGAATTCATGCATTGAATATTCTTGTCCCTGTGCATTTTATATATTATATTTTCTTTTTCAGGCAGACTATCAAATGCAGATGAGTACACTATGCATGTGCATTACAGATAGTGTAGCTATTCCGTTTAGCTTTACATACATACCTACCATGGTGTTTCCTTTCAGGATAGGCAATGTTATGCAAAGTGCATAAACAGAGCAATAAATTGTAAATTGCTACAAAAAGCAAGCTTAACATTCACAGTGCTCTAACACAGAATCTAAAGTGCACTGGGGATGGCATTTAATTTCATTGTACGAGGTACAATGACAATAAAGTTTAATAATAATAATAATAATAACAACAACAATAATAAATTATTATTATTATTATTAGTAGTAGTAGTAGTAGTAGTAGACATCTTCACTGAAGATGTTAAACTTATAACCTGGTCTGTATTTTTTCCCCAAAAAAGGCACCTGAAGAACAATATGAAATAGAGGACAGGGAATGCAGCTCTAGGGTTAACTGAGACTATTAAAATGAGAACAAGAAACAGTATCTACCCAAGAATCCTTAAAGCACTCAATATGTAAACTTGTTGATTTACTATCAAATATATGCAACTTCCTCACAGCGCCTCAAAAAACATTTTAACATTTATTCTACCTTCTCAGATGCAAGAATGTGTGCCCCCCATGCCTTCCCCCCCATTAATCCAGTGATCAGGAATCCACATATTTATAGGATAAGAAGACAACAGGAAAACTTTTTATGTCTTCCAGCCTTTTAACAGGTTTCAAGAAAACGTTTTACCCTGGAGAACAAGATGCTTAATGGACCCTCTGATCTAGAAAAGATTTAATTATTAATTATATTATATTGAAAGACCACAGCCACCCAGTAAAATAACTGGGAATAGATACCTTTCGACTTCCCGGGGGAGCTGGATCAAAGATCCGTGTTTGCATCTCACTAGGCAGTGCTGAATAAACAGGCAAGATTATCAGCTCAGGAACATCTGGACCTAGAGACTTCATCCGCTCATAGAGAATTTCACAAGCTGTGTCAATCTCCTCCTGGCCAGTCAAGAACACCAGGATGTCTCCTACACAGAAGAAAACCAATCTGTATAGTCCGGCCAACACACAAACAACACTTACAATTTCAGAAACAAATGGCTTGGGACTTCAGATTTCTCTCCCCTCTTACGATTTTTTTCAGTCTGATTTTATAAAAAGCAAGTATGTGGCTTTATGGCTGTAGATAATTGGAGCAAAACTGGCTGATTTTCATGATTCGTTCTGAATAAAATTTGACTAGCAAGTTTAAAACTGCACATCATCCAGGAAAAAAGCAACATAATGACAGATACTACTTTGTAGAGCAGAACTGCTTAGCAAGCTAGATGAAGTTGATATGTTAAACAGAGCATGTTATCTGTTCTCCTGCTTACTAATCAATGAGGGCTATGTAAATCAAATAGAAAGAAATTTAACATTAGAAGAGATATATTGCAGCTAAGGATGGGGAAAATATTCTGGTAAGGGGATATTTTATGCAGTATGATTTTTCCCCAAATTTTCTTCTTAAAAACCTATGGAAAAAATTACTTCTTCCTCCAGTAGCTTTAAAAATTATACATAAATTGCATCTTTACCAACACATGTTAAATATTTCTCCCTCAAGGAACTTTTAATACGTAAACTGGTTTGAGAAACATATCTGTATTTTAGCAAAGTTCTCATATAACAACAACATCAGAGTTGTGTGATATCCAGGTGACTGCCACCGAAGTCCAACAATGTCAAAAGGAGCTTGAGTTGGTCAGCAGCTAGCTCCTCAGGAACTTCTTTGCCAATAAAAACTAAAACTCTTCAAAGTATAGAAATGGCAAATGAAGTTCCCAAGGGCAAGAAAGCTGTCTTATAAGGATTATATCACATCAGATATTTTTATATTTTCTCAAGGAACAGGTATATCTTCTATAAGTTTTTTATAGCTTCCACCGGGGGCCAAACCTGAGTAATAAACCTTGTCGATTTATTGTTAAACGTGAAAATCCCATTCTGACTTGACTAACACAAAAGGAAAAGGGATGGCAAGCTGAAAGAGTTTAGACCTTGGCAATAAGAGGCTTTACAGAAGCATGTGTGCAAACTTTTTCAGCCTCAGACCCATATTAAACTTCTGAATGCTTGCTAGGCCATTTCAGAAGGAGGATGAAGAGAGATTTGTAAAGATGTGCTGCACCAGCTCAAATATTAATTAAATTTAAACAAAATTAAATGTAACAAATATGGTTAATATAATTACTCTGAATATATTTAATAATTCTCCAATCTGGGAGCAACTTCTGAAGAGGGTCTTAAGCTGGCTCTCATCCCATGCCTCACCTGGAGGTTCCGTCAAGTGAATCTGCATGACTGTAATCAGGCTGGCATCCAAGTAATCTGTTTCAGGTTCCTTGGTGTAGAGAATCTCAACCGGGTATGTCCTACCAGGGATGGTGAAGATGGGTGCCTCATAGAAATACTGAGAGAATTTGACTGCATCCAGGGTAGCTGAGGTCACTATTAATTTCATGTCTTGTCTCTTCTGAACTGTCTAGAGAAGAAATGGAGTACATAAAAAAAAGACAGAATACAAATAGAAGGATCAAGGGCTGTACTGACAGACAAATTAATCGATATGGGGTTGAAGCTCAGGACAAACATACTTTTTTTACTTATTTTGAGCAAATTTCTGCTTCCTAATTTTAGGACTGTGGAAAGGATGAGTTGAAAGAGCTAGTACCTTTTTCAGGAGACCGAAGAGTACATCAGTATGTATAGTACGCTCATGGGCTTCATCCAACATTATGATTGCATATTGCGTCAGGTCCGGATCAATCAGGCACTCACGCAGCAGCATGCCATCTGTCATGTATTTGATCACGGTCTCAGGACTAGTGCAATCCTCAAATCGGATGGTATAGCCAACCTTCCAAAAGTACAGCAAAAAGAACGTCAGTGATGAATGGTGAGCTGCTTCACGCAGAGAGAGTGGTATTAAGGTCAATTTGTTTGCAGGCAGTAATTACAGACAGAGCAAAGGCAGACAGCCTTTGGCTTGGTGGTACATCATTTTGAGCTTTTGTTACAGGCAAGACTTTGTTAAGGGCACACTTATAAAAATTACTGCCATGGCTGGAAATTGCCTTTTTACCACATGGCTGCCCTACTGGGCATGGCCAGTTACAAACACCCACTGCAAAGCAACCTACCCACCCACTCTAGCCCCACAGGACATCAGACCTCTCTCAGCCGGACAGGCAAACAGTTCGAGAACAGATTTCCAAGGACACAAAAATTCAGATCAGTAAGTGTATTGTGGAAAAACTAAAGAAATAGTCTTGAAAGAATTCCAGCAACTGCTGTGTATCATATGCAAGCCCTATTTATTCTTTCAGGAGGGAGGCTGGATTTCCATCTGCTTCTTATTTGGTAATGGACAGATCTGGTATCAGGCTTAGATCTGACCATGTGAGAACTAGCTCTCATGTAGGATACTCTTTGCTACCCAAGTTTATTTTTGCATTTGTTCTGCCTTTTTTCTGAGCAAATGGGATCACTCCATAACTGGGTTACAGATGCTCATCTTATTTTCTAACAATATGCTTCATCGACTTACAAACCATACCACATAAGTTAGAAAGTTGATTATTGAAACAAGTAAGGTTTATAGTCTTTAAAACTTGGGGAAAAACCAACAAAGCCAAAATGTAATTTTCAAAAATGAGACATTCATGTTTTGCATATCTGATATAAATTATGTAAAATAACATATTCAAAATAAGCAAATTGCAGAAATCAAGGATATTTCCTTTGAAATAAACCTAATGAAGCTCTCTTTATTCTGCACAATTCTCAAATAAGCAGGTACTAACTGTGGAGAGGAAATCTTTGAGAATAAAAAGTGATTACTGTGTACAAGCTCAGATCTAAATTCTGAGGAGTAAACTCTCCTATCTGTAGAATTCAAGGGGAGGGTTTCATCTTGGCTAATTTAGAGTGAGCAATATAAGTTTCTACAAGTCCATTGCTGAGTGTTGGAGGAAAACAGTAAGTGCTGCTGCTGCTTTAAAGTCATGTCATATTCCTTCCTCTTCCAGTACACTGCAGGATTCATTCACAAACACCAGCATACATCTTACCTCTTGTCCTAGACAACAACCAAATTCTTCTGAAACCCTCTTAGCAACAGACATGGCAGCCACTCGACGAGGCTGAGTGCAGCCAATCTTCCCACGGGAGGTGTAGCCAGCTTCAGCAAGGTACTGTGTGATCTGTGTAGTTTTCCCAGAGCCAGTCTCCCCAATGACAATCAGAATCTGGTTATCATGGACTGCCTGGAAAAAGTAGGGGGAGGCATTGAAACAGACTCATACAAAAGAGAATGGGGTGTTCCAGAGGAGTCTGATTTTGTGTTGTTTGCTTTTAAGTCAAATTAATAGTGATCACAGTGCAGAAAGGAAACAAGGAGACAACAAGTAGATGTGTATGTATTAGTGTGTCAGATCAAAAACAGGAATTCGTTTATTAATCTTACAAATCCAAAATCTTGTTTAAAAAAGCATATGGTTCTTATTGTTAGGGGGATGAGGGGGAGAGAAATGGATTGACTACACACTGAAAAATACAGCACTTTTAAGCAAGTCTGGGCAAAGTTTTCAATTATCAAATCCCCTGTACAATAAGTTGAGGTTTTAGACAAACTTTACCACAGGGTGGGGAAACCTGAAGGTTTCCAACTGTTACTGAAATACAACTTCCAGCATTTTTTCTACCATTAAAGATTATGATTAAAGCAACTGGGAATTCCAGTTAAGAAATGTCAGGAGGGACACAGTTTGCAACTCTTTTACTTGGTTGTAGACTGGAACTACTATTCAGTTATTGGGCATTTGAACAACATATAACAGCCTCCTGTCAGTTGATTTTATATACTTTTTTAGCCCTTTATTGAATAGTTCTCATTATTTTTCTCACTATTTAGTCTCCAGATAAGTCATCCTGGGTATTTGGTAGAAAGGCAGAAAAAATATTTAACAGATAAAATAAAAAGTCAAGTTTCCTTTGAGTGAAGCTTCATTCTGATGCCATCATGGATACATCAATGCAGTTTTCTTGAAAACAATACAGATGTTTTCCCACTGTCTTCTTCCAGAATATTTTTTTTTTACTTCCTAGTCTAGTTTATAGCCCTGATTTTCTGTAATGATCTTCCATTCATGTAACAGTGAGGCATGACCCTGCTTAGCTTCTCAACCCAAACAATATCAGCCAGGTGCTACCACATGCTAAATACATTTTGGATAAATGAAAACATTAATATATTACATAATTACATCAACAAATGCAGATTTCAAATCTTCTGAGTGCAGGATTCAGAGAACAAGTAAAATTCAATATATGTACAGATCAGATGACTAGGACAGGCAAGACGTTGGACTTAATGACCCTTGCTATGATTCAAGTCAACTAATTTTCTTAAAGATTTACCTGGATGAGTTGATCTTTCAGACGAAAAATTGGGAGACTTTCTCGCTGCTCAATTATTGATAGCTGCGTCTTTTTGCCATAAGAGGCCTTGTTGCCTCCAAAAGCATGTTTTTTCCACTCAGGAATGTCATTGGGCATCATGCCGATACCCCGCATGTTGGCTGCAATTTGCCTTCCATCCACTGGGAAGGAGGGAAAAAGAATGAAACCTGAATCTCAGATACATTCTCAAAAAGGGAAAGGCCAGACAAAAAAACCCCTGTATTAACTGAATAACACCAATTAAAGTAATTAATTGGTAGTTATTCATTCCATTAAAATAATAGAATAAGGTATCCCTTGTTTATAAAAATAATTGACTCTTCATATGCCCATTACTAACCATTCTCTCACACAGTTGTTCTCACACACAGAAACATACTACATGTTTGCCAACAAATGTATCCCTCCTTTCTTCCACCAGAAAAGGGGAAAAAAGGAAGAAAAGTATGATGCAAAAGGGGTAACTTGAAGGGATAGCTGTACTAGGAACATTAAAAAAAAGCAAAAGGGCGGGGGGACAAAACTGGATAGTGATAAGGCAAGGGAAGAGGAAGCTGACAGGAGAGGAAAGAAAGAAAGGTTTATGTGTTACAAAAAGAGTTATCTTCACTAGCTGAGCACCTCTCCCAAGTATCTCTCTTCAGTGGCAGCTAAGCTTGCTGTCTGCATCTCCATCTGTTCCCACAGCATTCTGTATTTTTCTCAGCAAATGTAAGACTCCCCTTTCCTTGGTCAATCATAATTATTGGGGAGGGGGGGAAAGAAACTATATTCTTCTCATTTCATGAATATTTGGATGGGGTGGTGGAGGATGATTGATGGGCAATACTCTTTTCTCTCTATATGTTAGATATGCATATGGAGAGACTTCTCTGAACAGAAGTTAGGACAAAGAGGAAAAGGCATATCTAAATCTGGCACTTTGGTGTCCCAGAATGACTAACCAGTAAGGTACTCTGTATTTTGATAGAGGTGGTATTAAGAAGAAAAGTAGCCAACAAAGGTTCTGTTCCAGTCCAATTCACAATGATTTTCATTCCAGAGTGAAGGACACAAAGTAATGGATTTAACTTAGAGGAAGACAGATTCTGACTGTTAGAGAAAAAATCCTAACCATAAGAGGAGTTCAGCATTAGAATCAATTACCAAGAGTGTTTGCGGGCTCTTGGATATGTTCAAGCAGGTGCTAGACAGCCATCTGTCAGGGATGTCTTAATTTAAATTCCTGCACTGAGCATGGAGCTAGACATGATAATGTAAACGGCCCTTTCTAACTGTATGATTCTAAGTGTCTGATAAAGAAAATAGGAAAAACAAGTCCTTAATAATTAGGAGTGAGAAAATAATCAAAAGCCATGACTCATAGTGTGTGCCTATGTGTACACACACACACACACAAATAAAAAAAAATTAACACAAACTTAATTCAACCTAATTAAATTGATACCACTTTTAAACTTCTTATATCTTGTTGCACTATTATTCTGAGGTTCTATTTCACAGTAGATTAATAGGAAAAAAATTGGCCAGTTTCCCAAGCTAAGAACAACTGTTTTGTCTAGCAAACTGGCTACCACATTGTGTATTTAGATCCGAAATAAATATTATTATGAATGTTAGTGCTGTTTCAAACAATTGCTTGTAGAAGATAAATAAATAAATAATATTGAAAAAAGTTTTGAGGGTACCATCTGGAAGGGGATCCACCCAGTGTTTGTTGAGTCCCATGGGAATAGAATCCATCTCTGCTTCCCGCTGGGCTTGCTTCAGTTCTCGCCTCTCTTTAGCAAGTGCACTTTGCATCATGGCTGCTTGAGACAGGGAGCCATCAGGGTTCTGGAATCAACAAGAAAATGTTCATTTCTTGCTTCAGATTTCCTGAATCTGCTCCTGACCGAGAGACCTTATTCCCAACAATCATCCAAAACATAAAAAGACTGTTGTGTCCTTAAACAGGAGGAGGATAAGAAGAGCTTGACAGAGTCACGTACGGTTTTGATTTTAACACTGAAGAGGAGGAAACTTAAATAGAGAGTCAGAAAGCAGAAGACGGCCCTTAACAAAAAATAAAAAAGAGATGAAATGCTGAGATTCATGGAGCTGATGTAGATTAGGGAAAGCTGATACTATCCTTTGGGCACGTATATCGAAGAATATGATGAGAAAGAGTATTAATTTACTTTCATTGTCCTCCATAATTATTCTGCTGCACCTTGGATACCGAAAGCATTTTAACTTTTTACAAACCCACCATTCCCACCCTGAATCCATTATTTAAACACACTTCCCATTCCTCCCCATTTCTATGGAGGGAACCAAGAACAGGATTTCTTTACCTTCACAATTTTAATGGGGCTCATGTCCATGCTCTGCTTTGTATGACCTCGCAGAAATGGTGGTTCCTCCTCTACTAATTCAATTTCCAGATCCTCATCTAGAATGGCAAATTAAATTCAGCTTCAAACACTTCTTAATTTAAAGCTTCCTAATTACCTCAACAAACTTCTCCACTCTTTCTTTACCAGCACACAAAGCTAAGTATGATACGCATGTAGTGCAATCTCACTTCCTGTTGCTGAAGAACAACCTCCACAACCTTATTTCAATATAACCTCCAGTACTGGATTCTGGACTACTGGAAATACAAAGGTTATGAAAGAAAAATTCTCTCTTTCCTAACACGCAAGGTGTCTTAAGCAATTATCTGAATTGATAGCAAGTCATGCTGGAAAGCATTCACATTTCACATACTAGCATTCCCAAATTCAGCATAGGTGAGGAACAAAATAAGTAGCTAGTATGTGAAAAACACTGATGCACCGTATCTAGACCATTATTAGATCCATCATGGTTTTACCTTCCTCATCATCAACCTTTGGCAAGATTCCTGTTTCTTCATCAAAGTCAGGAAACTCCTCCTTGGAAAGTACATTAGCAGCAATCATCTGGAAATGAGAGCAATGGTTATATGTATTCAACTGCCATGAACCATAATAACTATAATTAAATTTTCACATTCAGAGCAAGGCCCCACCATTTACCCATTTGAGAAGGAGTCAGTTTGGGAAGATTCATGTAAGAAGACCTTTTAATATGTGGGACATCACAGCTAAGAAACCCACCCTGATTTTGTGATCATCTGTTCAATTTCATTTCAAAAGAGTAATGAAGTGTCTCAAAAGATGGCCTAAGAATTCCTAACGCGAAGCGGTACAATAGGAAAATTTTTCCAGGGCACTACTTAATAACATCTTAGAAAACAGGAATACCTGTGGAGGATTCTCAAGATGATCTATTAAACAGGCAATGTTTGCTATTGCTCTGAAGGTTTATTAACATCATACTATTATTATTTTTCTTGTAGGGAGAAACTCTTGTTCGAAAAAATGTAAAAAGCCTTAAACAAGACACAGATCGACTTAGGAGCAAGCATTTCATCCAGTATGCAACTCCCATATTATATAGAGCTTTAAAAATTAAAACTAGAACACTGAATTGTATACCAAAATGAAAGTATGATAAATCGGGTTTCAAATGCCAAAGTTACTGTCCCCACTAGTGAGATGTATTCTCCAGGCAGTCTCAGACACTAATCTGTCACATTATTTACCAGTCATGGTTTCCGAGTAGTCTTCAATGGCAGTCTATACTGCACACTGCAATAGTTTAACCTGGATGCCTTTGTCAGGAGATGGAAAACAATGGCCAGGGTTCATGATCAGCTGCCAAGTATAGAGGATGAATCTCAGGATACTAACTTGGGCATCGGTTCACATCAGAATAGCTAATATCCAGTTTGCTGAGAAAATGGCTGAAAAGCCTGCTTTGGTGTCAACAGAAGGGAGTTCAAATACATATTTAAAGGAAAAAGTGCTAAAACCCTGGGCTTCTTGTTTCCTGCCAGGTCAGAACTGGGTGATGAATTCCACAGGCTGCTTGGTAATTTCTAAGCATTCTATTTTTCCAGCAGCCAAAAACAAAAAGAACAAGTGAGAATTTATCCACAACCAGTTCTCCCACTTGGCTATAGAACAACATCAAAACAAGCGTTCCTTAATGAAAAATAATTACCTGCTTGATTTCCCATTTTTCTGGGTCTGAAATACGGGTGAGACGCTTTCGTTCTAGTGTGTCATCTTCCACTTCAGGAGCACTGACTAAAGATAAATGAGTGGGTCTGTCTGGATTTCTCATGGCTGTCTCCTCAGACTCTCCAATGAGGTTGCGACGTCTATTTGGGTTCAAATCTTCTCCTGTGTCTTGATCTACATCCTAACGCAGATATGAGAGACAGACTGGCTAGTTCCATAGTATAGTAAAACTTAACCTTTGTATAAAGCCACTGAGATTGGCTTAGTTTTGTAATCTACACCAGGGCATATTCCCAGGTGAGAAATGTTACAACGACATGTCTGATACTGATCACAACTGTTTTTATCTTGGAAGTCACCAGGAGGAAAGCAGCACTCGACAGAAAGTACCAGAGGCTTGTGGGTTTGTAGCTATATAATGGGTCAATAATCTTTCGCCTCTCTTGGTGCTTTAGAGTTGCCTCAGTTACACTCTTTTTTTCATTGTTTTCTTTAAAATATTCAGGAAAAATTGAGTATTAATAAAATAGTCAGTAAGAAAGGGGAGATAATAAGCTTGACAGTCAACCTTTTTGAAATATTATCTGGGATGTCCAATAAACATTTTTTTTGCTGAATCTTAAAATCACAAGAAACAGAATTAATATTCTTTAAGCAACTCATTTGTTAGTAGGAGGTAGTCCAACTTTTTATATCAGAGTTCCTGCAAATACCTAATATCTACCTTAGTGATATTCTTTGTTTCTTTAAAAACCTCAGGCTCAAAGCCATCCAAAACACATTCCAATACTGACAGTGACTCAGGAGTTTTAGACATTGCTAATGCATCCTGACCAACCAGTAACATTAGGACAGTTTTAAATGAATAGACTGCCATTATGCAATTTTAAACAATCCAAATTCCTCTTACAATAATTTAAAAATGGATTGACAATAAGCTGAACTACAGTATTAATACCCTACTTACCCACGATTTCCAAAAAAGAAACAAAAAAATATCCCTGCATTTTTCAAATTGTGATTAACGCAGCATATAAATATGTCATATGAATAAGGGTTGGTTTCCATTCCAACATCTCCCAAATATACCTTGCAGGAAATACAACAGAGCTATGGCTAAAAATGGAGTTAAGCTTCTGCCATGATGTTAAAATGTCAAAGCAGTCATACAATATTTCCTAACTATACCCATGGTGGATTTTTTTACTTGATCACTTGCATTCCACTGAGAAACTGAAGTCAAAACATATGCCCAATAGTACAGCTACAAGTCAGGAAAATAAAAACCCAAATTATCTAACGGGGAATAGAGAGGTCTGACTTACCTTCATACTAAGGCTAGTTTTTGAGCCAGTGAAGGAGAGTACTTTGACCTTGACCCGCTGGCCCTTGCTCACCACATCAGCCACATTAGCAACACGTCCCTCCCGACGTAGCTCTGAGATGTGGACCAATCCTTCCCAGCGTTTTCTAAAGGGAATAAGACAAAGGAAGATGAGTAAGAATAAGTCAGTGCTATCTTCTATACCACATGCACAAAATATTTTAGAAACATTCATTCTTCCTGCAGAAAACACATAAAGTTTATTAGAGTAATACTACTTGCTGAGATACTTGATTTATATCCTAATCCTAAACAAGCCTGCTTGAAAATTAATCCTTGATAGTTACAAGGAGTAATTCATTTCTAGATACTCATTCCATGACTAGTGGCTAATAATATCAGTTAAAATATAAGGCAATTTTATAAAAACTGAGAAACAAGCCTTAAAAACAACACAAAACTTTTTTTCAGGAGTTAATATATACAATATACATCAAATAATAAAAACTTGAACAGTTCTGTGCAATCAGGAAACATACATCTAGCAATGGCTGTTACAATAAAAAGGAATTGCCCAACTTATAATACTTCTTAAATTGTATCAACTCTCAGCAGGACATGGAAAAGATGACAACATATACCTGAGTCCCTCAAGCTGAACAAAACACCCAAATTGCATGATGCTGGTAACTTTGCCATTGTAGATGTCACCAATGGAAGGCTCTTCTGGTGGGGGACGGTCCACATGCTTATCCCTCCATCTCTCACTGCTTTTCTCTCCAGGTCTCTCTCTTTCTTTATGGTCCCAGCTAGGACTTCTGCTGCTGGAACGGTATCTGGATTTACCCTTATGTCGTTCCCGTGTCCGGGAACGAGAGGAGGATTTTCGTTTCCGCTTTCGATCTCTACTACGGCTGCGACTCCTATGCTTTTTCTTGGCTCTAGCAACAAAATATATTGAAATCAATCATATCCATTTCTATTTAGTTGCCAGTCACTACAGTACAATTTACAGATGTGTAAGGATCCCAACAGTCACTACTGTTGTAGTGTAATGTCTGTGATGTCCAATGAAGACTCTTTTATTCTTCTATTTTTGCTTTTCTGTGTGTTTTGTTGCAGCAGCTATATTTATCACAGTTGCAACTTTAAAATACTTTGAATATAGAGGGGGATCAACCAAAAGACTGTTTCTTCTTTCAGAGATTAGATATTAGAGAGCAAGAGGCCAGCTAGGATTTGATTCCATTGCAATAGAAAGCCGTGTGTGTGCGCGTGCACGTGCACGCGTGTGCGTACGCGCTTTCAAGTCAATTTTTGACTCCTGGCTACTGCCTGGACAAGTTCCTACAGTTTTCTTGGCAAGATTTCAGAAGTGGTTTGCCACTGCCTCCCTCCTAGGGCTGAGAGAGGACTGGCCCAAGGTCACCCAGCTGGTTTTGTGCTTAAGGTAGGACTAGAACCACAGTTTCCCAGTTTCTAGCCTGATGCCTTAACCACTGCACCAAAATGGCTCTCAATGGAAAGCTACTAAGAGAAAAATACTGATAGTTGTTAAAAATACAGAAACAAAAACCTGAATATTGTACTACCTCTTTACTACAAACTGAACCCCTATTTTGCCTACTCTACTTGTAATCCTCTGGTAAGATGCTTCATCTAAGATAAAAATATTAAGCAAGATAATGCATGATTTTTAAGGTGAAAAAAAATGCTTTCTCAGAGAAATAAGGCAAAAGGAACATACTGATCCTCACTGTTCCGGTGTTTTTCCTGCCTGCCTGCAGTTGGCATTAAAGCTTCCAGCTCTTTGAGGGCATCAGCAGCCACTTTCACATCATCTTCATCTAGCATTGTCTATTGAAGAAGAAAAAAAAAGTCTTTAGGGCAGGAAGATATCCTCTCAGCAATTCTCTCAAACCCATATGATGGCAGTTGCCATGTGGCCTAAGTACACCTTACTTGGGAAACAAATATCAGGAGTGTTTGTTTTGGGGCACAGCAGTGTGAGGTTTCTATAAAACAAATTCCACTTTTAGAAATGCAGTGATTCATCAGTTAACTTGCACCACCATGAACAATGTGGTATAAGCCATATTGGGAAAATGGAGTAGATATTAGTCAAATCAAGTTGCAATTCACTTTTCTAAAATAACAACACATTCAGATAAATTTGCCTACAGTTTCCAATAACATTTTTCTTTTTTCCTTAAATATTAATGTAAAAGTTATATATGCTATTTAGTTGTCATATATTGAAATCTTCACAAGTATTCTTGTAACGGGCCAGGTAATTTATAGGACCACCTATCTCTGATTGTTTCTGCCCATTCCCCAGGATCCATAGGGTGGGCAATCAATCAATAAAATTCTAACAAATTAATTTCCAAGTAACTCTTTGAATAGACATTTTGAGCAATTAACAGGACATATATTCAAAACAAACCATCACCACACCAAAAAGAGAGGGAGAGGGAGAGATTAAATAAACAGATCTTTATCAATTTAGGGCAGCAGACATTTTTCTCCTGCTTTGAGGGAATGCATTTTTATTTATCCTGAAAATTTCCATCACTGGTTGTCTACAGCCTCCCCCATCCAGTGCCCCTTTAACTAGCATTCACGTGTGTGATGTCTTGGACAGTATTTCCGCTACATTGCCCCCAACTTGTTTTCTCATTCTTATACAGTTGGTCCTCGTTTAATGACCACTATTTCAGCAACCCAATCTGAACTTAACGACAGTGCTGAACAAGTGGCAGTTACAACTGGACCTCATACTTATGGCTGTTGCAGTGTCCCCATGATTGCAATTTGCGACATTCCCTGCCAGCTTCTGCAAGCAAAGACAATAGGGAAGCCAGCAGGAAGTCAGAAATTGCAGTCACATTAGGTCCTTAACAATTCGTATGGCCCTTGCTTAACGATGGCAACTGGGACTGCTGTAACTGTCATTGTTAAGTGGTGCAGTCATGTGGTTTTTCAATTTACAACCACTTAATGACAGATTTCCCGGTCCCAATTACTGTGGTAAGTGAGGACTACCTGTATTCCCAACTTCTTTTACTCTCAATGTATTTGTCAGCAAAGAAGGAAACCCGGACACTTACCCTCACCATGGGATTATCTGGCCGACAGAGGGCTGGAAACAACTCCTTCAACTTCTCTTTTTCTGTTTTTGGTTTAATAATATCTAATGTGATAGCAATAAAAAAAATACATACGTTTAAAAACATTTTTCTTATGTGACAAGAAACATTTCTACTTTTTAAACTCTTTGAAAAAATATTCTTTATTTTTCTTTCCAGCCTGCATATTACTTTGCTAGAACATTGGAAAGCTTAGATAATGGGAACAGGACAGGGGAAGTGACATTTAGGAGATAAATTGTACGCCCAACTATTCACAGAATTTGACATAATCTCCAGAGAAAACTATAATCTAGTAATTCTCTACCAGGAATAAGCAACTCACAGCTACAGAGTAAATCTGCCCTCCAAACCTCCACTGTCCTACCAAAATGTGGCAATTTTTTTTGCTCACAATTTCACAAGAAAGGAAAAGAAAGAATATTTTTATTTACATATCCTAGATATGTTGTATCATATGCACTCTGGAAAGGCAAAGACTTATTTTTTGAAAGTATCTTTCACTTGGAGAGGCTACATTCACTTTAAGCAGGTCAAATGCTTGGGATATCAAGGAATCGTCCATTGAAAATCTGCAATCCAGAGTCCTTTACAAGACTAAATAACATGAGAACGACAATGCTTAAAACAATTGATTTAGCTACTGCATGATGTAATATGTTTTGGCCCCTAAAGTTAGAGGACTGGTTTGTCTGTCCCATTTGTTTTAATATGTTACAATTCCAATGACTTAAAACCAATTTTTAATTTTTATCCCAACTTTCTTTTCCTATGTAACAAATAAATCCAAGTGCATAAAGGTTTCTCACAATTGATGAATGGCAAAAATGTTAACCTTTGCTAGTGGAAGCTTTTGCAGGAGGCCGCATTGTCTGTATAAGACGGAGCAGATTGCTGATGAGTGAATCCTAAAATGTAAAGAAAGAAGGGAAACAAAATTTCTACAAGCTGCAAAACATTTTAGTATAATTTCCATAGCAATTAAGCCAACACCCCTCTCTACAACAGTACCACATTTTTTTTTCTGGATTGATGATATATTTGGCCTTTGAATGGCTTGATAGGGACCCACTTGAGAAAGCAATGCATAGACAAAAACTAAATTTTATTTTGAACATTGTTAATATGATTACTTTCTGATTATATATTGAATTATTTTCTTTTCATGGCATATTAGAGGTTACAAATTTGTAATATTTCTGGAGTTGTATTCAAGTGTTTGGGGGAGTCACATGTGTTCCTAGAGCTTCAGATTATGTATCTCTGATATACTGCATGATAAACTTCAAAAGATTTCAGCAGTTCTTTACCGTGAACTCAGCCCCATTCTTCACCAGGGCTGTTTTGAAAGTATCAAAGTTTGTATTTCTCTCTGCAAGATTGATCACAAATTCAGCTGTGAACAGAAAAATTAAATAAGAGAGATAAATTATTAGGCTGAAATTATAACACTGGCTAATAACCAATTGAAAAACAACCAGAAAATAATTTCTAAAAACCCAAAACAATACATCATGCTTAGGGTGAGTCCTAATCCACACAATTACTTCCCTTAATATGAGCCCATCCAGTATCTTAGCCCAGGTCTTCAACATCTTACAAAAGGTTGGCAAAATTGGGGGCACGCTCTTCCACAGGTCAGGCACCATAACAGAGAAGGCATACTTCCTGGGTACCATCAAATAACACTGTTTGATAGAAGGGACCCATCTGTCAGATCTTCTGGGACAGGCAGAAATAATTGGAGACAGTTGCACAGATAACCTGGCCCTGTGCCATGAATGGCTTTATAGGTGATAACCAGCACCTTGAATAGCATGATCAATGATACTGAAAGCTGCCAAGAGAACAAGGAGGGCCAGGATGCATTAATCACCATAACCATCCTGGCCCCTCCAGAGATGATCAACAAGTGCAATCAATAATATCTCACTACTATGCCCAGGTCTTGAACCCTGAGTGAAAGGGAATCAGACAATCAACCCTCTGAAGCCCCAGCCTGACCATTTTTTCAACAACCTTCACCAAGAATGGAAAGACAAAAATTGTCCAATAGTATTTGGTCCAGTAATGGTTTCCTGAGGAGGGGATGAACCACCACCTCCTTAAGTGCTGGTGGCACTACCCACTTACTCAAGGATGAATTCACCACCACATAAATCCAATTACATGTCATTTCTTGGGAGGCCTTAACCATTCAGGAGGGACATGGATGTAAAATACAGGTGGCCACACTTACAGATTTGAGGATCCTGTTCACTTCCTTGGGACCAAAAGCTTAAACTGAGATTGTTAACATCTGCTCCCACCTCTGCCATTGATTGTTAGCAGAATCAGAGCATCACAATTAATTTATGTATTCCAGAACATATAAAATAGGGTGCAGATACAATGTGATACCAAATAGCTCAAGATAACACAAACAAGTCATCCACACAACTTGTGACATGAAAGAGAGAAATTTTTCAGGGTCATTAATCAAATTGACAAGAGGAAAGATGCACATTGACCTGGGATGTTAATTTACAGACTGGGTATCTTAGAACAGCTATGATTACTGGAGTACTGTCCAGATATACAGCTATTCTAACTTCTTTGCCATATGTATAGATAAAATAAAAACATAAATGTGAAATCAGATTATCTATTGATTTGGGGCAACATAAAAGTTTATGATTCAAACATTTAGAAATCTGTATTACTATGTAGCAGATAAAAAACCCGGTTCTGTCCGCCAAAATCCTAGGAAAACTGTTACCAGATGCGCAAAATGCAGTTGTATTCTGACGCTATGTGAGGCTGCTTTATACGTTCCCTGCGTCTCCTTCAGAACTAACTGAAACAAAACAAGCCTCAATTTGCGGTTAATTCGTGCTGATCTCCAGTAAGTGAAAAAGGCACAGCTATATTTAGGATAAGCAGGCAGTCGGTCTTCGATCCAACCAGTCTTACGACACCACAATTAAACGAAAAGCAAGCTCTGTTGGGGGAAATAACAGAAGCCCAGCAGCTTTACCACAAGAGCCCGCTGTGCAAAGCAGCAGAAGGCAGGGGAAGAAATGAGGTGGTGAGAAAAGAGGGAGGAGAACCTCCGCCAGCCGCCCCAGAGAACCCACGAGCAGCGATGACACACTGAACCGTTCGCTTCCCTCCGTCCCTCTCCAGCCCAAGGGACCCACCTAGGTCCTTGTCGTTGATGCCCAGATGGTTGTCGAGCTCAGTGCAGACTTTGGAAACGAGCGACAGGTACTCGAGCTTGGCGAGCTCCTCCGTCGGATCCGCCATGACGCCCCCGAACAGCTTCCGCGGTTCGGCCCGTCTCCAACAATAAACACTTCCGGGTTCCTCCACTACACACGCTTCATCGTGAAGGCGAGAAAACAAGGCGGACTTTATTTCAACGACGCCCTCCACAGATCATTCGGAAGAAACCTCCGAGGAGGCTTTCCAGTTCTCTTCCCCCTCTTGGGCTGAACGAAAGGCAGTTAAGGCGAAATCCAGGATTTAAATTGAGTTGTGACTCCGCAGTCATAGTACGTGGGTAAATGAGAGGCCCGCACGATTTGTTACCTGCGGGACGCAGGAGACCGGAGAAACTACCTTTCCCAGCATCCCTTCCGATCCAAGCTGCTTCTTCCCGGAATTGTCCTCCCAGAGCTTGATTGGTCGCTCTGGAGATGATATGTGAGCATGTGCCAGAAGGAGGGGAAAGATGGCGGAGCCGCCGAGCGTCTCTCCGGAAACTCCGTGGGGAGGAAAAGTGAGTAATACGGGTAGACAAAGCGAGGGGCGGAATCAGCTGCCAGAGCAGACATCATTTTTAGGGGGGAGATTTTAGTCGTTCGCTGGGCTCCAGTGTTGTGAAGTAATAGTCCAGTGGACCCCTCTGAACACAGGAAGGATGCCTTTCCATGCCTTGTTGAGTAGCGGTAGAAAGTTGCGAGGCGGAGTTGAGTCCCCTACCTTTTCGTTGCCTGTAACTGGGGTGGGAGTGATATTTAGACTGGGTTCATGCAACATGCTAGGCTGAAGTGAGATTAGGTTAGTTTGTGTGGCTCAGTGAGCAAACGCAGCCGGTATGATTGCGCGGTGTTGTGCAAACTGTCAACTGGATTAATTCAGTACACGACGGTTCAGTAAGCCATGGAGTAATGTGTTGTGTAAACACAGCCGCTGTCTTCTCAGGGACAACTCATGGCAAGGTTCGTTAAATTTGGTTTGTTGCATAAGTGGAATAATAAAGCTAATAAATCGATACCTAAGATGTCTTAAAGGTTCTAAAGAGGTTAATCCTGGAATTTGTAAGACTGTTGCTCCTTTGACAGCAATAGCTTTTTCTACCATGATGATTAAGGCGCTGATGATGATGTTTGCTTATAGTTGAGTTAATGCTTTTGCTGCCCCCTATCTCATTGCAAATTATCTGAAATGAAAGAGAAATGAAGATGGAAAACAACAGTATTCAGTTCCCCACGTTAAAATTACAGATAGCAAATATACCATGATTGGCATGGCTCAATGTTATCTTTAGGAAGAGAGCTTTTTATCTGAGACTTTATTTGTTGCTCCTACCTTTATTAAATGTTAATCTAGTACTGTCACTAGCACACTGGACAGAATAGAAAAGTGACAGACTTTCTAATTTATATTTGGACAATATGAGAATATAGGGACAAAGTCAGACTGATGACATAAATGGATACAATAGTATTTGTACTCAGGATAAGTCTAGACTGAGGAGGATTGGGGCCATGAGCAAGGTTTTACAGTGTACAAATAACCAGAGTTTAAGCCACCAGTAAAAGAAACTTTCTTCAGGTTTTATCATCCTGTTATTTTAATATTGAACTCCAATGACATGACAGTAAGGCTGGAGCTGAAATGGAAACAATAGGAAACAAGATGGGAGGTATTAATATACTGGAACAAACCTGGAGGTTATCAGCTTTGCCATTTTAGAGATGATGTTTATAATCTTTAGAAAAGTTTATAAATTAAAAGGAAAAAAAATCCCTCAAGTTCTTATCTGTATACTTTTGAATTTAGATATCACATTAAGGCATGGTTTGTTGTAGTTATGTTTTGTTGAAGTATGATGTTCCCTGAAAGACTAATGCTGTAGAAGAAATAGCATTTCTGATTTTTATTATTTTGTGCAGGCAGTGGTGAGCTTCTAAAACTATGCTACACTATTGATCTATCTTTAGATCAGTATTGCCTTCTTTGACTGGCAGTAACTTCCCAATATATCAGAGACCTTCTCCACCGCATTTTCCCTCTGCTAGGCAGCCTTTTAAGTAAAGATTCTGGAATGCAATCCAAAATCCATTGAATGTACATTTTTCTTTGAGGCAGAGTAGGGTTTTCCTGACACCCTGAGTTTGATCTTTCTAACTTTTAGTTAGAAAGTTGCAACATGTCATTGCTTCCTGCCTTGTTCCTCTATTACAGTAAACTGTGCAAGGGGTGCATGAAGCATTTTAAAAGGCTATATCCTTGCATTGTAATTTAGCGTTTTCCATAGGGATTTTTTTCCCAGAGAAAATCTAGGAAATCTTGGTTTAGAGTGCTAAAGTTATGCCTGTCTATCATTATTGCTGAGAAACAGTTGAGAGGCCAAAAGCTTATGATAGGAATTGCTCTGTACGCGTGTGTGTATAGGCAGCACTTGCTTATTTTATATACTCCATGTGAGGTAACAGTAGATCTGCTGAACATAGCACTTTGTGTAGAGCTTTTAAAGATGCTTAGGGAAGTATATTCAGTACAACTCACAACTTATGAGTTATCAACATGTTTTTAATGGAAAATTTATCTCTCATATTTTCTCTCTTTTGTGACATAATTCAACAGGTTGACACATCTTATAGTGACAATGGGTTGGATTCTGGTAAGTTTTTAATCCCTTTACCACTGTCTTTCCCTGGTGCAATTCTTCTATGAAGAATTCATGCTAAGGAACCCATAAATTTTAGTTTAGCTTAGTAGTTAGGCATTATTTATGGTTGCCGCCATTTCTTATTTTCCCTAAGCCCTTTCGCATGTGCAGGATTCAGATGCATAGTTTTTGTTAACTTCATATTGTGCTGTGAATGACTTCCTAATAAAGCAGTGTGTGAATAGGGAGGGGGTAGTCTCCTTGCCTTGAAATTTCAGCATGAAATCAAATGACAGAGAGACATTCACAGTGGGGGGGGGGGGGGAGAAGAAGGGAGAGATGAACTCATTTTGCAAATGATCATGCCATTCACTGCAGTGCATACTTACTGACTATACAAATAGTTACTCTTTTGTATTAATGGACCCACATTTGGTTGCATAATTAGAATCCTTGCTTCAGATATAAGGCTGTGAAGAGCAGGGGTATCCATTTTTATAAAATTTAATTTCCCCAACTGCAAAGGGTACCTAAAGGATTACTAAATTAGTTTGAGTCATACATATTTTTTGTCTTTATCTTCCAGTACTCTTTGTGGAAAACAGGAAAAAAGGGAACATTGTATCAAGAGCTAATAGTATTGGCTCTACCAGTGCCTCTTCAGTACCAAATACAGGTATGGATTGCTGCCTTTCTTCTCAGTAAATAAAACTCAGTTTTCTATACTAAGTGTGTATTGAACTGTACTTCTGTCTTATACTCTTGATTTATTTCCAGACAGCTCTAAATAGTTGATCCTAAATGGTAAAAGCTGTTCACTACTTCAGTATCTTCATTGTCAGTTCTTGGGCTGGTTGTTGTACTCATTGTCTTTAGTTTGGTCTTCTTTATATTTAATCTTAGTCCCATTTTTTCACTGTGCTCCTTGACTTCCATTGTTAGGGCTTGCAGATCATTTTACTTTCAGCTATCAGGGTAGCATCATCAGTACAATGTAAGTTGTTGATGTTTCTTCCTCCAGTTTTAAAACCATGCTCATCTTCTTCCAATCCAGTTTCCCTCAATATATATTCCACAGATAGGTTGAATAAATAAGGGGAGAATATACAACCTTGTCTCACTCCTTTGCCAACCTGTAGCCAGTCTGTTTTGCCATGTTCTGTCTGTAATGTGATTCCCTGATCTGTGTATATGTTCCACATGAGCACAATGAGATGTTCTGGACTTCCCATTTTTCTAAGCACATTTCCCAGCTTGACATGATCAACAGCCTTTTTATAATTAATGAAGTACATACTAGTTTTTTGGGGTATTCTTTGGCTTTCTCAAGTATTCAGGGTACACCTACAATAATGCTTTTCTTTTTGGCCTTTTCTGAAGCCAGCTTGAACATCTGGCATCTCTCTTTCCATTGTAAGGCTCTAATCTGCACTGAATGATCCTAAACATTATTTTACTAACATGTGAAATTACGTACGGAGATTGTACGATGGTTTGCACACTCCATTAAGTGTCCTTTCTTTAGTATTGGTACGTAGATTGACCTCTTCCAATCTATGTATCCTTCTCTGGATTTGCTAGCATAGCTTGGTTAGAACCTTCACTGATTCTTCTTCTGTTGCTTGCCATATTTCTGTAGATATTCTATCACTTCCTGTAGCCTTCTGACTTGGTAATGACTGGAGTGCTGATCTAATTTCATCTTCTATTACTAAGAATTCTTGTAAGTAGGGAATATCTTCTAATCAGGTGACAATATTAAGTCTAATTTCTATTTGGGCACCACAGATCCAACATACTGGAAATTAACCTAAGGCAATGTAACCGTGCTGAGTGTCATATGCTATTGTAGATTTAGAAATCACAGTTCTTAACTGATTATATCAACATTCCTGTAATTCTAAATAGTTCCTGCTGCAATGTTTGTGTAGGCAGAAACTGAGTAGGTCCACACCAACCAGTTATTTTCAACAGATGTATCTCATGAATTTCTAATTGATACGCACCGTCCTAATTTATAGTAAACAGTTCCTGCTATTGTAATAAATGTGCAGACAGATACTGAACAGGTCAGCAATTCATCCACAATCACATAACCCTCTGATGGATTTCTTTCTGATGTTTCCTGGATTATAGAATAGTTTTGTGTACCTTATGTATCCCTTTACTTCTAACACATTCATATTCACAATTGTCCACCACCCTAGCCACAACCTAGATTTTTTAAAGTCAGAATGTGGCCAAAAAACGAAAGCAAAAGCCATTATCTTCAAATAATCTATAGAGTACAACTCCCATGCTGGCACCCTGAAAGAAAGTATCAGATAAGTGGAAGATGGGATAGCTCTTCCAACTGTATAAGTCACTTAAAGGGAGTCTAGTGGGTCTTTCCTGTCTTCTACTTTTGTTTTTTTTGAAGAATTAATAGCCACTGAAATATATTTAATATTCTCACCTGAAACTGACAGGTACTTTTTACTATGGAATACCTATTTCAACTTTTTTTTTCTTTAGGTAGGTTGCAAACCAGCTTATTCATTCGTTCTGCTATAGGCTATCTTTTCGGGTCTTGCATGTGTTCCTCCAAAAACCTTAAGTCATTCTAAAAAATGTTTCTTTTATGTTAACAGTAATTAATTTGTAGGTTCCTTTTGGGGTACCAGGACACTACATTGCTGATTCCTGTCTTATTTAGCATTGGTTACATAGAATTCTTTAGGAACCTGTTTGAGTCTTTCCTTTAATACAATCTCCTTTTTTCATTTAAGTACCCCAAATAGTTTATTATTTTTATTAAATAATTTAGTTCTTTACTTAACATTTCACTTAAACATTTATATCACATTAAGGGAAGTAAGCAATTTTCCAATTGCAACTAAAAGCTGAAGGACCTATTTTCTTAAGCATCTGAGCTGAGAGCCAAGGAAAGTGCCTTTTAGGTCCATTCTCCTGTGTTATAAGGCTAAGGTCAAATTACTCCTGTTTCCCTTGGAAAATAAATCTGAGGCTAAGCAATGCTGTCCATCTCTATTAATGGTCCTTAAACATTGTTTGCTCTTCTCTCAATAAATTGAAACCTTGTGATTAGGAAACTGTTGGGAGCTCTCATGACTTCCCTTCCTTGCTTTGCCAACAAAGATTCTTTTTATGCCACAGATGATGAAGACTCTGATTACCAACAAGACACCTACAAAGAAACATACAAGGATCGCCGTCGCCGTGCTCACACGCAAGCTGAGCAGAAACGGAGGGATGCTATCAAGGTGAGAGCATGTGACAAACCACAAATGTATGCTTGGTACTTGTTGCATCTCACATTCCTTATAACAAGTTTACATAGCTTCCTCATTGGAAGAATAGGTAAAGGAAGACAGATTTATTGACCAGGTTCTTACTGCTTGTATTTCATTTTTTTGTCATGCATGAGAGCTTTGATATGTGAGTTTTAATGCTTTTCTGCTTTTTCAACAGAAAGGTTATGATGATTTGCAAGCAATTGTACCCACATGCCAGCAGCAAGATTTCTCAATAGGTTCTCAGAAGCTAAGCAAGGCAATTGTGCTACAGAAGAGTGAGTAGGGCTGCAAAGATTATCTGTGTTCCTTGGCCTCTGTCTCCAAGACCCACGTTACTAGATTCCCAAAAGTTTGCACTAATTTCATTGTATGCATTATCTAACTCCCTTCCATTAAATTCTCTATATAGATGAATCTTAACACTGTACTGTTAAAAACCCAGGAGTCTGGGAGCACCTTTTCTGACTAACAGATTTTATTAAAAGGTGTAAGTTTTCTGAGCTGTAGCTCACTTCATCAGAGGTATAGACTGATATAGAATTTAAATTGGGATGAGGTGGGGGCAGGGGAAGGAGGGGAAGACAAGTTGGCTATGCAGATGCAGGTTACATGAGACAGATTTGGAAATCTGTCTGATTTCCAAAACAGACTAACTATATCAATGAGCTACCAGTTACTGAACTCCAGTTTAAATCCTTTATCATCCTAGCCACTCTGTGCATCTGATGAAGTGAGCTGCAGCTCATGAAAGCTTACAACTTTTAACTAAAATTAACTAAAGCTTACATTTTTAACAACATGTGTTAGTTGTAAAAGTTGCAACCACTTTTTTTTTTTTTTTGCCTACCGAAGACTAAGATGGCTCTCCTCCTACAACTTGCTACTCTTAGTGTTTGTGAAGACTCTAGTTAACTCTGTCTTCATCGTAGGGAATGGAATGCAGCTTCAGTGTAACTGAGCTAAGAAATATCCAAATAGCCAGGTGTTGACTGTTAGGCTTTGAAAAGACTTCATGGCTCCTTTCTAAACTGTTGCCTTCTCTGCTACCCAGCCATTGATTATATTCAGTTCCTGCATAAAGAAAAGAAGAAGCAAGAAGAAGAGGTCACCACTCTCCGGAAAGATGTGATGGCCTTGAAAATCATGAAAGTGTAAGACTTGTGCATTTGTATATTCATCTTTCACTAGCTTTTTCATGTTTCACTTCACCCCAAAATAAAGTGTGGTATCAGACTAGGGGCAGGGAAACCTAGGTTCTAAACTACCCTCAGCCATGGAAGGTCCCAGGGTGACTTTCTTAGCCTAATCTACCACACAGGGCTGTGGTTGTCAGGAAAAATACGAAGGAATGCTATGTATGTTACTTTGAATACCTTAAGGAAGTAAGGAGATAGACACTTTTAATTAAACAGCAAATTCCATCCTGTTTTTGAGAAACATTTACTCTGCAACATGATTATCAGTTTATTGTTCCAGATCTGATTGTTATATCATGTGCTTTCTGGTAAGTTAAGTTATGTATGCATTTCAGAAACTATGAAGAGATTGTTAAAGCCCACCAGGACAATCCCAGTGAAGGAAAGAATCAGGTCTCTGACCAGGTGAAGTTCAATGTTTTCCAGGGTATCATGGACTCCTTGTTCCAGTCCTTTAATGCCTCCATCTCTGTGACAAGTTTTCAGGAACTCTCAGCTTGTGTTTTCAGCTGGATAGAAGAGCACTGTAAGCCACAGGTAATTCCAGAACATGAGAACATGTGGCCAATAACTACATATAGGAAAAATATACTTGATTTGCTTGTTGAAGCCTTCCTGGATTCAGAGGTAATCATATAGAAGGAGAACTCCTAATGTGGATATCCATTTTTTTTTCTTTGAAATGAAGACCAATCACATTTAAAAATATAGAAATAATAAGGGGAGGAAAAACAGAAGTAACTATAAATGTGAACTTG
This sequence comes from Python bivittatus, assembly GCF_059951505.1. Classification (NCBI taxonomy): domain Eukaryota; kingdom Metazoa; phylum Chordata; class Lepidosauria; order Squamata; family Pythonidae; genus Python; species Python bivittatus. The sequence goes on from NW_028277028.1 coordinate 6,714,748, forward strand.
GAAATACTTTTACAGAAAATATACGGAGACTTTGAACAACTATATTCAAGAGTTCTCCAAAAACATCTGTATAGACAAAGATAATCTAAAACAACTAAAAACTAGAGGTTAATTTTGATTAGAATAATTAAATGAAAGATTAAGTTTATTTACTGTTGACTACCATTTCAGTCAATGCTTTTTACCATACTTTAAGTTCAATTAATCCAAGGACAGATGGGCTTTAGGACTCTGCAATAACAACTCTGACAGCTAATAGAAAAAAATATTTTTTTGTGTTATAAAGACTGATATATTTCAGGAAATATGGACAACTCCTCATTATAGGATTAATTAACATAGAAAATGTTGAACAGTTTCCCCAATTTCCTTAAAAACATTCGTTAATGTTAAACATCAAGTAACTAAATTTTCATGACTACCAGAGATAGGAATATGTACTAATTTGAGTTCAAATCCCAAATTGTTTTCCCATACTGTCTCAATTCTTTCAAGAGAGCTTGTCATATTTCATACTACATATAATGAGTTTCTTTTAATTTTAAGTGAAGATGCTGTATATTCATCAAATACTATTTGTAGTAAGACTGAAAATTGATAAGGTTAAAAATAAATTATTGCATTCAGTATTATTTGCTTCCAGAGGCAAACGATCAGGTAGTAAAGGGGGCTCTAAAAATAGATTCCTATTTTTTTAGCAACTGTTGCGTGGCACATTGTAGCTTAAGGCATTTAATATATAATACAGCTAGAATGGGGTAGTTTAGAATCAAAGTAGATTGTTTTCTTCTCTTTCACATATCTGTACTACATCAACTCTTTCTAATAGTTAACCCAGCAAAAGGCAGAGGCAAATTTGGAAACTACAACCAGGAGAACATGAGTTCTCAACTTTGGTTGTACCTTCTTTCAAAAAGCAGGATTGCTCTGTTTTCCCTGAATTAATGGTTGGGAGTAGTCCGAATCTTATGCTTTTTAAAATAAATAAATAGTTTATTTTTTCTCACTTAGCCCCTTATGAGTTGTCTGTAGGCCCTCTGAGAATTCTGTCCTTATTGGCAGCATGTTGTTCAAGTGAAGAAAAAGCCACCCTCCTTCTACATCTCTTCCCTACTGTTCATCCCAAGGAGGAAGTACTCTTAGTAGCCAAGATTTATAATGAAGGGCAGTGAGAGAGAGAGAGAGAGAGACTCTGCATGAGAAAATTGAGAAAAGCCCGCATATGGAAATTGTTAGTGCTGTGCAGAATGCAGCTTGGGCATACCACTGATCAGGTAGTTTCCATTTCTACAGGTATTATGGACAGCAGATAATATCAGTTGATGTATAGCTATCCCTCAAATAAAATATTTTTCAGCTTTATCTGGCCTTTGTGCTGAATAAACAGCCTGTCAGTGAAAGAGCTGGTCACATCTTTCACACAAAAGTACTCTTGGCATTGCTTAGGAGGAGGAAAGTAAAGCACTTCCATGAAAGTAGCATTTTTTTCATAATCCTGCCGCAGCAAGTAGTAAAAGTTCTGTTCCTATGCTAAAAGGTTGAGAAACTGACATTGGCAGGCATCAGAAATAGGCAATTGTTGGTGATTTAATTCAGGCAGAACCCTTTATACCTACCATCCCTTTCAGAGGATAGATTACACCAGAAACAGTTTGCTGTCAACTTACTTAGTTCCTTTTTCCACAGACCCTACGAGACATTGTTATTGGCGTACTGCAACGACTGAAGAGCCAGCTTTACTAATCAAAGAGACAGCCATGAAGTGGCATAATATAATTTGGAGATATATGGCCAAGAACCTCTATTCCTTCCAGTAATTCCATTTCAAACTTTTTTTAGGGCTACAGATTGAGTTTACCTCTGCAATCCCCTCACAGTTGGCACTGCAAGCTCCTTAAATGAGCAGAAAAGCAATCAATGCTCTATTCATGGGGAAGAGTTGCTGCCATATCCCTCTTTCAAGCCTTGGCTCCATGTGTTCCTATACATATAGAAAGGTTCCTATACATATATCTGATAGAAATGTATTTACAATATACCAGGTTTCACAATGAGCCGGGTTTTTTTTCTTAAACATGCAGAAACACCAGAACTTCTCATCACCTCAGTTTGGTAAATACTTTTTCTAAATACCTAGATATTACATATGAGGTTTGGTTTAAGAGGCAGTAGCTGGTATAACGACTTTAAAGAAAGAGCTGTTTTACACACTATCATGGCTCCATGTTGCCTTGGGTTAAGTGCAGAGAGCTGGAGAAGTTAAGCAGTAAACTGCCTTGCTTTGTAAAATGCATTCTGACAGCCTCGTAGAGAGGCAGTAAGCCATGCAAATGCTGCAGCAGCATCTTCCTGCTGTCTAGCCAGGCTCAAGCTTTTTTAAATTGTTCAACCTATATGCAAGCATTATTTGCCTTCACTTCAATACTATGGATTAAGAGTCTGGCTAGCCTTATAGATTATGCTGTGTTAGCACTAAAAGGGGAAATATCTTTTTAGTCTCCCATAGCCCTGGTTTCTAATGATGCAATGAAGTGAACTTAAGCTGACTCCCCTCTGCAGCTCCTGTTTTTTTGTTTTATTTTTTGCTGCAAAGGTGGGTTCACTGTCTTTTATAGGCACTGCTTTCTGGATCTGCTGCTGGTTGGTGGAGAAGGACATTAACTCAGACAGACCTCACTATTTTTTTATTATGACAAGCAGTTCTAATAAATTTGCTATGTGGTTGAATGACTTTGTTGGCTTTGCTTGGTTTGTTCTAAAATAACTAACATTTTAGAAGACTCTGGTCCTGAGTATTTAGCGTTGAAATTATTCTAGTTACTTCTCCATAGTAAATGTATAAAATGCTAGTTTTCAGACTGGGGGCCATCCTCAAATTATTATTTTGGCCTCTGAGTCACATACAATGATGGACTGATGTCTTCAGGTAGGAGTGTCCCAAAACATTGGCCCTTATTTGAGGAGGGTGAGGGAGGAAGAGTCAGCAGTTTTAAATGTCAAAATGAATGTGTTATGCATCTGGCTTAAGGTATCAGTATTAATCTTTAATTTGCAAAAAAAAATCCTTGCGCTACTGAAAATCAGCATTTTGCTCCCAAATTTTGGCAGCATGATCTTGTAGTGCTATTGCAGGCCATGTGCAGCCACAGTATGCCCATCCATGATCCAACAGCCACTTGCCCAGGAAACCGCCACCTTTAATGTAAATTTTCCAAGGTATATTCTTCCTCCATGCAACAAAGAAGAGATAAACCAAGCTGTTCTCCCTCCCACAACTGCATAAACAGCCTGGAGAAAATAAAACAAGGCATAATGGCAAGCTAACAACTGACGTTAAAATTTCCTCAATTCTTGGTGACATAATTAATCCGTTCTCTGACACAACAATGCATCTTTAGAGATTCTAAACTTAAAGCCATTGCAATTCCTATCTTAAATCTTGCATACCCCTGATCTGAGCATTCAGAAAAAACACTAAAACCAAGCAGAAATGAGTAGTGTTGGTTTAATGGCACAATATGCTGTTGATACAATATGCAGGCCAATTACAGAGAAAATGTAACACTATCAGAAATTCAAATATTTATTTTGTGTCTCCTCCATTTTTTCAAGTGCTTACTAACAGCTTTGTTCTAACCCCTTTAAGAACAAAACAACCAGCCTGATTAGGACATCATGTGGAGAATTTCTAGAGAAAAACTAAACAGCACAAAAGGAGAGGTCTGCTTATCCCCACTGAATGAAAATATTTTTAAATTTTTAAAATCCAGAGCAACATAGAATATGAGAGACTGAAACTTGAATGCTTAGATGTTTCATAATGCAGATGAGACTGGTTCACACAGAGGGTAATGTAACATTCAAATCTTCATCTGTCTCAATGCCAACTTCCTCCTGAACAAGGAACAACACATACTCTTTAAGATACAAGAAATGAAAATAAGAGCATCCTACAGACCACACCTGTATGCAGTAGTTGAACTGATGCATAGTTCGAACTGACCAAGAAATGCCTACTTATAATCCATCCAATGTGGTCCTGACTCTTAATATCAGATCACATGTAATACTCACAAAGAACTGTTTCTTGCTTTTGGGGTAGCCTTCAAGGATTGCATCAAGTAGTTCTGTTGCCTGTTGAAAAAGTTTAAATCACTCACTGAGTTGCTGTCCTTTCTCCCAAAAGATTAGTAGATGAAATCTTCTGAAGACAAAACTTCTCAGAATAACACAGAGGACAATGATAAATACAAAAATAATTTTTTGAATTCTGTAGGTCATAACTTTTTCTGTCATTTTACTTAAACATACATCAATAATAAAAATGAATAAGAAAAAAATGAAAAATATAAACTCCCATCTTAATGAGATATACAAAGACTTCATATTCAATAGTTCTTATCAAAAAGAAAAACCAGTTGGAAATATTTTGTTAAAAAAAACAAAGATTGATTTTAAGTAAAATAATTGAAGTATTTTTCATGATCATTTGTTGCTGTGCTATCTTTTCAATAATGCCATTTCCAATACTTTTTAATATAATTGATCCAAAGAAACAAGTGCTTTGGTTTGAAAGAATCTGCAGTAGTAAGTCTAACAATTTACAAGAAAAAAAATGAATTATGTGCAGTTCTTGGAGCACACATAACTTCCTGCATTGCTCCATTTTGCACCAGCTGAAGCTTCCGGATACTCTTCAAGGGCAGCCCCGTGTAGAACATGTTACAGTAATCCATTCAGGAAGTGACCAGGGCATGAGCGACAGAGTATATCAATCGTTCTTTCCAGTGTCTAGAAATGAATGGCCTGTGTTTCAGAAAACATCCAAGCCAAGAAAGTTATACTCTATTATTTTCAGCACAAAGAGGATGAATGCGCTACTTAGTTTATCAGACAGTAGGCAGGAATCCCCCCAGTCAATAACGGATTAAATTATGCACACAAAATGAGTCTGCAGCTGTATATTGTAAATCATTATTTGGGTCTTAGTTTTTACACTTGAAAAATAGGATACTTAGAATGTATTTTGTTGGTTTCACAGACACACAACACAAATGCACAATTTTTTTGACCTTAAATAGTTAAGAAAGTGTCTTACCATTCTCTTGCGGCGACGCCATTCCCTGCAGTACAGCTTCTTCTCATTGTACACCTGCAACCGACAAAATCAAGGCAATTCTTATGCTTTCAGATCCAATGAAACAGCTTGCATTGCAACCAGCTTTGATGTGGGAACCGATGCTACAGCATCCAAAACTGAGTGTTGACAAACTGCCTGCAAGAAGAGGGCTTTAAACAGAGCGTTCATATTTGTCCCAATTTAATGCCAATTAGAATTAGGCAGATTTTCAATGCTCTTGATGTATGCTGGGATGGGGGAGTTCCCCAGATCCCATGAAGAGTTATTAGCAAATAAGTATTCAATGTTGCCTGGTTCTGCGCAGCAGTGCTTAAAATTTCTCAGATCATGTCCTGTGCCATAAACTAGACTTAATGACATCCAGTTTTTCATACCAGAGTGCCCTATAATTTGATATAGTCCTCCACATACTAACCTTTATGCTCCCCTACACCTATCTAATGCTTCTACCCCTCCCTTCAGATTCTTTTAGACTCGTTTTTTATATATACTTTCTGCTTTATATATTTTAGCTTTTCATAATTTTTTTAGATCTTCCATGCTTTTTAATTGACTGTACCCCACCCTCCTTATGCTGGTCTATGACTGTAATAAAGATTTGATTTGATTATTAGCAAATAATAATGTTTTGGAGTCTCAGGATTCTTCCCTCTCTGATACTTGAGTTAATTTTGGAATACTCAGCACCACTACGGCCCTTATATATGGTCGGTAAAGGATAGCAGGGCAATCAGAATGGGCTGTCTGAACCATGCCATTATCTGCCACTGGACCCTCCCTTGGCAGCTTCGTTACCTTTTCTTTTTCCTCAGGGGTCACATGATTGGCAGCAGATTTAATTCGTTCCAGTTTCTCTGTATAATTGGCACAATCTTTTTTTAATGCTTCAATTTCTTTAACCATCTCTGGGGTTGTCATAGAGCCCTTCAGTTCTTTCAGTTCTGGAATGGAATTGCTAGTTACAACAGCTGAGATGGCATTGGTCAGTGGGAAGGACTGCAGGCATTCTGCGTCCTGCAGCCCAGATACACACAGTCCCCAAACGTTCCATACCCTTCTAACACTCAATTGCACAAGTATTCACTCTGGGCAAGTTTAGATCAACAAACTGACTTAACCTGCCTGTACACACCTGACTCCATATGACGACAGTTCTGTTGGAGTGTCTGAACTTTGCAAGACAGTTCTGAAATATCATTGTCCAAGACTCTGAGTTCTGAGTCACTCACATTACCAAAACGATTCTGGAGAAACACAAGCATGGGAAAGAGCATTAATCTAACATGAACAGCGGAAATATTAGGTATATTTTCTATTATGCTATCATGGAATAAACTACATTTCAAGCAATCAACAAGTTTTTCTGGAAAAAAAGTCAAAATCCTTATCATATATCCTTGTACCATCTTTATACTATCTTTATGGTATGTTCTGCCAGTATTATGCACTTCTGTCCCAAAACAATTAATATCAATTTGCAAAGAAATAATTTTCAACTGGGAAGCAATTTGCTTATTTAATAAAACTCTAAAACAGCATCTCCATCAAACTTGTTTCTGGTGCTTAAAAAAATTAGACACAACAGTAAAAAAACTGTTTGCCTTGTAATATTAAGTTTTAACTTAATTTATATAAGAAGATTCAGCCTTCTGCTCATCTAGTTCAGTATTCTGTCATACACTGGCTAAATGGATTCATTTGGGAAACTCACATGCCTCTACTGGAGGGTGATAGCCCTCTTCCACTTTAGTTCCCAGCAAAAAATAATTTTACTTATGTATTTGTTCCTTTGCTAGATTTATATCCCACTTTCCTTCAGAAGCTCAGATCCCATGAAGAGTTATGGCACTCCCTCCTCCAATTTACCCCTGCAAAGAACAATTCTGTGAGGTAGGCTGGCTGAGAGAGAGCAACTGGCCCAAAGTCACCCAGGTGCTAAAAATGGATTTGAACTTGGGTTTCTTGTGTCCCAGTCCAACACCTTCACAGTGTGCATTTAGTCATGGCTTCCTGCTGGCTGTTCGCATATCTACACAGAAACTCAAACAAATAAATGCTTGGTGCAGCTAGCTGATAAGACAATCTGAGATTAGAAGTTAGTTCTAACTTGTTGAAGAGTTGGGCTGGCATCAGAGGTGGAGACTTAAGTTATCAAAGGACTCTGGAAAGGAGAACTTGATGAAGGTGTGTAACAGGTGGCATATAAGGTGGATCTGGACAGCTGTGGCTATTGATATTGGCTATTGGCTTTAGGAAAGCACATGGATGGTGGCAATTCTGAAATAAACTGGGTTACTCTGCTAAGGCTTTGTTTTTTTCCTGGGGTAGTAAAAGTTAACATTTGAGTTTCACAGAAACTGAAAAGCATCTCCCTCACCTGATCTGGAAAATAAATCTTCTGCTTCCCATAGACCTTCTCTTTGATCTTCCCTTGCTGAGCCAGCTGCTCTAGTGCCTTCACTACAGCCTGAATCAAACAGAAACAAAACATGCAGAATGAGAAAAATCAACAACAAAATGGAGGATTGAAATGAAAACTGCAAGTTGTCTAAATATCAAAGGAGAATGAAAACCTGACAAAGAAAATTCTTTACTACAGGAGAATACAACACAATCCTTGAAAATGTACATGGCATTTACTAGTAACCAGAGGAAATCTGCCAGCTCAGATAGTGGAAGTAGTTAGGAGTCAGTATCTGAAAATATGTGAATGTGACTGCTAAAGTGTAACATTGCTGCATCATACAGCATAGTTAGAAAGCTATAAGCAGACAAACAATTGTATTTCTTAACAATCATATCATGACCATTATAAACATTCATTATTCTTCTAAATTAGGCTTGTGTCAAAATGCCCAATTAATTTGGAGAATTTAAAATATATGTAGCATACATTTGGAAAGTGAAGAGCAGTACTATTTTGATTCCTGGAGATAATACAGGCCCCATACTACCCCTCCAATGCCTTGTCTCACCGTCTTGCCCAATCCATGTTGTCGCTGTAAGTTGCTGAAGACATCCTGAGCACTATGAGGCCGGTTCTGCTCCTGAAGATAACATAGCAGGATGGCAGCTGCACCTTCTCCAGATCAAAAAGGGAAAAAGAAAATTATGACAAGCTAGCACATCAGGAAATCCCATAAAAGCGAAGGAAGGTCTATCATAGAAAATTTAAAACCTGGAGGATGAATAACAGACATTCTCTAGGTATTAAAGAATTTATTGTTGAGCCACGAGGCTTTAAGCGGAGAAACTTACTGCAAGACTACTAAACACTATGCAGCTTTGTTAACATTCCAGCAGTACGTGTTATTATGGCAGAGATTCTGTGATAACTTACAATTATATCTTGCATTGTTTATATTATAGTAGTGAATTCATTGGTAGACCAGTGACTGCTGAGAAGTATAAAACGTAAGATTTTTTTCTTCTTTACATTTTTAGTTTATGTATATATTTTTTTCAAGATTAAAGATTGTTTTTGTTACCAAATAAATAAATATTAGAAGAAGGGGAAAAAACACATTCCACCGCAGCACCCTATCTTTGGTATGTTCACCCTCCATCCTCCAAAGCACCAGCACGCCCACTTTCCTGGCGGTGGGTGGGAACTGTAAAATGCCACATCTGGAAGGTGCCCGATTGGGGCGTTGTAAAAAAAGAAAGGGTGTTGGGGATTGCGAACATCCTACACTCGCAGGAGCTAAAAACAGAAAAGCGGCACACCCGCCTCGCACCGTGAAATCCAACCTTTTAAAAAATCATTAGCTTGGGTTCGTCACGGAGGACTTTCAAATGCTGGAAGCAAAAGGGCTTCATTTTCGAATAAGGGGATTCCACGGCAAGCGGAAAAGAAAAATGGAAGAGGACCACGGATCCGCACAACCGCCTAGATTGCTTTCCTCTCTGAATTTCTAGTTGCGTTACCAGCAGATCCATCGCGCGCCTTCCCTCCTCCGCTCATCCTGACCGGGGCGGAGACTCCTACCGGAAGCGGAATCTGGCGCCTAAAACAGGGACTCTAAAATGTAGAAAAATCGACTTCCGGATTGACCCTTAACGTCATCTGGGGTATGTTTGGGGAGCCAAAGGAAGAACTAGCGACGAAGCCGTCGTCAGCCATTTAAAGTGTAATGCGACTGAAAAGTAGTGACTGGACTATCTCAGTCGGCTGGCGGGATTGAACTCATAGGGACTGTAAGAAAAACAGCCAAGTAGATTTTCCTCTGCTGTTTTCTGAGAAGTGGTTAAGATGGAAGGTATTTCCTCTGTTTTTGTTAGAAACCAGTGACAGAAATTGATGACTGATTGATTGATTCAGGTGTCAGTAGACTTGATTCAGGATGATCTGTCCTCAGTCTGGCTTTACAAGTCTCTCAGGGGTGCATTATTGCTGTTGTAATCAAGTCCATCCCCCTTGCTGGAGTCTTTTTCGCTTCTCTTCCACTTTTCCCAGCATCACAGACTTCTCAAGGGGGCTGGGTCTTCCAACGTGTCAAGAATACCACACTTTGAGGCTGGTCATTTGTGACTCGAATGACAGTCCTGATTTGATTTGTTCCGTGATCCATTTGTTTGTTCTATGATCCATGGTATTCTCAGGAGTCTTCTCCAACACCAAAGTTCAAAAACGTCAGTACTTTTTCTGTCCTGCTTCTTCAAAGTCCAACATTCGGATCTATAGACCATTACAGAGAAAAACATTACTTGCAAGATTTCTGATCTTTGTAGGTATAGACATGTCACAGCATCTGGATACCTTTTCCAAGGCCTTCATTGCTGCCCTTCCAAGGGCTAGTCTGTGGCATATTTCTTGACTGCTGATCCCTTTACTGTTGATAGTTGATCCTAAATGGTAGAAACTATCCACCCCTTCAATATGTTCATTGTTAATTCTAAAGCTAGTTGCTATACCCGTTATCATTAATTTGGTCTTCTTTATATTTAAACTCAGTTTCATTTTTTCTCTATGTTCCTTGACTTTCATTACTAGAGCTTGTAGACCATTTGCATTTTCAGCTGTCAGAGTAGTGTCATCAGCATAGTACAGATTACTGATGTTTCTTCCTTCAAGTTTTAAAACCACGCTCATCTTCCAGTCAGGCTTCCCTTAATATATATTCCACATATAGGTTGAATAAATAAGGAAAAAGAATCTTGTCTCACTCCTTTGCCAACCTGGAGCCAGACTGTTTTGCCATGTTCTATCTGTAATATGATTTCCTGACCTGTGTATAGGTTTCACATGAGGACAATTTATTTCTTTGAAAATGGTAGGTATATGCTCAAAATGATATTGTGGAATCTGGCTGGCTTTGTTCTTCTGCTTTAGCATAACTTGGAACTTGCACATCACCCGTTCGTGATCTATTCCAAAGTCAACCCCTGGCCACATTTTTGCTGTTATAACTAAGTTCTTCCATCTTCTTGTACCAATAATATCATCAATTTGATATCTATGTGGTTCTTCTGGTGATGTCCATTTATATATTTAGCATATTGGTTGTTTAAATAATTTCTTAATATTGAAGAAATCTGTCAGAAACTGATAAGTTGTCCTCCTATTTTATTTTTATGTCCTAGGCTGTAAAGTCCAACTACATTTTCCTCCCTGCTGTTTCCAACTTAGCATTCCATTCTCCAACCACGAGCAACACATCTTGTTTGTGTGTTCTGCCTGTTTCAGATTGAATCTGACCATAGAACTCACCAACTTCCTCATTTTTTGCCTCAGTGATTGAGGCATAAACTTGAATAACCATCATACCAAAGGGTTGTCTGTGAAACCTAATTGATATTACTTAGTCAGCAACAGCATTCTACCCAAGTGCTGTCTTTGCTATATCCTTCCTGATTATGAAAGCAACAACATTCCTTCTTTGTTTTTCATATCCTGAGTAGTAAACAAAATGATCTTCTGACTGAAAGTAACCAGGTCCAGTTTATTTCAATTTGCCGATGTCCAAGATACCAATGTGTAGCCAATTCATTTAATCTTTCACTGTGTTGAACCTTCCCGTGTTTGTACTACTTATGTTCTATGTTCCCAGTATAATGTTATCTTTGCAGCTTCAAGTTTTCTTTTCTTGCATGGCAGCATCAGCAATTAGATGTCCCACAGGCTTTAATCTAGCAGCATCATAAACAACATTAATATCTCAAAAGATACTGAGCTCTTCCTCTGTAGCAGTGTTTCTCAACCTTAGCTGTTTTAAGATGGGTGGACTTCAACTCCCAGAATTCCCCAGCCAGCATGTAGATGAGTTACCTACATGCTGGCTGGGGAATTCTGGAAGTTGAAGTCCACCCATCTTAAAACAGCCAAGGTTGAGAAACATTGCTCTGTAGCATGTGGAGTGCCATCTATCCTGTGGGGTCCATCATCCAGCTCAATATTGATATTCACTTTAGCTTGTCTATCAGTATGGTTTATTTTGATAAAATACAAGAATACTCCTGCACAGTATGAATTTATGACTTTGCCATTGTTACTAAACTGGTAAGCCACCTCCAATATCTTCTTATAATGCTGTTGCCCAATGTAGGTGCCTCCTTGCTTTAGTCTTTGCATATACTCCCAATGTTCCACACCTCAGAAACCACAGAAAATGCTCTCTGGACACCCTGAGCCAAGAGTGGTGGTGGACGTTGGGGAAAGGACTAAACTCTGTTGACTCTTCCAGAAGGGTGGGGAACAGCAGCACCTGCCTCCTTTGGACCTTCTGAGATAGAACAATATATGAACTCCTGATTTATCTATATGTGTACCTGATCAAGAAAAAAATACAGAGTTAGAGATTATGGTCAAATTTTGAGAATACAGTAGATATATTGATCGTCATAAAGATATGACAGTTCTTCATCAAGATGTGAAAGCAATTAAAGGCCAAATGTCTAAGTTTCAATGGGATTTAGGTGCTTTGAAAAGAATTATTGTTACTAATAATAGCATAATTACATATTATTAGTAATAATAATTAGTAATTATTGTTACTAATAATAACAACTCACTTGAAGAATTTAGAAGCAAAGGAGAAATCTAATTGTAGATATGCAGATTGAATATACTCATTTCAAAGGCAGTATATTTAGAAGAATTGTATTTTCTATGGCTGGATAAATCCTCACTATACTGGAAAGTGAGAATGTATTTGATTTCTGACTTGCAAGAATTTAGCCATCTGAACTATGAATCTATTATGTGCTTTATTAGAAGGGGATTGTGGCACAAATATTTATAAATATCTCTGTGAGGTTAACATAAGTTGTAATAGCAGAATGAATTGTTGCCGCGTCTTCTGTTTTTTTCTCCCTTCCCCCCCGCCCCACCAAAGCCTTTTTAACTTGCCAAAAAAAAAAAAAAAAAATTAAGCAACACCTGATTAACAGTTTTGTGTAGGCTGGTTAAAAACAAGATTACCACTTAGAAATATACATAGTCAAATATTCAAAACAATACTGATGGAAGGAACTGTATACAAAGAATGGAGAGCTAATGAAAAGCATGTTATAATGTTTCAAATGCAAATATTTTAAAATGTGCTTTGATTCGTAATTATTTAATAATGTTTATATATACAAATATTTAAGAATTGAAAATATTAAACCTAAAGACTATTTTAATACAATATTACTTTATTTTACTTATATTTTGCAGAAGGATTCATAGCTAACCATACACAATGTCAAAATAACAATGTGTGTTGTGACATCAGTACACAAGCTCCACCTTTTCATATTATGTTGCAACATTGCATGCTAGTTCATAATCCATGAAGTTTGCATCACCACCCCACCCCACCAATACATTTCCATCCAAGCTGGGCAGTTCTGTCCTGAGCTGAATTAAAATTCATGTTAGAGAGAGGGAGGTGTGCATGTGCAAGTGGTAAAACATTACATAGAAGTGGTAGATCCCTTATGGGTTGAATGTAGGGAAATTCAAGTACAAGAGATTGAAAGTCTGGAAAGGTTAAAGGAAAGTAGGCTGATCTGTCCATCCAGGGAATGGACAGAGACAACCAAAACCTGGGGAAAACAAAATGATAGGGACCCAATCGGGGATGGGCTTCCCTTTTAGTAAAAGGAGCAGGCAGTTTTCTTCCCTGAGGCTGGTTGGAAACAAGGTAAGGGGAAACTGCCATAGAAGGCAGCAACAGGGCTGGGTATAGTAATTTGGACAAGTTAGGATCTGTGAAGTTAGTGGTATAGATGCTTTTATCTATGGATTGAGGATATGGACTGTTTGAATTTGTTCTGATGCATATGTTCATGAGAGATCCTGGGGCTGACGGAGTGCCTATTGTCTGAAATAAACCTCTCAGAAAGCAATTGTTCATTCCTTTTTCCTTTTCCTTTCTTAACCACTTTCATCTAGGTCCTGACTGCATACAATAAAGATTTAGAATTCTTAATGAACCAGTAGTGCTCATTCAGGGAAAGGAATTTAACCTTTAGTATGCCACTTCCTGTCATGTCAGACTACTGAAGGAAGAGGGTTACAATTTGCTTCCTCCCTGGTAAATCAGTGGCAGAGACAATTTTTCTGGAATAAAGTAGCTGCTAGTCAGCTCTCCGCAGGATTGTATGAGGAGGGTTTGGAGAATCCCCCTTGTGGGAAGGACATACACCATGTGCATGTCCTGTGATATATTGGTAGCAATGGGATAAATGGAATGTTATGGGGAACAGCAACTTGAATACTCAAGGCAAGTCGGAATTAATGTGGCAATTTTAAGGGTTGGGAGTTTTTGAATAAAGTATTCATTTACTTGAAGTTGGAAACTTTGAGGATTTTTTTTCTTTTGTTCTCAGGCCTAAGGGAAAAAGAGAGAAACAAGGGATCACAGCCAGATTTATGTCCCATTTGACTTTTTTTTTCTTTTTTTGTCTCTTGCACACAGCAGATAGACATAATAGAGTTAGGACAGTAGATTTCATTTATTTATTCATTCATTCTATTTGTATACTGGAAAATCAGTATAGACTCTCAGCAGTTTACAAAACAATCAACAGTACCATCCATAAAAATTAAAAATGTTCACAGTAAATATAAATAAATAACCAATAACTAATCAAAACAACAGCACAAGTATAAATTATAATAATAGTGATAATGAAAAGTAAGTAAAACAAATCCTAACAAAACCAAATAATATCAACAAATAAATAAAAATAATACAAAGTGAAATAAATTAAAGTTGTCAAGAATGAACTATTCAACCAAAAGGTTTTCAGAAGAGTTATTTCTTCAGTAGCTTACAGAACACTAGAATGGATGAAGGATGGTGAAGGGGAGGGTACGCCACAAGACCAGAGCAACAACTGTCTCCTGTTGCTGGTATTTCCTCATCCTCCAGTCCCCTTACTTCACAAAAGTGGGTTATAACCAAAAAGAACACACTGGATGGGCTGATTCAGATAGGAAAAGGCATTTCTGAAGATACCAAGGCACCAAGCCATAGAGCCATCCCAAGCAGCCTCCAGAATCCACCTAAATCCATGAAGCACTTGGGGTAGTAGACTGTCTGAATCAGTCTGTTTGGCCTGCAGAAGTCTGGGGTGGCAGGACCAAGAAATTATCTGACCAAAGCAAAGAGCTAGATATTTTGCCATCTATATCCAGATCAATACAGGACTGGTCCCAGGCAACAAGGTATAACATGCAGCTATCTGCATGTGTATGGCCTGATACTATCTGGAGCAAGCCCATGGTTGCCATGTAAGCCATTAAATCCCTGGCTCTCCTGAACCCAGCCCCTAGAGCATGAAGGTTAAAATCACCCAACACCAATAGATGTAGGGATTCCAACACCAGCTCTGAGACTAGATCCAGCAGCCCACAGAGACCTTACTGGGCAATAGGGTGATCAATATCCCAGCAAGATCTTTAATTTGTCCCTACAGCCTAGCTTAAACCTACAGACATTCACATCCCACTACCTTAAAATCTGGTCTCCTGATCACAAGCAAGTTGTTTTCAATGCCACTCCTGCCTTTTAATCTTAGCATCAAGGCTGATCGATGAAAGACGTAAAACCCAGGAGGGCAGTTTCGGACATGGTGACATTGTCACCCTCATCCAACTAGATTTGCAATATATGCCAGGTTTTGCAGTGTACGTTACCAACTAATGGATCAGCAGAGCCTTATTATAAACAGACCAGGCATTTACTATCAGGAGCTTGAGGCCTCTAGGATTCAAGATTGGGGCCATTGAACTGGAAGCAAAGATCAAGAGTAAGTGGTTGATCCTCCTTTCTCTGGAATGGCCTCCCCAATGCCCACTGCTATACTACCTTCAGTCTGAAACTGAAAATTTACCACCTCTCACCAGATGGGTCACCTTATGTGACCTTTTGGTAACCTCCTCAGAACCCTTTCCTTTTTTGGGACCACAACTACAACAATCTTGGGGGCTAAAATCACCAGTGGATCCCAACCAGGCATGTGCTGATCCAAGGCATCATGTACAGGCCTTAATTGATCCCTTCCACTGGATCAATTCTTTGCACCTCTGAAACACAGACTACCATATCAGTACGTAGCAGTTCTTCTGGCAAGGGTCTTCCAGTCAACACAGGTAAAAAAAGCCCTAAAAGCCTCCATGCTGTTACCATTTATTGACTTTCAAGGAACCATGCCCCCAAATGCTGCTACCTCCCTACCACAATATTGAAAATCTATATAAAGCTTCTGTTGTTTATGTTCTTTCAAATCAACCTTGGCTCCTGGTGTCTACATGGAGAGATCCATGTGACTGGCCCAAAATCACCCAGCTAGCTTTCATGCCTAAAGGAGGAGAACTAGAACTCAAGTCTCCCCAGTCCTAATGGAACATCTTTAACTGGTTCTCATGAAGTTCTGGAGGAGGTCATCCACCAGTTTGGGTTGAAGTATCACCAATATGCTGATGCTCCCCTCTTACACATCTCCATGTAGAGTGAAAAGGGAGATGCTGAGGAAGTCTTAAGCCAATATCTAAAGGCTGTAAGAATCTGGATGACATAACAAGTTAAGATTGAATCTTGTCAAAATAGAGAGTCTGTCCTGCTGTTATGTGGTGGTTGGCTTCT
The DNA here is from genome assembly GCF_059951505.1 of Python bivittatus. NCBI lineage: Eukaryota > Metazoa > Chordata > Lepidosauria > Squamata > Pythonidae > Python > Python bivittatus. Next base: position 6,730,963 of record NW_028277028.1, read on the forward strand.
CTACTAGCTCTGGAGGGGGTTGTACTTTCCCTAAAGAAGCAGGTCCACAATTGGTGTGTGTTCCTGTGTCACAGCTCCACCTAGATTAACAGATAGAAAACTGGCCAAAATACTTTTGTCCATCTTTGGTGCATCAATTGCATCTTTTTTGGGAGCAGGAGGCTCTGGCAGCAGTCATTCATCTCCTGATTATCTCCAGATTGAATTACAGGTAGTCCTTGTTAAGCAACTGCAATTGGGACTGGTGACTTGGTTCTTAAGCAAAGTGGTTTCTAAGTGAAAATAATTGACTGTGACTATGCTTATGATTTTACTTCAGCTTTCCTTTGCTTTACGGCATCAGAAGGATACAACTGCAAAGAGCCGTGTGAGCCCAAATGGCAGGGAAGTGTTCCAGAACGCAACTCACAAGGAAGCTGGGTAAAAGGGCAAATCTTATAGCCCTTTTTCTCTACTCCCCCACCTTTTGGAATGCTCACCCTGGTGCTGGGATAATTAGCAAGAAGAGAATTAATGTTTGTATTTACATTCATTGGAGAGGAAGGGATTACAAGAGAGTAAGCAGGCACACAATGGAGAGTACACATGGAATACACTAGCACCAGCTGTTTGCCTGCCAGCCAACAAAAGCCTTTAGTGTGAAATTGATTAGGGTCTTGTCAATTTCAGGGAGCAACTGCAAGGGGAGGATTCTAATCAAGTAATTAAGAGCTGAGCTTGTTAACTTGTGGTTAGCATTTTTTAGGGAAGCACTGTGCTGCAGAGAAAAGCAACTCAGGAGGAAGCAATCTCTCCTCTCTGCAAGGGTGGGGGGAGAGAAAAAAATGGGTCAGGCACAGGACAATGCATACTGACTGTAATGGTGAACATGGGACTGAGAGAGAGAGTGTGAAGGTCGAGCATTGGTTGCAAAGTTACTTTTTCATCACCATTGTAACTGCGAATGGTCACTGTCTGAGGCAGTCACTAAACAAGGACTACCTGTACTGCAAAGTGGTCCACCTGGGACTGCCTTTGGAGACTACCTGAAATCTGCAGTTGATGCAAAATGCACAGCGCGAACAATGGGTGCAGGTTGATTCAGTAATATAACACTTCGTAGGTTTCTGAATACAGCTTAAGATGCTGGTTTTCACCTATAAAGCAGTACATGGTAAAGTTTTAGGATACTCACGAGACTGCCACTTTCAAATTAATTCTGGAGAGCCTGTCCTGCTCAAGATGTGATGTTCTGGGATCCCTCAATTCAGGGGGTGAAAGGAACAGGGACTCAAAAGCCATGGTTCTCTGTTGCTGCCCTAATCCTGTGGAACCTCACCATATCCTGAAGGGGGGCATAAATAGCTGAATAGAATTTGAAGAGCGCTTGTGCTAGAAGGCATGGATGCACTGCAACGTAGTCCATCTTGGACTTCCATACTTTTATAATGATAGCTGAGAGAATAGTATTACACTAAGGTCCAGTATGGGAGGCAATCATTATATAATGTTCAGGGACAATGGATATTTGAAACAATGGGACAAAATATAATACATTTAAAAAATCCTTTCACAAAGCAAATTTCTCCAAAAAAGTTACATATACATACAGCCAGTGTACAGTTGAAGTTCAAATCCACCCTCAGGCACTCTCACTCATTAGGTGACTTGGGCCAATCACTCTCATCTCAACAAACATCACAGGGTTAAGACTAAGGGATAAAATGAAAGATCCCTGTACAAACCATCCTGCTGTCTTGGAGGAATGGCAGGATATAAATCTAATCAGCACATAAATACATTTTAATAACTAGTATTTAAATAAAAATGGCTTAGCACAATATGTGACTACAACCATCAGGGCCAAATTGTTAATGTATATTTTTTTATATCAAAAACTGCAAAAATAGCAGCTGAGCCAAGTTAATAATTGTATGACAATGTGGGCCAACAGCAAAAGTATTCAAAGAAATGTCTCACTTTTGGAACTAGAGGAACGAAACAAACAGGATTTTTCTCAAATTCTTTATTTTGCATCAGTTACAGCAGAAAGAAACACTCAACAAAAAAATTAAAATATGTTTAACTATTGATACAATGGAGAAGGGGTGTTTGGTTGTCTTATTGCACTAAACTTTGTTCTAATCCACATCACATAAAATCTAATGTCAGTTTTCCATTTCAAAAATTATCAGCATTTTACTTTAAAAACTTCTCCAATGCGACAATTTACTCTAGAAATTCCACAATATTGGCTGATTTGTAAACACTAAAAAAAGGCAGTTAAATACCATGATATTGCCACACAAATGCTACCCAAACCAAGCTGTTTTAAATTTACAACCTTCTCAAATATTTTCTGCAAGAATGTGCTATTAGTCATATAGCATCAACATCACAGTACTATTGGCCAATAAAACAATAGGCAGTATTTTACGAAAGTCTTTAAATTCTGTATGTTGGGAAAAAAATGTAAACTTCTAAACTATTGAGCCTGCAAAAATGATGCATATTGACTTGGTACTACAGAAACATGGAGCATGACCCTCTAACTGGATATGCAAATTGTTCAATTCAGCAGATGCACAAGTTGTCATAAGTTCAAATAATCTAAATAAATGTTTAAAATATAAAAGCACAGCATTTATTCAAGTCTCTCTTTTGTTCACAGAGAATCACCAGGATGGCTTTGCATCAAGGATAATTACTTCTAAGGTACAATCTTCCAACTTCTAAAGTATAGAAACTGAAATAGTTTGGATACAGA